>NC_083225.1:151254997-152504997 GCF_032191835.1 Heteronotia binoei
TAAGGTATAATTTGTGTAAGAGACTGTAAAAGGAAAAACGGTGGCTCTCCAAGCCATTAATTAAATAAGTGTTAAGTGGTTGTACGAAGGGAAGTATCAGGGAGTTCAAGCCAAGATGGATATAGGAAATTTGTATGTTTAGGAAATTTTGGAAAAAACCTATATTGTGTGTGTGGTGTATAAAAGTGGATTGTACTGCCTTGAGGAGGAAGGCTATCAGTTACTCTACCTTGATATACCTACTTCTATTTATCAAAATGCTGCTAAAAAGTTTGCCTCAGTCAGGAATAACTGGCTGAGTTATTATGTGTTATTTGGATCAGCTACTGTCCGTGCTGTTTTCTTTCTTCAACAGAAAAGCCTTGCTGATGCGAACGCTGTCCCTACACCAACATGGACTGGGTGACTGGGTTTTAGTCAAGACTGGAAAGGAAAGGCCGTTGTCTCAGCAGTGGTTAGAACCTTGCCAGGTGACACTAACAACGTAAACAGCAGTTGGCACAGCAGAGAGTGGCTGGATGTATTACACATGGTGAAAGAGGCTCCAGCAGCAGTGAATTACATGGCTGATAAATAAAATTGTTGAACGGTAGCATAAAATCACAAACAAATAACTTTTAATTTAAGTTTTCTAAGTGTTAAATGGACTCTAAAAAGATTGTTTTATATAATTCATATCGTTTGATACATTATTAGAACTTTGGAGTAGGAGTAGGTTGCAAAAGGGAGATTGTGTAACACATATAAGGTTAAGGTTTACCAGAATGACAGGTGGCTGGACCCTATCATGTCGAAGATTGTATCTGATTTTACAAAAACTTCTGTTAATAATACTGATCTCTAAGGTCCAATGTCCTGGAACTGGAGGAAACACCTGGATCCGCCACGCTCATTATATGTTTCAGCAACATGGGAAAAGCTCTAGATTAATTTATGAGCGTCCCACATCAGTAGCAACGCTGAGTCTGCTACTTGGACTAATAAGTGAGCCCCCATTAGTAGTAGGGTCCTTACAAGCATTATCTCAACGATCAGAAAGCGAAATATTGTTTGTCTCCCCCTCAAATATAGGAAAAACCGGATTAAGGTGGTTTAGATACAGCAAGTTGACCCCAGGCTTATGTTTCTGTTGAATTCATAGTGGGGTATGGAACTCTATAGTGCCAGGCTTCAACCAGGCATGAGAAAGAATGAGCAAGCTGAGTAACTACAGCGCTTGCACAGACTACTTCTGGTTGTCAAAACCAGGAAATCATACATGGGGGAACAAAACTCTCCTGTGGGGCAAGACAACTCTGGGAGATATTTTTCCTGACATACCAATGTTCCAGGCTGATTATTCAGGTAAAGGTAGTATATGTTCAGGGATGAAAATAAAAGATCCCAACCTGTGGTTTTTCTTTGATAAATGGGCCACTAATTATCATCCTGGGTACAAGAGAGGGGAATGTGTTGGGATAGGATTCTTAATATTCCCAGTACAGGTGTTGCCCAAGCATTCCCGGGTAAAAAGGGAAGATCACCTCGGTCCCAGAGACGGACAGTTAGGAACAAATTGCAAAGATGAAGTAATTGTGGGCCATCAGCTCTCAGATGATGCAGGCAGCCGCATAGGGGGAGGATTAATAACAGGTCTTTTAACATTAGGAGCCTATCCAGGAATAGTGGCACAAGAAAATCGTAAAAGCATAATAGGTCTGACCTGTAGACTAGAGAAAACGGTGAATGCAACAGGGAAGGTCATCAGAGAATTGCAAACTGAGATAGAAGAATTAAGTCAAATCCAGCTACAACATCGGATGGCCCTAGACTATTTGTTAGCACAGCAAGGAGGATTCTGCAAGGTGATAGGAACACAATGTCATGTGCAGTTTCATGATTTAAACAAAAGCATAGAAATGCACTTACAAGAAATGCAAACTACTTCAAAGGAAAACTATGAAGGAATACAAAGTCCCTGGAACTGGCTTACCTCCTGGTTACCAGACTGGGGGTGGCTCAAGAGCATATTGCAGATCGGTATGATCATAGTGGTAATCAGCATCATCTGTTGTTGTTGTCTCCACTGCTTGCCGGTGTGTAGCAGTGCTTGCCAGTCAGCAATAAAGAAGCATACCAAGAAAGGGCAAGCTCAGCTGATGGTTGCAAAGTTTGAGAATGTTTCAGCTCAGGTAAAAAAATAAAAAGAGTAGGGATTGAGAGGAGTGAAATAATGAAATGAGCTGAAACAGGAGGAACCAAATGTAATGTCTTAGTGATTGTTAAGGTGCAAGGAGCAGAACCGGGTACAAACATTTAGTAACCATAGCACAGGGGTAGTAGCCATTGTTAAAACGCAGAAACCGAAAAGAAATAACACGGCTGAACAAGCCATGGCAACAGTAAAGATTAATAGCAATCGAGATTAATAAGCAGCAAGTACGCAGGCGTAATCAAGTAATGAATATTAACTGACACACCCCACCTCGGGGAAAGGTAAATTTAAATGCACATGCAATGTATGTAACGGGAGGGGTACATATCAAGGAGGGGGTGAAGTAGGCGTGCCGGGTAGCCTGTACCCTCTAAGTACCTCAGCCTATGGGGAAAGGAGGAGGGACTCATCGGCCGGGAGTAAAGGATAAAATGGCATGTATGGAACTAATCAGGGAGCTCGTTGAAAAGCGACTCCCCTCTTTCTTGATATCAATAAAGTTGTATACTTTAAAGGAGACTCCCGACTGACAGCTCTTTTTCTTTGCATCTCCTGGAGGGGCCAGGGGAGGCAGACAGATTGTCTCTAACAATAACCAAGGGGTAAATAGATTACTGAAGGACGAAAGAGAAATGGCTGAAAAGCTGAATGCGTTTTTTGCCCCTTGTCTTCACTGTGGAAGATGAGAAGCGCTTACCCACTCCAGAACCACTGATTTTGGGAGGGGTTTTGAAAGACCTGAGTCAGATTGAGGTTATGAGAGAGGAGGTCCTATGACTGATAGACAATTTAAAAACTGATAAATCACCAGATCCAGATAGCATACATGCAAGAGTTCTGAAAGAACTCTATTGTGAAGTTGTAGATCTCCTGACAAAAATATGTAATCTTTCATTAAAGTCTGCCTCCTTTCTTAAGGACTGAAAGGTAGCTAATATCACCCCCATCTTTAAAAAGGGTTCCAGAGAAGATCCAGGAAATTACAGGCTAGTTAGTCTGACATCAATACCAGGAAAGTTGGTGGAAACCATTATTAAAGACAGAATTAGTAGGCACATTGATGAACACAAGGTATTGAGGAAGACTCAGCATGGGTTCTGTAAGGGAAGATCTAGTCTCAGTAACCTGTTAGAGTTCTTTGAGGGGGTGAACAAACATGTGGACAAGGGGAACTCAATAGATGTTGTTTACCTTGACTTCCAGAAAACTTTTTATAACATTTCTCATTAAAGGCCCCTAAGTATGCTCAATAGTCATGGGGTAAAAGGCCAAGTCCTCTTGTGGATCAAAACCCGGCTAATTAATAGGAAACAGAGAGTGAGTATAAATGGGCAATTTTCACAGTGGAGGGTGGTAAGCAGTAAGGTACCTCATGGCTCAATACTGGGTCCAATACTTTTTAATTTGTTCATTAATGATTTGGAGTTGGGAGTAAGTGGTGAAGTGGCTAAGTTTGCAGATGACACTAAATTGTTCAGGGTGATGAGAACCAGAGAGGATTGTGAGGCACTCCAAAGTGATCTGTTGAGGATGGGCAAGTGGATGTAAACATGTCAAATTAGGTTCACCATGGTCAAGTGCAAAGTAATGCATATTGGGGTCAAAAATCCTAACTATAAATACATGTCGATGGGGTGTGAACTGGTGGAGATTGACCAAGAGAGAGATCTTGGAGTCATGGTATACAGCTCACTGAAAATGTCGAGATAGTGTGCGACTGCAGTAAAAAAGGCCAACTCTATGCTGGGGATTATTAGGAAGGGAATTGAAAACAAATCAGCCAGTATCATAATGCCCCTATATAAATTGATAGTGCGGCCTCATTTGGAGTACTGTGTACAATTCTGGTCACCACACCTTTAAAAAAGATACTATAGCATTGGAAAAAGTGCAGAAAAAGGCAACTAAAACGATTAAAGGATTGGAACACTTTCTCTATGAAGAATGGTTAAAGCAATTGGGGCTCTTTAGCTTGGCGAAACAATGACTGAGGGGTGACATAATAGAGATTATACATGGAATAGAGAAGGTAGAGGAAGAAGTAGTTTTTACTTTTCTCACAATACAAGAGCAGTTGGGTTAGAATGGATAAAAGGAAGTACTTCTTCACCCAAAGGGTGATTAACATGTGGAATTCACTGCCACAGGAGGTGGTGGCAGCTGCAAGCATAGATGGCTTAGAGAGAGGACTGGATAAAAATATGGAACAGAGGTCCATCAGTGGTTATTTGCCAAGGGGTATAGATGGAACTCTCTTTCTGGGGCAAGTGATGCTCTGTATTCTTGGTGCTTGTGGGGGGGGGGATAACAGTGGGAGAGCTTCTAGTCTCCTGACCCCACTGGTGGGCCTCCTGATGGCACATGTTGTTTTTTTGGCCATTGTGTGACAGAGCATTGGACTAGATGGGCCATTGGCTTGACCCAGCATGGCTTCTCTTATGTTCAGAAGTTAGCAATTTACTCTATGGAGATGGATTAGTTTTGGGAAGAATGCCTCGCTAGGATCACTAGCAGGCATTGGTGTGATTATGGAACCTAGACATCATCAAAAATGGTTACATATGAATGGATCAAGAGAATCCTGGGAAGCAGCTGGATATTGAAATGAAGACTGGAGAGTTTCTCTGAGTTGAGTGGAATTTAATTGCTGAGGGTTTGATACACATGTGTTCGTTGATAGGATTAAGGATTTTGGAAAGGAAAGGCTTGGATTAGATGGAATTTAGTGGATGTTAATGGAGAAACTTTGGATATGGGTAGAGCCTGGGACTAGCTGATACATTGACTAGTTTTTACCCTTCTCAGCAAAAACATGGAACATCTGGTACAATTTGAATATCTTCATTTCAATTTAATTTTTTCCTCATGAGAAACAAACCCATGAGTCTTTATTTTCACATTAGTTGTATTTTTCTCGAGTCATTTTTCTAATCTTGTCTTTGCATACATTTACAAAGTGGCATTAAAAAGGTAAAAAAGAAACATTAAAAACAACAAAATGAGGTGAACTAAAACCAGTGACCATGACAACTACTAAAATTTAAAAAGTAGAAAATTAGCATACCACATCACCCCTCATTGTAAATATATTAATGAACACATTTCATGGATTCATCAAGTGAAAAGGTGAAGCTCATAAAAATCTAAATCCTGATTTTCTTCCTATCAGCTCTCATCTTTAAGGATTCTTATACATTCACAGCTAATGTGCAGCATCCACTGACTCTCAGCTATAAGGATTCTAAAACATTAACAGCAAATGTGCATCATCAACTGACTAACAAATGTAATGTGCACTTGGGAATGCTAGAGGAATCTGAGAGAAGGGATATGAAGAATAGTTTATGAACCAATTACATTCTATTAATTTGCCTTGATAAAGCTTTGCCATAATCTCCAAGTTTTGCTGTCTTGTAGAGAATGCTAGGCAGTTTGACTAGAGATATTAGTGCTAGGTAGAGATGGTATTGAATTGCACCCTTGGAAAAAATGAAAATATAAAAATCAGTACTTGCAATTATAAAAATAAATATAATAACTAGCAGTAGTGGCTGACATTCTATACAAATGTAAGATTGGAAAGTGTCAAAATAAGAGTATTTAGTCTTTGTAGTCTCAAAATGCTCCATCATAATCTGTTACATCATGGGAATTTGAGAAGTTGTGCTGATTCTGCTCATATGTCACATCAAAAGATTGGTGCCAACTTCTCATTGTTCAGATGCATAGCACCATCTGGAGACCACAGGAAGAGCAGGTTGATTCTCAAGTTTGAATTGCTTAATATTCAAACTCACCATGAAAAGCCTTGAAAATGGTTGAACATCTGTCTTCAGGTACCTCAGGTTACTGTTCTTATTGCTATTCTTGAATGGCTTGCGGAACAGAAATAATTTATTTCTGAAGTTTGAATAAAGCATAGCTGAAGATTTGAACACTGGCATAGAGAAGACGAAATTTGTAGCTTGCATGTATATCAGATTAACTGCCCAAGGTTACACTGTGTCTCCATAATTTTATTTGCTTCCTGTGGTTCATTTTTTTCATATGTTAAAAATCCCAAGTGCATTGGTTCTCAGTTGGCCTGTGTCTCAGCTTACGTCCTTTCAGAAAACAGGATATTATGACACTGATATTGTGGGAGGTGACTGGATGATAACACCATTATTTCAGTGCAAGAGCCATAAAAATCATATTTGCAATAACAATGCTCTGAATATATATATATAACTTCCAGCACTACCATATTCCTGCAATGAAATGACAACTCCCTCAAGTATCTGTGTGAAAATTTTCTACTTTGATTTGTGAATATTGAGATTACATTCTGTGGATGCTCAGGGGTTAAGTGCAAAGTGCCCTGACAGACTGCTTAAAAGAAAGAACTGGCTCTTCTCCCTTCCTTTTTATCAGTTCCTTATGACTTTCAAGCTGCTGAGCTGGATACTGGTCTTCAAAATGCAGTTCACATTGGGAAGGGACTGAGGGGGTGGTCCAAGAGGGAGGGGACAGGTATGCTCTTGCAAGAAGGAGGGGAAAGATCTGCAGGCTGCTGTCTCCCCCACATCACTGCCAGATGTGTCTGACATGCCATACTGCTTGCTTAAGGAGTGAGCAGGCAGGGATGGACAAAATGCAAATAACATTGGGGCAAATGGAAGAGGGCAGTGGTAAGCCCCCTGAGTGCATGGAGGCTCAGATGCCAAAAATGAGTGAGGAAGGCAGTTTATCCACATGAGTGGCTCATGTTCCCTGATTATATATGATGAATGGAAACGTCAGCTGTGCCCAGGAGTTAAGCTGACTCCCCATGTTGGAATCGAACCAGAGGCCTTGGGTATGCTATTCATATGCCTTTCCACTGCAGCATGACTGTTGATGTCTGTTTTCTGCAGTTTTCCTTGCCCCATTCCATAAGGGTGTCATTGTAGGCAGCACTGTTTGTAAGATGCCTAATAGTCTTTGCTGTGTCTCATTCCTGTGTACTCAGGTGAGCATTAGAAAGCTGTTCCTGACCAAATGAGCTAGGTTTTCTAGCCTGACATCTGTTTCCTATTTTGCGGCTATTCAACAGTGCCGGATTAAACCCTGTGGAGGCCCCTAAGCAGTCAAAATCCTGGGGGCCCCTTGCAAATTATCTGTCAGACCTCCTCCCACACTGCCCATGACCCTCACTGCAGCCTGCAGGCACCTTCTCAAAAGCCCCTTTGACAAAGCTGCAGGAGAGGAAAACTCGGCAACACACCAGCAGCAGTTGCACCAGGCAAGTTGGGCAAAGAGTGGCTCAGTTGCTGGCTGTCCATACAGGCTCTGGGGGCTGCAAGCGGGGGGCGGGGGGAAGCTGACCTGGGGCCCCTAAAGGCTTGGGGGCCTATAGGCTGGTGCCTATTTGGCCTAATTGTTAATTCAGCCCTGCTGTTCAGTCTGTTGCTGGGCAAAGGGTGAGCTTCACCTTCTGGCCAGCATCTCTCTTACTGTGGATTGAACCCTCACGAGAGGATTTTGTCAGTGTTTTGTAAGCCTTTTGTCAGTGGCTTACGAAGAGAGTGACATAACTGCTTTCGGTGAGGGTGTGGGTTGTACACTGTCTTGACTTTTTCAGTGAATTATCCACCACAACTCCAAGATCTCTCTCCTGATCAGTTATCACCAGTTCAGACCCCATCAACAGATATTTATAGTTATGATTTTTGGCTCCAATGTGCATTACTTTGCACTTGCCCACGCTGACCCTCATTTACCACACTGATTCCAGCTTGCTCAGCCTTGACAGATTCCTTTAAAGTGCCTTACAGTCCTCCCTGGTTCTCACAGCCCTGAACCACTTAGTATCATTCATGAATTTAGCCATTTCATTGCTTACTCCCAACTTCAAATCATTAATTAATAAGTTAAAAAGCACCAGACCTAGTACCAAGGTCTGTGGTACCCCACTGCTTACACTGTGAAAACTGCCCATTTATACTCACCTTCTATTTCCTGTTAACTAACCAGTTTTTAATCCACAAGAAGGCTTGTCTTCTTATCCCTGCTGAGTTTATTTAGGAGCCTTTGATGAGACTCCTAACTTTGAAGCTTATCAGACAGCCTATGTATTCCACTTCAGGAACTGGTCACTAATGGAATATTTTTTACATTTCAGACAAATCCTGTAATGTACTGAGTGACGAGATGTGTTGAAGGCAACATACTTTATTGGCGAGCACATCACAAGAGCGAGACACGCGGGCTGGGTCCTGATTATATACATACCCCGGAACAACCCTCCATCTGGCCAGGTCCAATCCTGGCCAGTTAAACTTCGTGCCACAGATCTTGATTGGCGGAGCGTATTATTGAGCTACATCCGGGGACCCGTGGGCTTCCACTGGTCACCTCTGTAGCGTTCGCTGTGTTGTAACCTTAAACTTTGAAGCTTATCAGACAGCCTATGTATTCCACTTCAGGAACTGGTCACTAATGGAATATTTTTTACATTTCAGACAGATCATGTAATGTACTGAGTGACGAGACGTGTTGAAGGCAACATACTTTATTGGCGAGTACATCACAAGAGCGAGACATGCGGGCCGGTTCCCGATTATATACAATACCCCAGAACAACCCTCCGTCTGGCCAGGTCCAATCCTGGCCAGTTAAACTTCCTGCCACAGATCTTGATTGGCGGAGCGTATTATTGAGCTACATCCGGGGACCCGTGGGCTTCCACTGGTTGCCTCTGTAGCGTTCGCTGACATTCAAGACATAACATTCCTCCCCGCTAGTTCAGTAGGCTGGCACCCTGCATTCCCTGGTCGACCTCTTGGGGTTATTTGGGAAGTTGGAGCGGCCGCCGTGGCTGGCATGGCGGCTGGTTCCTCTAGTTGGGTGACGCCAGAAGAGGACTGTCCGCCGCTTGTTGCTCTTCTGGAATCCCCCCTCTGTCCACCGCTGTGGCACTCTTCCGCCCATATAGTCGGTGCGGCTGGCATGGACTGGGTCGCTTCCAGGGGTGTTGCTGTCAGTTCTCCCCCGCTTCCCCTCCCCCAATTTCTGTTGGTTCCTCCGGCAAAGTGCGGCGGTGCAGCTGGTCAATATGTCTCCTTAGGATCTGGCCCCCCTCCGACGAGACCTCATAGGAGCTGGACCAGGTCACCCACAGCACCCGGGCGGCTAACCAATCTGGGCAGCTTGCAAACTTCTTAGCGTACACCGGATCCCCAGGAAAGAACCCCCTAGCGGCTTCCCTGGTTTCGGGGGAACCGCGGAGGTCCGTGGCCCAGTCAGGATGCAACCTGTCTAGCCTCGTGATCAACTTCCTCCCCATTAGTAACTCGGCAGGGCTTAACCCAGTGACGGGGTTGGGGGTAATTCTGTTATTGAATAGGAAGGCCGCCAGGCGGTGGTCCCAATCCCCCTGTACAATGCGCCTCAGGGTCTCTTTAGTGGTGCGCACCATGCGCTCTGCTTGGTCATTGGTGGCCGGATGGAAGGGGGCGGACCGAATGTGCTGTATGAGGTATCTATTCAAGAACTCCCGGAATTCCTGGGAAGTGAAAGTGGTCCCACTGACCGTGACGAGGGTATCGGGAATCCCATGCATGCAAAAGACCCTGTGCAAGGCTCTGACTGCCACTGCAGTGGAGGTTGAAGCTACAGGAATAACTTCCAACCACTTGGTGTATGCATCTACAAGAATAAAGAATATTTGGCCCTGGTATGGCCCCGCAAAGTCTTGGTGTAACCGGGACCATGGCCTCCTATTGGACTCCCAGTGGTGGACAGGGGCAGTAGGCGGATCAGGCCGGGATTCTTGGCAGGGTCGGCACCTTTGGACCCACCCTTCAATCTCTTTGTCCATTCCCGGCCACCATACATAGCTGTGTGCACTATTCCCGGATGTGTTTCGTGTAGGGCTTCCAGCACTTGTTTCTGCAATGGGGGGGGGGACCACCACCCTGCTTCCCCAGAGAAGGCACCCCTTGTCCATGGACAGTTCTCTGCATGATACGAATGCCCTGAATTCTGTGTCTTGTTTGCCCACGGGCCATCCCCTTCCCACCCAGTCTAAAACACGGGTGAGGATGCGGTCTCTACCCGTGGCCTTAGCTATCTCAGCGGCATGGAGGGGCCTCTCCGGTAGAGTCACATGGTGGGCCGGGGCTGGGTCTATAGAGTGCAGCGGCAGGAGGCTGAGGGCGTCAGCGTGTCCCATAGCTTTGCCTGGTCGGTGGACTAGGGCATATGTGTATGAATTGAGGAACTGATTCCACCGCAGGATGCGCTGTGACAGAATTTGTGGCATCTGGCGGTCTGGGGCGAGGAGGCCCAGTAGCGGCTTATGGTCCGTGGCAATTGTGAAATGCCTACCGTACAGATAATCGTTGAATTTATGCACACCCGCCACAATCGCCAAGGCCTCCTTGTCTATCTGGGCATAATTGCGCTTGGTGGGGGTCAGGGTTCTCAAATAATAGGCCACGGGAACCTCCCTCCGGTCCGGGAGTTGGTGCCCCAGAACAGCGCCCACCTCGTATGGGGAAGCATCGCAAGCCAGAATCACTGGTAAGGATTCGTCAAAATGGTGGAGCACGTCATTGGAAACTAGTAGATCCTTGACTGCCTGAAAAGTGGCGGCCTGCTTCTTTCCCCAGACCCACAGAGTGTTTTTATCTAGGAGCCTATGAAGGGGTTCTGCAATGGCCACTTTGTGGGGCAAAAATGAATGATAAAAATTGAATAATCCCAAGAAACTTTGTAGCTCCATCTTGCACATGGGGGCCGGAGCGTGGACAATAGCCCTGGTCTTGTCGGCTGTCGGGTGGATGCCTGCGGTGTCTACTGCAAACCTCAAGAACTCCACCCTTGACATCCTGAGGGAACTCTTCTCCCGCTTTACTTTCAGTCCCGCCACCTGAAAAAGGTGGAGAACCTCACGCAGACGGCTGCTGAACTTCTCAGTGTCCAGGTTAGCGATCAAAACGTCGTCGAAAAACGGTTGCACCCCGGGGATCCCTTTGAGAAGAGAATCCATTATGCTCTGAAAAATCCCCGGAGCCACACTAACCCCAAATTGCAACCGCCACACCCGAAAAGCTCCCCTGTGGGTCACAATGGTCTGGGCTTCTGCTGTCTCAGCATCCAGGGAGTTGCTGGTACGCCTGGGCCAAGTCCAGCTTCCCAAAAACCTTAGAGCCCGCTAGTGCTGCCAGTACGTGGCTGACCACTGGAACGGGGGTATGGATTGTCCTGAAGTGCCTTATTTATTGTGCACTTATAGTCTGCGCAGATGCGCACATCTCCATTAGGCTTCACTGGAGTGACTATGGGTGTTTCCCTGGGCTGTGAGGTGGTCTAGCTCTGCTTCAATTTTTGGCTTAAGAGCAAACGGAACTCGCCTGGCCTTCAGCCTTATCGGTCTCACTTGGGGGTCAAGGGGTAAGGAGATGGGAGGCCCTTTGTAGCACCCCAGGGACCCATCAAACACTTCTGGAAATTCCCGGCACACATGCTGCAAATTTTGCGTTCGCAGCTGCTGCACCCCCACTATCTGAATACCAAGCGGTCGAAACCAGGCCAGCCCCAGTAATGTGGTGAGCTGGCATTTGACCATGAGTATGTCCAGTTTGCCCCTAAAGTTCTTAAACTCTACCCTAACAGTGGCCCAACCCAAAATCTGCAAGGGTTTTTTTTTTTTGAAGTCCCGCAGTATGAAATCAGCCGGTCACAGCCTGGGCCGGTCACGGGGGCAAAGTTTTCTTAGAGACTCCTCCGAAATTATGGAGATGGAGGAGCCCGAGTCCAGCTTCATTAGGCATGGAGCGCCTTCGATTAGGACCGACACCCTGACCTTATCGGGGGTCTTGAGGGGCAAGTTCAGTACCTGTAGGCTAGTCGATGCGGTCGAGTAGTCCTCGGTCGAGTCATGGTTGGTGGGCTGGCGTCTGCGGGTGGCCTTGGTCCGGCAAGCCCGCGCTATGTGGCCCACTCTTCCACAGTTTCTGCAGTCTACGTTGCGATAGGGGCAGTCCTGTCGCTTGTGTGGATCCCCACAGCTGGCGCACTTGGTGTTGGCTGGTCTCTTGGTCGCTCATGGCCAATTGGTCACTCTCGGCCCCATTTCTGGTTGGCGACGGAGCTGGTGTGCCTCCTCCTCCTCTGGGTTGCCCGGTGCCATCTCTTCTTGGTGGACGGCTTCTGCTCGCGGGTTGTGGAAAGCTTTGGTGGCTCTCTCAAACACGGTGGCTTCGTTGAAGGCAAGTTGAAGGGTGAGCTCCTCCTTTGCGAAGAGCTTTTTCTGCAGTCTTTCGTATCAGAGGCCCCAGACGAATCAATCCCTCAGGGCTTCATCCAGTTTATCAAAGCTGTAGTTCCCCGCAAGTTGGCGGAGGGCGGCCAGGTAGACTGCGGCTGTCTCTCCCGCCCCTTGATCCCTCTTGTGAAAGAGAAATCGGCGGGCGATGATGGCGGGCTGGGGCAAGAAGTGCCCGGTCAGGAGTCTGACTATCTCCTCGTACGTCTTCTCTGTGATTTTCGCGGGGGCCAAGAGACCCTTGGCGATCTCGAATATGGCCTCCCCACAGACACTCAGGAGCACGTCTCTCTTGCAGCTGTCGTCTATGATCATGTTCACTCGTAGGTTGCAGTCGACTCACTCCGTGTAGGTCTCCCACCTATCGGGGTTGGTGGGGTCAAACTCTGAAAGGTGTCCTGTTGTCACACTCAGGTTAGCCATGGCGGTGGTAGTGACAGGCGCTTCGGTCTCCCTAGACTGTGTGCCTTCCTCGTCTTTGTCCAGGTCAGCAAATTCCTGCTTGGGGAGTTACCTGGCTAGAATCCCACCTTCGTCGCCACTGTAATGTACTGAGTGACGAGATGTGTTGAAGGCAACATAGTTTATTGGCGAGTACATCACAAGAGCGAGATACGCGGGCCGGGTCCCGATTATATACATACCCCGAAACAACCCTCCGTCTAGTCAGGTCCAATCCTGGCCAGTTAAATTTCCCGCCACAGATCTTGATTGGCGGAGCATATTATCGAGCTACATCCAGGGACCCGTGGGCTTCCACTGGTCGCCTCTGTAGCGTTCGCTGTGTTGTAACCTTAAGACTGACATTCAAGACATAACAGATCCGTTTTAGTAACTGCCTGCTGCTGGCTTATTTTTACCTTTTCAGACAATCCTGCTTGTGTCCTGTTCAGGAGGTGTGCCTGAAGCATTTTAGATGAAAATTGCTTTCTTCCATTTTCAATTTCATCTTCCACTTCTGAATCGCTATGGTGGGCTCTGTAAAATGTCCCATAGTGCTTCCTCTAGTGGCTGGTTTTTTCATGCTCTTTTCCTGACTGCTTCCTGTAATGCCAGTTCCCCTTCTCACCTAGCTAGTGGGTGCAAGATCTTCAGCCATGTGTGCGCGTGTATTTGAAGGCTGTAATGGGATCCCTGAGCAGATGCAGATGTTTTCCTTACTCTCTTTCTAAAAGGGGGGGGGGGTCTGGAGAGGAAGTGGATTTCTCCCATCTTCTTTCTGTCTCTCTGTTGCAGTTGGAGACTGGGGAGGAGGGATTGGAAATGAGGCAGATACCAGAGTTGCTCTGGGTTTTTATCATCTCAGCAATCCAAGATCGTGGGTGAGCAGGAATGGGAAGTGGCACTTTCTGAAATGGCCAGAACGCTTCAGAGACAGGGCCTTAACAGAAGGTAATTAGCTGTGTGAAAGACCCATCCCTGTATCGCTTTACTCAGAACTGATACCATCTGGAATATAAAAGTAACGTGAAAAGGTCCTTTATCAAAAGCCTTCTGGAAGTCTAAGTAAACAACACCTACTGGGTCACCCTTGTCCACATATTTGTTCACTCCCTCAAAGAACTCTAAAAGGTTAGTGAGTCATGCTTACTCAGTTTTGAAACACACTGGATTATCTTAGGCAAATCATTGTTCCCATAGTGTTGTTGCCAAGAATTTGCCAATACTTTGCAGCAATTATAAAGAACTCTTTATATACAAACATAGAATCATAGAATTGGAAGGGTCCATAGAGGCCATCTAGTCCAATCCCGTGCTCAGTGCAGGATCAGCCTAGAGCAGCCCTAATCAGTGTTCGTGCAGCCAGTGCTTAAAGATTGCCAATGAGGCAGAGCTCACCACCTCCCTCGGTAGCTGATTCCACTGTCGAACAACTCTTACTGTAAAAAAAGTTTTTCCTAATATCCAGTCAATATCTTCCCGCCCTTAATTTAAACCCATTATTATGAGTCCTCTCTGCTGCTAACAGGAACAGCTCCCTGCCCTCCTTTAAGTGACAACACTTCAAATACTTGTAGAGAGCAATCATGTCCCCCCTCAACCTCCTCTTCTCCAGACTGAACATTCCCAAGTCCCTCAGCCTTTCCTCATAGGGCTTGGTCTCCAGGCCCCTGATCATCCTCATCACTCTCTTCTGCACCCACTCCATTCTGTCCACATTCTTCTTGAAGTGAGGCCTCCAGAACGGCACACAATATTCCAAGTGTGGCCTGACCAATGCAGTGTACAGCAGAACTATGACATCTTGTGATCTGGAAGTTATGCCTCTGTTGATATACCCCATGATAGTATTTGCCTTTTTTGTTGCTGCATGACATTGGCTGCTCATATTATCTTATGGTCCATCCATACTCCAAGATCTTGTTCACACACACTGCAGTGTATCTCCCATCCAGTATGTGTGTTTCTCATTCTTGTTACCAAGATGTAAAACTTGACACTTATCCTTGCTAAATTGCATCTTATTCACTTCCACCCATTTTTCCAGCATGTTCAGATCTCGTTGGATTCTAACTCTATCTTCCAGTGTATTTACTGCTCCTCACAGTTTGATGTCATCTGCAAATTTAATGAATAGCCCCTCCACACCCTCATCCAGATCACTGATAAAAACATTGAAAAGTACAGGGCCCAAAGCTGAACACTATGGCACCCCACTGGACACCTCCCTCCATTCAGATGTAATGCTGTTGATAACTACTCTTTGAGTGTGGTTCTCCAACCAGTTCCCTATCCACCTAACTATCCTAAAGTCCAGTCCACAGTCCTCTAGTTTACCCATGAGCACATCATGGAAAATCCTGTCAAAAGCTTTACTGAAATCTAGGTAAACAACAGCAACAGCATTCTCTTGATTCAGTAAGCTTGACACTCGATCAAAGAAGCAAATAAGGTCTGGGAGGACTTGTTAGGGAGAAATATATGCTGACTCCTCCAGATCACCAAGTTGTCCTTTAGGTACTGATCCCTTAAAAATCTGCTCCAGTATCGCCCACCTTCTCCAGTATTTCCTGACAAACCAACCCTCTCCTCAAATACACCACTCCACCTCCTCTTTGACCCTTTCAGTTTTTCTTGAAGAACTCATATCCATCCACTACTACATTCCAGTCATGGGAATCATCCCACAAAGTCTCTGTAATACCTACTAAATCATGTTCCCTCCACCTGCATTAGAAGCTCAAGTTCTTCCTTCTTATTGCCAAAACTTTGGCATCGGTACCTAGACACCTGAAGCCACACACCTTTGGCTCTATTAGACCCGCCCTCCCAGGCAGACCTCCATTGTTTGCTCTCCTTTATTTAAACCCCTTTGTTGGTCATCTCCTTTCCTTGTGCTGTCAGTTTAAAGTCCTCTTGATGAATCTCTCCAGGTTTCTGCCAAACACATACTTCCCTGACTTTAACAGGTGATGTCCATCCCGTGCTAGTAGGTTGTCGTCGAGAAAACGTAGCCTGTGGTCCCAGAATCCAAATTGCCCCTACCTTCACAATCAACACAACCAGTGGTTCACTTCTATTATAGTCTGCTCCTGTCATATTCCCCTTCCCACAACAGGAAAGATCGAAGAGAATACCACCTGTGTCCCCATTCCTTTCAGCTTCCTCCTGAGAGCGTCATAGCCAGCCTTAATGCTGTGTTAAGCCAGCCAGCTGTGTTGTTGGTTCCCCCACGGACCATCACAAATGGGTAGTGCTCTGTGGGTTTGATAAGCTTTGGGATCCTGTCCATAAAATCTTTAATTTTTACCCCTGGCAGCCAACACACCTCTCGGGCCAGAAGGTCAGATCTGGATACATGACTTCCCATATCCTTCAGCAGGGAATCACCTATGACCAACACTTTCCTTTTTCTTCCCTTGCCATTTCTTTGTATCTCCCTGTTCTCCATCCTGTCTTCCTGGTGTTTGTAATATTTCTGCTGGCAATGTTTCTTTCTCTGCCTCTGCTGCAAGGGCCTGGGATTGATTCCTTAGTTCTTATGGCACTGAGTGCTGTCTTGCTTGATGCCATTGGAGTACAGCTGTTTCATTCTGAGAACTCTCATAAAGAGAGTCAAGTGTATTGTTGTTCCTTTGACTGGCCTCTTCTTCCCTATTCATGACATCAAGGCTTCTGTTTATGAACTCCTCCCCTTCCTTGATTTCATGGAGAGCAGTAATTCTTTCCTCCAGGATCAAAATCTTCTCCTCTAAGAGTCCTATTAACTTACACTTCTGACAGGTGTAGTCCATCTTGTCCTCAGGGAGGAAGACAAACATGGCACACTCTCTGCAGGTCCAAGGGCATTCATCATCACTTCCCAAGTGGAATAAACACAATAATGCAAACTTTCCTTTCTATGAGATCCCCAGGCCCAATCCCCAGGCCAAGAGCCCTTTAGCTCACACTCTTTGGCTTGCACCTCTGGTGAGGATGAGCTTTGCAATTTAAAGGCTTACCTCTGCCTCAACAGCCAGAGCAACAGTAGAAGGTGAGACCTGCAACCACCCCTAGGAAAACAGGACCTCCTCTGTCAGCAACAAGCCAGCCAAAAAGTGCCATCAAGTCACAGCTGACCTATTGCAACTCCAAAGGTTTTCAAGGCAAGATATGTCCAGAAGTGGTTTCCCATTGCCTGCCTCCATGTTACAACCTTATTGTTCTTCAGAAGTCTCCCATCCTGTTTAGCTTTTGAGTTCCAGCATGATCAGGCTAGCTAAGGTTATCAGGGTAAGGACATATAAATATATAACATAAAATACAATATAGCCGGGATATAAACTTGATAAAATAAAATAATGAATGTTTTATGTGCCAGTGCTGATGCTGAAAGAAGCTTTGCACTGTATTCATTTCTAGTCAATATCGGTTGCCCCTGTAATGAATCTGTGTTTTCCATGGTTCTAATTGAAGAGAATTTTTTTTAAAAAAAAAAACAGTCTTTGTTTTGTAAATTATTTGAGAGAGGTGCTAAAATTAGAGCTGTACTGGATAATCACCTAAATCTGAAAGTTGGCATGTCATCAGAATATGTCTGAATGGATCTAGATTTTGGAAGCATAGTTCATACTTAGCACAGAAATTGAACTCAAGATGTTGCCAAGCTTCATTTTGTTCAGGTTGGGATGCAAATATTTAGGTTTTGCAAGCCCAAATATTGAAAAACAGGTTTTTTTTTAAATCAGGGACAATTTGCCAACCTGGAATTTGCAACTAAATTTCAGTCATGGAATATGGCACTTCTGATTTCCTGACCAATTATGGATGTAGAATCAGTTACTGCTGTAATTCAGACTGTAGTAGAAATTGACAGCTCCTTCCAGCTTGTTTAATTAATTAACTTCATTTATACCCTGTGTTTCTGCCTGATGGAGACCCAAAGTGGCTTTTATCATACTCCTCTCCTCCATTCTGTCCTCGGTAAATCTGTATGAGATAGAATAGGCTGAAAGATAGTGACTAGTTCAAGGTCACCCAGCAATCTTCCATGGCAAAGTGAGAATTCAAACATGAGTCCCCTAGATCCTAGTCTGATATTCTGATCACTACACCAGACTTGTTCTTGTTGTTCTTATGCCAAGACCTGAGGGACAAGTGTGGGCGGTTTTCTATAACTTTGCAAAATGTTGCTAATTTAGTATACTGGAACAGAATATCAGAAATCCTTATTTTAATTATGAATAAAAAGTAAACAGACAATCTGTGACTTGGCATGCAGAGCAGTTCCAAGCCAGATTTGTGCAGTGGGATGTCTAGATTTCTCTCGTGCAATTGCTTGCGATTCACCAGAAACAATGGACAAGTTACATCAAGGATGCAAAACCTTCCATATGCTTACAGTAGTTCTTTTTTACATTAGTACCACTCAGTTTGCTCTGCAAAGGATTTGCATTCAATGTAAGCTACTACTGCTTCTGGAGGCCACAGAATGTGACTCTGAGCATGTGACACACAGATGTGGCACACACATGGGAAATGCAGATGTGTGCTGAAGCAGCCTGTGCTTTATGTGAAATGAGGATCCTATATACCATTTCTTGTTTCTGAATTTTCCTTGGGGAAAACTCCTGCTGTTAACATGTCCTGTCAGTCACATGTCTTACCACTTTTTGTTAGGGTCAGTTTTGTATGTGAGTTCACCAGGGTTTTTTAAAAAAAGAGAAATCCCAGCAGGAACTCATTTGCATATCAGGCAACAGCCCTTGACATCACCATTGTTTCACACAGGGCTTTTTTGTAGAAAAAGCCCAGCAGGAACTCATTTGCATATTAGGCCACACCCCTGGCACTAAGGCAGCCAGGATTGCATTCCTGCTAAAAAAACAAACAAACCTGGAATTTACTCTTCCAGGGTTACAATGGCTGTAAGAAAACACCAATTGCATAAGCATTTATTTGTGGTAGTTAGCATGCTACAGTCACAGAGACACTGGCATTTAGCATTTCATCGTGACCGGCATGTTTTTTGTACAATAAATACTTGTCATTTCTATACATAACCCAAACACTTTCCCACAGGGCTCTATTTTTGTTGCAGGAAGAATTATATTTTTCCAACACTTAATTTACAATAGTCTACTCCTGAAGAAATATGATAATTCCCTCACAGAACTCATTCACTACTGTTGCAGCAGGTGTATAGAGTGCCTGCACCTACTTAATATTATTTGTGAATGATTAGTGATGAATGACACAGCTTTTCAGCTACATTATTTTACAAACTTTATTTTTAAAAAAAGTCTGAAAGCTTGTTTTAATCAATTGAAAATTGTAGGTTTCCCACTGTACACCTGTAGTGAAGAAATACTCCTTGAATAAGAATTGTTTCTTTACCCAGTGAATCTGTGATATACCATTACTGGCAGTGAAAAGGGACTACCAGGATTATTGCATTTAAGTAAGGGTGTCAAAGCACAAGGCCTGGGGTCCTACACAGTCCCTTTGAGAGAAACTTCAGGTAATTCCCCTTCCTCAAAAATTATTGCACCATCTTCTTTTTTAGGAACCAGACCCTTGCTTTCCCTTTCAAATTAGGGGGGGTTAAAGACCCGACAGAGGACAGGGGAATGGGGTGTGTTGTTAGGTATTTATTGGTGGCAGCAGCAAATTCAGTTGAAATCTTCTTTGGGGGTATGAAATGGGTGTAGCTCTTCAGCATCCTCTGGGTGGGGAAGCTGGTCCTCAGGCACATCTCAATATGCCAGAATGAAGCTGGGAGATTACCCATTGATTATTTGTACAGAAAGGTCATTCTTGTGTTTATTGCTGAGCTACTTGCCTATGCGTGTGACATTTCAGATCTTGGACAAGAGGGGGCAACATTCTCCCTCAGCAAGGGAAAAAAATGCAGTAGGTGATCACACAGCCCTTTCTTTCTAGGAAAAGGCACACACTATCAGATGGCATTTTAGAACAGGCATTCATTTTAAATCCTCTTTTTATGTGTCTGTTTATAGCGATAGAGACTGATTTACACTTCTGACTTGCTGGGGACAATTTATCGCACACCTATAAATAAAGCTAAAGCTCCATATTCTTGTGCCAGCTCATGGTTTCCCAGCCTGCTTTTGTGCCAGCTAATGGGTGTGGTGCGAATGTCCCCTTTAGAAAGGAGCAGACAGTTCTAAGGTAACAGCTAAAGGAAACAAAAGCTAAAGCACCAGTTCTGTATTTCTTGTGGACTGATTAAATTGTGCAGGGGATGTTGGAACACGTGGTATGGGAATGGAGCCAATAAAAAAAGAATTTGTTGAGGGATGCTGCCGTTACATATGCATGAACATAAATAATATGGGTTTCAGGAAAAGCAATCAGTTAATGGAAATAGAGGACAAAGTGATGTGTGAATAAGGCCCTATTCATCAAGCAGACCATTTCTTCTATTCAATAACATTTCTGTTGGTTTTTTTTTTAATTCATGTGGTAGCTTCAGTTCATTGAATTTTGGAGAAGATGAGGCTCTGCAATTTTATTTTATTTAAAACATTTTATACTACCTTTCCATCCAATCAGAATCCACAAGGTGGGGAACATAAAGAACATTTAAGCAATTTAAAATACAGTTGAAATTATAAAATAATTTAATTAAAATACAAACAAACAACACTAGAAGGAGGACCAATAACCATTATGGGGGATATACCAGACAAAACCAAAAAAGGGTCTTCAACTGCTGGCAAAAGACATCTAAAGAGGGAGACAGACAAATCTCCCTGGAGAGGGAGTTCCAAAGTTTTGATGCCATGACCAAGAAGCCCTTTTCTTGGATTGCCACCTGTCTAGCATTAGATGATTGGGGCAAACAAAGCAGGGCCTCCTTAGATGACTGTATGGGTAGGTTCATATGGGAGGAAGCAGTCCTTAAGGTATGTTGGTCCCAGGCCATACAGGGCTTTAAAGGTCAATACTAGCACCTTGAATTGAATTTGGAAGCAAACAGGAACTTAGAAGCCAGTGTAGATGGAAGAAGACTGGAGTGATATGATCCCTATGATCCACTTCAGTCAACACTCTAGCTACAGCATTCTGCACCAACTGTACTTTCCAGACATTCTTCAGGGGAAGCCTCACGAAGAACGGATTGCAGCGATGTAATCTAGGTGTTACCAGGGCATGCACCAAAGTGGCAAGATCTTTTCTGCCCAGAAGATCTGCAGCTGGCTCACCAGCCAAAGCTTGCAAAAGCACCCCTGGCCACCATTGCCACCCATTTATCCAACAGGAGGCCTGGGTCCAGGAATACCCCCAAGCTATGACTCTGGGAATAACCAGTTTCCAGGGTCAGACCCTCCTCTTACTAGTAGCACCTCAATTTTGTAGGGATTAAATTCAATTGTTAGCCTCATCCATTCCAAAACTGACTCCAGGCACCTGTTCACAGTTTCCACAGCCTCTGTGCGATCTGCTGGTAGTGAAAGATAGAGTTGAACGTTATCTGCATATTGATGGCAGCTCAGAACAGATTTCTGGATGACCTCTCCCCGTGTCTTTACATAGATATTGAAAAGCATGGGGGACAAGGTGGAACCTTGAGGAGCACAACATTTTGAAACCGTAAGGCAAGCTAGGAACTACTGCTGAACAGTGCCTCCAAATCCTGTAAGGCAATCCAGAGGATACCATGATTAGTGGTATCAAAAGCCACCACAAGATCCAGGAGAATTAATTTCCCCTTTCCATTTCCTAGTGCATATCCACTAGGATGACAACGGCTGTTTTGGTCCCATAACCAGGCCTGAAAACAGATTGGAAATGAACTAAAGCAAGAGTGTCGGACTCATTTGTTAGGAGGGCTGGATCTGACATAAATGAAACCTTGTTGGGCTGAGCCATGTTGGGTTGGGCCAGGCCATGTAGAAGGGAGAGGCTTGGCTCAGTAGCTCTGCTGTACAATTGAGAGAGCCTGGAAAAACAAGCTCTGCCTTCCCTCTTCCTCCCCAAGGCAGGAGCCTCAGCCTAATGAAGAAAATATAGGTTTTGTTCTGTAGCTCCTGTGCGATTGAGTAAGCCTTGCAAAGCAAGCTGTGATGCAGAAGGTAGCAAAATATAGGGAGAAGGAAGCAGATGACAGCCAGTTGCTCAGGGGCCTGATAGGAGCCCTTTGGAGACCTGATTCAACCCCCGGGGCCGCATGTTTGACATCCCTGATTTAAAGAAGCCACTTCATTCAGGAACCTCTGAAGTTGGCTGGCCACTACTCATTCAATCATTCATTCAGTCACCCTGCTCCAGAATTGTATATTTGAGACTGGACAGTAGTTATTCAGCTTTCCTGGATCTAGAGTAGGTTTCTATAGGAATAGACACACCACTGCACACTTCAAGGCAGAAGCAACTACCCTGTTTTTCAGGGATTTATTCCCTCTTGGACCCAGTGTCCCCTGGCAGATTTAAGCACCAGGAGAGACAACAGATATATAAACAGGTGGTAGGTCTCAAACTTCCAAGAATCTTGTCCACATCCTCAGACTGTACAAGCTAAAAGGTATCCCACAAACTGGACAAATCACCACCCTGAGACCATCTAAGTGCTGCTGCTAATGTGGAGTTGTCACAGGCAGGGGACTTCTACTGGCTGCCACCACTCTGGTAAGGGTCTGTCTGGGAGGGCCCAAAGCATCAACCCATAGACTTACCAGTCCCCAGGTCCAGGTGGGGGATTCCCCAGTTTTGCGTGGTCCTCCCCACTGCTAGCCAGCTGGCCAGCGTAGAAAAGCCCCACCCCAACAGCCACCATGTGCCTTTAGATCTAAGACAGGTTTAGAAGCTAGCAAACTGCTTGTGTTTTAGAATGGGTGGGTGGGTGCACCTTTAAATCTCAGTGAGACTGAAGCTCATGGGGGCGGAGTGAGCAGGGAGTGCCACATGTGTGTGAAAGAGGAAAAGAGAGAGCCCAGTCCCTCTGTTTCTTTTGCATTCTTTTCAGAAGCTGTTTCATAGTGAAAGAAATAGTAAAAGTTAACTAGAACCTGATTATGGGATTGAGGAAAAATCCACTCCCTAGATCTCTCTCTTTAAGTTGGTTGAAATATAGCAGATTGGTACATTCAGCAACTCTGATGAGCAAAGCTATCTATATCATTGCCCCAGGGTGATCACAAAAGTGTGGGCATGCAAACTATTTATTTTGGCTGCTTTATGAGTGCGTGTATTTCCTGAGTTGGAATTGGCAATCCTACCCACCCAGATATTTCTCATGTTGGATCTGGCAACACTACCCACTCCACCCCTGTGTCTTCCTTCTCAGAAAGCACCTCTATCCATGACCAAAGAGACATGAGGACCCAGGCAGTATAACAATAATAAGGTTATTGTAAGTGCTCAAAAACAAACAACTGGGTTGTAACTTTTAGTGCAATAGTGAACGTAGAAAACAGTAGTAAAGGCGGTACAAAAAAATTAAAAGCCCTGATGCAGCTAACGTTCCCTTCCTCTAATTCCAGCAGACTCACCACTCTTTGGATGAGGGAGCTCTCATGACTGCGGACTTCCTCCAGCCCAGCCTTTTCAGAGAGAGCAACCTGACTGCAGCCTTTCCAGAGAGAACACTGCTTCCTCTCCAGCTAGGCCTTTTATTTCTTTCCTTCCAGATTCCACCCCTCTGGTCTCCACAGGGCAAGTTTTCCCTCCAAAATTGCTGCCCACTGAATCAGAGGGACACAAGAGCTCATGGAAAATACAGGCCCTGTAGCTACCCTGATACAGGCTTCCCTGAGGCCTATAGGCCTCACTAGACCTAGGATCATGATAGGAGTCCAAGTCAGAATGGATGCAAAAGAATTTATCCACAAGGCCCTAGCAAAATGATCCCAGCGGGCTGCTCTCCTCCTGGCAACCAGAACCCAACAGGCCCCTGAAAAACTGGGAGAGTTCTACAGGTCTACACTGTGTGGATGCAATGGTGGCAAAAAAAATATTGTTTCTTTGCCACCATCACCACCACAGGTTAGGCTTTCAAATGAGATCTAGCCTATATCTTGTTAGATTTGTTCAGTCTTTCTCCATCATCGCTTAGCAGTCAAAAGGAATTGTTGTCTCTGCAGGTTCCTCATTGAATGACACTACACCAAAAGTTCATGAAGACTCTGGTATTTATGCAATAGTGATAGGCTTCCCAACCCCCCCCCCCCACCCTGCCGGGGGACCCCTGAATTAGCAGTCTCCTCCTTCGCTCTCCAAAAATCTGGAAGGGGGGGGAACGCCGCCGTGTCTCTTTCCCTGCCTGCCACCCTTGCAGGCTTCAGGCTTCTCCCTTCCTCCGGGTCACAAAGACCCGCCCACCGCCGGCCTGCTATTTGCTCCAGTCTGGCTTTCCTTCGTGAGGTGCATGCTGGGACTCATAGTCCTTGCGTCCTCTCCAGCTGCCACAGGTGTCTCCTCGGGGAGTCTGGCCGGTGGAGGGGGGGGGTGATCTCTGCCCCCAGAGGACCATGTGCGTTTCTACCTCTGGAGGCTTCAGTCGCTGATTGAAAGGCTTCCTCTTGGGATGGTGTGTCTGTGTTACTTTGAAGAAGTTGGCAGCAACTCATGAGTAGAGAGGCCAATCCCCCTTCAGTGTTGCCAGAAATGGGGGGGGGGGAGTCTGCTGAGCACTTCATTATTCTCTATGAGGAGATCGATTCTCATAGGGTATAATGGGGAATTGATCTGAAGGTTTTGGGGGCTCTGGGGGTGCTGTTTTTTGAGGTAGAGGCACCAAATTTTCAATATAGTATCTAGTGACTCTCCCCAAAGTATCCCCCAAGTTTCAAAACGATTGGACCATGGGGTCCAATTCTATGAGCCCCAAAAGAAGGTGCCCCTATCCTTCATTATTTCCTATGGAAGGAAGACATTTAAAAAGGTGTGTGGTCCCTTTAAATGTGATGGCCAGAACTCCCTTGGAGTTCAATTATGCTTGTCACACCCTTGTTCCTGGCTCCGCCCCGATGTCTCCTGGCTCCACCCCCAAAGTCTCCAGATATTTCTTGAATTGGACTTGGCAACCCTAAATAGTCAACTTTTAGTGCAATAGTGAAATCAGAGAGGGAAAGCGAGCAACCCACAGGGAGAACTGTGGCCCAATTTTGAGATGCTGGCTGAGCTGGGCCCCATTGTGTCATATGAAACCTTCAAGGACATGTGGTGAGATATCTCACTTTCTCCTGTATCCACTCCATAAATCATTTCATCTTTCCCTCTTCTAATATCTTCCACATCCTCACTTCCCCATGCTTCTTCCTTTCCTCCCCTCCACCAACCTACCTACCTACCTACTTATCTTTAATCTTCCTCCCAGCTTAGCTATAATTTATGTATTACCTTTATATCCTGCCTATCTCCACAGTGTGGACCCAATGCAGCTTATAACATTCTCTTATGCTCCATTTTATCCTCACAATAGCTCTGTGAGGTATGTTAGGCTGAGATTGGCCCAAAGTCACCCAGTGAATTTCCACAGCAGAGTGCAGATTTTAGCCTAGATCTCCTAGTTGGAAAATAGGGTTGCTAGCTCCCAGGTGGGGCCTGGAGATCTCCCACTTTTACAACTGATCTCCAGCTGGCAGAAATCAGCTCTCCTAGAGAAATGGCTGCTTTGAAGGGTGGAATCTATGGCATTGTCTCATGCTGAAGCCCCTCCCCAAACCCCACCCTCTCCAGCCTCCACCCCCAAAGTATCCAGGTATTTTCCAACACAGACCTGGTAACCCTAGAAACTAACAACTAAACCATACTGACTTTCATGAGGTGGCTGCTGTTGAACAATAGCAAGCAGCCAGGTGTGGATGAATCAAACATGTTGGAGGTAGCAATTCACTTTGTTGCTGCCCAGACTGGTCTCCAGAAAAGGCCACAATGTTCCTGGAAAGCGCCCTGCCCCCTCCACCTGCCTTACTGACTGAAACCAAACTTGGAAAGCTGGCAGAACTGTTGTGGTTTCCTAGCAACAGCAACTGAGGGCATCTGTTTCTTAGAGCTACAGGTGCTCTTTTTATCACTGGGGTTTTGTTTACATCCCCCCCCCCCCCGCCCCAAGTTTTGTTTTGTTTTTTAAATCAGATTTTTCTGCAAAACCTGAGGTTTCTCAACTTTGTAGAAAGATCTGTCTTGTCAGTTCAGGGCTCCAGTCTCTAGATTTAAGTACCGGATCTTTGGTTTTAAAGCACAAACATAATGTTCGATAATGTTCGTTGGCAATTTATATTACAACAACTGAAAAGTATGCAATGTGGTGAAAATTCCTTGAGAGCAGTAGAATCAATATACTCTTTCCAAAGAGCAAGGGTGATGGTGAATGGTGAACTAACCAAAGCAATGAATATTCAAAAGGGTACAAGACAAGGTTGCCCACTGTCACCACTCCTTTTTATTTTATGTTTAGAGATATTGAATAGCCAGATAAGAGAAGACACAGGTATCAAGGGAGCGGTGGTAAAAGGTGAACAATACAGATTGAGAGCTTTTGCAGATGATCTAGTTTTTATTTTAGAGCAACCAATAGACTCAATAGACTGTCTTATAAATAAGATCACTCAAGTTGGTTACTGGGCAGGACTGAAGATCAACTACCACAAAATAAATTTTTTGACAAAGAATATGACGATGGAACAAATTCAATCTCTTCAACAAAAATCAGGGCTTTTTGTACGAGAAAAGAATCAAATATTTTGGTGTATTTATTTCAAATAAGTGCAGCAGTTTAAAAATGGACAATTATGATAAACTACTTAAAGAAATTAAAAAAGACCTGGGAAAATGGCATGATTTGAATTTATCCTTAATGGGAAGAATAGCCTCAATAAGGATGAATATCCTCCCAAGGTTATTATTTTTATTTCAAACTATCCCAGTATTTTTAAATAGTGGGTTTTTTCAAGAATTGAACAAGATGGTTTCTAAACATATTTGGCAAGGCAAAAAGTCAAGAATCAAACTAAAGTTATTGCAAGACTCTAAATTGAGAGCAGGTATGGGCCTTCCAGATTGGCAATTGTATTACAAAGCTTCTGTGCTCTTGTGGGTAAGAGACTGGATACTATTGAATGATAAGAGGCAATTGCTGTTATCATTCAATAGTATCCAGTCTCTTACTGGGCTGGCATGCGTATCTCTGGTATCAAAGACTTGAAGGACATTCCTATTTTAAGAACCATTGGTTTCGGAAATCTTTGTATCATACATGGTCATGGTTAAAAATGAGAATTTATCAAAAAATTCCAAGATGGGCGTCTCCAGCGTCTCCATTTACTCATCCAAATATTTTAAAGCCTAACCACAGTTATAGATATGATGACCTCTTGGGAAAAGACAATCAACTGAAAACCAGAGAAGTATTGGAAAGCATGGACATTAAAATGAATTGGTGGCTGAGAATGCAAGTTGAATCTAGGTATGTCAAAGACAAGATGAAAGGCTTTAACACAGAACAATACCCATTTGATAAAAAATTTCTAGGCCCTCAAGAAAAGCTAATCTCTAAACTATACGCACAGCTACTACAGATGAAGATGCAAGATGAAGTTGTAAAAGATTGTATGGTCCAATGGGCGAAAAAATTGAGTCACAATATTACATTAGAAGAATGGGAGAGATTGTAGAAGTTCAATATTAAATTAACCAGGTCAGTAACTTTTAAAGAAAATTTGTATAAGATGTTTTACAGATGGTACATGACTCCACAGAAGTTGTGTAAGATGTATACTAATATGTCTAACAAATGTTGGAAATGTGCTAAACAGGTGGGTTCTTTTTATCATATGCGGTGGACGTGTGAGATGGTGAAGGACTATTGGAAAATGGTTCATGAATTATTACAGAAGATTATGAAGCTACAGATTCAATTCAAACCAGAACTATTTTTATTGAACATGTTCCCTGAGGACTATTCCAAAGAGATGAGACATTTGTTGGCGCATTTCAGTACAGCAGCCAGGCACAGAGATGGAAATTGCAGGAAATTCCCACAAGAATGGACTTGGTGGGAAAAATTCTGGAAACTGCAGAGCTGGACTTTTTATCCCAACTGTTGGCTGGGAAATCTAACGAAGAAGCAAGAAAATATTAGTTGAAATTCTATGCCTGACTAGATACTCAAGACTCTTAAGATTCTCTGGTATGAATTTATATCTTCTTTTTCCTGTATTCTGTATTACAAGATTGTTTTTATTGGAAGTCAAATTCAATAGATATTTTAACAAAAAAGATTTATAATACAAAATATCAAAATGTTGATGATGCAAAGTTTAGAGATAACAATATGTGACCATCTATGTATTTTAAGAAAGTATAGCAGATGTAGAATTGTATTTTTTGAAAATACTCTATATGCAAATTAAGACTGATTTGTAATCTTTATTTCTTATCCCTTCTTATTCCCTATTCCTAATTCTTTGAAACTAATAACAACTTTTAAAAACAAATAAAGCACAAACATAAGCTCAGGGCTTTTTTTTTTAAAGCAGGAATGCACAGCAACGCAGTTTTGGCTGGCTTGGTATCAGGGGTGTGACCTAATATGCAAATTAGGCCCTGCTGGGCTTTTTCTACAAAAAGCCCTATGTAAAACAATGGTGATATCAGGGAGTGTGGCCTAATATGCAAATGAGTTCCTGCTGGGCTTGTTCCACAAACAAAACCTTGCATTTTTGTTGTTGTTCAGTCACACAGTCGCGTCCAACTCTTTGCGACAAGCTTATATAAATATATGAAAGATACCATAGAGCAAGTGTTAATCTGATATTCACACTGATGCTAAAAATGGACAGGGGTTCCTCCATCAAAATCAGTGTGCCTCCCCTTCTCTTTAAACATTCCAAATGACCAGATATAAAGGCGAAGCATCAGCAAAGGTTAGCCAACCCTGAAATGCTTTGCACACAGAAAAGTCTGAAACTAAACACAATACTGTAGAACAAGACTACATGGAGTCTTGACACCTTTTCCAGATAGTGCTTCTTTCCCCTCAAAAGTACAGGAAACTCTCCCCAAATATGTACTTCAATTTAGAGCTGCTTTCTTCTGAGTAAGATGTCCTAGGTAGCATCTGCCAGCCTATTTGGGCATGAGTGGGAAGTGTACATAACCCTGTCACTTTTCCTTATATACTATGCATATTTTTACCCAGCAGGAGTGGGAGTATACCCAGCCCTCATACTTACTATAGTCTAAGGAAAATACATCAGGAAGTGATTAGAATGTCATTCTAGGATCGAGAAGGCAAAGGTTCAAATTCCCACTCTGCCACAGAAGCCTGCTGGGAGTCTTGGGCCAGTAATTCTCAGACTAACCAAACTTACAAGATTGTTGTGAGGATAAGATGGTGAAAAGCATAACAACTATCCTGACCTGCTTCAACAAAATGCAGTATACACATTTACTAAATAAACAGTATATAGGTATGTTTTGTCTTGAGTAAGGGTCAGAATGGTATGTGGTATGATGTGGAATGGTATAGTATAGCTCGATTTTGTCAGATCTCGGAAGCTAGACAGGGCTTCTATTTGGATGAGGGACCACCAAGAAAGACTTTGCAGAGGAAGGCAATGGCAAACCATGGAAACCCTGTAGGATCATCATAAGTCGACTGTGATTTGATGGCACTTCACACACACAAGGGTCAAAACTAAGCTTTTTGATTCTTTCGCTCCCCAGCCACCATTATCTCTTTTCCTCTTCCTCTTCTGGTCCTCTCTGCCCCAGTACACATGTATATAGAACACACAATTCAAAAGAATGTAAATATTTCAATGGAAGAGTAGGATGGCACATAGAGCCCTGCCTTTCATCTCTCGTTCTCCAAATGAGCCAGTTTGCTTGTCAGACCTATTTGTGCATTATCTCTCAATTGTACTGAGAAGATAGTGTGGTAGCTCACTTACTGCTTATGGTGAACAAAAGGAAGCTGCAAGTGGTGATCAGATTATCTGTCACAAAAGTCCAGAATATGATGCAAATATTCTGGGCCTGGGTTTGCAAATTCCCTCTGCACCAACTGTTTGTGCATCCAAAGAGCTAATTACCTTCATCTGAGCTACTGTTTGATGAGGGGAAAGACAGGGTTTAAATATTTTAATAAAATCAATATAAAATAATTGCTCCTTTTAAACAACTGAACATTTCACTCAAGAGTATGGAGCCATGTGTAAAATGGTATTACACAGTTTCATAGCACGAAATGGCTCATTAAAATAAAACTTCTTCATGCAGTTTTAGGGCACTATTGATAGCACCTTGCAGGTGAGAGCCATTGATTGACCTCTTTATGAAAAAGGTTTGATCCTAACCAAGTTTAACAGGAAGATGGAGCACATCTGACATACTAGGTAATCAACTTTTGTAAATATCATGGCAAAGGTCAGAGCAAAGGCTGACCTGATTTCTTTGAAAAGCTTTACTTGCAGCTGGGAAATTAAGATATTTGCATTTCACTGACTTGTTTTATGCTGAAAATGAGGAATAGTTTAGCATATGCTTGAAAATGTTGTACTCCTTTTGTACTTAACTGTGCACATTGATTGCACAACAACAAGAACAATGATAATGGGGCATTCATGATTTTCACAGTCTTCATTTTATCCTCTCAACAAGGTTAACAGACAGTGGGTGTTTTCGCACTCACCTTCAGCCGGCGCCGCGACCCTCTTGACGACGGAGGATCTGTGCTGATTTCCCACACGAAGCGCTGGAGCAACCAGAAGAGCCGCCAATTTCCGGCGCGAAGCCCGCTCAAGCGTTTTCCTGCTTCTTGGCGATTTACGTTTGAGCGGGCTTCGCGCCGGAAATTGGCGGCTCTTCTGGTTGCTCCAGCGCTTCGTGTGGGAAATCAGCACAGATCCTCCGTCGTCAAGAGGGTCGCGGCGCCGGCTGAAGGTGAGTGCGAAAACACCCAGTAAGTGGTCCAAGTTTCATGGCTGAATGGCAACATGAATCTTGGTCTTCCCAACCTTTGTTCAGCCACTACACGCACAGGCTACAAAATTAATACAAAACTACAGTAACAATAATACCTTCATATTATCCTCTCAGCAACCCCATGAGTTTAGTCAGGCTGAGAGGGAAGGACTGGCCCAAGATACCTACCAAGTTGCCATGGCAGAGTGGGAATTTGAATCTGTGTTTGGATCCTAGTCTGATATTCCAACCAGTACTCCATGTATTTCCCCTAGTCTGGAGCAGGTATACAGCTGAGTATACTCTCACTCATGCACTATTATGATAATATTACATTTATGAATCACTATACGTTGCAGGTGTGGCCTAGAGGTGTTTTTCTGGAGGAAACAGAACCAGCAACAAAAGGATCAGTACTGCTTATCAGTGGATAGCAGATATCCTCTCAATAGCCCTTAATTACTGGGAGATGGTTTTGTTCAAGCATCTGTCAGTGCAGAAAGGGGTAAGCTTCCTGCCTGTCTGGAGAGAGGGGTCAGATGGATGTTTCTGAAAAAAGAGAGCACAGCTTTAAGGGGGTGGGGGAAGGGGAGCATATAACTTTTGCTGTGAGTTACCTGAAGCATGGGGGTGGTAGAGGATCTCTCATTGATTTCGTTGTGCTTCCATGGATAGAACTCTGCTCAGAATTACACTGCCTCTCTCTGGGGACCTGATGTGGGGTAGTGGGTTTGCTGCCCTGTAGGTATGCCTCCACCTATATATTATAATAATATAATCTCCAGAGTGACCCTAATATGTTATGAAATAAGCCTGACAATGCAAGAAGCAGCTGATGCTAGAAATTGAATATAAAAGAAGTATGTCCCTTACAGTGTTTTCAGGGTTTGGGTTCTTGATTCTTTGCCACAAACAACATCTGTTACAAGAACAGTTATGCTCATTTCCCCTTTTTTGCCAGGCTCATGAATCCTGAACCTTTTGGTTGACACTTTTGGTGGCCATTGAAGCCTCTCCCTCTTTATTTCTTCCTTCACCTACAAGATGGTCTTGATTTTGCAGAAGAGAAACTCCACTTACTTGTAAGAGGAGACAGGGGGCCAGAAGAGGCACTGGTTTGAGGGTGCCAGGAATGTTATGTCTGTGCTGGAAGTTAGGAAAGATCTTGTTCTTCCCTTTATGAAAGGCCCCTAGTGTCAAGCATGCGATTTCCAAAAGAATGAGTCAAGTGGATACAAAACTACGTTTATTGTTAAATCGGTATGCTCTCCTGGTACAGGACCTTGAGAGTGATGCCAACAATACATTGATACACTTCTTTTAAGAAATACATCAAAGGGGGGGGCGTGGCATGCTCAGCTGAGAGGAAGACGTGTTTTGTTTGAGCTCCCGGTAGAATGCTAAAGGGAATTAAGTATTCCTTCTTCTGGTGATAAATATAACAAAGCCTTGAAGACTTTAAAATAAGTCGGTGATAGTTGTGAAGTGGGAGTCTGGAAGTTGGCCAGAGGCTAAAGTTAAAACTAATTGGTGCTGAGAGAAACGGCAATGGCGACCTCGGACTCAGAAGTTGAAAGTGAAGATAAGGTAATGAAACCAAAAGACTTTCAATTAGAAGTTAAGAGAGCTGTGGAAGCTGCCAAGAATAGCATTATTAAGGCAGTATCAAAGATTGTGGATGAAAAAATAACTAATTTAGCTGAGGCCGTTGAAGCCATGGCAGAGACTGTGAATAGTGCATGGGAAATGGCGCAGCTAAATGAGAAGAAAATTAACTTGTTGCAAAAACAGTCCAGACAGTTGGAAAAGCAAAATAAATACCTTAAAGATAAACTGATGGACTTGGAAAATCGGGCCAGAAGGTCAAATTTGCGGTTGAAAAATATTCCAGAAACGGAGGACATGGATAATGTGATTAAATGGATGGCTGAAATGCTCCCAGACTTAGGAATTTCAAGGGAAGATTTGGATCGTATTCATCGAGTTGGGAAGCAGACAGCTGAGTGGAGGTGGCCGAGAGATGTGATAATGTGTTTTGGAAAATATACATTAAAGGAGCAGGTGCTTAAAGGCATGAAGGCCTTGGATAGGCAAGATAAGTTACTGTATAATGATAAAAAAGTGTTGGCTTTTGAAGATTTATCACAGGAAACAATCAACAGGAAAAAAAAGTTAAGAGTGTTTACCAAGGTGCTGCAGGATAAAGGAATGAAATACAGCTGGAGAATGGCACCCTTTGCTCTGAAAATGGTGCATGAAGGAGTAGAGCTGGTTGCAGAAGATCAGAAGCAGATGGAGGAGCTATTTAAACGTGTGGGACTGCAGCTGCCTAAGGATTACAAGCATTCCCCTGACTGGGACTCAGAAGGGGAAAATAGTTTGGAAGAGCAAATGGGGAACACTCAGAAACAGAAGAAGAAGAAAAAGGAGGAAAAAAAGACTTGGGACTTCAGGGAAAGGACTAAGACTAAGAAATGATTGAGGGAAGATGGATTAAGGAAGAAGGAAAGAAGATAGAAGGACCGGAATAGCTCAACATGAACAGTTTTTTGGTTTTTTTTTTTAATTGCTGCTGTTGCTCTTTTTGAGTTTACAGTGTGGGAGAGATGTCTTTTTTCTCCCCCCCCCCCCCCCCAATATGGATGTTAGTGGTAGCTGGATGTCTGATGTGTTTAGTGGTAGGATTGGGAAGAAGATGTGTAGATGGTGGCTGATTGGGATGATGTTGGTATGTTTGGATGGTGTGATTGGGGTATGGATGGATAATTGGGACCTAAGGGGTGAATGGGTGGATTATGAATGGAGTAAGAAGGTGAGTGAATGCATATTGGGTAGAATTCTTTATACAAGAAATATGCCACGAGCATTGGCATATTGCATTTTTCTTGGATGGGTAGAATTGGTAATGGAGGGTAGGTGGAGGGTAGATAAGCAACATCAGGTGGGGTTGGTTAAGGGTGATTGGGGTTTAGAATTCCAGGCTGGTAGAGAACAGAAGAGATATGGGGAAGAGCTATGGTTAGGTATAATATGATAAAAAATGTTAATGTTATATGTACAACTCTTAATGTTAGAGGGCTAGGAAATCCAGTGAAACGGGCAAGAGTTGGGAGATATATTCAAGAGTTAAAAGCAGATGTGCTGTTCTTGCAGGAGGTATATAATGGGGGGGAAAGAGAGATGAATTTCCCTGGATTTGGGAAAGGTAAGAAATTTATTGCTCCAGGCTCCTCAAAGAGCAGAGGGGTGGGAATAGTATTTAATTCTAAAATAGATTTTGTTGCAGATAAAGTAATGAGAGATAAGGATGGAAGGTTTATTTTTGTACAGGGTCATTTGGAGGGAGAGCCGGTGGCTTTAGCTTCTTTGTATCTCCCTAATGTGCATCAGTTGAATGTATTGTATAGATTTTTGCAGAAGTTTGAAAAATTTTCACCCTATACTAAAATAATAGGGGGGGATTTTAATATTAACTTGCAGGGGAAAGGTAATGTTAAAAAAAGGAAGGCGGAGAAATTTAAAAGAATGTGCGGGAAATTTGGTCTGCTAGAATCATGGATGGAAATGTTTCCTAATGATGATGTATATTCTTTTTACTCTGCCGTGCATGGAATTTACTCAAGATTAGATGGAATCTTAGTCTCTCAAGAAATGAGGAATTGGGTAAAAGATATGGAGATCGGGATGATGAAGATTACTGATCATGCCCCTGTTTCAGCCTTTTTGCAAATAGGTCATTGTAATAGATCGTATAATTGGAAGTTTAATCCATGGTTAGTGGCAGATGAAGAAAGTAAGTGTAACATTAAAAATGCAATGGAAAGATATTTTGAAGAGAATAGGAAATCAGATACTTCATTAACAATAGTATGGGAAGCAATGAAAGCCACTATTAGAGGTGTGTGTATACAGAATTTGGTGAGATTGAAGAAGGGTAAAGATAGGAAAATTAAAGAAGTAGAAGAAGAAGTTAGAGTATTGGAGGAGAAATTTAGGAAATCTAAGAAGAAGGAGGATAAAGAACAAGTAATTAGGAAAAGGGAAGAGTTGAATGTATTGGATGTTAATAGGACTACGTTAAAATTATGGTATAACAGACAGAAGTATTATGAGTTTGAAGGGAAAGGAGGAAGAATTTTAGCAAATAAAATTAAGAATTTTCAGGTTAGGAAAAATATTAAGGCAATCAGGAACGATATAGGGTTTTTGGAAACTGAACCTAAAATGATACTGGAGAATTTTATAGAATTCTATAACAAATTGTATGCAAACAAAGGGATTAAAAAGGAAGATATAGAAAAATTCTGTGAGGGGTTGGAATTTTTAGAATTAAGTGAAGATAGTAGGAAAGAATTAGATAAGGATATAACGGAAGAAGAAGTTAAGATGGCTATAGATTCTATGAATATGCAATCTGCACCCGGACTGGATGGTTTTAATGCGGTATTTTATAAGCATTTTAAGGATATATTGGTGCCTCATGTGACTGAATTGTTTCAAGGAATTTTGGATGGATCTCCTACACCGCCTACATGGTTGGAGTCGAGATTGGTGTTAATTCCGAAACCTGGGAAAGATCAGACTTTAAGGGATTCATATAGGCCAATTTCAATCACCAATATGGATTATCGAATATTTGCAAAGGTTATGGCAATGAGACTCAAAAAATGTATTGCACAATTGATAGGGAAAGAGCAATTTGGGTTTATGCCTCAAAAATATTTAGTAGAGGCAGTTAGGAAGGTGATGGGTATGGTTTATTTAGCTAAAAATAAGGATTTGCCGCTTACGCTTTTGGCGTTGGATATTTATAAGGCCTTTGATTCTGTGGATTGGACATACATGAAGACTATATTTCAAAAGTATAGGTTTGGGGAGAAATTTCAAAATATGATTGAGGCAATATATTCTAAATCTAAGGCGTTGATAGGAGTTGGTGGTTCAGTAGAGGGATATGTTCAGGTATTGAGTGGTACGAAGCAGGGATGCCCTTTATCCCCTATGTTATTTATTTTAGCATTGGAACCGTTAGTGAATAAATTAAAAAAGGATAAAAGAATTATAGGCTTTGAAGTTCCAGGGAAAGGGAAAATAGATGGGAATCTCTTAACAATGTATGCAGATGACATGATGGTGACAATTAAGGATGTGGAGCCCGCAGTGGCACCTTTAAAAAAGATACTACAGGAATTTGAGGAAGTGTCAGGGTTAAAAGTGAATTTTTCAAAATCTTCAATGATGTGTGTTAATGTAAAACCAGGGTTACAATTAGTAGCTTCAAAAATTTTGGGTATTCCCATAGCAAATAAAATGGTGAAATATTTAGGGGTTAATATTCCTAGGAATATTAAAAAAATATTTGAGTATAATTATAAAAAAATCTGGAGTGGAATTCAAGTTAAAATGAGAGACTGGAGGAAGAGGAAGGAGTCAATTAGTACAAGGAATGCCATGGTTAAAATGTTTCTAGTTCCTAGGTTGACTTATTTATTTTATGTATTGCCTTGGCATATACCAGAATACGTACTGAAGAGATGGCAAGGAGATATAGATAGATTTGTTTTTGCATCAAAGAAACCAAGGACAGCCAATAGGTATAGATATTATGGTATTAAAGATGGGGGATGGGGGATTCCCAATATAATTTACTATTATGATGCATATCAATTAAGGCACTTAATGATTTGGTTGGAGGGAGAGTTAGGAGAAGAGCTGAACGGGATAGAAAAGGAAAATTTAGAGGTAGTAGGAGGAAAGGAAAGTTTATTTGATAGAATGAAAAGGAGGAAGAAGATAGGTGATAAATTATCAACCTTTATAGGGCCCAGTAGGGTATGGGAGAAGTGGAAGAAAGAACTCGCTCCGGAGATATCATCTATTATTAAAATGTGGTACTATGATAAATTTGCTCCATTAAGGGGATCACTGTCAAAGGAAGTAGGAGATAAACTGAAGAGGATTACGATTCAAGAATTGAAAGAGGTTTGGGGTACTGATGGGGTGAAGAAAGAGGAGTATAATATTTTGAATAATATTAATTGGTTGTTAAAAAGTCAAATCTCCTCATTGCTGAAGGAGGAAGAACTTAAAAATATTGGTAAAAGAATTAATACTCCCTTTGAAAAATTGGTGAAAGAGTATAGAGAAGATAAGTCAAAAATAGTTTCAAAATTGTATAAGATTTTATTAGGTACAGGGAAATCCCCGAGAGAATTTTTGAAGGAACATTGGGAAACAGATATTGGAGATAAAATTTTAGATGAAGATTGGGAGAGGATGTTTCGATTACCTCCCTTTGTTACAACATCTAGGTTAGTGCAGGAGCAGGGATTGAAGATGATACAGAAATGGTATTATACACCCATTAAGATGTATTATATTTCTAAATCAGGGAGTAAAAATTGTTGGAGGAAATGTGGAGAAATTGGAACTTTCAGTCACATGTGGTGGGATTGTCCCTTAGTGAAAAAATTCTGGATGCAGGTTGGCATAGAGATGACAAAGGTTATGGGATGGAAAATAAGTATATCCAAAGCAATGGCAATTATTAATTTGGATGGTGTGGGATTAAGATCAAAAGAGGATAGTAAATGGATTAATTTGATGTTAGTAGCAGCAAGACAAGTGATAGCAAGGAATTGGAAAGAAGCTGAGGAATTGACAATTAATCACTGGAGGGATAGAATGAATAGTATAATTATTTTGGAGTATTTAACGATGAAGATACGAAGAATGAATGGATTAAAGGTTAGGGAACAGGAGGAGGGATGGTTTAGGAAGATGGTGAGATATTTGGAAAAGTTTAAACAATTTAAGACGATTGGTTGGTTAATAAGAAAATGAATGGATAAGATGTTTAAATAGAGTGACGGAGTTGTATTTGGACGGAATGTTAATAGTTATAAATTTATGGAATATTATAATGTATCTATGGCCTGGGACTCTCACAGAGGTGGATTGGTGGTGGAATACATAACAATAAAAAATTTTATTAAAAAAAAAAAAAAAAGAAATACATCAAAGGGTTCTCACGGGAAGGGGTGAGGAATGCCAGTTGGCGCATAAACTATCATAAAAGTCTACATTCTCACTACGTTATCAGTATCTTGTCCTTGCTTTCCCAGATGGTCTACACTCCCATGCAGGAATGTATGGGAAGGTGTCACTCCTTCTCTTCTCTACTAGTTTCCTTTCCTAATTCACTACAAAAGCCATAAAGCGGGAAGGGGGGGGGGAGAATAACAGAGCCATGTTACTTTGGGCCTCCATGGTGTTTTACAGACCAGCTTTATGGAGGGTCCTAAAACCATAGATCACCATTACATTTTACCATGCTTGACATCTCCCTTCCTTCAGTTAAGTGGGCTGGAAGCATGATGAGAATTCTCTGCATGGAGCCTAAAGATGATAAGTATGCCAGAGTACTAAGTAGAATCAACTCAAATCCTCCAGAAAATATGTAGCGAAGTATCAAACAAGGTAGAGTGCATGGCAAGCCGTAGCAGAGTTGCTGAGCAAAGAAATGTCCCAGAAGCCTCCACGACTGTCTTTCTCTTGTTATCTTTAATTCTTCTGTCAAGTTATAGTATAAGAGATGATGCTCACCCACCTCCCCTTCACACCTATCAGGAATAGAAGGAGCTGTGTAAGAAGTCACTAATTCTTTCATTAGGTGGGTGGTTTGAGGATCTATTTATGCTGCAAATTAGGCCTGCACGCTGCTTTGCAGAAAAGATTCAAGCAGAACTGCCAATTCTTCCATTGTTCCTTACAGTAATTCATTCACAAAAAAAGTATGATGAGACTCTTTTAAAAAACTTGACAAAGGTAATGAATATTTTTAAACAGGAAAGGTAGGTTACCAGTGTAAACATAATAGTTAAAGTGTCACATTAAACATGATGATGAGCCATATATTCATGTATAAAATAGGAGGTTTGTGTGTGAGGAGGGGGGTATTTTCAATCACATTGGGCCCTATACTGAATATGATCTCATCTTACAATCCAACACTGTTACTCTAAGCATTTTTCTTCAGCTTCTGTGGCTTCAGATCCTGGAGCTGGGTAAGCAGAATTCTTAAAGTGATGGAGTGCTGTGAGGTAAGGCAAGGAAAGGGGCAGGTATGATATAGATTCCCTCTGCTTTGCCCATGAATAGGAGTCTAATCTGACTGTAAAGTTTGAAATGGAACTCCTATTTGATACCTCTCTCAGCTGTAGTCTATCTACAAAATGGGTCAAATGATGTATTTTGCAGGAGTGCTATAGTTACTGTGCAGCCAGGGCCGACACGTGGAAGGAGGCCAAGTAGGCGGGTGCCTCTTGGCCTAGGGGCACCATGTGGTGCCACCTCTCCCTGTGCCTGCTGCCCTCTGTTTCCCACCACTGCCCTCTGCCTCCCCGCACCTGCTACCCTCCACCTCCCTGCGCCTGCCTCCCCATGCGTGCATCCCTGTGCCTGCCTCCCCGTGCCCAAAGACACTTCCCACCAGCACTCAGGCTAGCCTGCCCTTGCTTCAAAGGAGCCAGCTCCCTTTGAAGCAGGGGAGGGCCGGGCTGAGCGCTCACACTCGCATGTGCAGCCTGATGACATCACTTCCAGTGACATCATTGGGCCGCACTCGCTTCTCGTGTGCGGTAAGAGATGGGGGGGCGGGGAAACAGACCTCAGCCTAGGGCGCCAGAACCCCTAGCAGTGGGCCTGCGTGCAGCATTTTGGATCCTGAAACAAATACAATAAACAACTGGGGATCTGTGTAACTGTGGAGAATTAAATATGTCCAAGCTCTGCTCACAATTTGAGGTCGATCACATCAGAAGCTGGGTTCAGGTAGCCGGCTCAAGGTGGACTCAGCGTTCCATCCTTCCAAAGTCGGTAAAATGAGTCGAGGGGAGAGCTTCCTGGGGAAAGTGTAAATGACTGGGGAAGGCAATGGCAAACCACCCTATGTAAAAAGTCTGTCCTGAAAACGTTGTGAAAGCAACGCCACCCCAGAGTCGGAAATGACTGGTGCTTGCACAAGGGATTAGGGGATTGCCTTTTACCTTTTTATTGTTTCAGACAGGGTTTTTTTGTAGCAGGAATGCCTTTGCATATTAGGCTACATCCCGCTGATGTAGCCAATCCTCAAAGAGCTTACAGGGCTCTTCTTGCAGGACCTACTATAAACTCTTGGAGGATTGGCTACATCAGTGGGGTGTAGCTTAATATGCAAAGGAGTTCCTGCTACAAAAAAAGCCCTGGTTTCAAATAAACTTCTGTTTCAGTGGATCTTGAAATGATATTGCATTTTGTGTTCCCCAGAATTTCTTCCCTCAGGGGAACGTTGTATCCTTCACTTTCCCTCCATCTAACAATGTTTTCAATCCCCTTTATGAGCAAAAATCTATAGATTTAGATGTGTTCATTTTTGTTACTATCTGCATTAAATGGTAAGGTGCTTGAGAAAGGGGGAGGGACGGTGGCTCAGTGGTAGAGCATCTGCTTGATAAGCAGAAGGTCCCAGGTTCAATCCCCGGCATCTCCAACTAAAAAGGGTCCAGGCAAATAGGTGTGAAAAACCTCAGGTTGAGACTCTGGAGAGCCGCTGCCAGTCTGAGTAGACAATACTGACTTTGATGGACCGAGGGTCTGATTCAGTATAAGGCAGCTTCATATGTTCATATTACCTCCAGCCCTTCTTCCTCCCATTTACATGCCCCCACTGCTTTCTCTTTTCTCTCCCCACCTTACTCTTGCCCTACTATCCAGCTGATGGGAGTGCTTGGACTGGAGGTGCTTTTTCCTCCAACTTACTCCCATTAGAATCATAGAGCTGGAAGGGACCTCTAGGGTCATCTAGTCCAACCCCTACACAATGCAAGAAACTCACAAACACCTCCCCCTAAATTCACAGGATCTTCATTGCTGTCAGAAGGCCATCTAGTCTCTGTTTAAAAACCTCCAAGGAAGGAGAGCCCACCACCTCCCGAGAAAGCCTGTTCCACTGAGGAATCGCTCTAACGGTCAGGAAGTTCTTCATAATGTTGAGCCAGAAACTCTTTTGATTTAATTTCAACCCACTGGTTCTGGTTCAACCCATTGGTTCCACACCATCCTCTATATGACAGCCCTTCAAGTACTCGAAGATGGTGATCATATCACCTCTCAGCTGCCTCCTCTCCAGACTAAACATCCCCAGCTCCTTCAACCTTTCCTCATAGGACTTGGTCTCCAGACCCCCCACCATCTTCGTTGCCCTCCTCTGGACCCGTTCCAGCTTGTCTATATCCTTCTTAAAATGTGTGCCCAAAACTGAACACAATACTCCAGATGAGGTCTTACCAGAGCAGAGTAAAGTGATACCATCACATCATGTGATTTGGACACTGTCAGCTTGTGTTCTATTGATACTAACCATATTGCCTATGTTGTTTATTTGCCTGCAACTAACCCCATGATCCCTAGTAGAATTTTAGGCATGCCTGAGAGGGAGGAGGAAAGGTGGGAGGGAATTGGGACATAAACGGGTTTGATGTGCAGAGAAGCGCGGCCGCTTCCCAGGCGCCGGCAAAGACACCAGCCAGGAGGGGGAGTGGAAATGGCCCAGCAGAAGAGATAACAGGCATGTGAATCAAGCACCTCTGAAAGCAGAATGTAACCTTATTATGAGAATGATTTAAATCCCCCAGGCTTTGATGTATCCCCATAAATGCTAGTGCTTGTTCTCTATACGTTATCACTCTCAAAGACCTTCTGCAAGAGTAACATTGTTGTAATCAATAAATGAAACTTATTTTCAAAAGAAAAGAGTTCTCTCATTGTTGAAGTCTCAATGAACCCTGCGCTGACAGACACTATACTTCTGTTGATACAGCCCAAAATTGCATTTGCCTTTTTAGCCACCACATCACACTGTTGACTCATGTTCAGCGTATGATCCACTAAGACCCCTAGATCAGGGGTGGCCAATGGTAGCTCTCCAGATGTTTTTTGCCTACAACTCCCATCAGCCCCAGCCATTGGCCATGCTGGCTGGGGCTGATGAGAGTTGTAGGCAAAAAACATCTGGAGAGCTACCGTTGGCCACCCCTGCCCTAGGTCCTTTTTGCACATACTACTGCTAAGACAAGTCTCCCCCATTCTATAACCATGCAGTGGATTTTTCCTATCTAAATGCAGAACTTTACATTTATCCCTGTTAAAATGCATTTCATTGGTTTTAGCCCAGTTTTCCAGCCTGTCAAGGTCATCCTGTATCCTGTTTCTGTCTTCTTCTGTGTTTGCAATCCCTTCCAATTTAGTATCATCGGCAAATTTAATAAGCATTTCCTCTATTCCTTCATCCAAATTATTGATAAAGATGTTGAACAAAACAGGACAGATCCCTGAGGCACTCCTTGTCACTCCTCTCCACTCCTCTCCTCTCTTTGGGTGCGATTTGTCAACCCATTACAGATCCACCTAACAGTAACAGGATCCAAACCACATTTTACCAACTTGTCAACAAGGATAGTATGTAGAACCTTATTAAAAGCCTTACTGAAAAGCCTTATCAAAAGCTTTACATTAGCTAGTCTGCAGCAACAGCAAAAAACTTGGGGGGGACAGATAATGCACAAATGGGTGTCTTCTCCAAATTCTGCAAATGCTCAGAATAGAAAGTGCATCCTACATGCGCTGTGTTCCAAGTTTCTGCTGTCACTGCCAGCCTGTTGATGAGGGTGGGATGGAGAGAAAAGTGTCCTCTGTATGATTGCCAGGTCCAACTCAAAATATCTGGGGGACTTTGGGGGTAGAGCCAGAAGACGTTCCCATTAGGGATGTGCAAAAAAATAAAATAAAATTCGGAATTACATGGATTCGGAAGTATACGGGGGGAAAAATCGGAATCCCGTATATTTCTGAATTCCCTAGTCTGAATAGCCGCATATACAGTAGATGCGCGGCTATTTCCGAATATACGGCCCCATTATACCCTATGGGCCATTGAAATCAATGGCAAATAGGGTATATTTGAAGTTGCCTGGAGGGGAGGGGGAGAGCCCCCAAATTTGCAGGGGACCTGCAAGGGACTCTCCCCTACAAACCCCCCAAGTTCCAAAAAGATTGGGCCAGGGGGTCCCATTCCAGGGGCATCCAAAGAGGGTGCCCCTATTCCACCATTATAATTAGAGGCTACTGGGGGGGCAGGGGGTTTGAGGGAAAGCCCCCAAAACTGCAGGGAACCCACAGGGGACTCTCCCCTACAAAACCCCCAAGTCCCAAAAAGATTGAGCCAGGGGGTCCCTGTCTTTGGGCTCCCCAAAAGGCCCATTGCCAACAGAGCAGAACACAGCAGCAACAAATCAAACACAGAATCCTTTTAAAACAGTAAAAATCTTAACTTTTAACAATACAGGAACTTTACCAACCCCTCCCCCCCCAAAAACCCCTTCACCCTAACCCCAAGAAATCCAAGCCACCCAAATCAGGAAAAGTAAAAGGACACTGAACTTTTTAAAGTCCTCTCACTAAAGTAAGATATAGGCAAATTGGCAAACCCCCCCCCCCACCCCAAGCAGAAACCCCTAACCCCCTAACCCCAAATAAGCTACCCACCACCACCACCCAAATCTGGATAAGTAAAGGGATTCTGAGTCTTAAAAAGTCCTTTTACCAACTAAAATAAAAACAAGAACCCCAAGACTGTCTTACCTTGTCTTCTCTACTCCAGGGAAGTCTGGTAAGGCTGAGAGAGAGAGCAGCAGCAGCTGAGGCCAAGGGCCAGCCAGCAGCAGAGCACAATCTCTCACACCAACACACACCAACACAGCAGCACTGCTCTGTGATTGGCCAGACAAAAGAACAACATTGTTGCTGATGGCTGGAGGATCAGCTACACAAAAGCCCTTCAAAGCATGCATTTGCAATGCATTTTGCAAATGCTTGCTTTGGATTGGCTGCTGGGGCTCCTCTTCCCCCTCCCCCCCTTCCTGATCCCAGGGAGGCTATGGGAGAGACGGGAAAAGGCTACCAAAGGCGGGAGAGGAGGCAAGCAGCTCCCCTGAGGCTGCAGAAGCCCCTTTCCTGCCTTTTGCATTGAATTCCGTATACTTCTGAATATATATATGGAAGTATATGGGGAGCCATACTCGGCTCCCGCATAATAGGCCCCAATTGGAATCGGCTGCAGGCGATTCCATATACAGCTGAATCAGTGGTGATTCGGCGGCTGATTCGGTTTGGCTGAACCGAATGCACACCCCTAGTTCCCATTCCCTAAGATAAATAAATAAAAACACAGCAGTACAGTTCCCCTGAATACAGTCCCCCAGCAGCTGACTGCACATTCACTAAATGAAAATGAACACACACACTCTCACAAAGCAGCCAAAATAAACATAGTTAGCAAATACACAATTTTGTGATCTCACTGGGGCAATGTACTTACATTGCTGAATATAACCATCTGCTGTATTTCAACCAACTTTTTCGGGAAAATGAAAGAACAGCCTAGGGGGTAGAGTTTTCCTACAAACAAAAAGAGGAACTGAGAGCAGCGTGGCTCCATCACCCCACCCTACCCCCCCTGTAGCTTTCCCCTTGCCTTAAAGGCACACACACATTCAGAAATAGAAACAATTGTAAGCCTCTTCAAAACCTGTGGAGGTTTGAAGACACATGGTGGTTGTTGGGGAGGGGTTTCTCCCTGCTGGCCAGCTGGCTAGCAGTGGGGGGAAGTGTGAAAAACTGGAGGATCCCCCGCCCGGACCTGCGGACTGGCAAGCCTAGTCCTCAGGGAGAGGAGAAAGAAAGCAGCAGTAGCAATGGGTGGAGAGCCTTCTCCTCACTCGTTCTCCTTCCCCAAGCCAGCAGTCAGGGCCGGCTCGCCCACTAGGCAAACTAGGCAGTTGCCTATGGCACCAGGAGGCAGCAAATTGGGTTCTCCCCCCTTGGTGCCCCAGGCAAGCACTTAGTTTGCCCCTCTCCACCCCCACTGCCGCAGTCGCCACTAGCCCCCTCCGGCTCGCTGCTGCGGCACTCTGCTCACTTGCCCTCTCCCCCGCTTGCCGTGACTAAAACTAAGCCCTGCCAGTTTCACAGCCCATGTCTGCACATTTTGTTAACATGCAGGCATGGGCTGCAAAGCTTAGTTTTAGTTGTGGCAAGAGGGAGGAGGGGGGAGAGCGAGCGGAGCGCTGTGGCGATGGGGAGGCAAGCAAAGTGCTACGGGGCGGTGGGCAAGCTGAGTGCCACAGCGGTGGGGGGTGGGCAGGCGGAGTGTGGGGGGGTGCCAGGGGGGCCTGCCTAGGGTGCTATTCGCCCTAGAGTCACTCCTGCCAGCAGTATCACTGTTTCTTCTTCCTCATCTTTTCTACTACTACAATATCCTTCTCCCCCCTTTCCTCATTACACTGCTGTTCCTCTTTCTTCCTGACTACTGCTCTCACTGCATGCTGTGGCATTGCTTAGGGAGGTTGCCAGGTAACCCCTGTAAAGGCAGCTGAGATCTCACTATGCTATGTCACAAGATCAGAGTTTTTATATTCCCTTCACCTTGAAGTTTAGCTTTGGAATTTTTATGTAAACCTGATATCTCCCTGTGGTTTTCCCCCTGTCTGGTTTCCCCACATCGTACAAATGTTTTGATCAACATTATGGGGCCATGTTCAAAATTAGTTACAAAGATATCCAGCATACTTTAAATCAGGGCTTTTTTTTGAGCAGGAATGCAGTTCTGGCTTGCTTGGTGTTAGGGGTGTGGCCTAATATGTAAATAAGTTCCTGTTGGGCTTTTTCTGCAAAAAAGCCCTGTGTGAAGCTATGGTGACACCAGGGTGTGTGGCCTAATATGCATGAGATCCTGCTGGGTTTTTTCTACAAAAAACCCATGCTTTAAATACATTTTAAACCTGCAATCCATAAAAGCAGCAATACATGTATCAAAATGATTAAAAGAGGGGAAAACAGTAGATGCAGTAAAAACAGTCATTGAAAAAACAAAGTGCAATGAAACAATATGTTCAGTAAAAGGAATCAATGAAGTAAAATCAGATTTGCAGAAACCAAGTAAATTCAGCCTCTTAAAAACTGTCAGGCAGAATAGGATAATCAGAAAATTGGGGATGAATCATAAGATATCCAGGGCCTCCTGAAATGAAATGGCGGAAAGAATGATGAGGTACATGTCCCTATAGATCCTTGTAGGTCAAATCTGTACTAGCTCACTTATCTAAACCAGATTATGCATTCTTAACAAACTCAGCAAAGTAAGTTACTGGACATTGTGAAATCAAAATATTTTTAATGTTTTTAGTATTTTATGTTGTTTTTAACTGTTGTTAGCCGCCCTGAGCCCATCAGCGGAGGGCGGGATACAAATCTGATTAAATAAATAAATATCATACTATGAAGTCTGTTTTAATTGCTTTTGAACAAAATCAGATTCAAGTCTAGCTTCGTCAGGTAGATTCAAGTCCAGCTTTATCAAGTATCTGATGAAGGGAGCTTTAACACTAGAGAACTTCTCCCCGCCCCCTTTTGTTGGTCTCTGAAGTGCTACTGAACTTGAATCTGTCATTAAAATGAGTAATCATTGTTGTATTTCAGGAAGAAAATTTCATATATTATCATCAGACAGAAGGAAAATTTTGCATATTATCATCAGACAGAAGGGAAGGCGGCATGGCATAGCCCAATCTCATTTGATCTCAGTAGTTAAGCAGGGTTGGTACTTGGATGGGAGACCCTTAAAGAGGATTCTGCAGAGGAAGGCAGTGGCAAAGCATCTCTGCTTCTCACTTGCCTTGAAAGCCCCTTGCATGGGCTATGACTTGATGGCACTTTACACACACACACAAATAATCAAGGTGAGCCTTCAGGTTCAATAGTGGAAGAACTTCAAATCCATGCAGATGAACCAAGGTTCTTGAAGTTGGGAATAGTTTGGTACAAGAAAGCTTAAACCTACATGGGACTAGTATGTGTTGTGTGCATGTATGTAGCAAATAGACTGTGGTCATTAAAGAGCAAGTGTTTGCTAATGACTCAGTGAATTACTTAAAATTTATAAGTGGTTATAAATAATGAATGGGTATACTTCAGTTCAAAGCCAGTAGTGTACTCTGTAATTTAAAGCTCCAATCTGAGAGTGTTTGTTAAAGTTCAGGAAGCCTCACTCATTCTCTTGCTCTAAAATAAAATGTTACTTATTAAAAATTAAGAGAATCTTTTAGGAGCCATTAGGGGCCCTACAGTAAACAAAATCCCAAGTGCCTAGTATCAGCCATTTGTTTTTGGCAGTGTGTTACTTTGGATGTCATGACAGAATTCTCTAACCTGACTCACAAATGAGAGGTATGATATAGGAACCTTTGCTTTTTTAGAGAGATTGGTTCAACAGCAGACCACAAGTACTTCTTGATGGCTTGGCCACTGTCTTTTACCAAGATTGGCCAAAAAGGGAAGACATGAAGGAAAAAAAATTGCTATGATGATACTTCAATTCACAGCCAGCATAATGTAGTGATGTAGTGGGGAGAGTATGGAAAACTGGGATTGGGAGACTAAAGTTCGGATCCTTACTCTGCCATGGAAGCTGGCTGGGTGACCATGGGCCCGTCATATACTCTCAGCCTAACCTACCTCACAGGATTGTTGTTAGGATAAAATGAAGGAGAGGATAATGATGTAAGCTCCCCACTGGGGAGAAAGGATGGGTGCAAATGAAGTATAAATAAATGCCTTTTGTTTTAGTATGGTTTGCATTAATTAGCTAAAAGGTGTTTGTTTAATTATTTATCATACCTGGGAGGTAGGCTTCAGAGGGTAGCATTCTGGGACTGCTGCTTGGCCCTTTGCCTCTGGCCTGCAGGATCCCACAAGGTTCCAACTTGTCCTCCATGCTTTTTAGAATCAATATGAAGCTTCTGGGAGAAGTCATCCAGACACGTGGGCTGGATTGTTCCAATATACACGATACTCTATCGCATGTTTCTGGTGGCTCTCAGCAAGCATGTTAAAATTATGAATCAGTTCCCAGAGGCAGTTTTAGGATAGATGAGGGCTAGCAAGTTGAAACTTAATTGTGACAAAACTGAGGTGCTACTGGTGGGCTGAAGTCTTGATCCCAAAACTGAGTTCACTGCTGTTCTGGATGAGGTTACACTCCCTCTAAAGTCAAACTCATTTATTATGAGGGACAGATCTGACATAAATGAGACCTTGTTGGGCCAGGCCATGTCAGGTCAGGCTGGGCCACGTTGGGCCGAGCCATGTCAGACCAGGCCATGTGTGTACCTATTTAAGATTAGGTAGCAGAGATATAAACTTTATAAAGGACACAGACAAACACAATTAAATATATATATATTTAAAAAATTTAAAACATGCTTAAAATTTTAGCACTCATTGATCTTAAAGGTGCTTTCTTAGTATCTCTCCCATGGGATCTAGGAAACTGGATGAAGGAAGATCTGGCTCTTTCTTTCCTTCCCCAGGGGACTGGGGGGGGGGGAAGGAGCCTCAGCCAATAGAAGGAAGAGTGACTTGGCTCAGTAGCTCTGTTGTGTGATTGAGAGAGTCTGGAAAAACAAGCTCTGCCTCCCCCCCCCCCCCGCCCTCCCTCAGCCAATGGAGAAAATAGAGGTTTTGCTCTGTAGCTCCTGTGCAATTGAGCAAGCCTTGCAAAGCAAGCTGTTCTGCAGAAGGAAGAGGGAGAAGGAAGCAGATGACAGCCAGTTACTCGGAGGGCTGATAGGAGCCCTCCAGGGGCCTGATTCAGCCCACGGACCACACGTTTGACACCCCTGCTCTAAAGCAACAGGTTTGTGCTCAGCGGTCCTGCTGGATCCAGGTCTCTTGCTGGACAAGGAGGTGGTGGGAGTGGCTAGGAGCACCTTTCATCTACTTTGGCTAGTAAACCAGCTGTGGAAATTCCTGATCACAAAAGATCTTGTCATTGTGGTGAATGTCCCAATAATATCTAGATTAGACTACTGCAATGTGTTCTAAATGATAATTCCCTTGAAGAGTTTCTGTAAGCTACAATATGTGTAGAATGCTGGAGTATGTCATAAGGACCATATTACTCCAGCCTTGGTTCACTCACAATGGCTCCCAGTTTGCTTCTGGGTCCAAGTCATGGTGCTGATATTGAGCTTTAAAGCCATACAACTTGGAACCAGCATGGCACGACTATCTACTCCCATATGAAAATACCAGATTGCTCTGGTCATCTTTGGTTGTCATGCTTTGGATAGCCCACTATCTGAGACTAGCTAGATTTGAATCCAGTAGCACCTTAGAGACCAACAAGCTTTTGAGGGTATAAGCTTTCAAGAGTCAAAGCTCCCTTCATCAAATACAAGATGGAATAGAGATCTCTGAATCTTCATATCCCAGTCAGAATGCGAGAAAGGTGTAGCAAAGAAAGGATGGACATTGTAATCAGCTTGATTAGAGCAAGTGGAAATGCTTAGGGGCAGAAAATTAGCTTCTGTAGGAATCCTATGTCCCTGTTCAGCCATTGAGGGGTCCATTGTTCTGAATCTGTGAATTTCAGAACAATCTCACGTTGTGTAATTTCCTCTTGAATCTTCTCTGTTTGAGGACTTCTGCTTCTAGGTAAACACTGGAAAATTAACTAGAAAATTAAAATGTTCTCTCTTTTTATTGTTTTTTGTTTGTTTTTAATGTTGAATGTATGTACATTTATTATTTTGCATAAGGACTGATTTATTTGTCCAGTGTAGAGAGTCGAAGCACATTGCTGACATGTGATGGCATTTATAACGTTGGAAGATGAAGAGGTGAATGAACCTGAGACTAGGGCTAGTGTTGTTAGGTCCACTAATAGTGTTGTCAGAGTGAATATGGGGACCAAGTTTGCATCTTGGTTTGTTGCGGGCCCTGGTCCCAAAGCCTGTGTCCATGTTTGGAAGGGTGTTGTTATGGATGATACGTTGTTTACAGTTAGAAGAAAAAGTTTGCCTCCTGATGCCTGTGAGAGAGGAGTATAATTGTCTATCATAGATTGCCTTGAACCCATTTGAGCTGAGAATTGTATGTGACCACCAGTGGCATTCTGTTTTTTTGTTCTGGGCATATCTTGTAATGGTTTATTCCTTGGTAGCATGCTGGTTTTGTTGACCTGTTTCCTTACAACATCAGATGGGTATTGTAGATCCTTCAGGCAGGCAAGTATTGGGACAGATGTGGTTGTAAAGTAGAGGTTGTCTGTAGATAATAGATCATTTGGTGTGTTTAGGATGGTGACTGGAGGCATATAGATGTTTGCTGATCAGTAGGTTTCTGGTATAAGGTGGTTTTTATGTTTCCATTATGTAAAATAAATCCCTGCTAGATCAGACCAGTGGTCCATCTAGTCCAGCATCCTGGCTCACACAGTGGCCAACCAGTTCCTCTGAGTGTCCAGCAACAGGGAATAGAGGCTGAGACCTTCCCCTAATGGTGCTTCCTGGCTCTGGGATTCAGAGGCTTATTGGCCAAGGCTAGTAGTCATTGACAGACTTATCTTCCATGAATCTATCTAATCCCCTTTTAAAAGCTTTTTATTCCTGTGACCATCACTGCACCCTCTGGCAGCAAATCCTACATTTTAATCACTCTCTTCCTAGTACTTCTTTTTGTCCATCCTGAATCTACTGCCCATCAGTTTCATTGGATGTCTTTGTTCTAGTGTTTTCAGAAAGGGAGAAAAAATTCTGTTTGTCAACTCTCTCCACTGCATGCATAATTTTATAAACCTCTACCATGTCTTTCCTTAGTCATCTCTTTTCTGAACGGAAAAGTTCCAGACTCTTCAGTCTTTCCTCATATGGAAGGTCCTCCAACTCCTTAATCATCTTGTTTGCCCTTCTCCGTCCTTTTTCCAGCTCTGCATTTTTATTTTGGAGAGACAGTGACCAGAACTGTACACAGTATTCCAAACGATTCCTCACTGTGGATCTATGCAGGGGCATCATGCCTCTGCGAAAAGCCTCCTGCAACAGGCACCTGGCCTCTTGGCTTTCTGACAAGGCTGAAGAACATAATTGCTCTAGGCAAGATTTGGGAGTATTGTGAGCCTAAGCAATAGGAGAATAGCCATTGGTGGGTGGGTATATTGTGTTTTAGTTTTGTATCTGTTGTTTCCATGTATGTTTTATAAATTGTTTTAAAATTGTTGTTACCCACCTTGGGTGCTGCAATGCTCAGGAGAAAGGCAGGCTTATAACACTTTAAATCAATCAGCTCTACTATTTGTTTTGTTAAGGGAAAATAACATGCTTCATTGTCAGTTTTTTTTCCTTTTTCTGTTTTTTTTTTAAATTTAAGTTTAGGTGTGCATATGTGAGCATGTATGCATTTGGAAGTCATGGTGATTACTGGTGACTGACTACTGGGGGATATTCAGAGAGGTAGCTGAATAAAGCCTGCCTCTGCCTTCCTGACTGCTGGTATTCCAAGGAGGTCTCCCATCCAAGTATTTGCCAGAGTCAACCCTGGTTAGCTTCAAAGATGTGACGAGATCAGGCTTGCCTGGGCTATGCAGGTCAGGGCATCATTGTCAGGTTTTAACTGTAAGTCCAGCACTGGAAAACTGCAGTCACAGACAATCCTCAAAACCACAGGTAATCCTTTGCCACTTTTCCCAGCCTTGGAAAATGTTAAATCATTTACAGCAGCGTATAAATAGTAGGCAAATACTTTTCATTTAATGGTTCACATGCTTAACATTTTATCCCCAGACTGGTCTAATGTTTATTTATTTTGTTTAAAATATTTATATCCTATCTTTCATCCATAGTTTTAGCTAACAGCACTTAAAACCCGTAACAAGAGTAAAACAATAAAATACTAAAAAGATGCAGCATTGACAGATTAAACTGGCATTAATTGTTTAATCACATTGAATAGCATGACAAGCATGGCAAAACAAAAGCTGTTTCATTCAATTTCTAAAAGCCTGTCAAGGTGGATGCTGGTTGAGAAGGGAAGTTTACAACTGAGGATCCAACATGAAAAAGGCTTTGTGCATTGTAGCCCCATTATGCTCTACTTTGGACACCTCAACAATCATTTTATATCACTATGCCACACTGCTTAGCACAGTGGAACAGTAAACCTCATAAAAGATTATATGCCACGTAGCCTTAGAATTCCATGAAAGTGTGAGCAAACCGTTCATGTACTAAAGCCAGGTTTTCCACGTCTGTCTACTAATCATGTGTTGTATATGTGCTTAGAATTGTATCTATAAGCTGGAGTTCCTTCCTGACTCAATGGGGCCTGAAAGACAAAGCTTGGGGACTCGGGAACAATAGGCAGCAGGATCCAATCAAGAGCCCTGATGGGTTTGAATGGTCCAGTCACAGGCAGTGCAGGAACTTTGGGTGTGTATATATAGAGGGCCCCGCGGCCGTAGCGGTTAGTCTTTGTAGGCAGTGCTATACAATGCTGTATTCAATAAAAAAGCTATGTTCACTGCTACCTTGTCTCATGACTTTATAGAACCCACTGTTATATCATGTAATTACAGGTCACAAATTAAAGAAACTGAATTGCAGCATTTACTAAATGTTGGACCAAAACTCCAGAAAGCCCATTCCTAACTTTATTATCTACAACTCCTGATCTTGGTTGAACCCCCGGTTGAAACCTAAGAGATGATAGCCATACAACTAATGTTATTATTCTTTTAATCTGTTAAAAATATTTTCATTATTCTGTATGCTAATTTACTGTCCACCTTCTATATGTAAGGCTGTTGTTTCTGTTTCCATTTCATTCTGTTTGAGGAAGTGTGTTCATACCCTTAACAAAACAGAGATTTGCAGGACTTTAGACTAGAATGAATCCAGGAATAATATCCAGGAAATGTTTCTCTGGCCTGGCATTACCTGGTCAGTGGGAGAGAAAAGAGAGGTGATAAAAACTCCTGGCAGGAGTTTTCCCTGAGTGCTGGGGCCATGATAGGAGACAGGACTTTCAACTGAGAGGCAACCATTGATCACGTGGTTGGCCTGGACTGCTGAAGGGAGTGTCAATGTAGTGGAAAACTTAATAGAGATCTGTGACTTCCTAAACTAAGGAGCCTGTCCTAGTTTAACATCTGACAGGGCATGTATAGAGAGAGACATAGGAGATTTGCATTTTACCCATTTCTTTTCTATTTCTTGGCCACTGTGCTGAACTTTGAGCAAAAATACTAAAGTGACCCAATAAGAGGCTTGAATTGCATGAAAATGAGAGATTTTACATGGTAAGATTGACCAGTAATTGCATTTGTAGTTAATGCTCAGCAGACTTTGCTTACTTTGCTTAATGGATGTGTTTTGGGGCCTAATAAAGAGATGACAACTGACCCTCATATTAGATGCTGTTAATTTGGATGTTGGGATTTTTTGTCTGTTTTTTTTATCATGTGCTTTGTTTTTAATGTTGTTGATGCACTGTTACATTGGTTGCAACCTGTTGCTTTGTTAGCTGCTTTGAGTATAAGGGGAGAAGAAAGAATATATAGATTTTACATGAATAAAATAAATATTCCTCTACACTTTTCTTTCTGAAACCATCACTCTCAGCCTTTTCTGCTGAGTGGCAGTGGAAGTAAACCCCCACTGACAGAAAAAGGGATGAAGGATATTGATTTCTGAAGGAAAATTAAAGGTTGGTTTAATGTCTACCTCCCACTACTTCTGCATTTGGAATTTCCTCAACTTGTAGTCCTATTTTGTAGGAATTCAGCACAACCAACTGATAACATATGGGCTGTGTTATTGTCACATCTAATTAGAGCCTTAATGTCTTCCAAATGATTATGTGCAGAAGAAAACAATGGATTTGTTTCACAGTTTCAGATCCTCCAGATCCACAACACAGTTGTGCTATCATGTAATCAGGTTTTGATACGATACAGCGCAAATGTAGGCTACGTATTCCAGTTCAACATGATCCCTATCAAGCACTTATCTCCATTGGGTTGAGAATTGGTAATTCTGTTTTTCTGTCAGCTCTGCAAATTTCAAAGGCACAGGAGCCTTGCTAGATAGAGTTAACAGTCCCATTCATATGACTATCCTGCAGGACTCAGTTTCTGATGGTATTCAACAAATATTTAGATCATTTCACCACTGTTTCTCTGATTTAATGGGTTTGTTGGATGGGGGATTTATGCCTTTCCAACTGCTTGATACTAACCACAGTTGCCTTTTTCATGGAACTTACAAGACAAGGGAGCGGAGTGAGTCTTCTAATGTCTAGCATGGGTAGATGGGCAGGCTCCTCTAGATTAAGTCCCCCACCCTCACCACCTTGACTGCTTGCATGATAACACACACAGGTTACATAATAGGAAAGGAGATGTATAACCAGTATTACCAGGTTGAATAATGGCAGGCAGTAATAATTTTCCATATAAATCTAGTGGAAATATGGCATTTGCAACATGGAATGTACCAATCCCAGTGATTGGATCTTACAGCTAAAAATCTAATTTTTGGTTGGAATTCCCTCCGGTGTTCTCTGCTAGTTAACCTCATGCAGGGATCCCCATGCATTCTAAGCCACTATTTTGCCTTTCCTTCCTTGGGATATATATCTGGTTTTAACATCAGGGCAAATGAAGGATTCCAAATGCCTTCATCAGGTGCATCTGGAATCCTTCATTGGCCGTGGCATTTAGCTGGGTGTATGGTTAGAGAAATGATCTACAGTGTGTGAGGTTTAGGTTGTAGATCTGCCTTTTCTTTTTAGCTGCTTGTAGTTTGCCATATATGAGCCCCGTGGTGCAGAGTGGTAAAGCTGCAGTACTGCAGTCGGAGACCTCTGCTCACGACCTGAGTTCGATCCCAGTGGAAGCTGGTTCAGGCAGCTGGCTCAGGTTGACTCAGCCTTCCATCCTTCCAAGGTCGGTAAAATGAGTACCCAGCTTGTTGGGGGGGAAATGTAGATGACTGGAGAAGGCAATGGCAAACCACCCCATAAAAAGTCTGCTGTGAAAACGTTGTGAAAGCAACCCCAGAGTCGAAAACGACTGGTGCTTGCACAGGGGACTACCTTTACCTTCACCTTTTTTTAGTTTGCCATATACTTTGCCTTCATGGCATTTTACCTATCAGTGGCATTTGAACCTCTCCCTACTCTTTCCACATGAATGCTTTTTCCTAGTGAATTATTGTAGGGAAATATTTTTGTAAACATTCTGTTGGTATTGTCCTATCACTGTGTACTGGTTGGCAGTTTCCATACACAACTGTGGGGCATCACCAACATGCTGTTCCATGATTGGAAGCTATCATTCCAGAACCATGGCAAGTTTCTTGTAACTCACTCTGCATTTTCATTGCAACTTTTGTGCACTGTAATGTATTTCTATGGACCCTGTGCAAGTCAATTAGCCTTCCTGGCTCCCATTATAGCCAGTGGGCCTTGAGGCAGCAGGCCTCTCCCACTGTTCCCAATAGGCGTTTTTTTCATTGATTTTAATGTATCTCCATAATGGCAGACTGACAGAAGTGGGACTGGATAGGTATGCAAAAGAAGCCACTTTTACTTTGTGAAAGGAAGGAAACAGGCCACAACAAGGAAGGGTGGCAAATGCCAAGTGTTCCATTGAAAGTTTAGAAATTGTTACCGTCAGTCAATCACTGTAAGGAAAATGCAGACAGGGCTTTTAAAAAATACCACAGCTGGCTGGAGCTTTCCTACTGCCATCATTTTAGGAATCAGTGGAGAGAACTGGGTCTGCACTGAAAGGCATCTAATTATTATTTTTTTTGGGGGGGGGGTAATCTGTAAAATTGAACCTCTTGGTCCAAATCACTTGAGACTTGGGGAGGGGAGTCTTTAATTTACAGAGAGGACTATGTGGTGTGAAAATTTGATGGCATTATCTTTATAAACTCCCCCAGACCTTCATTATCCACACAGATCTGAATCCCAAACTGGTAAAATCTTATATGAAAATAAGCAAAGAAAAAATCCAACGCCACATCCAAGCCCGGATCTGGAATTATAATGAAAATTTTCTCAGTGCACACCCTGTCTACCACCATATTCTTTTAACCAGAGATGTAAGGATTGCACCTGGGGCATTCTGCAAGTCAAGCAGATGCTCTACCATGAGCCCCAACCACTTCCCAAAGGTCAAGCTCAGTTAGGCTTCCCAACCCCCCCCCCTGCCCTGCCGGGGGACCCCTGGATTAGCAGCCTAATCCCCCGCTCCCTAAAAATCTGATAGTGGGGGTGGGGGGTGATGGAACGACGTCGTGTCTCTTTCCTTGCCTGGCTTCAGGATTCTCCCTTCCTCCGAGTTACAAAGACCCGCCCAACGCCGGCCTGCTATTCGCTCCAGTCTGGCCTCCCTTCGCGAGGTGCATGCTGGGACTTGTTTTTTGAGGTAGAAGCACCAAATTTTCAGTATGGTATCTAGTGACTCTCCCCAAAGTATTTCCCAAGTTTCAAAACGATTGGACCAGGGGGTCCCTTTCTATGAGCCCCAAAAGAAGGTGCCCCTATCCTTCATTATTTCCTATGGAAGGAAGACATTTAAAAAGCTGTGCGGTTCCTTTAAATGTGATGGCCAGAACTCCCTTGGAGTTCAATTATGCTTGTCACACCCTTGTTCGTGGCTCCGCCCCAATGTCTCCTGGCTCCACCCCCAAAGTCTCCTGACTCCACCCCCAAAGTCCCCAGATATTTCTTGAATTGGACTTGGCAACCCTAAGCTCAGTACTGCTTATTCTAATTCACTGTGTGTCACCAGAGGCTCATGCTGGGATTTTTCATATCACCTGCTACCTGATCCTTTCAACCAGCATTGCCAGGGATGGAGAAAAATCTAAAACCAAGCTGCCACATTTCCCCAAACTATCCTCTAATCTGTATGGTGTTCAGTTATTTTTTTAAAAAAGATAATCTGGGATAGCTCTCTCCCTATGACTGTTCTACAGTATAATTTAGAAGTATACAAAGCTAGTTGTTGGCATATGTATTCGTGCATTCATCCACAGAATGTTTCAAAATGCCATGATGGCTTCAGATATGAACAGAGCATTGTAGCAAAATAGCTCCATCTGGCCTTAAAGTTATAAAGCTGCTGATAAGACTGTCTAGCAAGTGCTTGATGAAAAGCTCTGAATTTCAGTCTGCATCAGTTTATTTGAATAGCAAGGACAAAAGAATATTTATTTTGTCGAGTACCATAAATAAACCTGTTAAAGTAATATATCTCTGAGGAACAGTAAAGCAGGGTAGTACAGTAAATATATTAGTTCTGCTTCATTTTATGCTCACACTGCTTGCCTTTATTTAGGATGTTTTTCTTTCTATCCAAAATATCCAGCGAATTACTGAAAAGTGTGGAATTCACTCGGAGTGGCATCCTAAGCAGAGTTACACTCTTCTTTGTAATTAACTTCAGTAGGATTTAAAAGGGCAGTTTATTCCATGTGGATGCTTAACATGGCATCCACATGCAATAAACTGAAGAGTGGGGTGAGAGAGAATGCCAAACACATAGGGTCATAGCTGAGGGGAGAGAAGGCTTTTCTAAATGTTCAGCTTTTATTTGAGGGGGGGGAGAGGAAAATTCGTGTCCATTTCAATATGGAAATAAATGCAAAAGTTTGAAGATGGTATTCTCCTCAGTTGCTCTCCAACAAATCTATTCTCACTTTCCAGTATAGGTTGTGGGGGGGAGTGTTTTGTTTTGTATTGTATACAGGGCTTTTTTTGAGCAGGAATGCAAAGGTACACAGTTCCAGCTGGCTTGGTGTCAGGGTGTGTGGCCTAATACAGTTCTACAAAAAAGCCCTGTGTGAAACAATGGTGCTTGTCAGGGTGTGTGGCCTAATAAGCAAACGAGTTCCTGCTAGGCTTTTTCTACAAACCCCCCCCCCCCTGATTGTATGTGTGTGAGAGCATGTATGTCTGGAAGTCATGGCAACCTCTGGCAACCCCAACTGCGGCATGGAGGAAATTCAGAGAAGTAGCTTGATACAGCCTGCCTCTGCCTTCCACTCTGGTATTCTAAGGAGAGCTCCCATCCAAGTACTTGCCAGAGTTGGCCCTGCTTAGCTTCTGAGATCTGATGAGATCAGGCTTGCCTGGGCTATCCAGGTCAGGGCCCCATTTTGTAGTATGTTGATGTATGTACCAATGTATTAGAAGAACACAAGGCACTAAGCACTTAATTTTAATTTTATAAAATACATTTCATAAAATTAAGTTTGATTTTAATATTTAATACCATTGAATAAATTACATCATAAAGGCTATCTGGTTATTGGTTATAGGTTCTCACTGGTTTGCACTCATTTTCTCTCCTCTTTAAGCCCACAACATAATTCCCTTACTATGGTCCTTCAAACACAAGTTGCTAGAGCTTGCACTCTAATTGCTAGAGCTGATCATGGTGAGAATATAGCTGGTACTGAAGGCCATATTTAATCTACGGCCATGTTCTGTAGTAGATCTATCACTTCAAGGCCTCTTGGGAACTGGAACACAAACATTAGATGTAGTTGGCTGTAAGAAAGGCTCCATCCTCTCTGGGCTGGGGCTTTGCGTTTCTTGGAAACATTGATTAGTGTAAGTGTAGGCTGATAGAGCTTTTGTGTTTGCATTTAAAGATTAATCAATCATGTTTTATTAAAAATTTAAAATCATAAGTGAGGGACAAAGACTTGGAAAATGTTTGGGATCTCTTGTACAATGCGATGAGGGGAAACTAATTTAATACTGAAACCACCACTTACTGGGTCTAGACTGGATCAAGCTGGGGCCCCTCAAGGCACACCAGAGACAATAAAGTATTGGGAGATTTCCTCTTGACCTAAATCTCACTCTCCTGTTTGAGATATGCATGAGTAAGCCAATTTGCATGTTTGCGCCTGTTTTCCTCTCCCCTCCTCTAACTGGAAATCAAACTGTCTCAGCATTCTGTTCCTTCTAGATCAGGGGTCCCCAACCCCCGGGCTGTGGCCTGTTAGCAACCGGGCCCCAAGTTGTATAATTATTTCATTATATATTTCATTATTTAATTAATTATTTCATTATATATTCCACATTACAATGTCGTCATGATAATAATAATAATAAGACAATGACATTTGATTTATATCCCACCTTCCACTCCGAATTTCAGAGTCTCAGAGCGGCTCACAATCTCCTTTACCTTCCTCCCCCACAACAGACACTCTGTGAGGTGGGTGGGGCTGAGAGGACTCTCACAGCAGCTGCCCTTTCAAGGACAACTCCTACGAGAGCTATGGCTGACCCAAGGCCATTCCAGCAGCTGCAAATGGAGGAGTGGGGAATCAAACCTGGTTCTCCCAGATAAGAGTCTGCGCACTTAACCACCACACCAAACTAATAGAAATAAAGTACACAGTTGTATCATCCTGAAACCATCACCCCACCCCCACCCCCCAGTCCGTGGAAAAATTGTCTTCCACAAAACTGGTCCCTGGTGCCCAAAAGGTTGGGGACCACTGTTCTAGAACATGCTCCAATTTCACTGGGCTATTTGGTGGAGTGGGGTAGAGTGGAGGTCTTTTCCTGTTTAAATTTCTATTTCCCCCTTAGTTTGTAGAAACACCTATTGTACTTCTGTTGCCCTGCTGATAATTACTTGATCATGAAGTTTCCTATTACAGAGAGCAGCAATTTGGTAGGAATAAATGATTTGGCAATTTCCTTTCTTTCACCAGTCCCTCAAGAATTTGCAGGGGATTCAACACACTTCCCTATTTGTTCCCTCAACATGTGTATCTGCTCAGTCATGCCATTTTTTTGTCCTTTTGGTTAATTTACAAAGTCTTACTATTCTGCACAGGTCTCAGATTCAGCAGGAGCTCATGAACCTTTCTGAGAGTTCCTCCTCTTCTTTCCCACCTACCTTGTCAGTTTGAATAGTAGGTGCAGCTGCATAACAATCCCTGGATTAGGAGAACGGACAGCCAGCCAGCCACCAGGACTTTTGCTACACCCACAGCAGCCCTCACCACCCTTTCTCCACTTCCTATGTGATTTTAGGTGGCGGGTGGCTTGCTGGCCTTTTGACTGGGGAGGGCAGCCCGGGAGAGCCCCAGGCAAGTGAGGCCTGCTTGGGCAGGCTGGATCTCTAGCCAGCCCAATCAGACCTTCCTCACCCGGGGCTCTGCTTTCTTGCATCAGGTTGCTTTTGGCTGGTTGGGGGTGGGGCAGCATATGCTAATTAGTTAAGCTAATGAGCTCCGCCACCTGTTTTTCTACAGAACAACCCCTGATTTTGCATACTGGGGAAATCCTCCAAGTATATCAAACCCCCAACTTTTGGAGGTCTTGAAAGGCACCACTTTACTGTTAGGTTTATCAAGTTGGGCCCCATGTGGAATTGTACGCAGGCCTCAGATTCAGTGGGAGTTCACAGGAGTGCAGCTCCTGAACCTTTTTGAGAGTTCCACCTCCTCCTTCTGAAAGTTCCACCTCCTTGTCCATTGAATAGTATAGCAGCTGCATAACAATTTCTGAATGAGATCCACCACCTATTTTTCTACAAAACGACCCCTGATTGTACGTATTTGTGGGAAAGAATAAACAATCTGGAAATTCACAGTTTCATTATCCCCTCCCTGGATCCTATACACTTGAGTATGTCACTTTTCCTTTTCTCTTTCTTCCTCTTCAACTGACTCAATACTTTTGATCTCTTTGCATTTTCAGTGCTCATCAGGGATATGAGACAGAAGAATTTGTATCAGAAACATCAGGATTCCTACAAGTAGTGAGAAACTATTTCTTATCTGTGGGTGGCTTGGCTTTCCTGTTTTTATGATTGGCATTCAGTTTATTATTAGATATAATAAGAGTAGTAGTAATAACAACAATGATGATGATACTATAGCAACCTACTGGCAGGCATGCTATTAAATTATCACAGAAACAGGAAAATAAAAAGCATTTAGTAACCAGGGGAAGAACTCGGTTTAGATCCTAATAAGGCTAATGCACTTGCGTGTACCAAATATAGGAGTAAAGCAGGGTAAAAAAGATTAAACGATAAACACAATGAGATGCATAGAACTGTAAACTTTACCATTGCAACAGGTAACAGTTTCCATTCTGTTCAAAGCTGGAAGGTACAGGAGCTTTTTCTTAGAGTTACCAACCTCCAGATGGGGCCTGGAGTTCTAAAATTGTAACTGATATCCAGATGACAGAGATCAGTTCCCCAGAAGAAAGGACAGCTTCAGAGGACAGACTCAATGGCATCGCCTCCCTGCTGAGCCTCCTTCCCTCAAACTCTGTCCTCCCAATGTATCTTCCCCCAGTTCTCTAGGAATTCCCCAGGCCAGAGTTTGCAACTGTAAAGTACTGGGGTTGGCGCAGTAAGAGACCAGAGTCGGAGAATGATTTCAGCAAGCTTTACTTCAGGAACACACACACAGACTGAGCTCTATTCAAACTTCCCGCTCCTTTATACAATTCTTGCCCCCTTCTGATTGGTCCTTAACTATGTACATGGATTGGCTATTTACAGGGCCCTAAGGGCCTATCAGGGTACAGTATGAGCCTAGATGTTGATTGGCTACTTATGTTTCAATCCTTCCCCTGATTGGGCACGCTTAGGCCTTCTCTGGAACCCTGGTGTGGAGTACAAGCTTTGGCTTGTTCAGCTTCCCTCCAAAAGTAACAGTTCTCTCCAAAAGTAACAGTTCTCCCATTTGAGCCTAGGACACAACACCCCTCCCCCCATAGTTCCAGCTATCAGGTGACATAGTCCTGGAGATATGCCGGAGGGCGGCGGTCTCGTGTCGAGCGTCGGAGCTCCGAGGGGACTGGGCGTTCCGACTCGGTTGGTGGTTCCGCGGCTGCAGAGCTGGAGACATCTGGGACGGTGGCCTCGGGAGACCTGGGTTCAGCTGCGCGGTCGGGGGTCTCCTCCTGCTGGGCCGAAGCGGGCTCCACGGAACCCTGTTCTGTGTCAGGCTCTCGGGGACTTACGTTGTCCGGATCTGGAGCCTCTGACCTTGGCTCCCCGGCAGGCAGGCGACCTCGGAGTTGGTTGATGTGTCGCCTCAGGAGATGTCCACCCTCCAAGGCCACTGCATAGGAGACCGGTCCGGTGACGTGGTCCACCTTTCCAGGGAGCCAGGCGGGGCCAGTGGTGGCATAGTTCCGTGCCCACACTGTCTCACCTGGGTAGAACCCTCTGGGGGCCTTAAGGTGTTCCAGCGCCGGTTGCCTGTCTGGGGCTTGGTCAGGGTGCAGCTTGTCCAGCAGGGTGGCGATGCAGCGGCCCATGAGGAGTTTGGCTGGACTGCGACCTGTGGAGGCAGTGGGTGTGGTCCGGTAGGCCATTAGGAAACACGCCATGTCTTTTGGCCAGTCTGAGGGGCCCAGACGGTTCAAGGCCTCCTTTGCCGTGCGCACCATCCGCTCTGCCTGGCCGTTGGTGGTTGGATGAAACGGGGCAGAGCGAATGTGCCTGATGAGGTTCCTGGCCAAGAAGTCCTGGAACACTGCGGACGTGAATGCTGTGCCGTTGTCGGTGACGATGGTCTCCGGCAACCCGTGGGTTGCAAAGATGGCCCTCAGAGCTGTGATGGTCGCCTGCGACGATGGTGAGGGCACCTGGACCACCTGCAACCACTTGGAGTATGAATCCACTAGTATGAGTAGAGTCCGCCCATGGAAGGGGCCAGCAAAGTCCATATGCAGTCTTGACCAGGGGGTTTTGGTGGATTCCCATGATTGCACTGGGCCACGTGGGGGGTCAGGCCTTGACACCTGGCATGTCGGGCACCTTTTAACCCAAGCCTCAATTTCTGCATCGAGGCCAGGCCACCAGACATAGCTCCGTGCGAGAGCCTTCAAGGGCTCTCAGCACTTGGTCTTGCAAGGGTTTGGGGATGACGACTCTGTTGCCCCATAGTAGGCAGCCTTTGTGGGTGGATAGTTCGTCTTTCTGGGCTGCAAACGGAGTAAATTCCGGCCCAGTCGAGCCCTTGGGCCACCCCCTCCCCATCCAGTCCGAGACACGGGAGAGGACTGGATCACGAGCGGAGCGGGCAGCAACGTCGCGGGTGAGCAATGGCCCGTCCGGAAGCATGTCCATCAGTAGGATCTGATGAGCCGGAGCTGGATCAGGATCCACGTCAGGCAAGGGCAAGCGGCTCAGGGCGTCAGCATGGCCCATTGCCTTGCCCGGGCGATGCACTAGGGTGTAGGTGTAGCCGGCTAGAAAAATGGACCAACGGAGGACCCGTGGGGACAACACCTGAGGGGTCTGCCGGTCCAATGCAAAGAGGCCCAAGAGGGGTTTGTGGTCCGTATAGAGGGTAAAAGGCCGGCCGTAGATGTAATCATGAAATTTTTTTACGCCGGCTACGACTGCCAACCCTTCTTTGTCAATTTGGGCGTAGTTCCACTCCGCCGACGAGAGGGTCCGCGAGTAGTACGCGATAGGGACTTCGGTCCCATCAGGGAGTTGGTGGCCCAGAACTGCCCCCACGCCATAAGGGGATGCGTCGCATGCAAGGACCAAGGGCAGGGTCTCGTCGAAATGGGCAAGGACGGAGTTGGACATCAGGAGGCCCTTGATATCCTGGAAGGCTTTAGCATGCTGGCGGCCCCACGCCCAGGGTTGGTTCTTGTCTAGAAGCCGGTGCAGGGGTTCGGCCACCGCTGCCTTGTGGGGGAGAAAAGCATGATAAAAGTTTAGGAGGCCGAGGAAGGCCTGGAGTTCTTGCTTGTTGGTGGGTGCTGGAGCATCTCTGATGGCACGCAGCTTGGCGTCGGAGGGGTGGACCCCCTGGGCATCGATGGAGAACCCCAGGAATTCCACCCGATCCACACCCAGGAGGCACTTCTCCCGTTTGACCTTGAGGCCGGCTGTTTCAAAACGTTGTAGGACTCCTCTAAGGCGGGTGGCGAATTCTTCAGGCGAGGCTGCCGCGATCAGTACATCATCGAAGAATGGAGTGACTCTGGGAAGTCCTTTTAAAAGAGAGTCCATGAGTTCCTGGAACAACCCCGGAGCCACATTCACGCCAAATTGCAACCACTTTACTCTAAAGGCCTCCCGGTGGGTCACAATTGTTTGGGCGTTGGCCGTGGCCTCATCCACCGGCAGCTGTTGGTAAGCTTGGGCCAAGTCCAACTTGCCAAAAAATTTTGCGCCGGCTAGGGTGGCTAAAACGTGGCTGACGATGGGCACAGGGTATGCGTGGGCCTGAAGAACCTTGTTGAGGGTGCACTTATAGTCTGCACAAATCCGCACCTCCCCACTGGGCTTGACTGGAGTCATGATGGGAGTTTCCCAGGTTGCGTGGGTGACAGGCTCTAGTATTCCCTGTGCAATCAGTTTATCCAGTTCCTCCTCAATTTTAGGCTTGAGCGCGAATGGAACTCGCCGCGCTTTAAGCCTAATAGGCCGCACTGTGGGGTCGAGGTGTAGTGTAACCGGGGGACCCGTGTAGCAGCCCAAGGTGCCATCAAAAACGGCCGGGAACTCTTCGCAAACCTTGTTAAAGTCCACTCCGACAGTCTTATTGACCCCCCTGATCTCTATTCCCAGGGGCTTGAACCAGTCGAGACCCAAAAGGTTTGTAAGGTGGTTCTTGACCACTAGCACTTGTAGCTGGCCCTTGAACCCCTTGTATTGGACTGGGACCGGGCCCACTCCCAAGATAGGCACCTTATTCTTCTGGAAGTCCACTAAGGTAAACCCCGGGTCCCTGAGACGAGGCCTCAGCCTGGTGGGGATTTTAAAAAATGTCTCTGCCGCTATAATAGATGATGCTGACCCAGAGTCCACCTCCATTTGGCAGGGCACCCCCCCGATCCCTACATTGACCCGGATTTTGGAGGGCCTGACTGGCGAGGGTAGGTACTGTACCGGGTATGGGTGGGCGTGGAGAGCGTCGGTCTCAAAGTCTGGCTGGCCTTCGGAGTGCGCAGATCTTTGCGGGATGCGTGCTCGGGATGTGGATCTGCAGGCACAGGCGATGTGGCCTTCCTTGTTGCAGAGTCGACAGGTGGCATTCCGGAATCGGCAGGTCTTTCGCTCGTGCTGGCCCCCGCAGCTTGCACATGCAGGTGGTGTCTTGTGTCTCATGCCCTGTGGGGCATGGGTGGTCTTCCTTCCTGCTGAACGATAGCCGGTTTGTAGAGCTCTGTCCTCGTCCGAGTCCTCCATAGATGGTTCAGGGTTGATCTGGTGTGTCGCAGCCTGTCTTGTCAGCCGTGGCTCTGCTGATCTGCCCTTCTCCCAGCTGGTGGCCACATCGATTGCCTTTGTTAGGTCGCACTCGGAGAGGGACAGGAGTTTCTGTACTAGTTTTTCGTCCCTCAAGCCCCATACAAACTGGTCGAGAAGGGCTTCGTTGAGGTCTGCGAAACTGCATCGGCTTGCCACCTGGCGCAGGCTTGTCAAGAACGCCATCGTGGTTTCGCCTGCCTTCTGCATCCTTTGTCGGAAGTCCCAGTGCCGGGTGAGCTTGGTTGGCTGGGGCTGGAAATACTTCTCCAGAGCGCTGATGATGTCGTCCACTGGCGTCTCTGAGAGCTTCCTGGGTTGGAGAAGAGCCCTGGCTAAGTCCACGGTCTCCGTGCCACACGTACTGATAAGCAGAGCTCTCTGCATGGTAGTCTCTGTAATCTTCCGGAAGGTCAGGTATGACTGGAAGCCTTCGACCCACGAGTCCCACAGCTCGGGGCGATTGATGCTAAAGGGCTGTAGGAGGTTGGCTGGAGCCTCCATTCTTGGCAGCGTGTCTGGGCAGCTTGCGAGCTGGGGTGTGCGCAGAGCGGAGGTGCAGACCCAGATGGCTTGGATTTAGCCACCTTTCCGTGTTCCTGGTTCTGTTGCTGGTTCTTACTGGCATCCCATCCTCGTCGCCAGTGTAAAGTACTGGGGTCGGCGCAGTAAGAGACCAGAGTCGGAGAATGATTTCAGCAAGCTTTACTTCAGGAACACACACACAGACTGAGCTCTATTCAAACTTCCCGCTCCTTTATACAATTCTTGCCCCCTTCTGATTGGTCCTTAACTATGTACATGGATTGGCTATTTACAGGGCCCTAAGGGCCTATCAGGGTACAGTATGAGCCTAGATGTTGATTGGCTACTTATGTTTCAATCCTTCCCCTGATTGGGCACGCTTAGGCCTTCTCTGGAACCCTGGTGTGGAGTACAAGCTTTGGCTTGTTCAGCTTCCCTCCAAAAGTAACAGTTTCCTCCAAAAGTAACAGTTCTCCCATTTGAGCCTAGGACACAACAGCAACCCTACTAGTCAAGTTCTGGGCTTGATGTAATGAGCTTGATGTAACACTACTTCTGTGCCAAGTATATACTGGAGTACAACATTTGTCTTGCTTCACTGTAACTATTAATTGCTTTGGCTTGTCATCACCATAACACTGCTATTGTATAAGGACTTAGAGCTAACATTTCACATATTGTTCCAGGATCAAAATGTTGACTTTATTTGAGGTAAGACTGAGCACTTGTCTATATATTGTTTATATAGACAAGTGCATATTGCACATTCAGTCTTAGCTGATGAAGGAAGTATTTCTGAATTCCATGGTCACATTCCAATGTGTGGGATGAAGCAAGGACCTGGACTCAGCCTGGTCCCGGTTGTGGCTCCACACAGAGGGGTAAGAGGGAGGGCAGCCTTTTGTTGGGTGAAGGGGTTGGGCCAGGCCAAGCACGGGAAGCAGGCCCTGCCCTCAGCCTGATGCTGGCCCTATGAGCTGTCTCTGGAATTGGTCAGAGGGAGGGCTGAGCAGCAGCTACGTAGGACCCAGTGCTGCTGCTGCCTGCCCTCTTTGACCATCAGATTACTTGGCCCACCCTCCCAGCCCCTTTTTAGATGTTTTTTCAAGGGTTGCATATGAGTTGTCTTCCTGATCTTCTTGTCACAACTTGGCGGTATCAGCAAGGGATCTATTCTCAGGAAATCGGCCTATGTGCCCACTTCCAGTATGGGGATCCCCTTAAGGGATCTTGGTGTGAGGGGTGACTGATGTGCCCAGCCCCGGGGGCTGGTAAACTGGGGGATTACACTCATGCTCAGGTGGCAGGGGAGACCACCTCTGGGCTTCTGCCCTAGTGGAATCCCAAACTTGCCACCCCAAGGTGACTAGTGGATCGTTGATTGGCAGATGGGTCAGTCGATGAGTGGGATCCTTACCCCATGCTGTGCCAAGGCTTACTATAGCTGTAACCAATAAAGTTGTAGCCAATGTTATTCAACTTTTTCCGAAAATGGTGTGGTTGTATGTAATTTTAATTGAAACTGTAAATTAAACTAGAATGTATTGATAGGGAGAAATTTTGTCTGGGGTGCCTGCCTCGGCCCCTCCCCTTGGTGCTGGAGCAACAACTTTCTTCTTTAACCATAGTAACAGAATTTCAATAGAAACGTTACCATTAAAACTGGTACCTGTTTTCTCATAAATTGCATATAATTATTATTGAAACAGCATAAAACAGTGTATAAAGAATACATGGCATAAATATGGCACAAAAGGATATAAAAGAAACCATCTTAGAACTATGGCAATTTAATATGCGTGAAATAAAAGGCTAACAACAACCAACGCTGAAGAACAAATGTTACAGTCCAACAGCAGAAGAACAAAAACAATTGAAAAATGATGGTCTGTGAGCCTAAAAGAAAGTCAATGCAAATTGAATTGAAATCCCCAAAAACTGTTGAATCATGTCTTAGTGGTGAGGCATTCAAAATAATTGCTAGAGTTTCGGATTAGAAGAGACATTTGCAACATTTTCTGCGTAAACACAAGCAAGTCTCTTCTCTTCCATCTGCACTTCAGTGCTTCTCTTTATGAGATACAAGGATGATAGCCTTGTTTATTAAGGGAAGGGCAATCTTTGGATATAAGATGTCATATGGGTTCTAATAACCATCCCCTTATAAAAAACTGAATTGGTGGGTTTTAATGGAGATGCAGAACTTCCAGGCTGATCAATGACAGTGGCGGGAAAAGTAAAAACTAATGAATCAAAGTGACATTAGAGGGAACAGAACACAGAGGCGGCAGGTAAGTAGTAGATTAGTCATCTCTATAGGTCGAGAAAGATGGGCATCAAGGCAAGGCAGATAAGAAGGCAGAACATAAATTCAGACTCAATGAGGGATTAGTAAATTGAAAGGATGCTTGGACACATACTATAAGCCTTTTATTATTGTTTCCATTGATGCCTGGAATAATAAATTGTTGAATCACACTGTAGGGGAGGGGGGGGGGGCTCGAGAGAAGAAAAAAAATCACCCTTTTCTCCATCATTTCCCTAAAGGCTCCTTGGTAGCCCAATATGAAGGTTTCAATTAATGCCAGTCATTAGTGAGGCACATCAGTTGCACACTGGCCAGTGGCAATGAGAAAAACATATTTTGTCTTTGTATTGCATATCATACCATACCAAACCTTTAATGGCATAACAGTTGCAAATAAAAATAAACAGAATATAAAAATTTAAATACTGGAGATAAAATCAAAATGAAACCGAGCTTACAGATGCATTCATACATGGTCAGATTTAAATTTAAGGATGTCAGCCAAAAATTTTGCCACAGCCTTGCTAACCTCCCCCTCAGTATTGTTCAATAAATAATAACAGGGTGGCAGAATAGACAAGTCTGGGGAGAAAGAAAGCTTGCAAAATAAATCTTTACGGAGATTTTGATAAAAGGAACAATCAAGCAATATAAACTGAACTGAGTCGGGAATATTCGCTCCACAGGAACAGAGTCTGTCGCCTAAAGGGACTCGATGATATCTCCCTTGTAAAACTTTGGAGGGAAACGCATTTAGTCTAGCCAACATAAATGCCCTGCGATGACTTGGAATGGTTAAGTCTGATAGATAATGGGGGCATTTTGCTGCAGAAAGTATAAAGACCTAAGGAAGTTGGAGAGCAAATACAAGGGTCTGTTGGACATAGTTTCATTTCCTCCAACTCCCACAGTCTCAATTTAAATATATATGACTCATCAGAAGTAAAAAAATTATCAACCTCTATCCCCGACTGGTTAAGTTTGGACATAAGCACTGCTGACCAGGATGAAATATATGGGTCTCTTTTTATACAATCAAGAAGGCTGTTAGGATCTGTTCTAAAGTGAATTTTGAGCCAGAATTTAAACACTGCAATCCAGGCTTTTGTCTCCACCAAAGATTGACCCACTTCAGAGCAGAGAGCACACATTTTGGCATACCAAGAATTTGTCTAAAGAATGAGGTTTGAATGCCCTCCACTTTCCTGGTAAATGCCGAGATCCATATAGGGATACCACAGAGAATTTGGGCTAGTGTTTTAGCTTTGAATACCTTAATTGCTGACGGAACTAATTGGTTGCCCTTTGCAAAGAAAAACTGTTTAATTTGAGCAACCGAACACTTAGCCAAGTTGAGGGTGTTGTTACGATATGAAACCCAGCTTAACTTGTGATTAAAAGTGATCCCCAAGTATTTTAAAAAATTTTGTTTGCTCAGTTGTTGGCCGACTGCACAGACTCAGAGGAAGGCAGACGCTTGTTTCTTCACTCCTAAAAATGCTGTTGCTTTCAATCTTCTAACTTTTATCTTGCCTTGATAGAAGGAATTGTTTTTAAATAGTCTTATCTTCTCACCTCACTTTTAATTTTTGCTGCAGCTGTTTCGTCTTTCTCAAGCTCTGGCTGTTTAATCAGTTAATAAGCTTCTGCTGTCGCTTTCTGACTCAGAAGCTGCTGCAGCTAACGAATTACAGCTGATGTTTTATAAAGTTTTATGAAGTCTTACGTTGTCCCTCAAAGACAGGCTTTTTTAGAGTCTCTTAATTTGAACTGTGAATCTAACTGAAGGTTGAAATTAAGTCAACTCCTGCAAAGCAACATGGCGGAGTGCAGTCGGCTACAGCGTTGGCTCTGACAAATTTGGCTTTTAAAGACATGATATTCTTAGCAGATGTTGTGGCTTTTATCTGTAATTTTTAAGACATTAGTTGGTATTTGTTTTATTTATATATTTTTTTATCAGAACAGTGCCAATTGCCATCCAACAGAACCCTCTTAATGGCATCGGGCAAGTGGCCAAGAGAAGTGGAGGAGGAATCTGCTTCTTTGCCAGTTTGCAAATAGTTTAGGACAGGGGACACAACAAGTCCAAATCTGCTCTGCCGTCATTTGCTATTAAAACATCAAATCACTTCTGAGTTAGAGACAGCAGAAAAGGAGGAACTGACTAATGAACTGACTAATGAGTCTGACCATGAAGATGTCATAGACTCTCAACTCCAGTCTGGGGTGGGGGCTTTAAAGGTGCAGCAGAGACAGCATGAGTTACAAATACGCTGTGATAATGAAGAAAGAACCATGTCTTCTGATGAGCTCGCTACAATTACCCTGATTGCAAACACAGTGGAATGTATCTTTAAAAATTTAAAGGGATTAGAAGATCAAATTCTTGACCTTTCTTTGGAAATAAAGAGACTATCTGTGTCAATGGATAAAGTTCTCTTAGCTGTGAGAAAAAGACCCCTAATTCGAGAACATCGTCGTCACCCGTTTGGTTGCCAGGGTGCCTGGAGATTCAACTCACACACATCTGCCAGAAGAACATGGGTTTTATCTACTGGACTGGAAGGGACTTATATGAGTACTAAAAGCCACAACGTTGCAGCAGCACTCCTTGTCTCCAGAAGAGTGCTAACCAGGAGAACAGATGGTTTCCAATTGCTCCGTGCAATCCCCATCTTGGCCTTTGTAGTGGAAGAAGTTGCACCGCCAGGAACTGTCCAGGCAAGCAGTTTCCAGCCTTGACCATAGAATCCATCTTGGGAGGCTAACACCACCAGCAGCTATCTTCCTGCAGTGCCAGACTTCATCACAGCGAAGCGGGAGGCTCACGTACTCAACAGATGTCACCTATGCATAAAGCCATCAAGCTTATCTTAGGCGTGGATCCTGCCAGACTGCCAAAGCCTTTGTCCAACGGAACTCAAGACAAAGACTGGTGCCAGTAGAAGGATGAAGAAGAGGAAGAACATCTTCACCTAGAGCCAAGTGTTTTTGTATATACCGAGTGTTACCTTAGGTAGCAATTTGGCCATCTATTGTCACCTTTTTAGATAAGTTTGATAGTTTTTATCACCCCCACCCCAATCATTTCTCCCATTCTTTCCCTTAATGGTCATCCTAGAGCCTCCCACTTTGGCCCATTGTTACCTGGAAGTCCAATCAGGTAACCAGGCCAAGCCTACTCATTGGCCAGATATGGGCAGCCAATCAGGTGCCCCCAATAAACTGGCTATTGGCTACCACATAAATCCAGCCCTTATAGTCATTGCGGAGCCTCCCCTTTTTCTGAGGTCATGTACCAGCTGAACACTGTCATCCGCCCCTGTACCTCCCATCCCCTAAGGGCTCAAGGTAGTCCTTATAACCTGTGACCCAGCTCCCCACAGGTGTGCATCTAGCAGTACCCCAGTTCTGCTGTCTAGACACATCCCCGGTTCCTGATCAGTTGAGGGTCCCTTCCCCCTAGTCCTCGTTCATCGCTACTGGAGCCTTCCTTGAAGACTACGATCGGTAATTATCACCCTGTTTGTCCATCCTTGTGGTTGTCTCTGAATCTCTCTCTATTTTTCTTAGGACTGTATGTGTGTTGTGTGTATCCATCATCTTGTATGTGTGTTCTATATTTTCCTACAATAAATTTTTAATTGTTTTTATTTAATGTGTCCTTGGTGAATTTAAGCAATAATTTCTGGAAGTGGAATCCTGTATACATAGATTCTAGATCCTTTTTAAGCCATACAAGGGCTGTACATGCATCCTTTCATTAAGCTGCTAGGATAACAGCAAAGAGTTCTCCTAGGTTTGAGTTTGTAGATGGGAGCAGCAAGCTCAGCAAGTAGAGGGAACTGCTCAGCAAGAAGAGGGAACTGTTCAGTAAATGTGATGGTTTATCATACATCCCAAGTGCAGTGCTGCTCTTCTAGGATCTCCTCACCTAAAATGTTCATGGAGGATGCTGTAAGTCTTGGAAGGCCTAATACTGTGTTCTGAGAGCTACAGAATTCTGATGCTGACTTTGGAGAGGTCTTCTTGCCAAATGACAGTCTAGTATAGGGGTGTCAAACTCATTTGTTATGAGGGCCAGATCTGACATAAATGAGGCTTTGTTGGCCTGGGCCATGTGTGTCATAAAATGTAATGGCAGGTAGCAGAGATATAAACTTTATAAAGAACATAGACAAACACAAAGATTTTTAAAAAAACAAACTTAAAACATGCTTAAAGCATTAGCACTCTTGCAATATTGTAGTCAATATCAAAGTAAGCTCTCCCTCTGAGGCTTTGCTCTGTAGTTTCTGTGCAATTGAGGAATCCTGGCAAAGCAAGCTATGACACAGAAAGAAGCAAGAGAAATGGAGAAGGAAGCAGACTTGCTTGCAGGCCTGACAGAAGCCCTCCTGATCCGGCCCTTGGATGCATGTTTGACACCTCTGGTCTAGCAAGTGTCTTTGTGGCTGAAAGGAATCATATTCATTTGATTGGGAGTAAATATCTGCCAATAGGAGTAGATGCTATAATAATCGATGAGGAAGAACAATGAATGCTTCCCTGATCTTCTCAGAGGAAAGGTGGAATTGAAATGTGATGATAAAGATTGTAATGAATACTTTGGAAATTCCATCTGCACACATTATAATACTGGCAAAGAAAACTGGTACAGAAATGTTCTCTGTGAAATCCACTCTCCTGTGAAGGTACTTCATGTTACATTTCCACAGCCATTGCATAAAGATCATATAAAGTTTTCTAATTTTTATGGGCCTATGAATGATTTAGGGCTGAGGGAAAGGGACTTTTTCAAAGTCTCCTAGTGAGTTTCATAGCAGACTGAAGATTTGAACCTGACCCTTCTCAAGTCCTGACATAACATTCAGACTATTGTATCATGCTGCCTTTACTAAGGTAACAGCCTTGTTCAGATGCTCACTTAGTTTGTGGAGATGTATAGTTATCTGGAGCAATGTGATGTATGTATGAATATGGACTAGATACCACCATCCCTTCAATGCCAGATTAATATTTTCAAAATATGAAATGGTGAAAGTTGGTGGTAGAAGCACCAGTTCTTCTCAGGCAGTGTTCTATACGATAGCAATACTAAATCCAGCTCACTTTTTTCCAGCCAGTGTAAAACAGCTCTTTATGTTGTGATCAACTGCAAAAAAGTTAATTAAGACTAGGGTTGTTCACACCATCATGCCCTCTTTCAGCTTGTGGCAGAGTGGCTGAAAAGGCAACATGGGCTGATTTTTTTTTTAAAATGGCTGTTGCAGGCTTAAAGGGTTCTATGAATAGGCCCACATTATTATGCGTTAGATAACTACTGTGTATTAGTTGCTAACATATGCATTTCATGTTTTTGATTTCTGCACACATATATTCACCCTGATAATGTAGCGGATATGATTATGGCTGTATGCTCTGATGTGAAATGATAATGCCAAGGGTAGAGCAGATGTGAGTCATTTCTTTGGAGTGAGAGAAAAGAGTCAGAGAGACAGATGACAGCTAATCTCTCTCACACATGTATTTACCTCTCACCACTGTTCATATTTATGCAGAGAAGAATGTAATTGCTACTGGTGTCCAAAAAAAATTAAATCCTCTTCCAGAAAGAAACTGTCTGGTGCAAATAAAGCAAAAGTGGTCCAGACCTAAAGGCCCTTTTGGGACACTGACCAGTTGTTTTTAGAGGAACTGGACAATCTTTGCCAGCATGGACAGAGGAGAACTGGAAAATCCACTGTCTTCCTAGAATTTACGGAGACTTCAGAGATCTGATGGGTTGCTGCATGGAGAGGGGTAGCATCTTTCACTGCAAGGAGTTTGAATGCTCACTGAGCCTGGAAGGTCTTTTTGGAATCTCTGCTTGCCAGATTCTCAAACAATATAGTAAATCTCCATCTTGCCCATCAGAGCAAGTCTGGCACATATCAATAGTGGAACAGAATATTCATGTGAATCTTCCAGCGTCTGTGGACTGGGGTGCTAGTGGTTCATAGCAGTGCTGTCACCGGCATGTATCTCTTACACTGACCTATGACTTGAGAGATCCAGTATGTATTACCTTTGCAACAGGGTTTTCCTAGTATCTTTAGCAAAATGACATTTGCTTCCACTCCCTTCATTCCACTCTTCCCCTGATCCAGAGTGAATTCTTACTAAACAAAGAACTTAGTGTCAAGATCTAGGGATGGATTGGCCTGTGACAACTATGTGACAGGGGAGAGACTGAAACAGATATGCTCTCTAATTCATTGTCTAGAATACAGCTGAGCATGAGATAGATATTTCTTTAAATTATCACACATGATAAACTGCTTTCCATTAAAAGACAATGAAAGAAAATTGTACCTAACCCTGGGACACAGGGATGATGACAGAGAAAGCATCACTCTACACAGCAATCTGCCACTGAAATCAGTAAGAGGCAGTAATAATAAATGGGCTCAGGGGACTGAATTCCAAACACATTTTATTTAGGCTTGCAGTATTGGGAATTAAGCCCCCAAGTCAATGTGATCCCCTTCTTCTGTACAGATGAATGATGTATTGCCTAAATTTCTGTCAAAGCCCCAAGGATTTTTCTGTCATACATTGGCCACAGTTTTGCAGCTTGTAATACCTTCAACAACAATCCAATAAGTTTGAATTAGAATTTTTAAAAAGCTATTTACAAGAAATTTAAAACACATAGTCCTTTAGAAGGAATGAAGATATAAACCTCTTCTAAACGTTGTTTAAAAATCATGTTTCAAACCCCAAACATAACAACAGGTTTCCAAATAATAGAAATGTTGGCCAGATGTTATCTTTCTTTACATATATTTCTAAAAGTTGTTGAGAATTTTATTTATTTATCCTTGGATTTATATCCCACCCTCCCTGCAAAGTGGGGAATTTTAGCTGTGTATAAGACTTCAAAAAGTTGTTGAGAATTTTAGCTGAATATGAGATTTCAAACAGACATTCCTCATTGGCTGTATTTTTTTCAATTATAAATTATAAACTTTCTTAATAGTAAGATACCACAAATAACATGGTACTTGCTTCTGCTTTGGATTGCTAGCATACTAGCCATTGTTAACAGATTTTTCACTAATTCTTGACTACCTCTTAGAGAATGACCTTATAGTAATCAACAATGAAACAAGATAGAATCATAGAGTTGGAAGGGACTTCCAGGGTCATCTAGTCCAACCCCCTGCACAATGCAGGAAACTCACAAATACCTCCCCCTAAATTCACAGGATCTTCATTGCTTTCAGATGGCCATCTAGCCTCTGTTTAAAAACCGCCAAGGAAGGAGAGCCCACCAGCTCCCGAGGAAGCTGTTCCACTGAGGAACAGCTCTAACAGTCAGGAAGTTCTTCCTAATGTTGAACCGGGAACTCTTTTGATTTAATTTCAACCCATTGGTTCCTGAATTCCAAACACAATTTATTTAGGCTTGCAGTATTGGGAATTAAGCCCCCCAAGTCAATGTGATCCCCTTCTTCTGTTCCTGTGAGAAACTGATGGGTGTTCTTTTCTTTCTTCTTCAGATGGATGTTCTTTTTTTTTTTATATGCGATTTGCTACTTTACAGCAATTGGTAGAAACAGTATTCCCACAGACTCACACTCTCAAAAAGAAGTTCATCATTCTCTCATTCACTATCCCGTTCATTGCTGAACTGCATGAAGCAATTATATCCCTTATAGCTAACAGTCAAGGGCTGGCCCTATGCAGATAATAAAATATTCCTGCCACAGGAAGAATGTAGGGGTTTTTAAATGTGGAAGAACCCCCAGGTTTGCAGAATAATATGTTTTTTTTAAAAAGAGTAAGATAACCCACCCCACTATTAACAGCAATGTCTGCACTTGCAATTGCAAAAACAAACATGCCCTCAATTAGAGTTTGTGCAAAAATATGACCACAAAAGCCACCTGGACTGGGTGAAAAACAGAAGCTTATTCTAGCTTACCTCCCCCACCCATCTAGCTCTAGGTTGCCTCCCTTTGCTTGCCTTCTTTTCCCTCCCTCCCTGGAGATGGAGAGATGAGTGGGAAAGTCAGTAAGAGAGTGAGGCGAGAGGAGGTGGGTGGGAAGTCTGAGTAAACAAGCAGGCAGAATGAAGGGGTGGGGACAGGAGGTCGCATGTGGGCAGAAAGGGAAGGCACAATATGGGCAGGAAGGGAAAGGGAAACCCAAATTGGTATGCCAGGAAGACAGAGGTAAGAAGGCAGTTATAGCAGCAACAAGAAGGGAGCAGAGAGGAAGTGAGATTTCCCTTCCTATGATCCCTGTTATTTTTATATAGTAATTCACACATACACAATATTGCATCAGTTTCTCACAGGAGCAAAATCTAGGAAGGGTTACTGAGTTAGGGTTGAGCATAATTTTTTTATATCTAGGGTCACCAAGTTCAAGTTTAGTTCTCATACCTACCTTTTCCTTTCTCCTGTTTAAATTAATTAGTTATTGATTCCTATGGAAAAAATCAAAGAGCTACACTTTGGTACAATGTGCCAATAGGGGTAATATATGCCCAGCACACTTTTTTGTGCCCAGGGAAGAGGATGGGGGAAGGAGGATGGGCAGCGTGAAGAGGGATGGTGAATAAAGAGCTTTCCATATATTAATTGTCCCATATATTCAATTAGTTGGATAGAACAATAAGTTGGAATTGTGTGAAAAAGACTGGAACTCTCGTTCCCTCCAATCAAACTTCATGGGTCATTAGCTAGTTGTACATTTTGCACAATGTAATGTAAGATACTGTCTACAGAATGCCTGGGAAGAGAATTGTTTATCATTAACATAAGGAAAAAAATATTGAATCTTGTTGACCAAACATTTTCCTATATCTCATATGAGGTTGCTTAACCAATATTATCTCCCCATCTTTACAGAACCCTTTAAAAACAATTATCCTAAAATCCAATATATTAAAGATCATAATTCCAGGAAATCTTTCTAACAGAAAAGATTTAATGCTAGCAGCTTTTAATAACATAAATGAAATAAAAGTATACAAGTCTGAACACTAGTGTTTGTTAACTTTGTTCTGGTGCTTCTTTCTCCTGGGGGAAGCCGCATTATTTCTTCCTTGTAATTCCCTGAAGACATCCTGTCATGGAGAAGTATCATATGAGTCAAGATCTCCATAAGGGCAGCTGCTGCTGTATGGTGGAAATGTCTGCAACTATGGCAGTTCATTTTTCCAGCCATATGGAGAGGTGGTTAATAATTTTTTTGTAGCAGTCACTGATTTCCTTTTTTTTATCATAGCTATCCAGAATGTCAAAAAGACTGTAGCAAATCTCATGGTCTATATGAGTCCCTTCTACTAGGAACACATTCTGGCTGCATTCTCCAAAATCAGTATTGCTTGCATCCCATGGAAAGCTCTGAGACTGGTGTAAGATGTGATTAACTTGACCTGATGATTTTATTACTTAAGCACAAGAAAATTTCTTAGATGGAGGCCTCTCTGCATAGTTCCAGATTTTTTTTGGTGGTCTAATTTATGAAATGCCCTGAGCTGGATGGCCCAGCACCATCAGACCTCAGAAGCTAAGAAGGCTGGCCCTGGATGGGAAACCACCAAGGAAGTCCAGAGTAGCTCTGCAAAGGCAGGCTATGGCAAACCACCTCTGTTTGTCTCTTGCCTTGAAGACTGAGTGAGGTCACTACAGATAGGTTGCAACTTGACAGCACTTTCTACCACCAATTTATGAGTCTATTGGTTTTCTTATTTTTTTTTTTTTTGTAATTATTGTACTTCTTTTCTGCTCTAGTCTTTATTCGGTTTGGAAACACCACTGTATCGGTTGTTCTTGCCATCTGAGCACAATCCTACTTTCTTGTCCAGAATTATAACTGTCATATTATACTCATTTTGATTGAAAGAATAAATATGCACTTCTTAGTTCAAAGAAAGTATTCATATTTTCTTTGTGTTTAAGAACATAAGAGAAGCCATGTTGGATCAGGCCAACGGCCCATCAAGTCCAACACTCTGTGTCACACAGTGGCAAAAAATTTTATATACACACATACACTGTGGCTAATAGCCACTGATGGACCTGTGCTCCATATTTTTATCTAAACCCTTCTTGAAGGTGGCTATACTTGTGGCTGCCACCACCTCCTGTGGCAGTGAATTCCACATGTTAATCACCCTTAGGGTGAAGAAGTACTTCCTTTTATCCGTTTTAACTGTCTGCTCAGCAATTTCATCGAATGTCCACGAGTTCTTGTATTGTGAGAAAGGGAGAAAAGTACTTCTTTCTCTACTTTCTCCATCCCATGCATTATCTTGTAAACCTCCATCATGTCACCCCACAGTCAATGTTTCTCCAAGCTAAGGAGTCCCAAGCGTTTCAGCCTTTCTTCATAGGGAAAGTGCTCCAGCCCTTTAATCATTCTAGTTGCCCTTCTCTGGACTTTCTCCAATGCTATAATATCCTTTTTGAGGTGCGGCGACCAGAACTGCACACAGTACTCCAAATGAGAACGCACCATCGATTTATACAGGGGCATTATGATACTGGCTGATTTGTTTTCAATTCCCTTCCTAATAATTCCCAGCATGGCGTTGGCCTTTTTTATTGCAAATGCAAACTGTCTTGACATTTTCAGTGAGTTATCTACCACGACCCCAAGATCTCTCTCTTGGTCAGTCTCTGCCAGTTCACACCCCATCAACTTGTTTTTGTAGCTGGGATTCTTGGCCCCAATGTGCATTACTTTGCACTTGGCCACATTGAACCTCATCTGCCACGTTGACGCCCACTCACCCAGCCTCAACAGATCCCTTTGGAGTTCCTCACAATCCTCTCTGGATCTCACCACCCTGAACAATTTAGTGTCATCCGCAAACTTGGCCACTTCACTGCTCACTCCCAACTCTAAATCATTTATGAACAAGTTAAAGAGCATGGGACCCAGTACCGAGCCCTGCGGCACCCCACTGCGAAGACTGCCCATTTATACTCACTCTCTGCTTCCTATGACTCAGCCAGTTTTTGATCCACAAGAGGACCTGTCCTTTTACTCCATGACTTTCAAGCTTTCTAAGGAGCCTTTGATGAGGAACTTTATCAAAAGCTTTCTGGAAGTCAAGGTAAACAACATCTATTGGGTCTCCTTTGTCCACATGTTTGTTCACCCCCTCAAAGAAATGTAACAGGTTAGTGAGGCAAGATCTTCCCTTGCAGAACCCATGCTGAGTCTTCCTCAATAACCCGTGTTCATCAATGTGCCTACTCATTCTGTCCTTGATAATGGTTTCTACCAACTTTCCCGGTATTGAAGTCAGACTGACTGGCCTGTAATTTCCCGGCTCTCCTCTGGAACCTTTTTTAAAGATGGGGGTGAAATTTGCTACCTTCCAGTCCTCAGGAACGGAGGCAGATTTCAATGAAAGATTACAGATTTTTGTTAGAAGATCCACAAGTTCAACTTTGAGTTCTTTCAGAACTCTCGGATGTATGCCATCCAGACCCGGTGACTTATTAGTTTTTAATTTGTCTATCAGTTGTAGGACCTCCTCTTTTGTCACCTCAATCTGACTCAGGTCTTTCAATACCCCTTCCAAAATTAGTGGTTCTGGGGCGAGCAAAAAGTTCTCATCTTCCACAGTGAAGACGGAGGCAAAAAATTCATTTAGCTTTTCAGCCATTTCCCTATCCTCCTTCAGTAATCCTTTTACCCCATGGTCATCCAAGGGCCCCACTGCCTCCCTGGCTGGTTTCCTACTTCTAATATATTTGAAGAAAGTTTTATTGTTGGTCTTTATGTTTTTTTGCAATATGCTCCTCATAGTCCCTTTTTGCCTGCCTGATCACAGTCTTGCATTTGATTTGCCACAGCCTGTGTTCCCTTTTACTAATCTCACTTGGACTGGTTTTCCACCGCTTAAAGGAGTCCTTCTTACCTTTTACAGCTTCCATTACTTTGTTTGTTAACCACGCAGGCCTTTTCTTATGCCTGTTTGTGCCTTTCCTAACTTGTGGTATGTATTTTATCTGAGCTTCTAGGATTATAGTTTTAAATAGCATCCAAGCTTCCCCAAGGGTTTTGACCGTATGTACCTTTCCTTTCAGTTTCCTCCTCACATGCCTCCTCATCTCAGTGTATTTACCCCTTTTAAAGTTAAATGTGGTTGTGGCGGTCTTTTTGGACAACTCCCTATTTATACAAACGGTGAAATCAATAACATTATGGTCACTGCTCCCAAGTGGCGCAATCACTTTTACATCTCTCACCAAGTCTTGGGCATTACTTAGGACCAAATCCAGGATTGCCCCACCCCTGGTAGGTTCTGAGACCATCTGCTCCATAGCACAGTCATTGAGAGCATCAAGAAACTCAATCTCTTTCTCTCGACCAGAACACATATTGACCCAATCAATCTGCAGGTAGTTAAAATCACCTATTACGACACAGTTTTTACGTTTAGCTGCTATCTTTAAGCCTTCCATCATATTATAATCGTCCTCTCTTTTTTGATTTGGTGGGTGATAACAAACTCCCATAGTTAAATTTCCTTTTGGGCCCTCTATTTCAACCCAAAGCATTTCTAAAAGTGAATCTAATTCTCTGATCTCAGTCTTACTGGACCGTATATCCTCTCTGACATACAGAGCCACCCCACCTCCAACCCTTCCCTCCCTATCCTTCCGATATAGCTTATATCCAGGAATCACCGTGTCCCACTGATTCTCCTCATTCCACCAAGTTTCTGAAATTCCCACAATGTCTATGTTTTCTCCCAACACTAAACATTCCAATTCACCAGTTTTACTTCGAACACTTCTAGCATTTGCATACAAACATCTATAATTTCCCAGGCGAGCTAGGCCCGCCACCTTCCTCCTGCCGCCTTGAGACTCTGGCAGACAGTCCATATTGTTTGTCACCTTCAGAGTGGACAACTCTGGTCCGTTACCCGGTAGAAAAATAGCAGCTAACCCTTCATCTCTTTGAGAAGAGTCCTCCCGAACCAGAGACATTTCATCTCCTGTCGGCTTTCCCCCAAGATTTAGTTTAAAAACTGCTCTGCCACCTTTTTGATTTTAAGCGCCAGCAGCCTGGTTCCATCCGGGGACAAGTGGAGACCGTCTCTTTTGTACAGCTCCCGCTTGTTCCAGAAAGCATCCCAGTGCCTAACAAACTTAAACCCTTCCTCTTTACACCATCGTCTCATCCACACATTGAGACTTCTAATTTGTGCCTGTCTCTCCTGCCCTGCACGTGGAACAGGTAGCACTTCTGAGAAGGCTACCTTGGAGGTCCTGGCCTTAAGTCTCCCACCTAGCAGCCTAAATTTTTCCTCCAGGACCTCATGACTGCATTTCCCCACATCGTTGGTGCCAACATGCACCACGACCACAGGCTCCTCCCCAGCACTGTCTATCAGTCTATCTACTACACGCGTAATGTCCGCTACCTTCGCACCAGGCAGGCAAGTCACCATACGGTCAGTACGCGGTTTCGCCACCCAGCTGTCTACTTGCCTAAGGATCGAATCACCAACTACCAACCCCCCCCTCCCCCTGCTCAGGGATGGTTCCTTGGCACGAAAGGATACCCACTCACCAACCGAAGAAGAGGTCCCTTCTAAGGGCGCATCCCCCTTGTCCTCAGCCCGGTGCCCTGTTCCCTCTCGACCCTCACGCTCTCTGGCAGCAACGGGGCTGCTACATTCAGAGCGGGGCTCATCTAATACGCCCCCGAGAGTCTTCCCCAAGTGCCTAACTGACCGTCTCTGCTTCTCCAGGGCAGTCACCTTGGCCTCAAGGGTACGAACTCGTTCCCTGAGGACCAGGAGCTCCTTGCATCGAGCACACACCCAAGACTTCTGTCCTTTTGCAGATAGTCATACATGTGACACTCAGTGCAAAACACTGGAAAGCCCCCAACCCCCTGCTGGCATTCTATCTTCAACAAGGAAATCAGGGATCTGGGTTCCTGGTCCTTAGAGAGCCCCTAGGCGAAGGGCCACAGGCCAAGAGCCCTTTAGCTCTCGCCCTTTGGCAAGGCGCAGCTTAAAATGCAAAGAGGTGGAGCAGAGGCACTCCTCAGCAATCAGCAGCAATCACTCTCAATCTCTTTCACCCTTAGGCCAGTCAACCAAACAAAGAGCAGTCAACCAAACAAAGAGCAGTTCCCCAGCTATCACACCTTAGAATTTTAGGCAGCCCCACAAACCTTAGAATGAAGTCCTTCAAAACTCAGAAATTCTCAGCAATTTCTCCAGCTGTCTCAGCTATCAGAGCTGCTCTGCTCCTCTCAGACCTCTGTGAGATGTTCTCAGCCTTTGGCAAGGCGCAGCTTTAGGGAATTTCTGCACCCATGTAATTCACTGGGGTCACCAAGGCTTAAGGACTACAACACAAGAATATGCATTTGTCCAGGTAGATTGCCAGCCATAATGACATTTTCAGTATGTTGGGTAATAATCTCTAGTTGTATAGTGTAAGAGTCCGAATCTTTTCCCTTCCAATATGGTTTTAAGGCATCCTTAGAATTCCTTTGTCCACTGGCTGCTGTCAAGGAATAACTGGATAATTTTTATTGGAAGTGATTAGTATCTATTGGTTTGACCATGGGAACTTTCCCACACATCTCCTAATCTTTCACTCCACACAACCGCCATAAAATCAGCTTCTTTGTTTGCTTAGCTAATATTGGATTCAACTACTAATAATCCTTTCTAGAAAACCCAGGCTTCTTAATCTCCAATCTGATCAAATCCAAGATTATATGGCTCTAGTACTATATTAATATTTGGCCTGAAATTTCTACTATAGCAATGATCTGGATTTTTGTTGTTGTTGTTCAGTGAACTATGACTTCTTCACTTCGAGTATAACAAAGATAATTTACACTGCTCTTTCTGTAGTTTTTATACTCTGAATAACTGTATCCCAATGATTTGTTACCGTTCAATCAGGTCTCAGGCATTAGCAGTGCCACTATAAGGCAGAGTTAGCACCTTCTAAGTCAACTGAAGCTAACAGACATAGAAGGGTTTATCTGTGCACTGTATCTGAAGCTTCTAGAATATATAACCATTTTGTCATTTTAATATTTACTTTTGTGTGGCCACTTAGAATTTTTCAATGGCACTTTCATATTTTTCCATGTTGATTGTTACTTTATCAGCATCCTGAAGATCCACAAGTTTTAGTGCTTCATTTCCAGAAGACAAGGCCTTAAAGGGATATTCTCCAGCCCCTGTTGACTATGCTTCAGTTAACAGTTGCATTACCATTTTTATGATGTAGAAGAGCAGCTTTTGATGTCTATAAACATGTAAAAACCCAGCTTTAGTGTGATGATGATAGTGACAGTGACTAGGTGGATGATGAGGTTTAGGACAGAAAGGTTTAGTGGGTATCATTTGAATTTAGGTAGTGCTGAAGACAAGACAGGTAAATGGCCAGTAAAGTGACAGAACAGCATACCATGAGGAACTGGCCTGGGGGAACAGTAGCTAAACCCCAGGAAAAGAGGACCTTCTAATAGAAAATAGGTTCACAGCTATGTGAAGACGAGTTAGTGTGACCAAGGCAGGCTCAGGGCGGCTTACAACATTAGTCATAATAACAATAAAAGACTAACACATTGGTACCTAATATCAATTAATTAATAAAACAATTTAAAACAGTTGGTGCTAATAACATTTTGGTGTCATTCAGTTACGATGACGTCAGTATTTCCTGGATTCCTCCTGCTGTTATAGGTCTCAAAGTTCAGCTGAAAGCAAGCCAGAATAGTATGGTCTGGGGAGGGACTTCGGCAGAGTATAACACCATATAGTCCACCTTTCAAAGCAGTCAAAGGAGCTAATCTTTGTCATCTGAAAATCAGTTGCAATACCAGGAGATCTCCATGCCCCATCTGGAGGTTGGTAACCCTACCCAGGAGGCCCAAGCTATTGCCGGCCTCCTCCTTTGGCCTATTCCCAGGTGCAGACTGCTGCCAGAGCCCTGCCTCCCTTCTGAGGTGCACAGTTAATCTGCCAGGCTCTGAGGCAGCTGCTGGCACATTTCTGGGTGTGGCCTCACCCTTTCCGCCACAGGCCTTTGTGGGGATGACTGACTTAGTGGTGGTGGGTGAGGCTGTCCCCTGCCTCCAGTTACCTGTACAGCAGGTGACTGCAGGGGTACAGCTGCCACTCCTGGAGAGACACTAAAAGCCCTCTGGTTAGCCCTGCTTCAGAAGTACTGAATGAGAAGGGAGGAAGTGGAAGTAGGGTTTACAGGACCAAAACAATCTGAAACTTCAAAGGTGAGAAGCAACACCTTGAGCTGGGCCTAGAAGGAAATTGACAGCCAGTGAAATTACATTAAATACTGAAACATGATCTCTTTAATACAGTGAATATAATAATGAGAAAAAAATATTCTCATCTTGCTAATAATCTGCCATTGCAAAGAAGGAAGGATAAATATTTTATTCAGTGGTCACATTTTATGGCTTTATGTTAACTGTCTGTTCTGTATCATAGTTTCACATGCCTATTTCAGTGTGGGGTACCTAGGGATACCAGTTTCTGTGACAGTTTTGCCCCCACAGCAATTTAATCAAATTGAACTCTTGTTGAGACTTCCTGTGATGTTTGGGGGATCATTTTTGTTTGGGATGAAGTGTGAGGGCACGGCAGTGGGGAACCAGGCAGGATAGTTTAAAAAGCTTAAGTAGATTACAGTTATATAACCCTGTTATGGGCCCATGGATTCAAGAAAGCGCTTTTCCTCTGGCTGCCAGCCTGTCATATAGTTCCCCTGACAGGTAGGGTTTATTAGCTTTTCCAGCCTTGCTCTCTCAGCATCTTTCATTTTCCCCTGCTTGCATCCCTTAGCTGCCTGTCTCTGCTCTTCCGGTATCTCTAGCTCCCTAGGGCCTTTCATTTAGCTACACCAGCTGCCTGCACTAGCTTCCTCCAACCCCCCCCCCCCTTCCCCCTCTCCCCAGTGCCTGCCTCACATCCACTGGCAGTTTTGCTTTGTTTCATCTCTGTGCATAACTCAACTTTCATAACTGCTGCTTATTTCAGATGGGTAAGCCACCGATCACCTAAGTACCCTGGTCTTCAGGAGCAGGAAACACTTCATGTTTGGAACATAATCCCAGTTACCTAACTGTTCGTCTGATTAGAATTCTGAAATCCTCTTGATTGTTAAGTGGCTATTTTGGATTTACTGAACATTAATTGTCCAATTAAAGTTTGTAGAAACTGTATCATAGTTTCACATGCCTATTTCATGCACTTGGGATTTCTGGGGAAAAATCTGCTCTATCTGTGCTGAGGGTTATAAAGTGGACTGATGTCTAGTTCTGTTATTGGTTTCTCTGGAAAGCTGCAGCATAAGCAGAGCTGGGATGACGAAACTTCCTGTGAGATTTAATATTGACACACAACTTGCTCCCATATCTTTGATGCTCCTTCATCTTTGATGCTCTGCCACTTGGCAGGCATAGATTGATTTCCCTGGAAAGATTGGCAGCTTCAGAGGGCAAGCTCTATGGCACACCACAGTTTCTAGGTGCAATCCGTCTCCAAATTCTTTTCTCCAAAGGAACCACCTGACAATGTCTATGAATTTCCCAGGCTGGAGTTGGCAACCCTAATAGGAACAGCACAGCATAAACAAGATGCTAGGAACTATTTATTTCCAAAATGATCTTAAATATCTAGGGATATATCCATTTTCAGTTTGTCTTGTAAATGTCAAACTGGATACAACTTAAAGTACTTTGTGTTTTACTAAATCACAGTGCTGCAAAACTGCTGTAAATCACACTGCTGGAAAGAAGCAGTCAGACAAATGCCTTCATCCAAGATACAATTATCAACCTTGTAAGTTTTCCATGGGATTTGTCTCAGCAAGCGGCTCAGGAGTTGAGGCCCTAACTGTACATTTGGTGTTCCAATAGTGTGGTCATTAGGAGTATGCAACATGATAACTAAGAAAAATCCAATCCAAATAACACCTATTATTTAACAAATTTCATACAAAGAATCTGATCATAATCATTTATGTTACTTGATAACAATTAAAAACTTCAGATCTAGCAATTATTTGTCCAGCTTTGCTGTATAGTTTCTTCTCTGAATTAAACAGGATAGACTGTGTGTGATGGGGACATTGTCCAACCAGTACCTCTAGCAGATATTCCCATCCAACAGGGTTATGCTGATTGACATTTCCAAGGACAGTATTTCTACGATTGTACTTTTGGACCACAGGAAGAAGTTGAGTCCACAGAAGTATGGGTTCTGCTTGCATGAGCAATTTTATAATCTAAGACTCTCCCTCTTAAGCACAGAAGCAATGCTTCCCTTGTATTTGCTTGCAGGCAAGCAGGGCTATGCAGACTGGGGAAAGAGAGGCTTTACTGCTTGTAAGCCAAAATAACCTCAAAACGAGGATGGGGAATTGTCAGGTGGGCACCTGGCTTAATCAGGATCTTTTAACCTATGTATACAGGATCCACGTCCAGAAATTAATGCTTAAATTTATCAAGGACTCAAATTAAGTAAAACAATTAAAATTTATTCTAGAAAATATAGGCATACATACAAGGCAATGTGCTCATGAAACATAGGGCCTTTTCACACTTACCGGTGGAAACCGGAAGGGAGTCGGTATTGTGCCGCTTGCAGTAATCCGAGACAGCGATGGGAGTTTTCATACACATGTTTTTTTCCCTGGTAGGGTTCCGTGATTGAAGCGTGATTGAAGCGAGCCATTTCACACTGTTCCGCTCTTATCTCGCTTCCACCAGCGCCAGCCGGTTTCACGCCGTTTTTCGCCCGCCGGCGCGCGCGATCTCCGGCTTTTTTGGGGGGGGAACGTCAGTTTAGATCGATATAGCGATATATCGCTATATCGACCTATCAAAACAGCACCACCATAGGGATCTCAACGGAGCCTAGCCATCCCTATGGTGGTGCTGTTTTGACAGGTCGATATAGCGATATATCGCTATATCGATCTAAACTGACGTTCCAAAAAAAAAAAGCCGGAGATCGCGCGCGCCGGCGGGCGAAAAACGGCGCGAAAACTGCTCCCGGGTTAGATACTGGACATTTCACACAGCACCCCATAGCGATTTCAACCCGGGAGGAGGGGTTGAAAAGTGGAAGAAGCTGCTCTTTGTTTGTGACGACTCAGGCACGCCTCACTACCGGGACAGCCGCGGGAGTGTGTGAAAAGGTGAGAGTATTCTGGTAGCAGCCAGTTACTGAATCGGGTCTGTCTGAAATGCCAGCAGAAACCCGTTACTGTTCAGTAACTGGCCAGCTGCTATACCGGAATACTTAGGCTGTGTGAAAAAGCTCATACATACAGTCCTTGGAAAAATAGAGAGAGACACAGAGACAACACATGGGTAGACAAACAGGGTGATAATTACCAATTGTAGTCTTCCAGGAAGGCTCTAATGGTGACGAAAGAGGACGGGGGAAATGGGACCTTCAACTGTGGCCAGAATCGGGGATGGATCTAGACAGCGGAACTGGGGTACTGCTAGATGCACACATGTGGGGAACTGTGTTACAGGTTATATAGACTACCTTGAGCCCTTAGGGGATGGGAGGTACAGGGGTGGATGACAGGTGGTCAGCTGGTACATGACCTCAGAAAAAGGGGAGGCTCTGCAGTGACCATAAGGGCTGGACTAGTGCAGTAGCCAATAGCCAGTTAGTTGGCAACCCCTGATTGGACGCTCATAGCTAGCCAATGAGTGGACTTGGCCTTAGTTACCTGATTGGCTGTCCAGGTAGCAATGGGCCAAAGGGGAGGCTCCAGGATGACTGTTGGGGAAAAGAATGGGGGAAATTACTGGGTGGAGGTGTGCTTGAGTTCACCAAACTTATCTAAAAAGGTGACAATAGATGGCCAAATTGCTACCTAGGTAACCCGGTTTACACAAAGGAACTTGGCTCACTGAAGATGGTCTTCCTCTTCTTCAGTCTTCTCTTGGCACCAGTCTTTGTCTTGAGTTCCATTAGACAAAGGCTTAGGCGGTCTGGCAGGATCCACGCCTAAGATAAGCTTGATTGCCTTATGCAGAAGTTGAAGCAGCTGTTGGATACGTGAGTCTCTTGCTTTGCTGTAATGGAGTCAGGAAAACAAGATGGATTCTGGTGGTGTTAGCCTTTGGTTCAGGGAAACAGGCTGGACACTGTTTGCCTGTACAGTTCATGGTGGCGTGGCTTCTTCCACTGCAGTGGCCAAGACTGGGCACGCAAGGAGCAGCTGGAAGCTCATCTGTAGTTCTGGCTAACACCCATCCAGAGATGTAGAATGCTGCTGCAAAGCTGAGGCTTATAGTATCCACATAAGCCTTAGAAACCATGGGCAAAGTCCACTTCTTAGAGCAGATGTGTGCGAGTCAAAACTCCAGGCACCCTGGCAACCATACTGGTGATCACGATGTCCATGTGTATGAAAAGTAGGGGGCTTTTACTTACATGCTGTCCCCAATAACATTAATAATAATAATTAATATATTTAGTAGAAATTAAATGGCGGAGAAATTAAAAGTCAGAGAAAAGCAGCACTGAATTGCTTCACCTTGAAGTCTGCAGACAAGATTATTATTAAGTGGAATTTGGTTTTGGTTGGTTCTGTAGATTCATTTCCACTGTATATGGTATTTTTATATACAAAATTTATATTGTATTTATATGTATAAAGTATGTCATTTATTCTATATAATGTATAATGCTAATTTACTGATGTGCAGATTACAACTGAATGTTATGTATGTGTTATAACAGTGCAAGAAAATAGAAAAGGATGAAAAATAGTCAGATGTTTGATTGATAAAATAGAAAAGCAAAATGGGGATTTTCAATCAAAACATCACGGAGAGGAAATTCAAAATTGCTGTTAGGGATGCCAGCCTTCAGTTGGGACCTGGGGACCCTCTGGAATTACAGTTCATCTTCAGACTATAGAGGGCAGTTCCTCTGGGCAGCACTGGCACCAGGCAGCCCCCCCCACAGCCTTCCCCCCCCCACAGGCACACAGCCAGCCTTAAGAACATAAGAACACAAGAGAAGCCATGTTCGATCAGGCCAATGGCCCATCCAGTACAACACTCTGTGTCACACAGCGGCCAAAAATACACACACACACACACTGTGGCTAATAGCCACTGATGGACCTCTGCTCCATATTTTTATCTAACCCCCTCTTGAAGCTGTCTATGCTTGTAGCCACCACCACCTCCTGTGGCAGTGAATTCCACATATTGATCACCCTTTGGGTGAAGAAGTACTTCCTTTTATCCATTTTAACCTGACTGCTCAGCAATTTCATCATGAGTTCTTGTATTGTAAGAAAGGGAGAAAAGTACTTCTTTCTCTACTTTCTCCATCCCATGCATTATCTTGTAAACCTCTATCATGTTACCCCACAGTCGACGTTTCTCCAAGCTAAAGAGCCCCAAGCGTTTTAACCTTTCTCCATAGGGAAAGTGTTCCAAACCTTTAATCATCCTAGTTCCCCTTTTCTGGACTTTTTCCAATGCTATAATATCCTTTTTTTTTCATTCTTAACTCAAATTTTTTATTATAGACTCATTGCAATTACTACCTGTTCCAACAGGTAGGTGACCCATAATAACAAATCAAAAACAACACAATTTAAAGATATCTCAAGTGTTACCATTCCACACCACTTTACATATATATATATATAATGAAGCTTAACAATGCTAATTTCCCTAACAGCTTTTTAAAACTTAGTGCCACACGCATTCAATATAACTTCTTATCTTCCTTCTTCTTCTATATCTTGATTATTCCTTCTACTCTAAAAAAAAATCCATAAAGAATAAATTCTAACAATATATCTCAGTCCCTGGAGACCTTAAAGTTTAAGGTCAAAAAGAAACTCTTTCTTCTTCACCTGGACTGAATTAAACAAAGAGGGAAATTACCCAGGTGCTCCCACCAGCTGTCCCCTCCCCAGCTCTTAATTCTGAAAGAAAAATCAATAATTATAAATTATAAGTTTCTTCAGCTTTTCCCTTTTCTTGTTGCTTCAATTTCTTTTAAATAGAGTCCATATTTTCTTCCAGATTAACATAAACTTCCTCAGTACATACACGGCTTGTCCTTGGAGGGATGAGCGGAGAGCATTCCTTTCTCTTATTAACTCTTGATGTAGGAGAGGAGGGAGTTAACTTGGATAATAGTATCTCACCCGAGGCTGCGTCATATGCTGTAAACGAAGTGGAGCCTTTTTGGACACATAGTTTGCCTGATTGTAGCCATTTATATTTAATTTTTATATTTAATTTTATATTTAAGCAATTTGGCAGTTGTGTCCTTAAGGCCTCTTCTGATTCTTAAAAATTCAGGAGGGAGATCCGGAAAGACCTGAATCTTTAACCCCTGGTAGTCCAAGCCTCCTCTCTCCCTAGCCTCTGCAAAGACTCTTTGCCTCATTCGATAATCCTTAAACTGCACCACAATATCTCTGGTATAAGACAAATTGTCTTCACATACCTTGCCTACACGATATGCTTTTTGGATGAATGGAAGAACCTCGACCTCCAGGTGGATTACTTCAGCAAGCCAATTTGCCATGAATATATATACGTCCATTTCTGCTTCCACATCCAATTTAAAGCCTCTAAATTTTAGGCACAGCTCCCGGCTACGAAAGTCCACTGTTAAAACCCGTTCCCTCGTCCATGCATCTGAAGTTATCTCTTGAGCTTTTTTTAACGCTTCTTGTGCCGTCAGGGTTGCTTGCTTACAAGAATTCTCTAATTCATCCAGATGCTGACACATTGGTTGAAGCATAGAAGTTATGTCCTCTCGTATTTCTTGTCTTAGTTTAGACATTGCCTGAAACAATAAATTCACCGTGAGAGGACTTTCTGCAGGTGGTTCCTCATATCTCTCCAAGCTTGCGTGGGAGGTGGAAGGCAGTTCCAAGAAATTAGTTAGAGGCTGAAAGCTTTTTTCCTTCTGCTTGGTCTTTTTCACCCCTTTCGGAGGCATCTTTCAAAAGTTCAAAAATATAATTTAAAGGGGTAAAAAATGATATAACTTTGGAGCCAGCTGGGAGAGCGTTAGGCAAAGGCTCCTGACTGGATATTGGTCAAAGCCACTCCCCTACAATATCCTTTTTTGAGGTGCGGTGACCAGAATTGCACACAGTACTCCAAATGAGACCGCACCATCGATTTATACAGGGGCATGATGATTTGTTTTCAATTTCCTTCCTAATAATTCCCAGCATGGCGTAGGCCTTTTTTATTGCCCATCAACTTGTATTTGTAGCAGGGATTTTTGGCCCCAATGTGCATTACTTTGCACTTGGCCACATTGAACCTCATCTGCCACGTTGACGCCCTCACCCAGCCTCAACAGATCCCTTTGGAGTGCCTCACAATCCTCTCTGGCTCTCACCACCCTGAACAATTTAGTGTCATCTGCAAACTTGGCCACTTCACTGATCACTCCCAACTCCAAATCATTTATGAACAAGTTAAAGAGCATGGGACCCAGTACTGAGCCCTGCGGCACCCCACTGCTTACCGTCCTCCACTGCGAAGACTGCCCATTTATACTCACTCTTTGCTTCCTATTAATTAGCCAGTTTTTGATCCACATGAGGACCTGTCCTTTTACTCCATGACTCTCTAAGGAGCCTTTGATGAGGAACTTTATCAAAAGCTTTCTGGAAGTCAAGGTAAACAACATCTATTGGGTCTCCTTTGTCCACATGTTTGTTCACCCCCTCACAGAAATGTAACAGGTTAGTGAGGCAAGATCTTCCCTTACAGAACCCATGCTGAGTCTTCCTCAATAATATGTGTTCATCAATGTGCCTACTCATTCTGTCCTTGATAATGCTTTCTACCAACTTCCCCGGTATTGAAGTCAGACTGACTGGCCTGTAATTCCCTGGATCTCCTCTGGAACCCTTTTTAAAGATGGGGGTGACATTTGCTACCTTCCAGTCCTCAGGAACGGAGGCAAATTTCAATGAAATATTACATATTTTTGTCAGAAGATCCACAAGTTCAACTTTGAGTTCTTTCAGAACTCTTGGATGTATGCCATCTGGACCTGGTGATTTATTAGTTTTTAATTTGTCTATCAGTTGTAAGACCTCCTCTCTTGTCACCTCAATCTGACTCAGGTCTTTCAACACCCCTTCCAAAATTAGTGGTTCTGGAGTGGGCAAACACTTCTCGTCTTCCACAATGAAGACGGAGGCAAAAAATGCATTCAGCTTCTCAGCCATTTCCCTATCCTCCTTCAGTAATCCTTTTACCCCTTGGTCATCCAGGGGCCCCACTGCCTCCCTGGCTGGTTTCCTGCTTCTAATATATTTGAAGAAATTTTTATTGTTGGTCTTTATGTTTTTTGCAATATGCTCCTCATAGTCCCTTTTTGCCTGCCTGATCACAGTCTTGTATTTGATTTGCCACAGCCTGTGTTCCCTTTTATTAATCTCACTTGGACTCGCTTTCCACCGCTTAAAGGAGTCCTTCTTACCTTTTACAGCTTCCATTACGTTGTTTGTTAACCATGCAGGCCTTTTCTTATACCTGTTTGTGCCTTTCCTAACTTGTGGTATATATTTTATCTGAGCTTCTAGGATTGTAGTTTTAAATAGCCTCCAAGCTTCCCCAAGGGTTTTGACTGTATTTACCTTTCCTTTCAGTTTCCTCTTCACATGCCTCCTCAGCTCAGAGAATTTACCCCTTTTTAAGTTAAACATGGTTGTGCTGGTCTTTGGGGGCAACTCTCTATTTATACAAATTGTGAAATCAATAACATTATGGTCACTTCTCCCAAGCAGTGTGATCACTTTTACATCTCTCACCAAGTCTTGGGCATTACTTAGGACCAAATCCAGGATCGCCCCACCCCTGGTAGGTTCTGAGACCATCTGCTCCATAGCACAGTCATTGAGAGCATCAAGAAACTCAATCTCTTTCTCTCGTCCAGAACACATATTGACCCAATCAATCTGCGGGTAGTTAAAATCACCTATTACGACACAGTTTTTATGTTTAGCCGCTATCTTTAATCCTTCCATCATATTATAATTGTCCTCTATCTTTTGATTTGGTGGGTGATAACAAACTCCCATAGTGAAATTTCCTTTTGGGCCCTCTATTTCAGCCCAAGGGAAGGGAATCTAATTCTCTGACCTCAGTCTTACTGGACCGTATATCCTCTCTGACATACAGAGCCACCTCACCTCCAACCCTTCCCTCTCTATTTTTCCAATATAACTTATATCGAGCAATCACCGTGTCCCACTGATTCTCCTCATTCCACCAAGTTTCTGAAATTCCCACAGTGTCTATGTTTTCTCCCAACACTACACATTGCCTTGTCTTGCCTCACTTCATCCACCTTACCTGAGGAGCATCTGAGAGGCAGGGTGGAGCTTTCTTCCTTGCCAAGTCCTGGCACAGCCTGGCTGTGTGTGCTGCTATTTGGACACATGCACACCACCTTCACCTCTCCTGCCCCCTCCCTCCTGGGTGATTTAAAACCTGTGGGGGAGCTCAGGTGAAAGGGCCCACCAGTCAGCTGATTGGTGGGGCCTTTATCTGCAAGCAGAGAGGGCAGCGGCTCTCCCTTCCTTCCTGCTTCCTCCACCTGCCATCTGGTGGAGGGCACCCAATTCAGTGTCCCCCCAGGGCCATACCTGTAGGCAACTGCCTAAGGTTACCTAATGGATGTGCCGACCCTGCCTCTAAGAAAAATGGATGCTTTGGAGGGTGGACTCTGTGACACTGTACCCCACAAGGTCCCTGTCCTCCCCAGGCTTCATCCCAAATCTCCAGGAGTTTCCCAACCTGGATCTGGCAACATTACCCCCATCCCCTGCCAGTGTCCAGGGGGGAATCTGGCAACCCTAAATCACCCCCTAGTCATTTTGGTCTAGCAGCAGGGGGGGGGAAATCCCCTCCTTTTCAATGAAAAGCACAGATTTTAGGCTTAGAAGGTGCTTTTCACAATTTGTGGAATGCCTTTGTAGAAGACCCTCTTGTAATTTTTGCCTCAAACATTTGCAACAGCAGTACAACAATGGACATGCCTGAGATTAGCCGTAACCCGTTTCTCAACCAAAGAATACCCAACCAAAGATCAGGCACAGAAATAAAGATTTGACAATGATCAGATTGATTTGGGGACCAGCATACTCTCAAGTAGAGGATTCCAGCAAATAATGCTGTTTATTCACATTATTGCAAACCACTTGATAATTGCAGGAAATCAAAAGCATCATTTATACCTTTATCAGTGTTGGGGAAAGTGAACAACAGTAGAAAATCACTCTAACAACACAAACAACTTTGGAATCCTTATGCCCGATTATGGATATATAGTGGAATATTTGCATGTGAACCTGATGCAGAGATAAATGTAAGGTTTTGCATTTGGGTAGTAAAAATACTATGCACACATACCAGATGGGGGATACCAGATGGGGGATACAGGATGTTGGGGTTTTAGTGCACTGCAAATGTAGTACGAGTAGGCAGTGTGTTGTTTCAGCAAAGAAGGTAAATTTGATTTTACAGTGTTATCAACAGATACATAATGTCTAGGGCACAAGATATGACAGTACCACTACATACTGCACTAGCCAGACACCACTGGAAGTATTGTGTCCTGTTCTGGAGGCTTGTGTATAGGAAGGATATAGAAACCTTAGAAAATATGTCAAGAAGAGTGATAAGGATGATTAGGGACTAAGCCTTACAAAGAAAGACTGCAGTAATTGGGAACGTTCTGCCTGGAGAGAGGACATTGAAGGGGGATATGATTACTCTTAAGTACTGAAGGGCTGTCTTTTAGAGGAATGTTTCTGGGGAAGTGGCAAACCACCCCATAAAAAGTCTGCCAAGAAAAGGTGATGTGACATCGCCCCATGGGTCAGTAATGACTCGGTGCTTGCACAGGTGACTACCTTTAGAAGAAGAAGAAGATATTGGATTTATATCCCACTCTCCACTCCGAAGAGTCTCAGAGTGACTCACAATCTCCTTTACCTTCCTCCCCCACAACAGACACCCTGTGAGGTGGGTGGGGCTGGAGAGGGCTCTCACAGCAGCTGCCCTTTCAAGGACAACCTCTGCCAGAGCTATGGCTGACCCAGGGCCATGCAAGCAGGTGCAAGTGGAGGAGTGAGGAATCAAACCCAGTTCTCCCAGATAAGAGTCCGCACACTTAACCACTACACCAGACTGGCTTTACCTTTTTAGGGCACTGTTTCAGTATCAAAGGATAAGACTTGTAATTAGGGACATATCACTGCGATAGTAGGAAAACCTTTTAACAATAACAGGAGCTCACTGGTGGAATTGGTTGCCCAGGGATGTTGGGTTCTCCGTCCTTGGAGGTGTTTAAGCAGAAATTGAATGATTATTTGTCAATGGTACTTTAGATCATTCTGCATGGCATTGGGGATTGGACTGAACAGTTTTTAGGCCCTTTCCAGCTTTTTAATTCTAAAATTCTATGAATGCTCTCAGCTTATGAAAATTCAGAAAACTTCTCATAGAAGTTCAGCTTTCCCTTAATGCAGGGGTGGGGAATTATTTTCTGCCAAGGGCCATATGGATATTTATAACATCATTCGTGGGCCATAAAAAACAGTACTCTGCAGAGGGAGAATGATTCAGGCCAGCAAAATTAATGCAAATCATTGTTTTTCTGTTTGAAGTCATGTGGGGAGAGCCTAATCTGGTGCGCATACACACACACACTGGGCCTGTCGCCCTAAGCAAATGCATAGGTCCAGGACTTTTTTGTAGAAAAAGCCCAGAAGGAACTCAGTAGCATATTAGACCACATCCCCTAATATTAGCATATTAGGCCACGCCATTTGGGATAATCAAGTGCAAACTGAACTGTGAGTGTAACTTTTCCAGGCCCTGCAGCAATTCTGGCTGGCCAGCCAGACCCCAGGGAGGCTGCTGCACAGTGCAGCTGGGCCCCACAATCTTCAGTGGCCTGCCAGGCCCCAGGGAGGCTGCCACATGGCTCGGTTCGGCCCAGCAATCCCCGAGGGCCACACCAAATGACGGAGGTTCCCCACCCCTGCCTTAATGGAACATGAGAAATTGTAATGTCAATATACTAAATTGAACCCAGATGCTTTGGGACTTTGGAAATATTGATTCAGATTTTCATCATGATGCAAGATGACTCTTCTAAATTTTCCCATAATAGTTCCACAAAAAAGGAACCGGATGCAGTTCAAGTGGTTTGAAGAACTTAGCCATACACCACTGGATATTATTTCTCCCCAGTTTCAGCCACTGGTGCTGCCAAGGTGCTCTTGTGAGACACTAAACTTTCCCAAGTAACAGGTGTGCAGTTATTTCCCCTGCTTAGAAAATAAAAATCACAAGTATTGGTAAAAACCAGATGGCTCATGAGGGAAAATAGTGTCAGAAAGGAATCATTTGCTACTGTGACTTGTTTTATAAAGCAGAACCTCATGCAAACATGAACATCTTTCTAATGCTGTTTCCAATACATAAGCAGTTCACTTAGATGCAAATAGGAATTATTGGACTGCCTTGATTATTTTCCTTTCACAGAAAATAGCACGTGGCCATGACCGCCTCTAAATAACAGAAAGAATGCTAGGTGTTGGCTGGGTGTTGTTAGGTTTTTTTTGGTTAGTTCTTTTTTAAAAAAATACTTAAGTTGAATTTCTCTTAAGTCTGTAATATCAGCTGAACAGTTTGAATTGGGTGGAATTCATTGAACTAAACAAATTATATACTTCTGAGAGTGTGAATGTAATTCAGGCTGTGTACAAACCTCACAGATTGGAGCACATGCATGTGTTCTGCTAATGGAGGTACTTTTTTCCACTGCAAGGAAAAGCTTTCCAATACAAGTACCATCTTTTGATGATAGAGCTTCCAGTGGTAGTAGAAGACATCCTGGAGCAGAGAAAATCACTGGTATTAGTAGAATAGATCTATGGGATCCAATCCTACATAAAATCAGCCAGGGCCTTTTTGTAGAAAAAAGCCCAGCAGGAATTCATTTGCATATTAGGCCACATCCCCTGACATCACCATTGTTTCACACAGGGCTTTTTTGTAGAAAAAGCCCAGCAGGAACTCATTTGCATATTAGACCACAACCCTGACACCAAGCCAACCAGAACTGTGTTCCTGTGCTTCCCTGCTCAAAAAAGCCCTGAAAACAGCAATTGCCTTAGTTTTTCCTTCCATTAGATAAATATGTTAGCCATATGCCATCATGCAAGAGATTCTACTGTAGGTTCATATGTCAGTTTTATCCCTCCCATTTAGGTAGTTTGTCTACTTAAAAATTGTAATGTTGTTTTTTCTTTTATTTAATTATAGGCTTGGATACCAAACAATGCCAGCACAGTTGTGTTAGGGCAGTGGTGGTCAAACTTGCTTAATGTAAGAGCCCCATAGAATAAATATCAGATGTCTGAGAGCCGCAAGACATGAAGCTTGAATGTTTGAGAGCAGGCAGGCTGGCAGGCAGACCTGTAAAATATTTCAAAATTAATGTGTGAAAAATACTGTGGTTAATATTTTATTTTTCAATATATGTATTAGTTAAAACACACAGAGTGTTCAAAAGACATATACCTACTCATACCCATGAACTCTCTGGTTTGATATAGCCCAGTGGGATAGCCAGTGGCAGGCTCTGATCAAGCCTCATTGCTGCCAGATGAGGTTGGGCAGGCTGGTGATGGCCCACAGGGGTGAAAGCCAGCAGCTGAGAACGTTCAGGACAGACAGCAAGGGACAGACAGCTTTTATCACTTCCAGGATGAGGTGGAGCTGAACCCTGATTGGAGCCAAGGTCCAGTGGGGGGGGGGGAAGGATAGTATATAAGGGGGGCTTCCAAGACTTTACTTTACTTTACTTTATTCGATTTATATCCCGCCCTACCCCACCGAGGTGGGCTCAGGGCGGCTTACAACAATAAAAGCTAACAAAGGTCGATTTAAATACAATTAAAATTATACAATAAAATACATAAAAGCCTAAAAATACATAAAACTCACATCGATATACACTATGCTACTATTCCTTAAATCAGTCCTTCAAATTTCCAATATTCAGTAATCTGATGTTTAAGATTTAATATTCAGGCATTCTGCTCACAGTTAATTATATGCCAACCGGAAGAGGGTTGTTTTACAGGCCCTGCGGAACTGTTCAAGGTTCCGCAGGGCCCTCACCTCCTCCGGGAGCTGATTCCACCAACAGGGAGCTGCAATCGAGAAGGCCCTGTCCCTGGTCGCTTTCAGACGGGCCTCCTTTGGCCCAGGGATTATAAGGAGGTTCTGAGACCCCGACCTCAGCACTCTCTGGGGGACATGTGGGGAGAGACGGTCCCTAAGGTAGGCAGGTCCCAGACCATAAAGGGCTTTAAAGGTCATAACCAGCACCTTGTACCGAACTCGGTATGTTATCGGCAGCCAGTGCAGTCCCCGAAGCCCCGGCTGGATGTGCTCCCGTCTAGGGAGCCCTAACAACAGCCGGGCAGCGGCATTCTGCACTAGCTGCAACTTCCGGGTTCGGCACAAGGGCAGCCCCATGTAGAGGGCATTGCAGTAATCCAGCCTCGAGGTGACCGTTGCATGGATCACTGTTGCCAGGTCGTCGCCCTCCAGGAAAGGGGCCAACTGCCTTGCCCGCCTAAGATGAAAAAATGCGGACTTGGCAGTGGCTGCTATCTGGGCCTCCATAGTTAGGGTAGGCTCCAGTAGCACCCCCAGGCTCCTAACCCTGTGCGCCACTGACAGAGGCACACCATCGAGGGCCGGTAAGGGAATCTCCCTCCCTGGACCACGGCGACCCAGGCAAAGGACCTCTGTCTTCGTCGGATTTAGCTTCAGCCCGCTCAGCCTGAGCCATCTAGACACGGCCTGCAATGCCAGGTCCAGGTTTTCTGGGACACAGGCAGGCCAGCCGTCCATAAGTAGATAGAGCTGGGTGTCATCAGCGTACTGGTGGCAACCCAGCCCATATCTCCGGGCAATCTGGGTAAGAGGGCGCATATAGATGTTAAACAACATCAGGGATAGAACTGCTCCCTGAGGGACCCCGCAATCCAGCGGGTATCTCTGGGACAATTCACCCCCAATCGCCACTCTTTGTCCCCGACCTTTGAGGAAAGAGGTAAGCCATTGTAAAGCCAACCCCTGAATCCCCACGTCGGCAAGACGGCAAGTCAGCAACCGATGGTCGACCATGTCGAACGCTGCCGACAGGTCTAACAGCATCAGTACCGCCGAGCCGCCTCGGTCCAGATGCCGCTGGAGATCATCCACCAGGGCGACCAGCACTGTCTCCGTCCCATGACCCGGGCGGAAGCCCGACTGATGGGAGTCAAGGACGGAAGCATCCTCCAGGAAACTCTGTAGTTGCAACGCCACTGCCCTCTCAATGAGTTTACCCAAAAAGGGTAAATTCGAGACCGGCCGATAGTGTGCCAATTCGGCCGGATCCAGTGTTGGTTTTTTTAAGAGGGGACGGACCACTGCCTCCTTAAGAGGCGTTGGAAATTGCCCTTCCATCAGGGATCTATTTATGATATCCCGTATAGGATACCTAAGCTCCCTCTGGCAAGATTTAATAAGCCAGGAGGGGCAAGGGTCCGAATTGCAAGTTGTAGGGCGTGCAGACAAGAGGATCCTGTCAACTTCCTCCAAGCTGAGAGCGCCGAAACCATCCAGAATACAATCTGAAGACAGGCAAGGAGCCTCGGGTTCGGATACTGTCTCCAATATGGCGGGGGTGTCGCGGCGGAGCGACGCGACTTTATCTGCAAAAAATTTCGCAAAAGCCTCACAGCCTATTTCCAATTGACTAACGTTTGGGCTGCCTTGTGGCAGCGTTATAAGAGTCCGAATTATGTTGAACAATTGTGCCGGGCGCAAAGTTGCAGATGCAATCTTAGCCGCAAAGTATGTTTTCTTTGCGGCTTTGACTGCCATCTCATAGGACTTCATACACTCTCTATAAGATGTTCTAGTCGCTTCGTCTCGAGTACACCGCCATTGCCTCTCTAGTCGTCTGAGTCCTCGCTTTAATTGCCGCAACTTCTGGTTATACCAGGGTGCTAGCTTTAGGCGAGGGCGCAGAGGACGTCTAGGTGCAATCTCATCGATGGCCCTGGAGAGCCTATCATTCCAGGACTCCACCAGGTCATCGAGGGAGTTGCCAGAGGGCCAGGGATCCCGTAGAGCCATCTGGAACCGTTCGGGGTCCATCTGGCTCCGCGGGCGAGCTAAAATAGGCTCGCCGCCTAAACGGGCTTGGGGTGGGATATTCATACGAGCCTTAAGGGCATAGTGGTCCGACCATGGCACTGTCTGAGCAGTAATATCGTCCACTAAAATTCCCGCCGCGAAGATCAGGTCTAACATGTGCCCCGCCTGGTGAGTAGGCGTTGTAACAAACTGGGAGAGTCCTAGCGTCGCCATGGATGACACTAGGTCCATTGCCTGACTAGAGGACATGTCATCGGCATGGACATTGAAGTCACCCAGGATCAAAAGCCTTGGGTACTCCAATGCCCAGCCTGCTACGGCCTCCATCAGGGATGGTAAGGCGCCGGCTGGTGCGTTAGGCGGTCGGTACACCAGCCAAACCGCCAACCCCTCCCCAACGTCCCACGCCAAACCGGCACATTCAATGCCCTCGATCTCCGGAGGCGGGAGGGCCCGAAAGGAGTAAGCCTCTCGTATGAGTATAGCCACCCCTCCCCCCCGCCCGCTAGTCCGGGACTGGTGAACGACCGAGAATCCCGGGGGAACCAACTGGGAGAGAGCTACAGTCTCCCCTTTGTGCACCCAGGTCTCGGTCACGCATGCCAGGTCCATATCCTGTTCGAACAGGAACTCCCGAAGGGTAGAGATCTTATTATTGATGGACCTGGCATTACATAACACCAGTGACAGAGGCGGGTAATTTACTCTGGCCCTACTACTTGCCACCGTCGGGATGGGACGTAGGCTGGAAGGGGGTCGAGCCCTGTTGTGTCTCAACCCCCTTCCCTTATAATTCCGCCTAGTCCCACCGTCATACCTTCCCCTCCCCAGGAGTACTGGGATCCCCAGGCCAGTCATCTCCTAGTTGTGTCCGCTCCACTGATGAAATAATTGAGGCTGAACAGCCTGTGGAGGAAAACGGGGTGGAGTATGCAGATGATGGAAGGCAAGGGCTCGGAAGGAAGGAAGGAAGGAAGGAAGGAAGGAAGGAAGGAAGGAAGGAAGGAAGGAAGGAAGGAAGGAAGGAAGGAAGAGGACCAGGACCAGGGTTCCTGTATCCTCCCCCGCTTGTAGTCTGAGGGAGGCTAGCAGAGGGTGGCCAAACCTGTACAGCAAAGAAGAAGCCTCACACTACTGAATCTTTCAAAGATCTACAGAGTTGTGTTGTTTCACCACATGCCTTGGAATGCCAGACATGCACTCCTTTACCTGGTCCACGTTTTTGCTCTTGATCTCTGCCATCTTCATTACTGGGGTCCTTTTGGAGGCTCTGGGTATGTTGGAAGTGGGTAGTTCCACTCAGGAATTTCTTGGTCTGCCTGTTCCATTGGATCTTGCCTGGGAGACTGCTGTAAAAGAGAAGCGAAGTAATTTTTCTCTGGAGGCACTGGGCTGCAGGACCCTAAGGTATAGTGGGAATCAGTATCCCAGCACTGAGGATCTTCCTGTTCCACCACAGAGACTTCCTCTCAAGTCAAGGCTGGGCCAGGATGGAACAAGACTAGCAAAAAGCATCCTCCCCTCCTCTGCAAATGGCAAAGACATTTTGTCAGAGGGACTGTTGCTGTACTGACAGAACAGCACCATATGATCCAAGTCATGCCTGTCCATTTTGTATTTCTAAAAACTGAAAAATGGTTTGAGGGATGGGGAAGCAGAGGTATATTTTCTAATTCTATAGTGGCTAGCCAATCAGCATAGAGAGAGTGGCTTTTTTGATCAAAATATAGCATGCATGTTTCCAAAGCATCTTTTTTATGCCAGTCATATTTCATCTGAATGCAGATCTGACTTTATTAACAACATTTTTGTGGATCAATGATAAATGCTTCATGTGTATGTGAGTGTGTGTATGCGTGTGAATACTAGGGTTGCCAACTCCTGCTTGGAAAATTCCTGGAGATTTGGAGGCAGTGCCTTGGGATAGCAGGACTCAGAGTACATATGATGCCATATAGTCCACGCTTTGAAGCTGCAATTTTCTCCAAGGGAATTGATCTCTGTAGTCTGGAAATCAGTTGTAATACTGGGAGAACTTCAGCCCCCACCTGGAGGATGGCAAAACTTAGTGCTAAAATAACAGAAAAAGAGAAGACTGAAATTTCTACCTGAAAAAACAATACAATTCACTGGCAGTGATTTGGTTCTTAGTTTCAGAAAATCAGGTTAGGTTTATACATCATCACTGCTTCCATAATGGTGACATAGCAGGAGCAATGTAAACCTGTCCTAATCCTGTTGTGACCTGTTTTTGTGTAATGATTTATAGCTAGATGCTGACTAAAATTACATCATGTGCCCTGTGACAATGTGGAAAACGCTTGTGCACTGGAATGGGGGGGGGGGTGCCAAAGATTTTTTTTTTAACTTCTACTACAAAACTTTCTTTTTGGAACTAATTTGGTACTTGTGTGTTTTTTTTCCCGTAGGGCAAATAGCAGCTCTAAGGGGACAGGTCAGTTTAAATTAAGAAAATGACATGGGGAAAAGAGTGAAACTCCCACTATCACAGTGCCCCCACCAGCCCACCCCCAGGTTGTTAAAACTGTAGGAGATCTAATCATAGATCTCCTACCATCATTTCTAATTTATCCCCTGTGCTAACTCATTTCCTGTGTCACTTAGCTGAGCAGTTTTATGGCACAGGCATGTAGAGATGGACCTCCTTTCTCGTGGAAGTGTGCCAAAGATCAAGCCTAGCCTTCTTTCTGAAGTAGGGCAAACAATTTTGTGTTTTGTCTCTCTCTCTCTCTCTCTCTCTGTGTGTATATATATATATATATATATATATATATATATATATATATAGGCATTTTTTGTGGTCAAAGAAAACCCCTCCTTGCTTTTTTACCAAAATAAAAGTTAGTTGGTCCAACCTATTATTGTTCTTGTTGTCACTGGCAGCAGAAGCGGTAGCAGCAAAAGCAACAGCAGCAATGGTAGTAGTAGTAGTGGTAGTAGTAGTAGTAGAAGAAGAAAAGTTATTTATAAAATACTTTTGTACAGTACAAACATAAAACAAACATGGCAAAAACAAATTAATCTGGAGTTCCTAGCCATTGCTTGAGTTCGCAGCCTCCTGCTGGGGGTGGGGGATTCCCCCATTTTTGAGGCCCCCAATCCACCAGCACAGAGTTAACCAGTGTGGGATCCTTGCCCCCAAAGAGCTCAGTCAGGATGATGTCACCCAGAAGTGATGTCATCGTGCCGGGCATGTCACATTTTATTTATTTATTTATTTATTTTTATTTTATCCAATTTATATCCCACCCTGCCTGACATGGGGATGCTCTAGCAATTAGGGTAAAAACTCCCCCCACCAGAAGCCAGGTAAGACCTTGCAGCAACCCTAGCCTTGGCATGAACTAAATAAATGCCCATCATCATGATGTGTGTGTGTGAGGGGTCTCATATGAATGTCCTGATTAATTCCTGAGCATGAGGGAGGAAGAATAGATTTTGGTCCTCATGACATCATGTTGAAATGTCCCCACAGCACTGTGGGAAAGTAAGTCACCTCTTCCAAAGACACAGAACTCCTCCTCTAACCAATTTGTCTCTTGCCAGCTGGCCTCCTGGGAGGCAAAGAAATTATAAAGATACATAGAGCTGGAATAGAAACAAAAGACACGTCTCTTCATTATCAATTTTGTGCAAAGATCCATTGCTGCTACCATTTCTTGATGACTCTGTCCTTTCCAGTATAATCCCTCCCCCTCCACATACACCAAAGAGGGCATCCTGCACTGAGGGGCCAGTATGACCAAGGGATGGTGGTCTAGGCCCAGTTCATATGTTTGTTCAGATTCTTCCTTTTTTATGGAGATCAAGAAGCACAAACCACACCTAGTATTACTGTATGTATTTCATAGAACATTAACTTCTTCTGTGTAAGGGATGTGTGGGTAAGAAGAACTGGCTAAGTTATTGTGGCTGAACTTCCCATCAACTTCCTCATATATATAAGGATCACGTGTGTGACGTAGTACATTAATTCCTTCTGTGTAGGAATTTTGCAGTGTATGAAAGGCTCTTACCAGCACATATTTGTCTTGAAAGTTACAGCAAGAGCTGTGTGGTGTTATCAGCCAGCAGGTCTGTGGCAGACTCAGCTCCTCTTTTGTCTCCTCTGCTCCCCTTGCTGTGTTGCTGTCTTGTCCTCCTGAGGGATTTGTGTTGAGGAGGCGGATAGAAGCAGAAGTGCAGCAGAAGTCAGAGCTTAGCCTTTCTGCCTCGAGGCTCAGTAGAAGAGATGCCATGTGACTGACTCTGGTGAATTTACAATAGGGTGGATGTCTGGAGAGATAAGAACAGGTCTATTAGATCTTCTTAGCAGCTTATCACTGCCTAGAGTCACACTCATAGTAAAACATGCCATTGGTGCCAAGCCATGGGGCTCTGACTGCCAGTGATCCTGAGCTTCTGGGTCTCTCCCTGATGCAGCAGGAGCTGGGAACCACTTTCTGCTAGGGTGCTAACACCTGGAGGAAAATGTCTTATCCCTTTAACAGAGGCTTTATGTGAAGAAACTGCCAGTTAAAAGTTTTTCATGACTCTGAGTAAAAGAATATGACCTTGGAAATAACATCTTATTAAACCTCTGTTAAAGGGGCAAAGCAATTTCTTTCCAGGTTGCTGGCAACCCTGCTTGGCAATTGCATCTTGACTGCCTGTATCCTCCTTTCTTCAGTAACTGTAGTACTCTGGCAGATAAAAACAGGCAAACAGGAGAGATGTGAGTTCAGAAGAACCTATAGGAATTCTGCTTTCATTTGCTTCTAATTAACAATGTCAGCTTCTATAGCCTCAGAAACAAAAGTTAGATCTGTGATTATTATTATTTGATTCTCTGGCTGTATGGCAAGACTAAAGGAAACAAACCCTGAAATAAGTCTAAAGATGAATGGCAGATCTTAGGCCAGACACTGTCTTTCAACTCTACTCAACCTTGCAATGTACTTAAATACATGAAGTTGCCTTGCACTGAATCAAATCATTGTTCCATCATGGTCAGCATTGTCCACTCAGACTGGCAGTGGCTCTCCCGGGTCTCAGGCAGATGTCTTTCACTTGGTCCTTTAAACTGGAGATGCCAGGGATTGAACCCAGGACCTTCGGCATGCAAAGCAGATGCTCTAACACTGAGCTATGGCCCCTATCATTGACTTCATTTTGTTTCATGGTCTTTGAAAAAAGGGTGGGAGACAAATAAGGGAATTCACTTCAGGGTAAATTTGGTTTTGCTCTGAGTAGCTTAGTATGTTTGCACTATTTAAAAGTGGTCTCCATTCCTTGTTGATGTGCAAATGTGTCAGAATCAACAAATAAATAAAACAATGTAATTTTTTGAAAAGAAAAGTACACTGGAGAGTTTTCCAAATATGCAGATCCCCTTGCCAGTGGCAATTGTGTTTTTTGCTGCTTTCATCATCTGGATGTTAAATGTAGAGATACACACACGCACATGCACAAACATATATGTACAAAAAGAATGCAAATAAAATAATGCATTAAAACGCAATAAATACTCTAGCAGAGAGAGCCAGTTCGTGTAGTGATTAAGTGTGTGAATTCTAATCTGGGAGAATCGGGTTTGATTCCCCACTCCTTCACATACATCTGCTGGTATTACCTTGGGTCAGTTATAACTCTCTCAGAGCTGTTTCTGTCAGAGATCTCTCAGCCCCATGTACCTCACAGGGTGTCTGTTGTGGGAGGAAAAGGGAAAGGAGAATGAAAACAGAGACTCCGAGTGAAAGGTGGGATAGAAATCCAAGCTCTTCTTCTCAGGGCTGGCCCTAGACTATTTGACATAAGAACATAAGAGAAGCTATGTTGGATCAGGCCAATGGCCCATCCAGTCCAACACTCTGTATCACACAGTGGCCACAATATATATACCCACACACTGTGGCTAATAGCCACTGATGGACCTCTACTCCATATTTTTATCCAATCCCCTCTTGAAGCTGGCTATGCTTGTAACCGCCACCACCTCCTGTGGCAGTGAATTCCACATGTTAATCACCCTTTGAGGCAATGACATCTTAGGCAAGGCTAACTTCTGCCCCCCCCCCCCATAACCAGTTTTCAAAACAGATGAATTGTGGGAAAAAATGAAAAGCACAAAACTTGAAATTGCTCCCTGACCTGGATAGCCCAGGCAAGCGTGATCTTGTCAGATCTTAGAAGTTGAGCAGGGCCAATTCTGGCAAGTATTTGGATGGAAGACCTCCTTGGAATAACAAAGTTGAGAGGACAGGCTTTATTCAGCTCCATGTCTGAATATCCTCCAGGCCCTCAGTAGAGGTCAGTCACCAGAAGTTCATGAATGACTTCCAGGTGCACGCACACACACACCAAAGAAACCAACTTGAAATTGCTACTTAAAAAAAAATAATTGTGAGAACAAGTAATACAACAACCGTTCATTTTTCTTTCTCAAGCAGAAAACTGTTTTAGCAAACAAACCACAAACCATTTTGAATAATCCTGGATTCAAAAGCTTGGCCAGTCATTAAGCTTGCAAAATGTCCTCAGCAGCTTCAAGCCCAAAGGCTAACCCTGCCTCTGATTCACCAGGACTGTCACTGAAATAATCTTCAAGCTGCCCAGTGAAAGCTAGGGATGCACTCACATGCAAATATAAAAATCAACTGTGCTTTGGTGTATCAACCATGCATGCGCCTGGGTAGCTGTTTGCACTTTCCCGAAGCATCTTTACAAAAAAAAAAAAAAAACCTGAATCCCAAACGCTGCCAGGATCAACTCCCTCCCCAATATCATCTGGATATATTTCTCCCTCAGCTGGGAAAGACCAGTTCCATGCCTCTTTCCTCAGCAAATCATGTTCCATAAACATTAATATTTTTTTAGTTTTCTAGAGTCTGTGAGCTTTTCTCTGCTCCCAGGGCATCTGCTTAGTCAGATGTTTTAAAAGGAGGGAGCTTGGTTGCAACCAGTTTGGCTGGATTTTTGGAGCCTGATGCAGCCAGCCATGGAAGAACAGATCAATGTACTGCACTCAACTCAGCCCTTAGAAAGCAGCACGTTTTTTCTTTTTTGAGGGGCGGGTGCAGAGGTGTGTGCAAATTGGATTCCGAGTACTGGGCATGTCCAGCATTTAAGGACAGGGTCTCAGATTCTGGATGGCAACCAATTTCTACCAGAGAGTCATATTTTAAACTGGCAATGCAACGGCTCCTCAATGCCACCCTTCAGTGCTACACAAACTCTTGAACTCCACTGAGGGAGGTTTGGGTAAAGGCCATCCTTTGGGACCCTCGACTTGGCAGAAAGGGGCAGAATTATCTCCAAAGAACGGGTGCCTGTATGAGAAAGAGAGAATGAGAAATATTGGAACATAAGAAATATTGGATTGTTGGGATTCTTCTCAACCCCTCCTTGAAAAAGTTACCTTTGAAATGTATCACTGAGGCTGGCGTCTCCATGGAAAGAGGCATGAGAAGTTCTTTATCTATATGAAGAGAATGAGCACTACAAGGACTTTTTGCTGCAAGTACTTTCCCTTACAAGCACTTGCTGCCTGTCAAGTTTGGAGCTTGGATTGACTTTCATGAACTGTGGACTTGAATCTCTTACCTTTATGAACTGTGAAATTGAATTTACTCTACTTCCATGAACTTTGGTATTGTGTATTGATTAATATATTTATAAATAGTATGTTGTTGAATGTATTTTAAATTAGTAAATATAAGGTGTACATAAGAAAATGTAATCTTTCATTGAAATCTGCCTCCGTTCCTGAGGACTGGAAGGTAGCAAATGTCACCCCCATCTTTAAAAAGGAGATCCAGGAAATTACAGGCCAGTCAGTCTGACTTCAATACTGGGAAAGTTGGTAGAAACCATTATCAAGGACAGAATGAGTAGGCACATTGATGAACACGAGTTATTGAGGAAGACTCATCATGGGTTCTGTAAGGGAAGATCTTGCCTCACTAACCTGTTACATTTCTTTGAGGGGGTGAACAAACACGTGGGCAAAGGAGACCCAATAGATGTTGTTTACCTTGACTTCCGGAAAGCTTTTGATAAAGTTCCTCATCAAAGGCTCCTTAGTAAGCGCGAGAGTCATGGAGTAAAAGGACAGGTACTTTTGTGGATCAAAAACTGGCTAATTAATAGGAAGCAGAGAGTGAGTATAAATGGGTAGTCTTCGCAGTGGAGGACGGTAAGCGTGGGGTGCCGCAGGGCTCAGAACTGGGTCCCATGCTCTTTAATTTGTTCATAAATGATTTGGAGTTGGGAGTAAGCAGTGAAGTGGCCAAGTTTGCAGATGACACTAAATTGTTTAGGGTGGTGAGAACCAGAGAGGATTGTGAGGCACTCCAAAGGGATCTGTCGAGGCTGGGTGAGTGGGCATCAATGTGGCAGATGAGGTTCAATGTGGTCAAGTGCAAAGCAATGCACATTGGGGCCAAAAATCCCAGCTACAAATACAAGTTGATGGGGTGTGAACTGGCAGAGACTGACCAAGAGAGAGAGATCTTGGGGTCGTGGCAGATAACTCACTGAAAATGTCAAGACAGAGTGCGATTGCAATAAAAAAGGCCAACGCCATGCTGGGAATTATTAGGAAGGGAATTGAAAACAAATCAGCCAGTATCATAATGCCCCTGTATAAATTGATGGTGTGGTCTCATTTGGAATACTGTGTACAATTCTGGTCACCGCAGCTCAAAAAGGATATTATAGCATAGGAGAATGTCCAGAAAAGGGCAACTAGAATGATTAAAGGGTTGGAACACTTTCCCTATGAAGAAAGGTTGAAACGCTTGGGGCTCTTTAGCTTGGAGAAACATCAACTGCGGGGTGACATGATAGAGGTTTACAAGATTATGCATGGAATGGAGAAAGTAGAGAAAGAAGTACTTTTCTCCCTTTCTTACAATACAAGAACTTGTGGGCATTCGATGAAATTGCTGAGCAGTTGGGTTAAAACAGATAAAAGGAAGTACTTCTTCACCCAAAGGATGATTAACATGTGGAATTCACTGCCACAGGAGGTGGTGGTGGCTACAAGCATAGACAGCTTCAAGAGGGGGTTAGATAAAAATATGGAGCAGAGGTCCATCAGTGGCTATTAGCCACAGTGTGTATATATGTGTGTGTGTGTATATATATATATATATATATATATATATATATTTTTTTTGCCACTGTGTGACACAGAGTATTGGACTGGATGGGCTATCGGCCTGATACAACATGGCTTCTCTTATGTTCTTATTGGTAGGTGGTATATGGTAGGTGGTAATTGGTAATATATGGTAGGTGACTATTGGTTCATCACAGTATTATAATTGTTGTTTTCATTTCTGTCTGTGATTCTCCATGGTTGCTTAGCCTCCAGGTGGGGCCTGGAGATCTTCCGCTTTTGATCTCCAGCTGGTAGATTTCATACCCCTGGGGAAAATGGCTGCTTTGAAGGGTGGACTCTTTGACATTGTACCATGCTGAAGCCCCTCCCCTCCCCAAACCCCACCATCTCCCAGATCCACTCCCAAACTCTCCAGGTATTTTCCAACACAGACCTGGCAACCTTATAGCAGTTTACAATCTCCTTCCCTTCCTCTCCCCACAACAGACACCCTGTGAGGTAGGTGGGGCTGAGAGAGTTCTTTCAAGAACTGAAGTTAGCCAGAAGAGCTCTGAGAGAGTTATGACTGACCCAAAGTCACTCAGCAGTTGCATGTAGTGAACTAGGGAATCAAGACCAGTTCTCCAAGACAAGAGTCCATGCACATAACCACTACACCAAACTGATTCTGAGGTAAAAGTTATATTTTGTACAGGAATGAATTCTTAAAACCAAAAAGTAGCTTATTTTCAGCAGTTTCAATATTACTTCACAGAGTTCTTTGGAGATTTGCTCTTTCTTAGAATATCTAACTTTCTCCCTTTTGAAATAACAGTTTCCCACTAATTCCTGAGGTGTCTAAAGCTTATTCCCTTCACCACAGACCAGGGTTCTCTTCAGAGCTCTACCTTTTTAACTGGCAGGAATTATTATTCTTTTCCCTAAGAAGCAATAACCCATTTCTGTCTGGCTTGATTGGGAATTACAGCCTAAGAACCCAGTCATGCTTGCCAAATCTCTTCCATTGTTGATTTCTGTGTAAAGCAGGTGTTTTTTTTTTAGCTCTATAGTCTTAGAATCACAATTCTCCCTCAGAATAGTTCTTATTCAATTAGAGCAAAGGAGTCTTTTCTCTTCTTTCAGCAGAAGAACCTGTCTGACTAATCCTGCCAGAACCACTGACTCCAGCCATCTCTTTCTCTGTCAGAAGCCAACTCACTGGCTTGCTGACTCCAGACAAAAAGCTTTCCCCCCTCCAGTGCACAGATGATCATATACTTTCTCTCAGCTGATGTTGGCCAATCAGAGAGCATGTACAGCAGCCTATCAAGCAAGCTCTCCACTCCAGGGAAGAGTACCTCTGTACCTAGTCCCAGGCTCTCTGAACTAGCAGCATTTTAAAACCTGCTTTTCATGTGCAATCTGTCACAGCAGCCAATAACATCCCCTGCCTTACAGTGGCCCCATGCACTTTCTGAAAATTTCAGTGCATACCAAGAAAAGTACTGGCAGGCACTGGGTCGGAGCGTGGGAGTAGGCCGCCTCGGGCGCCGCTTGGCCTAGGGGCACCATGAAGTGCCCCCTCTCCCCACGCCTGCTGCCATTTGCCTTCCCCCCACCTCCCTGCGCTCACCGCCACCTCCCCGCACCTGCTGCTGCCCCTCTCGCTGCACCTGCCGCCGTCACCTCCCTGCGCCCGCCCCCGCTGCCATTCGCCTCCCATTGCCCACTAACATCCCTTGCTTGCTTCTGTGCCATTTGCCTCCCCCCACCACACCACACGCCCACTGCCAGCTTGACTCAGCAAAGTCTGGGGGTGCATGGTAGTGACATCATTATGATGTCAAAAATATCACCGGGGGGCGGAGCTCAGGCATGCAGCCTAGGGACGTAGGCACCTCTAGTACCGGGCCTGGGCAGGCACTGTGGTGCCTATGGACACCATGTTGGGGAATCAGCTCTAACAACTACACCACACTGTCTTTATTAACTACCAGCAACTAACTAGCATAGCTACCATTACTCAATATGAAAGATGACTACCTCACTATTTTGCATTGATAAAATGGCTCAAGGGCCCTAGTCTTCCATGAAACTCTAGGTGCTGCTTCAAAATATCTTTCCTCTGCTTATTTAGAGGAAAAATTTGAAATAAAAATCCATTCTGCATTTACCTAGTGGGACATGAGTACAAGGAGTAATAAATGTGACTGGATAGAAGGAAGCCTACAAAGTTAATGATTTCACTTCCTCTTGCCATGTGCTTGGAATTATATAAATAATCAGCTCATCAAAGTTCTGAATCCCGTCTCCTACCCACAATCTGAGAACAATATAAAGGGGGGGGGGGATCTGAGACATCTAAAAATCCTTGAAATAATATTGAATTCATCTTAGGTAATTACATCTGGAGCAGCTTTGGCCCATGTATCACACCCAGCATTGTTTTGATCCATGTTACTGCTTCTCAGTGAAGCCCCGACCCTGCACCTTTTGATATGGTGCGATGATTCCAGTCCAAACACCGTCAGTTTTCTGGAAACGTCAAGTGAGACACTTGTTGCCATGGTGATACTTAATAGTTCTGACTCAGATGTGGGGTTGTCATGGAAACTGCATCCATAGCTCCTGGGAGGTGGTGTTGGGTTTTTTTCCTTTTTCCTATCAGCAGAAAAAGCTTCTGAAGCTTCATCCTGGTAGCTACTTGCTGCACTGCAGTGACTAAGCTTTCAAGGCTGTTTCATTATTCACAGACTGAGGGATAGTCCTTTTTGATCCTGCTCTGGAGAAACAGGATTCTTACGTGACAGCAGAAATGCTTTTCCTGTGTATCAAGCTTGCCATAGGCACACTATCTACAAATTAAGGCATCTGCAGTCCATACAGTTAATTTTCCCTAGTAGATAGATTTTTTTTTTTAAAGGAAGAGAATGACACTTAATTCATTGTAGAAAGCAGACCCCCCCCCCTTCCCCTTTTTCCTCTGACTGAGCACCACTGCATTTGAATGTATCTGCACATGACATCAGAAAGCCTACAGCTGTACATGGAAGAGCTAAACTGTTGTTGTGGCTTTTAAATGCATCTATCTTTGTTCTCTAGAGTTTTAACATAAAATTCTTTATACAGATTAAGTAAACATTTGTTTAATTAATTTATTTTCTTCGGAGTATCTTTGTGAAATAGTAAATTTGAATGGTGTGGTTAATTTATTTACACATAGACATACTCACTCATGTGCTCTAGAGACCTGCAAAATGAAGGGACTGCATATGTGTTTGGGCTATGTATTTGAGAAAAAGAAGGCTATGGGAGAGGCCTAGATCCTTGTGAATCTTTCACACACATTCACTTTCCCCCTACAGTATCCTGACCCCCCTCCAAACAGCTGATAGAGCTTTTTGAACAAACTGTGGTAGCACATGGGAGTGGGGAAGGCTGCCATGAAGAGAGGAAATCAGATGACTTTTTTTTTACTATTTGGCTGGCAGAGTTTCTGCTGATGCAAGAAGTCCCTTCAGTGCTGGGACAAAGTCTCCTGATTTCCCTCTTCACAGCCGTTTTCTGGTATTTTGCCCACGGGGCTCCCATGACTCCAATCACTGGCTTTTCAGAGGTCTGAAGAAGCTGTTGGAAAAAAAGAATTGCAACTGCCTTCCCCTAATGGCTTGTCAGATCCAACCCAGCATAAATGTGTTAGAAAACTGTTTCTATAACTTTGGAGAAAAAGGCTTGAGAACAGGGTTGCCAATCCCCAGGTGGGGACAGTTGATTCCCCGGTTTGGAGGCCCTCCCCCCACTCCAGTGTCATCAGAAAGCAGGGGGGGAGGGAAACGTCTGCTGGGCACGCCATTATTCCCTATGGAGATCAATTCCCATAGGGTATAATGGAGCATTGATCCCTGGGTATCTAGGGCTCTGGGGAGGTTGTTTTCTGAGGTAGAGGCACCAGATTTTCAGAATAACATCCCCTAAATACCCTCCAAGTTTCAAAAGGATTGGACCATAGGGTCCAATTCTATGAGCCCCCAAAGAAGGTGCCCCATCCTTCATTATTTCCAGTGGAGGGAAGGCACTGAAAAGGTCCCTTTAAATGTGATGGCCAGAACTCCCTTCGGAGTTCAATGATGCTTGTCACAACCTTGCTCCTGGCTCTACCCCCAAAGTCCCCAGATATTTCTTGAATTGGACTTGGCAACCCTACTTGAGAAGTATGTGTGTTTGAAGGCAGGTAACGGGAGTTTTTTTATATGGCTATTTATAAAATGCAGGGCTTTTTTTGAGCAGGAATGCAGTTCTGGCTGGCTTGACATCAGGGTGTGTGGCTTAATATGCAAATGAGTTCCTGTTGGGTTTTTTCTACAAAAAAAGCCCTGATAAAATGTACATCATTTTGGCATAACGTCCACACCTAGAGTATATAATGTTGACTTACTGATGTACAGTTTTTTATTTTATGTGCTTAAACATTTCTATGCTACCTTTTTATCCAAATAAGATTCTCAAATTGGTGAACATCAAGACATTAAAAGATTTTCAGCATTAAAGCATCTGTACTGAAACATCATTTAAAATATTCATACACAACAAAGAAGGCCTGCCTAGATTCAGTTGGTGGGGGACCTGAAGCAGGGCTCCTAAGGATAATTTGAGTGGATGGGCCAATTTATATGGCAGAAGGTAGGTCTTCACTTGCTGCTCTCAAACCATATACCAGCACCTTGAGCCCAGAAGCAAATTAGGAGCCAATGTAAATGGAGCAAGACCTGAGTGATATGGTCCAGTCAACATTCTGACTGCAGCATTTTGTACCAACTGTAGCTTCTGGACAATCTTCAAGGGCCCCACTTAAAAGCACATATAGCTGTTACCAAGGCATGCACCACAATTACAAGAACTTTCTTGCCCAGAAGGACCAAAACTGGTTCACCAGCTGGAAGCTGATTAAAGACATCCTTCGCTACCACTGCCCCCTGTCTATCTAACAGGAGGCCTGGGTCCAGTAGCATACCCAAGCTAAAAACATGCTCCTTTAGGGGGAGTGCAATCCAATTCAGAACAGGAGCACCTCCTTTTTATCAGGATTAACTATAAATTTTGTTCATCTTCATCCACCCCAAAAACTGCCTCCAGGCACCTGTTCATGGTTTCCACAGTATTTCTGGGATCTGATGGAAGTGTGGATTAATTTTGCAAAATATATACATTTCATGAGAAAGGTTCGATGTAGGGAAACAAAAAACGGTGCAGAAATAATCATAGATTCTATTCAAAAAAGAAATGAAAGAAAACAAAGTGAGAATGTTATCAGTTCTACTTGTTTGAAGGAGGCCAGATGACAAGAGTTTCCTTAAGGTTTCTTTCAGATGCTAAGTTTTTCAAGGCAGAACTCTGTCAATCTGTGAGCTTATTATGTGTGCCTTGCCATGAGTCACACCAAAGGCTCATCTGAGACTAAAGAGAACATGTATTGGGAATACAGTTGAGGTCATAGTGAGGAGGCAGACAGTAGAGGTACCGAAGGAACAGGTGGGAGTGTTGGAAACCAGGGTTACAAAGAGAAGACACTTTTCTTGAAAGAAAATCTTATATATTTTCATAAGACTCACAGAATAAAGGGATGGGATTGACAGCGCTGGTAGAAGCACTTGGGGGCAGATGTCACTGAGTTATATAAGGTGAATTGGTCTCAGGGATAAAACTGATTGATAAGCAGAATTTGACTTCAGGAGCCACTCAAAGTTGTTAGACCACCAGCTTCCTCAATATCAGAGCCATTATTTTCCTTTAATTACTTGGACTGTATGTATAAACAAATTGTTGTTTTTAGAATTTCCATTAATATTAATATTATTAATAATGAGCCTGCTTCGACGGGGAGGGCGGGGTATAAATAAAAATGTATTATTATTACTATTATTATTATTATTATTACTTTGCCTAATCCCTGCAAGAGTCTGTTGCAGTTTTCCTAATTTTTGTTCAATGTGTTGCTGTTCCTCCCCCAGAAGATGGCTGAAGGTAGCTAGCAGGCTTTATCCCCCCCCCACCACTTCCTTCTCTATCTCACCATCTCTTAAAGGAGTTATTTTATTCATTTGAGGCAGGCGAGAGTGGTTTGAATTTTGATTGCTACCTGTCTTCTGGTCTAAAAGAATTTCTAGATCAATTAATGAGTGCTCTACTATCTTTTCTGCCTTCTTCTGTAAGGGTAGTTGTTCTAGCTTTGATTTAATCAAGGACTTTCTTATTAGATTGTTAAAAGCTCTTGTCAAGTGAATTCCAAAATTCCTAAAACACTCTATATTGGAAAACATCATGAGGGAATTTAGGTGAAAAAAGGTCAGAATATAGATAGGGCCCATACATAGGGCCTTGGATTTTTAAAAAAGTATTTCAGATCTATGTAGGGGACAGGCATGCCCAATAAAAAAGAGAGATGGCACAAACTATTTATCCCCCCCCCCCCATGTATCCATCTACCTTGATAGCAAAAAGACCGGAATGCACTGAAACAGCACTCCAACTGGGTTGGCCTGTGCTCAGGCCGAAGAAGGCAGCCACAGCCCAAGAGCAGCTGCCCAGCCATGGCATCACCAAGTTCTCAGGGGCAGTGGTAGTAATGTGAAGCTCTGGCCCAGGAGAGGGAGGCAGTAGCTGAGTGCAGGGTTTGTTGCCATTTGGCCATGGCAGAGAGTGCTGGAGGGTCCAAAGCCCAAGAGCAGTTGCCCAACCATGGCGTCACCAAGGTCTCAGGTGTGGCAGCCACATAAAGTTCTGGCTGGGGGAGGAAGCCAGTGGGCAGGTGCTGGGCTGTGTATGAGGCTCTCAGTTACACCTGCCAGGCAACGCCAATGACCAGGTTGCGAGTTAGGGTTGCCAAGTCCAATTCAAGAAATATCTGGGGACTTTGGGGGTGGAGCCAGGAGCAAGGTTGAGACAAGCACAATTGAACTCCAAAGGAAGTTCTGGCCATCACATTTAAAGGGACTGTGCACCTTTGAAATGCCTTCCTTCCATAGGAAATCATGAAGGATAGGGGCACCTTCTTTGGGGGCTCATAGAATTGGACCCCCTGGTCCAATCTTTTTGAAACTTGGAGGGTACTTTGGGGAGAGGCACTAGATGCTAAATTGAAACTTTGGTGCCTTTATCTCAAAAAAACAGCTCCCCCAGAGCCCCAGGTACCTGCAGATCAATTCTCTATTATTTTCTATGGGAAAATAATGGAGAATTGAGGAGGGAGGAGGGCCTCCAAACCGGGGGATCCCGGTTTGGCAACCCTACTGGGGATTGGCAACCCTACTGCAAGTTGTTCTCCCTCAGCCATGGCTGGCCTCTTGTTGCTGTGCCTGGTATGTCTTTTGAGCTGGCAGAGCCTGGGCTCTCTGCACTCCTCAGCTTATGGATGATGGCAGCAAGAACAGCAACAGTGCTAGCCAGTGAGCAGACCAAATCAACCTGCACCAAGACTGCTGTGCCAGGGAGTGGAAGCCCGCAAAGCATTGGCCTCAGTACTTTCCCTCAGCCTGCCTAAGCAGGGCCATTGCCATTGCTGCTGGTAGACATAACACCGCACACCAACACAAGGACAGGGGAAAGTAAGGGAGAGAGAGAGAAAGGAAAAGGGAGGGAGTGTCCAGGAAGATGATGCCCATCAGGCCAAGCTTCAGCAGGGTCCTTCCAGGTGAGAGCCAGTTTGGTGTAGTGGTTAAGTGTGTGGACTCTTATCTGGGAGAACCAGGTTTGATTCCCCACTCCTCCACTTACAGCTGCTGGAATGGCCTTGGGTCAGCCATAGCTCTCATAGTGGTTGTCCTTGAAAGGGCAGCTGCTGTGATAGCCCTCTCAGCCCCACCCACCTCACAGGGTGTCTGGTGTGGGGGAAGAAGATATAGGAGATTGTAAGCTGCTCTGAGTCTCTGATTCAGAGAGAAGGCGGGGTATAAATCTGCAGTCTTCTTCTAACACTGTGTCTGGGGCTACTGTGTCTGGGGCCACTGAGTTCCTGCAGCTTCCATGCCCAGATAAGGGGGAGCAGGTGGAGGGGAGGGAGAAGAGGGGGAGGGAGAGGAGAGAAAGACAGCAGCGATGACTCTCCTCCCTGCCTGCAAACACCTGCTTGGGAGTTTCTCTTGGTGTATAGATATTTCTCTGCTGCTGCTGTCACTGCTAGGTGCACGCACACACACACAAAACATTTGCTGGGCTAGCCTCTCCGTAGCAGCAGCGAGTTGGTGTTTGGCTGGCCACATTAGTAGGAGGGAAAGAAAAGGAGTTATGGGGTGGAATTTCCAGGTGGCAATATTCGGCATGCTGGTCTTAAGGATTCTGTTGGGGGCTGTAGAGGAGGGTTGAACAGGCAAGAGAGGAAGGAGAGGGGACAAGTTGGAGAGGTGAAGAGCTTTTGCCAGGCCCAGAGCTGCTTTCTGGAAGGGCCAGCTGAGTTTCTACAGCTAGGCCAAAGCTACAGGAGAGGCACTTGCTGAGTGACTCTTCGCAAATTGGACAAATTTGCTTGAGCAAATTTGGTTACAGCGCCACAACAATTTCACCATGCAACAATTTCACCATGCAACAATTTAACCTTCTCTTCTTTTGCCTTTGGGGATCAGTTGAGGTTAGGGGTGGGGTGGGGGCTGTTAATCCTCAACTTGTTTATTGCAGGGTGGAGATGCTTCCGTAACTACAAGAGTTTACGGTGGCAGTAAGTGCATGGGGGGAGTCACTTTGAGCCCTTCTGGTTCCCTCTAAATCCTCATACTTTTTTAACACATGCATCTGCCTTATACAGAACTGGCGATGTCAGGGGTGTGTGGCCTAATATGCTAATGAGCTCCTGCTAAGTTTTTTCTACAAAAAAAGCCCTGTCACCACCTGAAATCTATTTAATTGCAGTCTATCCTTTACTTTGGGGGCTGACATAGAGAGTGTGTTCCCCAGCAAGGGCTTCCTCTTTGCAGGATGTTTTCCATTAACTGCTTTGGAGCAGGGGCACTTCCCAAAATTTTGAACTGGATCATCCCACTTCTTTGTGGAAGAATTCAATAAATAATCAGTATCATCTATAAGGATAGTCTGAGTGGCTAATAAATGAAGTCCATCTGTTTCCCTTTTGATTTGGGATTCCATACCTACACTTAATAGAGAAGTTCTATCTTCTGGATCCTGATTTAAACTAAGTTCCTCATTAACATCATCATTCTTAAGAACCTTAAACCATTTTTTTTTAGCGGCATGGAAGGCAGTTTTTTAAAATTTATTTAAAGGTTTTCCAATTGACTTTGCTTAGCTTTTATAAAAGGTTAATCACCAATCTGTTTTGCTGGGTTTTTTTACTCATTTTAACAAATGAAAATGAAGAGAACAACATCCCCCCCCCCTCACCTAGGTAATACAGTAACCAAACTCTTCATCTCCATGGGAGAGGGATTAGTGAGGAAACAGGCAGACAAGCTGTTATGCACGGAGTTCTATGTTTGGCAGGAAGCTTTTGCGTGCCCAGCAGCAGCAGGGCGCTAGAGACTCTCTGCTACAATAGAGACCTGGACTCTATATGGGGACCAATGAGCGGGTTTGGTGCGAAGCTTAACTGTCATGATTTGGTATGGGGAACTGGGAGGGGGTGGTTCTTTTGCATGAATATAAGCGGGGTCAGGTCTGCCATTTTGTTTTGTTCCACAGTTATCAATAAAGCATGTTCCTGTTTGAACATCAATGTTTCATACCCAGTATTTAACACAAGCCAAGGTCAGCCACCCTAGGAGAGGGTGGAGTTTGGGGAGGGGTGGGGCCTTAGTATCAGGTTCAGCATCAATAAATTTCTTAAGATGGATTTGTTGATAAAGCCTTTATTAAAACAGAGGATCAAAGCTAGTGCATGGACAGTTCTTGTCAGGACTAAATATATCAGTTACCTCTCTACTTTTATATGCAAACAATTAATGCTGAGTGCCAAATTACCCATCAGAATACACTGCTCATAAGTCTGTTCATACTTTTTCCCATCCAGGTGTCTACGAGTAAACTATTTTCAGTACCTTCAAGACCAGCCGGCCTGGAGGAGAAATTCTGGCAGAGAATGCAATTACTATGCCAGCCTGATAAGCGACCTAGCTGCAAAAGCAACATTTGTGTGCGAAGCTAAAAAGGCTGAGTTTCCTTCCCCATACAAAGCAACTAGGTATACAGTACAGAAAGAAAGTGATACAGTGTTGGAACAACCAGATACAGTTGAAATCAAGTGTTCACGCAGCCCTAAAACCAGAAAAGGCATGGCAGGAACACTTTTCTGACACTTAGCATGGTACAATGCCATAGAGCCCACCCTTCAAAGCAACCATTTTCTCCAGGGGAGCTGATCTCTGTCAGCTGGAGATTCAGTTGTAAAAGCGGGAGATCTGTAGGCCCCACCTGGAAGTTGTCAACCCTACCCACTTTCAAAATAATAAAATACTAAATATAACTAATAGGAGTCTAATAAAATACAAACTAATAACAGCCTAAAAGGCCCAAACCAACTTGAACTAAGTTCAACTGAAAAGAGTTAAAATAAAACCTACACTCAGCTGCAGCCACCCCTTCCCAACACTCCCATTGCCTGGAAATAAGAAAAGAGAAGACAAAAAAAGTTGTCAGAGTTTAAACTAATAAATCTTCTAGGTCTTCTGAAAGTTCAAGGTAGTCAGAAGACTGGAAAAAAAAGAATGGAGATAAAATAAATAAAACTAAAGAACTGCTAAAAACACCCAGCCACTTGCTACATGATTAAATCTTAACGGGGAGTGAGACAAGGGAACCGAAAATAATCACCCACAAGGCAGTCCAAATAAAATGGGGAGGGGGAATGAAAGGAGCATCTAAAACAGACTTATAACATTAGGGTTTGTAGAATCTTTCGGGATCAAGTGCTGTGTTCTACTGGAGAAAGTTTTCCTTCCAGACGTTTCGTTCTCAGCTGCGGAGAACATCCTCAGTGGCATTGCAGCCGGAGCAGGCGCTCAGACCTTCTTGGCTGCTGTGCATTGAGTGGGGCCAGGGCTGCTGGAGAACTGCTATTTCTAGGCTGGAGGGGGTGTGATGAAATGGCAATTGGTTTGTGGATGTGCCCATTGTTTGGTGGGGCTTCCTGGAAGGGTAGTGATAAGGAAACTGGCTGTTGAATGTGACCATTATTCCGTGTTAATTGCTGGGAGGGTTGGAAGGGGTTTGAAGATACTACCCAATGCAGTATCTACACCCGTCTCACTGAACACAAGAGACACTGTCGCTTGTTTCAGCCAGAAAAATCAGCTGTAGCTGAACATGCACTTCAAGAAGGAGACCACGTCATCCACTTTGAAAGAACTGAAGTCCTTTCTACGGTCTCACATTATCATACCCGCCTGAACAGAGAAGCTATTGAGATTTTCAAACACCAGCACAATTTTAACAGAAAGGAAGAAGGCATTTTCATCCACCAATCTTGGTACCCTGCTCTGCAAAACACCCTACAGACTATAAATTGCAGAAAGTCTCAGAACAACCAGCAAATTCCACAGAACAATCAGCACAGTCAACAACCATCTTCCTTATCTTCAAACCCCTTCCAACCCTCCCAGCAATTAACACGGAACAATGGTCACATTCAACAGCCAGTTTCCTTATCACTGCCCTTCCAGGAAGCCCCACCAAACAATGGGCACATCCACAAACCAATTGCCCTTTCATCACACCCCCTCCAGCCTAGAAATAGCAGCTCTCCAGCAGCCCTGGCCCCACTCAATGCATAGCAGCCAAGAAGGTCTGAGCGCCTGCTCCAGCTGCAACGCCACTGAGGATGTTCTCCGCAGCTGAGAACGAAACGTCTGGAAGGAAAACTTTCTCCACTAGAACACGGCACTTGATCCCGAAAGATTCTACAAACCCTAATGATGTTACCAGCCGTGAAAACCTGAAATCTTAGACTTATAACAAACAGGAAGAGAAGATAACAGAAGCAAATAGAAACTGAAAATTAGAGAATAAAGCTCCTTGAAGCAGAGCACAATCTAAAAGTGTCTACCAGACTAGCCAGGGGTTAGACAATGTGATGGGAGCTGAAGCAACCAATGTGAGGAAACGGAATGAACATCAAAACTCATGAGTTTCATTGGCTCAGATCCAGCTCGGCCCAGATCTCAATGGGGTGGCCAACAGTAGCTCTCCAAATTTTTTTTGCCTACAACTCCCATCAACCCCAGCCATTGGTCATGCTGGCTGGGGCTGATGGGAATTGTAGGCAAAAAACCCATCTGGCGCGCTACCGTTGGCCACCCCTGTGTGACTACAGTGGGGTTTTTTTGTAGAAAAAGTCCAGCAGGAGCTCATTTGCATATTGCATGTGGCTTGCTTCTGGCTTGCATGTGGCTGCTGCATGGCAGGTTGGGCCAGCAGAAGCCCTGGTCAGCCCAAATGGGGCTCCAGCAGAAAAAAAGCCCCTTGTGATAGCAGGCAGAGCAAATATTACAATGCAGCATTACTGCATGAAAGGTCTATAATGGGTAGCCAAACTTGCTTAATGTATGAGCCACATAAATATCAGATGTTTGAGAGCCACAAGACATGATCATCAGATGTGGAAGGAGGGAGATGTGGAAAGAAAGCAACTTTTACTTTAAATGCATTCTCCAAGCTGCCTTGGAGAAGTGATTGGCTTGGTTTGGAGAAGAGATTTAAAGAGAAAAATGCCTTCTCCAGTATAGGGTGGTGGGGGTTTCAAGAGCCACACAATATGTGTGGAAGAACCACATGTGGCTCCCAATCCACAGTTTGGCCACCCCTGGTCTATAACTTTTCTGTTTCTTTGTGTGATGAGAAGAGTCCCAGGACAACACAAAGTCTGCCTCCTTCTTGAACAATGGTAGTACTTTCCCTCTTTATCTCTTTCATGGGTGTCTTAGTTTTAAAAAGTCCACCTGTGAGATTTGTGAAAGAACACTTTCCTATTAAGATCCCTCCACTCTGTGAGCTAAAGTTAAAGTCATGCATTTCACCAGGTCCACAATGCAGTTCTGTGTGCTCTCTGGCCAGGTATGCTCATAGGATTAGCATTTATCTTGATTTAATGTCTCATCAGAAGCACAACATCCCAAGCAATCATTCCATGGGGCTACTAAATGAAGCATGCCTTGTTTCCTCATCTGTGATTTAAACCTCTGCCCTTAGAGGCTTTGGACTGAAAAGAAAGAAGGGATGAGAGTGATCAATATTGACCCAAGCAGCATGTACACTAAATTAAATGGGCTTTATTTTTAGCCCATTGAAAATAGTTAGAGAGCACTGCATAACTGATGTCTGCCAGTGAAGGTGGCTAATAGTGCCTTCCTAAGCAGGCCTATTCACTGCTTAGACCTCTTCTCCTAGGAAAGTGTTCTAAGAATTGCAGTCTGGGTTGCCTGCTTCCACAACCTTATACTTGCCTTATTACAGCTGTTCAATTTCCACGTCTTCCTGCCTAACTTGCTGCCCATGAATTTTACAGGTAAGGACGGCCACCAGCTTAACAGGAGAAAGAGGCTCTTTCATTGATTTCAGGTCTCTGCCTTCAGATAAAATCTCCTGCATCTGAAGGTGGGGGTGGGCAGGAGACACTCATTTTTTCTGGGAAATGTCAGCTTCCCTGGAACTTCAAGGGGATGAGTCATAGGGCTGCCACCTGAAGAGCTCCAAAATAAGGAACGTATTGTGAAGCTGTAAGAAAATGACATCATTCGAGTATGTCAGAAGAGTAAGAGTAATTCACTAGAATCTTCCACTGTAATATATTAAAGTTGCTTTTTGTAGTTCTAGAGCATCTTTTCTTTTCTGTGACTATGCAGTGATAAGGAACATTTATTTGAAATAAAGTATAAGAGTCAAGTCTAAAGCCACTTAGACATTTATGCAGTCCTGCCAAGAGCCCCCATGGGCCCCTAGAGAAAGTTCCTACGTGTTCCTGATCCAAACCTAACATCATAAGAAAACAATCACTTGGCTTGCTGTTACCATCAATCTATTCTATAGAAATAAAAGAACTGCCCTTTTCTTTAATTTTTTTTCATTTTATTTCTATCACATCTTTCCTCCTAATGGGAACCCAAAGCAGCTTATGGTACATTATTCCTCTCTCCTCCATTTTATCCTCACAACAACCCGGTAAGGTAGGTTAGGCCAAGAGTGTGTGACTGGTCCAAGATCACCCAGCAAGCCTCCATTGCAGAGCAGGGATCTGAACCTGGGTTTCCCAGATCCTAGTCTTACATTTTAACCACTTCAGCACACTGGCAGGGATAACTCATCAGGGAGACTCAAAATTGGCCACCAGCTTCAGAATGATTGTGGGAGTTCCAGGCCCAAAATTGAAAGGCACAGGAAAATCCTGATGCAGGTGAAATACCCCCCCCCCCCCATGCTATCTGCAATAAAAGCTAAGGGCTGGGCTCATTTTGTAGCAGGAGCTCCTTTGCATATTGGGCCACACACTCCTGATGTGGCAGGGTTGCCAAGTCCAATTCAAGAAATATCTGGGGACTTTGGGGGTGGAGCCAGGAGACATGGGGGTGGAGCCAGGAACAAGGGTGTGACAAGCATAATTGAACTCCAAGGGAGTTCTGGCCATCACATTTAAAGGGGCAGCACACCTTTTCAAATGCCTTTCTTCCATAGGAAATAATGAAGGATAGGGACACCATATTTTGGGGCTCATAGGATTGGACCCCTTGGTCCAATCGTTTTGAAACTTGGGGGGTATTTTGGGGACAGGCACTAGATGCTATACTAAAAAATGGGTGCCTCTACCTCAAAAAATAGCCCCCCCCAGAGCCCCTAATACCCACGGATCAATTTCCCATTATTCCCTATGGAAATCATTCTCCATAGGGAATAACAGAGTGCCCAGTAGACATTTCCCTCTCCCCCACGCTTTCTAAAGCAGAGGGAGGGCCTCCAAACCAGGGAATCCCCTGCCTCCTCCCTCTCTCTCACACACAAATACTTACTGGGTCTTGTTCCTGCAGAACTTTACTTACTCTGAAAACGAAAGCAAAAGAAAGGGAGGGGCCGTTCTCTGAGGAAACTGTTACTGATCCTTTCCCATGAAGCCCTTCCTGTTTTCTGCTTCCGGCTCAGCCTTAAAGGCACACATTTTGCAGGTTTTGCACACAGTTTGCAGGTTTTTAAACCTGCAGGAGCTCTAAAACTACAGGATGACTGTGGGGGCAGGGCTTCCCCCACCGGCCAGCTGGCTAGGGGCGGGGAGAAGCCTGTCAAAATGGGAGAACCCCTACTGGGACCTGGGGATCGGGAAGCCTATGATGTGGTCAATCCTCTAAGAGCTTACAGGGCTCTTATTACAGGGCCTACTGTAAGTTCTTGGAGGATTGGCTACATCAGGGGTGTGTGGATTAATATGCAAAGGAGCTGTTGCTACAAAATGAGCCTGGACTAAGGGTCTCTGTTTGCAGCCGGCATAACTCAGAAACTAATGCTACATGTTTGAAAACAAGGCCATCAGTCCCAGAATGATGGTGGAAGTTGTAGTGCCAAAAATGTCATGTGTCTCTAATATTCAGATCCCTAATCCACCATGGAAGGTTGCCAGACCTACCTCACAGAGGCTGCCATTCTGACAGACCTACCACACAGGGTTGTTGTTAAGATAAAACGGAGGACAGGAGAACAACGCAGCTTTGGGACTCCACTGAGGAGAAAGACTGGGTATGGTATTTGTCAGGGCTCATTTTTTTAAATCAAAAAAGCCCAGCAGGGACTTGCTTGCATTTTAGGTCACACCCCCTGACACCAAGCCAGCTGGAACTGCATTCCTGTGTGTTCCTGCTAAAAAAAAAGCCCTAGTATTTGTTATAAATCTAATTTTAATTATATTTTTAAAGATTACATCATTTGTCATATAGCAAAGTAGCCTTTCCAAAAGGCTATTAGCTATTCCGCAGATACAGTAATAAAGAAAACAACCTGATGCCTGAACTGGGAGTTTCAACTTTTCTTCCACGTGTATAACAACTAAAACATACTAATATTCCATTACCATGTATGTAAAGTAGGGTTGCCAAGTCCAATTCCAGAAATATCTGGGGACTTTGGGGGTGGAGCCAGGAAACTTTGGGGGTGGAGCCAGGAGACACTGGGGTGGAGCTAGGAGCAAGGGTGTGACAAGCACAATTGAACTCCAAAGGGAGTTCTGTCCATCACAATTAAAGGGACCTCACAACTTTTTAAATGCCTTCCTTCCCTCCACCCTCCCCTTCTCTGATTTCACCTCAGAGGCGGAGCGGAGCGGGCGACGCCGCTGCGCTGCTGCCGCCTCTTCTCCACTTTACTGTAGCTGCTCCTCCGAGATGGGCTCAGCCTGAGCCCATCTCGGAGGAGCAGCTATGGTGAAGCGGAGAAAAGGCGGCAGCGCAGCAGCGTCACCTGCTCCGCCCCGCCTCTGAGGTGAAATCAGAGAAGGGGAGGGTGGAGGCAGGCCAGGAGCGTGGCAAGCCGCGAGTCCGGGTCCTAGAAGGACCCAGATTCGCGGTTCGCCATGCTCCTGGCCTGCCCCCCCTCCCCTTCTCTGATTTTACCTCAGAGGCGGAGTGGTGATGCCGCTGCGCTGCTGCCGCCTCTTCTCCGCTTCATCTTAGCTGCTCCTCCGAGATGGGCTCAGCCTGAACCCATCTTGGAGGAGCAGCTATGGTGAAGCGGAGAAGAAGTGGCAGCTGCACAGCGGCGTCGCCCGCTCCGAGATGGGGCGGCTCACCACGCTCCTTGGTGCCATTTCCCCTCCCCCCACTTCCGTTTTTTGGGGGAGTGGGGGAAGAGGCTGGAAATCCTGGGGTTCCCCGCCAGGGCGGGAGGGTTGGGAAGCCTAATGTAAAGGGCGAAGGAGCAGGAAAGCATCTTTTTTACTATTCTGTTAGATTATGTGGAAATATTAACTCCCCTCTTCTGTACTACTCCATGCAGAACAGGGATGAGAAGGTCTTGATGTCAAGTCGACGGATTCAAGAATGAGTCAAAGTTGATACTAAGACTACATTTATTGATAACCAGTACTCTGGCGCAAGCCTCTAGCTTGCTAAGAATGAAACCAATACATTGATACATGGGTTTTAAGATACACTTCAAAAACATTCCAAGGGGGGGGGGGGTTCAGGAGGAAACATTCACACATAACTACCAGATACTTTTTCAGGCGATAGCTAGCCGGTTGTCCTTGTATTATCATGCAAGGCTTCCTCCCACCTCAGGCCCTGAGAAGGCGCCGACTATTTCTTTCACACCAGTTGCAAATCAAAATAAGAAAGGGGGGAAGGGAAGTAGCTAAGGGTAGAACATTAGCAGCAATGGACCCATTATGATTTTAACCAGGCCTAATGCTCAGGCCAAGATCCCCCAGTCTTTAGTCATAATCAGTCGATCTTGACACTTGAGACCAAGATTTGAAAATAAATTGGGGGAGGGGAGACATAGGCCGTTTTCGCACTCACGTTTTACTGGCGCCACGACCCTCCTCACGCCGGCGAATCTGCATGGATTTCGCACCAGAAGCGCCGGCGCACCCAGAAGCGCCGGCTACTTCCGTCGCTAAGCCAGCGCAAACGGAAATCGCAAAGATGCAGGAAAACGTTTGCGCTGGCTTAGCGACGGAAGTAGCCGGCGCTTCTGGGTGCGCCGGCGCTTCTGGTGCGAAATCCATGCAGATTCGCCGGCGTGAGGAGGGTCGTGGCGCCAGTAAAACGTGAGTGCGAAAACACCCATAGAAAAAATAGGTGGAAGGAGAGAGAAACTGAACAAGAAAAGTGTAGAAAAGAGGCAGAAAGATTTATTATGCTGCAACACCACAATTGTAAGAGCCCATGGCGCAGAGTGGTAAAGCTGCAGTACTGCATTTGGAGCCCTCTGCTCATGACCTGAGTTTGATCCCAGCGGAAGCTGGTTCAGGTAGCCGGCTCCAAGTTGACTCAGCCTTCCATCTGAGGATGAACATATGAAGCTGCCAGTCTGAGTAGACAATACTGACTTTGATGGACCAAGGGTCTGATTCAGTATAAGGCAGCTTCATATGTTCATATGTTCATCCTTCTGAGGTTGGTAAAATGAGTACCCAGCTTGCTGCGGGGAAAGTGTAGATGACTGGGGAAGGCAATGGCAAACCACCCCATAAGAAGTCTGCTGTGAAAATGTGAAAGCAACATCACCCCAGAGTCAAAAATGACTGGTGCTTGCACAGGGGACTACATTTACCTACCTTTAACACCACAATTAATGCTTCGCAAGATCTGGCTGAGCAAGTAAAGGAAGAGAGAAAGGCTACAAGCAAGCAATTACTGTAGCAGCCACCAGCATGGTCTTGCATCAGTGTTGGCTTGGTTGATGGACATAGCATAGGGTTACCATATTTTGACAAGTGAAAAAGAGGACATCTTTCCCAACTGATTACTTCAAACAAGTGATCACTATGACAAATGTCATTTTAAATACCCCTGCTATTCAAGCTGTGATAATTGCTACTAAGAATATTCCTGACTTTTCAACCCAAAAAGAATACATTTTCATCAGTTTTTTTTCAAAACAGCCCAAAAAAGGATGGACACCCCCAAAAGAGGACATGTCTTCTAAAAAGAGGCCATCTGGTAACTCTAGCTTAGCATGATCTGTTAGGCAAGTTTGCTTCGGCCTTGGAGAATGGCAGATCTAGCCCATCCCTGTACTAGAGTGCCTTTTACTGTACTCCAGCCTCAGGCTTCCTTCATCCTTAGTGGCTGTAGCCAGAACTGCATTTTTAAAATAAATGGAAAGAAATTCTCAAAGAATTCAGGTTTTCACGGCTGGTAACATCATTAGGGTTTGTAGAATCTTTCGGGATCAAGTGCCGTGTTCTACTGGAGAAAGTTTTCCTTCCAGACGTTTCGTTCTCAGCTGTGGAGAACATCCTCAGTGGCATTGCAGCCGGAGCAGGCGCTCAGACCTTCTTGGCTGCTGTGTATTGAGTGGGGTGTAGGCTGGAGGGGGTGTGATGAAAGGGCAATTGTTTTGTGGATGTGCCCATTGTTTAGTGGGGCTTCCTGGAAGGGTAGTGATAAGGAAGCCCCACTAAACAATGGCCCCACTCAATGCACAGCAGCCAAGAAGGTCTGAGTGCCTGCTCCGGCTGCAATGCCACTGAGGATGTTCTCCACAGCTGAGAACGAAAGATTCTACAAACCCTAAGGAAAGACATTCTGTAGGATACAGCAGGGGTGGCTAACGGTAGCTCTCCAGATGTTTTTTGCCTACAACTCCCATCAGCTCCAGCCATTGGCCATGCTGACTGGGGCTGATGGGAGTTGTAGGCAAAAAAACATCTGGAGAGCTACCATTGACCACCCCTGGGATACAGCATGAGGCTGACTTGAAGGGCCCTTCAGCTGACTTGGGTCCCCTGAATTTTGTTTCCTCAGTCCCCCCCTCTGTCAGCAGCCTTGCATCCATGCATCATGATTGTTCATACACATTTTGATTGATCTGTCTACTTTATGAAATGACCTACCTATTATCCTGAGTGGGAGGTATTTTCCTACAGTGCAGGAAGAAAAGCAGTGAAACACAACTTTTAAAAAATCTCATATATCATAATCAATACAAAATAAGAAACTACTTATATTACTGAGGATAATTCAAAACAGACCCATACACATAACTGAATTTTTTCTTGCTTGGAATCCAATATGCTTCCTAACCTTCAAATTTCTTTCATATTAACTAAAGCACTATGCTTAACTAACTTCACTACCTCCCAATTTTTCCTTAACCAATCCAGTTTACTTGGAAGATGCTTTGTCTTCCAAAAGCTATCCAAGACTTCGTCTTGCTAGTGAAATAAAACTTCTTTACTGGAATTGCCCTGAATGGTATTTGAGTTAGAAAATGAACAGTAAGAAGGGAACAAACCAGTCTGAAACTTGACACAAGGGTGGTCTAACTCAAGTTTTCAGCATACTCAGTTTAGATGTAGTTTAGTTTTTCAGCATACCTAGTTTAGACTAAAATACTGCTCTGAGGGCTATATGTTGCCTTTATGGCTTTGTCTTGTTGCAATTCCAGTCTCTTATCACCTTATTCCTATTGTGCTACAGAAGTTTCAGCAGTGCTACAAACACTATTTGATTATTATCAATATATCTAATTTTTAGCATGGCCTCATATGTGAATACTTAAATCCAGAGCCTGGAGCCTGGAACAGATAAGACAAATCTCCCTACAAACCTGAGAAAAGCCCCAGGCTTGCAGAAACATCTGAAATCTTTAAAAAAAATAAATTTGGAGATTAAAACACTCCAGAATAATTGAAGCAATAACAGAGAGACCATGTCTCAAGTGTTGTTTGCTGCCATTCCATTGCTGCTTTCTTTCTCTCTCCCCCTACTCTCTACAGTAGCAAGAACTTTAAACGTGTAGGATATGTTTTTACTTTGTTGAGAAAGTATCAACAAGGGACAATAGAGAGAGAGAGAAAGAGCTGCAATGAGAGGGTATGTGTGTGAACAGGAAAGTAACTGAAGGCGAGAGATTCCCTTGTGAATCTCACAGCTCTCCCTCTATCATAATATACTTTCACCAAGAGAAGAGTGACATTCATGCTTATCTATTCATCCACTTTGTAGGTAGGATTTCATTTGTCTAATTTGCTCCATCCCTTTCCTACAGATACAAGAACAGAATTTTATTGGGGTTCATTATCCCCTCCATCTTGATGTTGAGCCCACCTCCTATTTGTATCCCCCACAGGGTCCAAACAAAGTTTTTTTGTACATTACCAAAACAAAAGAAGGAGACAACACTCTGGTGAGGCAGACTGCTCCTAACCCCATAACACTTACTAAAAATAAAATAGCTATTCTAGAAAGAAGTTGAGTTGCATCTAATATAAAAAAATCGGACTATTAATCAGGGCCTCTTAGTGATTAATCATTGGACCCTGAACCACAAAGAGATCATGCTGTATTAGCATTCTGCAGAACAGAGCAGAAAAAGAAGCAAAGAACGGGGCTTGCTTTTTTATTCCTCACAAATTCCCTTGTCCCAATAATGTATTTGAATTAACAACAAAATCACAGTTCAATGAATTAAGCAAGGCTATCCCAGACATACTTCCTCCCCATCTCAAACCTCCCTTTTGTTTCCATTAGCCATATCCCCAAAACCTGGAATTGCCTTTCACCCCATTTCAGCCAATGAAATATTATGTGATAGTTCACCTTATCTGGGTCCAGGTCTGGAAAAAAAAATCACCCATAAAAAAAAATCAATCTCTTGCCCTATAACGAACCAGAATTTGTACACAAGTCCTACACTGCCTGCAGTGTAACCCAAAGTATGGTGCTCTGCCATTCTCAGTCCTGCCCTATGTGACTTGAATGTGGTCTTTCTTGAGTGCGGCTTCAGATCACCACAGTTTGCATGACTATGGAAAGTATCCACATGTGATGTCCCTCCAGTGCCATTCCCCCTCATTTTATATTTTATATTATTGCCTGACCAGATGCCTTGATCCCCACTTTGGGATCTAGCTCCCCTATCTGTACATGCACAGGGGAAAAGCTCTAGCCCATGCTTTACCAGTTTTATTTAGTTCTTTGGCTTTTTGCTTCATGCGCTTGAGTAGAGTACATTACACACTCTTTGCGTCATTGCTTGAATATATGGGTCCTTGTAGCTGGCATTCAATTGTTGAGCACTGTTAAAATTCTTGATATTATTTTAGCTCATCAATTACGCTTATTCGTCAGCTCATCTACTTGTATTACTCCAATTTTTAAAAATGTTTTCTGTTTTCACAATATGAGGATTCTTCATTTTCCTCCCAAGCTGCTATGGAGTCCTTTTAACTGGAGATGGCATAAATTGAACCCAGGCCCTTCTGCAGACATAGCATTGGTTCCACCACTGTGTCACAGTCCCTCTGCTTACAAATACCAAAATCTGTCTTTTTTCCCTGAAGCAATCTGGACTGGGGTTTTAGGGATTAAGTGTAGCTATAAATATATTATTTACATATTTATTTTTCAGTTTAGATTTTTATTAACATGTTATCTACCACAAACATTTGGAATAGAGAATACAAACAGACATTTTAAAACTGTGAACAGCTTGCTGCTTTCTCACCTAACACAACAAAACAAAGGTACCTGTTATCTCTTAACAAATATTGGAGGGCATATTGAGTCTTGAAGGAACATAAACAAATCTATACTATCTGAAAATCAAGTTGCATGTATTGAACCCATTGTGGTAGCTTTAGGTGGTGCCTGAAGCAAGCCATATTAAATCTTGATTAGAAGCACGGCAGCAATTTGATTAAAAATTTCTGTTTAATCCAGACACATCACATTCTTTTCAGTTTCATTTGTGAGGTACCTTCTTTTATATATATATATATATATATATATATATATATATATATATATATATATATATATATATATATATATATAAAACCATCTCCCCACACAGTGGAATAAACTTGATGCACCTTTTTTGGGGAAAATACTCTGGTTTCAATGATGGAAGCACAAAGAAAAGTAGTCTGAATCCCCAGTGATTCACTGAGATGGATGTGATTTGTTAGGAAAGGACAAGACTGCTGCTGTGGTAGAGGTTTTTGTTTTTTTAAAGAGTAGACATCAAGCAATCTATAACACGGTAAGAATGTCAGACTAAAATACAGGAAAGCCAGGTTCAGAAGCTCACTCTGCCATGAAGTTTTCTGGGTGACCTTGGGGCAGTCATTCTCCCTCAATTTATTTTATTTTATCAAATTTATATCACCCTCCCCTGGTGGGCTCAGGGCAGCTCACTGATGGAACAACCTTTTCTTTTAAATATCCCATATTCCTGTAGATACCATATTTTCTAGGCTGCTTTACAGGGTTGTTGTGAGGATAAAATGGGATGAGAGGGGAAATGATGTATGCCACCCTAAGCTCCTTGGATGAAGGGCAGGATAAAGATGTTGTCTTAGCCAGTTCATCCAAGTCATCACCTAAAGCAGATTCCAAACTTTAGCTTTTCTTTAAAAAGATAGAATCATAGAGTTGGAAGGGACCTCTAGGGTTATCTAATCTGACCGCCTGCACAATGCAGGAAACTCACAAACACCTCCCCCTAAATTCACAGGATCTTCATTGCTGTCAGATGGCCATCTAGCATCTGTTTAAAAACCTCCAAGGAAGAAGAGCCCACCACCTTCTGAGGAAGCCTGTTTCACGGAGGAATTGCTCTAACGGTCAGGAGGTTCTTCTTAATGTTGAGCTGGAAACTCTTTTGATTTAATTTCAACCCATTAGTTCTGGTCCTTATTAATTTGTGGCAGGGAAAACTTCTCATTGCTTGTGTTTGAATCAGAACGTAGACAATTTCCTCCTTGGCCTGCCTATGCTAAACAGTGAACTGGGACAATTAAAAAGCAGTGCGGGGGTGGGGGGAGGGAATCTATCCTATATCAATTTTTACCTGCTTAACAACCTTTAGCAAAAGCTAGCCTTGATTAGTGTTGCCCACGGCTGATATCATCTTTCCAACAGTTCTTCAACTGGGTTAAGCTGGGAGAGAAGAATTCACCCCAGAGAGGGTCTGGAACAAAGGATGTGACCCTGAAGTCTGTTTCAGATCTCCCAATGCTAGGGAGGCATGCCAGCAACAGTTCCCCATGTATCAGCCTCAGTACTTCAACTTGGGCTGTGATTGTGGACATGAAAGCTCCTCCTCCTCAGAAAAAAAAAGGAATAAGAATCCTTTCAATAAAAAGAGTGGGGATTTGAATGAAGGGACTCATGCCTAGAATGTCCTTCCATTTTCAGCATCACTGACAGACAGTTGTACTATCTAGAAGAGGGCTAAGAAGTGATCTGCAAAGTGGTTTTAATGTGTGACATCTGGGAGAATGTATGAAATTATTCAAAAATGGTTTTAAATTCTGGTTTTATTGATGTTTTAATGTTTAACTGATGAATAATTGTAAATTCGGGTATTTTATTTTGTTTCATTATTGTACCACTGCATACTGTATTTTATATTATGTGAGCTATTATGCCATTAAAGGTTTGGTATGGTATGGTATGGTATTATGTGAGCCGCCCTGAGCTTGCTTTGGCGAGGAGGGTGGAATACAAATTAAAAATTATTATTATTATAATAGCTGAGAAATCCTGTGAACTGCTGAAGGAATGTGATTCATAGGCTTGTTTATACTGATGCTTGTTCACTAAAATACACTGTTTCTGGCATGACAGACTCGGTGCAGATGGCCAGTTAGAGCTGACACAGGGATAGCCCCCAGATGGATTAAAAATCAAAGTTCAAACGCGCACATCTATCAATTGTAGGGTTGTCTGGTCAAATTCAAGAAATATCTGGGGACTTTGGGGGTGAAGCCAGGAGACTTTGGGGGTGCAGCTAGGAACAAGGGTGTGACAAGCATAAGTGAACTCCAAAGGGAGTTCTGGCCATCACATTTAAAGGGAATGCACACCTTTTTAAATGCCTTCCTTCCATAGGAAATAATGAAGGATAGGAACACCTCCTTTTGAGGCTCATACAGTTGGACCCCCTGGTTCAATCTTTTTGAAACTTGGGGGTATTTTGGGGAGAGGCACTGGATGGTATACTGAACATTTGGTGCCTCTACCTCAAAAAACAGCCCCCCCCCCCGAACCCCAGATACCCGCAGATCTATTCTCCATTATTTCCTATGGGAATAAGTCTTCATGGGGAATAACATAGTTCCTAGCGGACATTTCTCTTCCCTCCCCCTGCTTTCTGATGACCCTGAAGCAGGGGGAGGGCCTCCAAACCGGGAGATCCCCTGCCACACCTGGGGATTGGCAACCCTATCCTGTGGTGTCTCTAGAGCAGCAAAAAAGGCTACCATTTAGGAAGTGGTAGCACATCTCCCAAGCGCTTCCCTGCCACCTTTCTCAGCCATCTGAATGGCCAGGGAGCACCTGGAAGTGCCTCTCAAGTGCTTGAGAAATCTGACGCTCCTCCAGAGTGCATGTAGCCCATCCCTCTCCTGACAGTTGGGCCTGCTTCCCATTATGCTGGCTTTCGTCTGAACTGGGACACTGCTGCCCCAGGCTGCCAGTTTGGACCCAAACCTTAGAAGCTGTGGCAAGATGGTTGAGGCAAAGTTGATAAAAGCTTAATCCAGCTAAGATGGAGGTCCTGTACCTGGGCCAGTGGGAATTAGGTTTGGGCATCCGAACCCTGGATGGTGCATCTCTTGTGCCGGCTCAGAAGGTGAAGCGTCTGGGGGTGACACTGGATGCCTCACTTTCAATGGAGGCATGGGTCACAATGATTGCTCGATCTGCCTTTTATCACCTTTGGCAGGCCAGACAACTAGTGCCCTACCTATCCTCCCAGGACCTAGCTACAGTGATCCATGGGATGGTCATTTCCAGGTTGGATTACTGTAACTCACTCTATGTAGGCTTACCCTTGAGACCGATCCAGAAACTTCAGCTGGTGCAAAATGCAGCAGCACAGCTGTTGATAACAGTGCCTATTTATCAGCTGAGTACCAGATCTGTTTTTAGTATTGTCTTTTAAAGCCTTACACAGCCTGGGACCGACATACCTATGGGACATCTCCCCATTTATGTCCCGGAGATCACTACGATCTGGTATACAACATCTGCTGACCGTTCCCAGCCTGAAGAACGTCTGTCTTGTCTCAACTAGGACCAGAGCCTTTTTGGCCTTGGCCCAGCCTGGTGGAATCAGCTCCACTTGGAGATCCTGGCCCTCACTGAACTGTGACCTTTTCATAGGGCCTGTAAAATTGAACTATTCCCCCAGGCCTTTAGTTGAGGCAGTGGCCATCCTACTCTATTGGGCGTTCCATTCCATCGGCCTGCCCTATGCTGCGGTACCATTTCTGCTGTAATATTAAACTACCTCTTTACTGTGGCAGATTCTTAATCTATATAACATGCCCAACTGAGCCATCACCTATAACTGTTTATGATTAAATTGTACTATTTTATTGATATGATATGTTTTAATTGTTATTTATACTGTTTTTATAATATTGTTAACCGCCCTGAGCCCTTTTTGGGATAGGATGGAATATAAATAGTATAAATAAATAAATAGTCTGATAACGGTCATGTAACTACATAATTATCTATTTAAAAGCACCTCGATATTAAACTTTCTCTTCAAAAAGGTGGTAATAAAAGGGACTGTCCCTTGTAAAAAACATCCCCTAAATCTGGCAACAGTGTAAGTCTCAAGAAGTTTCCTCTATATCACATTATGGACTTGCTAACCTACAGTATTCCATAGGGAAAGTATTGTTCTATCTCTGTAGTACACACAATAGCACAGTGAACATGAAAGCTGTTCAGTATAACTTTTTAAGATCGATCTTCATTATTGTCTCTTTTTGCTTCCCACAACAGAAGAGTGCTAATAAAAACCTTCGGTACTTGATGGTAAATATCAACTACTAACAGATGGCAGCTGACTGGATTGTTTGTATGCCCTTTTCTGGAACCACTTGAGAGCCTATTTCCTTGGAAGAAGCAAGGCAAGGCTATGATTTTGCTGGCCCCCAAATATTTTGCAGCAAAATCCAGAAATGGAACTCAGTGCCAAGGCATCAGAAAATACTGAGTGAAATTAGATTACAGCATCTTTATTGAATCCTGTCAGAATTCTGAATCCTGTCAGGTTTGGCTGGCTGGATTATTTTCTCACTGGGGCACTGCCAAAGCTTTCACAGCATCCATAGAACTATACGGAAGAATCAAGTCATGCCACTCATGGTGGCAGTGGTGATAATGCCTCTAGACCTGAGTCCCATGACTTCAGTTTTTAAAAAAGGTACAGGTAGTCCCCTGTGCAAGCACCAGTCATTTCCAACTCTGGGGTGACGTTGTTTCACAACGTTTTTACAGCACACTTTTAAAGGGGTGGTTTGCCATTGCCTTCCCCAATCATCTACACTTTCCCCTCAGCAAGCTGGGTACTCATTTTACCGACCTCGGAAGGATGGAAGGCTGAGTTAACCTGGAGCTGGCTACCTGAACCCAGCTTCCTCAGCCGCCCTGAGCCTGCTTCAGCGGGGAGGGCGGGATATAAATAAAATGATGATGATGATGATGATGATGATGATGATGAGCAGGGAGCTCAGACTGCAGTACTGCAGCTTTACTGCTCTGCGCCACAATCTGGCAGGATGTGACTGTGCAAAGAACAGGCTGGAGGAACAGCTGTCACAGATGTGACTTATTGCTAGGAGAGCTGGTACTAGAGTGAAGACTACTCAGATTTCTGATTAACTTGAATGTACAAAACACCTTCCATTCTCAATATATGTATTAATATGAATTAGGAGTAACTGGGGCAAAATAGGCAAAACAGACAGGCACATTCAAGAGATAGTAGTAGGCAAGGCACAGTGTCCAGGCTGCTTGTTGACATGGACCGACAGGCTGCACTGAATGAGGACAGATTACCTGGGCTCAATAGTGTGTGCACCCGAGAGTGCTCAAATAACTTTCTAGAGAGCTTGCAGAGCCTTTGTCCATCATTTTCAAGACCACTTGGAGGATGAGAGATGTGCCACAAGACTGGAGGAGGGCAAATGCTTCATCAGTCTTCAAAAAAGGGAGGAAAGATGGTCCAGGAAACTACAGGCCAATCAGTCTGACCTCTGACCCAGGGATTATGATGGAGCAGATTTTAAAGGGGTAAATCTGTGAGCATCTGAAGGACAATTTGGTGATCCAGGTAAGTCAGCACAGATTGGTCTGAGAAACTATGTGAACATTTCTCAAGGTACCCTTGCAACAAAAAGAGCTAGTAATATTTAAAAAAAATAAATTTGGGGCTTCAATGATGAGGCATGATATATTTCTGTTACCCCTTTGTTGTCCATTGCTATGGGCTTGACCACACTGAAGGAGAAGGAAGCCTTACATAGTTGCTTAGGCATCATGTTGCTTCCTGCCTGCACCTGCAGTACAATTTCCAGGTGACATTGCTTGAACATACATGCTCCAAAACTTTACAGGTTAATTAAGAACTTTTGAATGAAAGCAATCACTTATCTATGCTTCTTGGGAGAAGTCTGTAATTAGCGCTTCTAAAGTGAGCTAAAGGGGAGGGAGGCTTATCCACAGTTAATTATTACAGTCACTGGGAGCCCTGAATTATTACTTGGTGCACCAGTTTGGTGAGTGTTGTGCTGCATATTCCCTGCTGGTGAAAAAGGAAGGAGGTGACTTCTTAGGCTATACTAAAAAGCTCTGCTGAAGATCATGGGCCCTACTTGTACAAAAACTGTAGCAAAGGGCCGTAGCAAGGAGGGGGATTAAGTGAGGCTGAGTGAAGAAGTGGAATCCAATAGCAGTTTTGAAACTTAATCCATTCAATAGTGACACAAAGTTGCATGTTTCATTGTAGATATTTTGTGTCTACAAAGTAGCATCTCATATTTTTTCCCTTATTGCTTACCATCAGATATATGTTCTTCTTGTCCAGAAAAGAGGCAGTGGATAGGGTGGGGAGCGAACACAGTAATTCTTCATATATAAATGAATCCCTCATACCAATTCAGGCGGATTACCAGCCAGGTACTGAGAAAGAAAGAAAAAACTAAGGTTGGGAGGTTAATTTTCCAAACTAGAAAATAAATTCTGGAAAAAAGAGAGATAAGTGGAAACATCTTTGACTGGCAGCAGTATTATAACACACAGCTATTTAATTGCTTTCCTGCAACACCCCTAGAGGGATAGTCTGGTTCATAAACACCTAATTTCATCTGTCCAGACAGGTAGTGAATGATATTGCTCTTCCAGAGAGATGATGAATGGAAATAATTAATAATAGTAAATCCCAAGGACCAGAGATTCTCCTCAAATCTAAATTTAAGTAGCTATGTCCTCTGTGACACCTGGGAAGTTCCTTTAATACTACACATGAATTTTCTTGTTTCCTACCACACAGGAATGCTCTTTATGTGAAGCTGTGAAAGCTAGACAAAGATGAAACAGAACCATGGGATGAATGTCCACTTAATAATTATTTTACAATGCTGGCAGAAAAGTGTGTGTTTAGAATAAATGAACACCAATAATAAGTCCACATAATAAGATCTATTAATGGAATATGAAAAAAGTCCTAGCGACATTTTGTAATATCTTACTGATTCAAAAAATCCATAAATATTGGCAATTTTTATTGGAAAATATTGATCTGAGGTATAGTCTTATTGAAGAAAATGGGACTTGAAGGATGTAATTCTATTCCTATATCCTTGGGAGTAAATCACTTTGAATCCAGAGTAAGTAAACCATACATAGGATTAGTAGGCTTCCCAATCCCCAGGTCCCAGCGGGGGATCCCCCGATTTTACAAGCTTCCCCCCTCCCCCAGCCAGCTGGCCAGCGGGGGAAGCCCCACCCCCACAGCCATTATGCACCTCCACAAAAGTTTCCCATAGGGAATGATGGGGAATTGATCTGTGGGTATCGGGGGCTCTGGGGGGGGCTGTTTTTTGAGGTAGAGGTGCCAAATTTTCAATATAGCATCTAGTGCCTCTCCCCAAAATACCTTCCAAGTCTCAAAAGGATTGGACCAGGGGGTCCAATTCTATGAGCCCCAAAAGAGGGTGCTCCTATCCTTCATTATTTTCTATGGAAGGAAGGCATTTTAAAAGGTGTGCTGTCCCTTTAAATGTGATGGCCAGAACTCCCTTGGAGTTCAATTATGCTTGTCACACCCTTGCTCCTGGCTCTGCCCCAATGTCTCCTGGCCCCTCCCCCAAAGTCTCCTGGCTCCACCCCCAAAGTCCCCAGATATTTCTTGAATTGGACTTGGCAACCCTAAGGATTAGGCTGCTGCATCCATTTGACTGGATATATTTGTACTGTTTTGGCATTTCAAAATCTTCCCGTTTTATGAGCATTACCATTTATGACTCCTTTTTCTCTATGGCAATTCCATTTTGGAAGATAACTCTTGTATTTTCCATCTACATTTTCAACTTGCCTGTCCTGCTCTTTTGCTCTTCCTGCCACCATTTTATCCTCACAATTATGTGGGGAATATTATTCTGGGAGGTAGTGAACTGGCCTGTGGTCATCCATTGACATGCTGGTTTTACAACTGTGCAATATTTGTATATTCATAATTAATTTCAGTTATTTATTTTCTCCTGTGGTTTTCAAAAATCTCAGTAAAGAAAAAATTAGGTTCAGTGACAGTATGCTTCCTGTTTCTTCTTCAGTCAATGTATTTCCCCCTAGACAGTTCTTCTCTTTTATGTACTACTTTCTGGAACTAAAACAACAACAGCAGAGCTCATTTCAGCAATTAGTACAGGGAAATATCTGTATAACACAAACATACGATGAAATATCACATTATAGTTCCATGAGTTGCTCAGGTAAGTCACAGAAATCACCCCTCAAAAAGCAACAAAACAAAACAAAAAACCCACACTACCTTTTCTCCATTTTGGAATAACCTTTCAAAGAAAAACAGTGTAAAACCCACATACTATTTTAGTCATTATAAAGAACATTGGAGAGACATGGTATATTGCAAAATATTATACAGTGCAAAGCACACAGTTCCTCTTTTTAATTCTTAAGCAAAGAGTTTTTGGAGCAGCTATTCACACAAAATCTACTATTATTTGGTATTAAAGAGCAAAAACCCTTATTTGTTTAAGAATAAAGGCCAAAGTGGGGTGGGGGAAAGAGATCTTTAGCAGTTTATCCCCTCCTGGATAGAGGAACTCAGATGCCTTAAGTAATACCTGATAAAAGACACATAAGGATTTATAATTACTGTTACCAGGGCTTTTTTTGAGCAGGAGCACACAGGAATGCAGTTCCTGCTGACTTGGCATCAGGGGGTGTAGCCTAATATGCAAGTGAGTTCATGCTAGGCTTTTTCTACAAATAACTCCTGTCTGAAACAATGGTGATATCAGGGGGTGTGACCTAATATGCAAATGAGTTCCTGCTGGGCTTTTTCTACAAAAAATAAGAAGCCCTGACTATTACTACTACCTATGCAGCCATTCACAGAAGATCTAGGATCCAGTTCATTATACACATTTCAGTTGAGCTTAGAAATATTGCCCAGCATGCTGAATTATGACTGTAGTCTTTAGGATTTACCATGAATGAAAGAAAAATACAAAATTATATATACAAACCAGGGCTCTTTTTCTAGCAGGAGCTCCTCTGCATATGGTCTTAAAGGTGCCACTGGACTCAAACTTTGTCCTGCTGCTTCAGTCCAACATGTCTACCCACCTAAATTTAAAATTCACAATTTAGGATGGCTTTAATCAAAGAAGAGCCCTAAATAAAACCAAGTTTTGGGCAAATGCTACAGCATTGCCCCAATAGGGATGGGCATGAGCCGAAAAATGAACCACAATTTGAGCACAAACCAGGCTGGTTCATGGTTCACTTTGAACCACTTTGTTTTATTGCATCATTTCTGAACCCAAAAGCAAGCTGCGTTTTTCTGTGGCGGTTCAGAAAATTTTTCTGTAGAGGTATGGAAAAATTTTCTGTGGAGGTTCAGAAAAAAAATTGCAGTTCATTCTCCAGACAGTCAAGCACTGATTCAATCAATTGCTAGTAGGGTTGCCAAGTCCAATTCAAGAAATATCTGGGGACTTTGGGGGTGGAGCCAGGAGACATTAGGGGTGGAGCCAAGATCAAGGCTGTGACGACCCTGAAGGGGGGGAGGGCCTCCAAACCGGGGGATCCCCTGCCCCCACCTGTGGATTGGCAACCCTACCGGCCAGCAGGGAAGGCGAGGAGGGCCTCTCCCTCCGGCTACCAGCGCAGCTCCCCTCCCGCCTTCCGCATCGCCCCCGGCCTTACCCAGTCCTTGGCTCGGAAGGCCAGCGCGCCTCCTCTGCAGCCATGCCGCCTCCTCCTCCTCCCGCCACGCCTCCTTTTCCTCCGAGGTCGGCCCAGCATGCCCCTTGCCACCCGCGCAGCCATAGGCCCAGCAGAGGGGCCGGGTGGAGAAGCGAAGCGCGCCCCCCTTGCCCATGCAGGCCGCCTTCTGCAGGAAGTGGAGGGGCAGGGCGCAAGTCCGGCCTGCTCTCGCTCCTCAAGCGTTGCTGCTCGGGGTCCTAGAAGGACCCAGATTCGGGGCTCGCCACGCTTCTCCGTAGCTGGTCCTCCGAGATGGGCTCAGGCTGAGCCCATCTCGGAGGAGCAGCTACGGAGAAGAGGCGGCAACAGCGCAGCGGTGTCGCTTGCTCCTTGGCGCCATTTCCCCCCTCCCCCGCTTCCATTTTTTGGGGGAGCGGGGGAAGAGGCTGGAAATTCTGGGGTCCCCTGCCAGGGCGGGAGGGTTGGGAAGCCTAATTGCTAGGCAACACTAGGGATAGACTTGTGGACAGCCCTAGAAACACCCAATGCAATTGTTCATAGCTTGATAGACAGCTTTGGGAGCCAACCACAGAGCTCCCATTCTGCTCTATGGTAGCAGATTATATACTGGTTTAATACCACACCCTGACACAGCTGTGTTCACTTTGCAACATGAAGAGAGAAGAGTTAGTTGTTATGAGAGAAGAAGAATTATTTGCTGTGTGGCTGATTTAGGGGAGGCTTTGAGGGACTCCTTCCCCCACCCCCCATACAGTGGGGCATTTTTTAAAATATCTGGTTCCTTGTTGTGGTTTCAGGGACTGAACCTGAAGCTAAAGATGACTTTCCTGGGTTTTTTTTGGGGGGGGGGGACACTATAACTTGGACATCCCAAATCCATTCTTTGCCAGAATTTGGGGTGAGTGGGTGGAGGAGAGCCTGCTGAAGACTCCCTGTGAGTTTGGCATCTCTAACTTGTGAGGGGGCTGTTCTACCACCTTCTGAACCAAATAAACCATGAATCAGTACAGGAAATGGAAAAGTTTGTGTAAGTTCATGGTTTGTGCAATCACAAAAACCATGAACCAACATGAACTACCATTTTCCCAGTTCATGCCCATCCCTAGCCCAACACATTGGTGTCAATTCCAGTTCACATTGAAAATAATATCACAACAACAGGAGCAATTCCCCTATCCCCCCACCCAGAGCTGGAGCAGGGAATGGGCAACCCAGGCTGGGAAGGTTCCAGCCTGCTCCACCAGTCTCACACAATGAAAAACCAAGGGTGATTTGGGCCTGCACATGATCAGTGAATCCTGTCTTATTACAGTGCATTAGTGGCTTCAGTGCTGATGCATTCTCCCTCACTCCTTCTCTCATCCTGCCTTGTGGTTCTGTATGAATGGCAAAGCCTCATAGCATCATCTACTTTCTTATCAAGGGCCACTGCCAACATCTGAGTAGGGAAACTTTTCTCGGTTTCAGCCACTCATGGAATGCCTCCTTCCCCCAGGATAGCCAAGGAAGCTGACAGGTTTTCATGTTAACTCTTGCCTCACAGAAAATGAGGAAAACAACGTCCTGTTGGAGATATACCATCCAACACACAAACATAATTGAATAACCAGTCATTTATTTTACATGGCCTATATGATGCTTGGATTAAATACTGCATCCTTCACTCTCCATTTTCATTCATATGTTCCAGCAGGGTTTTAACACCTACAAACACTACCAACCACAAACCACCAGAGTGTTCACATACAGAGTCCAAATCCGCAGTAAAGCTCCTGGAACAGCCCTCTACTACCACAGTAGTTTCAACTCACACAAAACTGAGCCTTCCTTCAATCTCTAACTGGCCAGACCATTTATAAAGCCAGACTCCAGTTTTATACTAGATTATATCAGTATACCTACAGGAGTATTACTTACTTAGTTCTGGTAAGAAGTAGCTATTTTGCAGAGTCTCAGGTAGACAACAGGTCTTTCCCAACATGTTTTCTTTCACTGGGGATGCTAGGATATGAGCCTCAAGCCTCCTGCATGCAAAGCACAGGTACTAAGTCACAGCCTTTCCCCCTTGGGTATCTTTTCTCCAATCTCTGTCCATTTCTCCGCTAGCTGCCTAGCCATAGTTGATCTATTACCTTCGCATTGCCCTACTCTATGTTCTGCTGTCATGGTGTTAATATTTGTATAGTTTCTTTGTCATGGTAAATGACATCGGGATGGATATCCCATTCCATGCTAGAAACCCAACATTGTTAAGAGTGAAATTGCTGAGCAGTCAGATTAGAACTGATAAAAGGAAGTACTTCTTCACCCAAAAGGTGATTAACACATGGAATGCACTGCCACATGAGGTATAGTGATGGCTGCCAGCATAGACAGCTCCAAAAGGGACTTGAATAAACATATGGAGCAGAGATCCATCAGTGGCTATTAGCCACAGCATATTGTTGGAACTCTCTGTCTAGGGCAGTGATGCTCTGTATTCTTGGTGTATGGGGGGAGACACCGTGGTAGGGCTTCTAGTGTCCTGGCCCCACTGATGGACCTCCTGATGGTGCTTGGTTTTTTGGCCACTTTGTGACACAGAGTGTTGGACTGGATGGGCCATTGGCCTGATCCAACATGACTTCTCTTATGTTCTTATGAGCGGCTAAGATCTGTAAGACTCAGGTCCAACTCCCCACTCTGCCATGGAAGCTTGCTGGATGACCTTGGGCTAGTCACTGTCTCTCACTCTCACCTACCTCACAGGGGTGCTGTTGTGCAGATAAATAGAGGCAGGGGGAATGAAGTTGTAATGATGTTGCTGAATGTCCCATTGGAGTAAAAAATGGGGCATAAATGTAAATAAAACCCATTTTTAGCTCAACCAGTCCTAGATTAACCATTGGCCCAAATAAGCACATGCTTAGGGCATCAGGGAAGGGGGGCATCACAGAGGAGTTTTTTGCTTATATTGCTTCCTGCAATATAAATAGTTGTGGGGTCTGGCTTGAGGGATAGCCTGGAAGAAAACTGAATTTTAATCTCTTATTTCACCTTCAGTACTTATTGAGTATTAATGACTTGTCAGTTAAGAAATGGAAGGGGGGGTACCATGGTTGGACTGTGCTGAGGGCATCTTAGTCTTAATCCAGCCCTGAGCTCAGCATGCCCTAGCTTCCAAGCAATTCTTGACATAGTTCATAACCCAGGGAGCTAAACTCTTGTCTTTTGGAATTAAGAACATGTAATGAAGCTTGTTGGGATGCAGAAAGGTGGTGTCAAGAAAACAACGATGAATTACATTTAGCCTCCCTGGTGGCATTTGTAAGGGCAGAAAGTCGAGATATAGATTTTGTAAAATAATAAATAAAATAATAAAGTATCAGAATGCTGAGAACCTAATACCTTTGTCTAAGCCTTTTAAAGCATTAAAACCTTAATCAGAGCTTCTGTTCTCCAAAGAAGCAGTTGTGTCACTATAAATTCAGATATTAGGGCAGTTATCAGACTGTGGTTGTCAAAGGATTATTAAAACCTGATTACAGACATATGATATCCAGCAAGGCAAGCCTGCTGCCACTAGAGGGTATAATACTAATCATGATTTTGTAAGAAGTTGTTTGAAGAGAAATCTAATGATATTTTGGTTGTTTAGAATTAGGTTTCAAACATAACATGAAAAAGAGAGAGATTGATTGTCATATTCCAACAGGTATTTCAAAGGATGTGAAATATAAGTTTTGGGCAATAAATATATCATTTGTATTGTTCTGATTCAAAAAGTTAAGGATGATAATGGAATGATGAAGCCAATGGAAAAGTGTGTGATGGCCAAACTTGGAAAATGTAAACTATTCCTTATAAAATAGAAGCAAAATCATTTTGGAATTTTACTGAATGTAAAATTACAGATGACCATCTTCAAAACGTAAAGTACCCAAGGCACTGGGATATATAAAGGAACTGACATGAGAAGGGTCATACTTAGTATGTTGTGAACCTGAACATTAAGAGGATTATGAAGTTTTTTAAACATATAGTTGTAAAATCTTGACAGCAAGTTAATAACATACTGTCTGTGTGACAAGAATGATTTATGCAGATTGAATTTGTTAGGTAAAGTAATTCTAATATACGGAGTTGAGTTAATATGGAAAAACTGAGTGACACAAACAAGTAAGGCAACACAACTTCAGAAAAGGTAGGTAGCACTATCCAGTCATCCTCCAGTCTGGCTGCCCTCACTTCTAAGTACTGCTTGGTGTATAGGAGAACGGTCTGTGCCATAATTGAATTGGGAACTAAAAGACACACAACTTAATAGGTATAAAGCAGTATGAACTATGAAAAGAGAAAATACTAGTTGAAACTAATGGTAATTTGAATAAAACAGATCTCTCTAATTTCAGCTCTATTGGACATAGTGCCAGATATTCTCAATCAAATGTGGTTCTTAAATGCAGGGGCGGCGGGGCAGGGGGGGTAGGGATGCTGTCACAGGTTCTAAATAGAGCAGTTATCCAAATGATTCTTGGAACACCAGACACCTACATACTTGCACACAGCCAACAATAGCAAAAGAACTGAACATTTAAATGGTGAGTATAAACTATTTTACTAGGGAAATATTTAATAGTTACAGAAAGTATTAAATGCATTTCTCGGCTTGGCTTCGCGAACGAAGATTTAAGAAGGGTGCAATAGTCCACGCCTGCTGCAGGCTCGCTGGTGGCTGACAAGACCAATGCGGGACAGGCAGGTCCGGCCACAGTGGCTGCAGGGAAAAGTGTGATTTAGGGTTGGTGCTGTAGCAGTGCGATTCTTCCTCAATCTCCTTTTGTCCTCAAGACCAGCTATGCGTGCGTTCTCAAAAGAAGAGACAGCCTGGTGGATGGTGTGCCTCCATGCTTTGCGATCTGAGGCTAGGTCAGACCACTGGTGATGGTTGATGCGACAGGTGCCAAGGGATTTCTTCAAGGAGTCCTTGTACCTCTTCTTTGGTGCCCCTCTATTTCGATGGCCGGTGGAGAGTTCGCCATACAGGGCAATCTTGGGAAGGCGGTGGTTTTCCATCCTAGAAATATGCCCTGCCCAGCGCAGCTGCATCTTCAACAGCAGTGCCTCGATGCTGGTAACCTCCGCCCGCTTGAGAACTTCAGTGTTGGTCACAAAGTCACTCCAGTGGATGTTGAGGATGGTGCGAAGGCAGCGCTGATGAAAGCGCTCAAGGAGTCGCAGGTGATGATGGTATAAAACCCACGATTCGGAGTCGTAGATGAGGGTTGTCATCACAACCGCTTTGTAAACATTGATCTTTGTGCCTTTTTTCAGATGCTTGTTGCTCCACACTCTTTTGTGCAGTCGGCCAAATGCACGGTTTGCCTTTGCCAGCCTGCTGTCAATCTCCTTGTCGATCTTAGCATCGGAGGAGATGATGCACCCCAGGTAGCTGAACTGCTGGACTGTCTTCAGAACTGATTCACCCACAGTGATGCAGGGAGGGTGATAATCTTCCTGGGGTGCAGGCTGGTGGAGAACTTCTGTCTTCTTCAGACTAACTTCTAGGCCGAATAGCTTGGCAGCCTCTGCAAAGCAGGACGTCATATGCTGCAGAGCTGATACCGAGTGGGAGACGAGTGCATCATCATAAGCAAACAGTAGCTCTCGGATAAGTTTTTCCATTGTCTTGGAGTGGGCCTTTAGTCGCCTCAGGTTGAACAGGCTGCCATCGGTGCGGTAGCGGATGTAGACACCATCGTCATCATCTAGATCTACTGCGGCTCTTTGAAGCATCATGCTAAAGAAGATCGTAAAGAGAGTTGGCGCGAGAACGCAGCCTTGCTTTACACCTGTGCCTATTGGGAAGGGCTCCGAGAGGTCGTTGCAGTGTCTGACTTGGCCTCGCTGGTCTTCGTGTAGCTGGATGATCATGGTGAGGAACCTTGGGGGACATCCTAAATGTTCCAAGATTTGCCACAGGCCTTTCCTGCTAACGGTATCGAAAGCTTTGGTAAGGTCAACAAAAGTCACATACAGAGCCTTGTTCTGTTCCCTGCATTTCTCTTGGAGCTGCCTGAGAACAAATACCATGTCAGTGGTGCTCCTGTTAGCTCTGAAGCCGCACTGGCTCACTGGGAGGAGTTCTTCTGCAATGGTGGGCACCAGTCTGTTCAGGAGTATTCTGGCAAGGATTTTGCCTGCGATGGAGAGCAGGGTTATCCCCCGGTAGTTGGAGCAGTCTGACTTTTCCCCTTTGTTCTTGTATAGGGTGATGATGATTGCATCGCGAAAGTCCTGTGGTAATTTGCCTTGTTCCCAGCAGGTGACAAGTACTTTGTGAAGTGAGCTATGTAGTACTGTGCCCCCATGCTTCCAGATCTCTGGTGGAATTCCATCAACTCCTGCTGCCTTGCCACTTTTCAGTTGCTTGATGGCTTTAACAGTCTCTTCTAGAGTGGGGATCTCATCCAACTCTGTTTTCACTGGTTGAAGTGGGGTGAGGTGGATTGCTGAATCTTGAACTACGTGGTTGGCACTGAAGAGAACCTGAAAATACTCCAACCACCAGTTCAATATGGATGCCTTGTCTGTGAGGAGCACTTGGCCGTCTGCACTATGCAAGGGACTCTGAGTCGGATATGATGGACCATATACTGCCTTCAGGGCTTCGTAGAACCCTCTTAAATCACCAGTGTCTGCACACAGCTGGGTTCTCTCAGCAAGCTTGGTCCACCACTTGTTCTGAATGTCTCGAAGCTTGCGCTGGAGGTTGCTACATACAGCGCGAAAGGTTGCTTTTTTCCCAGGACAGGAGGGCTGAGCAAGATGTGCTTGGTAGGCAGAACTCTTTTTTGCCAGTAAATCTTGGATCTCTTGATTGTTCTCATCAAACCAGTCCTTGTTCTTCCTTGTGGAGAACCCAAGGACTTCTTCAGAGATCTGCAGGACGGTAGTTTTTAGGTGTTCCCAGAGTGCTTCTGGAGAAGGGTCTGTGGGGCAACTGGAGTCCTCAATTCTTGACTGGAGTTTTGCCTGGAAGGCAGCTTTAACTTCGGCTGACTGGAGACTGCCAACCTGAAACTTCCTCTGAGGGATACCTCCTCTCCTGGGTGTGAGTTTAAAGTGAAGACGGAGATTACAGCGTACAAGATGATGATCCGTATGACATTCTGCACTGGGCATTACTCGGGTGTGTAAGACATCTCGAAGGTCTCTCTGGCGCACCAGAATGTAGTCGATAAGGTGCCAGTGCTTGGACCGTGGGTGCATCCAGGTTGTCTTCAGACTGTTCTTCTGCTGGAAGATAGTGTTGGTGATGGTGAGCTGGTGCTCCATGCAGAATTCCAGCAGGAGGCGCCCGTTGTCATTGCAGTTGCCAATGCCATGTTTGCCAAGTACTCCTTTCCAGGCTTCCGAGTCTTTACCTACTCTGGCATTGAAGTCGCCAAGGATGATCACCTTGTCCTCTGTAGGGGTCTTCCGTACGAGGTTGTGTAGATCAGCATAGAACTTGTTCTTTTCTGCAGGATCTGCTTGAAGGGTTGGGGCATACACACTGAAGAGTGTTGCATGCTGCTTGTTTTGAAGTGGGAGGCGCATGGACATGATGCGATCTGAGTGACCTGTTGGCAGGTTTTCGAGTTTGGAGGCAATGGAGTTCCTGACCATGAAGCCAACGCCAGAAAGGCGGCTCTCAGCCTTTGACTTACCTGACCAGTAAAGGGTATAGCCAGCACCGTGTTCTTGAAGACTACCTTCCTCAGGGAAACGGACCTCACTGAGAGCTGCTATGTCGATATTCAACCTGAGAAGTTCGTGGGCAACTAGAGCAGAGCGTCGTTCAGGGCGACCACTGTCTACTGTGTCAAGCATGGTTCTGATGTTCCAACACGCAAGCTTTAGTCTTTGCACACTTTGTGAGGCAGGTGCATGCCTTTTCTTTGTTGTTATTTTTTGACCGCAAGTAAGGATGCCCGTTGACCGTGGCTAGCCAACTGGGGTGGAGGAGACGAGCTTTGTTTAGGCCACCTTTTCTAGGCCCCTCTCCGTGTGGAGCAAGCAGTGCTGTCCCTAGATAAGGCTGCTTGGTCGTTCAGGGTGCTGCCGAAAAATGCTTTCCTCTTACAGAATGGCACTATATGAAGCATTCAAAACAATGGAATAACAGCTAGGAAAGCTGAGATAAAGATAACTCCAACAGGCAAGTACTAATTTTTATGAATGGTGTAATTCTCTTTTTAGTGGCATCTGAAGTATTAAAAAAGGAGGATTACAACATGTGGAAGAAGAAAATGCTACCTCCATAAACTTTATGCTGTAAAATGAATTGAAGATTAATTGAAGATCTCTTTAAAAGTCATAAGATAACTTTAAAATTAGGGCTACTGAGACGGTGGAAAATGTGCAGGCGCAAATTAGTCCTTTAATCACCCAGAAGGTCTCTCAGTGGACTGATGTTCAGGAAGACATTGGCTTATCATGCATGCACATCCTACTGCATTTTTCAGAATGGTATGCCTTTAATCTTGACTTCAGATTCTGTGCCTGCCTTATATACCATTCTTTTTCCTCTACTACATTTATTCTGCAGTTACATTTTTAAAAACCTGCATTTTTCTGAATCAGGGTGGAACATCACTTGTGACATGTTGGGGGGTGCCATCCAAAGTTTTTAAAATTTATGCAGCTACCCTATCACAACTGTGCAGTACTGACCAGCAAGCACCTTCCATTTAAATCCTCATGGTTCAGGTTTTGAGCATACATTTTAGTGTTAGTTTGTTGAATGAAAGGGAACAGAAAGGAATGCAGGCAAAGGGGGGGGGGGGAATCCACTGTTGAAACTTACTAGACTTTTTCTGGAACTGGCAAGCAGCTGTGAAGCCCCTTTTCCATATTGTGGCGCACTAGGGGATTCTCTGCTGTGTTATCATCTACTGTGAAAAATGGGGGAAAGTCACATGATTTCATAATATGGGGAAACTTGTTGAGTGTACAGAATGCATGGTGGAACCAACCTTGACATTGCAAACCATGGTCATTGGCAATGTTTGTGTGTGTGCATGCTCATGCATTCCTGTGCAAAATTGGCTGCAACAATGTTTTGCACAGGGCTGCAATTTGTATGGTATAGCAGTTCTCTGACGGAAGCTCTGGAGAGCTTTTTTAGTTTTGTGCCCTTAAGGTGAAAAAAGGGGGGAGAGTATTTTTGCCAATGTTTTAGCACAGCTACATAGTAACACTCATTTCCTGCTCTTCCTTGCAAATTTACACAGTTTTCTCCTTGTGATTCTCTAATTTGACCCTGCACAGTGGTCATGATCTTGGCAGTTTTTAAAAGCCTGTCCTGTGCAGATTGAACTCTTTCTCCAAATGGATCAATCCAAAGCAATTCTTAAGTCTGGTGGTTGACAGAAGGTCCATGTGGCTCAGCCACCATTTTAATGTTAGGCTTCTATAGACTGCCAAAATGGTCCCCCCACACACACTTTGTTCACTAAAGCATTAAAGGTAAAAAATGTTTCCAATGCTTTAGGCTTCCCATCCCAGTGTCTCTCTCTCATTACATATCATGTCAATTTCATTCTGTGCTGAGGATGCCTTCCTTTATTTGTTTGCATGCAGCACAGACATCCTCATTTTCTTTTTGCACCAGGGATGCTGCCATTTGCCTCCTCTCTGATCTCCCTTTCAAATCAATACCAGCGAGGAACTAAACTTCACATAGTTCCTTATAAACTTCCCCTCCTTCACATTAGTTTTTCTTTTACTTAGAAGAGGAGGAGGAGGAGGAGGAGGAAGAAGATATTGGATTTATAACCAAAGGACTCCTAGAGCATCTTACAATCTCCTTTACCTTCCTCCCCCACAACAGAGCTATGGCTGACTCAAGGCCATTCCAGCAGGTGCAAGTGAAGGAGTGGGGAATTGTTATGTATGTGGACCCAAGTGAAGACTTTGGATGTGCCTGCCAGGCTCATTGCAGCCATACAAACTGAGCTCGGGGACTTGGGAACAAAGGGCTGAGTTTCTGGGTTATGTCGCCTTAAGCTCAGCGGGGGTCCGTGGATCGTCTCTCCAGTGGCCCCCCTGAATCTGGCAGTTGGAGGGGTGCCACAGACATGGCACCCCCAAGGAGACCCTGAAGGGGTCTTCTTTTGGTATGGGACTTTTGCAAGAAGCCAGGGGCATAGTGGTGGCTGTTCCTATCCTTCTTGTATGCCCCAAAGCTCCACCGCCATGATAGCTAACACAGCAGTAAGAGGTGAATGCCTGACCGCTTGCTTTCTTTTCTCTCAATAAGCTTCTGATGTATCGCTTCCCTACCTCAAGCATGGCAATTCTACTTGGCAAGTAAGTGTGCTTTCAATACCACTGGCTAATGGGTCGTTTTACATAACAATAAGCAAGTCAGTTCAAAGGAAGGGAAAGAGGTGGATTCCACCCCCACTTTTCCTGTGAATGAGGCTTTGAAAAGTTAAAGAACAACTTTGACCATTGGCAACAATCTGAATTAGACTGAATACAGATACCTAAATCGACTTGAATTATAATTGGATATGTGTTAAAGAGGCTATTATCTGGCTGCAATATGGTCTGAACAAAAATGAGATATATTCTAGAGAGATCTGTCTTTGTTGTCTGATTGCAACTGAAATGGTAACATCCAAAATCACAGCTGGAGGAGATTTGGAGAGGCAGACTCTGAGCTACTTTTCAACTTGGATTAATAGACTGAGTTTGTTGACAGAGAAAAATGGCATCGCCAAGCAAAATGTTTTATAAAAAAGACATATTACGTAGCATAGTTTCTCTGAAGCAGGATCTTGGTTCATTAACAGAACTGATTAAAAAATGGGAGCTTTTATGCTGAAAGCTAGTGAAATCTTAAATCTACATGAGCAGAGTGTTAAAGAGATCCTGGTGATGTCTGTGGAATTGGAAATGGAGAGTGATCCGCTGGGAAACGAACAAAAGAAAACCAAAATGGAACCTTATGACTCAGTTAAAAAGAAGGACCGGAAATCGAGACTGATTGAAGCTTTTTCTAGAGGAACAAATGGCGTGGAATCCTTCCTACTTTTACTGAGAGGGATGACTGCATTAAGGAGAGAGAAGGTGCACCTCAGCCAAAAAATCAAGATGTGGAAATTTTTCAGGAAGAAGGGTTTTTGAATTGTCTCTCTCTGTGTGTGTAGTTGGATATGAAACTCTCAATAAGAACTGGCATGCGATCTTAAAAGGCTAAGTGAGATTTTTGGGTTATATTAAGTTGTTTCTCCTAGAGTAATATGGATACAAGAGCTAAAGGACTGAAAAGTTTTGAAAAGAATTTTATGTAAATAAATAGTTAACTCGGATTGACTTTTAAGAAGATAGACAACATAATTATCTTGTAATTTGGTAGATTTGCTCTTAACAGATAAAGATATTTGTTTCTTATGCTCATTTTAATGACGATATTGTTAAACTAATAAACTAGTCTGTATTTTCAATATGGTTGAGTTAAGCAGCAAGAATCAAGACGTAGAAATCTTTCAGGAAGAAGGGTCTTTGAACTGTTATTCCCTCTGTGGGTAATTAGATATGGAATTTTTAATAAGAACTGATATGCGATTTTAAAAGGTCAAGTGAGATCTTAAGGATTGAAAAGTTTTGCAAAAAATGTTATATAAATAAATAGTTAATTTGGATCAATTGTTAAGAAGGCAAACAGCACCATTATTTTGTAATCTGGTAGATCTGCTCTTAGTATGTTTGTTTGGAGAAACTGTCTATACCGAGACAGATAAACTATTATGTTTTATCTTTAGCTTGTTATTTTTTTTCTCCCTGTGTTCTATGGCATTTTAAATCTGTTTTTTTCCCTTTCTTTCTGCTTGAATTAAGTTAGTTTGAAGGATAAAGATATTTGTTTCATATGCTTATTTTAATGATGATATTGTTAAACTAACAAGTTAGTCTGTACTTTCAATATGGTTAAGCTTAGCCAGCCAGTTCTGTGTTGAGACTGCTCTGACTCTTTTATACTTATATGTGCTGAAGAAGAATTGTTTAGACTTGTATTTTAAGTAATAGTTTAGTTAAAAATCTATAATGAAAGACAAAGATGGTAAAATACATGGGGAGAACTCATACCTGCAGGTAGAAAGAACTGGGTATTTCATTTGGAGGTAGAATTGTAACTGACATATTTGCATTTTTCTTTGCTTCTGTTTTTCTCGCTTTGTATCCACCCCTTCCCCTCTTTAATGTATCTATGTTTGTGCCTTTTCTCTTTGTAGTTAAAATCAATAACAATTATAAAACTCAGAAACAAAGGGCTGCAGGATCCAAATCTCTGCAGCCCATCCCCAGTCTTGTAATGTAGCCCCATTCTATATCATGTTTATTAAAGAGCTTGTGATCACTCAACTGGCAACTCCTCCATGCTTAGAACCCACTATATTATAGTGGCAACGAAGGTGGGATCCGGATGAGAGAGGCCCAGGACCAACTGGCATTGCCAAACGTGCAGAGCTCCAGTACTACCACGCAACAGGCACCGCCGCCCAGCCTGACCATGGCCACTGTGTCTGGATTGCAAAACTCCATCCTGGAGTTCGACATAGCACAGCCTGAGGCCTGGGAAGCCTGGGTCAAAAGACTCAAGTACCACCTCATGGCGCAACAAGCCAAAGATGATGAACCAGAAATCAAAAAGGTCATCCTGCTGAGCAACTGTGGGATTGCAACCCTACAGCTCACAGAGGACCTGGTCGCACCAGGAATGCTTGAAGCATCCTCCTTCGATGAGATCATCAATGCGCTGACCGGCCATTTTGTCCTGAAGCCTACCTGTCTCACCTGACAGCTTGACAGATTCCAGGAACCTAATGAGATGGCTGCAATCTTCCTGGCCCACCTGCACGACATGGGAAGGAAGGCGGATTATGGCAAGCAACTTGAAGACGCCCTGATCATGAAGTTCACTCACGGCCTTCGGGACTTGAAGGCACGTAGGAAAATCACTACAGAAGATGATCCTACCCTGGCAAAGGCCCTACAGATAGCTGCCACCACCGAGGATGCGAGTAAGGAGAAGGACCGCTGCCAGGGCACCAGCGCTCACCAGCTGCGACTGGCCACAGAGTCAGAAGACTCTGACGGGGACAATGCCCTGAAGCTGTGCCAGGCAAGTTGACAAAAGCCATGAGCACTGGCAACAGAAACGACCACCCCCAAGACCTGCCGCAGCTGTGGGGAGCCACACGAGCGACGCACCTGCAGGTTCCAGAGCATGACCTGCCACACGTGCGGAAAGGCTGGGCATCTGGCCTGGGTCTGCTGATCGTCGGCGCAGCAGCAAGGGAAACCTCCACGCCAACAAGATGGCCACCACCATGAGGTCGCACTCGTGGACGACATCCAGGCACTCTCCACGATGGGGACCCAGGTATGCCAACTGCCCCTTCCATCTCCTGATAAGTACCACATGACTGTGTTCATTGATGGCAAGCCCTGCAAAATGGAAGTAGACTCAGGGGAAGGCCAGATGATCACTTCAGCCCACACATTTAAGGGGTTATGCCCAGGGGGAGAGGCCCAACTACAACCATCCCCATTTGTAGTCCGCAATTTCCAAAAGCGGGAAGTTGCAGTCCTGGGAGTGGGCCTGGTCCAGGTTCAAGGGCAAACTTCCCCTAATTGTAGCGGATGGGTCCTGAGTAGCCTCCTGGGTGGGCCTGGTTCAAGGCCCTAGGGATACGAGTAACAGGTATCCATCATGCCCCCATTCAAAGAGACTTCCAAACCGTGTGCTTGGAATTTCCCACTGTGTTCGATGTACACAGGGGACTCCATAGCACTACAGCTAAACCCGAACATGCAGCCGATATGGCTGAAGGCCAGGCGTGTGCCCCTAGTGTTGAGACCCAAGATTGAAGAGGAGCTAGACCACCTCGTATCCCAAGAGGTCCTTGAACCAGTAGCGAATGCGAAGTGGGAAAACCCCATCATCACTCTGATCAAGTCAAATGGCAGGAAGGACTCCTTTAAGCAGTGGAAAGCTAGTCCAAGTGAGGTTAATAGAAGGGAACACAGGCTGTGGCAAATCAAATGCAAGACTGTGGTCAGGCAGGCAAAAAGGGACTATGAGGAGCATATTGCAAAAAACATAAAGACCAATAATAAAAATTTCTTCAAATATAGTCGAAGCAGGAAACCAGCCAGGGAGGCAGTGGGGCCCTTGGATGACCAAGGGATGACTGAAGGATAGGGAAATGCATTTTTTGCCTCCATCTTCACTGTGGAAGACGAGAAGTGTTTCCCCGCTTCAGAACCACTAATTTTGGAAGGGGTGTTGAAAGACCTGAATCAGATTGAGGTGACAAGGGAGGAGGTCCTACAACTGATTGACGAATTAAAAACTAAGAAGTCACCAGGTCCAGATGGCATACATGCAAGAGTTCTGAAAGAACCCGAAGTTGAACTTGTGGATCTCTTGACAAAAAAATGTAAACTTTCATTGAAATCTGCTTCCATTCCTGAGGACTGGAAGGTAGCAAATGTCACCCCCATCTTTAAAAAGGGTTCCAGAGGAGATCCGGGAAATTACAAGCCAGTCAGTCTGACTTCAATACTGGGAAAGTTGGTAGAAACCATTATCAAGGACAGAATGAGTAGGCACATTGATGAGCACAAGTTATTGAGGAAGACTCAGCATGGGTTTTTGTAAGGGAAGATCTTGCCTCACTAACCTGTTACATTTCTTTGAGGGGGTGAACAAACATGTGGACAAGGGGGACCGAATAGATGTTGTTTATCTTGACTTCCAGAAAGCTTTTGATAAAGTTCCTCATCAAAGGAACTTAGTAAGCTCGAGAGTCTTGTGGATCAAAATGGGCAGTCTTCACAGTGGAGGATGGTTGAGGCTGTGTGAGTGGGCATCAACGTGGAAGATGAGTTTCAGTGTGGCCAAGTGCAAAGGAATGCACATTGGGGCCAAGAATCCCAGCTACAAATACAAGTTGATGGGGTGTGAACTGGCAGAGACTGACCAAGAGAGAGATCTTGGGGTCATGGTAGATAACTCACTGAAAATGTCAAGACAGTGTGCGATTGCAATAAAAAAGGCCAACGGCATGCTAGGAATTATTAGAAAGGGAATTGAAAACAAATCAGCCAGTATCATAATGCCCCTGTATAAAACGATGGTGCGGTCTCATTTGGAATACTGTGTACAATTCTGGTCACCGCACCTCAAAAAGGATATTATAACATTGGAAAAAGTTCAGAAAAGGGCAACTAGAATGATTAAAGGGTTGGAACATTTTCCCTATGAAGAAAGGTTAAAACACCTGGGGCTCTTTAGCTTGGAGAAACGTCGACTGTGGGGTGATATAATAGAGGTTTACAAGATTATGCATGGGATAGAGAAAGTAGAGAAAGAAGTCCTTTTCTCCCTTTCTCACAATGCAAGAACTCATGGGCATTCAATGAAATTGCTTAGCAGTCAGGTTAAAACGGATTAAAGGAAGTACTTCTTCACCCAAAGGGTGATTGATTAATATGTGGAATTCACTGCCACAGGAGGTGGTGACGGCTACCAGCATAGCCAACTTCAAGAGGGGACTGGATAAAAATATGGAGCAGAGGTCCATCAGTGGTTATTAGCCACAGTGTGTGTGTGTGTGTATGTGTGTATTGCCCACTGTGTGATACAGAGTGTTGGACTGGATGGGCCATTGGCCTGATCCAGCATTGCTTCTCTTATGTTCTTATCCGCATCTGTGCTGATTACGAATGCGCGATTAATAAGGCGCTGCAGGGCTACACCTACTCAGTGGTGAGCCATGTACTAGCGTCATTAGTGGGGAAAATATTTTTTGGAAACTGGACCTGGCACAGGCGTACCAACAGCTCCCTGTGGAAGCCGCCACAGCAGAGGCGCAAATGATTGTTATGCACCGGGGGGCCTTCAGAGTAAAGCGCTTGCAGTTCGGGGCCAGTGTGGCTCCAGGAATCTTTCAGAATCTGATGGACTCCCTTCTTAAAGGTATTCCTGGAGTCCAGCCGTTCTTCGACGATGTGCTGATAGCAGCTACCATGTGCAGTTTGCCGGCCGCCTCCGAGCTGTGTTGCAGAGGTTTGATGGGGCAGGGTTGAAAGTGAAATGGGAGAAATATGTGTTGGGGGTGCCCTCCATTGATTGCCTGGGGTATACGGTGGCCGCGAGCAACATTCACCCGGCCCAGGATAAAATAAAGGCCATTAGTGATGCGTCGGCACCCACCAACAAGGCGGAATTACAATCCTTCTTGGGAATCCTCAATTTCTACCACACCTTCCTCCCCCACAAGGTGGCGGTAATATAATAATAATAACTTTTTATTTATGTCCCGCCCTCCCCGCCGAGGCAGTCTCAGGTAGCAGAGCCCTTACACAGACTTTTGGACAAACGGGCACCATGGGTTTGGGGTCGCTGGCAAGCTGCTGCTTTTCAGGCTGTAAAGGACATTCTAACTTCCAACAGCTTGCTGGTGCACTTCGATGAGAGGCTGCCCGTCGTTTTAGCATCATTCTACTGGATGGCCGCAAGGTTCCAGTAGGTTACTATTTGAGAACTCTAGAGAAACTGGAGCGAAACTATGCTCAAAGAGGGCCAGGCCATCATGGCGGGGGTTAAAAATTCCATTATTTCTTGCACCAGCCCTTCACCATCTTGATGGACCACAAGCCCCTACTGGGCCTGTTCACCCCAACCGCCAAACACCCCAAATGCTTTAATTGTAGGTGTTGAGGTGGTCCATCTTCCTTGTGGGTTACCAGTACGACCTTAAGTATCGCCAGGGAAGGCGATGGGCCATGCCAATGCCCTGAGCTGCCTGCCGCTGCCCTCAACAGACCCAGATCCAGATCCAGCATTCCAGATCATGTTGCTAGAGTCTCTCCCAGACCACCCGGTACATGCCAAGGACATTGCCCGCTGCTCCTCTAAGGACAAAACTCTATCCTGAGTTCTAGACTGGGTGTGGAGGGGGGTGGCTGGAAGGCCGGGTGGGTTCAGAATTCTCTGTATTTGCATCCTGCAGGGACGAACTGTGTGCACATAAAGGATGTCTGTTGTGGGGAAGTAGGGTGATGGTGCCCCCGGTACTGCGGCAGCGAGTCCTAACAGCCCTGCACGAGACCCACCTGGGAATTGTGTGCATGAAGGCACTAGCTCGCAGCTATGTGTGGTGGTCCGGGATAGACGAAGCAATTGAATCCTGGGTGGCCAGATGTCAGCCATGTCAGGTGACCCAACCAGCGCTGCCCTGCGCCTCAGCACAACATTGGGAGTCCCCTCGCAACCCCTGGTCCTGTTTGTACCTTGACTCTGCAGGGCCATTCCAGGGGCAGGTATTCTTCATTATTGTGGACTCCTACTCTAAGTGGATGGAAGTAGTTCTGCTAGCGTCCACATCCATGCGGGCGGTGCTAAGGGCCCCTCCGCAGGGTTTTCGCCACACATGGCCTCCCGGATATGTTGGTATCGGATAAAGGGATGGCTTTCACCTTGGCCGAATTCCAGGATTTCTGTGGCCAGAACTTAATAAAGCACATACTGTCAGCCCCTTTTCATCCTGCCACCAACAGCCAAGTGGAGAGGATGGTGCGGGTTACGAAGGAAACGCTCTGCCGCATCATACATGGAGAGTGGGAAGCCCACTTAGCCAAGTGCCCCCTGGCACAACATTCAACCCCAGCACCGTCACCTGCTGCAGCCCAGCCAAGCTGCTCATGGGTCGGCGGCTGGCTACCCTGCTTGATTGCATGCACCCGAACTGAGCTCCTGACCTACAAGAGGTGCCAGAAGTGGTCCAAGCACCCCGGAGGTTTGACACAGGGGACTTAGTGTTTGCTAAAAACTTTGGGGCTGGGCCAGCATGGATACCAGCATGGGTTTCCAGAGTATTGGGTGCTGTCATATACGAGGTTACATCCGAGGGGGGGGGGGGTTCACCATGTGGCGGCACATTAACGAATTACGGGCACACGAGTCACCCGTAGGGGAGGGGGACGAGAGCATCGCTAATCTGACAGCCATGCCAGACACCGCATCGTACAAGCTAGAAGAAGCAGTAAGACCAGCAGCAACACCCCTGCCGGCACTCGAGACAGCAGAGCAGCCAGGACTACCACCAGAACAAGAGACCATGGGGAACCCAGCTCCGCCAGCCGAGATTCTCTCGGTGCCAAGCCCTACGCCCAGGGCGCCAGAAGCTGCCGCCACGTCCCCGCCCACACCAGCGCTCAGGCGGTCAACACGAGAGCATTGCAATTCCGCGTACCTAAAAGACTATGTCCACTAGGCGGCTTGTGAACTAAGGGGGAGAGGGATGTTATGTATGTGGACCCAAGTGAACATAAGAACATAAGAGAAGCCATGTTGGATCAGGCCAACGGCCCATCAAGTCCAACACTCTGTGTCACACAGTGGCAAAAAATTTTATATACACACATACACTGTGGCTAATAGCCACTGATGGACCTGTGCTCCATATTTTTATCTAAACCCTTCTTGAAGGTGGCTATACTTGTGGCCGCCACCACCTCCTGTGGCAGTGAATTCCACATGTTAATCACCCTTTGGGTGAAGAAGTACTTCCTTTTATCCGTTTTAACCTGTCTGCTCACCAATTTCATCGAATGCCCACGAGTTCTTGTATTGCGAGAAAGGGAGAAAAGTACTTCTTTCTCTACTTTCTCCATCCCATGCATTATCTTGTAAACCTCTATCATGTCACCCCGCAGTCGACGTTTCTCCAAGCTAAAGAGTCCCAAGCGTTTCAACCTTTCTTCATAGGGAAAGTGCTCCAGCCCTTTAATCATTCTAGTTGCCCTTCTCTGGACTTTCTCCAATGCTATAATATCCTTTTTGAGGTGCGGCGACCAGAACTGCACACAGTACTCCAAATGAGACCGCACCATCGATTTATACAGGGGCATTATGATACTGGCTGATTTGTTTTCAATTCCCTTCCTAATAATTCCCAGCATGGAGTTGGCCTTTTTTATTGCAAACGCACACTGTCTTGACATTTTCAGTGCGTTATCTACCACGACCCCAAGATCTTTCTCTTGGTCAGTCTCTGCCAGTTCACACCCCATCAACTTGTATTTGTAGCTGGGATTCTTGGCCCCAATGTGCATTACTTTGCACTTGGCCACATTGAACCGCATCTGCCACGTTGACGCCCACTCACCCAGCCTCAACAGATCCCTTTGGAGTTCCTCACAATCCTCTCTGGTTCTCACCACCCTGAACAATTTAGTGTCATCCGCAAACTTGGCCACTTCACTGCTCACTCCCAACTCTAAATCATTTATGAACAAGTTAAAGAGCATGGGACCCAGTACCGAGCCCTGCGGCACCCCACTGCTTACCGTCCTCCACTGCGAAGACTGCCCATTTATACTCACTCTCTGCTTCCTATGACTCAGCCAGTTTTTGATCCACAAGAGGACCTGTCCTTTTACTCCATGACTTTCAAGCTTTCTAAGGAGCCTTTGATGAGGAACTTTATCAAAAGCTTTCTGGAAGTCAAGGTAAACAACATCTATTGGGTCTCCTTTGTCCACATGTTTGTTCACCCCCTCAAAGAAATGTAACAGGTTAGTGAGGCAAGATCTTCCCTTGCAGAACCCATGCTGAGTCTTCCTCAATAACCCGTGTTCATCAATGTGCCTACTCATTCTGTCCTTGATAATGGTTTCTACCAACTTTCCCGGTATTGAAGTCAGACTGACTGGCCTGCAATTTCCCGGGTCTCCTCTGGAACCTTTTTTAAAGATGGGGGTGACATTTGCTACCTTCCAGTCTTCAGGAACGGAGGCAGATTTCAATGAAAGATTACAGATTTCTGTTAGAAGATCCACAAGTTCAACTTTGAGTTCTTTCAGAACTCTCGGATGTATGCCATCCGGACCCGGTGACTTATTAGTTTTTAATTTGTCTATCAGTTGTAGGACCTCCTCTTTTGTCACCTCAATCTGACTCAGGTCTTTCAATACCCCTTCCAAAATTAGTGGTTCTGGGGCGGGCAAAAAGTTCTCATCTTCCACAGTGAAGAGGGAGGCAAAAAATTCATTTAGATTCTCAGCCATTTCCCTATCCTCCTTCAGTAATCCTTTTACCCCATGGTCATCCAAGGGCCCCACTGCCTCCCTGGCTGGTTTCCTGCTTCTAATATATTTGAAGAAAGTTTTATTGTTGGTCTTTATGTTTTTTGCAATATGCTCCTCATAGTCCCTTTTTGCTTGCCTGATCACAGTCTTGCATTTGATTTGCCACAGCCTGTGTTCCCTTTTACTAATCTCACTTGGACTGGTTTTCCACCGCTTAAAGGAGTCCTTCTTACCTTTTACAGCTTCCATTACTTTGTTTGTTAACCACGCAGGCCTTTTCTTATGCCTGCTTGTGCCTTTCCTAATTTGTGGAATGTATTTTATCTGAGTTTCTAGGATTATAGTTTTAAATAGCATCCAAGCTTCCCCAAGGGTTTTGACCATATGTACCTTTCCTTTCAGTTTCCTCCTCACATGCCTCCTCATCTCAATGTATTTATCCCTTTTAAAGTTAAACGTGGTTGTGGCGGTCTTTTTGGACAACTCCCTATTTATACAAACGGTGAAATCAGTAACATTATGGTCACTGCTCCCAAGTGGCGTAATCACTTTTACATCTCTCACCAAGTCTTGGGCATTACTTAGGACCAAATCCAGGATCGCCCCACCCCTGGTAGGTTCTGAGACCATCTGCTCCATAGCACAGTCATTGAGAGCATCAAGAAACTCAATCTCTTTCTCTCGACCAGAACACATATTGACCTAATCAATCTGCGGGTAGTTAAAATCACCTATTACGACACAGTTTTTACGTTTAGCTGCTATCTTTAAGCCTTCCATCATATTATAATCGTCCTCTCTGTTTTGATTTGGTGGGCGATAACAAACTCCCATAGTTAAATTTCCTTTGGGCCCTCTATTTCAACCCAAAGCATTTCTAAAAGTGAATCTAATTCTCTGATCTCAGTCTTACTGGACCGTATATCCTCTCTGACATACAGAGCCACCCCACCTCCAACCCTTCCCTCCCTATCCTTCCAATATAGCTTATATCCAGGAATCGCCGTGTCCCACTGATTCTCCTCATTCCACCAAGTTTCTGAGATTCCCACAATGTCTATGTTTTCTCCCAACACTAAACATTCCAATTCACCAATTTTACTTCGAACACTTCTAGCATTTGCATACAAACATCTATAATTTCCCAGGCGAGCTAGGCCCGCCACCTTCCTCCTGCCGCCTCGAGACTCTGGCAGACAGTCCATATTGTTTGTCACCTTCACAGTGGACAACTCTGGTCCGTTACCCGGTAGAAAAATAGCAGCTAACCCTTCATCTCTTTGAGACGAGTCCTCCCGAACCAGAGACATTTCATCTCCTGTCGGCTTTCCCCCAAGATTTAGTTTAAAAACTGCTCTGCCACCTATGTGAAGACTATAAAGTGAAGACTTTGGATGTGCCTGCCGGGCTCATTGGAGCCATACGGACTGACCTTGGGGACTTGGGAACAAAGGTCTACAGGATCCAAATCTCTGCAGCCCTAGACCAATCACAAGCCTCTGCCAGTTTGAATGACCCAATGATGTGCTAGCGCGGGAATCCAGAGATGTATATAAGTTGGGTCGGTAGGCCTATCCCCAGTCTTGTAATGTAGCCCTATCCTATATCATATCTATTAAAGAGCTTGTGATCACTCAATTGGCGACTCCTCCATGCATAGAACCCACTATATTATAGGAATCAAACCTGGTTCTCCCAGATAAGAGACCATGCACTTAAACACTACACCAAACTGGCTCTCTGAGACTAGTGATAATCTCATATTGCTAGACTGATGCAGCTTGTAAAAAAAAAAGTGTTTTTTTTTAAAGGAGGGGAAAATGGAGCTTGTAAACCAATGAAGCGGGGAGGATGGTAGAATGTGCAGAGTGAATGGAACAATCTTGATGTGGGTGGGGAGTGACCTTTTAGGGGTAGCAAAAAGGCAGGGGGAAATCCAAAAGAATCTGTATGTTTTTTAATTACTTTTGGTTGGAAGCAAAACAAAGGGAAAATCAGCACAGATACACTCCCAGAAAACTTGGAGAAACAGCAACCAGACAGTGAACTAAGAACTGTAGAGAGGAAAATCAATACAAAATGGCAAAGAAAACCTGACAAAAATGCATGATGAATGTGAAGGAAAACATCCATGCATAATAGGCCTTTATGAAAGGTTGGTCAGATTCCTCCTTGTGAAGAGGAGGAGGCAGCTTGTTACAATCACATTTGGATTGCCATCTTCACAAGGATGTCAGTACACACTAAGGTGGGGGCTACATTATCCCTGAACTAAGCAAAGTTTATTAAAATTGTTATACCTTTCCTTTTGACTCAAGTTTGAAGCCTTCTTCCAATCTAAGGAAACTTCTTTTGCATTACATAGTTCTTTCAATGGAGTAAGAGCCACTTAAATTAGATGAAGGGTACTTGCTGGAGGAAGGCTATTTGAAGGCTGGTTGGATCCACCCTATTTCCTTTTTTCATGAGAAGTCTGGTTGAGGCATGAGCACAGCAGCCTCCTCCTTGTTTCTTGGCAAAGAGACAGTCATTGGTGAGGAGTTGTAGCCGCTGCTGTATTCACAACTCACAACTACACCATCCTCTTTGTACTGAAGAGCTGTGAGCCCTGAGAAAGCTGCAGGAGCTTTTGCCATCTCCTTCCCTCAACAGTTGCTCAGTGCCTTCATGTTCAGGGATCATATTTGGCCTGGTGGAATTATAACATAGAGACAAAAATAATGTGTCACTTGATGTGAGCTGGAAGTGACGCATCACATGCAGGTGTGCTTTTTCAAGGGCTATTAAATTTCCCCAACTGTATTCTAAAGGACTATCACATATCAAATACCAAAGATGTGATTAAGGTCCGGGACATTTAGAGACGGACATGTTTTATTCTTAGCCAATAACATGGGCCAGTTAAAAAAAAGCAACCTGAAGAGGGTGAAACTCACCCAAGTTCATTCCAAGAATTGTACATTCTGTCAGTACCTTGATTCTTATGAAAATTCGGGGTGGGGGAGAAATAATCTATTGGCACATAAAAGCAATTTAAGATTTTAAGATCCTATATCTAATAATGTACTCATGGGAGGCACACACACATTCTTTGTTGCTCTGTTTTGGCAGACCCTTCCAGCTCCTTGAAAGATTGTTCACAGGGTGGCAGAAACACAGAGAAGAACAGCCACATGGGTTGAGCCAAGTGGCACGGAGGGGAAATCATATTTTTTCTCCTACTAGCTGAGGTTATGTTACACAAGACTGATTTCCCCACCTTTTCTTTTCTCATTGTAGCACCCAAACCCATACTTTTTTCTCCTACTAGCTGAGGTTATGTTACACAAGACTGATTTCCCCACCTTTTCTTTTCTCATTGCAGCACCCAAACCCAAGCAGTTATGACTCAGTGTAGGTACACAGGAACAATCTTTCCAGAATTTGGAAGGATCTGCTGGAATGGAGAGGAACTCAGGAAAATAAACATTCAGAGTACACATGAAGATAGATCAAGATGGGTAGCTGTGCTACACATGGTTGAACACATGCCAGTGTGCAGTTGATTACACCTATTTAAACTATAATATATAGGCTCACCTGTTTCTCTTTAGCATTCACTGTGATTTTGTTAAAGACAATGATGGACGCAAGACTTAGCAGTGGTAATCTTGAAAGGCCAGACCTCTAGACAATAGCCAAACATCTAGCTCAGATATGATAGCAAAACACATATGGCTATGAAATATTTATGAAAAGCAAAATTAACAAATTAAATTTAAAGACACAATCCAGTCAACTTCAAGCTCTTTAACACCCCATGGATTTCAAAGGGAAAACTGTGTGTTTAATTCTCTCCCATTGCACTCAGTAGGAGTGACAGCCACCACATGCTCAGACACATGGGGAACATGCCATTTCTCTACACACAGCATATAAAGACAGAAGGATATAAAGTCAGAAGAATGAACTACAGACATTTCAAGCCAGTTAACAAGAATTTCTGTTTAGGAACCACTAAAGCCTCCAGTCAGGTGACTCTGGTAAGCCCACTGAACTCCTACAAAATACATCACAACTCGTTACTGAGGGAAACCACCAGGCTGCAACAAGCCTTCTGTTGAATGTCTGCCTCTGGCACTTGCCTGTGTATCTATTCCTTATATTGCCTCATTGTACTTGCTTTGTCTCTTCATCTAGCCTTATGCACCATTACTTTATTTTTTTTTTTTTTACTTTTTGGCTATGTAGTAGACTTCAGTATGGATCTGCATATGGACATTAGTTAATGAAATAATTTTTAAAAGCCATTATCATCAATATTATACTGCATTTTATTATAATAGTTATGACTCTAGATAGAGGAACATGTCTTATTCTTAACAAATAACATGGGCCAGTTTAAAAAAACCTGAAGAGGGTGAAATCTCTGAGATGTCATTGGGTGCTGTGGTGATTTCTTCTGATAGTTGTTAGCAGATGAGTCAGTGAGGGAGAGAGTGGTTCAATAGGTTATTTAAATGATGGGCTTCTGCCAACGAGAAGAGTTAGCTGATATTCCTGATGAAGAGGATTGTGGCGATACGTCAAGTCTGTTTACAGCATTTTGCTGTTGTCACAATTTCTGGGCTTTAGGAAAGGATTCTAGGTTCTATATGTTAGCAATGTGACATCCTTTCTCTGCCAATGGAGTACTTTCTCTTGAAGATTGTGTGTCCATTTTATGGGGTTTTTTTGTCATATGGTTTGCTTTTGTTAATTGCAGGCTGCAGTAGTAATATGTGCTTTGTGAAAGACAATGTACTTGTTAGTTGTTTATTTAAATAGTGTTTCCCGTCCTCACTTAGAGCCAGCTCTAGTAAAGTCTTTATATAGTATTTCCTCTGTGTGTATGTCTGAGCTACTATAATTATTTTTTTATTTTAATTTTTTTATTAAAAACATACATAGCACACAACAAACAAAACAAACAAAAGGAAATAAACATACAAATTTCGTATTCTAAACATAACATCTAATGGAGCAAAAGGACTAAACCTAAAACATATATATTATTTTATCAATTCAAAACCCAATTTCTTTGCCCATTCATACAACGGATTCCAGGTTTCCTTGCATTCCTCTACATTCCCTCCTCTCAACCTATTGGTTAACAAATCCATTTCAGCTGCTCCCAGCAGTTTCAACATGAATTCCTCCCTATTTGGTATTTGAGACAACTTCCAGTATTTGGCATACACTATTCTTGCTACTGTAACAATATGAAGCAGTAACTTTTTTGCTGCTTTGGACATCGACATTCTGCATACATTTAATAAATGTAGTTCCGGTACATGAGAAATTTGCATCTTTAATATCTTTTGAATCCAGAGAGAAATCTGCACCCAATATATTTTAGCCAGTTCGCATTTCCACCACATGTGGTATAATGTTCCTTTGACTTTACCACATTTCCAACATTTATCAGAAGCGTTTGGGAAAGCTCTAGAAAGCTTTTCGGGAGTATAATACCAACGGTATGCCATCTTGTATAAATTTTCTTTAAAGAGAGAGGATTTAGTGAATTTTAAATTTTCCCTCCATATTTTCTCCCATTCAGTTAATTCAATATTATAACCAAATTCCTGTATCCATTTAATCCAGCTCTCCTTCACACCTTCATCCTGCATTTTCAATCCAAATAACCAACAATAAATTTTAGAGATCAATTTTCGATCTGATCCCACTATGATAAGATCGAATTCATTTAAGTTTTTAGCGAAGCCTACCCCCTTATCCACGTTATACCTTGATTTAATTTGCATTTGAAGCCACCAATCTATTTTAAAATTTTCATCAATCTTCAAATCATTTTTAGTATCTAGTAAATATTCATAAGTCTGATTCTCTTCCCAACAAAAAAGGTTGGGTTGCACAGATGCTTCTATAGGGGAAATCCATTTGGGAGTGTATCTATATACTTTGTTTTTAACTTCCAACCATGTCTTAAACAGAGATTTCCTTACCTCATGTCTAAGAAAAATGCTTCCTTTTTTAGGTGTCTCATACCAAATATATGAGTGCCACCCCCTTGTCAGGTCAGCACCTTCCAAAATTAGAAGTCTTTTATTTTTTAACAACAGCCAGTCTTTAATCCAGGACAAGACACATGCTTTGTGGTAGGTCTGCCAGTCTGGTAAGGCAACCCTCCCCCCTTTCTTTACTGTCCTGGATGATTTTAAACTTAATCCTGGGTTTTCTATTTTGCCAGATAAACTTTGTCACTATTTTATTTAATTGCTGAAAAAAGGACTTGGGTATAATAATCGGTATCATTTGAAATAAAAATAAAATTCTTGGAAGCACATTCATTTTAACTGAGGCCACTCTCCCCCAACAAAGAGATTTGCAATTCATGCCACCTTTCCAAATCAAATTTGATTTCTCTTAATATTTTGTCATAATTATCCCTTACGAGAGTGTTCAGTTCCGTTGTTAAATTAATAACCAAGTATTTCATTTCCCCCCCCCCCAGCTAAATCCTGATTTATTTTCAAATTCCAATATTTGTTCTTCCATCATGTTTTTTGATAAGAATTTAGTTTTTTGGTAATTAACTTTAAATCCTGCTACTACTCTGTATTGTTTTAAATTTTCCTTCAGACTTTGAATAGAACCATTTGGATCTTCAAGAACAATTAAAATGTCATCAGCAAAGGCTAGGGTTTTATAAACTTCTTTCTTCACTTTAACTCCTTTAATCTCTGAGTCTTCTCTTATTTTTTTTAAAAAGGGTTATAAGGTTAATACGAAGAGGATAGGTGACAACGGGCATCCTTGCCTGGTTCCTTTTCCAATTGTTATAGAATTAGATAGTACACCATTTAAATTTTTTCTTGCTTTTTGACTTGTATATATTGATTTCACAAATCTTATATAATTTTCTCTGCAACCGATTGCTCTCAAGACTTTAAAAATGAAGCTCCAATTAACATTATCAAATGCTTTTTTTGCGTCAAGTGTAATTGCTGCAAACTGTTTTTCGGATGTTCCTTGTAGTATTCAATAATATTCATAATCATTCTTATATTTTGCTTCATTTCTCTTCCTGGTATAAAGCCCGTCTGGTCTTCATATATAATATCTGGGATAATTTTTTTAAAACCCATTTGTTAATATAGTCGCAAAAATTTTATAGTCTGCGTTTAACAACGAAATCGGTCTATAATTCTTTATCTCAGCTGGGTCTGTTCCTTATGAAGAAGTGAGATTAACGCCTCCTTTCACGACTCTGGTATCTTGGTGGTTTCATTTATCCCTTCTAGCACACTTTTATATGGTAATAGTAGGTTTTCGTCGAAATACTTATAGAATTCAATTGGGAGCCTGTCTAAACCTGGAGTTTGGGGTTTTTTTTGCTTTTTAATTGCCTCTATAATTTTTTGTATCGTTATTGAAGCTTCTAAAGTTTTCCGTTGCTGATTAGTTATCTGTTTCATCTTAGTTTGTTCCAAATATTCATCTTGTTTGGGTCCCATTGCTTGTTGTTCTTGATATAACTTCTGATAGAAATTTAGAATTATTTTTTCCATTTCAGCTTCCTGAGTTGTTATTATTTGATTTTCATCTTTCAGGGATCTAATAATTATTTTTTCTCTTTTCTCAATTTAAAAGCTAGCCACCTGCCAGTTTTGTTGGCATTTTCAAAATAGTTTTGTTTGGCCCACATTAGTTTCTTCTCTAGTTCTTCTGTTAATAATAAATTTATTTGGTGTTGCAAAGCTCTGATCTTCATTTTTATCTGCTCCGTGCTTTTCTTTTTTTAACATATTTTCTTGTTTATTTAAGCTTTCTAATAGTTCATTATATTTTTGTGTTTTTTGCTTCTTTCTTCGTACCGAATAGCTAATTGCTAAGCTTCTATAAAAGGCTTTAAAAGCGTCCCATATTATTTGTATGGGAGTATCTTTTTCCCAATTTTGTTCAAAAAACATTTTAATTTTTTCTTTAGCTTCCTCTACAAATTCTTGTTCTTTTAATATTTGGGTATTTAAAGTCCATCGAGATTTAACTACTAAATTTTGCAAGATTATTTGTGATCTGCGTAAGTTTTGGGGAGTATATCAGCTTGTTCCACTAATGTCGCAGAAGAAATGGACATCCAACACATGTCCAATCTTGACCATGAGTCATGCACATATGAGTAGTAAGTGTAATCCATTGTTTGGGGATTTTTCATTCTCCAAATATCAATCAGGTTCAACTCATCTGCCATTTTAGGAAAAGTTTTTGGTAGTGAGCCATGCAATTTTTAAACTTTCTTTTCCCCAACTTTTTTATCTTTTAGAACGTCATATACTGCATTAAAGTCTCCCAAGATACAATAGCTGGTGGATTCAAATTCATTTAGTTTCTTGTGGAGGGCTGCAAAAAATTTGTCTTGGTTATTATTAGGAGCATAGATGTTTCCTACAATCATTTTTCCCCATCCACCTCAATTTCCACCAGTACAATTCTTCCTGAATCTTCACTATATAGCAGCTTCAATTTTATTCGTTCTTTGACATATATGGCTATACCTCTTTTCCTCTTTGAGTCAGATGATAGAGACAACCTAATTTCTTGTTTTGTAAATATTTTTGATCTTCTTTCTTAATATGTGTTTCTTGTATACAAATTATATCAGATTGTGTTTTTCTAAGCTGAAAAAAGTCTTCTTCCTTTTATGTGGTTCATTTAAGCCATTGATGTTAACCAATGTAATCTTTAGACCCATTTTATTCATTGTTCAGCTCGAGGGTTACTATCCAATATCGCCTTTTTTTCTTTTAACACCTGCAGTCTTGTCCTAATTTTCTCATTATCCTTTTTCTTAATGTTACCATTTCGTGTTCTATTTGTATCCACCTCTTCCTCTCCTTCTTGTTCTTCTTCCAGATCTGACTCTTGAGTATCTGTATCTACATGTCTCCTCCAAAATTCTTCCACCCTCCCCAATGATGTTAGGTTAAACCTTTTATTCTGATACATAAAAAATACTCCCTCCGGGACCAGCCATCTGAATGAAATGGATTGGTCAATTAGCCAAGATGTAAATTTCCTGTAGCCATCTCTTCTTTGCCTTACGCTCCAGGGTATGTCTTTCAGGACCGTTATTTTGCTCCCTTTCCATGTTAAATCATTTTCCCTTGTCACTCTCAAAATTTTCTCACATATAGAGATTCTCAAAAATTTTACATGCACTTCTCTTGGGAGGTTTTCCTTTTTCGTGTATGCTGTTGCTACTCTCTTGATCCAATCAATTTCTTGTTCTATATTTTTAACAATTTGCTCTTCACCTATGGTCAAGATTTCCACTATTTTTTTTATATATGTCTTCACCTTTTTCTTCCAAAATATTTTAGAACCTCAATTTATACATCTCTATTTTTGCTACTCTGTCTTCCAAATCTAGTGTTTTGCTTTTAACTTCTCTCATGCTAATAGCCATTGCTTTCCCCTGATCTTCCAATACTTCCACTTTGGCTGATAGCTTATGAGTTTGTTGGATATTAGCCAGAACTTGCTTCTGAAATTCCTCCATTCTTTCATTTGTTTTTTTAATCTCTTCTTTAAGCTCTACCTGGATCCCTTCAAGGGCCTCTTGGTTTTGCTTAAAATCTGCTAACATTATGGCTTGTAGTTTCTCTACCACATCTTGATTCAATGCTGTTGGAGCAGACTTCCCCAAACCTGGGGGGTAGCCTGGGCAAGCCTTTTGGCTTTAGGATCCATTGTGGCCCAGCTAGTCAGATTATATCTTCCCTTCCCCTTTTAATTTCTCTCTTTTCTAGCCTTTCTCTCACAGCAACAAGTTATTTCATCAGAATCTATGTATCAGTATTAACACTTAATTACCTGCACTTATCACCTATATAATCACTATATTAATTAATTAAATATGACAACAAAATCAGCTACATAAATCAAGCAACAACATTAATTCATTAGTTCATTAATCCATTAGTTCATCATTTAATCCAGTACTTCACCAGCCAAACTGTTCCACTGTCACTTGTCTTCTTTAAGAGCTCAGTCTAATAGACTACCAGTCCCAGCATTCCTATCTTCTCTTCCTCTTTCTTTTTCCCAGCAGGCTTCAGCAGGCTCCACTCCTTCAACGACAGCCAGTCAAAACCTTCGCCATTTCCTCTATTAGTCTGCTCAGCTATTCAGCCCAAATGCCAACAACAGGAAAAACCAAAACAAACCAAAAACAAACTTTCCAACCAATCTTCAAGGGAGAAGCAGCCGCGACAGAAACCCACCGCTAAGAACCACTTCCTCCTCCTTTACCCTTCTGCGTCATCTTCCACCTCGTCTCCTCATTCCCCGTCCTACTCCGCCAGCTTCAGAGATCACTTCTTTAAGCTTCTGCTACCGGCTCTCCCTTTCTGTCCTCCACCACTCTCCCTCGACTCTTCACTTCCCCAATAACTTCCACTTCTTCTTCACTTCTAATCCAATTTACAATGTCTCTCATATAACCACTTTCAGACCTTTCCCCCTTCTTCTTTCCTCTTCTTTTTCCTTTCTCCTTCTGTCTCTCCTCCGCTGCTACTCCAACTCTTATACTCTCTCACTCCGACTTCCTCAGTCCCTCTGAACCATTCCTCTCTTTCCCTCCTTCCCTCCGTCTTTCCAAAGGTGCTTTTCAATCCCCCTAATCAAAAAAAGATAGGAACTGCTTCACCTCACCTTCCTTCAATTTAAACGCCTGCATTCCGCTTCACCGCCACTCAGCTCTCCATCTCCTTCTCCCTCATCCGCAACCGCTCTTCAGCCGCTCCATTCAAGGCACGCTCTTCTCCGTCTTCAATTGAGGTATTTCCTTTTTCTTCTTTCTTTTCAATCCAATACATTACAGTCCATCTATTTGGGCTTAAAAGTTTAAGAAAATCGCTATAGTCCAGATCGCTCCTTTTCTCCGGCGGCCCAGTTAGTGCCAAGAGGCATATACTAGCCTCGGCCCAGGGAAAAGCACGGGTTGATCGGAGAAGCCCCTGCCACTCCTTCCAACCTTCCACTAGCTCCCAACGCCTGCGGGATGTCCCCAGACACCTTCTTTAAGTGTGACCCCAAGATAGGGCTCACTCTGAGGCTAGAAATTCAGGGTGCTTGCCAAGAGCACTTGGATAGTCACTCTGCCTTACTACGCCATCTTGCCGGAAGCCTCTACTATAATTATTTTTAAATGCACACAAAGTGAGTTGCTTTGGGCTGAATGCAAGCCTCTGGGCCATCTCTGGTGTGCTACTTTTACCTTGATCTCTTGACTTGACAAATGCATTCCTGCACCTGCTGTGCAATGCAAGGATTGCCTATTAAATGGGGATGTGTTATCCTATTTGCCTGTAACTTAGTAGAGAGGACACCTTGGGTAAAGGATACAGTCTGTGAGAGAAACAAAAACCTACAATTTTCTCTGTGTTTTTCATTTCATTGCAAACAGAGGGACTTTCCCCTACCTGCCATCAGTTTGGCAGGGTGTTCAAATGGGAGAGGGGCACAATCCCTGAAACTTAAATCAAAATTTCATGGAACCCAATAACAACAAAAAGCTGGCAAGGTGTTTTCTACTGGAATCAATTGGAATAAATACAAGACAAAACTGGAAGGGGGTAATGACAAAAGTAATGGGAGAGATCTTGCAGAAAAGCTCAGGGACAGATTTTTCACATCTTCACTTTTCTGCAGCAGCTTGCTCTTGATCCTGGAAATCCTTTCAAAAGATTTGGAGTTACTGTTTTTGTTACTCTTGTTGATGATACATTTTTTGTATGCCATTGATAGAGGGAAATGAAACAATATATTAATTTGAGTGGGGAAAATTTGGAAAGAGGCAATAGAAACTGGTCCTTCTTAAAGATCCCTCAGTTCAATTCTCAGAAGGGAAAGATGAAATTGAAATGGGGACATTTGAATAAAACCAGATAGCTTTGGAAATTCAGTCTCATCCCAAGGTATTTTAATGGAATGGGGGGGGGGGGGACAGCATTAGGAAAGAAGCAAATTTGCTTTTAAGGGTTGACAGTTTAAATCTTCAAACTCTGATCCATGAACCACACTTTCTCCTGTAGTGCCAGTAAAACTGGGACTCCTCCTAATGCTACTGCAGAAATTTTTTACTTGGAAAAACCCCCAATTAATTTTGAACCTCATGGCTCTATTGTGAGAAACTCCCAATTGAAATCTATTAAAAATACTTATCACCATAATATACAAAGTATATTATTAATGGTGTTTATTCTAATAAATAATTAATTTTCAAATCCTAAAAAAATGTAAATTTACTTTTCTGCAACATAGCTTCTCCCATGCAACATATATATTTTTCTGTATCTAGCAAATATTTACAATATAAGCAACATTTTGTTCCTAATGTTGACTATTTTGTGTTCTGTACTTTTGACTTCCGGAATTGTCAGTATACTCTAAACTAGAGGGGTTTTTCTAGGAATCATATCAAGAAGCAGGCACAATCTTCAAACTGAGATAATGACATAGCACACATCTTGTTTCCCAGTTTACAAAGCCTAATGGACAGGACTTTTTTGTAGCAGGAACATATTTGCATATTGGGCCACACACCCCTGATGTAGCCAATCCTCCAAGAGCTTACAGGGCTCTTAGTACAGGGCCTACTGTAACTTCAGGAGGATTGGCTACATCAGGGATGTGTGGCCTAATATGCAAAGGAGTTCCTACTACAAAAAAGTCCCAGAAATGGATAATCTGACACCAGCAGTAACATGTAATTCAATGGAGCAGGTCAGAAGAAAACTATGATCTAAATTACTTAGGGCAGTATTAACTCATGTGCAGTGCTGAAACGTTCTTCATCTGATGGGATAATGAGCAGAAGAGCCATAAATAATTTGCATACTTCTATTTATTCAGTCATGGTATAATTAATATGCTGCAGATTAAAACCAGGATGTGGCTGGAGGACATGTTGTACTTCCTCTGTTATGCCATGTGCAGAATTTCCAGAATGAGACTAGAACTGGCAGTTCTTATAATGTTTTGGAGATAATCTCCAGCTAATTGAGATCCCAGTTTCCTCTTATTATGGTCCAGCAATGAAAATGTTTCCTCACAAATGCATGTACTGCCAAAGAGAGGAGACAGCTTAGAACATGTTGCCCCAAGTAAATATGTTGTAGTTTGTCCAGACCTTGGCAAAACTCCATCCGTAGTGTTTCTGTGTATGTTTATCTTCAACGAGTTGCAAGCCGTTAAGGTTTCATTTAACACCATCTGTATCAGTAGTTCCCTATCCTCAGGTGACATAGGGAAATTACAGATGGTTTTAAAAAAAATTAAATTAGAGAAAATGTCTGTCTTACTACGGTTTCTGAAAAGGAGTCATGACTTAGTCTTTGCATGCATTTCATTTCAAAATTCTAAGTGTACTGGAAATTGTAAAACACTCACTGTAAGCCATCTGGATTACTCAACAGCCAGCCTTAATAATGTTAAAGATTGTAGCCAAACTTCCATGCAGAGGTAAGAAGAAGAAGATTTTGGATTTATATCCTGTCCTATACTCTGAATCTCAGAGCGGTCACAATCTCCTCAACCTCCCCCCCCAAACAAACACCCTGTGAGGTAGGTGGGGCTGAGAGTGCTTTTACAGCAGCTGCCCTTTCAAGGACAGCTTCTATGAAAGCTATGGCTGACCCAAGGCCATCTCAGCAGGTGCAAGTGGAGGAGTGGAGAATCAAACCCGGTTCTCCTAGATAAGAATCCGTGTACTTAACCACTACACCAAGTGGCAACTAAACCCATTCTGTCAGACTCCAAATTATGCTAACCTCTTATGAATGCTAAGACCTGAAGAGCAGCCACTTGAAGATGGCTGCACTGCCATTATGGAAACTTTATGTTTTGTTGATGTCCTTCATTTTTTTAGGTCTCCTTGACTATGCCTATCAGTTCTTACTAGCTACTGTGAATGTCCACCAGTACTTTTGAGTTTTTGGATTATATAGCAGTGATAGACAAGTGATGAAAAGGGAAAACTGCTACACCTTCATAATCTAATTCATTTTAAGGGCAGATCATTCTTCCAAAGGCATTATCAACAATTACTAGAATAATGCAGAATAATGCAATGCCTCATATTGCAAAGATCAGAAACTAGACAGGAAGACAGGTTCAAGCCCCATACCTTTACATAGGGTTCTTGAGCATACCAATTGCTTGTGGGCAGCTGAAAGACTTTGACTTGTAAGATCTCTAGTATGTTGGAAATGGACTTTCTAAGACTTATAGCGACATCAAGAAGCTATTCTATACTCAGAAGATACCCTTCCTACATTCTGGATTGGATCTGGCTGGAGTAACAGCAGTTTCACTGGCAGAACGAAACTTTCATGGATGGATGAGTAGAGGGTGATTTTCACCAATTTCCCCTCTAACTGCAGACCCCCATTTTGCCAACAGTGTTCTTGAGGATCACTAGTCCCTCAGGAGCAGAGTTTTGTTGGGCTAAATGTGCCAAAGTAGGAATAGGGGTGTGTAAAGTCTCATTTTGTCCACTTCTCCGTGCTGGTGGTAGTTTGGATCCAGCTCTATGTTTCTAACATGTGCACCACAATGTAGTTGCTGAACTTCAGCATGAAGAACAAAGATCCTAGTTCAGAAACCTGGAAGCTGCCAATCTATATGTAGACCTTTGACCTTTGCCACATTTCAAAAAATTACTAGGTTCTTAAAATGCAAGGTGGGAAGTGGCTAGAGAAAGCCAAATACATGATCTGATTCAAATTTAGCTAACCAAAAACATCACCCCAGTATGAAATAAGTGCAGAAAACAAATTCCTCTCATTTGGAATCTCCCATATCTTAAATTTGCTAGCATGCGCTGGATTGTAAAACTTCATCAGGGTAAAACTTGTAAAACTTCTTCAGGACTGAAATGTTATGTGACAGCCACTGATGGTTTTATTGTTTTATATTTTACATCTGTTTTGGAGGTAATAGTTTTTATATTAATTTCTTAATTGCATAAATTCAGATATGAGAGAAGTTCAGCAGTCATTTTAAAAACACTATCTCCCCACCCCCAGGAAAAAAAAAAACATAGTTGTTGCCATTCCCTGGCTACTCTCATGTTGCTTGAAGAACTTCTGGTTAGAGCACATCTCATGGTTGCCTGCCACACTTCCATTGTTGACCTTGTTATGGGGTATTGCTAACTTCATATATGCCTCTTAAATCCATCCTTCTCTGTAATCACATCATCGTTGCGGAAGTCTTGCTGTTCCTGGTGGTTTTCTCTTTGATGCTTTATACAAGTTTCATTTTTTTTTAAAAATTGTTTGCATCAGTTGGTTTCTATTTCTGTTTCTATTAGGCTGATGGACATTATGTGATGGTTTTTATCTTTATCTAGTAGATGTTATTAACTGTAATAAAAACACTTCTATCATTGTTGGTATTAGTTTTCAATTATTTGATTCTTTTTGTAGTGGTTGCCTGCATTCAAGTGCCTTAGAGATCTACAGTGACAAAGAAATGGTTTAAATAAATAAATGATGGTGACGTGGGCTGAGATTGCACACATAATCTGAGGGAGTGTGGAAGCTGGTTTGGAATGTTGCCAACCATGATTTTAAACCTAGTATATTCTCGTATATAATATATTCTAAGAGGTTTTGGATTCAGGATAGTCACAGTACTGGTCTGCTTAAAATCATACACTTAAGTGTTTTGAGCTAAAATTGCTGCAAAAAGAAGGGCTTGCTTAATATCAAAATTAAAAATTGATTATAAAGAAAATAAGAGAAACTGGCCATCTTAAGAGCAGCTTGCTGAATATATTATAGAGGGCTATAGGCCAGCAAACTCCAGAAGGCTTGAGCATCTGGTTAAATGAATCAGTTTGAACTGGCTCTAGCTCCTATATGAAAAATATGCACACTTAAGCGTCTTGGAGTGAATGAGAGAAAAGATGTGGCAGAAGAATATTAACATTTGGTTGGTACTAGTGGCTGTTAAACCTGGAAGAAACATAGAAAGGCATTACTCCCAAGGAAGTCTACTGATGAAATGGGCCTATATCCAGGTGCTCATAGACTTTTGTTGCAATATGGGAATGTTAAAATTGGACCTCTGTGAGAACATGAAGTATGCAAAATTTATAATATGAAGTATTAAAATGTATGAATGGATATTTAAATTGGACCTTTGTTACAATATGAAGTATGAAAAATTTAAAATGCAGAGTAATAAAATATATAAAGGTTTTAAATGGTTTTAATAAACTTTGTTAATCAACATATCACAGTAGTTGTTTAACTTTCATTGCCTGTTTAAACCTAAAGCTAGCATTAGGCTTCCCAAATCCTCTGCCTGGGCAGGGGACCCCTGATTTGGAGCCTTCTCCCCCCGCTCGCCAAAATTCCGGAAAGCTGGGGGGGGGAGAGGGAATGGCAGCCCTTCCCACCCAGCCCCGATCCCAGCAGCTTCTCCTGGCCCCTTCCCTTCCCACCGATCCCTGATGCTTCTCCTCGTCCCTTCCCTTCCCACCCAGCCCCGATCGCAGCAGCCAGAGTTCTTCCATTTTCCCAGGCTGCTTCCCACTCCCAGTCAGCTGGCTGATGGGGGGGGGGATCCCCGCCCCCAAAGGACCATGTGCCTTTGCACTTCTGGAGGCTTGATTGAAATGCTTCAACTTGGAATGGTGTGTCTGTGTTGCTGTGAAGAAGCTGGCAGCAACTCGTGAGTAGAGAGGCCAAACCCCTGCACCAGAAGGGGAGAGGGAAACGTCTTCATTATTCCCTAAGTGGAGATCGATTCTCATAGGGTATAATGGGGAATTGATCTGGTGGTTTCGGGGGCTCTGGGGGAGCTGTTTTTTGAGGTAGAGGCACCAAATTTTCAATATAGTATCTAGTGCCTCTCCCCAAAGTACCCCCAAGTTTCAAAATGATTGGATCAGGGGGTCCAATTCTATGAGCCCCAAAAGAAGGTGCCCCTATCCTTCATTATTTCCTTTAAATGTGATGGCCAGAATTCTCTTGGAATTCAATTATGCTTGTCACACCCTTGTTCCTGGCTCTGCCCCCAAAGTCCCCAGATATTTCTTGAATTGGACTTGGCAACCCTAGCTGGCATAGAGAGTGAGATCACATGAGAGATTTGGTCTGCCCTAGCCACCCCTCCCCTCCAGATTAATCAGGAACAATCACACACATCTGACCTCTGCATTCTGCTTGTCTTTACCTCTTTGTAGGACGGGCTGGGACTGGATTAAACAGCTACCAGATACTTCCCAGCAGCAAATCTCTGAATCACATGCATGGCACATTCCCTGGCTGTTTGAATGGCCAGGGCGTGTGATGCACGCACCTTCCGTGCCCAGGAGCAGTCTGAATGCTCTCTTGTGCATGTGCAGCTTGTACCTCTCCTGGAAACTGTGGGGGCTGTGTGATTGTCATGGCATGCATCAAAGGGCACTGGCTTTTTTGAAGCCGAGATGTCTGCGGCAAGTTCCAAGTGTGATTGCACTCACTGAGTCACACCACTGGTTAGTCCATCAACATCAGTATTATCTACTCTAATGGACAATACCTTTCAAGGGTCGCAGGAGAAGGTCTTTCATATCACTTGCTGCATGAACTTTTTAGCTGGAGATTCTGGGGATTGAACCTGGAACCTCCTGCATGCATAGCAGATCTTCTACCACTGAGCCACGGCATATTGCAATTGCGAAAAACAATATCTAGTTTATAGTGTCCTATCTGATTAATCTCTCTGTGAGGCAGTGGATTTTGAGATTGTATATAGTAATACCTGAAACTGATCAGTGTCTTGTATAATTGATGGATACATTTAACTTCTATCTCTTTGAATTATGTATTTCCAATGTTAAGTGTAGAATATGACTAGATTAGTACTGGATGAGTTGTAGTTTATTCCCTACTTGTCTTGAGAGATATTGTACTGGACTAGCAACTTTCTAAGGCATGTTGGATAAACAGGCACTATTTCCCAGCAAGTTTCAAATGCACATGCGTGCATTGTGGGGTAGAGGACGATGACAGAATAGCCAATTCTGCATCTGGAATATCCTAATGTGCCAGTGGCCATCTCTTTGCCAGAAGATGAATGTTTGTACTCTGAGTACCTCTCCAGAGAGCTAATGGCCGACATGGCATTATTACCAGCTTGCAATGAGCTCCATTTTTTTTACGATGGTAATTTGTTACACCGGTTTGCCACACACCCGCTGCTTCCTTGTTAATCCAATAATCTATATGAGAAAAGTAATTTGACATTCCTCCTTCCCATCTGCCACCCATCACCCAATCTATATCTTAACTATCAGTGATTTATTAATGGCATCTGCATTAAGCACATCTCTGCTTCACTGGCGTCCCCCCTACCCCTCCCTTCCTTTCAGACATGCTCCTTAGCTACGTTTAGAGAGCAGAATCAGCAAGGAGATAAAAAGCAACAGTGAAATCAAATGTACTCCTGTGATTCATTCAGATAATTTACAGACAGGAAGGCGGTGCGGGGGTGGGGGGGGAGGGAATCCACCAGCCAGTCTGGAGGCCATTGCCCCCAAACATTATACCAGACCTCTCTAGCTCACTGCATAGCCAATTATTATTGTCAACCCAGGCTGCTTTAATTAATGTTACAATGGAAGCATGTAATTCTAATATTAGACGTGGGTTTCGTTCTTCCGCCACAAGAAAAAAAAAACTACCCACTGTAAAGAAGGAATAATAACAACAACAATTTTAGTTCAAGGTCTGTACAGTAATCAAAAGAACCATGGAGGAAGCTGCCTATTTAAAGAGTTATGGCATGGGGAGATACCAAACCTCATAAACGCTCAAGATTTTCTAAAACATTACCTCTTGGGGAACCCTGAAAGCAGTTCTAAGCACATTCTCAGAAGTACATCCCATGTTATCCATGCTTACTCCCAGGAAAATGTCCTTAGGAGTGCTGCCCTAGTGACCCCCCTCTTAGCAACTCAGAGTAATAAATTGAAGCAGCTGATAGCCTGTATAGCTTTGATAGAGCAACAGTGAAAAATGTTTTACAAAGACAGATGCTTGTGAAGCAACAGTTTAAGAATCATGTCTGAGGTGTTTCAGTACCAAACCTATGTGCATTCCATTGCATTCCAAACAGCTTCAGAAACAAATGCAGCTAATTCATTTGTCTTCATTTCTTCATATCACTTTTGTAGGGACATCCTCTGCAGTGTTGACATTTTTATTATGTCCCCTCTCCCACACCATATCACACAATCTCTTTCCTGATTAAGAAGTTCAGACCCCATCATGTGTGTGTTTGTGTAAACTTGGCCTCTCATGTATATCACTTTACATTGGGTTGGGGAACATCCAGCCTAAGGACCATTTATGGCCCTCAAGATCATTTGGTCTGGCCCTCGGGGATTGCTGAGCCAAGTCAAGCCATGTGGTGGCCTCCCTGTGGCCCAGCTGGCTGGCAAGGATTGTGGGACCCAGCCGCACTGTGCAGCGGCCTCCCCTTGGCCCAGCTAGCCAGCAGGGATCACAGGGTCCAGCTGCACTGCAGCCTCCCTGGGGCCTAGCTGGCCAGCCAGGATTGCTGCGGGGCCTGGAAAAGTCACTGTCACAGTTCAGGTAAGTTTCCCCCTCATTTATTTATTTCCCTTTCTTTCTATTTCTCCCCCCCCCCATTTCTTTGTTTCCCTTAATTCCCCTTTCTTCCCCCTTCCTTTATTGCCTTTTCTTTCCAGTTCTTCCTCCTCATTTCTTTATTTTCTTTCATTCCCTTTTCTTCCCCCATTTCTTTATTTCCATTTATTCTCTTTCTTTCCCCCATTTCTTTATTTTCCTTTATTACTCTTTCTTCCCTCCATTCCATTTCCTTTCTTCCCCCCATTTCTTTATTTCTCTTTCTCTCCCCTTTCTCTCTCCTTTCCTTCTTTTCTTTCTCTCTGTGGAGCCTGAGTGATGGGCATTGTGAAAGACTGCTTCTGGGGTATGTGGATGCCTTTAAAGGTCTGCTGGGAACAGCTGTAGTTTCCACATGAAGGGAGGGGTGGGGGGTGGGAGCCAGCTTCGACCAGTTCAGTTTGCACTTGATTATCCCAGATGGTGTGGCCTAATATGCTAATGAGTGTGTGACTTTATATGCTACTATTAGAGGATGTGGTCTAATATGCTAATGAATTCTTGCTGGGCTTTTTCTACAAAAAAGCCCTGGCCTAGGCATTTGCCTAGGGCAGTGGGCTGGGGTTGTGTGTGCCAAATTAGGCTCTCCCCACATGACTTCAAATAGAAAAGCAATTATTTGCATTAATTTTGCCAGCCTAAATCATTCTCCCTTGGCGGAGCACTGTTTTTTTAGTTGATAATTTTGTATGTCCCGTGAATGATGTTATAAATATCCAAATGGCCCTTGGCGAAAAAAAGGTTCCCCACCCCTGCTTTACATAGATCTGTACTGAGCCTTATTTTTAATTTTATTCCCAGGTCTTCCTGTTGGGAAAAATTCTTTTGGAGCTCTTCACAGTCTGCTTGGATCTTCATAATCCTAAACAGCCACCTCTGCCATCTCATGCTGATGTCTTTATTGTTTGAACCAGATATAGATTTTGGAAGAACTTTATAAATAACGTATATTTATGAGTATATTCTCTAATCACAGTTCTTGTCCTGGGGTGCAAAACTAGCTTTTGTGCCCAAGCACCATAGGGCAGGCTCTATATTTTAGCAGCATACATTATACAAGGGCTGTTCAGCATCCACCCAGACACAAGCCTCTCTTATTGCATTCCTTGGAGATGATTTCATAGGAAAAGTTCCACTTTTAAAAGTCAGCATTTCATTGGCTGAAAGGAGAAGCTTGACTGGTGGCTGGTATCTCATGGGTGGGGGTGGGGATGATGATGGATGTCCTCCGCTAACTAGAAATACCACAGCATGTGAAAGAGCTCATTTGGCATATCTTTCAGAAGAAAGATTTCATTAATGACTTCTAAGGAAACACAAGTGAAATTCAAGAGAGAGTAATTTGTGTGCAAAATTGCCAGGGAAGAGACAGGATAACCTCTTGAGATTTGTGCTTTTGTCAACCTCTCCAGGTACTTTTTTTTTTTTTTTGTAATATGGAGAATTATATGAGCTCACAAGCAGTCTTTCATTTGAATTGTGCTTGAATTTTTTTCAGAAAAAAATGCAGAAAAGGAGTATTTTGCCAGTAGAAAAACTGAATAATAGTTCATAATGTGATCTAACAGTCTAGACCAGTCACTAATAGTTCTTGCTTAATGACTTGTCAGTGACATTTCTTCATGGATGTTTTATATAACATTTCTAACACAATTTCTGCTAATTATCAGTGCTTATTATTTTCAAATTATTCTTCATTTTAAAAATTAATTATTTGTACCTTTTTATGTTGGTATATTGATTTATGAATATGAATTATTCAGTTTTTCACTGAGTATTAATGGGATGTTTCTCTTCCCCTTTGTTCTTTAATAATAATAATAATAAGAGTTGTTTTATACCCCACTTTTCTCTACTTTAGCGGCCCTATGGCGCAGAGTGGTAAAGCAGCAGTACTGCAGTACTGTGGTCTGAACTCTCTGCTCATGACCTGAGTTCAATTTCGGCGGAAGCTGGATTCAAGTAGCCGGCCCAAGGTTGACTCAGCCTTGCATCCTTCCGATGTCGGTAAAATGAGTACCCAGCTTGCTGGGGAAGGCAATGGCAAACCACCCCATAAAAAGTGTGCCCTGAAAACATTGTGAAAGCAACGTCACCCCAGAGTTGGAAACAACTGGTTCTTCCTTTTCCTTTCTCTACTTTAAGGAGTCTCAAAGCAGCTTACAATCTCCTCCCCTTCCTCTCCCCACAACAGTGAGGTAGGTAGAGCTTAGAGAGTTCTGAGAGAACTGTGACTGGTCTGAAGTCACCCAGAAGGCTTCATGTGCAGGAGTGGAGAATTAAACTCGGTTCTCCAGATGAGAGTCCTACCATTCTTAACTACTACACTACACTGGCTCTTTTTCAAAAGAGAATCCTTATAATTTGCTTCTCAGAGAGCCAGTTTGGTGCAGGGAGCTAGTTTGGTGTAGTGGTTAAATGTGCAGACTTATCTGGGAGAACCAGGTTTGATTCCCCACTCCTCCACCTGCAGCTGCTGGAATGGCCTTGGGTCAGCCATAGCTCTCGTAGGAGTTGTCCTTGAATGGGCAGCTGCTGTTAGAGCTCTCTCAGTCCCACCTACCTCACAAAGTGTCTGTTGTGGGGTGGGGAGAGGAAGGTAAAAAGATTGTAACCACTCTGAGACTCTGAGGTTCAGAGTATAGGGTGGGATATAAATCCAATATCTTCTTCTATTTTTTGATCTCATGGTCTTATCAGCATTTCTGTTCAAACATGCTAATTCTTGCAGATCCACTAATCTAATCTTATGTGAGGTATAAATTCAAAGAAGGGCAATATATAAATCTAAATTATAAATAAATAAATAAATAATGCTATGAATATTTTAGACCATGGCAAAAGTGATACATGAGTGATGGCATTTTCCCACTGTTTTAGAAGCAAGAAGGGCTCTCCACATTGCACCTCTCTGAACTCCATAATCTGAGTTGTGATGTGATTCTACACTGCTGAAGTGCATGTGTGAATACTATTACCATGTGGCAAGGCCAGTTGATTTTACCCCCCTAGTCTTTGCCTGATAAAGAGGAAAGGTAACAATTTGGCAGGAAAGACTTATGCAATGAGCCTTTTACCCTAAAGGAATGCAGCAGAATGGAGTTCTGGAACCTTTTTGTGGAAACAAAATTTTTCAAAAACTGTTTAAAAGTTCATGAGGGGACCCTGTGTGTTTCTCCTTCATCTTCCACTTGAGAGTTTTGGCACCTCTTTTTCTAGAAAAAAAAGCCCTGTATATAATAGTTCTGTTCTTCATAGTCTGGGATCTACATAAGCATAACCATGACTTCCAATGCACCAGTGTCTGGTAGTGTCTTTTTAAAAGTTAGCTGTCATAGGCTGGGTGTGGTTGGGAGCAAAATTCAAGTCCAGTCTGGGATTGAGCTAGGGGATTCTGAATCGAAGCCAAGTCATGTCGGGAATTGGAGAGCAAGGTTGTCTGGAGTTGAGAGTGAGGAATCTGATCAGGAGCACGAGAGGTGAGGTGGATGTGAGGTTGTCACAGATGCAACTTGTTGCTTCCATGAGGAGCCCAGTCCCAAACAGGGGACTAAATAGGTCTTCAGCGATGTGCCAATTAGCATGCGGTGAAGCTTCTGTCAAAACTCAGAGCTCAGTGGCTGTCTTCCCTGCAGGTATGTGTCTCTTTGACTGGTTGCCAAGTTCTGGCAGAGTTGCTCCCTCAGCTGAGCTACCCATGCGGGTGAGTCTGATGGGCTTTCCGCTTGTAGTTGTGCCTCTTCCATTGCTGTTGGGCCAGGTGCGAGGGATGCTGACTCAGACGAGGGCCCAGCATGATCATTGCCATTGCCCATGACATTAGCATGCTCTTCTACTTCCCACTTGACAGCTGTTCCTATTATTGCTTCCACCCTTCTATGATGCACCCCTTCTGCTTCCCTCCATCAGAGGCAAGATGGATTTTTCTGTCCCCTCCCTGACTGAGCAGCTGTGGTAATGTATTTTCTTCTTCCCTGAAGAAACCTTGGCTGTCCCACCCTGTCAGTAAGATATATTTTGACCATCAGCTCAGCCCAGGTACCCTTTAACTTAAACCCTTGAAAAATGGCACTTGAGATGTTTTAAAATTCAAAAATAACAAAATGGTTTTTTTTAACATCAAAGGGAAAAGTCAGGTGAAATCAAGGATTGAAATTATTGGGTTAAAACTAGTACGAGCACAGACTTTTGATCTTATATATCAAGCTAGTGAGAGGTTCTTAATGTATTCACAGTTACTTAGATCTTTATATTGAGAGGGTTTTGTTCTAGTGTTTTCCTAAACACTCTAGTAGACTTTGAGTAATCACTGACACTTTTGGTGTCCAGATTAGTGCTTCATTATCCATCAGCTGTGAGGCAAGTTTCCTTAAGAATGAACCAGCAGTAGTTAGAGAGGTCCCTAACTATCCACTGTCTAAAGGATATTTGGTTAGAAGGTTAAGTGTTGACCAGTCACCTCTGTGAGTCAAAATTAGGGATGAATGGATTTACCATGTACTGTACTTTGTTGTTCCAAAATTCCTATCAAGCTTTAGTTCTAGTTTAACAAGAATAATTTCTAAGTATTTGCCAGAGTCCTGCTTACCGTCTGCGATCCGATGAGATCAGGCTTGCCTGGGCTATCCAGGTCAGGGTAGATTCATCACACTTTGATGCTGCTCAGGAAAGGTCCTGACATTCTGTCTATCCCATCTTGCTTGATATCTCAACAGCTGCCAGAATGCAGTGGAAGGCCCTCTCTAACAAGATTTTCTCAAACTATGGTCTTGGTTATTTTTTAAATAGAAAGTTCTTGTTCCTAAATATATGATAGGTCTTGAAGCACAGCTTGTATAACACCTATCTTATAATAGTTAAAATATGTGCAGACACATCAATATGTCAAAAATACAATAACGAATTTAGGATTTCATCTTGAGATAGGGGACCTGGTTTTACCAATGAAATGGGATTTTTTTTTTAGTACTCAGATGTTTCTCATTTTCTTTTCCTTAAAACAATATAAGTCTAATCCAGATTCCTTTTGGCTAGTATCTAGAATCTGTTTGGAAATGGATATGGACCACCACATTTACAGCTGAATTCCAGTTTTATTTTGAAATTTTGTGACAACTGGAGAAAAATGTACTTGCTGTCTCTTCTGTCTCACAGAGAAGGAAACTGATGTGATATTTCTTTCCTGTGCCAAGAAAATCAAACCAATATCAATCACTATTTTGTTGACAATCAAATCTTTAGACACCCCATGTTAGTTTGTGATACTTTCCCTTAGCACCTGCTTAGTATGCTGCTTTTTATTCTTCAATATGCCTTTTCCCAAGACCCCTCTCAGCACTTTATTATATTTCATGATCTCATTGGATCATGATCCCTCTCTCACATTAGCATTAGTCATTTAGCAGAAACACTGAGTGCCGTTTGAATAATTCTAGTAATCGTTTTTTCCTGTTCTCCTCTTATGTCATTCCTCTTCCCTCCCCAACTCTAATACTCTCTCAGTCCTTCATACACACAAACACGCTTTAAAGGATGCATGCTATTATGAGTCTCCCATTGGACCATTACCATCTGTTGCATCTTATGCCTGGATTTTATGTAACTGTGAATTTCTTTTACTTCCTTAGCTGTTCAGTGCACTGTTACCAGGGTGCCCACTGAAGGCTGAGACCATTGAATTTTTCACTTCCTTGGTTTGGGACATTCAAATTGCCCTAACATGAAGGTTCTCAGATTGATATCTTTTCCCCTGACAGGGTACTTTAGCAGCTGCTAGGAAGTCAGAAAATCAAGAAGCACTCTCCCTATCATTGTTTCTTTTTACTAGGAATAGTTGCTTTGTAGTATCAAGTCATTTAAAAATACCTGTTTTAGTTTTTTGTCAATTGTGGTAAATATTCAAGGACTTGAAAACCCTTTTTGCATTTTTTCATAGTTAATGAAGTCTGTTTTGAGAAAGGTAGGATGTAAATGAATGCCAAAGAGCCTTTAGTTTCACACTGTGTATAGAAGGTGTTAGGGCAACTAGTTAGGTCTGGGGTTGTTGGACCCAACTTGGGTTCCCTACGGCTGCACAGCATAGCATAGCATAGGAGCCACAGGGAATAGCTTTTGAAAATGAAGAAGAGCCCAAACAGGCTCAGAATGCCACCATGGGGGAGAAGGGCTCCTGCCTTCCTCCCAAGCCACTTTTCCAATGTAGAAATAGTGCTGGAGGGAATTATTTTCCCATTTTTGCTGTTCCATGTGGTGCATTCTGTGCATAGGGAGCAGGAAAAAATGGGGAAATACCCCCCCCCCCCCGTGTAGTTTTCATTCAGGGAAATGGCTTGGGGTGGAGCAGAAGCCATTCCTCCCTTGTAGTGACATTACAAATCTATTTGGGCTCTCCCCTCTATTTGTTTAAAGCCATTCCCTACAGCTGCTGTGTGGCTGAAGGGAGCCAGAGCTGGGAAACCCAGACCCAGCTTCTTAAAAACCCAAACATATAGTTTGGTCCTTATAAAACTAATATTTTGGAAAAGGTATGTTGGTGATGTTAGCAGCAACCAGGGCTTTTTTTGTAGCAGGAACTCCTTTACATATTAGGCCACACACCCTGATGTAGCCAATCCTCCTGGAGCCTACAGTAGGCCCTGTACTAAGAGCCCTGTAAACTCTTGGAGGATTGGCTACATCAAAGGTGTGTGGCCTAATCTGCAAAGGATTTCTTGCTACAAAAAAAAAAAAGCCCTGGTAGCAACTGAATTAAAGCGCAAGAGGTTAGATTGATAATAAACACATGGAAATCTAAAGTTTAAGAATACAAGAAAAGACTTCTCAAAGACATCATGACATCTTTTTGAAGGAAAAGATCTGAAAGAAAGAATGAATAAGCAGTTGGTAGTTAATGCTTCAGATATGACAGCCAGTGTGGGAGTTTAAAGGTGGATGTATATGTCCAGTGATCTATGATACTCTTTCAGCCTTAAAAATTCTGTTATTCTAGCTGTGCTTATCATTGAAAGACTTATAGTATGACAGAATTACACAGTCATGCAATTTTACCACAAGAACCAGGAAACCTGGTGATGGCTGAGCATTTTCCCTTTCCACATTTTGCTAAACCCCTGAAACAGTGCAACTGGAGAAAGGGAATACAGCTGACTATGCATTCTGTTTTGACAGCTGGATAAATATATGTTTTGCCATTATCTCTCACAAGTCTTACCTCTTATTTTCTTGGCTTATCTGACTCATTACACCATTGTAATTTTCTTTGGTCACTTTGGTTCATGTTTGTTGTCCTCTAGCTGTTTCAATAACTGTCAAATGGGCTGGAAGAAATGCAGAAGAAAGATTTCACACTGTGCTGCATCCTTCTTCCACAACCCAATACAGTAGCATACTCGTTTATCAGAAACGTCAAGATCTGTAACTCCCAGTTCTACAAATTTCACTGTACATCAAACATGGGAGCATATTGGTGGAACCAAGAAAAAAAGAATTCATATTCTCCTTCCACTATCTGAATCTTTTGGGAAAGTCTATCAATCTAGTTAGATGTATATAATAAAATGTATATAATATTGCTAGGCTAACAGCAGAGATTTAGATGTTCCATATCAAACTAGCACATGCATGCAGATGATGAACAGAACAGATGATCTGCCATTTCCCTTGTGTGACACTTTGACTGGCACTGTCTCATTCTTTAAAAATCTGCATCCTTAGCAGCAGCAAGTTTCAAGGGATGCGTCAATGGAACTTACATCAAACACCCAGTGCTCTGCCATTCTCCAAGGCTTCCCAATAATCAGATCAGAGATGTGATCTTCTCCATGTCCCTGGGGCCATGATAGAGTTTACTTGCCTCATCCTCCTCAGCATGAACCCTCTTTTCCTTTCCCTAATGTTGTTGTCTTGGAACTTGCTGACCTCTTAGAGGCGATGTGGCTACCCTCTCCATCTCTTAAATAGAATCATAAATTGGAAGATGTCTTGGTGGGAGGCAAAACATCCATTTCTTGTCTGCATCTCTGCTCTCTCTCCTCTGAGACCCCAAGGAAATAACAGCTGAGCCAGCCTTTTATTTACAAGTGCCTCTGATCAGATTTAACTCCATGGTTAATAAGACTTTGGTCAGTTGGTCCCATCTGCTCTATTTGATCATAATGGGCCAGCTCAAAGCAAAATGCATACTGATCAGAATAACAACTACACTTATGGCCTCTGTTTCCACCTATACATCTATGATAAACAGTGATTGTTCCAGTTGTTTTCAGCAGTAGGATCTCAGGGCAAATACAAATAAAACAACCTAATAATGTCAAAGTAGAGGGCATTTCAGGAGAAATTGTGAAATACTCAAAATGTGATAATCATAAAAAATGTTGTGCCATTAGAGAGAAAAAACTTCTGATTTTTTTAAAAAAACTAAATATGTTAATAAAATATTACTTTCATATATTTGGGATTTTCATTATTATTTAATAACACAAGGATGTTTTGAGGACATAGTCTAGAATTATTCTGTAGGAATCTGGCAAACATCAGCATAAACCACCATGTATTTGTATCACTGCTTGGAATGGCTGATTGCCTGTGACTGTGCAAGGTTGTGGGGTCAGAGGAAGAAGGTCAGATCGTGTCATAGTTAATTGAAGAATGTACAAATGAAAGAAGAACTTTTGGCCTTTTTTGGTATGGCTTCTATTAGGGTTTGATCTTGCCATTTATTTATTTATTTTCCTCTTCTCACTCCTTGTTTGCCCTTTGCCCTTCCCAGAAGCAAACTCCTGTCCTTTCCAATCCCATGGGATGATGTCTCAAAAGAAGGATGCCCCTCAGCTAAGTCCATGCCTGACCTCTCCCTTTTGTGATTTGCACACCCGTATTACATTGCTGCAGCACTGGCCTAGTTGCTTTCAGGACCATAACCCACTGAAACTGAAGCAAGCCCATTTATGTATATTTAGTTTCACTGGACACAGAATCTACTGGTCACTAAACTCTTCTGTTTACCTTAAATAAAATGGGTTAAAGTATATATGGAATGGGAAATCATGGAAAATTGATGAATAATCTGAGTTGTGTGATTTAACTGCCACTTGAAAGGACAACAATGCATAAGTAGGCGGTTCCTAATGGGCTGAACTAAATTATTTTATTTCAGTTATAGCCCACCTGTCTTGCTGAGATTCAAGATGGATTACATTTAAAAACAATTCAATGAAGCAACAAGGACTGCCAATAAACAATGCAAACAGCAAATCTAAAACACAAACAAAAACTGCCTAATCCATGACCAATGCAACAATGCAGAAAGTAGGTTCCAAGGGTAGTTGACAAAGCAGTAAAAGGAAAAGTAAGACATACCATAAACTACTGAAAGCTGGTTCCAACAGATACTTATTTAATATATAACATTTTACACATGTTCAATTTTTTACACTTAGCTAACATGCTCTTGTAGAGAGAAGCCAGTCAGCATATATCTCTACCATTTGATACCTACAAAGAGACCTCAGCTTATCTCTGAGAGCCTATGTGGTGTTAATAGACTTGAAGCAAGACACTCAGGCTCAAATACCTGTTCAGCCATGAAGATCAGTGTGTCAGTCACTATTTCTCAGCCAAAGGCTAAGAAAAGTTATGAAAGCATTTTGGTGGGAGAAGGACAGAATGAGATAACCTGTCTTTATGCTGCTATGCAGAGGACTGGGCATAAATGGCATTGATGTCCACAGATCAGACCCACGGATGGTGTAATCCCAGGATATGGTCTGAATTGAAGGCAACTGATGTAGCAGCCATGCAGAAGCTAAGTGGGTCTGTATCTAGTTCATGCTTGAATGGACTCATTCTAGGAACCCTGATTTACATGACTGAAGAAGGGGCAGGATGTAAATTAAATGTATATGTGTAAAGTTTTGTCAGCTTGCAGCCAACTAATGGTGACACCAGGCTTTCATGGCAAGTGAGAAGAGGTGGTTTACCATTTCCTTCCTCTGCAGAGTCTTCCTTGGTGGTGTTCCTTCCAAGTTCTGAACCTGGTTAGCTTCTGAGATCTGATGAGATTGGACTATACTATAGCACTTTCCCTCCTGCAAATTAAATATATAAATATAAATAATAGAAGCCGCATGCACAAGGTGGATCTTGGGCACTAGATGAGGGGAAATCTTGTCTGTCATCCCTTACTCCATCTAGAAAGTAATTTTAACCATGTGCTGTTTCTTCACTGAATTCTATCCTTTTTGACTCTGGCTCTGGCCTGGTGGAGCATTCTTCCAGGAAAGATCATGACCCTGCCAGATTTGGTACAATTCCACAGGGTCAGCAAAACAGAGTTGTTTCCCCAAGCCTATGGAAAAGGACAGTATCAGGCACCACTGATAGGTACAGCAAGTTGTAGCCTCCCCCTCCTTCCCTTTCCCCCTTCTCCAGATGTTTTATGGTGCCCTTCCATATGAGTATGTCATCTTAAATTGTAAATTGTATACTATTTTTATTTTATTGCTATTTATTAACTTATGTTGTATTTCAAAGATTTTATTATATAGTTTGAATTGTTGTTACCTGCTCTGAGCTGGTTCTGGGACAGCGGGTGAGAAATGAAATAAAATGATATATATTTATTTATTATAGTTTTCACCTACCCCTTCTCTAAGAAACCAAGGGCAATGCTTGCTGCCCTTCCTCACTTTTCACAATAATCTTGTGAAACTGGTTAGAGTGTAAGAGAGAAAGTGATTGATCAATTTCCTAGGAGATAGGGGATTTAAAGCCAGGTCTCCTAACCACTTGCCCCCCGCAATTGCTTCTCAGGCAGCTATGCTTGAGGCAGACAAGTGGGCAATGAGGAGGGAAAGCTTCTACCACCCCCTCCACTGTTGGGCCAGGGGAGGGAAATAGGCAGTCAGGTATGGTGAAAGGCAGCCAAGCAAATTCTTCACAGAGCCAGAAAGCACTGAATGACATGCTACTCCAAGGAAACTGATTGGTTAGCATCAGCTGAATAGAGAAAGATTTCTGAACTGGATGCTGAGGGAATTCAGTCTGATTTCAGCCCTAGCTGACAAGATTCAAGTACTAACAGTTTCAGAATTCAGCCCTGGCTGAGAGCAGTTTAACACAGACATGAGGACTGGGGAAAGTTGGCAAGGACAAGTGGGTAGTTAGATGGATGGTACCATTCAGGCCAAGGTAAGGGGATAGATCTTCTAGTGGGAGGGTAATTTCCCCACCCAATGAAACAGGGAGTTAGCTCTGAAGAATGCTGAGATTCCTGGTCTGGTGTGGTTAGAAACTGCCTGTAGAGACCTTAAGACCACTTGTGGAGAAGGGTGGGATAGAAATAAATGAATATAAAATAAATAAATAAGAGTCAGTTAAAAATTCAAGACAATGACGTGTTTCAAGTGAAAGGGTTTGGGTACTGAAAATAGCGTACCAGCCTTCTGGAAACCAAGAGTCAGGGAATACTCAAAGAGTTAAGTGTACTAGAATGTTCAGGAAAACACAACAAAAGTCTCTCAACATAAAGATTTTAAGTAATTATGAATAGTTTAAGAAACTCTCATTAGCCTAAAATATAAGAATTAAAGTCTGGGTACATACCAATTTTACCTCTGAGTTATCTACACTGAGTTACTATAGAAATTTTACCTCTGATTTCATCTGACCTTTCCCGTCTATGTTGAATAAAATATTTTGTTAATTTGGAATATAAAAATGTCTCAAGTGCCATTAAAGGTAAGTGGGGTTCCTAATTCTTTGCTTAGATTCCTGGGCTGAACAAATGGCCAAAATGTTATACTGTGATAGCATGGGAAAGCCAGACTTCTTCAGGAAAGAAGAAAATAGACAACTTGGGTGGCTCAGTCAAAAAAGGGAAAAAAAAATGGAGGGAAAATCTTGGTTTCATCCCCAGCATCTTCAGTTAAAAGCACAAGTAAATAGTATAAAAGACTTCTAGGCATAGCAACTGTGGGGCATAGACAATACTGACTTTGAAGGACCAATAGTCTCATTCAGTATTAAGCAGCTTGATGTGTTTATGCATCTCAGAAGCAGGCAATGAGCACATCAGCTATTAGTGTTGTGCTGAATATTTACATGTTTAATTGCTGAGCTGGAAAACAAAACAATTCACTAAAATCAGCTTTTACTGAGAAACCAGTTTTCATGTTGACATGTGTGGTCATTGTTTAGTACAATACATCTTACAGTAGGATCAATTCTCACCCACTGCTGACATCTAATCGTGAAAATTCTCTGCCCAAGAACTAACATGGGTTTATGCAGTGCTCACTTTGTAGCAGGAGCTCCTTTGCATATTAGGCCATACACTCCTGATGTAGCCAATCCTCCAAGAGCTTACAGGGCTCTTAGTATAGGAGCTCTAAGATAATTGGCTACATCGGGGTGAGTGGCCTAATATGCAAAGGAGTTCCTGCTATAAAGTGAACCCTGGGTTTATGCAATGTAATAAGAGTGGATGTGGGAAACATGACATTGAATGATGGTACATCAATGAATGCATTCAAACTGGTTTACACAGCTGTTACCCAAATAGGCAGTCCCCTAATTAGTTGTGGGGAAAAAGACAAAGTGAGAGGGGGTAACTGGAATTCTCTACCAATGTTTATGGGAATTTTTCCCTTAAGACAACTCTTGAAATAATCCAGGCAGATGTTCAACCAGAAAGGTTTTTTAAAAATTATTAAAAGAGAAATAAAACGGCAATACACACAAACACACTTAAAACACACAAGCTAGCTAAGAGGAAAACAGGGAGAAGAAGAGAGCAAGCAATTTTAGGGGAAGGCTATAATTACCAGTTTTAAAGAAAGAGGTCCACAGAAGCAGCAGCAAAAGAACTAGTGTTTCACAGAGAAAAGTGAAGACCCTAAGAGACTGGGGTGGTGGTGCATGTATGGATTGGAGATGGAGCAGAATACCATAATTTGTGGAGCAAAATGCTCCCTGGGGCAAACTGACATATTCACTTCAAAATAATAACTTGTTTTTTGTTTTGTCTTTTTGAGATGGACAATGATTTGGCAGAAGTTTGATGGGTTTTTCTGAGATGGACTATATGTGTAAATAGGGCTTGATGACACTGTAAGTAGCAGATGGAAAAAGCTACCAAGTTTGATGGATATAATTAAGTGCTGCTTAATTAGGGTAAATGGGTGCAGGGAAGTGAAGCTGAAAGTTGATGAGATTAGTTCATGGTGAGTCAATAGATTCATGGGAGACCCATTGTTCTAAATTATGCACCTCCCTGGGGTGGGGAAGAATTTAGCTAATCATCTGCTCTTACTCCTATTTCTAAACTACATGTCCAGGCTTGTCTCTGGCTGGCATCCATTTTGTGTCATTTTGGGCCAGGCACTTAGATATATGAATTGATTATATATTAGGAACGGTGTTTATGGTTTTCTAGCTATAAACTGCCCTTGAGTGAAAGGAGGGGTCTGACTGCTAATGCAACCAATAAGGTAAGGTGTAGTAAGTGTTCTTTGGTGTTGTTTTATGTCATTATGAGCAGCAGCACATAAATCATGTGGGTTGAGGCAGCAAATGGCACACTGTTTGCTCTGCCATGTTGTACTGTCATTATGTAATAATATTGTTGATGTGTTGCCCATATTATTCAAAATGCAGGCACACACAGATGAACAATTCAGACTGACTGCTGAACAGATCCCCAAATTTGGATGACAAGATGAGTACATTTGGTTCAGATCTAGTAGTATTTCACCAGTCAGCATTTCGAATTGAGCTGCGATTGAGGGTGCATATTGCAGCATGCTGAAACTGTGCAGCCTGATGAATATATGCTTCTCACATAATTGAACCATGTTCCTTTACCTTTCAGCATGCCTCATTGTTAGTGAAACACTACACTGGATTCTTTCCACCACCTCCCATGACTACTTATTATTGCAGCCCATGGGAGCAGTCTGTGCATAATATTAGGTGAGGGGGAATTACTTTTTTCTTTGCGCATTTTTCCTCAATTTTGTTCTCTAAAGCTGAGTATTAAAGCTGAAATCATATTTCAATATTTGATGTTATATTTAAATAGGGATTTTACAGGTATTTTACAGCTTCATGAATAGTCTCTATCAAAGAAATGGGATTTGTACCTGAAGCCAATGTAAGTTTATCAGAAAGGTAACAACCATTGCTTTCATCCCTTCTGCATGTGTGTTGGATGGAGTGGAGATGTATATTGAATTGCTGCCTTTTTAATAGCCAAATGATCCTGGCACTGTTGTTGCCATGTTTGTGCCATTTTAGCTTAAACTAGGGGTTGCTCTAGAGGTAATGCAAAGAAAGAGATGATGGCAGTGTTTGTAAATATGCAGAAGCCTGTGGGGAGATGTTATAGGCATGTTTCCATGAACTGGCTAGACTTACCAGAGTCCCTGCTCAGGAGAAGAGATGAACAAGTTCTTCTTCTGTAAATTTCCCAAGAAGCAACACTAATCTTATCTATCACCTTTCAGATTTTTTTACTATGATCTTCCTCCAAGAAGCTCAGGGCTGGACACATGATTCTTGCATCCATATTATGCATGTACTGCAGTCAGTACGTATAGGTACTTATATTGGGTTAAATGTAAAAAAGATCATTTGCCTTGGAAGCAGAGAAGCTTTACACAATATCCCTGATTCTCCTTGTTTCCCTGTATGTGATCCAAACCAATTACAAAGATGATCTGACAAAGATGATCTGATAATGAGAGAAAGAAAGCACATTTTACATGATATATTCATGTAGGTACATTTAACTTATTGTGAACAGATTAACTTCAGAAAGGTTAACTTGCTACAACTCCAAGTCCAGTTAAGATAGAGAAGAAAGATCCTATAGAAGATAAAACAGAAGGCAATCAACAGCTAAAGAGACTCAGCATCTAACTGATGAGAAGGTGGGGCCAACTGCCAAGTGTACCTGAGTGGGAGAATTCTCTTAACCCTTCCCCTCCCAGAACCTCTTGCATGCAGAGTTACATTATCCAAGAACTCCTACCCCACCCCCCTGAAGCTTTCTTTGTTTTTCCATTCCTCTAGGACACCTTCATTTAATCTGCAGAATGACCTCTCCCACTTCATGCTGGCTTTCCTTGCCTGCAGTCTTGAATGGAACATTAATACAGGCAAAACCACAAATAATAAATGCACTGAACTGAACCTGGGAAAGTCTACCACAGAAGAAGTTGCAAGGTGTCTGAACCTGCCAAGGCTGTCCCTGGAGAAGTGGGGTGGGATGGGATGGTTTTGAGCTTTGGCGCCACACTGCCAGCAGGGAATTGCACACACTTTAATTAGGAGACGCCTTTGGCATCTCATGGGAGACTTGAAGGAACTGTGGAATATCTCTTGTGAGGAAGAGAAGCGATGATCTAAGTCTGTCTGGGTAGCATACCAACTTATGACCTGTCTGTTCTCCATGGAAATAGAACTGTACTCAGAGCAAAATTTCTTGAGGGACAAGAGAAAGAAGGAAAGAGACAATAGTGACCCTTCTATGGGTTTAAGCATTCCCAGCCACAGCATCTCCAAATGCATGTTCTATTCATGCTTACAACTTAACACAGAATTGTGCAATGGTAAAAAAGGAAGCAGGCCTTGAAGATGAAATATTGCAGGAAGTAGCCAAAGCTACCTGAGATCTATTCCTTTCCTCCCACAATCTTTTTCTTGATCTGCCTTCCCTTCCCCTCCACTCTGAACCCTTATGGGCCTCGGGACAGACAAAAGATCTGGACCCTTGCCCTTCCTGGCTAATTAAAGCTTGCCAAGGGCAGCTTAGATATCCTTTATGGGATATTGTAAATACATCCCTCTCTGAAGGGCTTTTTCCAACACTCGAGGCTGTGGTCCGCCCTCTCCTGAAAAAACCTACATTGGATCTGACCAAATTGGCACATTACTGGCCAGTCTCAAATTTACCCTTTTGGGGTAAAATCATTAAGAGGGCAGTAGTGCTACAGTTACAGAGTTTTCTGGAGGACGCTTCCATCCTAGACTCCCACCAGTCTGGCTTCCATCCAGGTCATGGGACGGAGACAGTACTGGTCGCCCTGGTGGATGACCTCCAGTGGCATCTGGATTGAGGTGGCTCAGCAGTGCTGATGTTATAAGACCTATTGGCTGCGTTCCATACGGTTGACCATTGGTTGCTGACCCACTGCCTCGCTGACACAGGGATTCAGGGGTCAGCCTTGCAATGGTTTTCCTCTTTAATAGATGGTTGGGGACAAAGAGTGGCGATTGGGAGAGAGTCGTCCTGGAGGCACGCGCTTAATTGTGGTGTACCTCAGAGGGCAGTGCTCTCCCTGATGTTGTTCAACATCTACATGTGCCCCCTTGCCCAGATAGCCCGGAGGTATAGGCTGGGTTGCCATCAATATGCTGATGACACCCAGCTCTATCAACTGATGGATGGCCAGTCTGGCTGTGTTCTAGAAAATTTGGACTTGGCATTGCAAGCCATGGCAGGATGGCTTAGGCTGAGTCAATTGAAGCTGAATCCAATGAAGACAAAGGTCCTTTGGCTGAGTTGTGGCGGCCTGGGCAGGAAAATCCCCCTACCAGCTTTTGATGGTGCACTATTGACAATAGCACACAAGGTCAGAAGCTTGGGGATGCTGCTGGAGCCTGCCTTGACAATGGAGGCCCAGTTAGCAGCCACTCCTAAATCTGCATTTTTCCATCTCAGGCAGTTGAGGCAGTTGGTCCCCTTCCTGGACCACAGTGACCTGGCAACTGTGATCCATGCAATGGTCACCTCGAGATTGGACTACTGTAATGCCCTCTACTTGGGGCTGCCCCTGTCTCGAATCTGGAAACTTCATCTAGTGCAGAACGCGGTGGCTACTGGGACTTCTCAAGTGAGAGCACATACAGCTGGGGCTGCGGGAACTGCACTGGCTGCCAATAGTATACTGGATTCGCTACAAGGTGCTGATTATTACCTTTAAATCCCTATATGGCCAAGGACCTGCCTAATTTAGGGACGGTTACTCCCCACACATTCCCCAGAGGGTACTTAGATCTGGATTCCAAAATCTATTAGCAATCCCAGGGCCATGGAATGCCAAATTGAAGTCCACCAGAGAGAGAGCCCCCTACTGGTGGAACCAATTGCCGGAGGAAGTGAGGGCCTTGCGGGACCTCGCCCAATTCTGCAAGGCCTGTAAGACCACACTCTTCCAGTTGGCATTTAACTGACGCTGAGCCATTGCTACTTTAGGGAAAACTTAAGAAATACTGAAGCCATTGGAACTATCTTGAAGGATACTAGCATCAGACTGTTTTTGGATTGTTTTAATTTTAAATTTTTGTAATTGTGGAATTTTCATTGTTTGTTGTGATTTTATGTTGTGAGCCACCCTGAGCCTGCTTCGGCAGGGAGAGTGGGATATAAATCAAATAAAGTAATGTAAAGTAAAGTAAAAGTACTAATCTTTTACAAAAGTCTTTATGAAATGATAAGATATTGTTGGGGCAGGTGAAAAAGGCTGCCTTTATGGTGTTTCTCTCTTTTAAAAAAAAGGTTTTTGTGAACAATTTTACATTGATAAAGAATTTTTGAAACATATATTAAAAATAATTGTGTAAAGCTTTGAAAAATAAAGGATCTGTATGTGGTACTGCTTTCTGTTGTCTACTTTAATTTGCAGTGAATCTCCAAGATCTTGGGCAGAGTGCTTCTAAAACTTGATAGCTGCGATGCTTTCCACAGAGACACTTTCTCACTTCCTGTTATGTGCCTCAGGTGCTTACTCCTGTTTGCCTGCATGTTAGTTTTCTCATGAGACTCAAGAGCTGAGGTGTTTAATAAAGATAAATCTTTTTTTTTAATCTTTCATTTTGTTCTGCAGATGAAGGAGTCACCAAACCCTTTATGGCCTTGGTGCAATCCTTATCACTCCTCCTAACTGACATCACACCATGGGCCACTTTACAGGTTTCATGTTTGTTGTGATGACATCAGTAATTTAAAGCAGACATCCAATGGGAGTTTTATGTCTCCTAGACTAGTCAATGAAACAGAAATAGACGTTTTTCTGATACTCCCATGCTTTCTCCATAATCCAGCGAATGTTGGCAATTTGATCTCTAATTCCTCTACCTCTCTGAAACCCAGCTTGAATTTCTGGTAGTTTCTGATCTACATACTGCTGAAGCCTAGTTTGTAGGATCTTTAACATGACCTTGCTGGCATGTGAAATGAGTGCAATGGTGCGATAGTTTGAACATTCCTTGGCATTACCCTTCCTTGGGATTGGAATATAAACTGATCTTTTCCATTTCCGTGGCTGCTGGCCTAGATGAAGCACAAACCAGAATTAAGTTTGCCGGAAAAAACATCAACAACCTCAGATATGCAGATGACACCACTCTAATGGCAGAAAGTGAAGAGGACCTAAAGAACCTCTTGTTGAGGGTGAAAGAGGAGAGCACAAAAGTAGGCTTGAAACTCAGCATCAAAAAAACGAAGATCATGGCATCCGGCCCCATCACACCTTGGCAAATAGAGGGGGAAGATATGGAAGTAGTGACAGACTTCACATTTCTGGGATCCAAGATCACTGCAGATGGCAACTGTAGCCATGACATTAAAAGACGTTTGCTCCTTGGAAGGATGGCTATGGTGAACCTGGGCAGTATAATAAAAAGTAGAGACATCAGCCTGTCAACAAAAGTTCGTATAGTCAAAGTGATGGTATTCCCAGTAGTAATGTATGGCTGTGAGAGCTGGACGATAAGGAAGGCCAAGCACAGAAGAATAGATGCTTTTGAGATGTGGTGTTGGAGAAGAATCTTGAGAGTCCCTTGGACTGCAAGAAGATCAAATCAGTCAGTCCTAAGGGAAATCAACCCAGACTGTTCCCTGGAAAGTCAGATGCTGAAGCTGAAGCTCAAATACTTTGGCCAGGCGAATGAAAAGGGAGCACTCACTGGAGAAGATCCTGATGCTGAGAAAGACAGAAGGCAAAAGAAGAAGGGGATGGCAAAAGATGAAATGACTGGACAGCATTACTGATGTAACAAACACGAATTTGAGCAGACTTCGGAGGATGGTAGAAGACAGAAGGACCTGCCGTGACTTTGTCCATGGGGTTGCAAAGAATTGGACTCAACTGTGAGACTGAACAACAACAAAAGACTAGTATCTGCCTTTTTCTCCTTGTGACCAAGGTGCAGAGACAGCAGCAGCCTTCACCTTGGCATGGTTTCCCTCCCTCCTTTTACCCTCCATCCCCACAAGAGCTGCTGTTGGCTCCATTTGTGAAATCACATTATTCACTTGGCTGCATGTAAGTTTTACAATGTAGCCAATTGCAACTTCACAGGAAGAATTAAGGAAGGAAAAACAGTATGGAGTGGAAGGCTACAGCTGCTTCAGCCTCCATGCCCATCATGAGGAGAAAAAAGACTTGCATGAGTATAGAAGCACAAAATGCCCAAAGTCCCTGTGTCATCCCTTCATAAATGTAAATTGGCCCAAATTCAACACAGTCATAATGTAACATGTAGCCTCTGAGATCTTTGAAGCTGAAAGAACTCTGATAAACGAACATGTACAAGTACTATAATTAGTTGTAATGATTGTATTACTGAAAGGTCTGTTAACTGTATAATAAAGATTATGATTATCTTGATATTATTACATGTCAAATATATGCTGTGCACTGAGGCTAACACCTATATAAGCTAGGGTTGCCAGGACTGTCCTGGCCACTGGCAGAGGATGGGAGAGTTGCCATATCCAGGTTGGGAAACTCCTGGAGATTTGGGGATGGATGGGAAGGATAGGGACCTCAGTGAGGTGCAGTGCCATAAAGTCCAAATCATCCATTTTCTCCAGGAGAACTGATTTTTGTGCTCCAGAGATGAGCTGTCGGCACTGGCAACCATAAGCACGCTCCATGCCATTTTCCTTCCCCTTCACTGAGGAGGAAGAATTGACTGACTATGGGTTCATTTACACACACTAAATAATGCACCTTGCAACTAGATTTTTTCCTGTGTAAGAATAGCAAAATCCACTTCCAAACAGTTGGCATGAAAAAGCACCCTATGACCTTGTAGTGTATTGGGCTGTATGAAGCAGCACCGCGCGGTCCCGCAGCAGAGGCATCCAGGGGAAGCCCTTGGTCACTCTGCGCAGCGCGGGAAAGTCTTCGCCAATCAAGACCAGTGGCGGGAAGTTTGACTGGCCAGGATTGGACTGGCCAGCTGGAGGGCTGTTCCGGGGAAAATGTATATTAAGTGGGTCCCAGCCCGCGTTGCCCTGTTCTGTGATGTACCTTCTAATAAAGTATGTTGCCTTCTGCACGTCTCGTCACTGAGTACATTACACACCTACAGGCTTACAGGCCTCTGTCATACTCATTACATGAAGGCTGTATCCACACTTTGCAGTTTAAGGCATTATTTTCTTCAGCATTCATTCGTATGTGTGTAGATAAGACAAAGAGTCCCATGGTGCAGAGTGGTAAGCTGCAGTATTGCAGTCCAAACTCTGCTCACAATCTGAGTTCAATCCTGGCAGAAGCTGAGTTTCAGGTAGCTGGCTCAAGGTTGACTCAGCCTTCCATCCTTCTGAGGTTGGTAAAATGAGTACCCAGCTTGCGGGGGTAAAGTGTAGATGACTGGGGAAGGCAATGGCAAACCACCCCATAAAAAAGTCTGCCGTGAAAACATCGTGATGCAACATCGCCCCAGAGTCAGAAACAACTGGTGCTTGCACAGGGGACTACCTTTTTTTAAAGATAAGACAATTCAGGAGGTGGAGCATTGGTGTAGTTGCACAATGATAATACCTAGCAATGTGCTTAGGCAGCCCATGTACACAGTGAAGGACAGAAGTCTTAATAGGCTCTGACACGTGAAGAGGGCTGCTGTCCAGGTAAGTGCATGAACTGATCCTAGGTATCAGCTCACATGGAAATTAAGCAGTGGTTGAAGCCAATGTAGATAAATCTTCAGCCCTTGCTGAGTTCAAAGTGAAAAACAAGTTGCAAGTTCCCTTCAGCTTCCTGTCCAGCATTGGTAGTTTAGGCATTTCTTAAAGTGAGCTGGAAGAAGTTGTACTTAAACAACCTGTCATGCCATGTTGGTTAGAGAGACACAGTCAATGGGGGAGGCACTGTAGCTCACTCCCCAACTACCTTCTTAACTGAAAGTCAGATCTCACCAAGCTTCCAGTCAGAGGGCTCACCATCCTCTGCATCATCTCCCAACTCCCTCATGGTCCAAAATCATAGCTTCAGCACATTCACAGAATGCCTTGCTCTCCTACAGGAATTCCATATAGAAAAGGAGAGAGAGCCATTTATAGAAGATGACGTTGCTTAAAGCCTCCCATACCTGTGTGGGATAACTCATGTGGTGGCTCAGCTGCTGATGTGTAGAATTTGCAATTGGTTTGCCCAACTTTTCTATTACTTTGACAGCAATGTGGAAGGGGGCTCTCATTTTGATTAAGGATGCTTGAACTCCTGCCAGTTTGATGTTCCTTTTGGGGTTGTTTTTTTTATAGCTGTTTGTCCTTTGTTCATGACTGTTTGGGAAGTTGCTGCATACTATTCTTTCCTAACAATTCACTTTTTGCACATGCTCATACAGACAGACTAACTTCTACTCCACATCATAGCTACATCACTGCTCCACTGAGCAGGGAAGTGGTTACATTTTAAAGAACAAAAAAACCCTCAATCACAAACCATTTAAATAAATCATAAATAAGAACTGTTTGATGAAAAATCCTAACTATCTAACTACTTATTAGCAATGTTATGGCTCTGGATTTGTTTGGCTTCCTGACACCGTGGCATATGCACAGTTTTGCAAAAACTTGATGCAAATCTGAAGAAGTATGCATACACACAAAATCTTATACCTTGAATAAAACTTTGTTGGTCTTAAAGGTGCCACTGGACTCAAACTTCATTTTGATGCAAATCTGTTTTTGAACATATGAAGCTGCCTTATACTGAATCAGACCCTTGGTCCATCAATGTCAGTATTGTCTTCTCAGACTGACAGTGGCTCTCCAGGGTCTCAAGCTGAGGTTTTTCACACCTATTTGCCTGGACCCTTTTTTGGAGATGCTGGGGATTGAACCTGGGACCTTCTGCTTCCCAAGCAGATGATCTACCACTGAGCCACCTTCCCTCCCCAAGACAGTTGTTTGACAGGTGTTCAAGTCATTCAGGGCAGATCTGATCAAAACCCAGTGATCAGCTGACATCTGATCATCACAGTAAAAATGGTTTGGTTATCAAACATGTTCAATATGAATCGATGTCATTCTTAGGGTGTTTCCACACTCACGTTGGTCTGGGGTGGGCTTCCGTTTTGGGACGGAGCAAGCTAGCGATTTCGCACCAGTTGCTACGCACTGGCATATTGTGTAGGGCAAACCCATGATTTGCCCCACCGCAGTGTAAACCTGAAAAAACGGAAGCCCACCCCGGACCAACATGAGTGCGGAATCACCCTTAATGTTGTTCAGAGCAACAATGTTAAAGGGTGTTTCATGGGAAGGAGATGGGTTTTCCTCAATCCCCTTCAGATTCCTAACTAAAGCCATTAGATCTCCTGAACCCCCTTCTTTCTAAGTATTTCTGATCATGGGATTTCACCCAGCATAGTTCTAAGTTTATCGAAGTTTGCCTTTCTAAAGTCCAACCTATAAGTCTGACTACGCATAGCTTTTCCCTTCCCTAAGACTGTAAATTCCAAAATCACATGGTCACTACTGCCCAGGGTGCCCACTATTTCCATTTCTTCAATCAATTCTTCCTTGTTGGTGAGAATCAAATCCAAGATAGCAGATCCCCTTGTTTCCTTCTTCACTTTCTGGAAAAGGAAGTTGTCAGCAAGACAAGTCAGGAATCTATTTGACTTTTCATTTTTAGCAGAGTTGGACTTCCAACAGATGTCCGGGTAATTGAAATCTCCCGTGATCACTGTATCCCTTCTCTTGGAGAACTTTGCAATCTGTTGTAGGAGTATCTCATCCAAGTCCTCTGCCTGGCTTTGTGATCTATAGCAGAACCCCCCCCCCCCCTAATATCACTGTTGTTTCTTACTCTTATTTTTACCCAGAGACTTTCAACTGAGCTGACGTGCTCAGATTCACATATTTCTTCACAAGTATATACCTTCTTCACATGTACTGCTACGCCTCCGCCCTTTCTCATTTGTCTGTCCCTTTTAAATAAGTTGTACCCCTGAATCCTAATATTCCAGTTGTGAGTGTCATCCCACCAAGTTTCAGTAAGGCCTATTATGTGATAGTCTCCTTCCTGTATTAGGACTTCCAGTTCCTCCTGCTTGTTTCCCATACTCTGTACATTAGTGTAGAGACAATGGAATCCACATTTTGTGCATCCCGAGGGTTTAGTTTTCGTACAAACCTGCAAGTTAACATTACCTAGCATATGCTCCACTCTCTGCAAATCTTTAATGTTCTTATCTCCAGTTTCTGGCATCATAAGAGGCTTTAAATTATTGTCTCGCTCCACCATACAATTTAGTTTAAAGCCCTCCTTATTAGGTCAGCAACCTTATTAGGTTGTTACCAAACACCCTTTTCCCTACCGCCATAAGGTGCAAACCATCTCCCGATAGAACACCACAGTTTTCATGCTACCTATCTACCCTTCAGCTAGGGATGATGGGGACTGAACCTGGTACCTCTTGAATACAAGGCAGGTGCTCCACCACTAAGCCATGGATTCTCTACAAGTGCTGCTCAGATCAAAAGTGAAATTTGGTGACCTTTTAAATTAAAACCAACAAATAAACCTCTATACCTTTGGAGATAAAGTCACTGATAAACCAAGTATATCACATCTACTTTGACACACAGTTTTTCTCTCATCACAATCCTAAAGAGAGTTACATCAGTCTAAGCCTATTCATTTTAATGGACTTAGACTGGAGTAGGTCTCTTTAGGATTGTGCTGTTAGTCACATAGCGATGAGAGAAAAACTTCTAAAGGACATACTCATTGACAGGCATACAACCAAACTGTCTTTTTTTAAATCATATCCTAAGTCTACCTACCCACTCCTTGGACTGAAAGAAGCTCTCCAAAGTATCAGTAGAAGATAATTCCCCAGCCTGGGTATCTTTCATATGTAGATGCAAGAGTGAATCTGGCATATGGGAAGTGTGTGCTTTACCTTTGAATGCTGGGCCACTCAGTAATGAAAACAATAACCTACTGAATGTTGTGCCATGTGCAAGTCATGCTGCTCTTTGACTGAAGAAGTCATTCTCCATTTAGATTTAGACTGATATATACAAGGACATAGGTAATGAAATGTAGGAAGAAACCTCCTATATCATAATGTTCATTATATTAAAGTCTTCAGAATTTTTAATTATCTTTTAAAATTATATTAATTCAGAAGCAGAATTTGAAAGATGTATACCAAAAAAATACATTAACTTTTCGTATTATTGAAACTTTTAAAATTTAAAAATATAATATCGAACAGTAAAACACAACTTATCTGAAAATGGATGGTAAATGCATAATAATGAACAAATAGAAGACTGTAAGAGTGCTCTTATTAATAGTAATATTGTTTTGTATATAGTCAATGTATTTATTTGTTTTGGTGTTTATGGTGTTTAACGTTTGTAAATGTTTTTCAAAAAATTAATAAAAATTTAAGTATCAAAAAAATTAAAGTCTTCAGATACTGATCGTACATCTTAGGTCAGTACAGTAACACAAGCATTACAATATAGTAATAAAAATAATATGTTAATGGAAAAGACAAAAGTGAATATTTTCATTCACCATAATAAAAGCTGTCCCTTTTCTTAATTATAGAATCTGAGGGTGGATCCGAAGTACTATAAGCAGTTTCACCTGTGCATACCAGCTTTTCCACTTCCCATATCCCCCCCATCGATGTCTGTGTTGTCCAGAGCAGTATGTAATAGATATGTGTGTAGGGGGGTGCTTACAGAATCATAGAATGATAGAGTTGGAAGGGACCTCCAGGGTCATCTAATCCAACCCCTTGCACAATGCAAGAAACTCACAAAGTTGAAGGAAATATCACTGCTTTTCCCATGTGTATGTAACTGCTTTACACTTTTGTACAAGGGTTGGTTTTCATCAGTTATTCATTTTATTTCAAGAACTGTGCTCCTATTTAGAATTATTATTGGGAGGACAGTGCAAACTGAGAAGGGAAAGGGGAGAATGAATGAAGAGTAGCAAGACGGGGAAGTAGACTTATCTGGGAAACAGGGATAGGAGGTTTGGTGTGTGGGGGGGTAAACATTATCCAAAGGGGTTCATGTAAGTACTATTCTCAGTCTTGCTTCTCCCTCTCCCCTGATGGGTTTATCGTTATGCAGCCTTGATGGTATGGTAAGTATCTATTCTGTTTGTTCTCCAATACAAGGTAAATTAATAGGCAACCTGTGAAGTCAAGTCATTCATCCATAGATATATGGAAAGGGGAATTTTGCTTCTTTATCACTTTTCCTAGTAACCCTATGCAGTGTGGTGTGAAGTGGATACAGTGATGTTCCCAGCAATATTTTAATCTTTATTTTCTGGCCCCAATTCTAAAAGATTATGGTTTTTTAAAAAAAAAAAAATCTGGAAAATATAGATTATATTTTAATCCGTACAAGTAAAGGCTGTCTCCTTTTTTCTGAGCAGGGGTCAAATCATGCACTGTTGAAATGTTGGTAGTAAACAACCCGCCCCTTTAAAAAAACCCCCACATTTTAAAGGACTTGCACTCCTCAACCTGAGGTCTCATTTGATGCTCAGAGATAGCAATTCAAAAGCACATTATTGCATCTCTCTGAGGATTATTGTGCCTTTGATGTGGAAATTAAAGATCACAATGGCCTGAAAAGGTATCTTTAGGCAGTCAGCATGCAACAAAGTAGAGGTTGTTAGAGGTGTCTTTTCTATTGTTCCTTTTGCTGCAGTATACAATGGAATGAAGAGGCCATCTAGTCCAGACCCCTCATGTGAAGCAGGACCACCCACCCACCTAGCCTCTACGCAGATCAGCTCATGCAATTTAGACCATAATGTGCCAGATTGGTGTAGTGTTTAAGAACAGTGGACTCTAATCTGGAGAATGGGGTTTGATTCCCGGCTCCTTCACATGTAGCAACTGGGTGTCCTTGGGTCAGCCACAGCTCTCAGAATTGTTCTCTCAAGAGCAGTTCTCTCAGAGCTCTCAGTCCCACCTACCTCACAGGGTGTCTGTTGTGGGAAGAGGAAGGAGATTGCAAGCCACTCTGAGACTTTGAGTGAAGGGTGAAGAATAAATCCTCCTCATCCTCTAGAGAGAGAGAGAAGGTGCACAACAATGTCAAGGTGGCTGGTGACTTATTGTCACTGACTTCTGTTGATATAAAATATATATCCAGCTTATTCTCTATTGCCTCAATGAGAGCAGGTACCAATTTTAATCTTTACACACAACTAACTACATTGGTTACAAATGTAAGTATGGTTCAGCCACCATAAATAGTAACCTCACAGAGCACAGAGGAAACTGTCACATACTGCTCTATTAAGGTCAGTATTGTCTTTGACCTTTGTCTTTGAGCAGCTACCCAGAATCTCAGGCAGAGGGGCTTCATATTACCTGCTGCCTGATCTTTTAAAGAGGAGATTCTGGGGACTGAATCTTTTGAATCTTCTTCATATTATCTGCCAACTGAGCCATAGCTTCTGTTTTGTAGTTCAAATGCAGAGTCTCCCGTGCATAACCAAAGAATGTGATTGTGGATCTCCATTTGTGTTCACAGTTTGCTTTGCATCTGGACAGATAGCAAGGATTGGAAACAGGTTGGATGTTTAGCACCCAATCTGCATACATGTTACCCAGTAAAGCAATGAAACCTTCATGTGGGAGCCTGATTGTGGTATCTGGGGGGGATATGTTTACCCTGTGGAAGGTTATAGACTAGATTTCTATTTGGTACCAGAGCATGGTTGAAGAACACAGTAAAAGTGATATTGTAATAGTGAAGTACAGGAGGGTATGATTGGTGCCTGGGTGGAAGACTAACTGAAGTGGGAACACCATTCATTCCACTATGCACTCAGGAGAAGGAATTCAATGGAAGCAACCCATTTCCCAATAAAAATGGCAGATTGTCTTCATATTCAAAAGGGAATGAGGTTTAATCACCACAGTGGGATAGGAGAGAAGTCTGTGACTCTTAAGGGCTAAATTAGATGAGATGGAATTTGCTAATCAGAACTTTCATATTTTCTATTTTATCTCAAAAGTATTTCTCTCTCATGCTCATAGATTGGCCTATGGGGCAGCCTGGGAAATTTCACAGGACCCTGCATTGTGTGTGTGTGTGTGTGTGTGTGTGAGAGAGAGAAAGGGTGAAAAAATATGGTGGTGGGAAATAGAGTAAGGCAAAACAGAAACTACTATTGGGATATGCATTCTGAAAATTGGGCTCTTATTCAGAATGGGTTGGATAGGAATAAAGGAGTGTGAGGAGGGCCACCCTTGACTTTTGTCCAGGATCTCAGAGTCATCTGGCTCTCCCAGATAAGAGTCCGCACACTTAACCACTACACCAAACTGGCTCTCTGTTTTAATTATTTTAACTGTTTTAATCACTGCTATTTTACTGCTGAATGTGTATTTTTAATACCTATTCATTTTATTGTTCCTGGGATTTTATGTTGTAAGCTGCCCTGAGCTTGCTTCGGTGGGGAGGGCGGGGTATAAATCAAATCAAATAAAAAAATTAAAATGTACAGTTTCTTTTTTCAGGGGGGGAAAGACAAGCAGGTCAAATAGGAAGTAGTCCACATGACAGAATGCTTGCCCACATGTAATCCCTAGGCTAGAGTCATTGTTGGCTTAATCGCACATGAAGCTCTCTTATACTGAATCAATCCATTCCAAATATACTCATATTGGCAGCAGCTCTTCAGGGTTTCAGGCAGAGGTGTTTCATATCACTATCTTATCTTTTTGGCTGAAGATTCCCTTTGCGCCGCAAAAGCACCAGGACTTTCCGGCTCTTCTGGGTGCTCCGCGGCAATTAGTGCGAAATCCGCGCAGATCCTGCGCGGTGAAGAGGGTCGTCGCTGCTGATTAAGGTGAGTGCGAAAACGACCTAAGTGTGCTTAAATTCCATTTATTTAAATGTCTTTGCCTAACTTTGGGCAAATTTGTGACTATAGTAAATAATACTTCTAATAACAGCTATATCTAAGGATGCAAAAGACAAACAGAGCCAATTTATTGCAGTGTGAGTTTTCGTAGACAAATGCCTACTGATGTCCTAGCAAAATAATTACTCCATTTTTATTCAAGCACAGCCTTGGGGTAAATTTTAAAACATGTTGGAAGAAGAACTAGCTAATCAGCTTTACAACTAACTGACAGTTTAAGACACCAAAATAAATAAAGAGAAATCCTTAATTTATCCAAATTAGTTGATTCATCTTCACTTACTGACATCAAACAGAAATGGGATTTTTACTCCACAATAATTTCATTTTGCGCTGCAGTTTCACTGCATGGATGTTCCAAGGTAAAGAAAATAATTTTCAGGCCTTCCTCTGGCCAAATATTTGGGGAAAATGCCTTGGGGAATTTTCCCTCCACCATCTATGCATGGTATCCATTACATATGCACATGTCTCCTTGTGGTAACTGAAATAAATGTTAATGTTAATAATAATCAGCAAAAATAACCTGTGAATCTTCTGTGAAGTAAAGAGGTCTTGATATTATAAAATACAAGGCATACTGTTGTCAGGAGACCCCAGGAAGCACAGCTTTGGAAAGCTGTAGATTTTATTACTGAAGGACAGAAGAAGGAAGAAGGAAACACCCTCTTTGCCATCCCCAAATCCTTTTTTTCATTAGCCTCCAGATGCCAACCTCTGAATAACTCCTAAAGTAAGAGCACATCAATATTGCAGGAGTTTCCAATACTAAAAGCTGATAAAGTTTATTGCACTTATAAAATAAATAGAAGGAAATGCTTTGGGTTTCCTATTTATAGAGCTCTAGGGAGGTCTCAGGTATGATTTATTGCTTCAATTTTTACAGTGTTATTTTCTCATTTACACACTCTTGTGCACATATGTAGAAACTTCTATATATCTTTCCCCCTCCCGCACTCTATTACATTTTCCTTCTCACCTTTGTAGTGTATGTGGTTCTCTCCCACAAATACAACAATAATTTGCATCTTAATGCTTTTTCCAGTCAGCAAGTTTGTCATCTTCCAAAGTATACAGTGACCTCATCACTCACTGAAGTCAGCAAATCTTGAGAGCACTCAAGCAGACATAGAAAGCACTCAGTAGTTCTTAATTCAAGGGAAAGGATTCACTAACATTTTCCTTGGTCAGTCATCTTCCCCATGCTTTGAGTCCTTTCATTGGTTCTTCCCGATTCATTACATAAAAATGCAATTTTGGGTCTAGTTTTAGGGTTGTGCACAACTATGCCCTGTCCTTCATCTCTTAACTTCTGTTGTACCACGAGTCAAATAAGACTTGATCGTCCTCCATTTTCTGTTCACTTATTCTCAGTCTACTTTCCAGTTCATTTATATGAACCAACAGCTTCTGATGAGTCTTTTTAATCCATTCACAACAAATAAATACAAGGAAATAGTGATCTTTTTGTTCTGAAATAGTAAATTGTGGGATTTATATTATCTGCTAATTACCATACTTAATAGATGACAAGTTTCAGTGGTGGTGGTGCAGCATGTTAGCTATCTGCAGTAAAAACAAAAAAAAGACCTCTATAAAGAGTTTTGTGGCAGCTTAAAGGTTCTTTACATACTATGGCATAAGCTGTTGTAGACCAGAGCATACTTTGTCACATGCACTAATAATAGATATACATCACTGCCAACAAGAAACTAATTTGAAAAATTCAGAATTATCTTGCCTTAGAGAAAATTCGAGGAATATGAGGAAGGAGTATAGCGGTGCATATAAAAAAGAGGTGTCCCCCCCCCCCCGGCAAGTGCAATGCATGAAAATTTCACCAAGCATTATTTGAGGAAGGAGAGGAAGCTGATGATACACCATTCTCAGGCAATTAATATATTATTTCTAGAGATGCTTGAACACCTGCATTCAGTTCATGCATTGTTTGTCATTGGCACTCAGGAAGGCAATTTTTCAATGGTCCTCTCATCTGTTTGTCAGCTGGTTCATGGATGCTTGGCAGGTTGCCTCACTGCATTTCTTCATACCAGTGCAGTACAGCAAAATCAGCTTTTCATACATGTGAGTCCCAATACAACACAAATGAGTTTTACTGCTGCACTTGGCCTACAATTATTTAAATCATAGATCACCAAATATATAAACCAGTCATGAATAAATTCTATATTTTAAGAAAAATCCTACCCTTTGGTGTTCACCTAAAAAGACTTTAGTGACCACTTTAGATCTGTAGTGTTTTCACACTTGCAGAGCTTTGAAATGAAAACAATACAAACCTGTTCAGCAGGCTTTTGAGTTCCATCCATACTGAAGAGTCCAGTTGATCAACTTACATCTGATTATCACAGCTGAGCAAGGGAAGTTCAACTGTTGAACATATTCAATGTAAAATTTGCAGCATCCTTAATTCTTTCAAATGTATTTAGAAGATGCCCATAAACTATGAAGTAGTAACAATCTTCAGATTTGAAGAAACAGCTATAGAGGTTGGGAGTGGGGTTCTAATCAGGTGGCAGACACCCATTCAATGCACCTTGCCTTATGTGGATTGCATTATTCACATGAAGCTGCCTGGAACTGTGCCATGGGAAAACAGCTACTATGTCACTATGGCTTTGCATTGTATTCGTAAGCTTCATTCTCTTCACTCCATCCTCTTTCTTTATGCTTACATAAACAGAAAACTAGATGCATTGACCTGAGACATCCTCATCTAGGTAGACAGTTGGATAGGAACATAATTGCTTAGTTCTAGTATGTAAGCCAAAATGCCCTCAAAAGAGGTTGGGGAATTGACAGATGGGCAACTTTGTCAAAAGGATGAATCTATGTATACAGGATTCCACTTCCAGAAATTATTGCTAAATTTACCAAAGTCACTAATTAAGTAAAACAATAATTCTTTTATTACCGAAACTTATAGAACACACATACAAGGTAATGGATACATATAACACACATACAAACCTAATAAAAATAGAGAGAAATGTACAGAGGTAACACAGGGATAGACAAACAGAGTGATAATTACTGATCGTAGTCTTCGATGAAGGCTCCAATGGCGACAAACTGGGCGATGGGGGAAGGGACCCTCAACTGATCAGGAATCGGGGATGTATCTTAACAGCAGGAATGGGGTACTGCTAGATGCACACCTGTGGGGAGCTGGGTCATAGGTTATAAGGACTACCTTGAGCCCTTAGGGGATGGGAGGTGCAGGGGCAGATGACAGGTGGTGACCTTAGAAAAAGGAGAGGTTCCGCAATGACCATAAGGGCTGGACTTTTGTGGTGTCCAATGGCCAGTTTATTGGGGGCACTTGATTGGGTACCCATACCTGGCCAATGAGCATATCTGACCCTGGTTACCTGATTGGGCCTTCAGGTAACAATGGGAAAAGGGGGAGGCTCCAGGATGACTATTAAGGGAAAGAATGGGTGAAATTATTGGGGTGGAAGGGATTAACAAGCTGTCAAAACTTATCTAAAAGGTGACAATAGATGGCCAAATTGCTACCTAAGGTAACACCCGATCTTTACAAAGGTGCTTGGCTCTAGATGAAGATGTTCTTCCTCTTCTTCATTCCTCTTCTGGCACCATCCTTTGTCTTGGGTTCCGTTGGACAAAAGCTTAGTAAGTAAGTAAGTAAGTAAGTAAAATTTTATTTGTATCCCGCCCTCCCCCACCGAAGCAGGCTCAGGGCGGCTAACAACATCCACAAGCTAACAATACAATAGATAAAAACATTAAATTACATTATTTAAAAACCAGTCAATACTTAATTAAAACATTACTAAATCTAACATTAACATTATTGTTTGACGCTATCCCTGTCAGTTGACATAATAATAACAGGGTCCCTGAACCAGTTCATTTTGGCGTTTTCCTTGTTACAACTATAATTCAGCAATTCATGAATGCCAGCTTGAAGAGGGTGGTCTTGCAGGCCCTGCGGAACTGATCAAGGCTCCGCAGGGCCCGCACCTCCTCTGGGAGCTGATTCCAAAGGTATGGGGCCGCGGTAGAAAAGGCCCAAGCGTGGGTATTCTGAAGTTTAACTTCTTTTGGCCCAGGAATGGTCAGTTTGTTTTTCCCTACTGACCTCAGTGCTCTCTGGGGCTCGTACGGGGAGAGACGGTCCCTTAGGTAGGTCGGTCCTCGGCCATATAGGGCTTTAAAGGTAATGACCAGCACTTTATACTGGACCCGGTATACAATCGGCAGCCAGTGCAGTCCGCGTAGCCCTGGCCGTATATGCTCCCACCTTGGGAGACCTAGCAATAGCCTGGCCGCCGCATTCTGCACTAGCTGCAATCTCCGGGTCCGGCACAAAGGCAGCCCCATGTAGAGGGTGTTACAGTAGTCCAGCCTTGAGGTGACCGCCGCATGGATCACCGTTGCTAGGTCCCGACGCTTAGGCAGTCTGACAGGATCCATGCCTAAGATAAGATTAATTGCCTTATGCATAGGTGACATCTGTTGAGTACGTGAGCCTCCTGCTTCGCTGTAATGGAGTCTGGCACTGCAGGAAGATAGTTACTGGTGATGTTAGCCTTCCATATGGATTCTATGGTCAAGGCTGGAAACCGTCTGCCTGGACAGTTCCTGGCGGCGCAACTTCTTCCGCTGCAACGGCCGAGATGGTGCACGCACGGAGTGGCTGGAAACCCATCTTTCCTCCTGGTTAGCACTCTTTCTGAGATACTGAGTGCTGCTGCAACGTTGTTGCTATTAGTACTCACATAAGTCCCTTACAGTCTGGTAGACAAAACCCATGTTTTCCTGGCAGATGCAAGTTGAGTCTCCAGGCACCCTGGCAACCAAACGGGTGACTACGATGTTCTGAAATTAGGGGTCTTTTTCTCACAAGTAGTACAGTTTCTAATTTGCTCATTAATGTGAAAGCCGAAGACAGTTTCTGAATAGATTCACTCTTCTTGTTAATCTTGCAGAATTTTGTATAAAGACTTTATTCTGACTGTAGTGCCTTCTGAACTGTTCACTGAGCACCAAAAATTCTTTCTTTCTTTCTTTCTTTCTTTCTTTCTTTCTTTCTTTCTTTCTTTCTTTCTTTCTTTCTTTCTTTCTTTCTTTCTTTCTTTCTTTCTTTCTTTCTTTCTTTCTTTCTTTCGACATTCTGTCCCTGCCCCATTTTGCAGAACATCTAGCTGTCAATTCAAATTGAATCTGGATATCAGTTCAATATAATTGATTCCTTGCTTTAAATAATGGCACTGGATGTATATGTGCATTTTTATTTCATTTGTACTGCATCATGGTTTTGTAGCCTAAAGTCTACATAAGCAATTCTTGCATAAGAGTATTCTTTATGTAAGAAGTTTGAATGTTATTCTTAGCTGGGATGATATGACTCCCTTCAATGAGTGATATACAAATTTGAGTGGGCATTTGGGATATTTGGGGGCAACTGGGGGTTATTCAGGGTTATAGGTAGCTCCTAGCAGGGAATAATTATTTTATGCATCTCACTCTTGCAAACACATAAAAAGCTATCACACAGCAAAGAGGAATTAGACCTAGCATTAAAGAGCTGACTGATAGCCACCAGACCCAAAGGTCTTGTTAAAGGATTGCCTTAGATCTGTGTATTTATTTATTTAAAACATTTATATGACACCATTCCACCCAAATAGGGTTCCTAAGGTGGCGAACTTTAAACATTTCAAAACATTTCTATATAAGAAAAACATTCAAATATGCATATATGAAATATCTAAACCAAGAAAGCATATAAACCCACATATTGGTATTGAAATTTAAAGCCCTGTGAGGGCTGGGACCAACATATCTGAGGGATCACCTCTCCCCATATTTGCCCTGAAGGAATTTATGTTAAATTAACCACCATTTGCTGGTTGCCCCAGCCCAAAAGATGTAAACCTTGCCTTAACTAGAGCCAGGGCAGAAAATGCCCTGACTCTAGTCAAGGCAGGGTGTATGTCTTGGTGGAACATGCTCCCACTAGAGATCCAGGCCCTACCTGACATACTACCTTTTTGTAGGGCCTTATAAAATAAAGCTGTTCCACCAGGCCTTTGAGTGAGGCAGTGGTAGGGTTGCCAAGTCCAATTCAAGAAATATCTGGGGACTTTGGGGGTGGAGCCAGGAGACTTTGGGGGTGGAGCCAGGAGACATTGGGGCAGAGCCAGGAACAAGGGTGTGACAAGCGTAATTGAACTCCAAGGGAGTTCTGGTCATCACATTTAAAGGGACAGCACACCTTTTTAAATGTCTTTCTTCCATAGGAAATAATGAAGGATAGGGGCACCTTCTTTTGGGGCTCATAGAACTGGACCCCCTGGTCCAATCATTTTGAAACGTGGAGGGTATTTTGGGGAGAGGTACCAAATACTATACTGAAAATTTGGTGCCTCTATCTCAAAAGATAGCTCCCCCAGAGCCCCTGAAACCTCCAGATCAATTTCCCATTATACCCTATGAGAAATATTTCACATAGGGAATAATGACGACGTTTCCCTCTCCTCCACACACACCCCTTCTCGCAAATCTGATGTAGGGGATTGGCTTCCTACTCACCAGACAGCTTCTTCACAGCAACAAAGACACAGACACAAAGACCAATTTCGCACTAGAGCTTTAATCCTGGTTTAACTCTGTCCCCAAACTGACTTTCTACACTAAAACCATAGAATCATAGAGTCATAAAGTTGGTTTCTCTGATTCTCTGATTCTAGTGTAGAAAGTCAGTTTGGGGATAGAGTTAAACCAGGATTAAAGCTCTAGTGCGAAATTGGTCAAACACAGAAAGTTAAAGCCTTTCACCACCTCCGGAGGTGCAAAGGCACATGGTCCTTTGGGACGGGGGGGGGGGGGGGGCAGGAAGCAGCCTGGGAAAGCTCCAGCTGCTGCGATGGAGCTGGGTGGGAAGGGGAGGGGCAAGGAGAAGCTGCTGCGATCGGAGGTGAGAAGGGAAGGGAAGGAAATGGAGGAGGAGAAGCATCAGGGATCGGTGGAAAGGGGAGAGGAGAAGCTGCTGGGTTCTAGGCTGCATGGGAAGGACCGCCATTCCTCCCGCTTTCTGGATTTTTGCCAAGCGGGGGGAGGAGGCTCCAAATCGGGGGTCCCCCGCCCAGGTAGGGGATTTGGGAAGCCTAGGCAGTGGGTGTCCACAATACATTGAATCTGGCCTCCCTTGTTGCAATATTCCATCTTCACTCGGGCCTATACTTGCACCATTGATTCCTGCTTTATTTGTATTATAGTTTGAGTAGTCTGTCTACTGCCTGAAATGGAGTATTTTAATAGTTTTATTGTTTTAACTGTTTAACTGTTTGTATTTGCTGCTAATTGTTATTGTTAATTGCTGATGTTCAATTCTGCTGAGCCTGCTTGTGGGATAGGGCGGAATAGAAATTAACAAAAATAGATAAAAATAAAATAAACACTGATTTTAGCATCTGGACAGTCTTCAAGGGTACAACACATTGCAGCATTCTAATCTAGATGTTACCAAGGCATGCACCACAATGGCAGGATTTTTCCCACCCAGGAAGGCCTGAAGCTGGTGAAAAGCCACAATTAATATATGTTTATCCAACAAGAGGTCCAGGTCCAACAATATCCCCAAAACTATGAACCTGCACCTTAAGGGGGATTGTAGCCCCGTCCAGAACAGGAAATACAGTTTCCTGATCCAATAATTTCCCCTACCAGTAGCACCTCAGCTTGTTAACCCCCATCCATCACAAAAACTGTATTCAGGCATCTGTTCACAGTTTTCTCCCTGGGATCTGCTGGAAGTGTGTCATATGCATATATCATAAACATGTTTGTGTAAATAAAAGCACCTGGTCTGAAGGGTCTTTTTGGTTCTGATTTTTTTTTCTTTTTGTAGGGGAGCATTTAGTAATAATTATTACTTACTTGGTAAGTGGCAGATTAAGGGTTAAGAGCCACTGTTATCAATTATAATAAAAATTAAGATGACTTGGCAGAAAAAGGTTTAAATATCACACCATCACTGCTTGATGGTGTTATACCAGTGTTTACAATACTGTGAGAATTCAGATGGATCAACTAGTGATAATTCTTGTTTATTTCCCTTAAATAGGTCATTTGGTCCTGGATGTGAGGAGATACAAAGGTTTCTACAATATCTTTCTCATTCTCTCTTGCACCCTTCTGTTGTGGGATATACTGCAGGCAAAAGGTGTATGAAATAACACTCAGCCGGAGAACATGCAAATCATTTCAGAGCCCTACAAGGTACATGATGTTACAGAAACTGGAGCCACAGTAATTTCCCTGCCTTTCCTCTTTGAGTAGTGAAGTGTCTGCCTGACAGGTCTTCAGTTTTTTCTGTCAGAAGCCTTGGCCTGAGGCTGGCTTTCTGACCTCTCCCCAGCTGGAAAGAACTCCAAGCCACCACTCAGCTCAGGCTAAACGCTCTCATGCAGGACAAGAGAATATTCCAGGTCTTAGGATGTGCAGTTAAGTGCAAAGGAGCACTTGTCTCCATCTCATTAACAGCAGTGTCTATACTATAATGAGCAAAGGCTGAGAGATTGCAGTGAGAAGGAAGCTGACATCTCAGTGATGCACAGAATTAAAGACTCATACAACAATGCCAACAGTTGATGATCCTCGCAACATTTCCCGCCTACATTTGATATTTGATACATCTTCCTTTCTTCTATGAGATCACCTTTCACTAATTTGAAACATCACTTATATCTTCCTCTGATAAATTCATTTCTTCTTTTGCCAATCTACTAATCTGAGCTTTGTATTTTTTGAAAGGAAAAGTATTTTTTTTCCTCTGTGGAATCACTTTCATAAAATGACTTTCTAAAATAATATCCACGTGACACTGCATTTTGAGACACATAGAGAAGGCCTGCATATGTTGTAGTGGGGGGTGGTAATTCTAGTCATATTTGTCAGTGAAATTAATCCTGATTGTTTTTGATGGCATTGCATCTTTAATTATATTCAGAAGAAAATGGGATTTGATTTTCAAAATTCTGTTGTACAAACAGGGGTAAGAGAAGATCCAGGAGGGAGGACTATTTTTTTGCTGGGGTGGGGGGAGAGATGATGGTGTAGAAAGGCACTAAAGACAGCCTCTCTTCCTTTCTCAGGCTTGGAAGTGTTCGCAAGCTGTGTAGATACAGAGCTGATAATGATGTGTGACAGGGGCCAAGTATAAACTGTGGGGATGCTGTGCACAGAGAACAGCTCTTCAGTTCTACCAGCTGAAACACTGCCAATCTCCTTCTTGCCTCCAAGTATGTTCACAACAAGACAAAGAGATAAAGTTCAGAGTCTCATTTCATCTCAATGGGGATTTTATTACTAAAGTGCCAAGGATAAGAAAAGACCAATTTGTAGTTTTATTGATTTGAGTAAAGGTCAGGGGCAGATGCGTAGGTCATAGTGTTTCCTCTGAATAGGCATGGGACCAATGCAGTACTCCAGGTACTTTCTGCTATGGAAAATTACAGTGGGACGCAGGGTGAAGGAAGAAAAGGCACCAAGGAGAAGGTTTTTAATGATGCAAAGATCAGGATTGTTTGGGATTCCAGGTTAGAAAGATGTGGAGCAAGATTATATTAAAATTAGGAGACTATGTGTCTTTAGTAGGGGTAGGGATTGAGACAAAGATGGTGGAAGCCTCAGGCCTTTAAGGGTACAGGTACAGTATCTATGCATGACCTGGCAACTACAATGGCCTTTGTCCACTTACTTAACACAACAGTATGGCATTTCACAGCACTAAGGAGGGGACTTGGCTCAATGGCAAAGCATCTGCTTTGCATGTTGAAGGCCCAAAGTTCAGTTCCTGGGACAGTGGTTAAAGTGTTAGACTAGGATTGGGGAGACCCAAGTTCAAATCCCTATTCTGCCATGTGAACCTGCTGGGTGATCTTGAGCTAGTCATGTACTCTCAGACTAACTTACCTCACAGGGTGATTGTGAGGGTAAAATGGAGGAGAGGAGACCAATGTAAGCTGGTTTGGGTCTCCATTTGAAAAAAAAATGGGGTGTAGATGAAATAAATAAATAAATAAATAAATAAATAAATAAATAAATAAATAAATAAATAAATAAATAAATAAATAAATTTAAAGGATCAGGTAGTAGGTGATGTGAAAGACCTTTACCTGGATAGCCACTGCAGAACAGACAACAACACTGACTTTGATAGATCAATGATCTGATTCACTATGAGGCAGCTTCTTACAGGAGTACGATGTCAGCAAATGATTCCAGTTATATTTTTAGTTCTGTCAGGAAAAAGAAGCTGTAACTATGGCTATCTCATTTCATTAGCTATACTTTGTGTAGATCAGGGGTGGCCAAACTTGCTTAATGTAAGAGCAACGTAGAATAAATGTCAGATGCTTGGGAGCTGCAAGATATGAACAAATATTACAACACATGTCTTTATTAACAGAATAAAGAAACATATTTATTAAAGCTCAATATTTTGTACAGAAAGATAAAATGCATATGTATGCTAGGAGGAGACTTTTTTTAAAAAACAAACAAACCAAAAGCTGGGAATAACAGTCCCCATAAAACCAGAATAAGAAAGGTTAGGGAATTATTTTTTTGCACCAGTGGGAGAAGGAAACACACATAAAATCATAGAGTTGGAAGGGACCTCTAGGGTCATCTAGTTCAACCCCCTGCACAATGCAGAAAACTCACAAACACCTCCCCCTAAATTCACAGGATTTTCATTACTGTCAGATGGCCATCTAGCCTCTGTTTAAAAACCTCCAAGGAAGGAGAGCCCACCACCTCCCAAGAAAGCATGTTCTATTGAGGAATTGCTCTAACGGTCAGGAAGTTCTTCCTAATGTTGAGCTGGAAACTCTTTTGATTTAATTTCAACCCATTGGTTCTGGTCCTACCTTCTGGGGCCACAGAAAACAATTCCACACCATCCTCTATATGACAGCCCTTCAAGTACTTGAAGATGGTGATCATATCATCTCTCAGCTGCCTCCTCTCCAGGCTAAACATCCCCAGCTCCTTCAACCTTTCCTCATAGGACTTGGTCTCCAGACCCCTCCAGACCATCTTCATCACCCTCCTCTGGACCTGTTCCAGCTTGTCTATATCCTTCTTAAATTGTGGTGCCCCAAACTGAACACAATACTCCAGATGAGGTCTTACCAGAGCAGAGTAAAGTGATACCATCACATCACGTGATTTGGACACTATACTTCTGTTGATACAGCCTAAAATTGCATTTGCCTTTTTTAGCCACCACATCACATTATGAAAGAGCAAAAAAGTATTGGCAGATGAGTCAACAAGAAATATCTAGGATCTTGGGATATGAAATCAAGAAAGTTGCAGAGACTTTTCTGTTGGGATTATATATGGAAAAATTTCCAAAAGAAGATAGAACTATAATTTGGTACTTGCTCTCAGCTGCTAGGACATTGTATGCACAGTTGTGGAAGCAAGAAAGAATACCAGAGAAATGGGATTGGATTATAAAAGTTATAACATGGAGGGAAATGGACAAATTGACAAGAATTTTAAGAGACTATGATCTAGAAATTTTTAAGTTGGAGTGGAAGAAGTTTAGAAGTTATATAGAAAAAGAGTGGAAAATAAAAGGACATTGGACAATTTTTGATAATGATTAAGTTTTAAAAGAAAGAAAAATAGATTTTTTTGTTTTATTAGTTAAGGGTACCTTTAAATATTAGTATTTTAAGTATACAACACCGGCGGGGGTCAAGTAACGGGGGAAGGAGGGGTTAGAAAAGTAATATATGGGATAGATAAAAAGAAGTAATTAATAATGCAAGAATTTATTGTTACCGTATGTTACTGGAATAAAATTGTTTTAAACGGACCACCACCTTCCTCTTTCTATATTGGGGAGCAGAAGCTCCAGGCTTCTTATCCACAGGATCCTGAGAAACTTTGTTCAAGCTTCGTGGAGGCTGGTGAAGTAGGTCTTGTTCCAATGGTTCAAAATCATTTACTGTGGGGAGGTCCTGGAACCTATTACTGAGCAGCAGGGGCTCAGAACATCTCCTGATTATCTTTCTCCTTTGGGTTACATTTTTCCAGGAACCCTCCTCCTGTGTTGGGTTCTCTTCTAATTGCTGAGGTACCATTTCCTCTCCCTCCTCTTGTCCTTTTAAAAGCGCCTCATGCATTTTGTCAAGAAAATCCTCACCTTCCTTTATACACTGCAGTGTGGACAATCGTGCCTCCAGTACATGTACTATATATATCACTGACCACTGCTTGTTTAATTATGCATCCCTCTTTGCCTTCACAAAAAGGATAGTAAATAGATGAATAAAATATTGGATTTATATCCCACCCTCCACTCAGAAGAGTCTCAGAGCGGCTCACAATCTCCTTTACCTTCCTCCCCCACAACAGACACCCTGTGAGGTGGGTGGGGCTGGAGAGGGCTCTTACAGCAGCTGCCTTTTCAAGGACAACCTCTGCCAGAGCTATGGCTGACCCAAGGCCATTCTAGCAGGTGCAAGTGGAGGAGTGGGGAATCAAACCTGGTTCTCCCAGATAAGAGTCTGCACACTTAACCACTACACCAAACTGGCTCTCCAATACAGCTCCTACCAGAGTTATGAGCCTGCCTAGCTGCCCTGACCCTGCCTTTGGTGGGGTGGGCAGGATATAAATTAAATTAAATAAATATACTAAGGCAGAATCCTTCACAGCCCTCTTTAATTCCATCCCTCTTTCCAGTGGCTCCCTTGGCTCTTGCTCTCTCTTTCCCTACTCTATGTCTCCAGGACCATCTCTGTGGTAGAGAAGACCTTGCAAGGCTGCCTATTTTCCCCTCATTTCTCACTTCACACATGGCAAAAATAGTCATCTAACTATTGGTCAGGGCTCGGAGGCTGATAAGCATGCTTACTTGAGAGTAAGCCTGCATTAAGTTCCTCCTCAACCTTCAGGAGTCACTCAATATGTGTGAAAAGAATCAATTAAGTGCATTTTCTTATAATGATAATCTGTTTTATAGGCAATCTTGTTTTCATACTGAATCCCAGAGATAATACGGTTTTAAATGGAGATGTGACAATGAAAATGTAATAGAATAGTAAGAAATGTATCTAGGGGTGCAGCCAGACGTACCATTAGTGGTGACACAGCTCCGTCTCACTGACGGATTAAATGTGTTCGTTTGGACATCCACATCTGTCAATCGAGCGTCATCCAGGGTCATTCCGACTTGCTGCAGATCCGTGCCGCATTAATTTGACACTGCAGAAAGTCTGGCCCTTTTTCAAAACAGTGGCACAAAATCGGCTTTTTTCTGTTTGGACAGCTCATGTGCGATACTGCCCCTTAGAATGTTTACCGCCTCTCCCACCTTTTTTTTTTTTTTTTTAAAAAAGCCCCAGCAGACATGCGCATTGCCAGATCATCCGGGAATCTGAGGTGACGCTTCTGCTTCTCCAATCAACACAGGATCAGAGGGGAGGAAAACGTTATCCCACTCTTCAGAACAGGAAAAAAAATTTTTTTTTTCAATGTGGAGGATTTCCAGATATCATTGTCACTGCCAATTTCTAGGAAATTAATTCCTGGCAGTTCCCTGGTTTGAATCCGCAATGTTAATTCCGGAAATTTTCCCCCTTCCCCCCTGCCTCTGAAGCATTGTTTGATTTTCCACCTCCAAACAGTTGGGCGCATGTTCAATGGACCCCCCCTCCCAGAAATCAAGATCTGATCACGCATGCTCCAAGAAAAGAGCATGATAGTTTTGGATGTGTGATCGCTCAACAACAGAATGAGTCGCATTCTTGGATGCTCATCTGAACAGCCCTGCATCGAATCAATATTCAGCGGTTCAAATTTGAGCACTACACACCCGCTTTTAATGTGAGGTGTGGCCGCACCCTAGCACGAGGAGAAGACCATCAAACTCTAGGGCAGGGGTGTTGAACTCATTTGTTATGAGGCCTGGATCTGACATAAATAGAAGTTTGTCAGGCAGGGCCATGTGTGTTGTAAAATGTAATGCTAAGTAAGGTAAAGGTAGTCCCCTGTGCAAGCACCACTCGTTTTCAACTCTGGTGTGACGTTGCTTTCACAATGTTTTCATGGCAGACTTTTTTTTTATGGGGTGGTTTGCCATTGTCTTCCGCAGTCATCTACACTTCCCCCCCCCCCCCCAGCAAGCTGGGTGCTCATTTTACCAACCTTGGAAGGATGGAAGGCTGAGTCAACCTGGAACCGGCTACCTGAACCAGCTTCCACTGAGATCGAACTCAGGTTGTGAGCAGAGGGCTCCAACTGCAGTAAAGCAGCTTTGCCACTCTGCGCCATGGGGCTCTTTTCAGGGCTGAGTAGTGGAGATATAAAATTTATAAAGGACACACACACAATTAAATATATTATTTTAATCTTAAAATACAAGCATGCTTTAAAAAGTAGCACTCTTGTGATATTTTGTTTATTTAACAGTCTTTGATATCTGACATCTCCCAAGACATTCCCCCCACCCTTAAAAGATGGCTGCCTAAAATGGAAAGGTGGAAGAATTTTAAAAACTAAAACATCAAGAAAAAACAAAAGGGTCACAGCAGAAACAAAATATAAACTAAAAAAAATATAAAATCCTCTGAGCCTAGGAAAACATGAATTGGCTTGGAATTGCAAACTACCCCCATTGGCTGGGCAGTGGCTCTCTGGCCTGGATCTCAGGTTTTTTCACAGGAGAGGCTTGAAGGCTCTTTGGAGATAACTGGAGCCATGAATGCCAAATTACTTGCATGGGCTCAATTGAAATACATTGCAGAACAAAAAGAGTTGCAAAGAAAACACAAAATGGATTTTCCATTAAGGCCTCTAGGGCCAGATAGACTAATCTGGGAATGGAAAACCCATTCTGCATTTTCTTTACAACTTTTTTTAGTTGCAATGTATTTCAAAGAAAGAAGAGAAGCTGGAAAGTTTGTCAGCTTCGCCCTTTGCTTTTTGTGCTCAGCAGCAGCTTAAGCTGGGAAGGGTAAGGATAGGCAGTGGAGCGGAAGTGGGGAAGAGAGCCTCGGGATGGATTAAAGCCCTGAACGGCCCAGTTCTGTCCTGCAGGCTGTAGGTTAGACACTCCTACTCTAGAGCTATTTCTGGAGTTTGGTCAGATGTAGGTGTTGTATACGAGAAATATATGTGAACTGCATTTCTCATATCTTCAAGTTGTCTTTGCAGATTATCAATTTTTAATAATGTCATAATACTTTTATTATGTTTTTACATATAGTTCTTATAGATATGTATAGATATTCCTTTTGTTTAGGATGCTGGCTTTTGCCATAAAAAAATTGATTAAATTGTCTTTGCAGATGAGTATCGCAGCCATGTCTTGCTGTGCCAGATATTGACCCTTACACCAGAGAAGATAACAGAGCTTTCAGCTTCTTTTGACAATCACAGGAACAGAAGAATCCAGTAACCTTTCAAACTGCCTTTTATATGAGCTTCTGGGTTTCAGCTCTTCAAGCTCGGTGGTGGTCTGCAGAGCTCGGCTCCAACGACCCCCCCCCCCAAATTGGGCAGTAGGAGGGGTGCCACAACCATGGCATCTCGAGGGGGGCCCTGGAGGGGTCTCCTGAAAGCAAGGAACTTTACAGGAGCCAGGGTAGCAATGGTGGTTGTTCCCTGTTCTTCCTGTCTGTTCGGGTGCCCCATCGTCACGGTCGCCATTACGGCAGCAAGAAGTGAATGCCCGACTGCTTTCTTCTCTTAACAAGCTTTTGATGCATCATTCTTCTACCTTAATCACTGTAACTCTACCATGCAAGTAAGTCTGCTTTCTACGACTACTGGCTAGTGGATTTTTTTAACATAACAACAATTTAAACTGTTCAAAAAGAAAGGGGAAAAGGAGGATAATTCCTCCCCCCCCCTTCTCCGCAAGGGAGGCTTCAAAAAGACAAAGAACAAACTTGAGAATTTTCAATAACTTAAATTGGACTGAGCACAGATATTTGAACTGATTTGGATTACAATTAAACAAGCTATAATGAGATCAACAATTGGTTACAACATGGTCTGAATAAAAACAGGATATACCTTTAAGAGAAATGTATGTGATGCTTGGACTGAAATGACTACAGTTGAAATGCAGGAGAGAAGCTTATGGCTGGAGGAAATTTAGAAGGAAGGACTAACTGGGACTTTCAGCTACTTTTTAACTTTGATTATCAGACTGAGTTATTCTGTGGAGAAATGGCATTGCAAATTGAAGCGTTTGATAAAAAAGATATTATGATTACCATAATCTCCTTTAAGCAGAAAATCAGTCTGTTAACAAAGCTGATACAAAAGCAGTTGGAAACCTTTATTCTGAAATTCAGTGAAACTGAAAATTTATATGAGCAGAATAGTGAAGAAACCCCCAGTGATGTCTGCTGAGTCAAGAAAAATGGATAAAGATCTGTTGGGAAAGGTACCAAAGGAAATCAAAATGGAGACAACATGCACAGTTACAAAGAAGAGGCAGAAATCAAGACCGATTAAAGTTTTCACAGGAGGAAGTGACGATGTGCGGGCCTTATTACCCTCAGCAAAATGGATGAATGTGCCAAGGGGAGAAGAGGCAGATTTCAGCAAGAAAATCAAGACGGAAAGCCTTCAAGAAGAAGGGATCATAAACTGCTTTTTTCTGCATGTAATCAGTTAACATGGAATCAATAAAAGGAAACTGGCATGCGATGTTGAAATGGCAAGCGAGGCTTTCAGAATCTAAATGTTTCTCTTTCGCTTGTTATTTTCATTTATAGAAGTTAAATAGAGCAATGTAATAGAGAGTGGGCTATGGAGATGGTTTGATTTTTTCTCTAGGTAAAAATAAACAAGTATGGGAGATGAGGCAGTTACTGCATATCAACTTGTGCTTCTTAGAGTATTATGAAAATAGGAGTTATAGTCTCAAAAAGTTTTTAAAGCATTTTAAATATTCAGAGTAGATAAACAATTAACTTGGGTCAATTTGTAACAAGGCAGACATCACAAATATTTTGTAATCTTAAAGATCTGCTCCTGATATTTTTGACTGGAGAAACTGTTTACAATAAAATAGACAAAGTATTGTGTTTTTTGTTCTTTTTTCCTCTCCTTTGTTAGAAACAAGTATAGAGGATAAAGAAATTATATTTATCTTTTATGCTTATCTTAATTGCTAATACTGTTAAATTAACTAGCTTTTATTTTTAATATTGCTAAATTTAACCAGTTCTGTTTTGTGATTGACTTTTCTTCTTTTCTCACTTTTATGTACTGAAGATGAATAGTTTAGATTTATATCATAAGCAATAGAATAGTTAAAAGTATGTAATGAAATAATAAGACTGTAAAATGTAATGGTTATACTGGGTAAAAATTTAAAGACTTGCAGGTGGAAGGAATTTGGTATTATGCTTTGAGGTAGAAATGTAACAAATATATTTGCTACTTTTCTCTGTTCTCTCTTTTGTTTCTCTATCTTGTACCTCCCCCCTTTATTTTTGTTTCTGTAACCTTGCATCATTCTCTCTTTTTATACCCAAACTTAATAAAAAATTTTAAACCGAACTGCCTTTTATTACACTTATTTGGAGAATAGACCACAGACATACACAATACATTGGTGAAACAAACTGAATATTATGGGTAGAGTTCCCAGTTTCCTGCTCTAGAAAGAAGTGAATAGAACTGATTCACTATACTACATCTGTAACATTTTGCCTGAAATGCTAGGAAATTTATTGATTTATTTATTGGATTTATATCCTGCCATCCCCGACGAAGCAGGCTCAGGGCGGCTCACAACAATCAAACTAAAACAATAGATAAACATTAGAATTTAACAATAAACCAAGCTAATAATAACAATTAAATAGCTTAAAACAATTTTAAACAATTTCGGTGCTAGTATAATTAATTTCAGTGTGTTCAGCGATGTTGGGCGTCCTCTTATACTATTATTCAGCTGAAGGCGTGTCGAAATAGTGCTGTTTTACAGGCCTTTTGGAACTGGGCAAGGTCCCGCAAGGCCCTTACTTCTTCCAGATGTTGGTTCCACCAGTAGGGGGCCGCAATTGAGAAGGCTCTCTCTCTCTAGTAGACTTCAGTCTCACCTCCCTCGCCCCAGGAATCGACAATAAATTCTGCGTCCTGGATCAGAGTATCTGTGGGAAGAGATGGTCTCTAAGGTAGACAGGTCCTCAGCCATATAGAGCTTTGAAGGTAATAACCAGCACTTTGTAGCAAATCCGGTATACTATTGGCAGCCAGTGCAGCTCCCACAGCCCTGGCTGCATGTGCTCCCGTATAGTGAGACGCAATAACAGCCTGGCTGCTGCATTTTGCACCAACTGCAGTTTCCGGATATGGGACAAGGGCAGCCCCATGTAGAGGGCATTGCAGTAGTCCAATCTCGAGGTGACCATCGCATGGATCACAGTTGCCAGGTCACTACACTTGAGGAAGGGGACCAACATATGCGGCCCCTTGCCCAGATTGTCAGGAGATATGTACTGGGTTGTCACCAATACACAGACGACACCCAGCTCTATCTATTGATGGGTGGCCAGTCCGACTACCCTGGAAAATCTGGACCTGGCTCTTCAAGCCGTAGCATCTTGGCTCAGGCTGAGTCGGCTGAAGCTGAATCCGACAAAGATGGAGGTTCTCTATCTGACCCGGGGTGGTCCAAGGGGAGGTGTCCATCTGCCAGCTCTTGACAGGGTAACATTGATACCGGCCCCTGAGGTCAAGAGCTTGGGCGTGCTTCTTGAGTCCTCCTTACAATGGAGGCCCAGGTAGCAGCCACTATTAGATCCGCTTTTTTCCATCTTCGGCGGGTGCGGCAGTTGGCTCCTTTCCTGGAGCACAGAGACTTAGCAATGGTGATCCATGCTACGGTCACCTCAAGAATAGATCACTGTAATGCTCTCTACATGGGGCTACCCTTGACGCTGACTTGGAAACTATAGCTAGTGCAGAACGCTGCGGCATGGCTGTTGATGAGGCTCCCCCAATGGGAGCACATTCAGCCAGTGCTGAAAGAGCTGCACTGGCTACTTATTGTGTTCCGAGTCCGTTTCAAGGTGTTGGTATTGACCTTTAAAGCCCTTTATGATCAGGGACCTGTCTATCTATGGGACCGCCTTTCTTCATATATTTCCCAGAGAGCACTGCATTCAGGGACAAAAAATCAGTTGTCCATCCCTGGACCAAAGGAGGCCAGGTTGCGTTTGACACGAGCCAGGGCCTTCTCGGTGGCAGCACCAGAATTTTGGAATGCTCTCCCGGAGGCCAGAAGGGCCCTGCGGGACCTTCCTACATTCCACAGGGCCTGTAAGACCGAGTTGTTTTAACAGGCCTTTGTTGTTTAAACTGAGAGAGAGCTGCCACCTGACATCAGTAGAGTACTCGGTGATCACCATCTGAAAAGTAGAACCGCCAATATAGTAATGATACAGCACCATGAAATAGGTTTTTAAAATTTTTTAATTGTATTAATGTTTTATAGATTTTATTGACTTATTGTTCTTAATTTGTGTAATTGAATGTTGTAAGCCGCCCTGAGTCCGCTTGCGGAGAGGGCGGGATAGAAGTTTAATGTAATAAATAAATAAATAAATAAACTGTCTTACCCACCTAAGATGGAAGAAGGTTGATTTGGCAATGGCTGCTATCTGGGCCTCCATAGCCAATGTAGGCTCCAGCAGCACTCTCAGGCTTCTGACTCTTGGAGCCGTTATTAGTGGCACCCCATCAAAAGTTGGTAGGGGGACTTCCCTTCCTGGACCGCCGTGACTCAGGCAAAGGACTTCTGTCTTCATTTGATTTAGCTTCAGATGACTCAGCCTAATCCACCCTGCCACGGCTTGCAACACCAGGTCTAGATTTTCTGGGGCAGAGGCTGGCCATCCATCAGTAGATAAAGCTGGGTGTCATTAGTGTACTGATGGCAATCCAGCCCATATCTCCAGACAATCTGGACAAGGGGGCACATTCAACATCGGGGAGAGCACTGCTCCCTGAGGCACACTGCAGTTAAGCGAGTGTCTCTGGGATGATTGTCCCCCAATTGCCACCCTTTGTCCCCGACTGCAGAGGAAGAAGGAGAGTCATTGCAAGGCCAACCCCTGAATCCCTGTGTCGGCAAGGTGGTGGATTAGCAGCTGATGGTCGACTGTGTTGAATGCAGTCAACAGGCCCAACAACATTAGTACTGCTGAACCGCCTCGATCAAACAAGAGTGGCATTTGCCACTCTGGATGCATATACCTCCTGTTTTTTGGTATGTTTCCCCTTGTAATAGAGGCAGCTGACACAAATTTTGTCTTCTCTGAATTCCTTGTCACAGCCTGAGAAGGATTTTCAGGGCCTTGTAAAGACACAATTTCTATTTCCATTTTGGTAGTTAGTGAAGTTCTGCAGATTTGCACTTTGTGGGTTCTGCTCAGGGTTTCTGAGTTTGCTTCCCTTCAATTCTTTTATCACTGGCATTAAACACAATTTCATAACTGATCATGACTTCACTATCTGAAAATTCACACTTTGTTTGTCTTCTTTTTCATTTTCCAGGCTTCATTTTCCAGGTTTCATGGAGTAGGATTCATGAAACCTGGGCTTAACACACAGAACATAATTTCCAGGTTTTGGGGGCTCCTTTAGTATTGCTTGGAAATTGTGTCTCTTCCAGGTTCTGACACAATTTCCCCCCCTTCCACTGCATTAGTGGGCACATGAGCCTGAAACAACCAGCCAGCTGAACAGAATGGCATCCCTCTGCCCTCTGGCACCCTAAGCAATAGCTTAGGGCTATCTAGTAGGCCGGCTGCCTTAGGACTTAGACAAACAGCAACAGTTTCACAAATTGTATTCATAATCACTTACTCACTGATCGTTTTGCTTACCCTTTATTTAATTGTTGGAAATACTTAAGTTCACTCCATCTCCTTAAGCCTTACTCGTCTAATTAAAAAAGTGAGCCAAAAGTTCTTTAATTTTATTTTTTGAGACGAATATGTTTATTACATCATCATCAATTTTATTTATATCCCGCCCTCCCCGCCGAGGCAGGCTCAGGGCAGCTAACAACACAGGTCAATATATACATTGTACAATGTTAACGATAATAATTTAACAGTTTAATTAAAATTGTATTAAAATTCTAAAACGATAAAATTAATTAATGTGTTGGTGCTATTGTACAGATGGTGAGCTTGCTCAGCAGTCTCTCTCTTATTCAGTGAAGGCCATTCGGAAAAGGATGGTCTTTCCTCCGGAAGCTGGTTCCATAGGTGTGGAGCCATAACAGAGAAGGCCCGAGTACGGGTACAAAGATCTGCAAAAGCAACTCAACAATTATGGTCACTTCATTTTTCTTTAATCACATATTTGACTATTCTATTGATTGTAATATATGCATTTATGACTGGTCCCTGGAAAAGGAGGAGGGAGCTAAATTACCAATAGAACTGAGAACATTTGCAGACAGATGAGAAGTGGTAAAATTGGCTCTTAAAGGTTCACATTTCTCAGGAGCATTGCACTTTGAGACAATTAGTGATTTTTCACATCAGTATATGCATGTCTGGAAATCACAAATGTGTGAATCATTCTGTCAAGGTCATGAATTTCCTGATCAGCCAAAGTCAAGAGTGTCATCTACAACAACTCGGTAGCAGCTTGCATGACAAGGACCAATCAGGAGACCCCTATCAATTTGAGTTCAGACCTTCAGTCAAAATGGTCTTAAAGGCCAGATTCTAATAATACCCATTTTTTTTTTTTTTAAATGTTTATATGAATACAGACTTCAGTGTCTGAATGTGTATTTCTGATATGCTTTGCATCTATTATGTTAGCAAGTGTTTTAGCAAAAGACTTTGATTGAGGCTATTTGCATTTATTTAGTATAGTAAAAGCATATCACAAGCAGAACAAATAGAATGCAAGAGGTTTCTATGGAGCTGACAGCTATAATGCCTGACATTTTTCAACTGAGACACTTTTGGGATGCGTCTGCCTAATGGCCATGCCTATTAGATTGCATGAAATCTTATAATTAACTAATGGCACTGAGTGATAGACGTTTGCAGAGTGACATCAGGCAGCAGCAACAAAGGCAAATATCCAAGTTTCTGTGCATTAGGGGTTGATCCAGTGGTCAAGTTCTGAGAAATCACAATGCAAGACTAGAGTGATTTAGAAAACTGTGGGAGGACAGAGCAGCAGTGAAAGATCTTTTGGCAGGAGCAAAAAGTGAGTTCTAATATTCCCATAGTCTTCAGTATCTGATATTCAGGGATGAGTTTAATTTTGAAATTAGTCATACTTCTGACTACTTCTCTGTTGGGTAAATAATGTTGTTCAGGGGAAGACAGGAGCAACAACCTACAAAGGAAATGATTTGTCCTGAGAGATAGTATGGAACAGTATGGCTTCAAGACTGGAGTAGAATTCACGAAACCTTAACACACAGAACATATAAACACATTAAGTTGCCTTGCATTGAATCACTAGGTACTTGACCCTTTTAGCTGAGATGCTGGCATTGAACCTGGGCCCTTCTGCATGCCAAGTAGATGCTCCACCACCACCAAGTTTAGTTTAGTTTATTCGATTTATATCCCGCCCTCCCCACCAAAGCAAGCTCAGGGTGGCTCACACAGTAAATCACAATAAAACAATTTAGATAAACATTAAGTTAAAACAGTTAAATCAATTTCAACATTTTGGTGCTAATTTCCATTTAGTTACAGATGGCATTCAATGCTCTTAGACATATTAGATCTTATATCTTAGCAGGTTCAGTTAAAAGCTAGCCAGAAGAATATCATCTTGCAGGCCTTGCAGAACTGGGCAAGGTCCCACAAGGCTCTGACCTCCTCAGGCAGTTGGTTCCACCAGTGAGGGGCAGCGATTGAGAAGGCTCTTTCTCTGGTTGATTTCAATCTTGGCTTCCTCGACCCAGGGATTGATAGTAAGTTTTGTGTTCCAGATCTAAATATCCTCTGGGGAACATGTGGGGAGAGACGGTCCCTAAGGTAGGCAGGTCCTTGGCCATATAGGGCTTTAAAGATAATAACCAGCACATTGTAGCAAATCTGGTATACCACTGGCAGCTATTGCTGTATGTTTTCTACATGGGGAGCCTCAATAACAGCCTAGCTGCCGCATTCTGCACCAGCTGTAGTTTCCGGATTCAGGATGGGGCAGCCCCATGTAGAGGGCATTACAGCAGCCCAATCTCGAGGTGATTGTAGCATGGATTGCAGTTGCCAGGTTGCCACACTCGAGGAAGGGAACCAACTGCCTTACCCGCCTAAGATGGTAAAAGGTGGATTTGGCAGGGGGTACTATCTGGGCCTCCATTGCCAGGGAAGGCTCCAGTAGCACCCCCAAGCTTCTGATCCTGGGCAGCATTGTAAGTGGCACACTGTCAAAAGCCAGTAGGGGGAATTCCCTGCCAGGACTGCCGCGACTCAGGCAAAGGACCTCTGTCTTCATCAGTTACCAACTTCCAGGTGGGCCTGGAGATCTCCCAGCATTACAATTGATCTCTAGACTACAGATATTGGTCCCTCTGAAGAAAATGGCTGCTTTGGAATGTGGACTTTATATAATTAGCATTATACCCAGAGGAGATCCCTCCCTAAACTCCATCTTCCCAAGGCTCCATCTCTAAATCTTCAGGATTTTCCAAACCCTGAGTTAGCAAACCTACCTACCACTGAACCATGGCCCTTCCACATAATCTATGAACCTCACTAAGTAGAGTTATATGTTTCTAAGTCCACTGAAGTTAATGTACTTAAAAGGGTAGATGGATCTCAATGATGTTTGACCCTATATGATATTAAGGAGGGAAGTAAAGCACAGATGGATTTTTGTCCGTATTTTGTATGATTGTGCCAATAGCTTTGGCAAAATTTGTGGGTTCAGCTGAAGGATTCCAGAAACTGGTGTGTTGACTGGGATATGAGCTTTGCCAGCTAAGCTAAAATAACAGCTGCTGAGATGCCATGAGAACCAAATCACATCGCACTGGGTTTCACAAAGACACCCCCAACTGTTAGCATGCACAATCATGTTATTCAAGAGTCCAGGAGGAAGGCAGATTTAGTAACAGCTTTACTTTTTGAGCAATTTTTCTTTGCAGGCCAGAAGTAACCTTTTCTGTCCAAGGTCCTCATACTTTGAGGATGTTCTTCTCTCCACTATCTGGTGTGTTCTCTACTGGTATAAAACTGTTTTAGAATTATACTGGAAAGATGTTATGAGGTATGTATCTGCTTATACATGTATTTTTGTAGCCATCTGTGTCTTAGTGATGATTTTATATCTATACCTTTTCCATATGTTCCTCTATAATGTGTCTGATTCAAAGAAAATTTGCAAATTTTCAGTACATCATTTAATTCACATCAACAACACTTTGAAGTCTGCATTTTCTTACTGATAGTGGCATACCTACCGGGATGAGAACCCTAAGACTAAAGGAAGCCTCTTGCTTAAGGGGATCAACTTTGATCCAGTCATTGTCTCTCAAACTAACTTGCTTCACAAAGTGTTTGGAAAACCAAACCTGAAGAATGAAGAACTATGATGACTTCCTTGTACTCCTTGAAAGAAGGGTTGGATAGCAGAGCAGTAGATAAACATACAAATAGGGATGGGCATGAACCACCTCATGAAGGTTATGATGAATTTTGGCCAGGTCATGGTTCAGAAACTGAAGTTCATGGCAGGTCAACTGGCATAAATTTTCCATGAACTTTCAAGCAGTTAATGGAAGTTCCTTGCTGTTTGTGAAAGGATACATTTCCAGACAGATTGTATCCACTGAAACAAAATGTTTACCAGACTTCAAAGCAACAGGGATGGTGGGCAGAATTCTCCAACCTTGGAAATACTCCTGTCTGTCTCAAACTAATTTTGTCAGTTTCAAGGGTTCCCCTTCCCATTGCAGGTGTTCCTTTATATTCCGATTTTCTTGCATAGAGCTTACATTTGTTGTGACTCTTTGCTTTGAGGGCAGTCTTTTAAAACTTGAAATACCAGTGGCACTGCGTTTTGCTGGTGATTCTGCACATTATGACTTGTTGCTTTAGGCTTGCAAAATCCCCCCCTTCGGCTTGGATTTCTTGTGATACTGTTCTTTGAGATCAGTCCTTTTAAGATTGCGGTGCCATAGTAGCACAGGGTTCTGCCAGGCATTCTGTATGCTGAACTGGTTGTGCTGGGCTTGCTTGAAAAAAATGTTCCCCCTTTTTCAGTTTGTACTTCAGGGATTCTCTTGTTTGACATTAGCCCTCTTTTACTTGCATTGCCACAGTGGCACAGGATTCTGCTGGGCATTCTGTATGCTTAACTGGTTGTGCTGGGCTTGCAAACCCACCCCCTCCACCTGGATTGTAATTCTGTACCTCACAATAGTCCTGTTGAGCTGGCATTGTCACAATGGCACTGCGTTCTGCTGGGCACTCTTTGATTGCATTTGTCCTACTGGACACTCTGTACATTGCACTGGTTCTGCTGGACTTGCAAAAATGCCCCCTCACCACCTGTTTCTACTGCAGATATCCTCTGGCTTCACCATAGTCCTATTGAGTTTGCCTTGCCAAAGTGGTACTGGTTCTGTTGGGCTTGCAAAAATGCCCCTTGCCTTCAGTTTCTACTGCAACTCTGGGACTTTGATTCTGTTCTGCTGGGCTTTTATTGCCCATGCTTTTTTTTGCTGTCCACCAGTTGGAAGCAATGGAGGATAGGGGCGCCTTTTTTTTGGAGGGGGGCTGTAACTCAGACCTCATAAATCCTCAAGCTTGGGTGGTAGGTAGAAGAGAGTCAGCTGGAGATCCCCTGTGAATTTGGTGTCTCCAGCATGCTGGGGGTACATTCTATCACATCAAAAACTTCACCAACTGAACTGGTTAATTTTAGGCTAAAAATTTGTGATGGTTCATGGTTCATGAACTAGGCATACCATAAACCATGAACCAAACCACATTTCCCTAGTTCCCTAGTTCCCATCCCAACATATAAATGTTCAAAAGAAAAAAAGGACCAGATGAACTTGCCAACTCTAGAGTTACAAAGTCCACAAAACGTTGCTTGTCATTAGTCATACTTAATGGTATCCAATAGATTTCAGACATAGAGCAATCTTATAGAAGTGGTGTGATTTTTCCAGGTATAACAAATAGTGCATAATGCAGATATACTTGGAAAACCTGATATTCCCATAACAGATGCACAGACATGCAGCTCATATATCATAAATAAGGGCAGTACTGCAGTATTGCAGTTGGAGTCCTCTGTTCACAACCTGAGTTCGATCCCAGCGGAAGCTGGTTCAGGTAGCTGGCTCCAAGTTGACTCAGCCTTCCATCCTTACGAGGTCGGTAAAATGAGTACCCAGCTTGCTGCGGGGGAAGTGTAGATGACTGGGGAAGGCAAACAACCCCGTAAAAAGTCTGCCGTGAAAACACTGTGAAAGCAACATCACCCCAGAGTCGAAAATGACTGGTGCTTGCACAGGGGACTGTCTTTACCTTTTTACAAATGTTTCATTGTTTGAGCTATAATGGTGCACTTATAGAACTCCAGTTGTGTACACTAACCTAAACTATCATATACAGGTGCCTTCTTTTCAGGTGCACTATCCTTTCTGGGAAACATAGCATTCACATAGCAGAATAGAAGGTAGCAGGTGAAATTAGAATATTTTCCCCTCCACCAAGTATTGGTCTGCTATTGAAATTCCAAAGCCCCATGCCCTTATCCTGCTAACTTTGACTGTTTGAGGTAGGAGACCAAATTTTGGGTTCCTACAGAGTTCTAAAAACAGTTGCTAATGGGCCCATAGCTACAGTGGGGCCTAGGGGGAGGCCCAGGCCACTCCATTCAGACCCCCATTCCATCTGTATGGCCTCTCCATTGGGCCCCCTCCTTTGCTCACTGCCACTCGCCACTGGTCTGAACAAGTGCAGCATTGCTACAGTAGGGGCTTCAGATTGGCGGGCAGGGGTGGATGGGGAGAAGCCTACTTGCAGCCAGATACCCCTGGAAGGTTTACTGAGTTAGACAAATGGGGGGTGTCACTTTAATTGAGCAGCAGATAAAGTGTTTAGGGCCAAATCAGGTGGCCCCCTAGACCACCCTCCCAAACAAAAAAATGCTGCTGTAGGCCCCACCAAACATGAAATCCTGGCTACAGCCCTGGTAGCTAAGGGAACTGTCACAAAAGATGTGGGGGGATGTTACCTAGTTATGACATGAAATAAACAGGTTTGTCAATGTCTGCCTCTGTGTAGCAACCCTGGATTTCCTTGGTGGTCTCCCATCCAAGTATTAACCAATATTGACCCTGCTTAGTTCCAAGATCTAACAAGACTGGGCTAGCCTGGGCATTCCAGCTCAGGGCAATTGCCATTGAGTGTTGTCTCTAACATAATTTGTGACTGTCATAAGCCCTATTGATGTCATAAGCCTCAGTGATGATGAGAGTCTCAACTTCTCCTCCCCTACTTGTGTTTTTAAAAAATAGTTTTCCAGATAAATGTTTTTTGCTCGGCCACATTCCAGAGTGACTAGGTGTTAATGAATTCTAGCAAAAGTAAAAAAGAAGTCTTGTGGCACCTTAACAGATGTATTGTATTATAGCTCACGAAATCAGATGCAGGAACTGAATTTCAGTCAGAAGAAACATATTCATAGAGAATGAAAAGAAATGAGAAAGGGGTGGTTTAAAAGGCCACGATATGAAAGAGGTACAATCTGCTGTATTTCTATGCAAAACTCAACAGTATCCCAGAAAAACATGGTGACCATTCACAGCAGCTGTAATGGGTGATAACAGAGTCTTCCTAATTGAGTTAAGCCAATTTAACACCTATAGGGACTGAAAACTGTACTTTCAGCTTAAGTCTTGGTTTGCTTTACTACAAGATTGTTCATTTAAAAGAAAAGAAAAAAAAAACCCCTAGACATCTGCTGTAACAATGCCCACCATTTTCTGTCTCTTAAAGATTCTTTATAGCATCAAAAGTCCATTGCATTTGAACAATTGAGAAACTATTGCTGCAGAAATGGGGCTAGCTGTATAAATCTCAGATTGTTATTTATTGGACTAAAATGGGCTGTGCAGAAAGGTTCTTAAAGCCAGAAATTCTCTGTCAATTTTCAGGCCTTGGCTTAATCTAAGGGAAATATTTAGGAGTATAAATGCTGTTTTATTAAATACAAAACCTGGATTAGGTAGCAAAATATCAGTAGCCAAAGTAAATTGGTACCTAAAAGCAGATATACTGGAATTTAATCAAAAGAAGGATACAAACAAATTTACTGATAAGTAGCACTTTATGGCAAGGAACATAGATTGGATTTATGTTAACAATTTATAACCTCTTGAAAGGCATCTGTCAGTGAAGATTAAAAAAAGATTGCTCAGTAATGAAGACCGTTGGGTGAAAGTTTTGTTCCTTTATCTGCTACATTATGTGTCATTAGAATGTGTTATGTCTGCATGACTCCATTAATGGATACAAGAAATGTGAAAGGAAAGGTTTGTGTATAGGGTTCCCTGATTCCTAACTCACTATAGGTGCTAATGTGAGAAAAAGACCCCTAATTTCAGAACATCATAGTCACCCGACTGGTTGCCAGGGTGCCTGGAGACTCAACTCACACACATCTGCCAGGAGAATGTGGATTTTGTCTACCAGAATGAAGGGACTTATGTGAGTACTAACAGCCACAACGTTGCAGCAGCACTCCGTGTCTCCAGAAGAGTGCTAACCAGGAGAACAGATGGGTTTCCAGCCACTCCGTGCGATCACCATCTCAGCCGTTGCAGCAGAAGAAGGTGCACTGCCAGGAACTGTCCAGGCAAGCGGTTTCCAGCCTTGACCATAGAATCCATCTTGGGAGGCTAACACCACCAGCAGCTATCTTCCTGCAGTGCCAGACTCCATTACAGTGAAGTGGGAGGCTCACGTACTCAACAGATGTCACCTATGCATAAGGCAATCAAGCTTATCAAAGATTTCAAGTTTTCACGGCTCGTAACATCATTAGGGTTTGTAGAATCTTTCAGGCTCAAGTGCCGTGTTCTACTGGAGAAAGTTTTCTTTCCAGACGTTTCGTTCTCAGCTGTGGAGAACATCCTCAGTGGCGTTGCAGCTGGAGCAGGTGCTCTGACCTTCTTGGCTGCTGTGCATTGAGTGGGGCCAGGGCTGCTGGAGAGCTGCTATTTCTAGGCTGGAGGGGGTGTGGTGAAAGGGCAATTGGTTTGTGGATGTGCCCATTGTTTGGTGGGGCTTCCTGGAAGGGTAGTGATAAGGAAACTGGCTGTTGAATGTGACCATTGTTCTGTGTTAATTGCTGGGAGGGTTGGAAGGGGTGTGAAGATAAGGAAGATGGTTGTTGACTGTGCTGATTGTTCTGTGGAATGTACTGGTTGTTCTGTGACTTTCTGCAATTTATAGTCTGTAGGGTGTTTTGCAGAGCTGGATACCAAGATTGGTGGATGAAAATGCCTTCTTCCTTTCTGTTAAAATTGTGCTGGTGTTTGTAAATCTCAATAGCTTCTCTGTTCAGGCGGGTATGATAATGTGAGACCGTAGAAAGGGCTTCAGTTCTTTCAAAGTGGATGACGTGGTCTCCTTCTTGAAGTGCATGTTCAGCTATCTTAGGCATGGCTCCTGTCAGACTGCCTAAGCCTTTGTCCAACGGAATCCAAGACAAAGGATGGTGCCAGTAGAGGAATGAAGAAAAGGAAGAACATCTTCACCCAGAGCCAAGTTTCTTTGTATGGATCAGGTGTTACCTTAGGTAGCAATTTGGCCATCTTTTGTCACCTTTTAGAAAAGTTTTGATAGCCTTAATTACCTCCACCCCAATAATTTCTCCCATTCTTTCCCTTAATGGTCATCCTGGAGCCTCCCCCTGAGGCCCATTGTTACCTGGAAGTCCAATCAGGTAACCAGGGCCAAGTCTGCTCATTGGCCAGGTATGGGCATCCAACCAGGTGCCCCCAATAAACTGGCTATTGGGTACCGCATAAGTCCAGCTCTTATGGTCATTGCGGAGCTTCTCCTTTTTCTGAGGTCATTTACCAGCTGACCACCGGTCATCCGCCCCTGTACCTCCCATCCTCTAAGGACTCAAGGTAGTCCTTATAACCTGTGACCCAGCTCCCCACAGGTATACATCTAGCAGTACCACATTCCTGCTGTTTAGATACATCCCCGATTGAGGGGATGAGTGTCCCTTCCCCATAGGGTCCCTTCCCCTTAGTCCTCGTTTGTCGCTATTGGAGCCTTCCTTGAAGACTACGATCGGTAATTATCACCCCGTTTGTCCATCCTTATGTTACCTCTATGCATTTCTTTCTATTTTTATTAGATCTTGCTTTTGAGTAACCAGAAATCCAAGGAGGAAGCCTCCAAAGTGGTGTAGAGGTAGGATCAAATGCATCTCAAAGAAGGTATGGGTGGGCAGGTCAGTAGGATGGAAAGAAAGGCACACAGAGCTTTAGCATGGGTGGGAAGGGCACTGAGGTCACTGAGAGCTTGTCTACATTGCTTTACTGGATAGTCCAAATCCAGCACAACATCTGGGTATAATCATCACAGCATACACTGAATGTGAAAAATGGCTGACATATCTTTGACAGCAGTGCCCTAGAACAGGGGTCCCCAATCCCCAGGCCATGGATCGGTACCGTTCCGTGACCTGTTAGCAACTGGGCTATGAGTTGTATAATTATTTCATCATATATTACAAAGTAGTAATAATAAAAATAAGAAGACATTGGATTTATATCCTGCCCTCCACTTCAAATTGCAGAGTCTCAGAGCAGCTCACAATCTCCTTTACCTTCCTCTCCGACAACAGACACCCTGTGAGATGGATGGGGCTGAGAGAGCTCTCCCCAGAAGCTGCCCTTTCAAGGACAGCTCTGTGAAAGTATGGCTGACCCAAGGCCATTCCAGCAGCTGCAAGTGGAGGAGTGAGAAATCAAACCTGGTTCTCCCAGATAAGAGTCTGCACACTTAACCACCATGCCAAAACGAATAGAAATAAATGCACATCTCAAAACCACTGCCGCCCCCTCCCAACTAGGGTTGCCAAGTCCAACCCCAGAAATATCTGGGGACTTTGGGGGTGGAGCCAGGAGACTTTGGGGGTGGAGCCAGGAGACACTGGTGTGGAGCTAGGGGGAGGGGGGAAACGGCGCAGGGGAGCGTGGCGAGCTGCCCCGCAGCTGCCGCCTCTTCTCCGCTTGCTGTGGCTGCTCAGGCTGAGCCCATCTTGGAGGAGCAGCCATGGCGAGCAGAGAAGAGGTGGCAGCGGCGCGGCGGCCTCGCCCACTCCGCCTCTGGGGTGGAAGTGGAAGGGGGGGTGGAGGTGGGCCGTGGGCATGGCGAGCCACAAGTCTGGGTCCTAGAAGGGCCCGGATTCACTGCTCGCCATGCTCCTGGCCTGCCTCGCCCTCCCCTGCGCTGCTGCCGTCTCTTGGCTGCTCCTCCGAGATGGGCTCAGCCTGGGCCCATCTCGGAGGAGCAACTGCGGTGGGCGGGGAGGGGGCGGCAGCGGTGCAGCGGCCTCGCTCGCTCCAGGATCGGGCGGCTCGCCATGCTCCCCGGCGCCGTTTCCCCCCTCTCCCCCCGCTTCCATTTTTTGGGGGAGCGGGGGAAGAGGGTGGAAATCCTGGGGTCCCCTGCCAGGGCGGGAGTAGGCTTCCCAACCCAGTCCCTGGAAAAACTGTCTTCCACAAAACTGGTCCCTGGTGCCAAAAAGGTTGGGGACTGCTGCCCTAGAAGGCAATCTCATAAAATGGATGAGAGAAACTGCATGCAAGGTGGATGTCAAAACTCTTTTGGCCAGGAGATAAAGGGACCTCCACCCTTACACTGGAGAAAGTTTGTGTGCCATTCAGTCACTCCTCTATTTCCCTTGCTTACTAACCTTTCAGCTTTAACTCCAGCAGCATCTTTGCAAGGGTAGCAAATAGCTCCTTTACTGTAAAGTCCTTTTGCTGCCCTTTTGCTGCCTTGCTGCCAATGACTTTTATCTGTGATTTCTTGGCATCCTCAGCACAGCAGCCAGCTGCTTGTGTTATGGTTTCCATGGCGATTCTTGCATGATGTAAAGGTGGTGCTGGTGGAAGCTGTGGGAGGAAGCAGTGAGAGGTGGGAGCGCTCTCTGCATGTGAATGAAGAAAAGTGGGTGAGGGGTCGAGGAGGAGGAGATAAGGAAAGAGAGACGGAGAACAAGAGTGTGGAAACTCTCTGAGTGCTTTGTCAGAAATACTACCTGTTATTTAGGCCCTGCACATCCAAGAATAGAATCCAAGGAGAAGGAAGATGAGCTCTCACAAATTTAAATACACAAGACCCATGTTATTACAGGGTGTCATGATAACCAGTTTGTTTTTGGAAGTTTCAGTTCTTCTGTAACCTGAATTACAGCTAATATCCCTGTCTCTGGGCCCAAACTGCAAATGTGTGAAACAAGATTAGGCAAATGAGAGAGGGCACCATGAAGTATTTGAACTTATAACCATTTTAGAAAGCAGCTATCCAGATCCACCATTGTTGTTATCACATATACATGGTAATAAAGTAATGTTAAATGAAAGAATACACTCATAGTCCAAAGAATTCAGAAGCTATTTGAACAAAGGGGACACAGAGGAGACAGAAGCTAGGGTAACAGGAAGTAATACACACAAGTGCTGCTATACATCGTTGTTGATGCTGGCACAATCAATGGGTATGGCACTTTTTGGAGTGTAAGACTAAGATCCTTGCCCTGAGACATTTACAATCTAAAGTTTTAATCTGGAAGACTGCAGTGATGAAGGTGGAGACAGAGAATAAAAATGGAAAGAATATGCATTCATTTCAATCACAGTTGCCCAGGCTGTTTCAGAAGGGAAGTGTGTTGTTGTTTTTGTTTTTTTAAATGAAAAACTTAATGGAAGACAGGTTTTGAGGAGCAAAATGTGAGAGATGTAGTGTCATGAAAGCGTACAGCTCTTGGTATCTATGTCTCTGTCTATGTTCTTTTGGGGAGGGGCCGTGGCTCAGTGGAAGAGCCTGCACTTTATGTGCAGAAGGTCTAAGGTTCAATCCCTGTCATCTTCAGTTGAAAGGACTAGGCAGTAGGTGATGTGAAAGACCTCTGCCTGAGACCCTGGAGACTCACTGCCAGTCTGAGTAGACAATGCTGACATTGATGGACCAGTGGTCTGATTTAGTATAAAGCAGCTTCATGTATACCTTGCATGGTATAAAAAGCAGCAATGGAGAAAAGGTGGAGGTGTTTGAAGGAGTTAATATCTTCAGATATTTGTGGTCTGTGGAAATAGAAGAGCAAAGTTCATGGTGAATATATATCAGGATATGACAGTGATAAGGTGAAGGTCACTGAGGTCTTAAAGCTAAGAAAAAGGTAGATCTGGGAGCAGGCAGGAAGCCCAGTTATAGATTTAAAGAGAGCTGTCAAATGGCCAAAGCAACAATAGAGTGGAATGATTTTGGCAGCAGACTGTGAGACAGAGATGAGGACCGAGGAGTCAAAGTATAACACCAGAAGACCTGAGAGGAATATGTTACAGTAGTCAAGGCCCAAGACGACCAGAGAATGAACTAATTATTTTGCTAGGAAGGTAGAGAGGAAGGGCAAAACTGTTCAGTGCTCTAACAGGAGAAGAGCCACAACCTAACAACAGACTGGATATGAAAACCAAAAGAAAGACAATTGAAAAATAAAGCCCAAGCTTTCGGGCTGTTTTACAGAGTGGATGGTTACTTCTGGGTGGGTGTGGAGAACAAATGAAGAGAGAAAAGCTTGGGAGGAAAGATGGAAAGGTTGGTCTAGGAAGAATATTCAGGAGTAGAACACTTCTATGAACCTATGAGTGTCAACAACTATATCATATGTGTGTACTTATGAGGTGCTCATCTTGACATAAAATTGTGAATTGTGAATAAGGTTGAATGTCAAATGCATTTTTGTGAGGTTTGCATCTTCTTTGCGAATTAAGGGGAAAGAGGAAGGAGTTTCCTCTGTGGCAATTCGGAATGAATGATTCAGCAGAATGCAGAGAGAATCATCTAAAAACAGAGCTATTGGCATAGAGAAAGTCAAGTAAGAGAAGATAAAATAAATAAATAAATAAATAAATAAATAAAGATAGGCTTACTGTCACAAGCAGTGGAGAGAAGCAAAGCTGATTCCTTTATGGTATCTGTCCCTTCTGATTCATTGAGAGACACAGTCAATTCTAGGGAAGTGGATAAAAATATATGTATAGAATGGCAAAAGATAGAGGATGGCAAAAGATAAAGATTCAGTGTTATGGTACTGAATATCTGGTGAGCTAGTGGGTGACTTTTATCATCCTAAGCAAAATGCTGTAGCAGGCCACCTAGAGCTGAAACAAAACCCTATGACATTTTGGAATTCAACATATTTTTGATTTTTTAAAAAGAATTCTGAATCTCTATTCTTAACCCTCTGCGAATTACCTACACACCTATCTTACCTGTTCCATTTTGCTGCATCTGACCTGGATCTAGACAGACTGCTACTGCATAACCTGTCCAAGTCTAACTCTGGTAATATTCACCCTGAGCCTTTGTGATACAAGAGAGTAACAGTGCAAATCAACACAAACTCTTAGGATTTTTAGGACTTGGGTTGAACCTATTTTTAGTAATATCAGGATGAAGAAAAGCAAGCATAGTACAAAAAATGTGACACAATATCAAAATATTAGCCAGAATGATTAATAAGAGGCTGTCACAATAAAGATGAAAAGACAGCAAGAAAGCTTCAAGCATGAGGGTAACATGGGAAGAACTGAGTTACTTTTACACAACAGAGAAACATCTACACTAAGAAGAAACTACCAGGCTCATGGTTGGTTACAAAATGAGACTGACAATGCAACCCTAGGCAAAGTTACACCCTTCTAAGCCCATTGACTTCAAAGGTGAAACTTCTGTGAAACTTGGAAATAAAATGATGTCCTCAGCCATTCAGGTAATGAGTTACACAAGTCACAATTCAGCAGCTGGTCCCAGAGATGGGGACCAATTACTTGTTGCTGACTTTTATATACTTCTATCTACTTGCTCTTTCTCCAATCTCTTCTTCAGGTTTAATCAGAACTTGGACCCTGGAAAAATATATTCAGGGCAGTTGGAACCTGTTAAGTAGCACTATGGCCCATCTGCAGTGACTTAATTTGTTTCAGGTACAGCACAAAGAGTATCTTGTTTGCACACTGGAATTCATGGATTTTTGAATCCAAGCACTGAGCTGCAGTGCAGGCATCCCAAAAATAGTGAAGAGCAATATGATTATTGAGGATGTTAACACTTATTGTCTTTTAAACACAAACTAGGGTAGATATTCAAAAGCCATTAACCACTTCCAAATGAAAACTCTACAATATTATGTCAGGATGGGTGGGATAATACCTGCTGTCTGCCAGCCTTACATTGAACCAAAGGTCTGAACAGAGCCTATATGGCACAAGCTGTACACATGTGGACAGAATGCACATGATCTACTGATGCAAATATGCAGGGTCAATGTTGCACATCTATGCATATACAAGTAGTACAGTGATGAAAGAGGCCCAAATCCCACTTTGAATAGAATGGGACATGATATCCTCTCTTGAGTTTCTAGGGTGTTATTTAACCAATGTCCTGGTAACCTCTCATTTGGACTATTGCACTGCTCTCCATGTGGCTCTGCTCATTCAGACAATATGGATCTTCTGATATTATAAAATGTGCCCCCCCCTCTTGTGAACATCCTCATAAACACATGAAGCTGCTTTATGCTCCATCAGCCCCTTACTCTATCAAAGACAGAACCATCTACTCTGGCTGTGACTCTGCAAGGTCTTTGCATGATCTGCTACCTAATTTGTTTAACTGGAGATGATAGGAACTGAAACTGGGATCTTCTGTAGCAATCTTGAGAGAGCTAATCAGGTGAGTATCTAAGCTGTAAATGACATTTATTACAGAAAATAGCTGTTTGCAGACATACATTGTCCCATAGACAGAATTTCAGAAGTCTTAAGTTAGAGTAATTCAGACCCCAAAACTGGTAAAGTTTGCTAATGCCAACTTCAAAAAGCTTATCCTTCACACCGCTCCCCCACTGACTTGCGATTTGTGGCATTGGTCAGTGGGGAGCATTGTGGGAATGTCCCATTTTGTTGATTGTACTGACTAATTATGTGTACTCCACCTTGAGTACATCTCCCACCTTAGATAAACTTTTCCTGTCCATCCCCCCAACCCAGCACAAGTAATTCCAGAAGTCCTCTTCCATCTCTGAAAATACATCTCCCCACTATGCTAGATCAGAAACCTTTTTCTCTGCAGCTGTGGAAGCATTTTTTGTATGCGAAGCAAGGTTTCTTCCCCACTTAGAGAAGTCCACCCCAAAATGTACAAATATAATATAAACCCTCCAAGGAACTGGAGCCACCATCCTCAACACGTGATCAATCCACCACAAAAATCATTAACCCTTCACAGATTTACCAGTTACCTTACAATGATCAGAACCCCCAAATCAGCCTTTTCCTCCCACCAGCTCTGTGTGATTCATCCATACCAATCCACTCACTTCACAATCTCAAGTCTGCTTTCACTGACCACTCCTTTCCTTGCACTTCAGTCCCACTTAGAGACCTGACCTTCCACAAAGACACACATACACACCATGGTGTTGAGGTTTGAGCACTGGGACTAATGATTGGGAGACCCAGGTTCATAAGCCTTATTCTGTCATGGAAATTGCTGGGTGACTTTCGCCCATCACTCTCTCAGCCTAACATACCCTGCACAGTTGTTGTGAAAACAAAACACAGATGGGGAAAATGCTACTTGTAAATTGCTTTGGGTCCCCATTTGAAGAGAAAAGCAAGGTACAGATGCTTAGAAAATGCCTAGAAAATAAAAATCATGCAATAAAATCTAATTAAGTCATTAAGGTGGCTCAAGACTCCTGTTTTACCTTAGCTTCCAATCGCACCTCTGCTCTTGCATGTTGCACACCCCATACACAAACACTCAGCACTCAGCACCTTCCCTTACCTGAACATCTATATTTCTCCTCTTCCATGGCTTTCCAAGTATAGTTTCTACCACACACCCCATTGCATGCACTTCAGCCCTTCCCTCCCATGCCCTTTTTTCCAGTCCCTTATATCCCACCCCCCAGATACACTCTGGCATTCCCATTCCTTCCCCTAATGCCTGTTTCCACCAGGTTCACATGTAATAACTTCCTTCCTTCCTTCCTTCCTTCCTTCCTTCCTTCCTTCCTTCCTCTAAAAGGGCCACTTTTCTGGCACCACAATGGAGAAAGAGTGAGCGAGGTGGACAGAGGAGAAGAAGGTGGTGGCAACAGTGGCAGAGGAGGCAGCTTCTACTGCTGAAATGAAGGGGGAGGCCCAGCATGCATGCACTCTGACTGGGAGGTGGTGAGCACTGGCTGCACATGTGCAGCCCAGTTCAACTGCGAGAGAAAGGGAGGACCATCCAACCAGCTGACTTGACATAGTCTTCCTGCTGCTCTTGCCACTGCCACTCTCATCTTCCTTGCTTGCAGGCAAGATAACAGACCTCGATGATCCAGTTCTGTCCCCTGGGCCATATGTTTGACATCCCTGCCCTAGAGTGTCCCAAGTGACTCACTGATCTCACTTCTGGGAGCATGGGATGTCAGTGCATCACCTGTAACATCATTACCTCACCAGCAAGGCTTCCCCATCTGGTTAGTCTGTACTGACACCAGACCCGTAGCCACAGAGGGTCCAGGGGGGCATGGCCCCCCCAACCCCCCACAGATATTTGTGGCCCCTCCTTTCCCCGGCCCCCACTCTCTCCACCACTTTTGTCCCTGCAGCTCTGGCAGCCCCACCCCCATCCGCGTGAAACCTTCCCCTCCCTCCCTCTCTCCCACCCAGCCACTTACCCACCAACCGGGTGAAAGAGTAAAGAGCGGGCTCCTGGGGCTCTTGCAAGGCACCCTCCCTGCCGATCACATGATCGGCAGAAAAAGCTGCTCTGAAGCTGGCTTTCCTGAACGATCAGCAAGCTCAGCGCTGGGGCAGCCAGCGCTGAACTTGCTGATCACTCTGGAAAGCTGGCTTCGGAGCAGCTTTTTTTGCTGATCATGTAATCGGTGGTGGTGGGGGGAGGGCGCCTTGCAAGAGCTCCAGGAGCTTGCTCTTTACTCTTTTGCCTGGTTGGTGGGTGAGTAAGTGGCTGGGTGGGAGGGGGAGGTTTCGCGTGGAGGGGGGTGGGGCCGCCAGAGCCGCGGGGACAAAAGTGGTGGCGGAGAGAGTGGGGGGCACCAGAGGGGGGCCCTCCATCAAAATATTTGTTCCATGGACCCCTGAAATTTTCTGGCTACGGGCCTGACTGGCACCCTAACTCTTTCATATTTTCTAGTGATGCCCTTGCTGTGCTGCTCCAAACTGGTTTGAATCTATACTTTGGAGAGAGGCAAAAAGAAATGTAATAGTAATTATTATAATTGTTGAGCATGGCAAGGTGGATTACAACCAATGCCTCTTGTTGTGGGCCTGGATAAATTTGGGCTCAACTATGTGCCTTCTTAGCTGTTTCAAATGAACATACATGTACACCGGCTCCCTCTTCTATTGAATGCATTTAAATTACACAATTGCCTATTTTCCTGTCTAGGTGGGTAATTTATCTGTTTGGTCACAACAAACAGCATAATTTGACATGCAGTATACACAGTATCAAAACTGATCTATCATCGATCAGTTTCCATTTAGGAAACGTATTAAAAAACCAAATAATTGATTAGTGTTGAGTGCAATTAAATATAAGAAATGGGCTTTGCTCTGTGCCAGCTTGAGTGGCTGCTTTTATTCATTCTGAGGAGCAAGAAGCAACACACCCACACAAAATCTTTTACATATGACCTGACCCACACAAAATCTTCTATGTATGACTTGACCTAGAATGTCTCATGGATTAAAATGCAGGCATAGACTTCTCTTCAGAGAAGGGGGGTGGGGGGGGGAGAGAGAAAGAGAGCATTAGAAGGAAGGAAAGCATACTGTATTGTGAAAATGCTTTAGCAAGGCCTTTTCTGAGAGGCTGTAGTATACTAGCTTAACTTCCCATCAAATTTAGAGCTGCCTAGATTTCTATTAGAAGGTGGAGAAAGTCTTCCAAGCGATCATTTCACAGTGCTGGCAATCTGCAGGGTTTAATACTTGTTCTATCATCGTTATTATTTTTCTTTAAAGATTGTCCTCTGATTGAGCGTAGGAAAATATATCTATTAACATTTCACCACTGACTCGACAGATGAAAGCTGTCTCTGAGCAGCTAGGCATTTGGTGGGAAAGGCCAGCTTACAGAACATACACACACAGGTAAGAAATCTTTAAATACAATATTTAAATACAGGTCTTTATGGAAAGTGGCTTCACCCTTTTCCCTCGGATCCTTTTCCAGCTCCTTTACTAGGGGAAGGACATGGAGTCTTCACAGAATTCCACATCTTTCTCCCCAATGCTTAAAAAAAGCAGCTTGGTGGGTGTAATTATGAACTGGAAAACAACAAGAGAAAAATTTAAAACAGTCCACCTTTCTTTGGCTCAGATAAAACCTATCCATGCTGCTCTGGATCATAGGAAAGAAAATATAGAGAAAAGCATCATGGACCCCTGTAGTAATTTGAACTTACACTCAGAAGCTCCAGATGGTGGACAGCCCATGTGGATAAACTATTTCAGGAAAACTTGTCTGATTCATCCTCTTTCACAGCATGCCAGATCTTTTCTGTTGACTGTCCATTTGTCTGACTAAAGCTGCACTTTAAATGAAAGTTAAATAAATTGGTCAAGATGGATCTTGATTTCCAGGTCGGTAGCTGCTCTTCAAAAAGAGAGTATTAGCTCAGTTAAGTGCAGCTTGCATGTTTTAAATATGTTATTTTATGTATGCATGCTCAATCATTGATAGGAGATTGTAAATTTTGGCAGACCATCAGCTTTAGTTAATTCTATAGTATTTTGCTATGCTTGAAAGAAAGATCAGGTAGAAGAGCCTACATACAGCTATTCCTGACATCACCCACAAGACGAGTACAAATTCATCTTACATAGTTCTATATCCCTAAACTGGAGAAAAAAGTAATGCTCGACATTACCATTCTTTGGTCGTCTGCCATTGGTCGTCCCAAGCATGTCACTTAGGCCAAGCCTATAGGAAAGACTCATTTACAATACGCACAGCACAATTAAATCAGATAACATAATTGGTCCTCCAGAGAAGAAGAAGACCATAGATTTATACCCCGCCCTTCTATCTGAATCAGAGTCTCAGAGTGGCTTACCATCTCCTTTATCTTCTTACTCCACAACAGACACCCTGTGAGGTAGGTGGGGCTGAGAGAGCTCTCACAGAAGCTGCCCTTTCAAGGACAACTCTTACAAGAGCTATGGCTGACCCAAGGCCATTCCAGAAGTTGCAAGTGGAGGAGTAGGGAATCAAACCCAGTTCTCCCAGATAAGAGTCTGCACACTTAACCACTACACAACCTGGTTCTTAGAGAATGCAGGCATGTGACAAGTGATAACTATTCCTGGATATTACAGCAAGGAGAGGAGAGATTCATCATGGGAGTGCCATTTTCAACAGCAACCTTGTGGCCACGCTCTTAGTGAACACAGAATGATGTTGTACATGGGTCAGGAAGTTCACACGATTTAACATTTCTTTTGTGCTTATGCACAAAAATCACCAAGAACATGCACCCTAGACACACAATGGGGACTGAAATCTACCTCCTGACCCTGCTCCTGGACATTTCTGCACACAGCCAAATGATTGCAATGTAGGCTTTATATGCAAGTGGGAATTATACAAAAATCAGGAACATAAAACCAGTGTAGGACTTGCAGGCTCTATGTGCAGATGTCTGGGGACAGGGCCAGCAGATGTTAATCCCCCTTCCCTGTCTATATGTAGAGTTTTTAAATGCCCATGTAGATTTCAAAATTATTTCCTTCAAAAGTCTTTCTTGCATGCTGATTCTGGAAATGAACAATAGTTACACCACCATGGGACAGGCTGTCCAAAACGCAAGCATCTCTGTGCCTTCTTCCCTTTTATGCCATAAGGTCCAGGAGCACTCAAGACAAGACGCAACATCATCACATTGTCACTGATTGCCGGCAGAAATCTCACAACAAGATGACATTGTGACAAGTGATAACTATTCCTGGATATTACAGCAAGGAGAGGAGAGATTCATCATGGGAGTGCCATTTTCAACAGCAACCTTGTGGCCACGCTCTTAGTGAACACAGAATAATGTTGTACATGGGTCAGGAAGTTCACATGATTTAACATTTCTTTTTGGTACTTCAGACATAATGTATGAAAAAGAATTTGAGATATAGATGTGAGGTACAGAAGACCTGTGATTACTGGACAAAAAGCCCAGTTCACAGAAAGTTAGTTGACATTCTGGAAACAGCTTATATGTTGACATATGGTACCTGTATATAGGAAGAAATCCCTGGTAAGGACAAGAAGGAAGTCTACCACTTGCCTCACAGAGAGATGGCAGCTTTGTCTCCTTTCCCAAATTGTTTTGCTGTGTAATCTGTTTTCTTGACAACATTCCTCACAACACTGAACAGCTTCTATTTGCTTACAGACTGACAGACTTTCAGACTTTCTTATGTACAGACTGACAGACTTTCAGAGATCAGAGTGGATCATACCAATTAAGCATAAAATAAGTCCCTTATTAATGTACAAGTAAAAAGACTGATCAGTGGAACTGAAGGGCTTGGTTAAGTCTTATTTTATATCTAAAGAGCTAAGGTATATCCAAGGCAAATAGCGCATAAAATTTCTATACAAGTTATTACTACTGCAGGTGTACCTCTTCACAGCATCTCTATATACTGAAACAGAAGCCTCATTTTGCCATTTGATGTAGTGACTAAAGGCGTTTTCGCACTGACCTTAATCGGCAGCGACGTCCCTCTTCACAGCGCAGGATCTGCACGGATTTCACACCAATTGCTGCGGAGCACCCGGAAGAGCAGCAAAGTCCCGCGGCTTTTGCGGCGCAAATGGAAACCGCCAAAAACCAGTTTCCATTTGCGCCGCAAAAGCCGCGGGACTTTGCAGCTCTTCCGGGTGCTCCGCAGCAATTGGTGCGAAATTCACGCAGATCCTGCGCGGTGAAGAGGGACGTCGCTGCCGATTAAGGTCAGTGCGAAAACGGCCTAAGAGTGGTGGACTCTAATTTGGAGAATCAGGTTTGATTCCCCACTCATTCACATGCAGCAACTGGCTGCCCTTGGGTCAGTCACAGTTCTCTCAGTGCTGTTCTCTCAAGAGCAGTTTTCTCAGAGCTTTCTCAGCCCCACCTACCTCATAGGGTGTCTGTTGTGGGGAGAGGAAGGGAAGGAGATTGCAAGCTGCTCTAAGACTCTGAGTGAAGGGCAGGGTATAAATTCAACTCTCTTCCTCCATCTTTTATGACAGCTTGTATCTTACCATTTCACTAAGCAAACCCTGAACCCATCCTCTAGCCTAAGGGCCTTCCTTCCACCTTCAAACAGAAAAGCTATTTGTTGGAAAAAAAAAAAACTCCCTAGGTCAGAGGGATTTCCTGCAATCTAATGTAGGATACCACCTATTATGTCCAGTGAAACTACATCATGATGTCCTAGAATTTACTTTCTAGAATGTAAATAGGACTGGAGACACATCAGCAGCTGCTTGATATGCCCTTTTAAAGAGGAATCTATGCAGTTCCTCCTGCCTCATTTAATTTCTCTCTCAAGGACAAGTGTCTTCAGATTCTGCAAAACCAACAGAAATGTTAATGTGAAGATGACCAGAACTGGCTTCAGTCTTAATATTTCAGATACATTAGATGGTGAATTAGGCTGCCTGTCTGACAAAGGGTACTGTGAAGAAAGATTTTTTTTTTAAAAAAAAATGATGTATAAAAACTTAAGATAACTGATATTCTTTGTCGTTTTTCATTTCTTTTTCTGTTGCATTTTAATCTCCAGTTATGCCCCCCAACACCCCTAACAAGTTGCTTTTTTTCATTTGTTCTCCTTACTTCTGCACCTTGCGTCTGTACATCCCAGCTACTCTCTCAGCCCATAATAAATAAGGGTTCCATGCCAAGGAGTTTCTCATGGTAGAAAAGGGCAGCTTGTTGCCTTTCATGCTGAACCTTGCTGCTGACCTTGATTTTCACAGTAGGGGAGTTATGCAGAATGACAGATGTGGCTGCCACCACCTAGTGGGGTGGGGTGGGAAATCTTGTGGCTTACAAGGAGACATTTAGAGCATCACCAGCAGTAACAGTAAGTGACAGTGTGTAGCTCCCATCATCACTGCCATCCGTACGCTGCTTTCACTTGGCATCCAGCCTGCCTTTAATGGAATGTGACCCACATCTGGGTATGAGCTCATCTGTAATCCACTTAATCGGGTTATATGAGCAAGACTCTGATGCCTAAAGCTGCTATCATTTTTTTCCGAGTATTGTGGTTAGAAGGAAGAAAGCCGATGTATTGTCATTTACTACATTTTCTTGCTCCTTGAGAAAAGTAGATGTGAAGCTTTTAAATGTTCACTGAAGAAGCTCGTAAGTTTGGAACTATCTAGCATTTTTGTGCATGATTGTTTTTTTGTAGCCATTAATGGCATTTGGTTTTCAATTAAATAGAAACAGTCAACAGCAGAATATCCAGGAATTATCATCATGATATTAATTGCCAGTTTATGCTTGGAGGTGAGTATACTTTGGTAGTGGTCATGGAATAAGATTTCAACAGACTTCATTTCTGTTCACACAGATTTTTTCAGATTCACTTGTTGATATTTTGCTGTTTGTCTATAGTAATGGATTCTAAGCCACTTTACACACTTATATGGGGGGGGGAGCATGTTAGAAATGTTTTACATAAAATTGTATAAATACTGACTCATAAGAGCATAGCAAAAGTCCTGCTAGATCAGACCAGTAGACCATCTAGTCCAGCATTTTCATCCACACAGTGGCCAGCCAGTCACTTCAGAGTGCCAACAACAGAGCACAGAGAATGAGGCCTTTCCCTGATGTTGTCTCCTGGCACTGGTATTCAGAATTTTACTGCCTCCAAATGTGGAGTTCCCTTTAGTCACCATGGCTAGTAGCCACTGATAGAAGAAGAAGCAGAAGACTGCAGATTTATACCCCGCCCTTCTCTCTGAATCAGAGACTCAGAGTGACTTACAATCTCCTATATCTTCTCCTCCCACAACAGACACCTGTGAGGTGGGTGGGGCTGAGAGGACTCTCACAGCAGCTGCCCTTTCAGGACAACTCCTGCGATAGCTATGGCTAACCCAAGGCCATTCCAGCAGCTGTAAGTGCTATCCTCCATGAATCTGTCTAATCCCTTTTCAAAGCTGTCTATGCCTGTGGCCGTCACCACATCCTCTGGTAGTGAATTCCACATTTTAATCACTCATTGAATAAAGAAGTATTACCTTTAGTCTTTTCATAGGAGAGGTCCTCTAATCAACTTGGTTACCTGCGTCTGTACTTTTTCTGGTTCTGTAATGCCCTTTTTGAGATACGGTGACTAGAATTGCACACAGTATTTCAAATGAGAACACACTATAGATCTATACAGGGGCAATATAATATTGGCTGTTTTATTTTCCTAATAATCCCTAGCACAGAGTATGCATTTTTCAGTGCTGCAGTGCATTGGATTGACATTTTCACTGACATCCTCTACCCCAAGGTCACTTTCCCTCTCAATCTCAGCAAATTCAGATCCTGCTGGTATGTACTTAAAGTTGAGATTTATTGTTCCAGTGTGCATCACCTTAAACTTACCTATATTCAGGGCTTTTTTAAAGCAGGAATGCAGTTCTGGCTGGCTTGGCATCATTGGGTGTGGCCTAATAATCATAAGAACATAAGAACATAAGAGAAGCCATGTTAGATCAGGCCAATGGCCCATCCAGTCCAACATTCTGTGTCACACAGCGGCCAAATATATATATATATATATATATATATATATACACACACACACACACTGTGGCTAATAGCCACTGATGGACCTCTGCTCCATATTTTTTATCTAACCCCTTCTTGAAGGTGGCTATGCTTGTGGACGCCACCACCTCCTGTGGCAGTGAATTCCACATGTTAATCACCCTTTGGGTGAAGAAGTACTTCCTTTTATCCGTTTTAACCTGTCTGCTCAGCAATTTCATCGAATGCCCACGAGTTCTTGTATTGTGAGAAAGGGAGAAAAGTACTTCTTTCTCTACTTTCTCCATCCCATGCATTATCTTGTAAACTTCTATCATGTCACCCCTCAGTCGACGTTTCTCCAAGCTAAAGAGCCCTAAGCGTTTCAACCTTTCTTCATAGGGAAGGTGTTCCAGCCCTTTAATCATTTTAGTTGCCCTTTTCTGAACTTTCTCCAATGCTATAATATCCTTTTTGAGGTGCGGCGACCAGAACTGCACACAGTACTCCAAATGAGACCGCACCATCGATTTATACAGAGGCATTAGGATACTGGCTGATTTGTTTTCAATTCCCTTCCTAATAATTCCCAGCATGGCGTTGGCCTTTTTTATTGCAAACGCACACTGTCTTGACATTTTCAGTGAATTATCTACCATGACTCCAAGATCTCTCTCTTGGTCTGTCTCTGCCAGTTCACACCCCATCAACTTGTATTTGTAGCTGGGATTCTTGGCCCCAATGTGCATTACTTTGCACTTGGCCACATTGAACCGCATCTGCCACGTTGACGCCCACTCACCCAGCCTCAACAGATCCCTTTGGAGTTCCTCACAATCCTCTCTGGTTCTCACCACCCTGAACAATTTAGTGTCATCCGCAAATTTGGCCACTTCACTGCTCACTCCCAACTCTAAATCATTTATGAACAAGTTAAAGAGGATGGGACCCAGTACCGAGCCCTGCGGCACCCCACTGCTTACCGTCCTCCATTGCGAAGACTGCCCATTTATACTCACTCTCTGCTTCCTATTACTCAGCCAGTTTTTGATCCACAAGAGGACCTGTCCTTTTACTCCATGACTCTCAAGCTTTCTAAAGAGCCTTTGATGAGGAACTTTATCAAAAGCTTTCTGGAAGTCAAGGTAAACAACATCTATCGGGTCTTCTTTGTCCACATGTTTGTTCACCCCCTCAAAGAAATGTAACAGGTTAGTGAGGCAAGATCTTCCCTTGCAGAACCCATGCTGAGTCTTCCTCAATAACCCGTGTTCATCAATGTGCCTACTGATTCTGTCCTTGATAATGGTTTCTACCAACTTTCCCGGTATTGAAGTCAGACTGACTGGCCTGTAATTTCCCGGATCTCCTCTGGAACCCTTTTTAAAGATGGGGGTGACATTTGCTACCTTCCAGTCCTCAGGAATGGAGGCAGATTTCAATGAAAGATTACAGATTTTTGTTAGAAGATCCACAAGTTCAACTTTGAGTTCTTTCAGAACTCTCGGATGTATGCCATCCGGACCCGGTGACTTATTAGTTTTTAATTTGTCTATTAGTTGTAGGACCTCCTCTTTTGTCACCTCAATCTGACTCAGGTCTTTCAACACCCCTTCCAATATTAGTGGTTCTGGGGCGGGCAAACACTTCTCATCTTCCACGGTGAAAACGGAGGCAAAAAATGCATTCAGCTTCTCAGCCATTTCCCCATCCTCCTTCAGTAATCCTTTTACCCCATGGTCATCCAAGGGCCCCACTGCTTCCCTGGCTGGTTTCCTACGTCTAATATATTTGAAGAAATTTTTATTGTTGGTCTTTATGTTTTTTGCAATATGCTCCTCATAGTCCCTTTTTGCCTGCCTGATCACAGTCTTGCATTTGATTTGCCACTGCCTGTGTTCCCTTTTATTAATCTCACTTGGACTGGTTTTCCACCGCTTAAAGGAGTCCTTCTTACCTTTTACAGCTTCCATTACTTTGTTTGTTAACCATGCTGGCCTCTTCTTATACCTGTTTGTGCCTTTCCTAACTTGTGGTATGTATTTTATCTGAGCTTCAAATGAGTTCCTGCTGGGTTTTTTCTACAAAAAAGCCCTGTGTGAAACAATGGTGATGTCAGGGGGTGTGCCCTAATATGCAAATGAGTTTCTACTGGGTTTTTCTACAAAAAAAGCCCTGCCTATACTGAACTGCATTTGTCACATTGCTGCTCACTCAAGTCTGTGGAGATTTTCCTGAGCTCTTCATAGCCAGCCTCAGTTTTCACTGTCCTGAATAATTTTGTGTCATGCAAACTTGGCCACTACACTGATAACCCAGTTCATTAATGTTCAAATGAATAGCACCTGCCCCAATATTGATACTTGTGGTATTGATACCATATCATTCCATATCGATACCAATATCAATACCATCCGTTACTTCCCTCCACTGAGAAAACTTCCCTTTGCAGAAGCCATGCTGATTCCCCCCCCCCTTGCAGCTGGAATAGGGACTGTTATATACATGTCCTGATTCAGATTCTGAAATGAGAAGATCCTTCACAGCATGGGAAATAGATGAGAATCTTATGTTGCAACTTACTTGGTATCTTTTTTATGCCATGCATTGGTGGGCATTTTGTATAACGGCAAACACATCCCATGTTTTAAGTGGAGGGGAAAGTTTTCTGCAAGTTCTGAAATGATTTCCAAAGCAGAGAACTTATGAAATCCATTCCATAAGTAATACAGGCAACAGTGCTGTAATGAGCTATACACATGAAGTAAGGCAAGATAAACCTACTTTTGTATAGAATAATTTCGAGGGTTTCATGCTTTCCACTCTATGGACATGTTGAGGTCAAAAGCCTTACACAAGAGGTCTCTTCTCAAAAATGTTGCCTTGGAGTCTTTCTACAAATATGTGCTTTTCTTCATCATATCTCTCTGCTGCTCCTCAACAAACACTGATTCCCTATATGTGAAATAATATACACTATCAGAATTCCTGCTTTGAAACAGATCTTACTGTTATGGAGTGTGGGGTAAAATGATGACAAAGTTGATTGAAGTTTTATTATTTTTATTTTATTTATATCCCACCCTCCCCACCAAAGGCAGGCTCAGGGTGGCTCACAGGTTAGGGTCAAACAATGACCAAACAAGATAAGACAGTAATAAAAATAAGACATAAAACAATTATTAAAACATCCATCTCAATAGGTGCTAGTGCAATAATTCATTACAGACGATTAGAATTTCAGTGATAGCAGATGGTGAGTTGGTCATGGGTGTTCCGAAGAGGACCCAGGGACATCACAGTGTGATAAGAGAAATCCAGAGTAATGTTTAGGTTTATGGGCCTAATCCGTTGCTATAGATGTTACTGTTATGAGAAAGCATGGTTGGAGAGTGCCATTTTACAGGCCCTGAGGAACTGTAGAAGCTCTCGCAGGGCTCTAACCTCTTCCGGCAGCACATTCCACCAGTTAGGTGCAGCAACAGAAAAGGCCCTGACACTAGTTGACTTTTAAGCCTGGCTTCTCTGGTGCTGGGGACTGTCAACAGGTTTTGAGACCCGGACTGAAGTGCTCGCTGGGGCATATGCGGGGAAAGGCAGTCCCTAAGGTATTCAGGACCCTGTCCATATAGGGCTTTAAAGGTTAAGACCAGCACCTTGAAGCGAATCTGGTACATTATTGGTAGCCAGTGCAGTGCTTTCAGCACAGGCTGAATGTGTTCCCGTAAAGGAACTTCCATTAACAGCATGGCGGTGGCATTCTGCACTAGCTGGAGTCACCAGATTTGGGACAAGGGCAGCCCCATATAGAGGGCATTACAGTAATCCAACCTCGAGGTGACTGTAGCATGGATCACAGTTGCCAAGTTGTTGCGTTCGAGAAAGGTGACCAATGGCTTTACCATCCGCAGATGGTAGAAAGCTGACTTGGCAGTGGCAGCTACTTGGGCCTCCATTGTTAGAGAGGAATCCAAGAGCACCCCTAAGCTTTTAACTTTGGGTGCCGGCATAAGCCGCGCTCCATCGAGGGTTGGTAAATGGACTTCCAGTCCCGGACTGCAACAGCTTAGATACAGCGCCTCCATCTTCATCGGATTTAATTTCAATCTACTCAGCTTGAGCCACCCCCCACAACTTGTAATGCTGTGGACAGATCATTCAGGGTGGAGTTGGACTGGCCACCCATCAACAGATAGAGCTGGGTGTCATTGGCATGCTGGTGACAACCCAACCCAAGCCTCTAAGCAACCTGGGCGAGGGGGCACATATAGATGTTAAATAACATCGGGGAAAGAACTGCTTCCTGCAGCACACCACACATTTTCTGTCAACATCTACATTTGGCTAGAGATCCCCTCGCACTGTTGTATTGCTGTGAACTTAGCCTCCAAGTTTCATTTAGACTTCACAATAAAACTGCAGTCTGTTGTGCACTTGCCTAGGAGTTAGGCCCACTGAACACAGTAGAACTAACCGCCAAAGAAAACAAGCAGATCAAGCTACCTGGAACACATGAATACATCACACAAAAGACCTTAAGACATTCTACTCTAGGCCATTGTATCAAGACCTGAAGAAACTGCCTAACTACACATTAATGCATGGGTATCTGGCTTTGATTTAGACCATGGCGAATGGGGAGAAGGTACATAAAGCTTCCTCTCAACACCATTTTCACAAAAATGGCATTCAGGAGTGCTATTTGCCTCAGTGTGCCCTATCAGTACATGTGCAACTCCCAAAGGGACAAATTGCATCCTGCATACTATGGTCCCAATCAAAATCAGGCCCTCACGTGCATGGGAATAGAGTTCTAAGTGGGAAACTCACACCTGACTGAAATTCCTTGTATTGAATCCACATGACCCAAGGACTTGGTAGCATGTAGTTAGGCCCTAATTACTTCTTACCAGCAAACTCTGCAGTTACTGAACAAGAAACAGTAGCAGCATGCCTCTGCCTTATATTTGGCAACTTAGCCAAGAGTGGATAGGCTAGAAAGTCCATTATCTGAAGAACAGAGAGCTTGTGTGTTAGTGTCAACTCAGCCCCGATTTTATTCAGCTGCTGCTAGCAAGTTGTTCCCCAACTTCCTCTCCTTACTGTAGAAGTTAGTAATAATCCTAGAAGGATTACAATTGCTTATAGTTACTCCATGCTGAAAGGCACTCTGAGAATGCCAAAGGCATTCCTTTCTTTATTATATCATTTTCACATGTTTTTTAACAACAGCAAGATAAGAACTTTCATGGTAGCAGCAATTTAAGAAACAGAAGTATTCATGCTTTCATCATGAATGCCTGGGGGAGTGGCATCTCATCTACTGGCATTACCTATGGCTTCCATACATGCCTCTGAACTACACATATAGAGATTATAAATGCCTACATGGGGTGTATGATTAGGACCCTGTCAAATGCCATGTTCTCAGTTATATGGAGAGGGCTTCCCCATATAATGCAAGTTGTAAAGTTGCTGTCTCTGTCTACAGGTGTAGGTAACCTTGAAGAGATCAGGGAGATGATAAGAGCAGCTATGATCCCTTTTTCTTTTCATGTGTTCATTCCTTCCTGGATGAATATGTGAACAGGTCCATAAGGTGAGAATCTGCAAAATATCTAAGTAATGAAGAGACAAAACATTCCTCTACTCTCAGCTGGAATTCAGCAAGACAGATGAATTCTGCTTCAAGCTTGAGACCTTAGAAACATCTCTTTATCACTACACGTGGTGTTTCTTCACCTTGTACAACTGAACTGTCAACACTTTGAAGTCTAGTTCCACTCTGTCTGTCACTGACCTTGTAACATGTGTCACTGTTTTGGAGCAGCAAATGATCTTAGTTTCTCACTCTGTGGGTGCATGTTATTCTCAGGATTCAGTTTCAGGGTGTAAAATGTATTGCATGAAATATCCCACAAGCTAAAGGGCTGTTTCTTCCAACCAGGACTGTAATCTTACTAAGTAGAGCATACATTTTTCCAGGAACAGGCTTTTAAAAAAGAAATTAATAAAAAAAAACTAGTAATATCCTAATAACTGGTTGATAACTAACTGAAATATCTCACGAATCTGTATACTGTAATTGCCTATGAATTGTTATTAGCAAAAATAAGAACACTTTCAATTTCAGAAATTTGTGTCTGTTTTTAGTGAACACCATCCTTAAACAATGCCTTTCTGAAGATACACCTAAGACTGTTAAACACGCCCTTGAGCTCGTTTATAATAGCTTGGATCCGAGAGATTTTTGTCTGCATAGTGCAGCTTCCTCACCTACCCCCTCCTGTAGCAGCCTGAAATGCTCCCACTCAATCCTGTTCTTGGGGGACAGGCAGCAGCAATCCTAGTCTGGACTAATCCAAAACCTAAAAGAATATTTTTCCAGGATCACACAAGTGTGATAAAGTCTTGATAATGGAGATCTTGAAAAAGCTACCCTGGGCCAACAAAACTCTTGAGTGGACTGAAACAGATGGCGTTTACAGCCCTATCACATTTGAGCAGTGACAACCACAACTGTTTTTTTTAAATGAATTTTTCTGTTCTAAAAATATTTATTTTCAAATGCAGATTGTCATGTCAGACATTTAAAAAGCCTTGAACAAAAGATCCTGTCAGGTAAGGCAAATCTTTTGCTTTAGATGAGGTGTAGCCACCTTAGTTAACACCCTGCTTCCAGTAACTGCAGTGCTAAATAGGAAGTGTTGCCAGGTGTCTCTGGAAAATTCTTGGAGATTTGGGGGTGGAGCCTGGGGAAGGCAGGGTTTTGGAGGTGAGGAACTTCTGTTGGATTATGATGCCATAGGTTGCATTGTATCCAGTCTCTCCAGGGGATCTAATCTCTGTCATCTGGAGGTCAGTTGAAATTCTGGTAAATATCTAGGCCCTACCTGGAGGTTGGCAAGCCTACAAGGAAACAGTTTATCTAGTATATAACTACTATACTATGTCTAAGACTGTGGTACTGGTTTGTCCACTAGATTAGTTGTGTGTGTATGGGTATTTGCCATCAAGTAACTTCCAAATTATGGTGACCCAATGATGGTGGTGGTGGTGGTGGTGGTGGTGGTGATGATGATGAAGAATGAATGACCTCCAAAACATCCTAGCAATAACTGCTTTTCCCAGGTCTTGCAAGCTGAAGGCCATGGCTTCCTTTATTAAGTCAATCCATCTCATGTTGGGTCATCCTCTCTTCCTGCTGCCTTCAATGTTCCTCAGCATTATTGTCTTTTCTAATGAGCCTTGCCTTCTTCAAATGTGACCAAGTACAATAGCCTCAGTTCCTTCATTTTAGCTTCCAGGGAGAGTTCAGACTTGATTTGAACTAGAACACATGTATTGGTCTTTTTTCTTCTTCTTTTGCAGTCCATGGTGTCCATAAAACTCCCCTTCAGCACCACATTTCAAATGAATCAACTTTCTTCCAGTCAACTTTCTTCATTTCCAACATTCACACCCATACAGTATGATTACTGCAAAACCTGTGTGGCTAATGATTTGTTGATAAATTGACCTTTCACCTGAGGAAGCCTGGCCCGAAAAAACACACACACACACACACACACAAGACAAGTGAATAAAAGATGTTTCAACATGAAAAAGAACAGTCAGCAACACTTTGTAACATGAATTTCATCAAATCCCAGGAGAGGAGAGAGGGGGGAAAAGAATATTAAAAATGCCTGTAGTAGTGTTTTGTGAATTGTGTTCTGTAATTTGCATTTGCTCATGATTAATGGGTCCATTTAAATGATTGGGGATGTAGGAAGGGAAATGTAATAGTAGTAAGCTGTTCTCTAGAACTAACTATGCCTGCTGCCTTGAGCTTCTTGGAGAAAGGTCAGGATAGAAATGTTAGAAAGAACTTGTCACTCCCAAAGAGGAAGTAAACTCAATTTCCTGTGCAAAGGGGGTGAACAAGGAGCAGGCTAGAAATGATATGTTTGAAAAGTGTTCTATTTGAGAAATGACAGAATAAAGCACAAACTTGTTATTAAAGAATGCCTGAATATGGATGCATACTTTTAAATAAAAACTTAGAGTTCAGAACACCCTCCACACACCCACTCAGTACTGGGCAACTACAAATAGAACAGGGCATCCAAGCTGAGACATGTGTGCATAAGGGGGTCATTCTTTGTTTTTCTAAGGCTGATTACTAGGGATGGGAACAAACCACATTTTTGTGGTTCAGTTCATGGTTCATAGCTCAACCTATATGAATGGAACCATGAACCTATGCAAACTGATTCTCGAACTGACCTGGATCATATTGGTTTGTGAGCCTTTTAAAGTTTAAACCTCTGCTTTCTTCTCCCCGTGGCTTTTTGCGGGGAACAGAAAGCAGGGGTTTCCAAACAGCTGAGTAGTGGGACATACTGATTTAAATTGGGTATGACTGTGAACCGGTGGGTGTACTAAATTTCATCATGAATTTTGGCCGATGCATGGTTCGCAAAACGATGTTTGTGAAGAAAAAGAATAATAAGAAGAATTGCAGATTTTTAACCCTGTCCTTCTCTCTGAATCAAAGACTCAGAGTGGCTTACAATCTCCATTATCTTCTCCCCCCACAACAGACACCCTGTGAGGTGGGTGGGCCTGAGAGGGCTCTTACAGCAGCTGCCCTTTCAAGGACAACCTCTGCAATAGCTATGGCTAATCCAAGGCCATTCCAGCAGCTGCAAGTGGGGAATTAAACCCGGTTCTCCCAGATAAGAGTCCACACACTTAACCACTACACCAAACTGGCTCTCAAAACTGAAGAACCGCTACAAACTTCCACAAATGTTGGTGCAGTATCTGGTGGTTCATGGTGGTACATGAGGTACAAAAACATCTGAGCAGCTGTTCCTCACTGCTCAGCTTTTTGGAAAGGCCTGCTATCTGCTCCCCACAAAAAGCCATGGGAAGTGAAAAGCAGGGTTTAAATGGCTGGAAGCTATTTAAACCAAACAGCTGAGTGGTGGTCCCTACCACTCAGCTGTTTGGAAAGTGATCACAAAGTGATAAGTGGTTCCAAGCCAAACATACTTCTTAAGGAAGGTAATTGTTTTCAAAAAGGATGTCTACTGGGCTCCTTTGAAACACCTTCTAGCACCAAGGATGAAAATCTAAAAGGAGTTGCACAGGGTGTACTTCCCTGCTGGTACTGACTTGAAAGAGGGATTGAAAGCAAATGGGCACCAGGAAAATTTCACTGGTTGCCATGGTGCTCAGAAGCACAAGGTTGGGGACTACCACTCTATATAAAGCCTACATCTTTCAGAATGAATATCTACCTAATTTTAGAGCTATAAATGTTTGCTTTCCTTCAGTGAGGGGTATATACTCAATCTTGAACAAGCAGTATACATATGCCAATCATTTCAGCTTCAGCTAAGGGAGAATTATAGTTGTTTCTTTTTTGTAGTTGTGATAACAAAAAAAAGAGAACAGTTAACACAAAAATAAAACCAAAAGCATGAGAAGATGGGGAAGAGTGTGGATGAAAACATGTAATATGGCCCTGTCTCGGTGATGAGTGGCTTACCTTGAATACTCAATGCAAAAGCCTCTGTAGATCAATCTCATTAGAGATAACAATGTAACAGTTGGAGGTATCCAGTCTGAAATCCACCTAGAATGTAGATTTTCTTGTAACAGGGATGAAGAAATAAGTTCTTTGGAGATATGGTGTGGTAAGAGATATGGTGCGGACACTGGAACACATGTGAAGGATTTCAATCACAATATCTGTCTAACTTTAATACATATATCTGCCTTTGGGCATGAAAATATATTTGATTTTCAAAGGATACGTCTGAATGACCAAAGCCTGGAGAATGGCATGAGAAGTCACCACAGCCATCTGAAAGTAGGTACTGTGATCTAAGTTGCCAACTTCCACAGGTTATAGAAATCATCCAGAAAAAAATCTCTGTAGTAGCTGACATTGTACAACTATTGTATCTGGTTATCAACTACAGTGGTGAAACCACAATTCAGTTATTCAAATGTTTTGATGCATTGCAACAAAGTGGAAAAATAACTTCTCTAGTCATTCTTTAAATAACTTTCAGAACATTCTGAGTTGCAGTCATCACCTGGTTCTTTTGCAGATGGTCTTCTGATTTCACAATTTTAAATGGTTCAGGAAAGAGAGCAAAGATGACAATTTCTAAATTTAGGTCCCCCCCCCCATTGATTTAGTCAGATGCTTCAAGAGGGAATAATCAGATACTTTCCCCTGCAATCATCATGGCCATCATATGGATCCATGGAAGATCCTATTGGAAGCCTAAGGAAAATATAATAAACCAGGAATTTGCAAGATCTGCCCTATTTCAGAGCAGATGCCTTAATCTGTGAGTGTCCAAACAATATCAGTGTAGATAATGATGATCCTAGGGCAACAGCTGTTAAGATATTTTATCCTATTTTTGACTGCCTTTAAGCTTCCCCAGATATATTTACACAGGAGTAAAGTAAGAATATAAGAAGAGCCCGCTGGGTCAAATCAGTGGTCCATCTAATCCACCATACTATTTCACACAGTGGCCAACAAGTTGCCCTGAAGAGTCCAACAAACTGTGCATAGAGACTGAGGTCTCTGATGCTGCCTCCCAGCACTGGTATTCACAGATGTCAGGACTAAAACTATCCTACAGGAACATTATTACAAGATGGAACCCTGAGCAACCTCCCCAAAACCTGGCAAGAAACTCCTGCTCACACAGTAACAAAAAAAGATGTAATCTAAAGATGGTTTATTTCTAAAAGTAAAAAACAAAAACAAAATAATTGACATTCCACGACACACTCTGTTGGGTCCAAGAGCAACAAAACAAAACAAAAACAAAAACAAACAACTCCCTAATTTACAATATAATCTATACCTGCAGTGAAGATGGTAGAGCTCTTATGAATAATAAGAACAATAATCTAAATTAATGGCATAATACAGCATACCAGTTTAAGAATCAGAGATGTTAGCAAAGGGAAGATGAGAGAAAAGTAGCCCAGCCTAAACTGTAAGTCAAAATGCCCTCAAAAGAGGTTGGGGAATTGACAGGCGGGCAACTTTGGCTCAAAAGGACCTAGAATCTATATATACAGGATTCAACTTCCAGAAATTCTTGCTAAATTTACAGAGGACACTAATTAAGTAAAACAATTATGGTTTTATTACAGAAAAATATAGAACACACATACAAGATAATAGATACATATAACATACATACAGACCTAATAAAAATAGAGAGAAATATATAGAGGTAACATAAGGATGGACAAACAGGGTGATAAATGTAAGCCAAAATGCCCTCTAAATGAGGTTGGGGAATTGACAGGTGGGCACCTGGCTTAAAAAGGATCTTTTAATCTATGTATACAGGATACACATCCAGAAATTATTGCTTAAAATTACCAGGGACACTAATTAAGTAAAACAATTAAAATTTATTCTAGAAAAATATAGACATACATACAAGATAATAAACTCATAAAACATACATACAGTCCTAAGAAAAATAGAGAGAGATTCAGAGACAACACAAGGATGGACAAACAGGGTGATAATTACCAATCATAGTCTTCAAGGAAGGCTCCAATGGCGACGAACAAGGACTAGGGGGAGGGGACCCTCAACTGGCCAAGAATGGGGGATGTATTTAGACAGCAGAACTGGGGTACTGCTAGATGCACACCTGTGAGGAGCTGGGTCACAGGTTTATAAGGACTACCTTGAGCCCTCAGGGAATGGGAGGTACAGGGGCAGATGACAGTGGTCAGCTGGTACATGACCTCAGAAAAAGGGGAGGCCCTGCAGTGACCATAAGAGCTGGACTTCTGCAGTAGCCAATAGCCAATTAATTGGCATTCCCTGATTGGATGCTCATAGCTAGCCAATGAGCAGACTTGGCCTTAGTTACCTGATTGGACTTCCAGGTAACAATGGGCCAAGGGGGAGGCTCCAGGATAACCATTAAGGGAAAGAATGGGAAAAATTGTTAAGGTGGGGGGGGGGGGTACTTAAGTCTATCAAACTTATCTAAAAAGGGGACAATAGATGGCCAAATTGCTACCTAGGTAACACCTGGTCTATACAAAGAAACTTGGCTCTGGGTGAAGATGTTCTCCCTCCTCTTCGATCTTCTATTGGCACCAGTCTTTGTCTTGAGTTTCATTGGACAAAGGCTTAGGCAGACTGGCAGGATCCATGCCTAAGATAAGCTTGATGGCTTTATGCATAGGTGACATCTGTTGAGTATGTGAGCCTCCCGCTTTGCTGTTATGGAGTCTGGCACTGCAGGAAGACAGTTGCTGGTGGTGTTAGCCTCCCAAGATGGATTCTATGGTTGAGGCTGGAAACCGCTTGCCTGGACAGTTCCTGGTGGCACACCTTCTTCCTCTTCCAAGGCCAAGATGGGGATTGCACGGAACGACTGGAAACCATCTGTTCTCCTGGTTAGCACTCCTTCCAGAGACATGGAGAGCTGCTGCAACATTGTGGTTGTTAGTGCTCATAAGTACCTTCCAGTCTGGTAGACAAAAGCCACGTTCTACTGGCAGATGTGTGTGAGTTGAGTCTCCAGGCACCCTGGCAACCAAGAGGGTGACTACGACATTCTGGAAGTAGGGGTATTTTCCTCACATAATTACCAATCGTAGTCTTTGAGGAAGGCTCCAATGGCGACAAACTAGGGAGATGGGGGAAGGACCCTCAATTGATCAGGAATCGGGGATGTATCTAAACAGCAGGAATGGGGTACTGCTAGATGCACACCTGTGGGGAGTTGGCTCAGAGGTTATAAGGACTACCTTCAGCCCTTAGGGGGTAGGAGGTGCAGGGGCGGATGACAGATGGTCAGCTGGTACGTGACCTCAGAAAAGGGGAGGCTCTGCAATGACCATAAGGGCTGGACTTATGTGGTGGCCAATAGCTAGTTTATTAGGGACACCTGGTTGGATACCCATTTCCAGCCAATGAGCGGACCTGGCCCTAGTTACATGATTGGGCTTCCAGGTAACAATGGGCAAGAAGGGGGAGGCTCCAGAGTGACCATTAGGGTAAAGAATGGGTGAGGGTATTGGGGTGGAAGTGATTAACAAGCTATCAAACTTATCTATATGTGACAATAGAGAGTCAAATTGATACCTAAGGTGACACCCGATTTATACAATAACTATGGCCCTGAGTGAAGCTGTTCTTCCTCTTCTTTACTCCTCTATTGGCACCATCTTTTGTCTTGGGTTCTGTTGGACAAAAGCTTAGGTAGTCTGGCAGGATCCATGCCTAAGATAAGCTTGATTGCCTTATGCATAAGTGACAGCTGTTGAGTACGTGAGCCTCTTGCTTCGCTGTTATGGAGTCTGGCACTGCAGGAAGAGAGTCGCTGATGATGTTAGCCTACCAATATGGCTTTCCTGGTTAAGGCTGGAATCCGCTTGCCTGGACAGTTCCTGGCGGCGTAACTTCTTTCGTTGCAATGGCTGAGATGGTGCGTGCATGGAGAGGCTGGAAACCCATCTGTCCTCCTGGCTAGCCCTTCTTCGAAGATACAGAGTGCTGCTGCAATGCTGTGGCTGTTAGTACTCACATGAGTCTCTTACACTCTGGTAGACAAAACCCACGCTTCCCTGGCAGATGTGTGTGAGTTGATTCTCCAGGCGCCCTGGCAACCAAACGGGTGATTACCATGTCTGTATATTACTGAAATTAGGGGTCTTTTTCTCACAAAACCCGGGTACCTAATTATAGGGCTTGGACTACAGCATCAGATGATACACTTCAATCAATGAGATTCTTCTGTCATAGAAATTTTCCAGAAGAGAAGGAGAAGAAGAAGAAATTGGATTTATATCCTGCCTTATACTCTGAATCTCAGAGCAGTCACAGTCTCCTTTTCCTTCCTCCCCCCTCCACAACAGAAACCCTGTGAGGTGCGTGGGGCTGAGAGAGCTCTTGCAACAGCTTCCCTTTCAAGGACAACTCCTATGAGAGCTATGGCTAACCCAAGGCCATTCCAGCATGTGCAAGTGGAGGAGTGGGGAATCAAACCCAGTTCTCCCAGATAAGAGTCCGCACACTTAACCACTACACCAAACTGGCTCTCAAGTTGCACTTGCACTTATTCCTTCTCTCCTCTTCCCCCCATCCTTTTATCACAGCTGGGCCTGGTTTTTGAGCATATGGGCATATGAAGCTGCCTTATACTGCCTTGGTCCATCAAAGTCAGTATTGTCTACTCAGACTGGCAGCGGCTCTCCAAGGTCTCAAGCAGAGTTTTTTCACACCTATTTGCCTGGACCCTTTTTTGGAGATGCCAGGGATTGAACCTGGGACCTTCTGCTTACCAAGCAGATGCTCTACCACTGAGCCACCATCCCTCCCCACCATCCCATCATTGAAGATGATGCCTAATTAACATTTTCTGCTTCCCAACCTTGGAAGAAATAAGGACCAGTGATTTCTGAACCAGGTGCAGCTACTTACCGTAATCTGACTGAACCTTCTAATATTCAAGTTAATGCATATATGAAATGAGGGTGCAATTATTCTCATAACAGATTTGCTGCATCTGTAGATGGAGAATCCCTTCAGTCACTACAGCTAGTAGCCACTGACGGACCTCTCCTCCATGACAACCAGTGTGGTGTAGTGATTAAGAGTAGAGGACTCTAATCTGGGGAAATGGATTTGACTCCCCGTTCATCCACATGAAGTCTGCTGGGTGACAGCAATGAAGATCCTGTGAATTTAGGGGGAGGTGTCTGTGAGTTTCCTGCATTGTGCAGGGGGTTGGACTAGATGATCCTGGAGGTCCCTTCCAACTCTATGATTCTATGAAAGTAGGTGAGGCTGAAAGTATGTAACTGGTCTAAAATTACCCAGTCAGCTTCCACAGCAAGAACCTGTGTCTGGCAGACCCTGCTCTGAAGCCCTAACTCCTATGCCCTCCTCAAATTCCACCATAGACTCTCCAGGGATTTCCCAGCAACCTGGAACTGGCAGCCCTAGTCAGGACAGGTCCCAATGAGTTCTCCCTCAGAGGCCTTTAGTGATACCTTTCAGAACAACACTCTCTTTCTGTTAACATTGACTTCAGTCTCTCTCTGTCTTTTGCTTTCTCTCCCTATATGTCTCTCTCTGTATATTGCCTACTGCAATAACATACCATTTTTTCTCCTGTCACTGGGTGTTTCCTTCCCAGGGGAGGAGGAGTCCTCAGCCAACCAAGGGAATCCTCAGCTAAGTGAAAGCCTTCCCTCTTCCTCCCTCCCTCAGCCAATTGTGGGAAGGCTTTTTCCATGGATCTTTCTCTCCTCCTCAATCCCTCAGGCAGTCAAGGGAAGGATTTATGAATGTATGACTGGCAGCTTAGCCAATGGAAGAGTAGGGAGAGCCATAAACTTCCAGAACCATGACTGGTTGCCTTTTACTGACAGAATCAGCTTGGCTGGCTAGCAATAGCCACTAGGGTGGGAGAGAGGAGTAGAGTCAACAAATTAGTTCTTCCTCAAAGGCCAAATGAGGACTTGAAAGGGCTTCATGCACCGACTTCTACTGAGAGAACCGAGTTTGGTTGCTTTTTACTGAGATAAGCAAAGTTAGTTGCCTAGCAGCAGCTACTGCTTAGTAGTTTCCCCAGAGGGCCAATCCTCATATGTCCTGGGGCCACCAGTGGGTGTGGGAGAGCAGAGTCAGCCAATGCGATGCAAGAGCAGTTGATTGATGGTTTGATGGGCCAAAGGTTGATGCACCACAGTCCCAACCAATGAAGTTCAATTTGCCAAAATGAAAGGGGAATTATATGTATTTGATTTTATTTGATTTGTATCCCACCCTCCTCGCTGAAGCAGGTTCATATAAAAGACAGGGAAATCAAACTGGATCAAAGTTAGATGTATAAGAACCTTTTCTGATTCATGAACATTGGAAGTTATTTTTGACATCATACAGAATTCAAGTTTTTTTAACCATTCAGTGACTGAAAGTTCTTGGTTGTTTTCCCATGACCTAGCTAAAACAGTTTTTGCAGCAGAACATAAAATTGCTATTAATTCACCAGTTTTGATTATCTGATTAGCTATGCCTCCCACAGATGGATGGATGAATAGGTGGATGGGTGGGTAGACAAATGGCTCCTTTTGTTGTTTTAGATAAACCTAGTCACTGAGTAGATGAGACTAAGTAGAGTACGTTTTGAATTCCTAACATTTTTGCTAACCTATAGCCAAACAGAAAATGGTACAAACCTATTATTTATAAAATGTATATCCTGCCTTTCTGCCCTAAAGAGAACCACCAAAATTAAAAACATACATAATAAAAGCACATCTTAAAAACCATTAAAGCCAAACAAAAAGATATAATTTAAACACTTTAGACTTCTTTGTAGTGTACAGTATATTCTTAACTCATAACTCCTCATTATTCATTACAAAAATTGTGTCTTAAAAAGACATAACATTTTCCATTCCCTGTTTCTTACAGTGCCATTCTAAGCACAGTTACACCGTTCTTTGTCTACTGAAGTCAGTGCCTAGAAAGGTATAACTATGTTTAGGATAGCATTGTCAAGGAGGTACAGTGTTTAGCTAGAGCGGGGATTCTGAACGAATCAACATTAATGCTGTCCTTAGAAATAAGACTTCTCATGAACCTTCATGAAGGAGATAGCCGTGAGGTTTGTTTTTTACTGGGTGTGGATATAGGTATGGGAAAGATGCCTATGAAGGTGAATTTCTTATAAATGGTAGTGACAAATTACAGAGATGATAAGGGAGAAACAGAGAACATAGTTAAAAGGGCAGGAAACAAGAAAAGGAAAGGAATGTATTCAATAACAGTTTGCTTGAGTACAGCATACTACCTGGAAACATTAGGTCTATTTGTGTGCTTGCGTAATTAGCTCTTGACATTTAAAAACACCAAGGAGTTGAAGTGGCTTAAAGTCCATTAGCTAAAGAATTCAAGCATATAGAAATGCCAAACTGAGATTTTCCAGTATTCAGTAGTTAACATGGTGGCCCTGACTCTGAGCTGCAACATGAAGTAGTAAAAAAGAAAAAAAATCTTCCAAATTAAGAGAAACACATTCCTTTTAAATAAAATGAAATGTCATCATAATGAATCCATGCACATTCCATAACAGGAAACATAAAAAGAAATAATAATGATTTATTTAATTATTGAATAGTTTGCGGGACTACCTATAGATTCCTTTGTTCTTTTTCCTACTAGTTCTTTTTCTTTTTTTTTTAAACTACCCATAGATAATTTTTTATTGACTAACCTACAGCTATTAGTAACACATTATAGCACTTGTAACTGGTGATGCATAAGTGAAATACACTGGGGCCTGATACTTGGCTGGTAATGCTTTTTGTGTGGTAAATGTAGAGGTATATGGCCCTACTGATAAGGTTGCTAGTTCTGACTCAAGAAATATCTGGGGACTTTAGGGATGGAGCCAGGAGCAAGGGTGTGACAAGCCCAATTGAACTCCAAAGGGAGTTCTGACCTTCACATTTAAAGGGACTGCACACCTTTTAAATGCCTTCTTTCCATTTGAAAATAATGAAGGATCGGGGCACCTTCTTTTTGGGCTCATAGAATTGCACCCCATAGCCCAATATTTCTGAAACCTGGAGGATGTTTTGAAGAGAGGCACCAGATGCTATGTGGAAAATTTGATGCCTCTACCTCAAAGAACAGCCCCCACAGAGCTCTTGATACCCATGGATCAATTTTCCATCATACCCTATGGGAATTGGTCTCTATAGGATATAATGGAGTGTCCAGTAGACATTTCCCTCCCCCCCACTTTCTGATGATGCTGAAGCAGGGGAAGGGCTTCCAAATTAGGGGATCCCCTGCCCCCAACTGGGGATTGGCAGCCCTACCTACTTATGCACACAACATATTAAAAGAAGGTGTATGGAGGACCAATTTGTCTGGGTCCTTCCTAAAACAGATAGAACTCATAAATCAGGGTATGCAATATATGTCTTCATATGGGTCAGCCACCTTTCATGTCACCCTAAACATGGTATGGAGAAGTGGGATCTGCTCCTCCCTGGCCTGGCTAAGATTGAACTTGGCCTGTAACTCAATCTATGAACTATTTAGCAGGACCAGATCTACATGTTCTTTGAGGGGGGGGGGGCAAAATTAAAAAATGATGCCTCCTTATGGGCCTATTTTAATTTATGGGCCCACAGAATAGAATGGACCTCATACCCAATTTGGCACATACCACCCTCGGCAGTGCCTGGGGCAAGCGCCCCCTCTGCTCCCCCCTAAATCTGGCCTTGCTGTTTAGAGCTCTTTATGATATGTAACCATCACTTATAAATGTAAATGTCATCATCACAACCAATTTATGGTGATCCCAGCAAGCGATTTCTGAAGTAAGTGATTGCCTTCCTTTTTGCCATTGCCTTCCTCTGTAGAGCTTTCCTTGATGGTCTCCAATCCAAGCACTTACCCTGCTTAGCTTCCAAGAGCACACAATACCACGTCCCCTTCCCTAGTCATCACTTAGAAGATAATTCATATAAAATATAAGTAAAGTTACAAAATTATCTTCAAATGGTACCAACCAACTGATTAACATTCCGAATTGCTTATGTGTGACAGTTTTGCCTTGAGAAGAGATAAGAGCAGCCGTATACAGTTTTCTCTTTTGAATTTTCTGGAGTTCAACAGAGCTTATTATATATTTTATGGAAAATAGCTGTATAACTGTGCATTATGATCTTATATATTCTGACGTGTCAGTAAAAATGTTTGACAATGGTAACAATATAACCACTAATCTTTTTTTTAAGAAACCTGCATTTCATTCCAGTCTCTTGCTATTTGTTATCTGATAAATACTTAACAGCACACACACTTCAAGGTAGTTTTAATATAAAACTCAAAACTGTTACTTAACGTATGTTCTGCTTCTATAGAGACTGTTTTCCTCCCTTCCATTGCTGATACCAAAGCAGGCAGGTGAACTCTGTACACTCACAACTGGATTCATCTCACATGGATAAAATACACACTGTGTTAAGTACTTCTAAAGAGTATAACCATAAATATGTATTCCATTGTTTGTGCTTCCACTTATTACGCTTACAAATAAAAAATAGAAATGGAGATATATAGGGTTTTTGTCAATAACTAGGTTACAGTACAGATGTGTCTATTCTTATGCTACATTCACAACAGGCACCCTTTAAAGAATTTGATTTGTCCCCTCCTTTTATGTTTATTTAATGGAAGCCAAGATTGAGCTTGCTCAAGTGATCATCCCACAGCACAACAGTGGAAACAAACAGTCCAAAACAATTGAACTTGGAGAACAAAGTGCTATTTGCCATGACAGGGATCTCCAAAGTGAAGGTCTCCAGCAGAAATCAATTCTGCAGTGGTAAAAAGAAGGTGTGCTGTTTCTACTCGATGAACTAAATCTGACAGTCCATTTTTATACATTGTGCTTGAATCTGGTTTAAACCATCTTGTCCAGCAAGTGTCAAGACTGCCAGTTCTGCTAGAGACAGTTTTCAGAATGGTTACTGATTGGATGTTGAGTACTCCTTCAAGGAAAGAATATGGATGTGTCAAGAAGTCTTAAACTCATTTATTTAAAATCCCCCCAACTGGCTTTATCTTTTCTCCATCCTTTTGCAAGTTATCTGAATAAGTGTTTCTTGTACTTCCAAGTAAAATCCCCGGACAGCCATTTTCTATCCTTCTTTCCAGAAATTAAGTTATGTGAATATTTTATCTATTCATTTATTTTTATTTACTTTATTTCTGTCTTGTCCTTTTCCCCAATGGGAATCCAAAGCAGTCTACATCATTCTCCTCTCTTCCATTTTATCCTCACAACAACCCGGTGAGGTAGCTTAGGCCAAGAGCATGTGACTGGTCCAAACTCACCCAGCAAGCTTCCACTGCAGAGTGGGGATCTGAACCTGGGTTCCCTAGATCCTAGTCCAGCACTAACCACTGCATCACGCACCCTCTTTGTGTGTGCATTTGAAACTTGTATGCAGCTGGTGTTGGTGATGTTTCTCTGTTTAGCAAATTAACAGAATGGCAGGCTACCAATTAAGTAAATAAATAGTAAAAACCCTTTAGAAATTATAGAATCATAGAGTTGTAAGGGGATATACAGGCCATCTAGTCCAACCCCCTACTTAATGCAGAATCAGTTAAAGATTGCCAGTGAGGGGGAGCTTACCAGATCTCTTGGTAGCTGATTCCACTCTCAAACAACTCTTACTCTAAAAGTTTTTCCTAATATCCAGTCGATAATTTAAACCCATTATTATGAGTCTTCTCCTCTGCTGCCAACAGGAACAGCAGCCCTTCTCTAAGTGACAGCCCTTCAAATACAGAGAGCAATCATGGCTCCCCTCAGCCTTTGCTCCCATATGCAAAGCATGCTCTGTTTGTAACTGGTTGGAATGCATGCCTTCCTACAGATAAGGAAGTCTATGTATATACATGATATATGTGCACACAAACACATGGTACTCCAGAGGACTCCCAATGCCTATGTTGGATGGCTGGTTCTTTCGTTTTAACAACTGCATGGCAGAAAGACACTTGACTGGCACAGCTTCTCCTGTCACAGCAGCACATCTCCATTGTCCAGTGTGTGATGTCAAGCTTCTCGTTCTCTGGAAAATGTTAGATTGCAGAAGCTGCATTTGGAGCAGAAATTGGCAATCTTGCATTAACACTGTGAATAATGTGTTCAGAATTTAACAGTGTTTGTTCTAAATGTTACTGGTTACAAGCTTGTAGAAAATGCTAGAACTATATTGGTCATGCACGTGAATATTCTCCCACAAGAAAGCGTCCATATTTTTATCATTCCATAGAACAGATAACAGAATTGTTCAGGAGGACATTTTATGAAGGGAATTGGGTTGTAGTTTATTGCATTGTTCATTATAGGTATTCTTTGGGTTTTACTGCATTTTTTCCTGATTTCTGTAATCCCATATTTGCATTGTTTATGTTATGTCCCACATTGTACTTATGGCATTGCTTTTAAATTTTGTTATCTGCCTTGTCTCTTGGAAAGAAAGGCAGACAATAAGAAAATAAATAAAATTGGTATTCTAAATCTGTGTGAAATCTGTATGACTTGTACCCTAAGTGTCCTTTCTGTTCATGCTAGCCACTAGAGATGGACATGAACTGGGAAAATGATGGTTCACATTGGTTCGTTTGATCACTTGAATCGGTGGTTCACGGTTTGTTTGATTTTCTGAACCAGTTCATGGTTTGTTTGGCTCAGGAGATGTAGAACAGACCCCTCACAAGTTAGAGCCTCCTCACACAGCCCAATAAAGGCCTTCTACCCCCTCCTCATTCTTGCTGCATAACTGCTCAGCAGTTTGGTGTAGTAGTTAAGAGTAGCACACTCTAATCTGGAGATCCAGGTTTGATTCCTGACTCTTCCACATGCAGCCAGCTGGGTGACCTTGGGTCAGTTAGTTTTCTCAGAGTTGTTCTCTCAAGAGCAGTTCTCTCAGTGTACTCTTAGCCTCACCTACCTCACAGAGTATCTGTTGTGGGGAGAGGAAGGGAAGGAGATTGTAAGGCACTCTGAGACACCAAGTGAAGGGTGGGGTATAAATCCAACTTCTCATCCTCCTCTTCTTCCTCTTCTTTGTCTTCATAACAAGATCACTCACAACTCATATAGATCTGTCATAACTAAATGCTGTGTTCTGGTAAAACCCTACCCTTCATCATCTAAGTAGTTCTTAATGGTGCTAGTGGCTGCTGATTAGTTTGAATCAGCAGCATTTTGCATAGGCAGAATTATGTGAAAACCTCATGCAAACCAGCTCAGAAAGTGATTGCAAACATCTGGTACAAATCATATGCACTGGGTGATTGACTTGCATCATCAACACCTCTGTTCACAGAGAAATTGGCAACACCCTGAGTATAAAACTTCTTCTACTGCTGTTTCTCAGCAACTGGAATCCATTTTCAGATTATTTCTGAACTTCTGTGTTCCTTTTAACCAGCTGAACTCATACAATAATCCTTTATAAGTATATCCTCTATAAACTTGTCTACTACCTTTTTAAAAAGTCAGCAATGCTAGTTGCCATCACCACATCCTGTGGTGGTTAATTCCACAAATTAATCATCCATTATGTGAATACTTCCTTTTGTCTGTCCTGAATTTATTATTCAGCCATTTAATATAGTGATAGTGAGTTCAAATATTATGGGAAGGGTGAAAAACAACTCTATCCAATTCTTCCATACCACATGTAGCTTTACAAAGCTCTATCATATCTTTACTTATTTGCCTTTTTTTCTCAATTACAAAAAATTCCATAGCGAAACTTGAGTCCAGGAGCACCTTAGAGACCAACAAGATTATCAGGGGATGAGCTTCTGAGAGTCAAAGCTCCCTTTGTTCTAATGAAAGGAATTTTTGAGTCTTGAAAGCTCATACTCCAAAAAGCTTTTTGGTCTCTAAGGTGCTACTGGACTTGAATTGAGCTCTTCTACTGTAGACCAATGTGGCTACTCTCTGAAAAAACCTCATGAGAAAGATCCGACCTGTTGATCACTTCAAGTATCATTTTCAAGCTCTGGGATGCATTATATATGAAACAATCAGACATGTACACAATAATTCAGTAATAATTCAATTGTGTAGCTATGCTATAAATTTGTATTAAAACATTACGATCAATGTTCCCTCTAATCTGCAGTCTTGTGAGCAAAAATTCTACTTTGTGTGCTACTGGTATTAAAGTTGTGAGCTACTGGTGTTAAAGTTGTGAGCTACTGCATAAATTAGTGTGCTCTGGGGTCATCCTTGCTGAGCTAAGACAAAAATGTGTGAGCTGAAGGCTGAGACACTTCGGTGAGAAGGGCGGGATATAAGTCCAAATATAAAAATCTGTGAGCAAGCTCATGCTAACTCAGCTTAGCGGGAACACTGATTACAATACAGGCTGTTGCATCAGTTTTCTAATCAACCTTTTGTCAGTTTATGTAAAGGTAAACAGTTTCTAGCACATGCTGGGAAAGTGAAACTGAACTGCCAGGTAGATCATCTAAGTGACAGAAGGTGGCTGGTTGCCAGATTGCATCAGCCTGTGCAATGTCAGCATGACTCAGCAGGAAGCTGATTGGTTACCTGGCTGGACCTGATGTATAAATGTACAAAGACACTTTACTGTGTGTGGGATATGTATGGTGGAGAGCAGCGGAGCACTCTGTTGGATTGGAGAGTGGAGGTGTAAATAAATTGTATATAGTGGTTTTAACACTACTGTGCGCAAGCCTTCATTCTTTGCGTCACTAAAGACCACCCTCACTAAGCACAGGCGCATCAACACCTTTGAGGGGGGAGAACCTCATTCTCCCTAACAGAAGTGCTGTCAACATAAGAGCAGGATGTCTGTCGTATGCTCCTGATGCTCTATATTGATGCCCTCTCTTCAGAGAAATTGGGGGTGGGGTATAGAACTTTAAGGAAAGAGAGAGGCAGCTAAGGAAGATTCTGAAGAGGAAGCCAATGTCTAACTACCTCTGCTTCAAACTTGGCTTGAAAGCCCCTTACTGGGGTCACCGTGTCCGCTGTGACTTAATGGCATTTTACACACATAAGGAAAGAGCACAGCAATATCAAAACTGAGACATCCTCCAACTACAGAGTAGCATTCAACTGATGCCATGGCTTGTGTTTTAATTTTGTGGCCTTTAATTCTAAGCTGCCTTGAGCAGGACTTTGAAAGGGTGGCCTACAAATATTCAAAATAAATAAATGGTGGCCATATATGGAAGAATCCAATGCACACAGTAATGCCTGATATCACAATGCATCATATGCATTGCCTGATATCACAATGGCATTGGCATACCTTGAGATGGAGCAACTGCCAGAGCTTCTGGTAGGGCGCACGGCCACTGATCATGAACCTCCCCTAGTTGCACCTGCTTGCTTGTGAGCACACAAGTATCCATGCTTCCAGTTATACACACTGCCCAGCATCATCAAGGAACAGGCATGTAGGTGGTGCAGGCATCTGTGAGTGCATATGGTAGGAACTGGTAGGGTAAAGATACACATATATGGGTCAGCAGCTAGGAAGGAAGGTATGGGGGAAGCTGGTGATAGGCAGAAAGAGGAGGATGGCCCCCAACATCTGGAAGCAGCCCTGATCTTACACATACAATACTGATCACAGAAGTTAGAAACATATTACAGCACTGAGAATTTGTTGGAATTCCATCCCACAACAGAGCAGTGTAACAGAGCAGGAATCAAGGGGGCAGCAATTGTTACTGGCTCTGTATTGCACTTAGGGGGGAATATTTTAGCTGTCCATTTTGCAGATGCAACATTACATAACAGAACATAAGAGTTTAAGAGAAGCCATGTTAGATCAGGCCAATGGCCCATCCAGTCCAACACTCTGGCTGATTTCGCACTCACCTTACTCCGGCCTCACATCCGTCTTCTCCGTGTGGCATCCTCCCGATTTCCCACTATTTGCATCGGGGTTGCAGCAAACATTGCAGTTTTGTGCAGCAAATGGAAACTGGTTTTTAGCGGTTTCTGTTTGCTGTGTGAAAACTGTGATGTTTGCTGCAACCCTGGCGCAAATATTGGGAAATCGGGAGGATGCCACGTGGAGAAGACGGACGTGAGAACAGTGTAAGGGTGAGTGAGAAATCGGTCTCTGTGTTACACAGTGGCCAACCCCCCCCCCACAAGTGCCATCAAGAGGTTCACCAGTGGGGCTAGAAGCCCTTCCACTGTGCCCCCACCCAAGCAAAAGAATACAGAGCATCACTGCCCCAGAGTTCCAACAATAAGCTGTGGCTAACAGCCACTGATGGACCTCTGCTCCATATGCTTATCTATTCCCCTCTTGAAGCTGTCTATGCTTGTAGCCACGGCCACCTCCTGTGGCAGTGAATTCCACATGTTAGTCACCGTTTGGGTGAAGAAGTACTTCCTTTTATCCGATCTAATCCGACTGCTCAGCAGTTTCATTGAATGCCCACGAGTTCTTGTATTGTGAGAAAGGGAGAAAAGGACTTCTTTCTCTACCTTCTCTATCCCATGCATAATCTTGTAAACCTCTATCATGTCACCCCACAGTTGACGTTTCTCCAAACTAAAGAGCCCCAAGAGTTTTAACCTTTCTTCATAGGGAAAGTGTTCCAACCCTTTAATCATTCTAGTTGCCCTTTTCTGCCCTTTTCCCAATGCTATAATATCTTTTTTGAGGTCCGGTGACCAGAATTGTACACAGTACTCCAAATGATGCTTCACCATCGATTTATGATGATACTGGCTGATTTGTTTTCAATTCCCTTTCTAATAATTCCTAGCATGGCGTTGGCCTTTTTTATTGCATTCGCACACTGTCACAACATTTTCAGTGAGTTATCTACCATGACCCCAAGATCTCTCTCTTGGTCAGTCTCTGCAAGTTCACACCCCATGAATTTGTATTTATAGCTAGGATTTTTGGCCCCAATGTGCATTACTTTGCACTTGGCCACATTGAACCTCATCTGCCATGTTGACACCCACTCACCCAGCCTTGACAGATCCCTTTGGAGTGCCTCACAATCTTCTCTGGTTCTTACCACCTGAAGAATTTAATGTAATCTGCAAACTTAGCCACTTCACTGCTCACTCCCAACTCCAAATCAATAATGAGCAGGTTAAAGAATGTGGGACCCAGTACTGAGCCCACTGCTTACCATTTCACTGTGAAAATTGCCCATTTATACTCACTCTTTGCTTCCTATTAATTAGCCAGTTTTTATCCACAAGAGGGCTTGTCCTTTTACTCCCTGACTCTCAAGCTGACTAAGGAACCTTTGATGATGAACTTTATCAAAAGCTTTCTGGAAGTCAAGGTAAACAACATCTATTCGGTCCCCCTTGTCCACATGTTTGTTCACTCCCTCAAAGAACTCTAACAAGTTAGTGAGACAAGATCTTCCCTTACAGAACCCATGCTGAGTCTTCCTCAATAACTTGTGTTCATCGATGTACCTACTCATTCTTTCTTTGATAATGGTTTCTACCAACCTTCCCGGTATTGAAGTTAGACTGACTGGCCTGTAATTTCCCGGATCTCCTCTGGAACCCTTTCTAAAGATGGGGGGTGACATTTGCTACCTTCCAGTCCTCAGGAACGGAGGCAGATTTCAATGAAAGGTTACATATTTTTGTCAGGAGATCCAGAAATTCACCTTTGAGTTCTTTCAGAACTCTTGGATGTATGCCATCTGGGTCTGGTGTTACTTCTTCATTGTCTCCATCATCAGTGGCATTACTTCATCATTGGGGTTAAAATCTGAGAAAACTAACAATACCTACAAAATCCCATTCCTCCTGATCACACATCCAAAGTTGTCCAAAAGTTGCCCCTAAGCCAAGCAAATTATGTCCTGGAGGAGGCCTGAGTCTCCAGCCATAGGCTTAAATAATCTAGCAGCACCTCCAAATTATGAACCTGTTTTTTTCGGAGAGAGTATAATTGTTGTTCGGACAGACTGACATCTCACTCTTGAAGCAGCTGTGTCATTGACCAACAGGACTTCAGTGGGTGCAGCTTCAGTTTATTGGCCTTCATCCATCACATGACCATCCCCAGGCATCTCTGAAGGACTTCCTCAGCCCCACCTGACATAGTTGTTAAGCAGAACTAGAGCTGGGTGTCATCAGCACATTGGTGACACCTCACTTCAAATCTTATGATGATCACACCCAGTAGATCATTCCAGTAATTTCAAGTAGATGTTAAACAACATGATGGACAATATGAGTCCTTGTAGGACCCCATAGCATGAATGCTGTTGGTCTGAGCATCAGCCCCCCTCCCTGACCATCTTCTGAAATTGGCTGGTAAGAGCAGAACCACTGAAGGATGGTAGCCCCTACTGTCTAGCCACTCCAGAAGGATAACATGAATAATGGCTCTGAAAGAACCTAAGAGGTCAAGGAGAAATCAACAGGGATGAAGTCCGCTAATCAAAATATCTATTTCCTTTTAAAGAATTGGGAATGAAGGTTCCTGGAGCCCCAGTTAAATGTGTTGTTCCTTTGGTGGATGCAGCTTTTCTATGTGGAAATAATACTGTTGAAGAGGATATGCACAGGTATGATCGAATGTACCCTCCTAAACACCACCTATTCTGTGTGGTTTACCTTTATGTGTCATATGCCTACCTACCTTAACACAAGCAGTTATCTAATTCTGCCTGAGAAAAATATCCTTCTATTTCTAGCTCCCTCTTGTCAGCCCAGGAAAGTTTTGTTTTCACTGATGTCTAGTGTTTGTGCCTTGGCAGACAGAGAATGGCAGGAAGATAGTGACGTGAGCAGACAGAATAACCAGAGAATGAAACAGAACTGGTTCAGAATCTGTAATTAGAAACCCAATTTCTGTTTCCTTCCCAGACACTTTTTAAAATCCCTTTCAGGGGTTTCTTGAATGCTTCAAAATGGAATGTCATTGAGATTTTGCATCTCTTGTTTCCTAGGCAACAGGTTGGTGATGCTTCACCTAGAAATATGCTGGGTCTCCGTGGAGATACTGGCGTGGGTGTGCTATGGCAAACACAATGGGCACATAGCTTTGCCAGTCCCTCCTCTCTGCATGTATTAGAGGGGAAAGAAGAAGTGTTTTTATTTTTAGCTAGATACGTGCTAATTAATTTGATCTATTTTCATCATGCTTACCATCAAGTCACTGGGTCTTAAGCTCTCAGACCTCAGCAATTACATGCAGTATAATAATAATCATCATCATCATCATCACCACCACGACCACCATCATCATCGTAATAATTGTAATAATCATAATAATACTTGGTACTTACAGAGTACTTTAGCGTGTTTGATGCACTTCACATACTCAGTAATGTTCACAATGAACCTGTATGGCAGACCAATATTCTTATTACCATTTTTTAGATGGGAGAGCTCAGCCTGATATATATTGGTTTGTCTAAGGCTACCTAGGAGAGTATGGCAGACAGGAGCCTTGAACTTAGAATTCCTGGTTCACAGTTCAGCTTCTTCATTGTAACATGTGAACTCTCCACATAATAAAACAAAAGGAGACCTTATACAGCCAAATATTGATAGTATACCTTACTTCAATAAGAGGTATGAAGAAGTCAAGACGAAAGTATCAGTATTATTTGCACCTTCTGGGTCATGCACACATTATAAAAACCCAGTGGATCCATGACTTAGCAATAGAATTTATTTCAGATATGAGGACTAAGTCCTGGAACATCTAGGGAATTCCTACGGTATTGCCATGACATCATTTCCAGGTAGGCAACTATTGATTACTGGAATCAGATTATGCCTAGTATATTGTCTGAGAGACAAGACAATGCCCAGCATTTTGTCTTGCCACACACCTGAATAACAGAAATGTAAGTTTTCCTGTAAACATGCAGCCCTTCCTAACTCTGTTCTTCTTGCTGAGAGAAAAGTTTGAGCAAGAATGACAAATATCAGTGGTCCAATCTGAAGGGGTAACTTTAGCAAAGTCAGCCTGCAAAGAAAGGCTCACTAATAAGATCCTGGTTATTCCCTGTAAATGTTTTATCTTTTTTTTAAAAAAATCTTGCTCTGGTTTATTTAGTTTCATTCTCTTTCTTTAGGTATAAGACACATATAGCATGTTCTTGAAGGTGCTGATTCCAGAACGCTCAAAAGTGACTGTTTTTTTTAAAAAGAAACCATATCACTCTAAATGTTGCAAGTTTGCATATGGGCTGAATCTATGATTCTGGAACCTTCAGCCTCGGCTACTTTGATTTACAGCTTTGGTGAGACCAAATAATGATAGTATCTAGGAATGCAGTTCATAAGTTTCCCAAATAATAGGGGGTTTTTTGTTGTTGCATAGACCTGGTCAGTATTATTCCTTTGACACAGACTGATTCATTCACGGAGTGATCCATTCACGATATGTTACATTCACCTTTATATCATAGCACATAGGGCTGATTGACATAATTCAAATTGCTGGCTTTTATGTGTTGTACCCCAATAACTGGAACTTAATATACTTATCTTAGAAAAATGGCCTGTGAACTATACCTTTTCCATGCCAGCACTGAATTGTAAGGGTGTGATAAACAACAAAGGGGAGGGGGAGTAAGGAACATAAAAGGTAGAGAAGCTAAAATATGAAATAAAATACAGGGTTTTGGTAGAAAAACCCCGGCAGAAACTCATATGCATATTAAGCCATATCCACTGATGGCACCATTGTTTAACACAGGGCTTTTTAATAGAAAAACCCAGCAGGAACTCATTTGCATATTAGGCCACACCCCCTGGTGCCAAGCCAGCTGGAACTGCATTCCTGTGCATTCCTGCTCAAAAAAAAGCCCTATTTATTACACAGTGCAAGTTGTATATGAGTTACTGGAAAAGTGCAGCTCCAAATAATAGTTATAAATTAGACTTGCATATACTGAAAAGTCCTCACTCATCAGAGATTCTGTCCTTGGCCATTGCTCCAATCCCAGGGTGTATTCATGTGTAAACCAGGAATGAAGGGATTCTGAAAGTGGGTTTAGGAGGCCTAATATAAGAATTGGAATGCAAACGTATTCCTGTCTGTTGACCCAACATGGATTTTGAAAGCATTTAACATCCAAGTAACAAAATACAATTACAAAACCAGAAAATATTTAAATTATATATATATATATATATATATACACACACATATATACATATACACACACACACATATTTGAAAGATTGTATAATTTTATTCAGAATTAACAGAGAGCTGAGGTCCAAATCCTTTTGCAAAGCAAAGGAGGAAGGGAGAGATGGAGGGGAATGGGGTAGAAAACCAGCATCAGCTACAAGGAAATATTTCTTTGGTGTTCTTGCTTCCCCACCCCCAAACATGCTGTTAGTTCTGGGTCACCCACACTCAGCTATGTCGCCAGTCGCTTCAGGACCCTCCATGCTGGGTGACTCCTCAGGCCTTAGAACAGCTGGAATGATAGATTTAAGTAAAAATAAATCATATCATATGCAAACATAAACATGAAGCTGCATTATACTAAATCAGATGAAGGTAATCCATCAAGGTGAGAATTGTCTGCTCTGACTGGCAGCAGTTCTCCATGGTTCCAAGTAGGTTTTGATTACCTTCTACCTGATCCTTTTAACCTGAGTTTCTCAGAACAAAACTTAAGACATTCTGCATGCAAAGCAGATGTTCTTCCACTGATCCATAGCTCCGCCCCATATCATGAAAAATAAATAAATAAAAACAATAAAAATAAAATCTCTACAAGGTTTCCTGTGTTACATTTTTTTACTATTAGCTGTCCTGGGGCTTTGTGAAGAGGTACACTACAAATCAGAACTGAAATGCTAGGTCCTTTCTGATCCACTTTCTTCCCAGTTCAATGTCACAAATCCCTTTCAGCTCATGTCATTTTGTGCAAAAAATAAAACACAGACACACTATAAATTAATGAGCTGGCCTGCCATGAATACACTGGTGAGTGGAAATCTTGTTTGTTCTATTAAGGCAAAACAAGCTTATGCTTGGCTGTAAAAATGCCCCCCTGAGGCAAGCATCATAAATTAAGCGCAAATCATAAACTATGATGTACAAACAACACACACACACATCAGTCTTTATTCATTGAGAAAGCTTGAGCCAGTCTCATTTCATCACCAACCAAGATAGCTTATGCCACAAAGATAATTTCAATCTAATATTTATAAGGCACACTTTGCATTGCAGGGCACTGATTCACTAATTTGCCCTTTCAAATAAATATTGTGCAAATATTTCTACAACTGCTCTTTTTGCCTTCCCATAGCCTTCTTCAGCATTTCTTTTTGTCTTATTTGTGACTTAAGAAACCCTCTATTCTGGAAGGCACAGCTGACAGCATCTGATCTAGAGGAGCTGCCCTCTAGAATGAGACGCAGTAAAGCATGGAAGATGCCAACCAGGAATGTGAGACAGCTGGGGAGGAAAGTTCACTTTCTTTCCAGTGGGAAAAGAATTGGAAGAGACTGGCAGCTGTAGTGGAATAATAAGTGGCATCCTTAGAGTTGATAGAAGGAAAGTGAGAAAGGCTATGCAATGCCCACTTCAAGGAAAGGATATCTCCTGGACCCACCCCCAAATTCTCCTGGCTCCACCCGCAAACTTCCCATATATTTCCTGAATTGGACTTGGCAACCCTACGTCCTGTCAAAGAGGAAGAAAAACAGGGCTTTTTTTGGAGCAGGAATGCAGTTCTGACTGGCTTGGTGCCAAGGATGTGTGGTCTAATATGCAAATAAGTTCCTGCTGGGCTTATTCTACAAAAAAAGCCCTGTGTGAAACAATGGTGATGTCAGGGACTGTGGCCTAATACGCAAATGAGTTCCTGTTGGGCTTTTCTACCAAAAAAGCCCTGGAGAAAACCCCAAGAAGTTAAATCCTTAATTCAAAGGAAGGGAGAGTATGAATGCTCTCCAAAGGGATCTGTTGAGGCTGGATGAGTGGGTGTCAACATGGCAGATGAGGTTCAATGTGGCCAAGTGCAAAGTAATGCACATTGGGGCCAAAAATCCTAGCTATAAATACAAGTTGACGGGGTGTGAACTGGCAGAGACTGACCAAGAGAGAGATCTTTGGGTCATGGTAGATAACTCACTGAAAATGTCAAGACAGTGTGCCACTGCAATAAAAAAGGCCAATGCCATGCTGGGAATTATTAGGAGGGGAATTGAAAACAAATCAGCCAGTATCATCATGCCCCTGTATAAATCTATGGTGTGGCCTCATTTGGAGCACTGTGTACAATTCTGGTCACTGAACCTCAAAAAAGATATAACATTGGAAAAAATGCAGAAAAGGGCAACTAGAATGATTAAAGGTTTGGAACACTTTCTCTATGAAGAAAGGTTAAAACTCTTGGGGCTCTTTAGCTTGGAGAAATGTCAACTGTGGGGTGACATGATAGAGGTTTACAAGATTATGCATGGAATAGACAGGGCCATAGCCATTGGGGGGTGACCCCCCGGCCCCGCTATTAAACCCTCCTTCCCCTGTAGGGCCCTTCATTCAGTGCCTCCTCCAGCGGCCCACCACCACTCACCCTTTCCATTTGCAACCCCCAATCGCCCACTGCTGTGGCCTGTGGCTCCTCCACCGGCCTGCTGCTGCCCACCCCTTCCCTTCCCTTTACACCCCCCCCCAGCAGTGTTGGACTGGACGGGCCATTGGCTTGATCCAACATGGCTTCTCTTATGTTCTAATGTTCTTAATAAGAATGATTGTTAACTTAAGACAGAAAGCTATCAAGAGAAAATGATATGATTAGCTTGCTTCGGAGATCCACAATTTCAACTGGCCCAGAGATCTGGTGATATGAAAGCAACAAGTTCCCAGGGAAGATCTAGGCCAAGGACTTTGTTTTCAGTACTCAGAGGGCTTCATGTATATTCTGTGGGGGGATCATGGTTGTTTTCTTGTCTAATGGAAAAAGATTCCCAAAGTAAAGGAGATTCTAAAAGACTGACTCTCCCCATTGCTATCTTTGTGAGGTCCTGACTGGTGACACTATCGCTCCAGACTTGAGATTGGAGCAGGATCCATTGTGGAAGAACAGCGGTGAGCATTTAGGAATTGGTTTCAAAGAAATTACCTTAAACTGTTCAGAAAGAATAAGGGCAAGCTAGCATTGTTATGGGAAGACTGGAAAAGGCTGAAGGATGAGAGGGAGTATGAGTAATAAGAGCACATGTCAATTAAGGTCCTTTTTGCTGGGTCACTAGAATAAGAGCCAGAAAGCAAGTCATTTACTGTAATGGGGCCCATAATGTTGAACTGCCTTCTGGAAACTTTTCCAAATTTCCAGAAAGGGTGCAAAGCATTTCTTTATCAGATAGTATTTTAATCATCAACTTCTGTTCAGGTTATATGTTCTATGCTTTTGCTCTGGAAGGCAGAATTCATTGTGTTTTTAGAATTTTGATTTTATATGCTTGATATAAAGGTTGATATACAACTACAAAGGTTGTAAAAATATCTTAAATAAATGTATAAATTATGAGGTGATTAGGCAGCAGCCATTTTATACTAAATTTTTAAAGTTTCAAACTGTGTTCTTTCCCCCTGCCCTTTGCCTTAGATTATACTTGATGAAAGTGCATTTAATATATGGCAATATTCTTATACTGGGCCAATGTTTAAGGGGTTTAAACATTACTTGGAAAAAAAAATCTGACTCTCTCCACCCCCCCCCCCCCCGCCATCTCTGAAAATAATGTTTAAGGTACTGGAAACAAAAGAAGACAACGACTGCAGATTTATACCCCTCCCTTTTCTATAAATCAGAGACTCAGAGCGCCTTACAATCTCCTATATCTTCTCCCCCCACAACAGACACCCTGTGAGGTGGGTGGGACTGAGAGGGCTCTCACAGCAGCTGCCCTTTCAGGGACAACTCCTGTGATAGCTATGACCAAGGCCATTCCAGCAGATGCAAGTGGAGGAGTGGGGAATCAAACCCAGTTCTCCCAGATAAGAGTCTACACACTTAACCACTATACGAAACTGGCTCTCAAAACAAATGCTTGAAACAAATTGAAAACAAATGTTTTCATCACTTACAATAAACCTGCTCATAATTATTTTGCAAAACAAACATCTTGTAAAACAGATTTTCTTTCTGCATTTTGTTCTCCCTGTCATGCCACTTAACTGAGAAGGAACAGAACTGAAGGACAAAGATCTTCAACATCCTGACAAATATTTTAAATATGATATTATGCAGTTTGTAAACTCTGAGGACACTGGTAGTTGTTCTTTTTGGTTACTTTTTAGCATTCAATGCAAATATGTATATTTATCTTCCTTTGATTCTGGCTTCTATAAACTGCAGTTGTCCCATGCTTTCTAATGAGAACTCCTGCCAGACCCATGGCATAAGAAGCACACACATTCCCCTCTTCAGAATTCTCTAACTGTAGAGAATTGAGGAGATTCTCTCATGTCACTTTGAGCTTTGGAGACTGCCAACATTTCTGCTTTTATGAAGCTGAGTATGCTTAGTATGTTTAGCTGATTTGAGATACGGGAAGCCTCTCATCTGCACTGAGCTTTGCAGAACAAGTGTTACAGTGCAATTCTAAGCAGAGTTACAACCTTCTAAACCCAATGAGTTCAGTGGATTTAGAAGAATGTAAATTGTTTAGGACTAGACTACTACAGCTTAGGGTTGTCAGCCTCCAGGTGAGGGATGGAAATCTCTCACCAATACAACTGAGGGGTCGCTTTGAAACTGTGGAGAATCTGGTCCCCAGGGGTGAAAGAAGACGAGGCCAGAAGGGGGATGGGAAGAGCTCCAAAGAACCACTGGAGGAAGACCTAAAGCAAGCAGAAGTGGTAGTGCACCAGGAGCCTTCTCCTACCCCATGAATTCTGCCATTTCAGTCTGAGTTGCTGGTCTGTCTTCAGGAAAAAATTCTGTCTGGGAGGGGAGAACCCCTGGTGGGGGGGTTCAGGTGGCAGAAAGTGGGCTGCTTTCTCCTGCTGTTTGGTTTAAACTGGGTGGTGGGGGGAGGCAGCATAGAGCTGCACTTGTAAAGAGCCATTCGCTGGGCTGCCCTGATACGATTTGCAATGCCATGCATTCTGTATATTCATCATGTTCCCTCATATTAGGAGATTGTATGACTCTTTTCCATTGTTCACAGTGGCTGATAAAACAGCAGATAATCCCCTAGTGCTCAGCAATATGGAAAACAGGGTTTTGCAGCTGCTTGTCAGTTACAGAGAAACTGGGCAATTTCAACAATGGGTTTTCTCCCTTTGCCTGAGTTCCTTTCTGTTCCCTTTTATTCAATGAACCAAGGCTAAAATGCATGAAAAAAACCTGAACTTTGAGGATTTAAATGGTAGGTGCTTGTTGGTTGCTACTATGCATCTACAATAGGGCAATGGCATATATATTTTTAAAAAAATCTTTGGATACCACCCACCAGACATCACAAGTGACAAATGTGTTTCTAAATTGTAGCTGCAGGATGAATACACCAGAGGGGAAAAAATGGTGTGTAAGGTGGGAACAGAAACTTAAAGGCTTACTACCTGGAAAATCTGCAGTAAACTTTGTGTGCATTTGTGGACTTGTGCATTTGTAAACTTTGTGGCCTTTGTGGAGGAGTATAACTGTATACATACTGAAAGGAAGGCTAAATTAATCCAATTAATGGTACACAGTTGGGCAACACCTGGAATACCTGGAATACCAGATAATGCTTTTCTGATGAAAAAATGAAGAGAATTTGTGGAACTTAATGGAATATTTTACAGAGCAACCCTAAACCCCAGCTGCCAGAATACAGTGTTATTGTTGATGACAATTCTATGTTCTCTCAGAAAAGAACAGATATTTTCAAAAAGACCAAAGTCCATGAAGCTGAAAGCATAGCAATTGGCACCCCCTCCACTTAAAGGGGGGGGGACTGCTCCCCATGCCTAGAAAGCAGAATTACAGCACATTATAAAGTATGTTCATTGGGTTGCAACTGTTTTAAATTACTTGTTTTATTGATTTTATGTGTATTTCTTATACATTTATTCACAATTTTAAACAACAACAATAATTTATTTTTATTTATTTATTTATTTTATGACTTCTATCCCACCCTTCCCAACAAGTGGTTCAGGGCGGCTTACAACACAAGAATATAACATAAATAGAAGTTAAAGATAAAACATTTAGATTTAAGTATTAAACCATTAAACCATTAAAACATTTAAAACATTTGGCATTTAAAACATTTAAAACATCGGGGCAGCGGACATCCAGTATAGCTACACTCACTTTCTTGTACCAGCTAGTCATAGGCCAGCCAGAAGAGGGTTGTCTTACAGGCCCTGCGGAACTGGGCTAAGTCCCGCAGGGCCCTCACCTCTTCCGGCAGCTGGTTCCACCAGGAGGGGGCCATAATAGAAAAGGCCCGGTCCCTCGTCGATTTTAAGCGGGCTTCCTTTGGCCCGGGGATAACTAGGAGATTTTGTGTTCCTGATCTCAGTACTCTCTGGGGAACATGCGGGGAGAGACGGTCCTTCAGGTAGGCAGGTCCTAGGCCAAATAGGGCTTTAAAGGTAATAACCAGCACTTTGTACCGGACTTGGTAAGCTATCGGCAGCCAGTGCAGATCCCGGAGCCCCGGCCGGATGTGCTCCCTTCTTGGGAGCCCTAACAGCAGCCGGGCCGCGGCATTCTGCACTAGCTGCAGCTTTCGGGCTCGGCACAAAGGCAGCCCCATGTAGAGAGCATTGCAGTAGTCCAACCTCGAGGTGACCGTGGCATGGATCACTGTTGCTAGATCGTCACGTTCCAGGAAGGGGGCCAGCTGCCTTGCCCGCCTAAGATGAAAAAATGCGGACTTGGCAGTGGCCGCTATCTGAGCCTCCATCGTTAAGGAGGGCTCCAATAGTACCCCCAAGCTTTTGACCTGGTCCGCCGCTATCAGCGGCGCGCCCTCAAAAGCTGGTAGGGGGATCTCCCTCCCCAGGCCCCGACGACCCAAGCAAAGGACCTCTGTCTTCGCTGGATTTGACCTCAGCCCGCTCAGTCTGAGCCACCCAGCCACTTCCTGTAATGCCCGGTCTAGATTTTCTGGGGCGGAGGCTGGTCGGCCGTCCATAAGTAGATAGAGCTGGGTGTCATCAGCATACTGGTGACAACCCAGCCCATACCTTCGAGCAATCTGGGCAAGGGGTCGCATATAGATAGAGACATTGCTCACAATTCTGGCTGCAAGTGGAACCATGCTGCAAGAACCCCCATGCCAGCCATATATTGAAACAATCTACCAAACTGGATCAACACACATCTTCCTGGAATCATCCTCCTGTCACTTTCCCACAAAATACAACAAAAGAACATACAAAGGAAGCCCAGCATTCTCACTTGTATGAGGACCGGTGTGTGCCCAGTATGAGACCTGAAGCTACTCCTTTCCTGGGAGATCCATAGATGATAGCTCAAATTTTCTCTGGAAATCACATTTGCCTTTGAGAGGTGGACATACAGGGAAGGAAGCAAGGACAGCCCAGTCATATCAACCAGACATCTCCACGGCTCACTTGCAAGAGGAAACCTACACAGAAAGCCCAGGACCACTCCTACATAAGGATTTGAATAAGGCTGCCAAGCCCCCAGTCTGGGTGGGAGTTCCCCTGCCTGGGAGATTCCCAACCCGCCGGCCCACATTGGGCCAGCGGGGGAACCTCCTCTGATGTCACTGGCACGATGATGTCACCCGGAAGTGACGTCATCACACTGTCGCTGAGGTGCGGCAGCCACTCTAGGCATTTCCAGGAAAATTCTATGGTTTTCCCAGATGCTTTAGCTATTGGGGAGGGAAAACTCTATGGTACAATAGGTACCATAGAGTTTTTCCCTCCCAAATGGCTAGCACGTCCAGGAAAATAATAGTTACCCTGGAAATGCCTAGAGCAGCCGTGCGCAACGTCGTTGGCGCGATGATGTCACTTCTGGAGAGTGCAGAGGACTTGGCAACCCTAGATTTGGATCACAAGGAGAAGATAGAATCATGCCCCAAGAAGCTGCTATGTACATGGCAAAGCAAACCTAGGAACGGGGACACCAACAAGAGAGCATACAACAAAACATTCTAGAAAGCATTCTTATGGTCTCACTAGGGAGAAATGTTCAAGGGGTTAACAAGGAGTTCCCCTGAGACAGATGCTGGGAGAAATGCAAGTTTTACTTGTGTCCAGTAACAAACCTAACAAAAGCAAAAGAAGAAAAGGGGGCACACTGCATGGCATTATTCTAATCGTACAGTCCCCTAGGTATACAAGAATGAGATACATTATGGAGGCATCTGGATTCTTTCACTGTGTTTGGTTGTGATGAACAAGGCCCTGTCAAGGTTGTGTATTCTGGGTCAGTGCTTTATATTCATTCTGATTGGTTTGGATTATCCTAGTACTATTGTCATTACTTATGCACCTATTGTTTTTATATTTAGCCAAATAACTCTCACCATCAGGGCTTTTTTTGTAGCAGGAACTCATTTGCATATTAGGCCACACCTGCCTGATGTAGCCAGTCCTCCCGGAGCTTACAGTAGGCTTGTAATAAGAGTCCTGTGAGCTCTTGGAAGATTGGCTACATCAGGAAGGTGTGGCCTAATATGCAAAGGAGTTCCTGCTACAAAAAAAGCCCTGCTCACCATGTATTCATATATTCAGATCTATATCTATTCACTTAGAACTAATCACAATGTATTTTAATACATTTATTTTGTAACCCTGAACATTTGAAAGCATTAACCTAATATTAGTAGAATAGCATATATGAGAGTGAGCCTGCTGAAAAGCAAAAGCATTTGGGAGAACTTTTATCTTGTTTCCAGGGAGACAGAGATGAGCAGCAACCAAGATGTGTCTACCTTGAAATGTGTGGCTTTGGCTGGGGAAAACATTAAAGTCTGGGAACCCAATTTGAATGACTTCTGGCAGGAGGTTTTTGTGGGAGAATGTGTGTCAGTTTTCTGGTATCTACAAAAGAGGGGTTTTTTTTATTTAGTTCTGGCAAGACCTCAGTCTTGCTAACATGCTACAAGGCTGTAATAAGTGTTTGCTTTGCTGATTCACTTCAAATAAACTTTTTCTGTCTTCGTGAGAAGTCTACCCAAGTGATACTGAGCAAAACTTTACACTGGTATGAAAATCAGTCACATACACTAGGGCACAAATGACTGCAGAGAAAGCCAACGAACAAAACAGGCTTAGAACACCTGAAGTAGACCTCAAACTACAATCTAGAGCGGGGGTGTCGAACTCATTTGTTATGAGGGCTGGATTTGACATAAATAAGACCTCGTCGAGCTGGGCCATGTGTATCATAAGATGCAATGCCAGGTAGCGGACATATAAACTGTATAAAGGGGACGCAGACAAACAATTTTTTTCTACTTAATAAATTAGCACTCTTGCAATATTTTGTTTTACAGTCCGATAAATGTCATCTCTTGCTATGAATTATTGCATCAAAAACTGCAGACAATGTCTGTGCTGTACCAATCTTGAATATGTTGTTCAAGTGTGCACATCTATAAATTGCAAACCTACTTTTGATTTATTGACATTCATTACAAAGATCTCATAGTCAATGCTTTGAGCCTCAGACCTAGAGGAAAACATTAAGCATCTGGGCATTGTGAGCTTTTGTACATAAGTTGCTTCATGTGCTGGTCAAGATTATGTGAAGGCACCATGACACAGACTGAAGGCTATGTGCTTGTCTGCAAAACTATAGTCTTCTCCAGAAAAATAACTACAACTCCTATGTAGCAGTACAAGAACAGACAGCCATGTACAATGATTAGTATCAGCCTACTATCTGGGAAGTCTAAATTCAAGACTCCCAATCAAAGGAAAATGTGAAAGAAAAATCAATGGAAATTTCCTGGGTAAACCTGGGCTAGACACACATACACTCAGCCTAATGCTAGCTTGTTGTTATTTCTCTTCTAAACAGTTCACATACTTTCCTATTGAGAAAGACTGGAGGGCATGAATACAATGAAAAAGATGAGGGGAACCTAGTTGCACCCATAACAAGCCCAACAAATCCCCCCCCCCCCTGCTCTCTCTGTAACAAGACAAAAAGCTCATGCCTTCAATAAAACCTCACTAGTCTTAAAAGTGCTCTTTGTATTTCTTCCGATGGTGAGAACTGGGCAAAGGAAGCTTTATCTCTTTCCTTCCCCAGGGCACAAGGAGAGGGAGGAGCCTCAGCAAGGAAGGAAGAGAGGCTGGGCCCATTAGCTCTGCAGTGTGATTAATTGAGTCTCACAAACTTAATCACCCAGCAGAGCTATAGAGCTAGGCTCTTTCATTGGCTGAGGTTCTTCCTCTTTCCTCCTCCCTTTGGGAAAAGGGAGGGGGAGAGGGAAGGAGCCAAGAAAGGCTGCTTTGCTGGCAGGCTGATCGCTGGGGAGAAACACAAAATGGCAAACATAGCAGGAAAGGGAGAATGAAGCAGACAACAGCCAGTTGTTGGAGGGCCTGATTGGAGCCCTCTGCAGGGTGGATCTGGCCCATGGGCCTCATGTTTGACGCACCTGATCTAGAGGAATTCCAGTCAGTGAAATGCAGAAGACTGAGAACAAGAAATATTAATATTTAATATGCAAAGAATTCTAACATACATAAAATCAAACCGATTTAAAAGTGTGTTTCTTAGTGGTCACAATAGCATATTATTGTGAATCTTCAGAGATATACAATTCATCAAAATATGTATAAATCTATCAAATTTAAGTAGTAATCAGAAACAATGTAACCATACTGAATTCCAAGTGTGATCAAACCATTATTCAGTACAACTCTAGCAGTAGTAAAAATTCAGGATATCTGCTCACAAATATCAATGTATAGTCAACAATTATATAAAGAAGAATCCAAGAGTATGGTCCAGAATGAGGTATCTGGATTAACTTCAGCTCATTTCAAATATGCCAACTTCTTCAGCATAAATCAAATGTGGAACTTACAACTGGAGCAATGGGAAAACCCCAATATGAAGCACCTATGAAACATCATAAAAAACTGCTAGGCAATATATTAAATAAATAAGACCTATATATTGGGACCATTAATATCAATAACCATAAAGTAAAAATCACTCACCAGCTCCACATAAAAAAAGAATATGCAATAGATCAGATGGCACCAATCCAAAATTTTACGATGACCCAACTGTTCATAAGGTTCTATTACGTGGAGTCAGTGGATGCTTTCACATGGCAACTGTTAGCAAGTGAATTTTGCTATTCTTACGGTTGCAAAGTGTGTTATTTAGTATGCGTGAATGTACCAGTGAGTGATGTATCCAATCATCAAATGTATCCATTCATCAACTGACACAAACCTCCAGGAATTGCTTGAAAATCTGTGGTTCACCAGCTACAACCTTCAGTTGACAAACCATGTACTGGACAAAATTCATCAGCCAGTTTGTGAGCCAGTTCATTCCCTCTTTAAACTATAGCAGTGCAGTCCTCAGCAGAGTTACATCCATCTAATTCAACTGAAATTAACAGGTTTAAAAGAGTGGAATTATGTTCAGGATTGTACTGTAAAAAGACATGGTGAAATGTGGCACAGACGGGATACATAATTTCAGTGAGTCTGAATGTTACTGTGGCATGGATCCAGGCGGCAACATCAGCTATATCAAAGTAAGTGGCCATCTAATGGACTAAGCTGAGTTGGAAGAAAGAGGTTTTTTGCAGCTGCATTAACTTTCTTCTCCAGCAATAATGTTGGATCTAGTATAACCCCAAGACTTTTAACAGAGTCATCAAGGGTCAGCTGAATTCTGTCAAAAGTGGGGAGCACAATGCCCTTCAAGATCTCTGTGATCCCAACCAGAATTACCTCTGTCTTTTCAGATTTTAGTTTCAATTTGTTCACACTCAGCCAATTAACCACAGCAGCCAGGCAGCTATTCAAGACCTCCACCTGGCTACACACCAGGAGATATGGATAAGGATGTATACAGCTGGGTACTGTCAGAATGCCCAGATCTGGGTAGTCCAGGCTAGCCTGATCTCATTAGATCTTGGAGCTAATCAGGGTTGGCTTTGGTCAGTGTTTGGATGGGAGATCACCAGGGTTGTTATGAAGAGGCAGGCAATGGCAAACTGCCTCTGATTGTATCTTGCCTGTACAACTCCATGGGTCTCCATAAATCAGTTGTCACTTAACAGAACCCCCCCCCCCCATCAACATATTGATAACAACTAATCCCAAATCTATGGATGATTGTCCTAAGGACTTTACAAAGAGATTGAAAGGCATGGGGGAAATCAGATTGCACCATGTGCAACCCCACAGGTTAGGTCCCACATTGATAACTAGCTTCCAGTAGTAACCCTGTGAGGAATGATTTGAATCAGTTCAACACACATCCTGATACCTACTTCTACCTCCAAGTACTTCAAAAGTTGGCATGATCTACTGTACCAAAGGCTGCAGATAAATCCAATAAGAGTAACAAAGAGGCATGGCCACTGTATATACTCAGATGGATGTCATCAACTAAACTAGCAGGACTGTCTCATAGCCTGGCTTGAAGCCAGACTAAAAAGGTTCTACTGCGGATAAATTATCCAAAAACACATTTAGGTTGTCTGCTACTGTTCTCTTGATTGCTTTGCCTTGGAAGTACTTAGGAGAGCTGTGATTGGCTGTAAACTTAGTATCTCAAGCTGTATCATGACTAGGCTTGCCAAGCCTGGCAAATTGGGAAACCGAGGTGGAGACACAAGGGTCTTGGCGATATCCTGACATCACTTCCAGATTTCCCCTGGTGTCAGTGATCTCTAGGAACATCCAGGAATTCTGTGATTTTACCAGAGAGCTGCCAGCAATTTCTAGACAGGATTGACATCATTTCCAGGTTCTCCCAGTGACAGCAGGAAATGGGAACTGTAAGCCAGGCATCCCCTGCCCTCAGGTCAAGAAACAATATCAATATACCTAGCAGAGAAAAAACAGCTAATTAAATACATGTTTGCTTTTTACTATTTGTAGTAATTGCCACAGATTTATTTGTCTCTTGGTACCCATCAGGGACTTGGCAGCATTAACCATGGCTGTGTAGGCATTGGGGGAAGGGGCTGGCATGGAGTTTTTGTTTTTTACTTCCCTTGAGTTCATTGGGAATTTGTATACCTAGGTTTTCTTTTCTGTTGCACTGTTATGGTGGCAGTGGGGATGGGATGTGAACTGAAGAATCCTAGAATCCAAGCTAAGCCACAGTCATCCTCACACTCTCTAAACTGCCAATTTCTGGATCTTCTGCACTGCTGCAGGATTTATACCACCTTAATATCAATAATCATTATGCTAGCATACTTACAGATAAACTGGCATTATCTCTATGTTATGCAAGCATAGTTACTGTCCTTGGCACTTTACAGACTAGCCTCACAGACTTGTGTTGTTAATCAAAAATATGCTTTCCCCCTGCAGTTAAAAAACAGTGGTGCAAATCTCAAGAGGAGATAAAGGACTTGGAGACAAATAGTGCAAAACTTTTTACAATCTTGTATTAATGGTTATTTTAGAAACTGATGTTCATTGGCAGGAGGCAGTGGGGATAAGAATAGCAAAAGACCATAACCTGAAATTAAAAGAGAAACCAAGAGAAATTTTTAGTTTGATGACTTGTGGTGGTGTATTTGATCCTTATGGTATATCTATACAAACTTATACCAGTTTTATACCAAGTAAACATTCTGGTTCCCCCCCCCCCTTGGGGAAATAAAAGGGTTTATGGTAATCATAGTTTTGTTAGTGGTGAGCTTTCTACCTGAATCCCTAACTTCCTTCCAAAGACTACAGTTTCTAGCCTAAGCATAGTTACACCTTTCTAAGCCCACTGACTTCAGTCAGCTCATAAGGATGTAACTGGTTGGGAAAGCACTGTTAAACTAGTGTAATTTTATAGTGTAGATGCATTGTTTGATTAAAGCAGCTGGCCACAATCCAAACATCATTAAACATGCTTTAACTCTTTATCTTAAGTGACTCTAACTGTATATTGGACCATGGTTACAGAAGGAGTTGACATCTTCAGCTCACAGGTGAAATGGTATCCAATATAGTTAAGAATGGAATAGGTATATGAGACAATCTTGGTAATGAATACTGATGATTTGTTGGCTAAAGTTCAAAAAATATATTCACATGGGGGAGGGGAAGACATTGGTTTTTGCTTTGTTTTTTGAACTTCTAGTTCAGTAATTCTGCAGTGGCTCAGATTCACACTTATCCTGGCTGCCTACCTCCATGAATTTTCACATTTTCAGACTTTTACAATGCAACCTTAAACACAGTTACATCCTTCTAAGTTCACTGACATTAATGGACTTAGAAGAGCATTAACTCTCCTTAGGATAGCATAGTTAGTCACTCTGCCCCAAATTCTCAGAAGTCACACACAGGTGTGCGTGGTGACTCTTCTGTATTTCTCATTGATAATGTGTGTAGCATGCATAACAAATATTTCCATGCATGTAGGTTCCTGTGCACAGATATGCAGCTGCAGATCCACAAGTTTCTCCACACAAAGACTGGATCAATTGCCAGCACTGACCAATTTAGGTTTATACAAATATTTTGGGGCAAAAAATATATTGAAAAATACATTGTTTTAATTTCATGCTTGCAATGTTAGGGCCATCCTCTGTATAAGAAGACTGAGTTTTGCTTGCCTGTACTTTTTTCATATGGCCACGTGGGAAGAGGAGACAGCCGCAGACATTCTTTCTCGCCTACCTTAAGACTGTGTTGTGTTCCACTCTACACACTAGCCCTTTCCAGAGCCTAGCACCACATGTGCTCCTCCTGACAAAGCACCAACTTATTTTCTCAAGACAAATTTCTGCTGCGGGGGGTCGCGTGCCTGCTTCTTTCTTTCGTCACTGTGGTGTGAAGAGACTATTTGTTTAAAACAAACCCCCAACCCGAGTCACGAAGAAATACAGCCGCTTTTCTGACCAACCCTACCTTGCCACACCCCCCTGAACAATCCTCGGCGTTCCCCCCCTTTCTCTCTCGCTGGCAATCTCCGTACAGTGGGGAAGTCCTCGCAGGGTAATTGGGTCCAGATTGGATACGTTTAAATATTCATGAGGCTGGCAGAGGACGGGGGGGGGGGTGCTTTGCTAGTGGTGGTAAGGGTGGGGGGCGGGGAAGTGACTAGTCCCTGAGTGCTGCCAGTGAACAATTCTGGGAAAGAGCGGGAGAGGGGGAGCGAGAGGAAGAGGGGGAGCATGTGCGATGAGGAATAGCTGTGGACCTTACAGGCACTGTTAACTGCCCTGGCGCGCGCGCGCTCTCGTGTGTGCGCGCGGTGTGTGCGCGCGCGCGAGTGCGAGAAAGAGGGAGGGGAGGGAGTGGAGAGGGTGGGGGGAGAGATAAGAGAGAGAGAGAGAGAGGAGGAAAAAGGAGAGAGGAGAAGGAAGGAAGGAACAACAAGGAAGAAAGGGACTATACAACCATGCTGTGCTGTATGAGAAGAACAAAACAGGTAGAACTGAAGATTTCATACTTTCTTGCCGCTGAGAAATTCCTAGACTCTTGGATGTGGCTTGGGGTGCTGAGAGAGATGAGATGCGTGCAGGAAGCGGAGGGAGGCTTTCAGCTGATTCTAAGCCACGGTGCTTTTGCAATTGTGTATGTGCATGTGTTTGTTTAAAGCATCTTTCCACTGAAGGCTTTCACATCACACCCTTTCGCTGAATGCGGGTTTTTTGGGGGGTGGGGGGTGGGAAGGCGGGTTGCCTGTGGAGTCTGGGTTGGGAACAGGGAAGCCTGAGAGAGAAGGGGACACCCTTTCCCTTTCAGACACCTTTGGGCGGGGGACCTGTAGGAAGATGCCTTGAATAGGATCGTCTGTCTTGGATTTGTAGGGTGTGGAAATGAAGGGGAGGAGGGCGAGACAGACTCAGATGTGGTTCTGTGGGCTGGGGATCTATACTTGCTATACCACCCCCCCAATTTTCTGAGCGAACGCAGACCGACATAAGGATGCTTTCTGTCTGTGGTTTCTTGATTTCATAGAGATTGAAGGGCACGGGCTCCCAGAGAGCTGGGATGATGGGCGGTATTTTCTTCTCTTTAGTGCAACTTGAATGCATCAATCATTTCATTTTCTTGTCTTTCTTTTAAGGGGTGACAGGGGCAATTAATGGAATGGAAACTAAATTAGCTACTAAAGGGGGCGGGGTGGGGGTATGGGGTTGCCTCTCCAGTAATCCCTTTCCTACCAGGGGCACTTGGACAACTGAGCACCAGCTGGTAAAGAGACAGGACCACGCCTCTGTTAGCTGTGAGCTCCGATGGGATGGGAGAGATGGGAGCAGTACGAACTTGATGGAAAACCAGTTAATATCTTATTGGTTCCATATGGTTTGGGATTCTTTTTTTAGGGAAGGACAGGGTGAAAAAACACCTCATTCTCAGCTATTGGGGGCAAAAGACAAAATAAAAACAAAAACGAACAAGATAACCTCCTGCCCCTCCCCCATCACACCTTCATATTGAACTGATTCAATTCCAGAGTACTGCAGATCCTTCTTGGTGGCTGATGTGATTTCTTAGGAATTTACTCCAAATATATTCAAACTAGGGTGGGATTTTGGCCTTTGATGTTTGTAAAAGGTTTCTGCATATGTGTAGGAATAATACCTGTTTTCAGGGCTAACTCTATAGACTGCTTGTAAAGCAAATGGATGGCTGCTTCTTTCCAGTATATCTACTCCAGCAAATCAGAATGCAATGTTATCGAAAACCAACTCTTTTGGGAGCTTTAATGGTTTTGCTAGTTCCTTTAGGATACTGTTGTGTTTAAATACTGACATATAAAAGGCATTTGTGAGCACTGTTGTTCCAAAGCTAAGAGACAGTGATGTAAACTGTGAAGGGTGGGGCTGAGAAATGGGAACCCCCAGGTGCATTAACATTTTTCCCTAGTGCACATTTTAGATGTTCCCCCATTCCTGATACATTGACTATTAAAAACCCAAAGTGGTAAACCCAGAACATGTTGCAGCCAGACAGCAGAGCACATTTGGTTGGCATATGTGGGATGAAAAGGGAGGGTGGAGGAAAGCAGACAGAAAAGGGGGGGGGGGGAGAACATAGCAGTGAGTGGCAAGGGCTTAGCAAATTTTACAAATAAGGTAGCAGACTCTGGAGGGTTAGGAAGTGACATGCTGTGAGAGCCATTTTCACCAGCTGGGCTGCAGAACACATGGCCAAAACCCTGCCCACCTCACTCCATACAAGCTTATATTATTTTCTGTTTTTACATTTTATCTGTTTTGATATGTGTATTTATATATTGCTGGCAGATAGATCCTTAAAAAATCACCCACTGGCTTAGTCACCAGCCACACCCCTTTCCACACCCGTGTGGCTAAATCTTCATAGAATCAGGCATACATCTGGCATATACCCCTGTGGATACATTATTGGAGATTCAAGTCTACAGCCAACAATCTTGCCCATTTTAATATCCACATCTGCATACAGTTTGATGCACATACTTTCTTAGACACAAAGAGACACACCCATACACATATATACTCCATATCTAGCCATATACATATTCATTCATGGAATCCTAACTGCATGCTGGTGCACACATGTGCAAAGCAGTATTCAGACACACCCATGCCTCCATACATTCTCCATTCATGCATTTGTACAGCATACACACATAAGCAGAAATTACACTTACAAAATATACTGGTACATTAAAAAGTTGGGAAGCTAGAGCCAGCACTATTTTGTACAAACTTTAACTGTGAAAAGAAAGGAGCATCTTCCATGCTTGCATTCTCTTCCTTATTCTTACAACCATCATAGTAGGAGTGCTAACAAATGACCATGATCTGAAGAGGATGTTTCAAAAATATAGCCGGGCTTATTACCAGGGGAATCCCTTTTTGTATTTTAGCAGAAGAGCAAATAGCAGAAATTCTGGAGTCAACTGTTTTAGGTAATATGTAGATGTACATCTCCTTTCGTCATGTAGATTTGTGTTTACATGTGTCTCTCTCTGCACCCAAAGTCATATGCATGGCATCTTAAAAGGATGGATATTAGGGGGGAAAAGGAAACTTATTAATGGTGGAAACATATATTTCGGTCATGCTGTTCTTCCCTCCCTCCTTGCACATATGTGTATAGATTGTATGTATCTATAAATGCAGTTTCAGTGCATGAAGCTACCTTGCTGGCCTTGTTGAGGAGTGACCCAGATTTTTGACACTCCTATAGCCCTCAAAATACATTGTTAAAATGTTGAAAGTGTGGCAGGTGGAGAGTAGAATACTGGAGTTTGGGAACATCTAGCCCCTGCAATCTGTGCTTGGAACTCTACTCTGAATGTATCTTATGAACAAACAGCTATGCAAATTCTGCATTGTACTTCTATATATTTGAACAGACAGACAGTATATGTGTGTGGTGGTAGGGAGTGTCCTAGCTTTGCCCTCTCGTAGGAGAGATGATCCTATTGTGAGTCTGGGCTCTTCTGATTAAATGCACTATTGCTGGAGAGAAAGAGAGGTTTTGAACCCTGCCACACCCATGAAATCAAAAGAAGGGGAGGAGGTGGAGAAAGAGAGAGCCTGCATTTCTTTCCTCCTCCACAGGAGCAGCATAGATAAGCAGAACTGTATCTATAGATATGCTATTTAATGCAAGTGGAGAGGAAGGCAAGTGTTAGGGGACCATTCTGGCAATTACCAGCCAGATAGTGCAGTGCCTTTTAACACCAGGAGGCAGAAAGGTGGAGAAGAAAACTGAAAGAGAGGAGTAAGCACTGTTTGAACATACTTTATTGCTTCTGGGTATCTCAGACTTCATTGGAAAAAATATCTTAATTATGCTGTATAATGCAGAGACTGCAAACTTGCGAGGCGTGTGTATATCTTTAAAAGCTGGGTCAGGGAGGGGAGGGGCAGGAGTGAAGTCATTTTCCTTCAGGGGGGAAAGCATTCTGAGACTGATTTCCAGCTGGTTTAAAGCAGTATCCTCACAATAAAGTCAGCTGAGTTGTATCAGTTGACACCAGCCGTGATCACACCCAGAGTTTGTCTTCTAAAGGGTGACATGTCATGTGGCTTTTTCAAAACTTTTAATTTCAGCCCAAGACAGGTTCTTGAGGCCTCACACCATTTTCCTTTGATATTGTCTGCACAGATTTCTCTTCAATTTGGTCTCTGCAGCAGAGAAATGTTCACTTTCAGCTCTTCCCTCACAACTCTCTGAACTCCTTGGTTATTACAGAAATGGATTTTTTTCATAAATCACTCAATGTAACCCAATTCTCCATTGTACATATAAGTTTCCCAAGAGGCTTAATTGAAAGCTATTCTTCCAGCAAGGAAAACAGAACCATAACGGTTAGTGGAAGATGCCAATTTCTGTTTGCCAGAACAACCTTCCCATCAGTTGTGAGAACTGCCGGCAGATTTTTAAAAAGCACCCACAAAGTGGTAAGGGGTTCTGAAGAAACTAAAGTCAAAAGCAGGTGTACATTTCCCTCAGCTGAGCAGGTATTTGTGAGTGCAGAAGAAACCATCTTTCAAATGAGGAGAAAGGAAGGTTTTCCTATGCCGGTGTAAGGTTTTTCAAAACTCACAAGTCCACCTCACTCTTCTTTAGAGTAAAGATATGGGCCAGTACCACACAAAGATGATGTGTGCAAACTGAGGCCCCCTCCCCCTTGTGTAAAGATGCAATGATGATGTGATTGCCTTTGGGACAATGATAATAGATTATGAGCTCAGTGTACATCCTCCTGCTGGAGCCATCTAATGCTGTCAGGTCATCTTTCCCCCCCATAGCAGATTTGTTGAACATTAAGACTTCTGCAATCTTGTTGGCTGTAACAGTCACAGTTTCCCCCATAACCACGGGGGACAGGATTCCACTGGTCAAATACCACTGATCACACAGTTTCAGTCTGTCTACACCTTCTCAGTGCTGAAGTGTGTGGATGATTCCAAGACCTTGTATATATGTGTATATATAAATTATTGTTTTTCTCAAGCCAGCTGTTGGGCTTGTGTGGTAACCAGCAGGTACCATGTGTTTCACACTGTGTAGATGTGTACAGCCCGGGTGCTTTTCCTGCCCCATGGTGTAATGTTTATGCACAAATAAAGGCTTTGTTTTTATAACACACTATGGAGGTATAAATTAGCAAAAGGTTGGAGGGTTACCCCCCCTCCCTTGATCTGTGAATTTATCACCTGCAGGCTCCCTCATTCTGCTATGAGACAGTGTGTGTCAGCTGATAGTGATGAATGGGTTCACATACCTTCAGGGTGGACAGTTTTTCAAACCAGGCATTTGCATATCTGCCTGATTCCTGATAATGGAGGCCTAATTTTCAGAACTGCAGTGACTCTCACATTGACTATTCTTTGTATGTAGAGTTTAGGGATGCCAGCCTCCAGATGGGACCTGGGGATCCCTCATAATTACAACTCCTCTCAAGATGACAGAGATTAATTCCTTTGGAGAAAATGGCAGTTTTGGAAGGTGGACTCTGTGACATTGTACCCACTGAGGTCCAGATACTCCCCAGGCTGCATCCCCAAAGCTCCAAGAGCCAGTTTGGTGTAGTGGTTAAGTGTGTGGACTCTTATCTGGGAGAACTGGGTTTGATTCCTCACTTTTCCACTTGCACCTGCTGGAATGGTCTTGGGTCAGCCATAGCTCTGGCAGAGGTTGTCCTTGAAAGGGCAGCTGCTGTAAGAGCCCTCTCAGCCCCACCTATCTTACAGGGTGTCTGTTGTGGGGGAAGAAGATAAATGAGGTTGTAAACCACTCTGAGTCTCTGATTCAGAGAGGAGAGTGGGGTATAAATCTGCAGTCTTCTTCTTCAATGAATCTCCAGGAGTTTTCCAACCTGCATCTGGCCACATAGTCCCCTGCTGGTAGCCAGGGAGGTCCTGGCAACCCTATTAGGGTTTGAGAGGTAGAGCAGAGATCTGTGTTCTTGGAGTTGTATGGCACTGTAGTCTTCTGACATAAGGGCTCTTTAATATTTTGGTTCAGGGAAGAATTTTTAATGTAAGAAATAAAATAAAGCAAGAAGACAGAACTTGTTCATACCGCATTTCAGACACCACCACATCACATGAATCACCGGCTTTTTAGAGTTACTTCCGAAGCCAGACCAATTCGCCCCAATGGAAATTAGCACTGCTGTAAAAGTTTCTGTGCAACCAAGACGACCTATAGTTCATACTATTTCGTTATCTTACTGCTGTAATGTGAATCCCAACAATCTAGGTTCAGTTTTGTGGGTGCAGCCATGCCACAGAGGCCAGTGTATCAACTGAGCCTAATAGCGCACTCTTAAGCAGAGCTGCATTCATATATCTTGACTTGAATGCACTTAGAAGGATGTAATTCTGGTTTAACTAACTTACTGTGACATGAGTTCCCATGGGCAACAATCAACTTCAGCAGACTTAGAACTCATTTGCAGGAGCTTCAAAGCATGAATAGTAAACAGTTGCCAGAGCTCCAAATTAGAGATTTACTTTCTAGAACCTGAATTCTGTTGGGAGTCCAGTAGTATCTTTAAGACCAATGGAGTTTTATTGAAAATGTAGGCTTTTGTGTACTAAAAGCACACTTCATCAGACAATAGTATTGGATGGAATTCTGCGTATGAAAGCCATGTTTTACAAGAGTGGTTCAGTAAAGAACTTGAAAAGATACAGAGAAAGGCAACAGAAGAATATGACTAGCTTTCCATATAAGGAGAAAAAGTTGGAGAGTTTTCAGACCAGTTCTTAGTGAGTTAGGGTTGCCAAGTCCAACCCCAGAAATATCTGGGGGCTTTGGGGGTGGAGCCAGGGGGCTTTGGGGGTGGAGCCAGGAGACACTGGGGTGGAGCTAGGGGGGAGGGGGGAAACGGCGCCGGGGAGCGTGGCGAGCCGCCCCGTCTCGGAGCGGGTGACGCCGCTGCCGCCTCTTCTCCGCTCGCCATGGCTGCTCGTCCGAGATGGGCTCAGCCTGATTCAGAGAGGAGAGTGGGGCGCCGTGGAATCAGAGGGGGGGGTGGAAGCGGGCCGGGGGTGTGGCGAGCCGCCAGTCCGGGTCCTAGAAGGGCCCGGATTCGCGGCTCGCCATGCTCCTGGCCTGCCTCACCCTCCTCTGCGCTGCTGCCGCCTCTTGGCTGCTCCTCCGAGATGGGCTCAGCCTGGGCCCATCTTGGAGGAGCAGCTGCGGTGGGCGGGGAGGGGGTGGCAGTGGCACGGCGCGGCGGCCTTGCCCGCTCTGGGATGGGGCGGCTCGCCATGCTCCCCGGCGCGGTTTCCACCCCCTCCCCTCGCTTCTGTTTTTTTGGGGAGTGGGGGAAGAGGGTGGAAATCCTGGGGTCCCCCGCCAGGGCGGGAGGGTTGGAAAGCCTATAGTGAGTCTTACTGAGTCAAAATGCTATCAGAATGCAAAGCAAAATGACAAAAAAAAAAATTTAAACCCCTCCCCCCCACATTACTATAGAATATTCAGAATTTCTTCTGATTGATATTGTGTGCAAAACTAAAAAGAGTCTGAAAAATGTCACCTATCTCATCCACCTGAACTTTAACTAAGCCCCCTTTAACTATACACCTAGCCACATGGGAGACATTTTCCTGTGGTGCTAAATCCTGTGGGTTGAGCTGTGTGTGTATATACTACAAAAGTGTGAATGCATCTGAAATGTGACTCTTTGCTATCTGATTGCTACCTTCAAGGTGAAGAGTGCAGTGATCAGGATGGGAAAGGCCTACTTGACTGGCCCATGTGGTTATAGGATATGTACACATGTTGCAGTCATATGGTATAGTACCAAAGGGAAGCATTTGCCAAGCAGCTTAGTAAGTATATGTGTTTTGTGGTGGATTTTTTAAGCAGTGCCAAAAGGGCAAGAAGGGACACCTCAAAGAATGTGGGAATTAAAAATTGCCGAAACGCCATTCAGAGTTGCACATTAATAGAAAGCAGTAATGATCTGCACTGACCCACAGTGGTAGAGCAAGTTACTTTCCCTCTTCTTTAGGATCTTGAATCTTCCAAAAGACTTTTTCCTTAACCTTCTGAAATCCATAATGGCATGTGGTGTAGGAAACTGAATTTTGCAGTTTCACATAATTCCAGAAGTGGAAGACATATGATTTCTTTGCTACTGGTTTTCAACAAGAAATTTCTTTGCACCTGCTCCCCATATCTCTTGTGTCAAATGTAACTGGAACATCGTAGCTGTTTTCTTGTGGTGTAATGCAAACAGCTGTGGTCTCCATGTGAATTTGAAATTATTCACATGGGTAGAGCCCACCTTAGGGTTGCCAATCCCCAGGTGGGGGCAGGGGATCCCCCGGTTTGGAGGTCCTCCCCCCGCTTCAGGGTCATCAGAAAGCGGGGGGAGGGGAGGGAAATGTCTGCTGGGAACTCTGTTATTCCCTATGGAGACTTATACCTATAGGGAATAATGGAGAATTGATCTGCGGGTATCTGGGGCTCTGGGGGGGCTGTTTTTTGGGATAGAGGCACCAAATTTTCAGTATAGCATCCAGTGCCTCTCCCCAAATACTCCCCCAAGTTTCAAAAAGATTGGACCAGGGGGTCCAATTCTATGAGCCCCAAAAGAAGGTGCCCCTATCCTTCATTATTTCCAGTGGAAGGAAGGCATTTAAAAGGTGTGACGGCCAGAATTCCCTTTAAAGTTCAATTATGCTCGTCGCACCCTTGCTCCTGGCTCCATCCCCAAAGTCTCCTGGCTCCACCCCCAAAGTCCCCAGATATTTCTTGAATTGGACTTGGCAACCCTAGCCCACCTTCACATGGATTGACAAGCATTTTGCTCTGAGTCAGGTGCTGATCAGATGGGAAAGACCACATGATTGGTTCTTACCATGTGATTAATTCATACATAGTCCACAGTCAAATAAGACTGTATCATCGGAAAGCAGTTGCCATGCTACTGCGGTTGCTGTATATAGGAGCAGCTTGCTTGTTCACGTATTTATTTATACATACAGTGTTTTTCTCCCCAATAGAGACCCAAAGTTGCTTACAACATTCTCCCCTTTTCTTTTTTTATCCCCACAACAACGCTTTGACGTAGGTTAAGCTGAGAGTGTGGCATATTTATTGTATATATGCAATAGAACAGTCTGGTCCTCTAATATCTGTGTGACTTGGTTTGGTCCTATCGGATGGAACTTTAGTTTCAGTTTCAAGTTTTTGTACGCTAGCTGAAGTTCTTGGTTTTGGAGTTGTCTCCTTGCAAGTAATCAGTTAATGTTCTGAGCCAGCTTGTCTCTGCTGAATGGACTTAAGAACAGGTGCTTGAGTGAGTACCGTAACCTGGGAGCCCACAGCCAAAGGGGGACATTACAGAGAGAGAGTGACTGACCCAGAGTTATCCAGAGAGCTTCCATGACAGAATAGGGATTTGTACCTGAGCCTCCCAGATTCTAATCTGATATTCTAACCATTATGCCATGCTGGTTGATGGGTTTGTCACTGGATAGAATTGCTGATCATATCCCTGAATTCACAGACTAGCTACATTCATGCAAATTTAAAATGTCAGTGGCTTATAGAATTAAGATAGTAAGAATATTTATCTCCTGGGGGAGTTCATAAACTTCACTTTACCAGGAAAACTCTTTTCCCTTTTAGACTGCACTTTAGAAGGCTAAATAGAGATGATCAGCCAGTTACACATTACGGTGTTTCCATTTCACTCCTCTTGGCTTCCTAGTGATAACGTCTCTTTGTGCATGCCACTGTTTGTGTCAATGAGCAGTACCTCTCTAATTCACATGGGGATTCTGAGTTTTAATTTACTTAAAATTTGCATAATTGTTTTGCATTTTCAGATGGAAGGTCAGAAATGGTCCCACAGTGGGTCTTTTGTGAATGGGGAAAAACCCACAATTTTGTACTCAGTAATTTACAAAAACATTAATTACTGCATATAATATACCGTCAGACAAGTGGCATATTTACGGGATACAAGAGCTGAGCCCTTGTATGGGAAAAGATGTAAGATGAGGTGAAGGAGAACCCCTGAATAATTAATTAATACCCCCAATAATAATATTTTTCATATTGAGTAAAAATATGCTTTGTCTTCAAACAAAGGAGTCTGTTGTAAAACTGCCGTTAGAAACTAACTCTATCGCCCACTGGGTGTGAGCTCCAGCTGTAAAATTAGATAAGGGAATAGCCTCCTACAGGCGACTTGCTGTATATAGATAAAGGGGGCCACGTCATGGAAATTTACTAGGAGTCCTGTGAAGGCGGGACCTTTGAAATCAGATAAGCCTGTGTGGCTGCCTGCTTGTTTTCTGGATGAATAAAGTGGTCTGTATGTAGAATGATTGTAACTCAGTCATTTTGGGGGCCCATGCCCGACTGGGTTCTGCTTATGGTACCATAAAGTAAATCTCACTTCAAACCAGTAAGTCTGTGCGTAGCTTGTTATTTCTCTGCTTCAGAGGCTTTTCGCTCTACAGCATCTGTATTAATGGGGCTTGGGACACTTTTCTGCTCAAGAACCTCATCCCAGCAGTTTTGGAAGGCAATTTTCCACTTTGTTAGACTTCGTCTTTGTAGACAGTTTCTTTCTTCCCTCTTGCCATTATGCGGACAACTCATCCTTTTCATTCATGATAATGCAACATCCCTGTGGGGAAGCACACCCATTTGCTTATGTGGAAAAATAACATTAGGAAAATATTGATTTAACTGTCTTTAGTGCAATAAAGGTTTTGTTCTTTTTGAATATAGTGAATAGCACCATCTCCTCCTGCTCTTCGTTTCCTCCCACATGCCCATCTGTTATGCTTCCTATTCCCCCCCCCCCTCCTTGTATATGATTCATAATTTTAGATCATTTATCGCTCATGCCCATACTACTTAGTCAATTGGTCTTTCTCTTCTTCATTGGCCCTGTCTTTTTTGACTTCTAATGTCTCTCTCATGGCCTTCCTCTGAAATGACGTACATAGATCAAATTTTGTCATAGTGTCTTGGGTGAGTTTTTTCCAGCTTGAATAAATTTGTGCCCACAGGCTTAGAGGAATAACTTATGTAACCTATAAGTGATGCTAGGACCATCAGGAATCATTCTGAGTTAAAGCTGTGGTTCAGTTGGAGAGAATATGCCTTGAATGTGGAAGGTCCCAGGTTCAGTCCCTGACATCTCCAGTTAAAAGGATCAGGTAGGAGGTGATATCAAAGACCTCTTCCTCATAGCCTGGAGAGCTGCTGCCAGACAGAGTGCACAATTCTGACTTTGATAGACCAATGGTTTGATTCAGTACAGGGCTGCTCTTTGTTTGTACATTTAATAGGGTTGCCAGACCCTTGGTGGAGGCAATGGATCCCTGCCCCAGGTATCATTTCCAGCTGCTACAGGCCTATGGCATGACATCTCTTCTGCAGAGCCTTTAACAGAGACGTTCCACCAGGCCTATGGTTGAGGACAGCAATGGCTCACTAGCAAGCCTGGCCTCCCATGTCCTCCCCCCTGGGGAAGAAGATAGAATGTTATTGCCATCTAATTAGTTTGATTATTGCTGTTTTCACTGTTTAAATTTTTTAACTTGTGTGTGTGTATATATATTTATATAAAAATTGTATTTACAAGTTGTTGTTCACTGTCCTGAACCCCATATTGGGGGGAGGGAGTATATAAATCAAATTGCCGAGAAAAAAATTTCTGTTGGGCCTATGATAGGAAATCTCTTCTGGAAAAAACCCAGATGTGAAATAATGCCTCCCTAGGAATCACCAGAAACTCTGTGGTAAAAGCTAAAGAGGTTTGATATTGTTTCCAGGGTTTTCTTAGAAGTGACATCAGCCTTCTTGCTAGGGTTGCCAAGTCCAATTCAAGAAATCTCTGGGGACTTTGGGGGTGGAGCCAGGAGACTTTGGGGGTGGAGCCAGGAGACACTGGGGTGGAGCCAGGAGCAAGAGTGTGACAAGCACAGCTGAACCCCAACGGGGGTTTTCGCCATCTTATTTCAAGGGACGGCACACCTTTTTAAAAGTCTTCCTTCCTTCCACCCTCCCCTTCTCTGATTTCACCTCAGAGGCGGAGCAGAGCAGGTAATGCCACTGCGCTGCTGCCGCCTCTTCTCCGCTTCACCGTAACTGCTCCTCCGAGATGGGCTCAGGCTGAGCCCATCTCGGAGGAGCAGCTACAGTGAAGCGGAGAAGAGGCGGCAGCACAGCGGCGTCGCCCGCTCCGCCTCTGAGGTGAAATCAGAGAAGGGGAGGGTGGAGGCAGGCCAGGAGCATGGCAAGCTGCGAGTCCGGGTCCTAGAAGGACCCAGATTCGCGGCTCGCCATGCTCCTGGCCTGCCTCCACCCTCCCCTTCTCTGATTTTACCTCAGAGGTGGAGCGGGCGATGCTGCTGTGCTGCTGCCGCCTCTTCTCTCTGAGATGGGGCGGCTCGCCATGCTCCTTGGCGCCGTTTCCCCTGCTTCCGTTTTTTTGGAGAGTGGGGGAAGAGGCTGTAAATCCTGGGGTCCCCCGCCAGGGCGGGAGGGTTGGGAAGCCTACTTCTTGCTGGTTGCCTGGCAAACTTACATGTATACAACGGTGGAATGGCTTGGCTTTTGTACCTGTTTGTTGGCTCTCAAGGCAGCTAGTGGCCACTGAGTAAAACAGAATGCTGACTAGATGGGCTACCGGTCTAATGGAGCGTGAATCTTATGTTATGATCCAGTCTGAAATGGTGGTCTCCAGGGATGGCTAGGCTGGATCTGGGTGATGATAGAATAATGACTACATATGAAGCATATTCTGTGGATTTATATTAGGGTTGCCATCCTCCAAGTAGGCCCTAGAGATCTCCCACTTTTACAACTATTCTCCATCTGACAAAAATTAGCTCCCCTGGAGAAAATGGCTGCTTTGAAGTGTGGACTCTATGGCATTGTACCATGCTGAGGCCCCTCCCCTCCTCAAACCCCACCCTTCCCCAGATCCACCCGCAAAGTCTCCAAGTATTTTCCAGCACAGACCTGACAACCCTGATCTGTACAGTGTAATGGCAATAGCAGCCCAGTGTTGTTAATCCCCAGCATCTGCTAATAAGACAGAACACCGTCATCTCCAAATATGGTAGTTGCAGTCTGGATATGATGGCTTGTTCCATTAATTGACCTTGTCGCCATTTACTTATTTTATCTTTTAAAGCAATAATGTCCCTTGAAAATGAGTTCCATAGGTTAATTATATGCTGAGTGAAGAAGTGATATCTTTTGTTTGACTTACATTTGCTGCAGGTGGCCTTGGACCTTTTTTATTTTGAAATTATTGTTCCTTATTTACTATCCTCACACCAATCATGTTTTTCTAAAACCTCTGCCTTGCCCTTTCACAGTCATCATTTTTCAAGTCATCCGCATTTCTGTCATCATTTACTTGTGTATTAAGAACATAAGCCATGCTGGATCAGGCCAATGGCCCATCCAGTCCAACACTCTGTGTCACACAGTGGCCAATATATGTGTATGTGTATGTATATATATATATACACACACACATACACACACACACACACATATATATACATACTGTGGCTAATAGCCATTGATGAACCTCTGCTCCATATTTTTATCCAATCCCCTCTTAAAGCTGGCTATGCTTGTGGCAGTGAATTGCACATGTTAATCACCCTTTGGGTGAAGAAGTACTTCCTTTTAGCCGTTTTGACCTGACTGCTCAGCAATTTCATTGAATGCCCACGAGTTCTTGTATTGTGAGAAAGGGAGAAAAGGACTTCTTTCTCTACTTTCTCCATCCCATGCATAATCTTGTAAACCTCTATCATGTCACCCCGCAGTCGACATTCCTCCAAGCTAAAGAGCCCCAAGCATTTTAACCTTTCTTCATAGGGAAAGTGTTCCAAACCTTTAATCATTCTAGTTGCCCTTTTCTGGACTTTTCCAATGCTATAATATCCTTTTGAGGTGCAGTGACCAGAATTGTACACAATATTCCAAATGAGACCGCACCATCAATTTATACAGGGGCATTATGCTACTGGCTGTTTTCAATTCCCTTCCTAATAATTCCCAACATGGCATTGGCCTTTTTTATTGCAATCGCACACTGTCTTGACATTTCCAGTGAGTTATCTACCATGACCCCAAGATCTCTCTCTTGGTCAGTCTCTGCTAGTTCACACCCCATCAACTTGTATTTGTAGCTGGGATTCTTGGCCACAATGTGCATTACTTTGCACTTGGCCACATTGAACCTCATCTTCCACGTTGACGCCCACTCACCCAGCCTCAACAGATCCCTTTGGAGTGTCTCACAATCCTCTCTGGTTCTCACCACCCTGAACAATTTAGTGTCATCTGCAAACTTGGCCACTTCACTGCTTACTCCCAACTCCAGATCATTAATGAACAAGTTAAAGAACGTGGGACCCAGTACTGAGCCCTGCAGCACACCACTGCTTACCATCCTCCACTGTGAAGACTGCCCATTTATACTCACTCTCTCTTCCTATTAATTAGCCAGTTTTTGATCCACAAGAGGACCTGTCCTTTTACTCCACGACTCTCGAACTTACTAAGGAGCCTTTGATGAGGAACTTTATCAAAAGCTTTCTGGAAGTCAAGGTAAACAGCATCTATTCAGTCCCCCTTGTCCACATGTTTGTTCACCCCCTCAAAGAACTGTAATAGGTTAGTGAGGCAAGATCTTCCCTTACAGAACCCATGTTGAGTATTCCTCAATAACTTGTGTTCATCAATGTGCCTACTCATTCTGTCCTTGATAATGCTTTCTAGCAACTTTCCCAGTAGTGAAGTCAGACTGCCTGGCCTGTAATTTCCCGGATCTCCTCTAACCCTTTTTAAAGATGGGGGTGACATTTGCTACCTTCCAGTCCTCAGGAATGGATGCAGATTTCAATGAAAAATTACATATTTTTGTCAGGAGATCCACAAGTTCAACTTTGAGTTCTTTCAGAACTCTTGGATGTATGCCATCCGGACCTGGTGACTTATTAGTTTTTAATTCGTCTATCAGTTGTAGGACCTCCTCTCTTGTCACCTCAATTTTACTCAGGTCTTTCAACACCCCTTCCAAAATTAGTGGTTCTGGAGCGGGCAAACTCTTCTCATTTTCCACAGTGAAGACTGAGGCAAAAAATGCATTCAGTTTCTCAGCCATTTCCCTATCCTCCTTCAGTACTCCTTTTACCCCTTTTATTAAAGTATCTTCTCCAGCACTACTACAGTTCTTTTTCTTAGATGGGTTGAGCAGGAGCACTTTGGGTTGTCTTATTTTTCATTTCCTTTCTTTAAAAAATATGATAAATAGTATTTTCTACTCTCTCTGTATGCACTAGGGTAACACCACTGCAGCTGGTTATTTGTGGGTATTTCAGATTCAGAGAATGCTCTTAAGACATTTTTGGATTGTCTGGATGTGACTTTTGGTACAACAGGCTCCTGATCGCAAAATGACTTGGCCTTTTTGTTTGTTTGGTTTACCCTTTTGGTCTGATCAGTCAGAAGGCCAGTGATGTTCTGATACAGCAGTCCTGGCAGGATCATGCTAGGGTTTTATATCATTTTTAAATGGTTTATATAATTGGTAGCACTCCTGAAACATATGACTTGCCTTCCCTTGCTGGAGCAAAGGGCATATTGTTCTGCATTCTATTTCCAACAGGGACCAACCAGATGCCCGTGGAAAGCTAGGTAATATGGCACAAGAAAGAGAGTATTTGGTATTGGGTCTTGCTTCTTTTTATGGCTATTGGACTCCCTACAGCAAACCTGCCATATATCTGAGTTTATTGGACTGTCAGTGTAGACGTCATATTGTAGAAGTTTAGAAATCATATTGACTCTTCAGTCACAATTGTCATGTCTGGCTATGGTTACAGCTCATTGTATTAAAAACTGAAAGCAACATGGAACTGCCAGTTAACTTTTGTATAACTTTCAAAGTTTCTGACCTTTTGAACCTCTGAAAACAGGACCCTAGCTGATCTGAAGCGCCTAGGATATTGTATTATAAATGAACTGGGACTTTCCTTTTCAGCACTGATGTTTGTGAGAGTGACAAAGATCCTAATACGATCAGGGCTGCGGAGAGCCCTAATAAAATGTTAGACAGTTATATATGTCTGGGCTTTCCTCATTCCTCTTTTTTGAGTAACATCTGATTTGTTAGCACCAACTGTAGATTGTTTTAGCTTGTACTGTTTAATAGTTTTATTGATTTTATGATTGCAAACAATATACTATGATTTGATGTAAGCCGCCCTGAGCCTGCCTTGGCAAGGAGGACGGGGTATAAATTGAATTACACATAAACAAAACATAAACATTCCACCCAAACTTCATGAAAATGAACTGCATGACTTGCTCAGCCCCTTAGGTCTCTGAGGTGACTCAGGACTATGGAATATTGTTCCCCTTGAAATTCTCCTAACAAATGTTAATAGAATAGAACAGAATCATAGAGTTGGAAGGGGCCATACAGACCATCTTGTCCAACCCCCTGTTCCATGCAGGATCAGCCTAAAGCATCTCCAACAAATAATCATCCAGCTGTGTTTTGAAGACTGCCAATGAAAGGGAGCTCACCATCTTCCTAGGCAGCTGGTTCTACCTCTGAACTACTCTGACTAATTTTTTTCCTAATATCCAGCCAGTACCTTTCTGCTTGTAATTTGAGCCCATTGTTTTGGGTCCTATCCTCAGCTGCTAAATGGAACAGCTCCTTGCTCTCCTCTAAATGACTGCCTTTCAAATATTTAAAGAGAGCAATCATGTCCCCCCTCAATCTTATTTTCTCCAGTCTAAACATTCCCAAGGCCCTCAGCCTTTCCTCATAGGCCTTCCTCCAAGCCCTCGTTGCTCTCTTTTGTACCCACTCGATGTTGTGTCCTCGGAGGAGGGGGAGGGACGGTGGCTCAGTGGTAGAGCATCTGCTTGGGAAGCAGAAGGTCCCAGGTTCAATCCCTGGCATCTCCAAAAAGGGTCCAGGCAAATAGGTGTGAAAAACCTCAGCTTGAGACCCTGGAGAGCCTCTGCCAGTCTGAGATGACAATACTGACTTTGATGGACCAAGGGTCTGATTCAGTATAAGGCAGCTTCATATGTTCATATCTATCTGTCTGTCTGTCTGTCTGTCTGTCATCTATCTATCTATCTATCTATCTATCTATCTATCTATCTATCTATCTATCTATCTATCTATCTATCTATCTATCTATCTATCTATCATCTATCTATCTATCATCTATCATCTATCATCTATCTATCTGATTACACCATGTATAGCCACCTTCAAGAGGGGATTAGATAAAAATATGGAGCACAGGTCCATCAGTGGCTATTAGCCACAGTGTGTGTGTATATATACATTTTTTTGCCACTGTGTGACACAGAGTGTTGGACTGGATGGGCCGTTGGCCTGATCCAACATGGCTTCTCTTATGTTCCTTGAATTTTGGTTTTCAGGCTGTATAGTGGAAGTATCCTGAAGAAAGAAGACTTGCCATCCATCTACCTCTGGAAAGCTCACAAACATAGTAGTAGAGCATTCCAGAGTTTTCATTTGATAATGGAAATATATGTGTTAACATTGATGCCATATATCTGGGAAACATTTGGTCCACTCAAAGTTCCTCCCCACCCTTTCTGTTTCCTTGGTATGAGAATTGGAAACACAAATTTAATCTGAGGCCATTACACTCTGCTATTTGTTATCATCAGCTGACAATCAAGGGATACTAATATACATTATAGCAATCATAGTGGAAAAAAATTAGTCTCTCTTCAGTTGAAGCAAATTGAAAGTAGTGAAAATTGTTATTGTCTGCAGTGGTCCCTGTATTTATTAATATTTATTTGCTTATATTTATAGCTGAGCCCTAATTAATTTGACATTTGGTCAGAATCATCTCTCTACAATGTGCATTCATCTACTCACATTCTGAGCTGTTTGGCTGCCCCATAGTCTTAACTGTACAGAGGGGCTTCAGTCCTTAAAGTTCACTAAGAGAGGAAGCTATTGTGTGTTGCTTGTGCCTTGAGCTAAGGCACAAGCAACAAACAAGAGACAGAAAAGGAGAGACTCAGATCTTCCTTTTACCCAAGTATGAATGCCCTGATTGGCCCCTACTGGAAACATTAATAGGGAGCATCCTCTAGTACAAGGGTGTCAAATGTCTGGCCTCTAGGCCAGAACTGGCCAACCTAGGGCTTTAATCAGAATCCCGGGGCTTTTTTCTCCATCCTCCCCCCTCCTGCCCTCACAGTTTGAAGCTCTGAGGCTGATGAAGTTCCCTGCTCTTTCAGTTCCCTGCCTTTTCTGCCTTGTCTTTGCTGGCTGCAGTGCAGACAAAGCTGAAAAGGAAATGTGGAATGGACTCTCCATCAAAGCTGTGGAGAGAACATGGAGTGGATTTTCCATTAAGGTCTCTGTGCTCAGGGACCTTTATGGAAAATCCATTCCACATTTTCCTTGCAGCTTTGTCTGTGCTGCAATGTCTGTCAGAGATAGTTTCACTTTCAGCATTCCTATAGAGACAGCAGAAGCTCAGGCTTGCTGGAATTGTGTCCTTGCAAATAAAGGGATCAATGCTTTGAGCCAGCTTGTCCCTGCTCAATGGACCTGACCTAGTGAGTACTCTAACTTGGAAACCTACAGACAAAGGGGAATATTATACTGGAGACCCATTGCCAATCTGAGTAGACCTGGAGGCGGGGGGAGAAGCTTGCAATGGCATTTCATTATTTTCTCAGGCTCAGAGCATTTTATATTTTTAGTTTCTGCTGTGATCCTTTTGCTTTTTCTTGCTTTTTATTTTTTTTAAAATTGCATTGGCAAATCCCACTATTTCACCACCTTTCCATTTTAAACAAAATAGTGCAAGACTTTTAAGTATGTTCATATTTTAGGTTAAAAAATAATACCTTTAATTGTGTTTGTCTGTGCCATTTATAAAATTTATATCTCCGCTGCATCACATTGCATTTTATGACACATATGTATCATTTGTGTCAGATCTGGCCCTCCTAACAAATGAGTTCACAACCTCTACTCTAGTAGGCAGCCAGGGTGTGGTTGTACTTTATCAGTCATGGACAGAGGTGTGAGCTTAACTGAGTCTTTGGATCACATAATTTGTGTTAACAGAAGACACAAAGCAGGGGATATTCATGCAGCTCCCAAATTACTGCTACTGTGGTCTCCAAAATGTCCCTGGGGATTGGTTACACAATAAGGGATAACAAACATTTGTTTTGAGGTTGTTAGTATACATCCACCCATGATATACAGAAAAGATCAGCATGGGTGTGAGACCCTGGAAAAATGCAGGAATATCCTGGATTTTTCAAATCGCTGCTCTCTCCCAAGCCCACAAAAAATATGCAGAGGCTGTTGGCTGCCCTCATGCTGCTTTCCAGTGTTGGCAGGGAAGACCAGTGCAGGTACCTGCCCAGGGCTGGAAACTGCAATCCCCTGCAGTTCCTCTAATTAAAAGGATCAGTACAAGGTGATGTGAAAGACCTCTGTCTGAGATCTTGGAGAGCTGCTGCTAGTCAGAGTAGATAATTTTGACCTTGATAGACCTAGGATCTGATACAGCGCAAAGCAGCTTTGTGTGTCTTTATTCCTAGAAAGCCTACAGATCCCATGATAGCAATTGATTTTTTGATAGGTAATGATATATATGTAGACGTAGAACTCTGATAATTCACACAAATCAGTTTATTTTTATCGCTAATACCTCTTAAATGTGCAAAGCAAGGGAGAAAGGTTGTACCATTGGCTGGCATCTATCTTTTTGTCATAAGCCCGAACAGGCTTCAGAGTATCACTTAAACATTGTGGCACAGATCCATCTGTAGTAATGAATGCATAGTTTTCAGAATAGCCCAAGAATTCTAATATGGCGTTCTTCAGAATATTTGCTTGCATATCCTCCAGCATTTCCAGGTGCTTTTCTATACACACATACTTTAAGTGAGAATGAAGCCTGACAAGCAAGTGGCTTGGCACAAATCAAATAATGTTTCTTAAAACTTTTGTAAAGGATGCAAGAATCTTTCCTAAAGGATGCAAGAAATACTGTATACTATTGCCCAGGTAGCTTCCACCATTCTTCAGACAAGTGAAAACTTTTTTATTCTTCCAACACTCTGTTTAGTAGATAGAGTCAAAAGGGCATATTTGAGAGATAAGTTATATTTTCACCATTGTCCTCTATGCATTTAATTTAATTTTTTCAGTATTAATCAAAGTAGAAAGGGACAATAAAGACAAAGTTCTTAGTATTTCAGTACACACTGAACCATCTCAGGTAAAGCTAAAGGTAGAATTGAAGAAGAAGAAGAATTGCAGATTTATACCCTGCCCTTTTCTCTGAATCAGAGACTCAGAGCGGCTTACAATCTCCTATATCCTCTCCCCCCACAACAAACACCCTGTGAGGTGGGTGGGGCTTTGAGGGCTCTCACAGCAGCTGCCCTTTCAAGCTCTGCCAGAGCTATGGCTAACCCAAGACCATTCCAGCAGGTGCATGTGGAGGAGTGGGGAATAAAACCTGGTTCTCCCAGATAAGAGTCCACGCACTTAACTACTACACCAAACTGGTTAGTCCCCTGTGCAAGCACCAGTTGTTTTCGACTCTGGGGTGATGTCGCACCACGACATTTTCATGGCAGACATTTTTACGAGGTGGTTTGCCATTGCCTTCCCCAGTCATCTACACTTTCCCCACAACAAGCTGGGTACTCATTTTACTGACCTCAGAAGGAAGGAAGGCTGAGTCAACCTTGATCCAGCTGCCTGAACCCAGCTTCCACCAGAATCAAACTCAGGTTGTGAGCAGAGAGCTTGGACTACAGTACTGCAGCTTTACCACTCTGCACCACAGGGCCATATCAACTGGAGCATTATTTTGTTTTATTTTTTTAAAAAGTTTGCTTTATAATTTTCTTAGGACACATCCTCTACTAGATGGCTGTTTTTTGTGATTTGTTTGTGTTTCCTGGTAACTAATCCAAATGCATTTCCTCTATCTTTAAATACAGTCTATCTTGTCATACTGCCTAGCAGCAATTGCTTCCCATTTTCTCTGATGGAAAATCTCCATCATTTTGATTCTTCAAAGCTTGCCAACCATTACTGCTCTTAATTCCCCTTGTGCACATTTTGATTAGGGACCAAGGCACTTTGTGCTTTCTCTTTGTAGAGCTTTCCACCCTGCTTCAGATTGCAAGGCAGAAAACCAGTATGTGGGAGTTATATTTGGTTCTTAAGGTGGATGGACTAGAGTTTGGTATATAAATGTGAGAAGCTGGCATGTTTATGAGATGGCAAGAAAGCTGTTGCAAAAGAGAAAGTGGAATGGAGAATTCTATTTAACTTTCATAGGCAAACCTTTGAATACAGGCAACTCTCCTCACTTTTTTCCTGATTTATCGATGTTCTTGGTGATTTCTAACAAAATTGAAATGCGAAAGATCTTTTGATACAGTAGGCTTTATGGAATTTCCTGCATTTACTATGACAAATTAGCATTGCTGTTGGTAACAATTTCACAATTTGTTACTTCTTCAGCCTTATGTTCCCCACTTCCTGTTGCCTTTTAATATACTACTCTGCACACATGTTTGTTTTGAACAACATGGCTAATTGCTCTTGTTGTAAGCATCCGGTGTTCCATTAGCTCTTTATGCTGAGGTGATTGTTCATTCATTTCTGTACCACAAGGGTGGCTTCAGTAATCAAAACTGGATCACTGAAAAGAAATTAAGAAAAGGGGGGAGGAGGCATAAATTACACCAGCACAAAGACATAAATCCCAACTGGGGAAATGAGAAATATGGCTGCATGAAGATATGTAATAAACAGAATCTGGGAAATGCTTCAGTATCTCTCCAGGACACAAGCTGAAGAGCCGTACTGGATGAGACCAAAGGTCCATCTAGTCCAGTATCCTGTTTTTAACAGTAACCAGGCAGGTGATTTCCGGAAATCCTTAAGAAGTGTTGCTCTCCCTTTCAACCTCTACTCAGAAGTACATTGTGTCTGAACACTAAGCTTCCATTCATCTGTCATGGCTAATAGTGACTGGCAGAAGTAGCATCCATGAGAACTTGTCTAATTATCTATGTCTGCAGTTGGGACTAATAGTGGATTCTATTCACTAATTGTATGAAGAATTACTTGCTTTTTTCTTTGAGTGTCAAATCAGTATCATAGAGTGACCCCCAAACTCAAACATTCTGAAAGAGAAAGAAAATTATTTTTCTATCCACATTCTACAAAACATGCATAATTTTATAATATTCCTTTTGGTTGTATTTTTCTAAACAAAAAAGCCCCAAGGCTCTCCTCATTTGGCTTGCTCTTTTCTATACCATTTCCAGTTCTACAATTATCCTCTTTGAGTTGGAGTAACCAGTACACAGCAGTCTGAATAACCCATCTTAGCCTGTGCCAATCCAAGCCTGAAAGATAAGCAGGGTTGGCTAAGGTTAGTACTTGGATGGGAGAGTACCAAGGAAAGACCATGCTTGTTATTCAGAAGAAGACAATGATCAGCCACCTCTTCTCATCTTTTGCCTGGACCATTCAGTGAATGGAGTCACCATGAGTCAGTTGTGCCTTGACAGCACATTCTTCTTAATCGATATACAATAATCTAAATACTGCTGTATTATACCATATTTTAAAATGTATTAGAAAATACGGCTGTCTTGTTTTCAGTCTCTTTGCTTGTAATTCCTAGTATGGAACATAGCTCTTTCAGTGCTACCACATACAGTGGATCATTTTTATTAAATATTGACCATTACTTGAAGATCCTTTTGTTGGCTAGTCACTGCCATCTGGACCTCATCAGTGACTCTGTGAAGTTAGGATTCCTTTGCCTTATGCTCATAGCTTTACACTTGCTTATGCTGAATCTCATTTACTGCTCTGTCACCCATTCACTGAATCTGGAGAGTTTTTTTAGAATGCTTTGCAGTATGTTTCAAGTTTCATCAACTTGAATAAATTGATGCCACCCAGAAACTCTGCTACAACTGCTCACTGTAGACTCCAGATCATTCATACTTACTTTTGCTTTCTGTTCTTTAAGGATTTACTGATCTGTAACATTTTCCAAGAATGTTCTGCACTTGCCAGCATCTGCTGATCCTAAAGGTGGTTGAAATATACTTTGTTACTGCAATTACTGCCTGGTCATGCAGTATGTGCACCCATAGACTGGTGTACCATATGCAGTATGGGCTTTGGTACATTTTTTCCCTGTCCAAAGCTCTGTGCCTTACATCTGCATGACAGGCAGAAATTTAACAGATGCAGTTTTTCTCCAGCTATTACTATACTATATTATATTACTATATGTTGCAGTGCTGTTGTTCCCTGTCAAAGAAATCTGAAAACCATAAATATTGCCACAGACAATCAGTTCTCCCAGGAAAATGCCTTTTGATTCAACTGTTTGCAACACTGAGAAATACTAAAAAAAAACTTTCAGTTTTTCAACAGCCTTGAGGGGCAGAACCTGAAGTAGCACAGTTGTTATTTATCTGACTGTATTAATATTGTTTTGTTTACTGTCTATTTTATGCTGTTAGCCACCTTGAGTATGGAATGGGTGGGATATAAATATAATGTAAATAAATAAATAAATAAACAAACTATACATGACACTGTAGCTTTGTGTAATATTAACCTGATGATACCTCCTTCATCTCAAAACATCCTTGGGAAAGGATTCTTTATTGCAAAGAAGGGGTGGCTGTCCTAGTGCATTGCTTTTCCTTTGTGAGTCATGTATAGGGGAAAAATGAACATTTCTGCTTTTTCCTCCATTAATGTTCTAGAACTTCATGGGGGGGAGGGAAGGCAACTAGAAGCAGCAGTTCAGGGGGGATTCAGTTTAATAATTCCCTTTCCTCCCAAGTCTTCTCTTCTGTAAAGACATTTTGCAAAGAGTAAATCACCATTAAGTGTTGGAGTTTGTGGCCTCAGACTGATCAGGATGACACTTGTCTTCAATGAATTACATTAGGATTGCCAACCTCCAGGTGGAGCCTGAAAATCTTCCAGAATTACAACTGATTGCCAGATGATAGAGTTCAGTTTCCCTGGAGAAAATGGCTGCTTTGCAGGGTGGACCATATGGTACACTGCTGAGGTCCCTCCCTCTCCACCCCAAATCTCCAGGAATTTCCCAACCTGGAGTTGGTAGTCTTTTGTGTAGCACTTAAAGGATTCCTTTCTCCTTCTGTTGGTGTGCTCATCAGTTCTAGATGCATGTATCACAGTGACATGTGAACAACTGTTATCTTTAGATGCAGTTTTGGGCCAGTGTGAGTCTGTGGACTTGTCACCCTCCCAGGTTCCTCCCTGGTCACTTTGATACAGATATGAGAAATAGATATATCTGTTGTTTTCCTTTGGTACCATAGCACCACCCAAGCTCCCGCATACCCAGTGTCCCCATCCTACCAGTACACTGGAGAGTTGATCCTTCCCTAAATATCCTGTGCCTGGGTTTACAGAGCCCAGTCTCCAGCCATGACCAACCTTGTGGGAAGGTTGATCTACAGTTGTCTTTCAGTATTCTGAGAGCCAGTTTGGTGTAGTGGTTAAGTATGTGGACTCTCATCTGGAAGAAGCAGGTTTGATTCCCCACTCCTCCATTTGTAGCTGCTGGAATGGCCTTGGGTCAGCCATAGCTCTCATAGGAGTTGTCCTTGAAAGGGCAGCTGCTGTAAAAGCTCACTCAGCCCCACCTACCTCACAGTGTGTCTGTTGTGTGTGTGTGTGTGGGGGGGAAGGTAAAGGAGATTGTGATAGCTCTGAGATTCAGAGTATAGGGTGGGATATAAATCCAATATCTTCTTCTTCTTACACTTTATGATGCATGTGTGATTTTTGCCTAAGACTATGCAATAGGCTTTATAGATAAACATGGTTTTGAACCTGTGTGTATCACACATTCAGTGTCAGCACACTAGACCCAGCCAATCTAATGAAGCAAATTTCCAGAGTCTCCTCTGTTGAAGGTTATGAAGAGGTTGAGTAAGCATTGTTTAAGAGATGAATGAGCTATAGTAATAGATTTTTCTAAAGAGAGAGTACTTTAAATCAAATAATCTTTGGAATTTCTTTCAGATATTCAGTAGACTCAGTTTCCTTTTACTGTACTATTGGCTGAACTGGAACTTAATGAAGGCACAGCTCCCTCAGAAGAAACTGAGCATTTTTGGAAATACTGTTGCTTTGAAGGGGTATGTGTGTTAGTGTCAAAAATGGGCCACTGATGTAACTTTAGTCAGATAGTATTGTCAGTATAGGTAGTCTCTGTCTTTTGCCTACAGTTGTTGCAGATTCAGTCAGTATCTAACAGATCTGAACTGAAGGTGATGTGGTCAAATGACTTGAGATCAGTAGCCATCAGGTCTGTAACAAGAGATGAGGTGCATGATTGGGATATTCTGCAAAATGAGAACTGGAAAGCCTCAGAGAAGCTGAGAATAGAACTAGGTGACAGCATAATGTCAGTGGAAGATTAGCCAGTGGAAGATCAGCCAAGAGGCAACAAAGTCCCTGGTTCAAACTACAACTAGACACCTTCTTCACAAGTCTTTTGTCAAGTATAGACAAGTCCCAGAATTTTTCAAGAGGCTGTTGACTCTCAGTGATCAGCAAAACTCACCATCCAAGTATTAAGGTTTTGCAGTTAGAATATAATGGATAGCACCAGAGGCTGTCTGTCTGACAAATGCAGAACTCGAAGTTCAGTAGGTGTGGTCATGGTGCCATTGTTCCTCTGTACTTGGTGTCCAGCAAGATGACAGATAGTGTAAATTCTTGTGCTGACTGTCCAGCATGAAGCATGAAAACTCATTCCTTCTTCTCCAAGTCTTGTGTGCATTCTGGAAAATAAGGCAGAGAAGGGGTGTGTGTCCTCATTTCATGTGGGATTCCTAAGAAAGTCACAGGCACACACTAGAGATATGTATTTGTTCTAGAATTTCTGAGTGCCGAAAACTAAAGTGCATAATTGTATTTTTCAGAAATCCACTGGTATGTACAGAGATGCACACTTGAAGGGGTGGGGAGATGACCACTTGGTTCAGAGATGAGTAGATGGCTGCTAGGAGGTGATATGGAAGTAGTACCTCATTTTGCATGACCTAGCTTCTGTACTCAGCCTTACCAAACTTTGGAAGCCATCCTCTTCTCACTCTACCTCCATCCATGCCAATATTGGTTATGCAACTCACAGTTCCTGCTTCCTTGTAATATGCTTCTGTGAACTTGGTAAAATAGTGAGGGGCAAACTGGAATATTAAAATAGGCCAGGATCAAACTGAGGTAAGCGTTTTTGGCAGTCCTGAACCCAGTCTGCTTTCCTTGGACCCAGTCTGTGACAGCATTGGTTGTTGTCCCCTTGCTGTCTGGGTCTGAGCCAAGCAGTCTCTCACCACTGGGCTAAGACACAGGCAATACCCAGCCTGTGCTCATCATTACTGCTGCTGGCTGGGTCTAACAGAAGTGATCCCTGTAACCTTTCCACAGATATCCATCAAGGCAGCAACCCAGCAGTTTCGTCAGGCTTGTCTTTGTGCTGCCCAGAACTAGATGTGTCCCAACTGTGTTCTCATACTGTGACTGGTCTTCTTCACCATGAAGATCTGACGGCTTGCTTCTAAAGGATATGTTCAGATTTTACATGTACACATTTCAATACAGTTGAAGCCAGATGATATTTCTGAGTTTGGGAACATATGTTTTGTTCCAGTGCTGCCCTGCCCTGATTTTTCCTGTATAAATGAATTTAATCTAAGCTGTGCTGCAATAAGTCTATGCAACTCTGTCAGTGCATTTAAGATTCAATCCACACGCAATCAGACATATTGGCTTTCTGATATATGATAACTGAAAAATTTTAAAATATATCTTCATAGCAAATGCTGAAAATCAATTTCCAATAAATGAACAAAGAATACACTTGGAACTTTTTGAACCCAACAATAGTAATATATTAAACAGTATCCTGTCTTGCTTTTCTCCTGTTCTCTGATTTATCAAAGAATAATCAAGTGTTTTATGCCATCTCTGTGTAAATGAAGGTTGTTCTCTTCCCCTATGTTGGAGTCATATCCCCAGCAAAGGTTTTGTTATGTTTGTGGACTCAAGAGAAGACTTGGATATTCCCACCGGCTCATTTGAGCCAGGCAGACTGAGCTTGGGGACGTGGGAACAAAGGGCTGCAGGATCCAAATCCCTGCAGCCCTAGACCAATCACAAGCCCCTGCCAGTTTGAATGACCCAATGATGTGCTAGCGTGGGAACCTAGAGATGTATATAAGTTGGGCCTGCAGGCCCCATCGGATTGCATTGTATTGTAACCTTACTATGAGATTCCTAATAAAGAGCTTGTTATCACTATGTGAGACTCTGCCATGCATAGAATCCACTATATTATAGTGGTGATGAAGGTGGGATCCAAATGAGCGAGGTCCAGGGCACCCCGGCAATGCCAAGCACACCGAGCACCAGCGCCACCGCTCAACTGGCACTGCCGCCCAGCCCAATCATGGCCGTCGTGTCCTGATTGCAAAACTCCATTCCGAAGTTCGACATGGCACAGCCCGAGGCCTGGAAAGCCTGGGTCAAAAGACTCCAGTACCACCTTGTGGCATAGCAAATCAAGGAGGATGAACTCGAAACCAAGAAGGCCATCCTGCTAAGCAACTGCGGCATCGCCACACTACAGTTAGCGGAGGGCCTGGTCACGCCAGAGATGCTTGAGACGTCTTCCTTCGATAAGATCATTGAGGTGCTGACTGGCCATTTCGTCCCTAAGCCTACTCTCCTCACCGGGAAGTTACAGTTCCTCAACAGCTTCCAGGAGCTGAATGAGACCGTAGCGACCTTCCTAGCCTGCCTGTGAGACTTTGGGAGGAAGGCGGAGTACAGCACACAATTGGAGGAGAATCTACTGATGAAGTTCACTCACGGCCTCAAGGACGGGAAGGCACGTCGGAAAATCACGATGGAATCAAAGCTGACCTTGGAGAAGGCCCTACAAATAGCCACCACTGCCAAGGATGTGCACCCGCCACCCAGGGACCAGCGCCCACCAGCTGCGATCGGCCACAGAATCAGACAAATCAGACAAGGACGACGCCCTCAAGCTGCATCAGGCGACCCCACAAAAGCTGAGGCCGCGGGCAACGGAATTGACCACCCCCAAGACCTGCGCCAGCTGCAGGGAGCCTCACGAGCAGTGCACGTGCAAGTTCAGGAGCACGACCTGCCATACATGCAGTAAGGTTGGGCACATAGCTTTGGTGCCCAACCTTACTGTGGCACTGCGCCAGTCGGCGGCACTGCGCCAAGGAAAATTTCCTCGCCAACAGAATGGCTGCTGCCACAAGGTCACACTAGTGGACGACATCCAGGCACTCACCACTTTGGGGACCCAGGTATGCCAGTTGCCCATTCCCTCCCCGGATAAATACTGTGTTCATGGAAGGCAAGCCCTGCAAAATGGAGGTAGACTCCGGGGCGGGCCAGACAGTCATTTCGGCCCGCACATTCAGAGAAATGTGCCCCGGGGGGGGGGGGGAAGCTCAATTAAAACCAACCTTATTCCTAGTCTGGGACTTTAAGAAGCAAGAGGTTGCAGTCTGGGGATTGGCCCTGGTCCACATGAGGTATGGAAAGTTCAAGGGCGAGCTCCCCCTCATCGTGGTGGAGGGCAATCTATGCAGCCTCCTAGGGTGGTCCTGGTTCCAGGCACTGGGCATCCAAGTGACGGGGATCCCTGTTCAAAGGGATTTTCAAAGGGTGTGTGAAGAGTTCCTTGCTGTTTTCGATGGAACTCTGGGGACATACACCGGGGCCCCTGTAGCCTTACTTCTAGACCTCAACGTACAGCCTATATGGCTAAAGGCCAGGCGGGTGCCACGAGCTCTCAGGCCCAAGATCGAAGAGGAGCTGGACCACCTCATGGCCCAAGGGGTTCTGGAACAAGTGGCCAATGCAAGTGGGAAACTCCCATAGTAACCCCGATCAAATCAAACGGCAGCATACGCATCTTATAAGTGCACGATAAATAAGGCGTTGCAGGGCCATGCGTACCCTGTTCCAGTGCTGGCATCCCTAGCGGGAGCAAAAATCTTTGGTGAACTAGTTTTGGCACAAGCATACCAACAGCTCCCGGTAGATGCAACCACGGCAGAGGCACAAACCATTGTAACACACCGGGGGGGCTTCAAAGTCAGACGCTTGCAGTTCGGGGTCAGCATGACTTCGGGACTGTTTCAGAACTTAATGGTCTCCCTTCTTAAAGGCATCCCCGGGGTACAGTCGTTCTTCGATGAAGTGCTGATTGCGGCAGCCACTGAAGACGAATTCAGTGACTGCCTCCGAATGGTGTTACAGCGTTTCGTGGGGGCAGGGTTAAAGGTAAAATGGGAAAAATGTGTATTGGGGGTGCCCACCATAGATTTTCTGGGTTATACGGTGGACGCAAGCAGCATTTATCTGGCCCAGGACAAAATAAAGGCCATTTGCGATGCACTGGCTCCCACCAACAAGGCCGAGCTACAATCATTCTTGGGAATTCTCAATTTCTACCATGCCTTCCTCCCTCACAAGGCGGCAGTAGCAGAGCCCTTGCACAGACTGTTGGCCAAAAGGGCAACGTGGGTTTGGGGTCGTCAGCAAGCTGCCGCTTTCCAGGTGGTAACAGCTTGCTGGCGCACTTTGACGAGCAGCTACCTTTGAGGTTGTGTGCGATGCCTCGCCTAACAGCGCTGCACGAAACCCATCCAGAAGTAGTACGCATGAAAGCACTGGCCCGCAGCTATGTCTGTTGGCCAGGAATTGACGATGCCATAGAATCCTGGGTGGCCCGATGTCAGCCATGCCAGGAGACACGACCAGCGCCGCCCTGCGCCCCGGCCCAGCAGTGGGAGTCCACTCATAACCCCTGGGCCCACCTGCACCTTGACTTTGCGGGGCCCTTCCAGGGGCATCTATTCTTCCTCATTGTGGACTTCTACTCCAAATGGTTGGAGGTAGTGGCAATAGCCTCCACTTCTTCACAGCAGCACTAGGGGCGCTCCGCAGGGTTTTTGCCACACACGGCTTACCAGACACGTTGGTATCCAATAATGGGATGACCTTCACCTCAGCTGAGTTTCAGGATTTCTGTGGCTGGAATTTAATAAAACACATAAGGTCGGCCCCCTTCCACCCAGCCACAAACAGCCAAGCAGAAAGAATGGTTTGGGCTACGAAGGAAACACTCTGCCGCATCATATACGGGGAGTGGGAAGCGCATCTTGCCGAGTGCCTCTTAGCACAGCGTTCCACCCCCAGCACAGTTACCAGCAACAGCCCAGCAGAGCTTCTCATGGGCCGGCGACTGACAACCCTCCTGGATCACATACACCTGAACCGCACATCCAACCTACAAGAGATACCAGAGGTGGTCCAGGCCCTCCAGGGGTTCAACACAGAGGACATGGTGTTTGCCAAAAACTTTGGGGGAGGGCCAGCCTGGATACCAGCATGAGTATCCCGGGTACTAGGGACCATCATGTATGAAGTCATCACAGAGGGGGGATTCACAATAAGATGGCACATTGACCAATTGCGCAGGCGAGAGGCGCCCCGGGGGAGAAAGACAAGAACGCAACCACCCCGACGCCTGATCTAGGTGAAACAACCCCTGAGCTGGAGGAAGCGGAAGAGCCCACAGCTACACCAGAGCCAGCTCCAGCAGAACGGACGGAACCACCCACAACATCAGAGACTGCGGAGGGCCCCGTCCAGCCAACAGAACCCCCCTTGGCACCTGGACTTCTGTAAGGAATGACTGACGCAGAAACCGCGGTGCCACCAGCTCCAGTGCTCAGGCGGTTGACACGAAAGTACCGCAAGCCCACATACCTTAAAGACTATGTTCACTAGGCTTGCGAACTAAGGGGGGAGGGATGTACACTCAAGAGAAGACTTGGATATTCCCGCTGGCTCATTTGAGCCAGGCAGACTGAGCTTGGGGACGTAGGACCAATCACAAGCCCCCACCAGTTTGAATGACCCAATGATGTGCTAGCTCGGGAACCTAGAGATGTATATAAGTTGGGCCTGCAGGTCCCATCGGATTTCATTGTATTGTAACCTTACTATGTGATTCCTAATTAAGAGCTTGTTTTCACTATGTGAGACTCTGCCATGCATAGAACCCACTATATTATAGGTTTTTAAAAGCATTTTGTGACATGAAAGGAGCAAGACAAAAGCCACAGTGTTTCCTTTTCCACAGTCTATGCTACCTCTTCCTTCTCTCCAGCACATTTAAAGGCCACAGATACACCTTCTGGCTGGCTGGGCAGGTTGGTCCCTCAGTCTGTTGTCTGGACTGGAATGGGGAAAGGAAGGAAGTTTCCCCTGAAGCAGCCACGTATTAACACATCAGCATCCAAATCAATATTCTCCTTGACAAGGCTAATTCCACAGAGGCATACTGCCGCCAGCTGTGCTAGAAGGAAAAACCCTGCCAGTCTGGGGAAAATGCTGATGTGGAGGGTCCCTGGGACCGTGGCAATCCTGGGACCACTAAAAGCTTGAGCTCAGGAATCATTGTAAAAGTGCATTTTGTGCAAGGAAGAGAAGAGCTGCATCATGAATTATGACCTTTTCCAGCTAGGTGCGTTTGTATCCAGTTTCCTGTTCAGTTCTCCCTCTGTTTCAGCATCCCTTTTCTCTGCATGCCCCCCCCCCTTTCATACACCAGGCTGTCTGCCTCTCTTGCTGTCTATTTCCATTTTGCTTTTCTGGCTTTTATTACTCCCCACCCCCCTTGTCCTTCTTCAGTCCACCCCCCCCCCTTCTTCCTCCTCCCCTCTACCTCTCATTCAGTACCTTTTAGCTTCTTGATTCCAGCTGAGGGTGGGGGGGGGGGCTTCTGAAGGCAGAAAGGAGGGAGGGTGTGGCACCTGCTTCCCCTGCAGGAAAGGGGAAACTTCTCCTCTCAGACCTTGACAGCAGCTGCTGCTGTTGCTGCTGCAGAGCCAGGAGGGAGGAACCAGCTGTACTGGCTGAACCCAACAACTAGCTGCTTCCCAGCCATTGGGAATTCATCTGCCTCTCCTTTCTCTAATTGCTTGGGATGTTTGTTTGATTTTAACAAACCAGTAAACACTGCCTCAGAAGTTAATTGCTCCTATTTCCAGAGACATAAATTAAAAAAAAGAAATAACACAAATAGATGCTTAGCTGAACTCAGCACCCTACTGTTCATTAGACTAAGTGAACTCAGAACAATGGCAGTGGTAGCTCATTGCCTGCCTGCCAGGCAAACCAGAGTTCAAGGTTAAAGCATCTTGAAATGGACTGTGGGCCCTGATCCTCTTCTCTTAGATCCTTGGCTCCAAATTCCTGCTTAGGTAAACAGCAGCCAAAACAGTTGCTTTTATAATGCTAACTGCTCAGCCAGATAATAAACCTTCAAATGATGTAGTTGAAGAGTTCAAAAATCTGCTATCCAAATGAACTGATTCAGATAAGACATGTTTACAAACACTTAATTGTCTTGATGATGACAGAATCACTCATTGGGACAATGCAGGAGATAAGAAGGAAAGAAAGAGAGGGAACACATAAAGCGCAATAGGAAGCTGTGCAAAAGACAGATGCCTCTGAGACAGCCAGGCAACATACTGTAAAGGCAAAATACACTGAATATCTGGAATATTTATTCCTTTCCAAATTGCTTTATAAACTACTGGAGTAGGAGTAGAAGTTCCACTTAATTATATAATTTTTGGCTGTGCTAGTGGGAAATGGAGCAGGTATCTGATGGCTCTTTTTGATTTCTTGAGTGTTCTACATCCATAGTTATCAACATCCATTCCGGCACAAAGGAATCCTGCTACTGTGCGATAGAAAGCTTCAGAGGGAAGTGCTTTCCTTTTACCTGGTGCCTTCACATCATTTAGGTGGGTTAAGCAGAACTGTTCTTGGTGCTAAATTGTTTCCTCGTACAGGTGTGAAAGGTCCCCCTCCCCCATGCCTGGTGTGTCCATGTTCTTCTGCTTCAATAGATTCCGTTGGCGAAATATCATCTCTTGTATTTCTTAGTCATTGTATCTCGGCAGCCTGTGGTTTTAGGAATTAGTCTTTTCCTTCTATCCTTACATTCAGGCTACTGAAAGAGAATGGGAGACTATGGGTCACATTCAAAACTCTTAGTAGTTTTTGGCAAATATTCATACTTCAGGTTAGTGGTTGAATATATTCAATTTCATATGTGTATTTGAGTTGCCAAAATGATGAAAAGGAGAAATGAGTGGCTGGCTTATCTCCTACCCTGCTTGTCAGAAGTGATAATTCTAGCATTTGCCAGGTAGAGGGGCTGTATCTCAAAGGCAGCAGAAAGTCCCCCCCCCAAAAAAAAAAAAACCTCAAAGAGAGGGAAAGGAGATGGCAAATTGTTGCTAAGAAATGAACATTCATTATTATATGCAATATGCCAGCTGCATTTTGAAAACTGCCTTCTTTGGGGCCAAAAGTGTCTTGCTCTGTCTTACTGAGAACAGAAGCCAAAATCATTAACTTTGAGAATTTTCCATCTGTCCAGATGGCACCTTCGTTTCTTAGCTATGCTGAACAGGAATTAGGTGGAATGGTGTGGCAGCGCATTCAGTTACTTTGACTGTGCTGAGGCTGTTCTGATTCTGACTGCATGGAAAAGTTTGTAAATTGCATACTGTATTTATTGTATAACTGATCTATACATGAGAGGCTATGATTCACTTGCTATTTAGATAGTGGAAAATTTTCTTTTAATTTTTGCTTCTTCTGCCCTAGTTATAGTGTAAAGTTGTCTGTTAATCCCATATCCGATCTGTAAAACTATTAGTGCCACTGTCTAATGTGCTTTTGTAGTACATGTAACGTACTCAGAATGCACACATCTTAACAGTCAGTTTTACTGCTTTCCCGTATCACTCATTGCAGGGTACACATGTTTTAGCTGAAACATGTGTATCTGAAAGATGTGTATCACTTCTGACAATCAGGGTAGGAGATAAACCAGCCACTCATTTCTCCTTTTCATCATTTTGGCAACTCAAATACACATATGAGCCATTGAGCTGAATCAAGTGCCCTTCTCCAGTGCCACCAGGGGCGCAGTTCAGGGCAAGCTTGTCCTGAATGATGACAGATGGGGAGGTACCTATTCCCATACTGCCTGATAAGATCTTGGACAGACCACAGAGGTACCACTTGCCTCTTCAGCCCCTTCTCAACCTGCGTGGCATCTCCTCTTATGTCACCACAGTGAAGTGCATGATGGGCTCCAGAGGCAGTGGCATACACATGAGAGGAAACATCAATTTGACACTCCATGCAACTGCTGTTCAAGTGATTTTCACAAAGTGCTGTTATTCTTGTGTTTGCTTTCAAAGCATTTGTAATCACTTTCTGAACAATGAGCAAGATATGGGAACTTGTGTCTAAAACCAAGGAGAGGGGGCAGTTCTGCTATGCTGCATGCATTTATTGATCTGAGTGTTGATTGTGCAAGTCTGCATGCCTTTTTTCACTCACCTAATAGCTCTCCATGCTTGCTTTGTAACACTGCCTACCTTCTAGAGGTGGCAAATTTCTGCTTCTGCCTGCTCTGCAAATGATAAATTTGCTTATAAAATTGGACTCCACTCTTTTAGTTGTCTGAAATTTGTTATAGGGTTGCCATTGGGAAAGAAGTATAATCCCTGTGAATGCCATCACAATTGGATGAGAAACAAAGATGTTAACAGCCATGGAAAGTGTTTCTTGTTCAAATTCATGGATAATGAATGAATAAGAAAGCACATTAAGTCAAAAGCAAAGTCATTTTGGAAACAAAACCCTAATAGAAAGTGTCACATTAATGGTTGAATGTTTTACTTTTCCTCTCTGTGACTGGGAAAAGGGTGTCCAGCCTCAATTTGTACTTCTATTGTATCTGCCTACTGCTCCCTCCAGGGGGATGCAGTTAGGGTTAGGGCTTATGATGCTTCTTCTCGTTTGTAGATGAGATAATTCAACCCCCATCATTGCTGGAACATTAGATGTCACCGTGTTCTCCTTGTGGTGCCCGGCACCAGAGCACATTGGCTATGCACTAGCCATAAAGGCGCTGTGCTCTACTGTGCATAGGATAGAAGCTGACTTCACAGCTTCACTCATTGAGATGTAGAGTTGAAGTGATATAGAACATTGAAACAGGGGATTTTGATCAAAGAATCAAGTGGAGCCAGATTATGAGAAAACAATTTATGAGCTGATCTGAAATGACTCCTGAAAGTGGATATAAATACATTCCTTTTGGCAGAGATACCTGGAAGTGGGCTAGGAGACAGCTGCTTCCTCCCAACGCAGGATAGAAAGGACTCTAGGGAACCTACAAAATGATGGTGTTTTTTGTTCTGACAGAAGTTAGATCAATGATGAGCTTCTCTCTCTCAAGGCTCAGAAATGGAATTACAGAATTAACCATCTTAGTATTTTCTTATATTTCAAATTCCAAAAATCATACAGTTAAGTTTCAAGAATCTTCTTAGAGAATTATGTTTTAAAAACAAAATATCATTATTTTGGAAACTTAGCTTATGATTTCTGAATTTAGAAGTCCCCTGCTGCACCAAACTGGCCATTTATGTAATGTGCCTCATTTCTTATTAATCATTTGCTCTGTTTTCACACAGAGCTGAATCGACTTTTCCTGAATTAGCATATGTAACATACTGAGTCCAGCAATGGTAATATAATATAAAATACAAGGAGAATTCCATGGGAAGATCATTTGGGAGAATGCATAGGCTCCAGGGAAGCCAAAACTCATGAGCCACCAGGCCTCATTTCTTAGTCAGCTGCTTAGCTTGTCTCCTAACCTTCAGCAACCCACAAATGTATGTCTCCTTCAGGTAAGGTTGTTAGCCCAAGGTGGGGCCTGAAGATCTCCTGGAATCACCACTCATCTGCAGAAGATAGAGATCAGTCCCCCTGGAGAAAATGGCTGCTTTGGAGACCATTCATAGCCCTTTCAGTAATCCAAGTTTGGAGATTTTTCAAGTAAAGAGACACTGAAAGCATTTAGCATTATTGAGACTTTATGGATGAAACTTGGACTATAAATGGTATTTTGTAAACTATATAATAAAATTTGGGCTACGAATGGTGTTTGTAAACTATAAATTTTTGTGCAAATGATATGATTAAGATCTTATTATGAATGTTCATTGAAGTATTATAATTATGGTATTCCTATAGTTATTTTTTCACAGTTATGGTTCTGGTATTAACCTCTAAGTAGAGCTTTGTGTTTTCCCTGAATTACAGCTAGTCTTAAGGTTGCCAGGTCCCAATCACACACTGGTGGGGGATGGGAGGGAATTTCTGGGAGTGGAGTGCTGTGACGTGCCCACATCACGCAGAAATGATGTTGGGGACATCAGCAGGCAATGCTCTGGTTTTTGGGCAAATCCGGCTTCCCAGAGGTAAGAGAGAGTACTTTGTGGGGGAGAGGAGTGTCCAAAAGCAAGAGACCCCAGACCAGTGGGTCTAGCAATCCTAGCTAGTTCTGTCTCCAGACTAGAGAAATCAGCTCCCCTTAAGAAAATGTAGGGTTGCCAGGTCCTACCTTCTCACTGGTTGGGGTATTTGGGGGTGTTCCTAGAGGGGATGAGGACATCATGGAATGTCCCTGATGTGATGACAACATGCAGAAGTGCAGTCATCATGTTGGGGATGTTATGCAGCAACGCTCTAGTTTGAGGGCTAAACTCTATGGTAAAATCACTGTCAAACCATACAGTTTTGCCCCAAAGCTGAAGCATTACTACGCAACATCCCAGACATGATGACATCACTTCCACATGATGTCTTCACATTGGGGATGTCTCATGCAATGTGGCTGTTTGGGGTTAGGGTTTCCCCTGCTAGCTGGCTGGCCAGCAGTGGAAAGGAGCACCAGAAAGTGGGGAATACCCTGCCTGGACTTGGGGACAGGGAACCCTCAGAAAAAGCAGTTTTTAAACTGTGGATTCTGTGGCATCACATTCCTGCTGAGACGCCTGCCTTCCTCAAACTCTACTGTCCCAAAGTTTTGACTTCGAATGTTCAGGAATTTCCCAACCTGGAGTTGACTGCCTCATTACTGACCTAAAGTTAGACTTGAGTCCTGTAGCATCTTAGAGACCAACAGCTGTCAAGAATCAAAGTTCTCTTTGTGAAATATCTGACAAAGTGAGCTTTGACTCTCGAAAGTTTATGAAAATCTTGTTGCTCTCTAAGATGCTACTGAACTTGAATTGAACTCTTTTGTTGAAGACCAACATGGCTGTCCTCTGAAACTATTACTGACCTAGTTCATCTCCAAAATCTGAAGATAAGGACCAACTGGGCTCCTTCTCCTTTGGTCTCTTCTCAGTAGCAACAGCTTATTCCTACTTACAGCTGCTCCTAATCAGTTTCCAGTAGTCCTGCTTAAAACTGTATTATGTTTGACTTGCTGAGTAAGACCCCTGACTTGGATGGTACAGGCTAGCCTAATCTCATTGGATCTTGGAAGCTAAGTAGGATTTTATTTATTTATAAATTCAATTTATGTATCGCTTATTCCCAACTGGCATGCATCTCTAGGCAATTTACGTTTTTTAAAAAGTTAAAAACAAAAACCAAGGAACTACATTTTCCAGATGGTGTCAGTTCTTTTCTACCCCAGTCTGGACTGTGCCTTAGACTCAGGCAGGGCCAAAGCAAAGATAAGAGGGAGAGCCAGAGCTGAGAAAGGGAACCAACAGTAAGTTGTTCTCAGCAGGGTGTAATGCTCTTCTGAGGACATACCGGAGGTAGGCCTAGGTTAGTACTTGGATGGGGGACCACCAAGGAAGTCCAGGGTTGCTCTGCAGAGATAGGCAAACCACCCCTGTTAATCTCTTGCCTTGAAAACCTTGTAGAGTTGCCATAACTCAGCTGCAAGTCGATGGCATTTTCCTCTACAGTGGAGTTCGAATGCATTATTCATATGATTACATTCACCTTCCCTTTCCCTCAACAGGAACCTTGTGAGGTAGGTGGGGCTGAGAAAGTTCTGAGGAAACTGTGACTTGCCCAAGGTCACCCATGGGGATGCCAGCCTCTAGGGAAGAATTACAGTTAATCTCCAGACTAGAGATCAGTTCTCCTGAAGAAAATGGATTCTTTGAAGGGTGGACTCTGTGGCATTGTACTCCACTGAGTCTGTGTCCTCCTCAGGCTCCACCCCCAAATCTCCAGAAGCTTCCCAGCCCTGGAGCTCACAGGCCTATCCCCTACTCTCTCTAGTGGTCAGGGAAGATCTGGCAACCCTAATCACCCAGCAGGCTTCATGTGGAAGAGTGGAGGATCAAACCCTATTCTCCAGTTTAAAATCTGATGTTCTTAAGCACTAGTGTGTGCTGTCTCTCAGAGGTAGTTTGCCATTGCCTATCGTGTTGTGGCCTTAGACTTCCTTGGTGTCTCCCATCCAAATACTAACCAGGGCCAACCCTTCTTAACTTCTGAGATCTGATAAAATCTGGGCCATCCTGGTCAGGGCAGTTGCTTGGGTGTGGCTAGTGGACAGGATGACCCTGACAATTTCATTGGTTTTGAAGGCTTGACAGTAGCTAAAACTGAAGAGCCATCTAGTTCAAAACTTTCTGCTTTTCAGCAAGCCCTTTACTAGTCACAAGATTAGAATATTAATCCTTTTATTAGTATAAGTCAGTCAAGATTTACTGCGGCATTGAGCCATTTACAGAAATATAAAATACTGGGAGCATATTAAGTACAAAATTAAAAATATATACATACATGGGTCTCTTGTAAGGATATCAGTATGTTGTTAAGGTAGCACTTACTCTAGGGGTGGGCAGCTACCAAGAGGAAGAAATAGACCGACCGACAGACAGACAGATGAAAAGGGAAGAACCAGTGTGGTGTATTGGTGAGCATTTCAGATCATAATCTGGGAGAGCTAAATTCTAATCCTCACTTCTGGCATGGAAGTTTATTGGGTGATTAAGACCCAGTCACACATTTCTTCTTACTTACCTCACAGGAAGAGAATGATGGAGGAGAGGAGAATGATGTGAGTCATTTTGGACCCCTATTGAGCAGAAAGATGGGGTATAAATAAAGTAAATAAATAAAATGACATTTGCTCATATGTAAATAGCCTGGACAGAGCTTAAGCACTATATAAAGCCTGTATGGAAAGACTTAAATCAGTTCAATACTTGATGCTGGCTTATGTTTTACACACCATATAGTTTGTGAGTGTATACTGCAGATCGAGACTTAAAAGATATTCTCTGATAAACCTTTGCTTTGAATGCAATATCAGGTGACTGTGAGAAAAGTCATATTACATGACAACACTGTAAATTTGTTTTTGTTTTTTTGGTGTGAATATTGTTGGGAAAAGGTATATGGGGATTTTTCAAAGAAAGTTGTGCAACCAGCAACTGAATGCCTTTGGTCAAATATTTTTAACTGGGTTAGAAGAGTTTGAAACTGGAGTTTCTCAAAACATGAAAGAAATTAGAGTGGATTTATACCATCTGTAGGTCGTATGCATTCAGATGGAGGCTCAAAAGCCTACCAAGTGTCAAACCAGCTGATAGGGAGCACAGCATATCTATGAAGATCTATACATGGAACCATGTAGGATGATGGAGAATGAACATGGCTGTATTAAGATTGTGCTGTATTTCTTCAGATGAGTCACAGCATGAATTAGAGCAGCCTTGAGGCTGTGATGGCTCCTAGTAGATGCCCAGCCATTTCTGATCTCACAGGATATCATATCACGGCACAGGAAGTCTTATAAAGTGTTTGGCTAGCAGAGCAAATGAATTCCCACAAGAAAGGACAACTTTACTGAATATATCAAAGTTAACAGTGAGAGATTGCTTCTGGTCAACAGTTTATGTAAATGCATATGTTCAGTTTATTGTAAGGGTATTCAGAATTCTGGACCAGTGCTTTTGCGGTACAAATTTTCAAGAAAGTATATTTGCAAATAATTGTAAACTTTAGAATCTTTTACATAATAGCCTGATGTTTCCTGATATTTTAAATAAACAACATTTATTTCATTTATACCCTGCCTTCTCTCCAGTGGGCATCCTAAACAGGTTATACCATTCTCTCCTGCTCCACTTTAGCCTTAAAAATTAAATTAGACAATAGCTGGTGGCAAATCTTTAAGGTGCCAGTGGACTTCTGTTTAAGTTTGCTGCAACAGACCAATGCAGCTACCCCTTTGGAATTACTGATAGAAGTTACTGAAGCTATTTTTGGAAAATCACTACTTCATTTACTTTCATCATTGACACCCTGCTTTTCTCCCCAGTGGGGATCAATGTGGCTTGCAACATTCTCCCCTTGTCCGTTTTATTTTCATTATGTTAGGCTGAATGTGCGATTAGCCTATGGTCACTCAGCCATCTTCCATGGTAGAGTGGAGATTTGAACCCTGATGTCCCAGATCTATACTACATTGCCTTTTGAGGGAGCTTAAATCTCATCTTGCCCCTCTTCTTGCTGCCCACTTTGGTTCTCTTTGTCCCTTGGCTTCCACTTTCCCCTTCTCTTGACCCTGGCTCTCCTTTGCCCCTCCCATCATCTTTCCTATGTCAGTTCATTATGCTTCCTCTGTCTCCTCCCCCCTCCTGCCATTGGACATCACTGTGGCCAACTCTTGTGTAAGGGTTTAGGTTGTAATGATGGCCTAAAATGCTGCCCAAATTGCAGCACCCTTTTTGTTGTTGTGATGTCTAGATGTTGCAATCAATCGCGATTTTTATTATCTCCAAACTTTTTAAAGTAAAAATTTTCTGAAAACCCTTGCCAGGACTTCCAGAACCATAAATGTGAATTCTGGCTGACCCCATTGTACTGATATGCTTATTTGAACTGGTAGATCTAAGGATATGAATGCAGTGTAATCAGAAGAAGAAGCATTTTCATTCAGATGTAAAAACCCCTCCCTTGCTTTCATTGGAGCTTATTTCCCAGCAATTGTGCATAGAATTGCAGCCTTGGGCTAAAAAAAAGAATGAATAACATATTTTTGATCTGCAATCCCTTTTGAAGTAAAAGTATCTTACTAACAAGACCCGTAAAGTATAAACAAGAGTCAACACTGATCAAAATGTTCCCATTACATTGCTGTTGTAAGGAAAGAGCTGGGCTTTTTCCACCTGGAGATTTCCCCCCAGGTAGCACAGCATGTCCCACACTTTATTTAGTAGCTTCCACATGATGGTTGAGGCTTCCAGGGCTTTCCATTTTAAGTTGAAGCAAAGGAAAAACTAATGGGCTTTGACCTAAAGATGCTCTGTGCTCTGCCTCTGTGTGAAAGCTCTTCCTGCAGCCAATCAAGGAGGGAGCATAGCTTAGCATCATCCTCAGAACAGCTTTATGCAGCTCCTACATTTCTCCCCTTTTAGCCCTTTAATGGGGCTTTTTAAAAAAACAACAACTCAGCTGAGGTTCAGTTGTTGGGAGTAGGGTTGCCAAGTCCAATTTAAGAAATATCTGGGGACTTTGGGGGTGGAGCCAAGATCAAGGGTGTGACGAGCATAATTGAACTCCAAAGGGAGTTCTGGCCATCACATTTAAAGGGACGGCACGCCTTTTCAATGCCTTCCTTCCATAGGAAATAATGAAGGATAGGGGCACCTTCTTTTGGGGCTCATAGAATTGGACCCCCTGGTCCAATCTTTTTGAAACTTGGGGGATGTTTTGGGGAGAGGCAATAGATATTATACTGAAAATTTGGTGCCTCTGCCTCAAAAAACAGCCCCTCCAGAGCCCCAGATACCCGTGGATCAATTCTCCATTATTTTCTATGGGAATAAATCTCCCTAGGGAATAATAGAGTTCCCAGCAGACATTTCCCTCCCCTCCCCCCGCTTTCTGACGACCCTGAAGCGGGGGGAGGGCCTCCAAACCTGGGGATCCCCTGCCCCCACTTGGGGATTGGCAACCCTAGTTGGGAGTGGGTGGGCTGGCAAGATTATTTATCTGGTTAGTGCTTCTGTGTCAATGTGATGAGTAAAAAGGGAGTGGGGGTGAGTGGTGCCAGCAGTGATTGGCATGGGGACAGGACATGTGAATGCCATCCCTGTGCTCCTCAATGACATTTACTTCTGTTTGCACAATCCATGTACTTAGAAAATGTATTGCAAAGCCTAGGCTTTTTTGTTTTTGTTTTTTACAGTTTCAGAAGGCAGAACAGAAGGTAGAACAGTTAAACTCAAGTCCAGTAGTGCCTTAGAGATCAACAAGAGTTTCAGGGTTTAAATGTTTTGAGAGTCAAAGTTCCCCTCAAAGTACCTGTATGACAAAGAGAACTGTAAAATATAGAACAAGGAAAGTGATGAAATGATTTTTAAATGGACCTCATTCAACTTTAAAATGACAGGTTGTGCATTATATTGTTGTAGATTTTGTGATGTGAGAGGATCTAGGCCTACTAGTCTCACTTTATTCAGTGTAAATTTACATTGTACTACTCTCCATCTTCTCTTTGAGAGACTCAGAAGTTCTCTTATCTAACTTGTCTGATCACAACTCTGATGAAATGTCAGTATCTGTATATCTTTGTGGACGACTCAGACGCTGCCGAACTGTTACCAGCTTCCCAAGGCATTTGTATTTTCTCTAGATGTAAATGTGTTGTAATGCTTCCCACATTATATTTTTATGGATTTCTGATGAGGGAGCAAGATACAAAAACAATTCTTTGTGATCTAAATCTAATGGGACTAACTCAGGGCTGCTCACGTGTGTAGCAGCTACATGCCCATGATTTATGCTTGCTAAAGATATGATCTTCAAGCATGTGATGCCTCCCATGCACACCTTGCTCATGGATATTGGTTCCCCTGTTTGAACCCCACAGCACTGGATAGGTGCCTCTGCAATGGCTGCTGTTAGCCTTTGCTGATCATATATGGAAAGAGGCAATGCAAGCCTGAAGCTCCTAGGAGAGACTGAAACTGTTCTGATTTTCCCCCCACTTATTTTTCTTAACAGGTTGAAAAAAATGATGACATTGACCAAAAGATCGAACAAGATGGCATCAAACCAGAAGATAAAGCTCACAAGGCAGCCACCAAAATTCAGGCTAGTTTCCGTGGACACATAACAAGGAAAAAGCTTAAGGGGGAGAAGAAGGGAGATGCCCAAACCAATGATGCTGAAGTTGGTGAGAAGAAGGAGGAAGTCCTTGCTAATGGTGTGGCTGATGGCAAAGCTACTATTACAGACGTGGCTCCATCTGAGAATGCCCAGCCTGCAGAGGGCAACAAAGAGGGAAGCACCCCAGCAGAGGAGAAAAAGGGGGAGACCACAGCTGACACTGGTTCAGAACAACCTGCCCCAAAGGCTACAACTCCCGCTGCCCCATCAGAGGAAAAACGCTCTCCTGCTGCCGCTGAAACGGAAAGTGCCACTAAAGCTTCCACTGATAACTCACCATCCTTGAAGGCTGATGAAACCCCAGTCAAGGAGGAACCTAAACAAGCCGATGTGCCTGCCACTGTCACTATTGCCGTTAGCCCCACTGCTGCAGAGGATGCTACTGCTAAGGCAACAGCGCAACTCCAAACAGACACGGCAGAGAGTAGCCAAACCGAAGAGAAGACAGGTATGCTGCCACAGGGAGGAAAGCTGACCTTGTACTAGAACTAGAGTGCTGAGGAGGATTCTGGGAAATGGAGAGAATGGTCATGATTATTCCACATGGGACTGTTTATGGCAGTAAGGCAGTAATAGTTTTAAGGACTGCCCCAGAAAGCAGCCATCTGTCCTCAGAGGGACATTTGGGACAATATCTGGATACAAACTTTGGTAGGATTGCAGTGGGGAGAGATGCTTCCCATACCACAATACTTTTTTCTACTTCCCCCACTCAACCCTACCAAATTTTTATCAAGATTGTGGGGAAAATATTATGCTCTGTTTCACTCAAAAGGCAAAGTTTGTTTTGAAACAAACAGATTCAAAACTTAATAGTTGATAGCTATTCAGATAATTTATTTAAAAGCCTGTCTACCTGCTGTGTGCCAAAATACAACTTTGGCCAGCAGACTATTGGCTGGAGAATAGATTAGCCCATGAGAATACAGAGAGGGAAAATGCCACTGTTGAAACAGCGTATTCTGCTGTATATAGTGACATAATGGTCGTATGGAGTTCAATGGGAGGTTTACCATAAGGTTTGGTCAGGAGGGTTTAGTATGTGGCAACATGAAAAAGGAAATAGATAATTATGAATAGCCTGAAACCACCATGGGAAGTTGTAGGAAGAATCTGCAGCAAACACTAAATCTGGTAGTAGTGATTCCCTTTCCCCAGGGAGCCCCGAGAACTGCTGCCTGTGTGCAATTGTGATGCTGCAGGAATCTTTAGAACAAAATTCTTCAAAACAAATTTTTTATAGTGTGGAAAGGGGAGAGCTATGGCAAATTAGTATAAAATCATTACAGAGTTATAGTATAGATGGCACTAAGACTGTTTTGCATATGCTAGTAGGCTTTTCTTTTATAAATATCTATGTGACTTATTTGGGTCAGGGGAAAGAATCACTTGTGTCAGAAAGCAACAATCCAACTCTAAAAGATCAGGTAGGAAGATCAGCCAAACTAAAAATCTATCTATTCTCCTTGGGTCATGCTTTTTCTTGGCTTAACTCCAAATGACTTGAATGGAGACCAGCCAGAAATGATTTCAAGTCACAGTCTTTGCCAAATGGATCTGTAAATCTCATGAGAAAGCAGTGTCTCCTTTACCCTAAAGCTAGTAATCAAGAACTTATAGTGGGGTGAACTAAATAAGCAAGGGCATATAGGTTGTATGATATATCATGTATAAATACATAAGTTCCATTATTCTAGTTGTCAAAAGTTATTTATTTTAAACAGACTTTCCATGGTGTGTGCAAGAAAAGGCAAGGGAGAAAAGATGCTTAAGGCATTTGCAATAGAGACATGTCAAAACTGGCTACGAAACCTATTCATTTCCACAAAGTCCTGTCTAGCTCAGTGCAAGTATGCCAGCACATATGGATGGTAGAATGTGGCCCATGAAGAGGCACTGGGTGCTGGTGGTCTATCCCAACTGTGGCAAATCTTGCATGACCATCTGCTGATTTCTCATTGTAGCAAGTGGCATGTAGCAAAAGCAGGCATATTCTGCAGTAATTACAGTAAAATCCTGTGGAAGGCTACACTGATATGCGCCTACCCGTATAAGACTTTATATAAAAGCTCACTAGAATGAACCATATCATGGTAAGTAAAGGTCATTCACTGCATGGTGACCAAAAGGCCTGAGAATGGTTAATTTCACCTTAAGTGAAATGTAAATCAAACTTGGAGAGTCTGTCTTAGGCGAAATATCTGTTCTAAGAGGCATTTCTGTTACTAAAATGTCTCAGGAAGGCTTTGCATAGCTCCACTGAGCTCTCTGTATTATTCAACAATCTCTTGCACTGCAAATGCTTTGAACATTGTACATGTCAACCTGAGAACATCAGGCTCCCATTCCCATAGCTGACTCAGCTGATTATGCATTTTGCATTTCATATATAGTTTAATTTTTTCCACTGAACATTCAGACTGAAATGAGCTGCCCTCACCCCCCCCCCCCCCACAATAAGGCCAGGGGAAAGAATAGCACAAAAAGTGGTAGGACTGATTAAATTTATTTTTTAAGAATAATAGTGGGGTATTGATTAAGTAGATTGCCCTGTTAGCAGAAAATTGACTTTTGTTCAGAATTAATCTGAATAAAAATTGATTCCAGTATTTGCTCACCTTAATTGGCTCTAAATTCACATGGACTGTACACATCATAGAATCACGAAAAAAAATCAACACACACACACACAAAATCTGCTTCTATGGATAATGTGGTTTTCTAGGAGCTCCTGAATAAAAAGTAGAGTAAATAGACTGATTGAATACAAATTTCACTTCTATAACACAATTATGATCTCCCAGTTCTTTTGTAAAAGCTACTCACTCTTCACAATTTTCCTAGCCCTCAACAGCTTTGCTTAATGTACCAGAATAAGAGGTGGCGCAGAAACCTGCCATGGTCTCATAACTAGAAATCTAGATCTTTATCCTCAGTTATCTACATCTCGCTAGTGAAGAATGGATTCACTCATTGGAGCTCTCTTCCACACCATTCCATAAACCTTGTTTCCATCACATTCTTTGAGAAGAATAGCTATCTTTGTTTTTCAGTTGGTGGCAGCTGCTAGTGTTTCCTGTGCTTGTCTCTGTGTAATGTTTCTCTCTTTCCCTTTCCATAACTGAGAGTGTTCTTCATTGTAGGTGGAAGCACAAAACTGCTTTGCAATTGGTTGACATTTCCCTTGTTAGTTACAATGGGTGGATATGCCCTTCAGGCCTGCGCAGAGGAATTTTTTAGGTGAAGCGCAGTGTGCGCGGTACTGGCTCCACCCTTTCACCTGGGGGTCATCTGCCATGGCCCAGTAAGCCGGGACGCCGGCAGTGAGTCCTCCAGGTGGTAGGTGTTACATTAACGAGCTCTATCCGCCCAGGTTTGATGTTAGAGTTTTCCTTCTCTTAGGCTGACGAAGTTGGTGGGCCCAGCCTGCCCATCCGGTTATACCGCCGGACAATTCAGTCACACCATGACGTAGCAAACTCTGTGAAAACGGGGGGGACCAGCGAGAAGGTGTTGCTACGGATGCAGTAATGCAGGAGAGGCCATTGCAGTGACCATCTGCCAGGCATAGCCAGACAGTGACCACGCGGCGTTCACTACACCGGGAGAGGAGAGGCTATGTATTGCGCATGCACTTCCCCTGGGGGGGTAGGATTCCCAGAGGGAGCCCACCCCCCCCCATCCCCCAACCCTAAATCAGACAGGACCAACCCTAAATCAGACTTTTCCCTGCAGCCGCTGTGGCCGGACCTGCCTGTCCCACATTGGTCTTGTCAGCCACCAGCGAGCCTGCAGCAAACGTGGACTATTGCACCCTTCTTAAATCTTCGTTCGCGAAGCCAAGCCGAGAGATGAGACAATGGGTGGTGAAAGGTGGATTTGTTTTAAGGATGGATGGTCCTAGTTCTTTTCTGTGTCCACAGGGGGATGACTCTTTCTTACAACAGGAGTCCATAGCAATAATTAAATTGGTAGAACTGTTATAATCATTACAACAAACAAAACCACCCTCACCATCCAAAACTCCCATCCTTAATAAACAAGGAGTTAATATTTAAATAGCATTAGTTCCCTGTGACCATGAGAATGACAATCATGAGGAGGACACAAAAAGTTTGTGAGGAGAAGAGGCTACTGAACAGGTGAATGTGTGCTAAGTGGTACAGCATTTTCTTTGCATGCAGAAAGTCCAAAGATCAAGCTCTTTCATTTATAGCTAAATCATTTCATATAGCGGGTGTTGGGAAAGATCTTTCTCTGCCTGGGCCACCACCATTCACTGTAGACAATATGGAGTAATAGATGGACCTAAGTGACTTATATTGAGTGAAGATGATACCTTCTTATATGTTCAGCTATCCCAACTGCAAATGTTCTCCATAAATGTTCAGCTCTCCCTACTGCATAAAGGGAGAGAAAGTACCCTTCTCAGGAAAGATACCGGATGGTAGAATTGAGCTTTCCTGGGAATTTCCCTTAACTTCATGAAAAGGTTTAAATCTTACTTTAAAATGATGGCTATCATTTTGATGAGCAAAGGCTGGCTCAGGAATGGATGATGGAAGGCTGCCAGAAAATAAATAAATACAGTTGGCTACCAGTCAGTATCACTGGTTGGCTAATTTCCGAGGCATACTTGGCTATTGCTCCTGAAAACAGTAAATGCAGGTCAGCCTTCACTTTTGCTGTAGTGTTCATTAGAGTTATATTTTATTGTTGTTATTGCCTCAGTCTTCTAATCCAAGGGCATGATCTCATGGGAGACATTGACAGTGAATGAGATCAATGTTTGGGAGAATTATTGTGTCATCTGAGAAAGGAACAGAATGAAGGGACTGACTGGAATAGACATAGAAAGTGTATTACACATTCCCACATCAGTGGTGATGAGTACTATCCAGTAACTGTCTATACAGGGTATGAATATATTTCTTATATTAGTGCTAGATGTGCTGATGGAATCCTTTTCAAGCTTACAGCAGATATGCTTGCATTTCTATGAAGATATCAGAAGCCATTGTGAAAATGGGGGCAAAGATGAACATCATAAACAATACAAAATTGCCTAAAGCAAGATGTTCATGAAGTATCTACTCGATAGATACTTCACGGGGAGTAAAACTGATGTAACGTTGTTTAAAACCTGGGCATGTTCACTAACAATCAACAGTTGTAGAAACAAAAATGAATGTATTCACAATGACATTTTTCATACCATCCTTTGCAAATACGCCACCACCCACTGATCATGATAGTGTCCAGAAATGACAGCCACACACCTCAGTGCACAGTGAAGATCAAATTGTCTCCATGATATAATCTAACCTGGCACATGTATATCTTCCACACACAATGAATGAGCAGGCAGGCATAAGTGCAGCCATCCATTTCAGTGCTTCATGCAGACAGGGATTTGAATCTCCAAAAAGCGCAAATACATGCTATCTTGCCAGAAAAACAGTCACAGCCAAACAGAGAATGGAGGAGTACCGTTTTAATCAATTCATCCACCTATTCAATAGAAAGGAAAAATGGCACTGACTTCCCAGATGGAAAGTTCGAGACCATTGCTAGAAATAATACTTCTCCAAAAAGTAAACATTCATTAGCATACTCTAAGCAAAAGAGAAACAAATGCTTTGCAGGGGGGAGAGCCTCCTGTTCTAGGAGGGATAGAAGAATCTACATCAGAAAATGCCCAGTAGTTTAGGGTGAAAGAACAGAGGTAAGGCAGGGATCATAGAAAATAAATAGCTGGTTTGAATCCCACCCTGGGACGATGTTGAGGCTTATCTTTCAAAATCCTGACAGCTACAGTGATTCTACAGAGTAACTCCCTAACTAATCAGACATACATAGGAGAGCACAAAGAACAGAATCATGGTGAGGCTTTTGTAGTATCCCAAGACTCCAAGTCATACTTTTTTTCTCTTCCTTTGTCCGCCCAAACATATGCGTAGTACAGCACAGCTCACATATAAACCAGGACACGTGGGGTTGTAGACCAGTGGAAAAGTACAGGCTTAATTTACAAGCTGTCCCAGATTTACTCCCTGACCAGGCCCTTACAGCGGAAAGGCAGTGTTCATAGAATCACAAAGTTGGAGGGGCCTCCACAGTCATCTCATCCAACCCCAACACAATGCAGGAAATCCACAAATACTTCCCTTCCCATGCATATACATCCCCAGTAACCCCTGCTCTAAGCCCAGAAGATGGCAAAAATCTCCAGGATCCCTTGTTAATCTGACCTAGAGAAAAAATTCTGACTCTGAAGTGTCAATCAGCATGGGTGTGTAAGAAGGGGCCACAAGAACTAAACTCTGATGTAACTCTTCCTGCCCTCCTCCTCATGATCTGCCTAATTCACAGAATCAGCATTGCTGTCAGATGGCCATCTAGCCTCTGTTTAGAAACCGCCAAAGAAGGAGAGCCCACTACCTCCCAAGGAAGCCTGTTCCACTGAGGAACTGCTCTAACTGGCAGGAAGTTCTTCCTAATGTTTATTCGAAAACTCTTTTGATTTAATTTCAACCCATTGGGTTGAATTCTGTGCCATCCTCTATATGACAGCCCTTCAAGTACATGAAGATGGTGATCATATGCCTCTCAATCATCTCCTCTCCAGGCTAAACATACCCAGCTCCTTCAACCTTTCCTCATAGGACTTGGTCTCCAGACCACCATTTTCATTGCCCTCCTCTAGACATGTTCCAGCTTGTCTATATCTTTCTTAAATTGTGGTGCCCAGGGCTTTTTTTGTAGCGGGAACTCCTTTGCATATTAGACCACACACCCCTGATGTAGTCAGTCCTCCTGGAGCTTACAGTACCCTGTACTAAGAGCCCTGTAAGCTCTTGGGGGATTGGCTACATCAGGGGTGAGTGGCCTAATATACAAAGGAGTTCCTGCTACAAAAAAAGCCCTGGTAGGGCCCAAAACTGAACACAATATTCTAGGTGAGGTCTAACCAGAGCAGAGCAAAGCGATACCATCCTTCCATGTGATCTGGACACTATACTTCTGTTGATGCAGAAAAATTAAAAAATTATTATTATACTTCTGTTGATACAGCCCAAAATTGATTTTGTCTTTTTAGCTACTACCTCACACTGCTGACTTATGTTCAGTGTATGTTCCACTAAGACCCCTATATCTTTTTTGCATATACTACTGCCAAGACTGAAGGCTTCATGTAGGAAGCTCTCTGACATATCACTCCCCAGAAGATCTTTCATTTTGCCTATTCCCTTTCATCTCACACAACCACACCTTCTTCATGTAGTTTTGATCAGTTCCTACTAGCAGAGTTTAACATTTGTCATTTTCTTCTCACTTCATTACATCAAATTACATCAATTCTTGATTTCCTATCACATCAGGAATAGCCTGCGGGTGGGGAAGAGGTTCAGGCAGGTCCTGAGTTGTGGAGACTTCCTCCCCTTACTCATTCAAGATCCTGTCCAAGATATCTAGCCCTGATGGGATATTATCATGGGGGCACCCAGTGTTTCTGACCTGGTGTGTATTCTCCATCAGGAAGACTGTTGAGTTGAGCAGCCATGTTTCTCTACTTCTAACCAAAATATAAATGAATTGAAAGAAGAACAGCTTTTATCGAACCAGGTAAGTTGTGCAGAGATTCCTGCTAATAACACATAGAAACAGGGCTATCATTTATTTCGGTTACATGACAAAAACCAGGAAACCTGTACAGCTTTCCCCACCAGTGCACACCATGCTAGTTATTGCTGCATCTGTTATATAACTATATTGCAAATAGGGCTGCCAAACCCCAGGTCCGGGCGAGGGTTCTCCCGCATGGGAGGTTCTCAACCCGCAGGCCCACATTGGGCCAGTGGGGAGAACCTCCCCCAACATCGCTGGCGCAATGACGTCACCCGGAAGTGATGTCATAAAAATGGCAGCGCCCATGCGGGGCCTCTGTAGATGTGTCCAGGAAAATTCTATGGTTTTCCTGGACGCTCTAGCTATTTGGGAGGCAAAAACTCTATGGTGCGTAGGTACCATAGAGTTTTTACCTCCCAAATGGCTAGATCATCTGGGGAAACCATAGGGTTTTCCTGGAAACGCCTAGAGTGGCCCTGCATGGGCACTGCCATTTTGATGACATCACTTCCGGGTGACATCATCGTGTCGTGCACACGCTCTGCGCATGAGAGTCCCACACTGTGGCAAGCTGGGGACTTGGCAACCCTAGTTGCAAACACCCGAGAAAGGCATGGGAGATCAGGCAGGATGAAAGTGGCAAGCCTTCAGATCCGCAGCTAGCTTTCCACTGTGGTTATTACATGCTTTGCCAGTGGCCTATATGGCACAGGGGTGAGGAGAATCCTTGCCTCTATGAGTGTGCAAGCAAAGACTAAAGTAATAGCTGAAGCAAACAAAACTAGTGATATTCTTCCATTCCATGTGTCCTAACCCAGTGCCCTGTCTAACAGTGATTGTGCCCAATGGTGGCTTACATCTCATGATTTACCTATTACAGGTGATAATATGATGATTAATATTTTTTATTTTTGTTTAGTGGATTTATATTCTGCCTTACCCCATTAACAGCCTCTGGGTGGATTAGAACAAAATCAAACAGTTAAAATCAATAAAACAAAATTAAACAGCTAAAACCACCCTGTTGCAGAGCAAGAGACAAGATTGATTTACATTAATTCAGTTTCCAGCTGTATCACAAGGGGGGGGGGGGGGGACAAGGACTTGCAGGGAGCATCTAATGTCCTTTCCCCCTCTATTTCCTATTTCCCTTACCCCTCTATTTCCCTTCTGTGAAAACCCCCATAGCTTCCCCCCTTTTCCTAACTTCTTTCTCTCTTTCCAGCCCACCAGCTAAACTACCCTTATCTGTCCCTCTGTATTCAACTTTTCTTCTGTCTCTCCTCTTGCATTGACTACCTGGAAAAACAAAGTTGCACAGTATCCACTGTCACACTGGACCCAGTTGTGTGGTGGGGAGCCCACAAGGACTACTAACCCATGTAGCCACCAAAGTTCCCTTCTAATCTATGCTAAGGGGTGCTGGTGTGCAAATTTTTACCAGGCAGTTCAGGGATTTTTGCCTCAGCCCACAAGAGAAGTTGTTATAGCCTATGGGACCCTTTGACTACAATGGTCCGCACAGGCTATAATGAAGCCAGGAAAATCAACCTTTTTTGCACACCCCTGTTAGGCTTTTCAGTATGATTTGTAAGCTGTCTTGAGTAACAGGGAAAAGTGGGATATAAATATTTGAATAAATAAGTAGTTTGGGCAGGATGATAACATTTAAGCAACTTCCTGTTTGTTAGGTTAGGCAGGGTTCTGACAGTGGTTGTTTCATGTCTGTTATACTTGACCTGAAATGCTGGTTGTCATATTTTACTAAAAAAACCTTAAAGTAGACTATAAGAGTCCCCCCTCCCCCTAGTGCTGGTATGTTTTCTGAGGCTCAGCCCAGGATGACTATCTGAGGCCAAGTCTACCAATATAGTGAACTAGGGTGGGTACCTGTTCTCTGGAGGCCAGGTCTACCAGTATAATGGACTGGGGTGTGTATACCTGTTCTTTGGAGGACAGGTCTACCAGTATAGTGGACCAGGGTGGGTAGACTTGTCCTCAGGAGGCCAGTGGAAGGAGGTGAGGAAACATGTTCTCTGGAGACAGGTCTACCAATATAATGGAAAGGGTTGGGTAGACCTGTTGAGAGCCAGTTTGGTGTAGTGGTTAAGAGTGGTGGACTGTAATCTGGAGAACTGGGTTTGATTCCTTATTCCACATGCAGCCAGCTGGGTGACCTTGGATCAGTCACAGTTCTCACAGATCTGTTCTATCAAGAGCAGTTCTCTCAGAGCTCTCTCAGGCCCACCTATCTCACAGGGTGTCTGTTGTGGGGAGAAGAAGGGAAGGAGATTATAAGCCACTCAGAGTGAAGGGCAGGGTATAAATCCCAGTTGTCGTCTCCTCCTCCCATCATCATCATCATCTTCAGGACCGCCTCTCCCCATATGAACCCCCCGGGCTCTGCGGTCTGTTGCTCAACATCTTCTCATAGTCCCTGGTCCTAAGGACGCCTGGCTGGCTTCGACGAGGGCTAGGGCCTTTTTAGTCCGGGCCCCTGCCTGATGGAATGAACTCTTGCTGGAATCTGGGCCCTGTGGGACTTATCAAGGTTTTGCAGGGCATGTAAGACGGAGCTCTTCCACCATACTTTTAATTAATCCAGCGGGCATCCTTGAAAGTCATCACTTCCCCCAGCATTTCACCATTATGGTGTTATGTTATGCTGTTAGCCATCAGTTGCATGAATTTTACTGCCTATGTCTGTAAGATGGTCTACTGTACTACTCCTGTTTTGTAATATCTGTTTTTATGATATCATTTTAACTATTGTTTTATTGTTGTAAACTGCCCTGAGCCCACTTGCAGGATAGGGTGGGATATAAATCTAAAAATTAAATTAAATCAAACAATCATCACCATTACCACCGCATAAGAACGTAAGAGAAACCATGTTGGATCAGGCCAGTGGCCCATCCAGTCCAACACTCTGTATCACACAGTGATCAAAAAACCCAGGTGCCATCAGGAGGTCTATCAGTGGGTCCAGGACACCAGAAGCCCTCACCCTGTTGCCCCTCTACCACTACCCCCCCCACCACCACCACCAGATCACTCACAAATCAGGGTGACTTATGAAACTTGTGTGGTATCAAGTCATCTTGTGGTTGTTGTTGCGCCTGACACTGATTAGTCATCCCTCAAAGGCCAAACCAACCTTGGAAAGGGCCTTCCCCCTGCCCTTTACGGACAGAAACCAAGTATTGCAACTGGCAATACTGTTGTGGTTGCACAGCGTAGCCACAAAGGGCATGTGTTCCTTAAAGCTACAGGTTTTGCTTCCGTTATTTGGGGTTTATCCCCCAGTGGGTTTTTTTGTTTTTAGATTTCATGTTTTTCTTCAAACCCTGGGGCCTTTTTCAGTTTTTTAGAAAGATATCTTCATCACTCCAGATGCAACCATTTTGAGAATCAGATATATTGATCGTCATTGTATCTGAGTTCATTTGTACCTGCTGTTAGCAAATTCTGTGTTTATTTCTGTTTCACAGATTTATATTAACTGAGCAAACACTGGATCCCTGAGTCAGCAGTGTGAAGATTAACTGTAATAGGTTATCTAGATATTCACTGAATTTTCTTTTTCAGTAGCTCTCTGTACAATTGGCTGAATGTGCAGCTGCATTTTTAAATCAGTGCAGTATAGATCTTGTTTCTGTGTTGAAATCAGGTTTGATTAAATTTGTTTATTCATTCATTAAATATCTCTATATCGTACCTTTTCCCTCACTAAGACTGAAGGTGTCCTACAATATGCTAGAGCAAAAATCATAGTAAAATATATCGTATGTAGAATATTTAAGATAATTGCTGTTAGGGAAATCAAGATACCAGAAATTCATTAGAAACGCCATAAAATCTAAATAAGGCTTGGATCCAGACTAAATCAGCAGTGTCCATTGATTCCCCTCAGGTCATTCCAAAGGGCCCCCTATTCTCCTGAGCAGTATTCATGAGATCAGTGGGCTGCAGTGGAAGGAGAGAGGCGGGGAACTTCCATTTTGTGGAAGGAAAATTTAGTCTGGATTGGGGCTGCCAGCTCCAGGTTGGAAAATAGTTGGAGATTTTGTGAGTGGAGCCTGTGGGATTTGGGCAGGAGAGGGACTTCAGTGGGGTATAATGCCATACAGCCCACCTTTCAAAGCAGTAATTTTCTCCAAATCAGGTGATCTTTGTTACTTGGAGATTAGTTGTAATCCCAGGAGATTTCCAGATACCACCTGGAAGTGGGCTGCTCTAGTCTAGATCCAGCCTACAGATATGGCTGAAACATTTCATGTAACTCTTTTATTCTACATAAAGGGACCCTCACCTTCATGCACCAAGGCCTGCTCAAACTTTTTGTGAACAACTTGCTGTTTAGTTTCTGACTAGTTTGCAAGGTCAAACAGACTAAATATGATTTAATGGTAAAAACAGTGAACTGTTCTTGCTCCTGCATACCTGGGCAGCAGCTTGTACAATATGTAGACAGACATTATTTTAGCATTTCCTCCTGAAAACATGCATATTAATTGTAAACCCATGTGGGATGCCACCTTCAAGCATTTAAGCAACCACAAGACCCCTTTATGTATAACTTGTTCCATACCTGCACAGTGTTCTGTTTTAGTTGGTCTTAATAAAAGGTGCAATATTTACTTGAAAGGAAAATGATTAAATAGAGGAAAATCCCCCTAGAAAAAGGTTGTTCATATGACAGTGGCATTTATGCAGATTTAAGATAGAACTCCTTTTTTTCTTAGAGGGTACAAGAGGGAATAAACTAGTCTTCTTTTAAGAAAAATATGGTATTACATGTCCTTTGTATTTGAATTTTAATATGGACCAAAACTGTCAACTATTTCTTTTGTATACTACAGCTATTTCTTCTGAGATTGAATGGCTTGGTCACAATTTTCAGGAGCAAGGGAGTTTTGGAATTCTTTAAAGAAAAGTGGGAATTGCTTAGAGTTTGGATATGACTCTTCCTCCTACCTTTAATAAAGAAGATCCAAAAACATTTCCTGCTTTGGTTTTCAGCTCCTATATCCTAAATTGTGGCCTGCGCTGTTCTTGGTCCTGAAACTGATTTGGGTCCTGGATGTATAATCATACTGTAAGGTCAGCTGGATCTGTTCCAGGGAAGCACAGATTTTTTGTTCCATGTACTGTCTGGAATAATTAAAAGACCATCACTTTTAACATATGGACAGTGTTTTCCTCTCACCTAACTTGAGCATGTAACTGCTCAATAGCTGATATCTCCTTTTATATGTTCTTTCTCTGTAAATCTGCTTTTTCTCTTGAATATGATAAATCAGCAGAACTAGTATCAATTTACCTCTTCTTATACATAGCTTTTTACTTGGTTAACCTATTGAGTTGGCCCTTTCCATTGTCTTTTTCTCCATTGTCACTCCCGCTCTGTGGAATGGGTTCCCTGTGGTGCTGTGAGGCCATTTCATTTGCCAGGGCTTTTAATGTAAACTGCAGGTATCTCTTGAGAGTAGAGGAAGTTATTTGGGGGCTTTATTGCATTGTTTCTAAACTGTATTGTTTTAAATTATAATTTGTAAGTCATGAGAAACTTTTGAATAAATAAATAAATTTTGGGAGTCTGAAGAACTTATGACATTGCAAATCTAAAGTGAACTAACTAACTAGTACTGTTTCTATTATTGAAGAATCTGTTTAATTAATAGTCTGTTTTTGAGTTACGGTATACTTTGATATTAACAACACAACTAAAGTAATTGTGCTGTTCTAATTCATGAATCCTGGTAATACAGGGTTAAGATGCATCTCCAAAGATTTTCCAGTCCCATAACAGAACCATAAGGTTTATTCTGAATCACAAACAATATTTGGAATCTGTATTTATAGCAAAAGGTTTAAACTTCTTTCTTGTCATGTAAGGGGCTTTGTATGAGAATGACTGGAAGATGGAAAGACCACTCCCATATAACTGAATAAAGCAAGCAATGCTACATGATTCAAGTAGCATAAAATCCCCTTGGACTGTTAGCCAATCTGACCTCAAATTTCTGATCCACTTCTATAGATTGTAATGTAGCTTAGCCTCATGATCTCTGCCATTTATTTCCTGTCTACTAAAAAAACCTTGCATAACACTTTAAGGAAATATGTAGAGAGCTTAGATTTGGGAATAATTACTACAGTGAGCAATCTTTTCATAGTCTGAATCTGTCTGTGCTGTTTTAGAGTGTTTTTTGTGATTATACCAGTGCCTATCTTGAGTAACTATGAATGGTAAAAGCAAGTTTTCTCTGCGAAGTCCACTTAAAACGATGTTATTAAAATCAAATGGCTTCATTCCAACTCAAATACTACATGTCTAATTTTCTTATTTTTTTTTTAAAAAAGGTTTTATTGAAAATTCAACATCAGATACAAAGACAAACAAATGACAATAAGTTGTCATATGCCAAATATAGATTGTCACATTACAAAGTTCCAACAAAAGTATGTACTTCACAATACAATAGGCCTCAACGCCACAAAAAACTAAGCCACAAATAACTATGCCAATCAGGAGAAAAATGGTGTCCAAGGGTCATAGTAAATAACCAAGTATAAATTAATTAACAGTAAAACATAGGGGAGGGACAGTGGCTCAATAATAGAGCATCTGCTTGGTAAGCAGAAGGTCCCAGGTTCAATTCCCGGCATCTCCAACTAAAAAGGGTCCAGGCAAAAAGACATGAAAAACCTAAGCTTGAGACCCTGGAGAGCTGCTGCCAGTCTGAGTAGACAGTACTGACTTTGATGGACCAAGGGTTTGATTCAGTATAAAGCAGCTTCATATGTTCATATGTTCAAAACATCTATAACACAATTCTGATCTGTGACGGAACCAGCCCGATTCTGCCTTCAGACCCGGTCCCGTCAACTTCCTATTGAGTCGCCAACTCCTGGAGGGAGCTATTTCTCCTCTGGCCACTTGGGCTCGCTGCCACCACCTGCTCAGTCTAGGGGTTCAGATTGAGAGGAACAGGACTCCCAATCCCCCTCTCCAGCTATGAGGCCAGGCCTCAAGGTCCTCTGCCACCCTGTACTTGGGTATCACAGAGACCACAGCACTTCTTTGGGGAACCCCTGGAGGATTGGCACCTTATCCAACTGCATGCCTTCTCCCTTCCCCGGGGCCCCCTTCATAAAGCAGCGTGGTCTAAGCGGTCGGGATCTATGTGGTACAGAGTTTGACTGCCAGCATTAAAAAAAAAATGTTTAATAAGAAGAGAAAGAAAATTAAAAAAACAAAAACAAAACCAGTTACATGTAAAAGTTTAGCACAGCACCTGAATAGCAACCAGAGGACAAATAAAGGTGGATTTAAACGCATCTGCTCATCCCTGGTGTAAACTGGCCCTACCTTGTGAATGACTGCCTTGGGGCCACCCCCACAGGCAGGAGCCCAGGCCACCAACCTTTCTCCTTCAGTGCCAGCTGTGGACTGCCTTTTCCTGCCTAACTCAAATAAAAAGAACAAAAGAACTTCCTGCCCCTCTAGGAGGCTCTCCCCCTAGAGGCGCTGGTTTAACTCTGGAAGGGAGGAGGGGTTGGAAGAAGGCTAGGCCAAAGCCTACTTTAATAGTTTAATGATCCCTCCCAATGAAGCACCAACATTGACTAAGATGGCGTTTCTCCACATGATCAAAAAGGTCTTTGTTTTGAGCAATAAAATTAAAAACAGGTACCAGAAATTATAATAAAGAGAGGCATAGTAAGGGTCTATTATTTTCTTCTTTACTCATTTTACTTCTTTCTGTTTGCTTCTCTAAACCATTGAGGGGGCAAGATTCTTTAGTGCAATTGCACTGCAAGTCAGTGTAAATTCTGCAATACAACCAGTGAATGATCATTGAGACACAAAATTTATATATACCAGAAATGTCAAGAATCCAGTTGGCTATCTTGGATTATATATCACTGTAGTGGTAGTGTACCTTGGTGATCTCAGATTTGGCCAAAGGGGGAGGGAAGAACACAGCATGTATTTCTGTCTTCCCAAGGGAAAGATCTGACTAAAAATGGTCAATCCAAGTAAAGCATAACTTTTCCTAATTTAAAAAATGTTATTTTCTGTGGAAGCATCATAACTCCCCTATTTGCATCCTGTAACAAGACTTCCAATTTCTGGATTCGTGTGTACTCGTGTGTGTGGCTAGCTACACCTACAGGAGACACCTGACAACACTGAACTAGGACAAACTGCATGCTGATATAAGTAGAGTCATGCAGCTCTTAAAGGCACAGCATTAGCTTTTTGGAAGAGATGGCAATGTAAAACAGAAGTGGTAGCAAATTGTACAGAATTGACTGCCCATCGTGTGCAGTATACCAATCGCTATGTTGTGCACAGTGGATAGAGAATCCCTTAATATCAGAATCTAATAAGCTGAAAATTTCAGCTGTGCACTATAAGCTCCTATAGTGTCTGTTGGGATTTTGTGCTCAAAGGAGCATATCTAAGAGAGCAGTCAAGGTTATGTAGTCTGTACTTCATAATGTGGATTTCACAACTGCCACCTATTTCAGGGAAGAAAGATCCACAGAACATTCCTTGAGTGCATAAATTCTGGCAGGCTAAAAACATCTAGTTAGTGGACTATTCCACAAGTACTTTCTTATTTCTGAAAACTATAGAATCATAGAGTTGGAAAGTTATGCTACCTTCGAAAACTCAAGAATGTTCTCATATATGGTAGCATATATTGTTTCAATCTATAAAAGGAACAGCTGGTGGTATCTGATAGAAACTCTTCTGGTAGAATTCCAGTTGTGTAACTGTGAGATATAAACTTTATATAGAGGCAAGAACCAAGGAATGAAAGAAGACTGGGGTGGGGGGAGCTGTTCTGTGAGTAGTCATCTAGTCCAATCCCCTGCACAATGCAGGAGATTCACAACTACCTCCTCCCCATATCCCCAGTCACCCCTACTTCATGTCCAGAAGATAGCAAAAAACCTCTAGGATCCCTGACCAAATTGGCCTGGAGAAAATTGCTTCCTGATGCCAAAATGGCAATCAGCATTTCTCTGAACATGTAAGAAAATGTCATGAGAATGAAGCACTGGTTGTTTTTTTAAAAGGAAAATGAGATACTATGCACATCATTCAATGCATGGGAAATTCATACTACCTTAGAAAACTCAAAAATGTGTTCATATATATGATAGCCTATATTGTGCCAATCTATAAAAGGAACAGCTGGTGGTATCTGATAGAAACTCTTCTGGTAGAATTCCAGTTGTGTAACTGTGAGATATAAACTTTATACAGAAGACAGAAACCAAGGAATGAAAGAAAGGGGTAGGGGAGCTGTTCTGTAAGTCATGTCACAAATACAGTTGAAAGATTTTTTTTCTCCTTGCAAAACAAGAGTTACATCATTAATTTTTGGAGAAAACATGGTGTTATTTCAATCTTCCTTTCCTCAGTTTCTTTTAAATTATGCATGTAAAACATTTTGGCTCAAAGTACAGTCTGACCCTTCATTTTGTTTTATCTATCAAGAGATGGGGTGAGAACAGCCTTATTAGTTCTAATGAAGCATCTAGCCTAATGTTCTATATTGCAAGAGGCTGGATGGTTTTAGATACTCCACAGAAACTGCTATAGCTGTGAAGTTACCCAAGCCAGTCTGCAGCTCATGTTTGTGTGAGATGCTCACTTCTTCAGATGTATATGAAATGTATATTTCACACAAATATTTTATACAAACTGAAATTTCCAGTGGGGGGGAAAGATGAGCAGAATAAGTGCTCTTACAAAGAAAAGCCCAAAGAGCACTCATAAGTTTCTTAAACTTTGCTTAAAGTAAATGTACACAGCATTCTGAGCAAGTGTATTCCAACATGGTAAAAGTGCATGCAAAGCTACCTGAAGGAACTCTGCACTAGAGGAGGTGAAATGTGTAAACTTCTTTAAAGTAGTGCTAAAATACTGCTAGCTGGATTAGGACAAGTAGTACAATATTCTTCCTCATATAAAACTGGATGGGAGTGGTCAAAGTCTCATGTTTTATGTGTGTGTGTAAGTAATGTAGAAACTCAAGGGGTGAAGAATGGAGAGAGACAGACTGCATCCTGGTTGACATTGGTGTCGTAGGTATTAGGAGGAGGAGGAGAAGGAGGAGGAGATTGGATTCATCCCCTGCCCTTCAATCTGAGTCACAGAGCGGTTTACAATCTTTTTCTCTTCCTCTTTCCACAACAGACACCCTGGGGCTGAAAGAGCTCTGAGAGAACTGCTCTTGAGAGAACAGCTCAGAAAGAACTGTGGCTGATCCAAGATCACCCAGCAGCTGCATGTGGAGGAATGGGGATTCAAGCCCAGTTCTTCCAGACTAGAGTCTGCTGCTCTTCAAGTCAAATCAAAGTCAAATTTATTTTTATATCCCGCCCTCCCCCGCCAAAGGCGGGCTCAGGGCGGCTCACAGACATGGAAACCATGATTTAAAATACAATACAATGTAAACACAAATTTTAAAATACAGTTCAAATACACAAATTAGTTAAAATAAATAAAAACAGATGTTATAAGGTGCTATAAAATTACAATCAAACATAAGATGGCTAGATGGTTACAGGTCAATTCTAATTTCGATTTAGCCAGGTTCTATCTCAAAAGCCAGCTGGAAAAGATAGGTTTTGCAAGCCCTGCGGAATTGATTCAGGTCCCACAGGGCTTGCATCGTTTCTGGAAGTTGATTCCACCATTGAGGGGCCATTGCTGAAAAAGCTTGCTCCCTGGTTGTCTTCAATCTAGCTTCTCTTGGCCCAGGGATTTGTAGAAGGTTTTGAGAACTAGATCTCAGTGCTCTCTGGGGGACATATGGGGAGAGGCGGTCCCTAAGGTAGGCAGGTCCTCGGCCATATAGGGCTTTAAAGGTAATAACCAGCACCTTATAGCGAACACGGTAGATGATCGGCAGCCAGTGCAGGTCCCGCAGCCCAGGCCGCACGTGTTCCCACCGAGGTAGTCCCACCAGCAGCCTGGCCGCCGCGTTCTGCACTACCTGGAGCTTCCGTGTTCGGTATAGGGGCAGCCCCATGTAGAGGGCATTGCAGTAGTCTAATCTCAAGGTGACCTTTGCGTGGATCACGGTTGCTAGGTCGCCGTGTTCCAGGAAGGGAGCCAACTGCCTCGCCCTCTTGAGGTGAAAGAAGGCGGCTCTAGCAGTGGCAGCTATCTGGGCCTCCATTGATAAAGAGGATTCCAGTAGCACTCCCAGGCTCTTGACCCTGCGCACTGGTATCAGTGGCGCACCGTCAAAAGCCGGTAGGGTGATCTCCCCTCCCGGTCCACCGTGGCCCATGCAAAGGACCTCAGTCTTCGCCGGATTCAACTTCAGCCCACTCAGTCTGAGCCAGTCAGCCACAGCCTGTAGCGCTCAGTCCAGATTTATAGGGACATCACCAGTCCGGCCGTCCATCATTAGATAGAGCTGGGTATCATCAGCGTACTGATGACAGCCAAGCCCGTACCTCCGTGCAATCTGGGCAAGGGGGCGCATAAAGATGTTAAACAACATCGGGGAGAGAACTGCCCCCTGAGGCACCCCACAGTGAAGTGGGTGTCTCTGGGACAGCTCCCCCCCAATTGCCACCCTTTGTCCCCGACCTTCAAGGAAGGAGCAGAGCCACTGTAAGGCTAGCCCCCGAATTCCTGCGTTGGTGAGGCGGCGGGACAGCAGCCGATGATCGACCATATCGAACGCAGCCGATAGGTCTAGCAGCAGCAGTACTGCCGAGCCGCCTCGATCCAGTTGCCGCCGGAGGTCATCCATGAGGGCGACCAAGACTGTTTCTGTCCCATGGCCCGGGCGAAAGCCGGACTGACACGGGTCCAGGACGGAAGCATCCTCCAAAAAATCCTGTAACTGCAACGCCACAGCCCTCTCGATAATTTTGCCCAGAAAGGGCAAATTTGAGACCGGTCGGTAGTGTGCCAATTCGGCCGGATCTGATGTAGCTTTTTTCAGGAGAGGGCGGACCACTGCCTCTTTCAGGGGTGCTGGAAAAATACCCTCTGAAAGGGATCGGTTTATGATGTCCCGTATAGGACACCTTAACCATTACACTATAATACTCTTAAACAGGACAGTTTACCACCACCACAATTCCCAGCCAAAAGTTCTCTTTGGCCCTGTCGCCTAGAGCTAGCCCAAACATCATATACAAGCAAATCAATTGACCTCATAGAATCGTATTTTCCAGGTCATCTAGTCCATCCCCTTTCCCAATGCAGGACTTGCACAAGTCCATGAATCCCCAGGTTGACTATTGCCCCAAGAATGTTGTTCCCTAAGCAATCCCTCTTCAGCTTTCCTGCTCTTGAAAGTTCAGTCCATACTGTATTCAGTCAAAGTAATAGCTATGGAGGGAGGGGATGCTAGTCAGCAACAGCTATGTGTATATTTTGTACCCAGAAGTTACCATTTTTCCACAGTCAGCATAAAGACTTCACAATGGTAACCATGCTAATTGTTACAGAACTAAGCTGGTAGCCCCTGAAAGCGTGTATCAACAGAGGTGTAACTTCCAAATTGCAAGATGTCATAGTCTCATTTTTCTGGAAGGGCTCCTGTGCCATTCAGCAGATGAAGGGTTTTTACACATCAGGGCTGTAGCCAGTAGGGTGGAGGGGGGCACAGGGCTGGTACCCCTATAGAATCTGCATCACCCCCACCCAGTCTTCTCTAATCTTTCACTTTCAGTGAAAGGGAAGATTGGGGGAGATTGGGTGGGGGTGCTGCAGATTCTACAGGATGCATTGGCCCTGTGCCCCCTCTGCTGGTTACAGCCCTGTTACACAGACAACATGATAAGAATTCTGCCTGCGGATTTTCTGTTTGTTGTGCAGCTGTTAAAGGCACAGGAGTTTTGCAAGGAAAATAAGCAAAGTGACAACCTTATTATAAAAAATAAACCACAAAACAGTTCGGCAACTTCTCTGTAAGGAAGGCTTGCCACTAGAGCCTCTTTGGTTATACTTCCCCCCCCTCCAGCTCTTAGTCGGCCAGGACTAATTACACGCACCTGTTAGCATGACTCAGAAGTAATTACTATAATGTTTTCACACCTGGGCTTCTATGACTCAGCACAAGAGCTCTGTATTCCCTCACTGGGCTTTGGGGTGTAGCAATTAATATCTTCTGCAAGTGAATGTGTAAGACCGTGCAATATTAGCATGAATGATACTTTCTTTATGTTAGGGCAAGTTACACTATTAAGCAAAGGCACTGCAATTAAGAGTAAGACCATGTTAACTATTTCCATTGTGCCACACTATACATGAATGTGTTTACAGAGCTTAATCTTTGTCCAGGTTCAGTGTTGAAACCTATTGTTCACCTTAGGCCGCATCTCTACAACACAGCTTATAACAAAAGGCAGTTTTATGAATGTGTGAACAATACCTTTCTCTCATCACTACCAAGTAATCCAGTCTGCATATTTAAGAGGAGTCACAAGACATAGCTTCTGGTCATGCAAAGTAAGCTTCATTGTAAGCTGAGTTCCCAAGTCACAACCTGGTTATCTGCCATGCATCTTTCAGTCCCTGGAGGAACAAAGAAAAAAGATGCAACAGCCATGGCTTCTCCCACCCTTTCTTCCATCAGTTCTTCTACTCATTATCTCCGTCTCCACTTCTACAGCAGAGCAACAGTAGAAACATTGGTTTCATTTGATTTCAGGATTGCATTAGTGATCATTTGTGTGCTGGCTGCAGGCTGAATGCCACATAAAATGGTTGCTGAATCTATGGCTGACAAAAGGCCACTGGCACAAACATTGGCTCTGTGTCTATCCTTTGTCCTCTTTCCCCTGTAAGGTTTAGACTATGCTGTGTTCTGCCTGGAAGGACTTTGCATGGAGAGCTGAGTTTTCCCATCTGCTCCACCCTACCCCTTGGTTCCTCAAGCTCTCAGAGGGAGCTGTAACCAGGTTCTGTTTTATTAATTCTGATTGACTGTTTGATGTGCATATAAAAATAGGCTGCATCTTGTCTACATTTCCACAAAAGGAGGGGATCATTTTTTTGCTTATTCCTCTCCAATGACAACCCATAATGCCACCCTGAAATCCTGGAAGAGGGTGATCCTGTAGGAGATTTCCTGTAGTATCTTATATCTCTGTTGATACACCCTGAGACAAAAAAAGGCTAATGTAATCTTTGGGTGTATCAACAGAGGTGTAACTTCCAAATTGCAAGATGTCATTGGTCAGGCTCACACTGCATTGGTCAGGCTGCAGGTCTGGAGGTTTGCAGGTCTTCAGAAAGTATGTGGACAGAATGGAGTGGGTGCAGAGGAGAGTGATGAGGATGATCAGGGTCCTGGAGACCAAGCCCTATGAGGAAAGGCTGAGGGACTTGGGAATGTTCAGTCTGGAGAAGAGGAGGTTGAGGGGGGGACATGATCACTCTCTGTAAGTATTTGAAGGGCTGTCAGTGGAGGGCAGGGAGCTGTTCTTGTTGGTAGCAGAAGAGAGCACTAGCAATAATAGGTTTAAATTAAGGGTGGGAAGGTAATGGCTGGATATTAGGAAAAACCTTTTTACAGTAAGAGTTGTTCAACAGTGGAATCAACTACTGAGAGAGGAGGTGAGCTCCCCCTTACTGGCAGTCTTTAAGCAGCTGGACAAACACTTGTTGGGAATGCTCTAGGCTGATCCTGCATTGAACAGGGGGTTAGACTAGATGGCCTGTATGGCTTCTTCCAACTTTGTGATTCTATGATTCTTGTAGGAGGATATCAGTGACTAGCACCCCCCTCCTTGCATGCAGGAAGATCTAGGCAGGAACCAAGCCCATATGTGAAACCATGTAATCATGCAGTGCATATCCCCACCTGTGCTTCACTTCAGTGGGTACTGCCTGGTGGGAGAAGAAAACTCTGAACATAATAACATATCACAATTAACTTTTATTAGGGAAAGATGAAGATGACATGCACAGCTAATATTTTTTATGTTAGCTGTACAATGGGAGCAGGTGTGTTATTTCCAACTACATTTTATAGTTCCAGTGTTCAGGGCTGCAAAGAACACCAGAAGCTTATTGCCAAATCCCTATACTTTTCACTTTTTTTGTTGAATTACATCTAATTTGACTGTCTAAACTACCCACTGCAGAAAACTATAATACTGGAAGGAAGATCAAACTCTCTCTCTGTGTTCCCATGTATGCTATTTGCAATTTTGGAGATCAGAACAGGTTTTTTGAGCATGTATTTGGATTGTGTGTATCTTTTGCTTTTACTTCCCCTGTGAAGATATGAACCTGCTTTCATATGTACCTGCTACTTGATCCTTTTAATCAGATATGCCAGGGATTGAAACTGAGATCTCCTACATGTGCTCCCTTCACACAGTGTGTGCATTTTCTTTGTTTTGGAGAGGAAGTGGTATGTACTGTCCAGCAATAAATTGGAGTGTGTGGGACTGTGATTGAAAATCCTAGTTAATTTTTCACCTCCATTTTCTCAGTTTCTCTTCAGAGAAAGAGAGAGAGTGTGATTAAATAAATAGCAGAGGCATGCAGTGGGAAGAAATGAAAATCAGCTAACCGTCATGTCACCATCCCCTCCTCTGTACCAGATGTGCCAATAGTGCAACACCAATTTATACCTCAAACAGTAACACTGCAATGATGTTAGAAATGAAATAAATTATGATGCCTTCATTTGCAAAAACAAAGGACAGAAAGAATACTGAAGTCAGTGCCTTGGAAGTAACATTGTCAGAACAGTCACAACCATTCAGAAGTCCAACCACTGAAAGAAAATGACCTATGTATGATAGTCTTTAACGTGCCTCAGGAATTAATTGAACCTTCATGATAAGGATTGCCATGAATACCTTCGGGGCAGAAGAGCTGCCAGGTTCCCACTCAGAAATGATGTCTACTCCATATGTTTGAATGTTTGATGGAGCCAAGAGACAACACAGCCATTTTGCTGTTTAACCTTTACTGACCCTCTTGCCTGCATTCTGATCCACATTTTGCTCCACATCTGGAATGGGAAGGGAGCAATGGAAGGTGGTTAGGAGTAATAAATATTCTTTTCTTATTATTGCATCTGGACATTAAACGACATATGCATCTTTCAGCCCTAAGAGGAAGTAGGTGTATGGTTATGTTCTCTGTGGGCTGAGATAACTCCTTTGTATTAAATATTTATAAAAGTATAATAAATGCTATACCTCACACATCTGCATAACTTTTTATGAAATGATTGCTTAAGTTCTCCATGGAAGATCTTAACTCCAGTCCTCATGTTCCCATCCATGCAGAACACTGCATGAGCAGAAAGAATCATCACTGGGTTTTACGGAGGCCTCCATTCCTCTCCTCCTAATTGTTGTTGCTAAGCAAGCCACACACAACTATCCAGGAACCTGCTTCCTAGTGCACAGCATGCTGATTCTTCTTGTGAGAGTGGTCTGGATAGGAACAGGTCATTCATACCATCAGGACTGGCTTGACTCATAACATTGTGACATAAGTGAAGGGCAAGATAAGCATGCTTTTCTAGGTAGATTTAGGAAGCCATTTAGTTTGAAATTACTGTGGGACAGAACAATTGAGGTACCTACATGCTGTGAGAGAATAATGTCCAAACACCATTATTGTGTCAATTACACCTTAATTTAATGTATAAATTACATTAATGCCCTTAAGAACACCTTTAAGTGCACCTTTGGTCTCAAGCTGTATAGGTCTTTGAAGGTCAAGACCAGCACCTTGAATTTGCTTGGAAACAATTAGAAAGCCAGTGTAGATGGGCCAAGACTTGGAGTGATACAGTCCTTGCAGTCCATTGTAGTCAGTTCTGGTGGCAGCATTCTGCACCAGGTGAAGTTTCCAAAACACTTCTCAAATGAAGAAGAAGAGAAGAAATGGGATTTATACCCCACCATTCACTTGAAGTCTCAGAGCGGCTTACAATCTCCGTTCCTCTTCCCACAACAGACACCCTGTGAGGTAGGTGGGGCTGAGAGAGCTCTTCTATAACTACTCTTGCAATAACAGCTCTGAGAGAGTTATGCACCACAGCAGGTGCATGTGGAGGAGTGGGGATTCAAACCTGGCTTTCCCAGATTAGAGTCTGTGCACTTAACCACTACACAAAAATGGCTTTTCCTACATAGAGCATATTGCAGTAATTTAACGTAGATATAATCAGGGCATGCACTGAAGTGATAAGATCTTTTATACCCAGGAAAAGCCACAGTTTCTTTGTCATCTGTTTCACCTTCTGTTTGATTAACGTATCTGAATTACTGAGAGATGTTATGATAACCATCTTCAAGTACTTGAATTACTGTCATATAGAGCAATGGCCCCCAACCTTTTTGGCACCAGAGACTAGCCCCAGGGCTGCCGCCATGTCCCAGGACTGGCAGGGTGGGGCACCGAATTTGCCCCCCTGAGGCCCCTCCACCCTCCATTTTTTCCTGGGCATGGGAAGGAAGTGAGGAGGAGGCAAAGGCAGCGCCGCTTTTTTAGCGGGTTGCTCACTGCTGCTGCAGTTTTCCCCACCGATCAGCTAGTCAGCCTTTAAAGAGCCCAGGAGGCGCTTCACTGCCCCTTCCTGCGCCTTAAAATTGTGAAAACATTGGGAGGAGGAGGCACCATGGGGGGAAGGCTGCATGGCACCGCAGGGGGGTGCGGGGCAGCGAGGCTGCGTGGCCCAGTTGCTAACAGGCCAAGGACTGGTACCCCTGATATAGAGGATGGTGCTGAGTTTCTGCTGCCCCAGAAGGTTGGACTAGAACCAATGGCTTGAAATTAAATCAGAAGTGTTTTCAGCTAAACATTAGAAAGAACTTTCTGACAGAGTTGTTCTCCATGAAACAGGCTTTCTTGGGAGGTGGTGGGCTCTCCTTCTTTGGAGGTTTTTAAGCAGAAGCTAGGTGGCCATCTGACAGCAATGCTGATTCTGTGAACTTAGAGGGAGTTATTTGTGGATTTCCTGCATTGTGCAGAAATTGGACTAGATGACCCTGGAAATCCCTTCCAACTCTATGAATCTGTGATTCTGATGTCTCCTCCTCCTCCTTTAAAATCAAACATGGTCATGCTGGACTTCTTGAACAGTCTTATGTTCATGTAAATGCTGCACTATGTTGGTTAGTGCAGCTACATATTTTGCTACATAAACTGCTTAGGGCCAAATCCATATCCATTTGCTCCAAACAAAGCACAGTCATTTTTGATACCTAGAAGTTTTATCTCTTGATTCAAACAAATATTTCCCTAGTCAATATGAGGGTAATTATGTCATTCATTATCCCACAGCTTTGTCTGTTGATTGCCCTCCTTTTTTTCTTTTGCTATTTCAGGATCACTTTCAGAAAGAGGCAGACAATATTATGTATCTTCATTCACCTCAGTATTCACTACACATGTCTGTATCGTGGTCTCTGTACCATTAGAGAGGGTCCATATCACTGCTTAGTTGTCTTGTTGGCACATAGCCCATTCTGATGACCATTACTCATCCTCGAGGTATGAGTGATCATGAACTTCAAGAATCAAATGTTACTGTGCAACCTTGTAAGATAGCTATTGAGTCAGAGAATAGCAACAGTGCCCTCTGCTGTTTGGTATTCCAAACAATGGTGGCAAGTGGGTTTTACAACACATGTGGGCTCATTTGATAATTAAGGAGCAGCAACCAATGTTGTATTCATTCAGACAATCTAGAGCTCTCATGCCAAGTCTGAATGTGTTTGTCAAGTAATTGAATTTTTATGTACAGAGCCTGTGTGCTAATTAAAATAAGATGGCAATGGGAAGACTGCTGCCTCTTATGGCTATTTTTTGGCACACTATTCAGACCAGTTCAGGGTATGGAAATTCTCTCCTATAAATTATAAATTGTGAGCTGTAGAGTTTATACAAAAAATTCACCCAGGTTTTAATTAAGGTAGGAATTATTTATGGTAAGGCTTGTCAGCTAGTTCTGCAGTTAGAACGTTGGTGCCAGGTGTCTCTGCTGCTTATGTTACTTTGAGAAATTAGAACTTGTGCAATGCTAGGTTTATCCTGCATTAAACTTTAATTTACAACATAAAAAATTTGGTTCTGGGAAGCTGCCATTCAGGGTTTCAGTGTGAATGAGAGAGGCCAGTTGTGTAGCTCTGCACATAAGCTGTGTTTGTGCAGATGACCAGAAGAGAATGGCTAAAGAAGGGACTATGAGATGTTTTAAAGATGTATTGCTAATGTTTATCAAATAAAATTAAGTAATTGGTAGAAAAAGCAAACATTTTTGCTTGGTTTTGCAGTCGTTTACTTTATAGAATCATAGGACTAGAAGAGTCTAGTCCTTGCTCAATAAAGAAAATTAGAAGGTGCAGCATCCCTTACAGATGATTGTCCAGCTTTTGTTTGAAGACCTCCAGGAAGGTGAAGCATATTCCATTCCCTAGGGGACTGGTTCATCATAGGCATTTCCCTATGATGGGAAATGCGGGGGGGGGGGGGGGAGTAACTCTCCAAAAAATTTTATCTCCCTTCTGTTTTTTAATTAAAGTTGAAGTCAATGAGAAATCTCCATAACTGAACTTTTATATCTTGGCTCATCTGATTTTAGGATTTTCTGTCTCTCTTCTTCATGAGTGTTATTTTTCTGGCAATATGCAAAATCTGGTTGTATTGTAGCTCATGGGAGGAGCCACAAATTGCCAGGGAAATAGTCACACATACTAAATGATGCACTTTCAACCCACTTTCAAAGCACTCTCCACCTGGATTTTGCCAGTTCACACAGGAAAATTGAGCTGGAAAGTGCATTGTTTAGTGTAATCGCAGCCCCTGATTCTCTTCTGTTGGTCCTGAGCAGAGTGAGAGAAGGCAGAGGAAAAAACCTGTCACAGTTTGCAATGCAAACAGATATTTGAAAGATGATGCCAAGGCAGAAAATACCTGATGCTGTGAGGTGGGGTAAGTGTACTCTTTCCCGCTGTTACTCTCTCTCCAAAAATTGTGCTTGTGATCACACTCATGGAAGTTTAATATTTCCCTCTGTTTGTCTGCTTCAGTGACCAACAGGGATGAATGGCCATTAAGACCAGCAGAAAAAGTCCTGGTGGGAAGATGGCCTAAGTGGGCCACCCACTGCCAGGCCACCTGGCCCCAAGCAAGGGGCAGCCCAAGCTCCATGTGGGGTGGGTGTGAGCCACCACAAGCTAGCATCCTCAGTTCCATGTACAGCATGGAGAAAGAGGGGTCTAACTGAGCCCTGCGTAGCAAAGAAGTACAGGGCTGACTGCACAGATTCTTGGTCAATAAGCTGTGTAGACACTGAAGACCCCAGTATGATCCCAGTCATCTCTCTGTATTCATTGGAGCTTACACAGAAGTAAATATGTATTACCGTTTTCGCACACAGCTTACCTTGCAGTCACAATCCTGTTCCATCCACAGCGTCTGTCGGATTTCCCACCATCTGCGCCGGAGTTACAGGAAGTGCCGCGGCTTTTGCGTAGCAAACGTAAACTGGGTTTTAGCGGTTTACATTTGCTACGCAAAAGCTGCGGCACTTCCTGTAACTTTGGCGCAGATGGTGGGAAAATGGTCTATAACTTTGCAGTCTCTAACTCTTCCAGCATGATCCTAAAAATGCCAATTTGGAAATAAGTGTCACTCAGTTTGGATGGTCTGCAACCCACATAGTTTAGGTGTACACAATCACTTTTTTCTTATTGCAATGGTTGTAATTTTATTTTAATTACTTTAGAATTGTTGCATTTGTTGTCACCTAGGTCATTTCTCCACAAGGCAAATGGCCAGTTAAGAAATACCCAGTGACTGCAACAGTGGCTCAGTTCAGATGTCATGTAAAGCCATGGCTTTATTGAACTAGGTAATTATGATCTGAATGGGGGTCATTATGTTAACTATGGTGCATCAAACAGGGATCTGAGATTGTGGGTTGGATCCAGTGGTGTTTAAGCAGAAAGCAAAATGCAGTTAGTGCTGCTCCATGTGTTCAAGCAGTGATGCAACGGCTGCAGCAACACATGGCAATTTAATATAATTTTTAACAAAACAATATGCATAAGAAAGAAAGAAATTTACAACAGATGAGTCACATGATTTAGTTTAATTTGGTTTTTGAAATTGTATCAAAAGCAATACTTTTTGCTATACCTTGCACATGCAGAAAAGACAGGCAGGTACAATCACAAACAGACTGCTTCTGTTTGTGCAAGGGCTGTTCATTAGACAGTTAAGCTCAACTATGATTTTTCAAGGCATGCTAATGTAGAGATCATAGCTGAATCCTGGCCTTTTCTCTGACACCTCTCTTCTTGGAAACAAACTAGGATATAAGCTGTAGGATTGCCAGCAGTGCCTCAAAAATGGCAGGAGATTTTATGGGCAGTGCCTAGGGACAGTAGAGTTTGGGGAAGGATGTGATGTACTTTCAGGTGGTGTTCTAGGAATTTCCCCAATCTCTATGGTAAAGATCATGAAGACGTAGAGAAGTTCCTAGAGTGTCACTAGTTATGGAGGCTAGTTTTTAGCCAGTTTTTCTCCTGATCCTCAGTTTCTCAAGAGCAGGGGAATGAGGCCAAGAGTAGGGGTTTTACCTGCCATAGCTGAGCAAATGGCACACCTACATTGTGGTCAGTTATTACTCAGTCTCTAACTTACCCTTCCTGGGAAAAATGATTGAGAGAGCAGTAGTGAACAGCTACTTGGATAATTCATATGCTCTGGAACCTTTTTAGTCTTGTTTCAGGCTGGGCTATGGAGAGATATTTTGATTTTAGCTGATGAACTCCATTTGAATGTAGAAAGAATGTTTCTTTGTTGCTTCTGCTGTTATCTGTCTGCAGCCTTTGATAAAGTAGATCATGCCAACCTTTTGAGACATTTAGAAGCAGAAGTGGATATCAGAGGATGTGCCTTGGACTGATTTAAATTCTTCTGTATGGATCACACTCAAAGGGTTGCCATTAGAGACCAGCTTTCTTCACTGTGGGAACTGTGTTTAGGAGTTCCACAGGGTGCAGTCTCATCCTCCATGTTATTTAAACTTTCTGTAAACTATTTAAGAGAAATCATTAATAGCTTTGAAACTGGATGTCATTAATATGCTGATGACACCTAGCTGTATATGATGTTGGTTGGGATGGGGTTAAGATGACTCTTGCGCACTAAGTTATGAGCCCAGATTATTCTGGATTCAGTATTGCTGTTGGAAAAACAAGTTAATTCGGGGTGGGGGGAGCTTTCTTCCAACTCAGCCTAGGTCAGAAGATGGCCCCTTAAATTGAGATGACCAATCTGGCCACCTGAATCTATGCCACAGGAAAACTGCACTCTACACAGGTCTTCCTTTGAACTCAACTCAGAAACTTCAGTTGGCACATTATTATTATGAGTTAAGTGAAGCATGCATATTACTTGCACTCTGCAGTCACACCATTGCTTGCTCAGTAGTTACTATGCTTAATAGCCTTGGTCCCTCATATCTGCAGGGCTGTCTGTCTCACTATGCTCTGCCTTGATGGCTTTACACATTGAAGCAGGGCCTTCTGCAGTTGCCAACTTGCAAATGGGCAAAATCAGCAACCACCCAATACATGTGCAATCTCTGTTGTGACCCCCACCTATGGAATGATCTGCTGAGGAAGTCAGGAAGGCTCCCACTGGCCTGGCTTTTCACATATAATGCAAAACTGAATTATTCAGGAGTAATTAGGGATGTACTTTAATGAAACATTTCATAAATATGCTTTGGTAAGGTACAGGAACTGTTGCTGTAAGTGTGCTGCTGCTACATGATTTCTGCATTGTCTAATGTACCATGATAATGCTTAAGCTTTATTTCAGCTTCATTTCCACTCCATTTTTAGATTTCTGCTTGTGGTCAGATTTCTGCAATCCAAACCTTACTTTGTTTATTGGATGTCCCATCCTGTTGATTATAGTGAGACAGGTAGACTATAAGAAGCACAAATAAAGAAATAATCATCTGGGAATGTGTGGGGGAGATGGAAAGTGAAGGTGAAGAAGCCCATGTGTTGAAAAAGGCCAGGATTAGAATGATCATCTGCAAGCCAAATCCTCATTTACAGACTAGCTGTAGTTAAACCATGATTTTATGCTATATCTGAATGGAGCTGTTACATTTCAGTATGGGCCATTTTTGACCTCTGTTTAAGGATACAGAGTGAAAACAGTTTATAACAACTAAGTTGCAAAGTGTTCCTAGCACTTATTTAGTTTGCAGAGATCATAACAGAATAACACCTTGCACAGAGTTGCCAACCTCCAGGTAGCAACTGAAGATATCTTGGAATTACAACTGATCCCCAAATAACAGAGACCAGAAATTTCCCAAGCCAGAGCTGGCAATCCTACCTTGCTGTCATTTAGCACATATCTTTATTTCAGTGATAAAGGCTGAAATGCAAAGAGAGGAGAGAAGTCATGATATCACCCTTCCCAGCTTGTCATTCCCACCCCCCAAACTGGGATCAGAAAAATCTCCTATTGGAGTCTGCCCTACTGCCTTTTCCATGACAATGTCTTACAAGAAGTTTCTTAGGGCCTATTAAAGGAGTGCCCATAAAGACTCAGGTGACTTATAAGTGGCACAGAACTGTTTTGACAATGGGAAGAGTTCTGCATTGGACTATAGCCACAACAAGTTGTTCCACCACCTTCAGTGAGAGGGGTTGTGTGAAGTTCCTTATAATTTTGATGACATTAATAGGTTCATCATTAGTTCAAGAGTCATGCTGACAGAATTCCTGAATATCTCATTTTGGAAACCATTCCACAGCCTTTTTGCCTTTCTGTCTCAAACAGGCAAACTCTGATCTGATTCACAAATGTTGAAATAGAAGAATCCTTCCTAAATTTCATGTTGCATTTGAACCACAGTCACTATAAAAAAGGAGGGACCTCAGGTATCTATTTTGCGGTCCTCAGGTCCTTACATCAGCTTCCCAAAGCACCTTCCAGAGTTTAAAAAGGAATACTCCAAAGGACTAGGGGAAAAAAATGATCTGCGTGAAGCACAACCACATGGGGTAGCAATAGCTTTTTGAAACTCATGTAAAAGCAGCTCCTTGCCAGCTGCCAGATGTCATTCCACAGCTGGAAACACATCCAGGCCTACATAGTCATGCTGTTCAATGTGTGAAATACTTCACAGCTGTGGTGGTAGCAAAGTTACTTGGCAGCCAAAAGCATGCAGGTGCTTCTAAGAGGGAAGGTACACTGGGATTTTTTATTCCCCATTCTCTCCCTCCAAGGTGTATGTAAGAGAAAGGTTATTCTGAATCAGATATCTTTCTCAGTAGAGTTCTCATCTCCTGTGTGCTACTTTCTACCCTCTTCATTAAATCGTAACTAACTAGCATGAGTTACAGTGCAATCTTAAGTACTTAGTATCCCACTTTATTCCATTGGATTTAAGTTCCCCTGTTTTTCAAATTGTGCATAATTAACTTATGGTATTTGATGGGGACTATCACATTTACAAGAATGTGCTGGTGTACAATGCATGGCCAAACCAAGCCACACCTCAAAAGCATGTCTCTTATGCTGCAGGGGAACAGCATTCAAACTAGAGATTTCAGACACTTGGGGAACAGAACTTGTTTTTTTATGTTTGTTTTACAAGATTCCCTTGAAGGAACTGCTTTTTAAAAATTGGGACTTTTTTTTGTTTTGTACCATTTTGATTCCACTTCTTTCTTTTTATGAATATGGAAAGCTATTGGCTGTTAGTTCTTTTGGCTTCATATCAAAATACTTTCATGACTTCAAGTAGGCTAGTTAGCTTCATCCTGGGGATGAAAATAGAAAGCTTTTGTAGAGTCCTTTAAAAGATATTTGAAACCCACATTAAAACAAAAACCTATTCTGAACTGCAGACTGCTTATGCAGTATAAATCATAAACTATCACTGATGTTTCTGAACAAAGAGCACACATAAAATTTAAGTAGAATGATATATAATATGTGTATTAATAATTCGGTTATTAGCAAAGAAGCTCACTTGGTCAGACTAAAGCTTAGCCAAAAGCATCCCACTAGTGTTAATATCATTGCCACCTTTCTTTTGTAATGGAATGATCCTATTCATATTCCGTGTGGCTACTTTTATTGAATCCATTTATGTTTGTTTATTCATTTGCTTATATGTTGTCTTAATAAAACAACTTATTAGTCTATATAAACATACACACTTGCTCTATGACCCTGCCTGATAGCTACATCATTGTTGGAGGCACTACTCTGTAGACACCTCCCATCCGATATAATAAGACTGGTTGACAAGAACAGGGCCTTTTCTGTTGTGGCATCCTGATTATGGAATTTAGTCCCCATAGCTCTGTGCCTGACACCAGATTTAGTAGCCATGCAATGCCAGGTCAAGACCTTTCTGTTACCTCAGGCACTTTAGGAGTATTTTTAAAGAATTTATTGAATAGGGTTTTTTCCCCATCTTATTATCTATATCCACTTTTTCAATGCTGTTTAAATATATTGCTGTCTCCACCTGTAACTTTATTGCTTCTAGTGTTTTCCTGTTCAGTCCTAAACAGTTATACTCTTCTAAATCCATTGATTTCACTGCATTGAGAAGAGTGGATTTAGAAGAATCTTGCTCTTGCTCTATGCTTGCAAGAGAGAGATCTTGGGGTCGTGGTAGATAACTCACTGAAAATGTCAAGACAGTGTGCGTTTGCAATAAAAAAAGACCAGCGCCATGCTGGGAATTATTAGGAAGGGAATTGAAAACAAATCAGCCAGTATCATAATGCCCCTGTATAAATCGATGGTGCGGTCTCATTTGGAGTACTGTGTGCAGTTCTGGTCGCCGCACCTCAAAAAGGATATTATAGCATTGGAGAAAGTCCAGAAAAGGGCAACTAGAATGATTAAAGGGCTGGAACACTTTCCCTATGAAGAAAGGTTGAAACGCTTGGGACTCTTTAGCTTGGAGAAATGTCGACTGCGGGGTGACATGATAGAGGTTTACAAGATAATGCATGGGATGGAGAAAGTAGAGAAAGAAGTACTTTTCTCCCTTTCTCACAATACAAGAACTCGTGGGCATTCGATGAAATTGCTGAGCAGACAGGTTAAAACAGATAAAAGGAAGTACTTCTTCACCCAAAGGGTGATTAACATGTGGAATTCACTGCCACAGGAGGTGGTGGCGGCCACAAGCATAGCCACCTTCAAGAGGGGTTTAGATAAAAATATGGAGCAGAGGTCCATCAGTGGCTATTAGCCACAGTGTGTGTGTGTATTTATATATATAGAAATTTTTTGCCACTGTGTGACACAGTGTTGGACTTGATGGGCCATTGGCCTGATCTAACATGGCTTCTCTTATGTTCTTAAGTTCTTATGAATCCTATTAGGATTTAGGTCAGTGGCCTTAGAAGGCTGTAACATTGTTTAGGATTGCATTATAATGCCCACTTGTAGTTTAGTGGTGCTATTTTATTGATTTTATTGTAAATTTTAGGGGTGGTGGTAATTTTTATGTTTGGAAGACACATTGCACATTTTTGTTGTGCTCTGTATAAAAATATATTAAACAAAGGAAGAAAAGCAAGATGGAAAGAAGCAAGCATGGAAGAAAGAAGCACAAAAGTACTTCAAACTGAGTGATTCTGGTTTTCCCTAGAAAATGAATGCAATTGTAATAGGGTTAAACTTTAAAAGTTTCACATATTGTAAGTGGAAGTGACCTGCTATGCAAGCTAAGATTCCTCAGTGCTGATCCTTTTTTTTAGTCATTGGGGATTTTTATGCTTGAAGAATAGCTAGAGCTTTGGTCAACAACAGGATTTGCTGGAAGAGAAACTCAGAGAATGAGATGAAGTGCTCATTCAGCAGCCAGACCAAGGCTTTTTTTTTTTTAGCAGGAACGCACAGGACCGCAGTTCTGGCTGGCTTGGTGTCAGAGGGTGTGGCCTAATATGCAAATAAGTTTCTGCTAGGCTTTTGCCACAAAAAGCCCTACGCCAAACAATGGTGATGTCAGGAGTGTGGCCTAATATGCAAATGAGTTTCTGCTGGGCTTTTTCTACCAAAAAATCCCTGAGCCAGACTATCACCATATTCTATTGTAAAGCTCACCACTCCCTCTTACACACTCCTCTTCCCTCTAAGATGACAACTGGTAGACAAGGTAGCACTGCTTAAAGGGGGCAATACTTTGAATCTTCCTAACTTTGAATCTTGTGTGGAAGTGAATCTGTGCAGGACTGTTTTGCCCCTGAAAGATTCAGTCTACCCATGCTGTACTTCTTTAATCTATCTCACTTTCTTGCTGATGGCACTAAAACAAGTGTGCTGATGAAATACACCTTCAGGATGATAGAAGCATTGTTAACTAAGTAGCGTGTTATTTTCTCAGAAGCTGGAGCACCAATAGAGAAGGAGAGAGTGGCATCCATCAGTGAGGCCCTTCCCTCAGAATAGCACTAACTGCACCTGACAGTCTGCCACCTCCTCCCTGGGGTGTTCCTTTCCATACAATTAAGGTGTCTGTGATGATGGAGGAAGCTCTGGTGTACTGAATGAGCACTCAGAGGGAGAAAGGATGTGGGAGGGAAACAGAGAAATGAGCAGTGAGGCATGTCCCAGATGTCTGCTGAAATCCCAGAGCTGCCTCTGTAGTGGAAGATGGCTGTGGAGACAAATGGGTAACTCTGGCTTTCTTCTGTTACCAGAAAGTAAACACAGTTGTAATAGGGTTAAGGCATTATCTTCACAAAGAGCATCTCCCTTTCTCTCTCCCCCCATTTCTCTGGAGAGACATTACCGCTCTTGCCCATCAGCCAAAGTTGGAGAGTTTCCATGGCAACCAGGCAGCTGGTGTCTAGACAGTGAGAGATGCCTTGCAATGGAGCAGAGATTCTAGCTCCCCTTAACAGTCCCTTACATATGAAATCACACTCCCTTGGTTGCCTCCCTTGTGGCACATGGGGGGTGGGTGGGTGTTGGTTCCTTTCCATAGGCTGTAGGTGGACAAAAGGAGGGAGAAGAGGTCCAAAATGAGCTTTCCATGTATTAATGAAGAATGGTGTGGCAGGAGCTTGCTTAGGTGGATTTGTAAAGCACATAACTGGGTCAGAAAACAGCAAGCATCTCTCAACGAACTGCCCCACCCACATATTCCAGTCATTGGAGGGAAAGGTGCACTAGAAAGATGCATTTAAATTGGGGAGGGGCATGAAGCATCTGTGCTAGCATGCATGTTTTAGTACATATGATTACCATCATTTATGGTAAACCAACTCTATGGTAAACCAGTTGTATAATTGAATTAGTTACCTTCAAATTTGAGAGGAAATAAACTTCATGAATTAGACACATGTTCTCCACATTTGGGAGGGAAAAAACATGGTTAATGTATGCTTCTCTTTAATAATAGTTTAAAATATGTCTTTGTAGTGAGGAGAGGTACAAGTCTCAGGATTGTGACAGGAATCTACAAATCATATTTGCCCATTTTTGCATTGTAGGTACAATCAGGCCTCAGATTCAGTGGGAGCTCACAGGAGCACAGCTGAACCTTTCTGAGAGTTCCACCTTCTTGTCCATTGAATAGTATGTGCAGCTGCATAACAATCCCTGGATGAGCTCCACCACCTATTTTTCTACAAAATGACCCCTGGGTACAATGATATAAGGAATCTTATGCATTCAAAAAATTGCTCAAGGAAACATCTGTAGGACAATATTTGCATGTCTATTAGAGGCAAATAATCCCAACAATGGCTTATGTTCAGTGGCAATAATGAATGGCTGATCATAAACATAGTTATGGAACTTCTTCATACTATCTGCAATGGCAAGAACCTCCATACTGATCTGGGAGTAATTCCATTCTGTTTGAGCCATTTCCTTGAGGAGAACATGAGGAGGGTCTCAAAAGAGTCTTCAAGCTGAGACTCAAGGCAGCCTCAATACTATATGAAAAAGCATCACACGTGAGAGAGAATCAGGGGCTTTTTGTTCATCAAAATGAACCAGAACACTCTCAAATTACAACAGAAGCTTGTCAGCACCAGAAGCTTGACTGTGCTGGACTGTCCACCTTGTCTCAGAAGAGGATGCAAAACCAGTTCCACTAGTGTGGACCAATGCTAAGAGAACATGTGATAAAAGTTCAGAAGTCCCAGAAAAACTTGGTTTATGACACAGGAGCTTTGTGGATTACTTTTACCTTCACTGGAATAGGCCAAATGCCATTCAGATCAATGATATAGTCTGAAATTTCAGTCTGGAAGACAGTATCACATATATCACACTGAACACAGGAGCAGTATAAACAAACAGATGCAGAACTTCATGCATTGTTGGTTCTTCATTGGATCTATCAACAATATAGATATCATCAAAATATGGAACAATACCAGGAATCAGGATGTCTTCTGTGGTAATCAGGAGAATGTCAGGAACCACACAAATGACCACTGCTTTATGCTGAAAGTTGCATGGTAATAGCCTGGGCATCATCACCGATGTCATCCACAAAAAGCTGCTGATAGGCCTCTGCCAAGTCCAATTTGGCAAAGACCATGCCTTCTGATGACAAAGAGGTAACACGGCTCTATAATGGGAGACAGGTGCTGTTGCAGGGCCTTCTTTATGGTGCATGTAATCACCACAGATATAGATGCTGCTATTGGCCTTCACTGGAGTGACAGTTGGTGTAGGATTGGTCACTGAGTTATTGCTGCAATGATAAAATGGAGAAGGCGAGAATGATGTTATAATTACACTTTGGGTCTCCACTGGGGAGAAAAGTGGTGTGTGTGCACACATACATACAGTGGCTAGTTTCACCCTCACTTGGCCCACTCAGTATGTTCCATCTGGTTACAAAATCAGCATTGTGCATTTCTAAACTAATATGGCCATCATGCATGGGGTTGTCTATGCACTGGAGGCACTTGTTTGGGTTTCTGATTCTCCACAGGAACTGTTTTCACTTGGAGGGGTACTGTTGTGCTACAACATATAGACAAAGGTTTCTGGTCAGCTGGACTCAGAGCAAGGTTGACTTCTTGTCAGATGCACTTCATGGGTGTTTGCTGCCACCGCCTTGGCTGAACGTGCTTCTTCCTATGCATTTTGAAATGTGGGCGGGTTTTATTTTTAACACAGACCTCTGCAGGCCCTCATACAAACCACAGACCATGCAGCATCTCCTTCAGTTTCGGGGAACTGCAATACTGTGCCAGGTGCTGTAATTCAGTAAGATATGTAGACAGACCCTAGTTACATTTGTAGGTGCCATAATGTTCTTCACTCATTTCTTGTATGGGTCACATCATTCCACAGAATGGGCAAAACAGAAATGTTCAGGAAGGCCTTATGTCTCAAGTTTGGTTCACTGACTTGAAGTACTCTGAAGTGATTCCCACAAAGCCCAAGACTGCTTTCACTCATGCAAAGCTTAAGGGCTGCTCCCACTTAGCCATTTAAGAGCTGCTCTTAGAATCACAGATTATAGAGTTGAAAGGGACCTCTGGGGTCATCTAGTCCAACCCCTTGCACAGTACAGGAACTTCACAAATACTTCCCTTAAGTTCATAGGATCCTCATTGCTGTCAGATGGTCATCTAGCCTCCATTTAAAAACCTCCAGGAAGGAGAGCCCACCACCTCTCGAGGAAGCCTATTCTACTGAGGAACCACTCTGTCAGGAAGTTCTTCCTAATGTTGAGCCAGAAACTCTTCTGATTTAATTTCAACCCATTGTTTCTGGCCTTCTGGGGGCAAATTCATGTATTTTATAGTCCACAATGAACTTTTTTATGTGCCTCAGAAAGACCCCATACTTATCATGGAGAAAGTAGAGAAAGAAGTACTTTTCTCCCTTTCTCACAATACAAGAACTCGTGGGCATTCAATGAAATTGCTGAGCAGGTTAAAACAGATAAAAGGAAGTACTTCTTCCCCCAAAAGGTGATTAACATGTGGAATTCACTGCCACAGCAGGTGGTGGCGGCTGCAAGCATAGCCAGCTTCAAGAGGGGATTAGATAAAAATATGGAGCAGAGGTCCATCAGTGGCTATTAGCCACAGTGTGTGTGTGTATTGGCCACTGTGTGACACAGAGTGTTGGACTGGATGGGCCATTGGCCTGATCCAACATGGCTTCTCTTATGTTCTTACCAGTGTTAAATATCACAAAGAACAGGGGCTGATTGGCCATTAAGGCCACCAGGGAGAGACCCATTGGAATGATGACCTGGAAGGCTGCCTGGATCTATGCCGAAGCTTTCCTGATGCCAGAACAGTCCATGCAAAATAGGTGGGAGCCACCACTGCTGTGAACTGGTAGATCCTGCAAAGTGGGTGACAGCTGCTGATACCCCTGTGTTGCAGGAGCCAACATCCCTGCCCCATGCAAAGAAAATGAAAGCTGCCAGCCTGGCTTTGCAGGGGCCAGTGGTAGGGATGTCAGCCTCCAGGTGGAACCTGGGGGATCCCCTGTAATTACAGCATATCTCCAGACCACATAGATAAGTTCTCCTGGAGAAAACAAATGTTTTGGAAGTTGGATTCTATGGCATTATGCCCCACTGAGGTCCCTGCCTTCCTCAGGCTCCATCCTCAAGTCTCCAAGAGTTTTCTGAACCTGGATCTGGCAACCCTAGCCCTCATCCCCCACCAGTGACCAGGAGGGATGTGACAATCCTAGCCAGTGGCCCTGCTCTGTATGAGGCAAATTCAAGCCACCTGCCCTCTTTTCATGAGCCAGAAGCCCAATGCTATGCAAGGAAGACATGGCCTGCCAGCACAAGCTGGTGACCTCTACCTTGCAAAAACCTGTGGGAGCTCCTACCATTGCAAGCTGGCTGCTCCCACTTAGCATAATATGAATGGTAGCTAACTGGGCAGAAGCTGCAGCAGCCTATTCCTTCCCTCCCTCTCTGTCGGGGCTGGAGTGAAACTTGTTCTTCATTTTCCCCATTAGGATAGGGCTCTTTCCGGGGCTGTTTTTTATCCCAGTTTACCCTTGATGACAAGAAAGCCAGAGAGAAGGTACATAACTATCAGGCAACTTTATTATAACTGTAAAAGGAATGCTGGTTGGGAACCTTCAATTGGCTGCTAGCAAGATCCAAACTGAACCTGAAGTAAAAAATGAATTTATTTTCTTTGATTTATATCCTGCCCTTCCCACAAGCAGGCTCAGGGTGGGTCACAACAATAAATTACAAAAACTAAAGCAATTAAAAATAAATATCAACATAATTAAAACAGTTTAAAAAGTAGGCATGGGACAGATTATAGTTCAACAATCTCAAAGGTGGGAGCAGCTGGACTATAGTCAAGCTACGAAGGTCTTATTAGCAGCATAGAGTTTAAAGTCACAGCAGGGAGGCCAACTGGTAGATATTCGCCATCTCAAACTGAAGGCCTGGTAGAACTGTAATAGACCTCGCAGGCCCTGATCTCAGTTGGAAGCATGTTCCTCCAGGCTGGGACCAGGTTAGAAAAGGCCCTGGCCAAGGCTAAGCAAACATCCTTTGGGCCTGGGACAACCAGCAAATGGTGATCCATGGAGCACAAGGCTCTCTGGGGCACATACAGGGAGAGGCAATCCCTTAGATATGTCAGTCCCAGGCCGCATAGGGCTTTAAAGGTCATCACTAGCACCTTGAAATGAATCTGGCAGTTGATTGGTGGCCAGTGCAATTGGCATGGCAGAGGCTGGATGCACACCCCCAAAAGCATTGCAGCCAGCAGGTGCACCATTGCATTTTGCACCAGCTGGATTTCTGCACCCGCTGGATCAGCCTCAAGGGTAAGCCCACATAACATGAATTACAGTAATCAAGCCTGGAAGTGACCATTGCATGGGTCACTGTAGCCAAGTCCTGGAGGAGAGGTAGGGAACTAGCTGCCTGATCTGCCATAGATGATAAAAGACACACCTGGCAGCTGTGCGGACCTGGGTCTCCATAGAAAATGAGGCATCCAGAATGAAACTGCTCTTTCTAGGAGGTTGAATTCTATCAGCTTCTAGTATATAGTAAGCTAGCACAACCAGTGTGTTACAAACTATATTCTTTATCCACTCACACCAAAGTATTTCCTGTTTGCTCTTCAGATTTGTTATATCAGCTTTTACATCAAGAGCAGATGCGCATGTATGAGAATTATTCAGTGACTATGATGCCTCTGATCACAATGCCCACATGTCCACTGTCCTACCTAGAGCTTAGATCATGTCAGACATTTGGGTATACAGTGAATTATAGGAGTGCACTTCTCCCAAAGCGAATTGAAATTTGTCGCTGTGATAGAAGATAAGAGGACCATAAGATACTAGAAAGCCTTTAAAAATGAATTGGTGCAGGAAGATTTTATTAAGTAGAAAAACTTGGGTATGAATCGATTTTGAACACTAGAATACCTGAAAGAATGCCCCCTTCTGGACCCATGACAGGGAAGCTCTGTCCTAGGTGTGGTGTCTTTAGACATGAAGTCTCTGGCAATGAAGAATATGGCCTTTTCTAAAATGCTCTGCCTGGGAAGACTTGATTGTCCATTTCATTGCTCTCATGGAGGAAGGCCATAAAAACTTTCCTATTACTTTATCTGGGGAGTTGGGCTGTTGCTACTTTTCTGATTTGCTTAATCACATTTTTTAAAAATTCAGTAATTATGGTTTTGATGTCTGCTGCTTTTTGGAGTTGTATATATTTTACTTGTGTGTTACAGATGGAGGCCAGAGGAAATGGTAAATATTTTTAGTATGAATAAAAATTAAAGAAAGTATTTAATATTTCTCTTGCACCAAAGAATAGTGTTGGCCATTGTTTTCTTGTGATCTTTGCTAGTACTTCTGACCTTGGTTGAAGGCAAAACACCTTATTAAATTAATGTTCACCTAATGCTTGAAGTATGGTATATATCACTTGTCGGTCCTGGAACTTTTAGAAAGAATGATTAGAAAGAAAGATTACTAAGAGCCAGCATGGTTTTCTCAAGAACAAGTCATGTCAAACTAACCTGATCTCTTTTTCTGAGAAAGTGATTACCTTGCTGGATCAGGGGAATGCTGTAGACATCATTTATCTTTATTTCAGTAAGGCTTTTGATAAGGTTTCTCATACTATCTTTGTTGACAAGCTGGTAAAATGTGGTTTGGATTCTGTTACCATTAGGTGGATCTGTAACTGGTTGACAAATCGCACCCAAAGAGTGCTTGTGAATGGTTCCTTATCCTCTTGGAGAGGAGTGACAAGTGGAGTGCCTCAAGGATCTGTCCTGGGACCTGTTTTGTTCAACATCTTTATCAATGATTTGGATGAAGGAATAGAGGGAATGCTTATTAAATTTGTAGATAATACTAAATTGGGAGGGGTTGCAAACACAGAAGACGACAGAAACAGGATACAGGATGACCTTGACAGGCTGGAAAACTGGGCTAAAATCAATAAAATGAATTTTAACAGGGATAAATGTAAAGTTCTGCATTTAGGTAGGAAAAATCCAATGCATGGTTATAGGATGGGGGAGTCTTGTCTTAGCAGTAGTATGTGCAAAAAGGATCTAGGGGTCTTAGTGGATCATATGCTGAACATGAGTCAACAGTGTGATGTGGTGGCTAAAAAGGCAAATGCAATTTTGGGCTGTATCAACAGAAGTATAGTGTCCAGATCATGTGAAGTGATGGTATCGCTTTACTCTGCTCTGGTAAGACCTCACCTGGAGTATTGTGTTCAGCTTTGGGCATCACATTTTAAGAAGGATATAGACAAGCTAGAATGAGTCCAGAGGAGGGCGATGAAGGTGGTGAGGGATCTGGAGACCAAGTCCTATGAGGAAAGGTTGAAGGAGCTGGGGATGTTTAGCCTGGAGAGGAGAGAGCTGAGAGGTGACACCATCACCATCTTCAAGTACTTGAAGGGCTGTCATATAGAGGATGGTGTGGAATTATTTTCTGTGGCCCCAGAAGGTAGGACCAGAACCAATGGGTTGAAATTAAATCAAAAGAGTTCCCAACATCAGGAAGAACTTCCTGACCATTAGAGCGATTCCTCAGTGGAACAGACTTCCTCGGGAGGTGGTGGGCTCTCCTTCCTTTGAGGTTTTTAAACAGAGGCTAGATGGCCATCTGACAGCAATGAAGAATTGTGAATTTAGGGGGGAGGTGTTTGTGAGTTTCTGCATTGTACAGGGGGTTGGACTAGATGACCCTAGAGGTCCTTTCCAACTCTATGATTCTATAAATGGGAACCCAACAGCGCTAACAACATAATTATCCCCTCCTTCATTCTTAGGATTAGGGGTAGATTAGGTTGAATGGGAATAACTTGCAAGTTACCCAGTGAGCTTTCATGGAAGAGTGGAGATCAAAGCTTCCATTTTCCAGATCCTAGTCCAACGTTTTGATCTCTGTACCACACTAGCTTTCGGCAGAATTTAGATTTTCTGTGGAAAATGCAAAGTCATACCATTTGATCCTAAACACATATGTTCATGATATTGTGTGTGTGAACTGCCATCAAGTGGTAGCTGACTTATGGAGACCCCAAAGGGTTTTAAAGCAAGTAAACAAGTGAAGGTGGTTTGCAAAGTCTTCCTTGGTGGTCTCCCATCCAAGTACTGGCCCTGCTTAGCTTCTGAGAACTGACAAGATTGGGCTATACTATACTGTTCCACATCCTGTTCATGATACCAACCTCCAAAGGATGGAAGACTGAGTCAACCTTGAGCCGACTACTAGGGGTGTGCAAAAAAAAAAAGAAAAGAAATTAATTGGATTCAGAAATCTACGGGGCCAAAATATTTGGAATACCGTATATTTCCGAATACTGGTACTCGGAATAGCTGTATAGACTGGAGAGATACGGCTATTTCCGAATATACGGCCCAATTATACCCTATGGGCCATTGAAATCAATGGCAAAATAAGGTATATTGGAAGCCTGCCTGGAGGGGAGGTGGTTTGAGGGAGAGCCCCCAAATCTGCAGGGGACTCTTCCCTACAAACCCCCCAAGTCTCAGAAAGATTGGGCCAAGGGTTCCCATTCCAGGGGCACACAAAGAGGGTGCCCCTATCCCACCATTATGGACCATTGAAATCAATAGCAAAATAGGGTATATTGGAAGCTTCCTGGAGGGGAAGAGGTTTGAAGGAGAGCCCCCAAAACTGCAGGGAACCCGCAGGGGACTCTCCCCTACAAAACCCCCAAGTCTCAAAAAGATTGGGCCAGGAGGTCCCTGTCTTTGGGCTCCCCAAATGTCCCATTGCCACCAAAACTGGGGAAAGCCCAATTAGCCACTTCCTCCACTACAATTGCTGTGAGGAAATTGGCTCTGGCCAGAGGGGAGTTTGAGGGAGAGGCCCCAAAACCGCAGGGCAGTTTCAGGGGACTCCCCCGCATGCAACCCCCCTGCACTCATCTGTGGGCACCCCAAAAGGAACATTGTTCCCAATGGTGAGAAAAAAACAATTATAGCCACTTCCCCCACTGTAATTATTGTGGGGAAAGTAACTCTGGGGAGCAGGGGTTTTTGAGGAGATCCCCCCAAACTGCTGTGCAGCTTCAAGGCGCTGTCCCACATAAAACCCACAAGGCCAAAAAAAAATTGGACCAGGGGGTTCAGTTCCTGGAGCACCCAAAGCCAAACCTAACTTCATACCAGAGAATCTCTGTAGGACCCAAATGCACTACATCAGGGGTGGCCAGCGGTAGCTCTCCAGATGTTTTTTGCCTACAACTCCTATCAGCCCTAGCCAGCATGGCCAATGACTGGGGCTGATGGGAGTTGTAGGCAAAAAACATCTGGAGACCCATGCCACTAAATCCATCTATCTACTCTTTGAACCCTGCTGGCCTGGAACCAATATAAACCCAGTTGCCAATATCACTGCCACACAAAACACAATCTGCTCAAAGTCTGCTCTGCAGACCTGGCTGCAGCAATGCCAGCTCTCCAGCCCTCCCCCAAACAACATGGGGAGAGCTGACCAAGCACAACAAGCATGCTGGTTCTGGGTCTCTCAACCAGATGCCAACTTCCCTGCCACAGAATACGCAACCTACAGATGCCAGCTCTCCAGCCCTGCCCCAAACAACACAACTCTCAAACAAGAGAAACGGTGGACCACACCTAGCTCCACATCATTCTGCATCTGACACAAAACAAGAAGCACTTAGACTTACCTTGAGTGATGGATGGTTGGCTGGTCCAGGCTCTTTTGCGTTACTCAGGGTGCACCATGAGGAGGCAAGCCAGAGTTGCACCCCAAATGAGGAAGATCACTGAAAGGGCCTCAGATTGTGTGAGAGGAAGGGAACCATTCCTTCTCTCTCAGCTCAGCAGCAACACACCAGCTATCACTGTCCCATTAGAGGGACCTCAGCATTGGTATGGTGAGCATTGGCTGCCTGTCATCATCACTAGCACCTCCCTCTTTCTTCTTCCTGCCCCTGGAAAAAAAACCTGGGTTATCCTCGCTGGGCCTGTGGGTGCTGTTGGATACAGTTGGGGGCTGCAATGGCCCTTTCAGTATTATTAGGCATGTGTGGATGGGGACTGGGGAAATTTGGATTGCTTTGCAGATTTTAAATCAGCATTCACTTTTGGTTTGTGGATGGATGAAGGGGGGGCTGCACTGCCAATCAATTTGTGAGTGAGGCTGTCTTTGGACTCTAGTCTTATGTTTAGTAGGAGAGCATTTTACAACCACCTTCCAAGAGTCCAAGAGAGGATGCAGGCAAAAGTAGGTGCTCACTTCATTCACTCTCAAAGTCTACGTTCGGGGAGCCGAACAGAGACAAGTTGACTTTCAGGAAGACCAACTGCTCAACTGTCCAGGGTTGCAGGTGATTGCGATGTGGGCCGACAATGTCGCACATATGTGAAAAGACGCGCTGGCTCTGCATGCTCATCGGTGGGAACGCCTAGGCCATGGAGGAGAGGGCTGGCCAGACCGCCTCCTTCACGACCCAGTAGTCCAAAGGGGATGTTTCCTGTGATTCATTGGGCTCCAAAAGATAGTCCGTCACCTTCGCAGCACCTGTCTCCGCTCTCAGGAGCCTACCGCTCCCAGAGGGGCCAACAAGCCACCCAATGAGTGTCATCTCAGCACTCTTCTTGGCGTGAGTCTGGTGGGAAACACTGCCTAGCCAGGGAGGTTGGGGATGAACAGCAGTGGAAGTGGCAGATGAGCTGCTTCCCCTTCCCTTCTCCTCAGCTACCAGCACTGGGCCCGCCCTGACTCTGCAGCGCTCGACCTTCTGGGAGAGCTCGTCTCACCAGCGATTGAACTCGTTGACCCACTTGGCGATCATGCCCTTAAGGCGCGGGTCTAATATGATTGCCATCATGTAGACCTTATCCTGGGTGAAAGTCGGAAAGCAGGCCTCAAGCCCTTCCTGCAGCCTAACAACCAGGGCGTGCACTGCTGGAGGAACGTCTGCACAGCCTTGAGCTGGCACTAGAAACGAGGTACTCATGAGTCGCGGCTAGATACCAACGATCCTGGTTTTTCATCTGGTCACCCTGAAAACAGATGGCACAATGGTCCTGCAAATGGTGGTTCTAGCAGGAACTTTGTACCAGGGCGCCAGGTACTCGAGCAACCCTAGCACCCCAGGATTCTTGACCACTGAAAATGGAAGCCCATGGGCGACCGACCTGGCAAAGTTCCAGGCGATCACTCTCCTGCCATTCCTGATTCTCCCTCTTGGCACATAGGTTCCACTCCCACCAAACATCTCAGGCAGAGATGCCTGGCGTCTCTGCCCTGTTGCGGAACTCTCCTGGAGAGCTCTGGAGGCAGTGGGATGAACTTCCTGGCTGGGTGGTGTTGGCCGCTTGGGCACCCCAGCACCAGCCTGCTTCTCCCCCTTAAGAAGCACCGCCTGGTGGTGGTTCCGCATCCCCCCGGAGTCAGGTGGGCAGGATCCCACCCACAACTGATCCGAGCCCTGCACAGCTGGCACTGCGCATAGCGTGGATCCTCCATAAGTCGAAAATGCTTCCAGACTTCGGAGGTGACTGGCAGCTTGGGTGTCCGGAGCTACCTCCTGTGAGGTGCTCGGGGCAGACACATCGTGTGTCGGGGTGGCAGGAGGGGCTGGCTGCCGGAGGGAAGTGGGTGGAGATGGAGGCACCTTGTGTGTCTCCATTTCTTCCCCCTCTACCCCATGCGACCTCCCCTCCTGGCCATTCCCTGATGGACTACTGGTGCCCAAAGGAACCGAAGAAGGGCTGGTCCTCCTCAACCAGCTTCTCCTCCAGCTCCTGCACGACACTCTGCACCCTCCTTGGAGTGATCATTTTGGACAGAAAACTGTCCCCAAAGCTCATCTCCAAGGAGGGCTGCTCTTGCTGCCCCTCCTCTGGCTGCTGAGGCTGAGTGACATCAGCTGGAGCAGAGACTGCCTGAGCAGCAGACCCCTGCTCAGTGCCAGCAGCAGCCCCAGCAGCAGCCTCGATGAAGGGCCCAAGGCAGGACTTCTTCATCACACTCGGGCCAGAGATTGGAGTGCTGGAAGGTGGCTGTGGAGTGGCCCTGTGCACAGGTGTGTGGGGGAACTGGGTCCTCCCCGTCCCCTCCATGTCTCTAGTCTTCTCCTTGGCCTTGCCTCCAGGGCCCCTCTTCTGCTGCCTGTCACTCATGTCACCCTTGGCCAGTCTCACACAACCTGAACTAAGAGTGGGTTTTTTTTTACAAACCTAACTCACTACACTGTACCCTGAACCAACAGGTGCCCTGACTTCTTTTTAAAAACCCTCCCACCAAAACTTGTTAGTTTTTTTGGAACCTAACCTGTCCTTCTTTGGGTTGGGGTAGTAGTAGTCTGGTAAAGTTTAGGAGATTAGGTGACCCTGCCTCTACCTGGCTACAGTTTTTAAAAGGCTACCTTGAGATGAAGGCAATCCTTGTTATATCCTCCTAGTTAAACTTCTCCTAACTAGATCCTGGGACAAACCGGATTTCCTTGCAAATTAGAAATCAGGTGTCCCCTATAACTAGAGAGAAGCTGTGGTTGACCCTATGGAAATCTAAGGATGCACCAGCTTTCAGTGGCTGAAAGCAAGATGCACTGCAACCCTAGTCTCTTTAAAAGGGAGCCTGATGTGGCCTCATAGTCACACTGCCTTTTATGAGAAACCTAAAATCTTTTTAAATTGCCCCTATCTGGCCTAGTTGAATTTTGAAAGAAAATAAAGCCCTAAACTGGACTAATTTTGTTTTAAATTTCAAAAAACACAATCCCTAAAAACACCCTTATTAGTGGGGCAGCCTATTTAGTGGCCCTAGCCAAACCGAAAGCACCCTCAGACTCCAAAAATAACTCTATAAAAACATGAAAGTGACCCACCCCACACACCAACCCCCTCACACCAACCAGAGGTAATTAAAAAAAACCAAAACGTGACAGAAAAAAGCTTAATTTTTATCCCCACCCCCCAAAACCAGAACCAGGAAAAGGAACAACAGGACAGGATGCAAAACCAACAACAGATCCAAACAAATCACTGAGAAAAGGCCAAGAAATTCAACTGTTAAAAAACTGATGTTTTAACACTAAAAAACCTCAGGCCAAATCAGTCAACACCCCCCCCCAAAAAACAAACAAACAAACAAACAAACCCAGAACCAGAAAAAGGGACAACAGGACAGGATGTAAAACCAACAACAATAGATCCAAACAAATCACTGAGAAAAGGCCAAAAAACTCAACTGTTAAAACTGATGTTTTAACAATTAAAATTAGGCCAAACAGCCCCGCCCCACAAGAACCAGAACCAGAACCAGAAGAGAAAAGGAACAACAGCAGCACAACAGAGCAGCAACAAATCAAACACAGAATCCTTTTTAAACAGTAAAAAACTTGACTTTTAACAATACAGGAACTTTACCAACCCCTCCCCCCAAAAAAACCTTCACCCTAACCCTAAGAAATCCAAGCCACCTAAATCAGGAAAAGTAAAAGGACACTGCACTTTTAAAAGTCCTCTCACTAAAGTAAGATATAGGCAAATTGGCAACCCCCTCACCCCAGGCCCCAACCCCCAGCAGAACCCCCTAGCCCCAAGTAAGCTACCCACCCAAATCTGGAGAAGTAAAGGGACTCTGAGTCTTAAAAAGTCCTTTTACTTTTATCCTAACTCAAATAAAAACAAGAACCCCAAGACTGTCTTAATAGATGTCTTCTCTTCTCCAGGCAGGTCAGGCAAGGCTGAGAGAGAGCAGCAGCAGCAGCTGAGGCCAGCACAATCTCTCTCACACACCAACACCAACACAGCAGCAATGGAATGGAGTTCAGCCAGACAGACTCCTTAAAAAGGTTCTCTGGCCATACACAGAGAAGTTTAAAAAAATACCACTGCTCTGTTATTGACCAGTAAACAAAAGTAACAAGTAAACAAGTAACACCCAGAACCAGGTGTAAACAAAAGAACAACAATGTTGCTGATGACTGGGGGATTAGCCCAGCCATTAGCTACACAACAGCCCTGCAAAGTGTGCATTTGCAGTGCATTTTGCAAATGCATGCTTTGGATTGGCTGCTGGAGCTCCTCCCCCTTCCCCTCCTTCCCTGATCCTAGAGATGCTATGGGAGAGTTCGAGAAGGCTTCCAAAGGTGGGAAAGGAGGCAAGCAGCTCCCCTGAGGCTTCAGAAGCTCCTTTCCCGCCTTTTCTATGGACTTCCGAATATTGATTCGGAAGTATATGGGAGCTATATACGGCTCTCATAAAATGCCTGTGAATTGGATTCGTAAGTATACGATGTCGTATACTTCCGAATCAGGGGGTATTCGGAGATTTATTTGGTTCAGCCGAACCAAATGCACACCCTTACAGGCTACCTGAACCCAGCTTCTGCCGGTATCAGACTCAGGTTGTGAGCAGAAAGCTTGGACTGAAGTACTGTAGCTTTACCACTCTGCGCCATGGGGCTGCTTTGTTCATGATATTACACAAGCCTAAAATCCTTAGATATAGTTAAAACACACACATTTATAGTATGTTTCACACTTGTTCCCAAAAGGCCATGCAGAAATAAATGGTGTGCTATATTGTCTTGAATGACTCTAATACAATGAGTTACCACAAAGGTCAAGGTGGATATAAGCCAATCAAGCGGCTGATGCTATGAATGTCAAGGGAACAAGATGGTTGTTTTTGAGCGAGCATTGTCAGCTGTAAATATAAGAACAGTGAAGAACTAATCTCCTGAGGCTGTTGTAAAGAATCTGGAGAGCTGATATGATTTATTTTAGCTGGCAGTGTGGTTGATCATTTAAAGATCCCACAAAAGTTCAAACAAAAAACAAAAAGCCCACAAAAATAAAGCCAAAAGCCACCAACCACAAAAAAAGATCCGTGGTGGTGTGTTGTTGTCTTCTCCTGTTTAATTAATCTTGGCAAGTCAAAGAGAGCTGGGCCAATCCCAAGAGATGGCTTTTACTCGGAAATCCACTCAATCTAATTTCACTGATGTAGGGCAGGAAGACTTGGAACAGAGCCTACAAGCCATTAGTACATAGTGTAGGTGAAGGCAGATGGGAATGCTCTCCTCCTTCCGAACTCTACCCCTCCTGCTTCCCTCAACTTTATAACAATCAGAGCTGTATTTATTCACAACACTCATTCATTTACTGATAAAACCCGCATGTATATCATCCTTGTCCTTTCAAGGAAACACATAGTAAACCAAGAAGTGCCGTTTGTAGAGAAAGGGTTTGTCCTTAATGTTTTAACTACTCAAGGACTATACATCTAGTTTAACACAGATGATTTCTCAGTCATTCCAAGCATAAGGAAGAATATTGATGCTGGGAATAGGGTTGCCAACTCTGGCTTGGGGAATTCCTGAAGACTGGAGGTAGAGCCTGGGGAAGGTGGAGTTTGGGATGAGGAAAGAACTCAGTGGGTATGCAATTCCATAGAATTGACCCTCCCAAGCTGCCATTTCCTCTAGAGGAATTGATCTCTGTTGGTTGAAATTCCAGAACTCCAGGTCTCAGTTGAATAATACTTGGGAACCTCCCAGTGCAAGATACAGATTTACTCTTTATCAGTCAAGGAGGGCCCTTGGTTTAATAGGCCTGTGTCAACCAACATCATTGACCTTGCTAGAACCAGAGAATGGACTGGGAGACGAATCTTCCAATTAATTGTTACTATGCTCATTGGAGAGAGAGCAAGTTTGATGGGGATAAGTGGCCCTTGTAATTCATTTAAAATTTATTTGCAGCCTCTATTTGGGAAGCACCATTATTAGGCTATCATTTGAAGTCCTGGAGGCCAGTATCATTATGATATATGAAGATTTTTTCTCACAATACAAAATTCCTGTATATTTTGAACTATAGCACAAGGAATCTATTTATTTAAAATGCCTATATTCCTGGATGACCTAGCATAAATGAATTCAACAAACCGAAAGGAAGGAATTTCCCAAAGGACATTCATTATATTACATTTATAGAGCTATAAATTGAAGCAATACAAGAAATAACCCTTTCTAAAGACAAGATGACATGATGAGAATATATCTAGACTTTTCAGACTGATCTTTGCTTTCCTGATTGTATTATTTAACCCAGGCCACATTCTTGTCAATGTTCCCTCTAAGCTACAGAGTCTTGTGAGCAAAAGCTGCCCTGAGCCTGCTTCGGCCGGGAGGGTGGGATACAAATAAAATGATGATGATGATGATGATGATGATGATGATGATGATGATGATGATGATGATGATGATGATGATGATGATGATGATGATGATGATGAAGTTGTGAGCTACTGCATAAATTAGTGTGATCTGGGGTCATCCTTCCTGAGCTAAGACAAACATCTTTTGAGCTGGAGGCTAAAAATCTGTGAGCTAGCTCATGCTAACTCAGCTTAGAGGGAACACTGATTCTGGTGTATATTCCAGTTCTTCCTTCCCCCTCCAGATAATACCAGTGTCAGGGTTTTTTTTAGATGTGCCATGTATCTAGTGCTTTCTGCTGCATATTCCCATGTCATCAACACACATTAGATTCACTGGTATAAAATTTAATTGTACTTAGTGTAATGAATTTATTCACTGCCCCATATTCACAATTGTACAACATTCTATTAGGATCTCTGTTTCATTCCTGTGTCCAGAAAGAATAAGGAAGTTAGTAAGGCACAGGCCAGTGGGCCTGGGAAGTAGGAAAGCTCCAGACTTAAGTTGTCAAGACATGTCTAGAATTTGGAACCTAGAAAGAGGAGTCAACTCCAATCTAATATGTGCACTCCCCTTTTCTAATACAGTTATCCTTGCTCCATGCATGTCCTTACTGTTGTATGTTTGTGCCTCTTAGATGCTGTAGAAGAAACCAAACCTTCTGAAAGTGCCCAGCAGGAAGAAGCAAAAGAAGATGAGAGCAAGGCGGACCAAGAAAATGCCTGAACATTAAGAAATGACTCCCCATTTGCCCCTCCCTCCCTCCTCTTTCCTGTATCTTTCCTTCCTTCCTTGTTCCCATCTGACCCGCTCCCACTCACACCTGTGAGTCTGTCTGTCCTCCTTGTCCACTCCTTCCTCCCACAATCCTTTTTCTCTCTGTGTGGCAAACATTTAAAGAAAAAAAAAGCAGGAAAAATCCCAGTCAAACAGTGTGGCTTAAACATTTTGTTTCTTGGTGTTGTTATGGCGAGTTTTTTGGTAATGATGATCCAATCATTTTGGGAAAATTCTTGCACTGTATCAGAATTCTTTGGTCTGCGCGTGCGTGTGTTTGTCTGCCCACCACGAATGCGCTCTCTCTCTCTCTCTCTTTCCCTCTCTCTCTGTTCCAAGTGTGTGTGCAATGTTACGTTCATCTGAGGAGTCCAAACCTATTGAGTGAGTTAAGAAAAAAAGAACAAAGATTTTTCTTTTCTCCCTTTTTCAATGTGATGATGGAATGAACTAAAGGAGACAAAACAAACAAAGAAAAACAGAATGAAAAATACAACCCCAGTTTGTTTTAAAAAAATAAAGCAAATGTGCCAATTAGCGTAACTTGCGACTCCTGGCTCCTTTTTCAAACTGAAGAATAATAATAAAGGAGAATAATTATAATGACATCACTGTGATTGATTTCTGTAACACTTCTCAGTCCACTTAGGTCTATGCATTATATATAAAGATGAAAAATCTTGAGGGTGGTTAGTTATGTTCTGGATTTCAGCTGAGAACCAGTTGCATGTGGCATTTTATAAATGGAGGTCCATCTTTGTGTCTGCAATTGTGTTGTCATAGGACAGGCCACAGTAGTGGTATTTTCCTATCCATTAACAAAACCAAGAATCTTGCTGTATGTAGAATGATAAAAAAATAGTGCATGTTTGTGCTGCTATTTGCATATCATAGTATACATCTGTTTTATGCACAACTGAACATCTTCCATCTATGAAAATGTAAAGACATCCCAGGAGCTATGACAAAACTAAATGGAACTTGGTTAGAATCTCTTCTCAAGTTGTCCTGCTGCAGTTAATATTTGGTAATCATCTTCTTTTCAGTGTAAGAGAATAATTATTCAGTTCTAACCACATTAAGTAAGTAAGTATTTTAGTAGTACTTACCTAAGTAGTAGTTTGGGGTTCTTACTTGTAGGTAAGTATGTTGATGGTTGCAGGATAATTGGATACAGATTTGGGGACAACCAGGATTTTGTAGACCAACTGATTGTTGGGAAAAGGGACAGGTGAAAGGCCTGGCAATTTGACAGAAAATAATCAGATGAAAATCAGTTTTATCCAGAAGGGTGCTCAATATGTCTTGAAACAGCTCGAGGCTTGGTAGACCAGCTATAGAAAAATATGCCTTTGAACATCTCAACACTGCCTTCTAGTTTTCTGTCTGAAATGTATAACGTACGTTTCTAGCCTACAGGATTTTTCATCTTGTGGTTGCCAAGAGTTTGACACAAATTTCAGGGGATAGCTCCTTTCACAGCTTCATTGCAGTTTCCCTGTGTGTTTTCTGTAAATTCGCAAAAAGGAAAGGATTGCTGTTACAAACCAGATTTTATGGATGACCTTGACACCAATGTAAATATTGTGCTGATCTCCTTCTTCTAGTCCTTAACTGACTCAGCCTTATTATTTACGACTTCAGGTTCAAACTATGTAACCACCAGTTCATAGCTGGCAGCTTTGGCAGGGGCCTGTGGGCACTGACATCTTCCATTGGGTCAACTACCGATTTTATGAGTTGCCATATCCGATTCTGCTTTCAGTTTTAAGCCTCTAATGTATACTAGTCTTGACAAGAACTTCATCAGAAGTCATCTGGAAAACAGAAAATTGTAGAAGGAAGGATCTGGAGAAACAAAACTGCTATACATATAAAAATTATTTTAACTTTTATATTTGTAACCTAGATCTCCCTGGCCTGTGTCTAACATTGAAAGCGTTTTTGATTTGTGTTGTTATGGTAACTCTTAAAATGAAGTTACAATGAACAAAGGATGAATGAAGGGATGAAAACATCCATTCAACACTATACTATTCACTAAAAATAGTATTTATGGAAGCTGGCCACCACTATGGCAACTACTGTCTCCCTTTCCTGTAGCTACGCAGCACCCTCCACTGACAACAGAGTGTATATATCATGAAGAGAGAGGAACATTTTACTCAGGAAATTAGGATGGTAAGAAGAAAGCAACACCAAGTGTTAGTGAACACACTATTGGTCAAAGCTGTGGGCCTACATGGAACAATATCTTGACTTGGCTTGGGTGGTAGCACATTCTCATATTTAACATAAACTCATGACTTTTGCACTAAGCAACTGTGTCTGTTGTGGGGGAGGAAGGTAAAGGAGATTGTGAGCCACTCTGAGACTCTTCGGAGTGGAGGGCGGGATATAAATCTAAGCAACTGTTGAGTAATAACCCCGCTGAATGACTTCTGCTATATCCCAATTATGTGCTAGTTAGCTTTAGTTTGGAAGGAAATGATTTCACATTCCTTGCTAATTCCAAGAGAAGTTCAATTTAATCCTCTTTGATCGTGCCAGTGGACTGTCCAATTTCTATCTCCATAAAGTATCTGATACTGTTCATAAATCCTAGAATTGCTTTTTCTGCTGGGACCAAAACCATTCATTTGAGAAAGCTACCCACCCATCCACATACCAATATCTAGCTGAAGACCACCAGTTTTCTTGGACAATGACTTTCTTCAGCATTCTACATTTTCTCTAGGGTTCAGTCTGGATACCTGCTAGGAGGACCAGCTTTTTTTTTTCTTTTAATCTGATGAGACCTGACAGGCTCAATAGCCCAGGGCAGGTATAGCTGTCTGTGTCTGCTGTTCTCTTTATTAGCTGTGAGAGCAAACAGTTTAATTGTATTACTGGAAAACCATTTTTAAGGTCGCTTCTGTAAAAGAGCTCTTAAGATGGTCATAAATCTTCCAAGTGGTGCCCTTTCACTGCCCTGATTAATGTCACCAGATCGTCTGCCAGCCTTTTTAATATGGCTTCTAAGAAAGACTGGAAACAAGAGCCTTGGTACCCAAGTAGTATTGTACAAAATCACCCCATATATGATTGGAGACAGAATGACTAGGCTATAACACCCAAAGCGAAGCTGTAACTTGCTGTCAGAGCAACATGTTTGAATAGGTTACTAGAGAAAAATGAATACAAAAGCAGGCAGGGGAGAGGCATTGCAAAAGGCATATTTCTTTGCAATGAGTGGGTGTGTGTTGAATGAGTATGCTAGACTGACATAGATATGACACCTGTAATTCAAACTGACTGTGCAGATTTATCAAAGAAAGGTACTATTTATCCCACTCCTCTTTCAGAAAATAATTAGAGGCTTGGATTTTATCCAGGCCTTATTTTTTCCCCTGGGAGAATGTGGCAAAATGGATTTCCAGAACCATGACATGAAAACATGACATAGAGTCTACATGGAAACAAAATTCTTAAACAATATTTGAAAGTTCACACAGTACACCTGTGTGTTTCTCCTTTTTTCCCCTCTTGAGAGTTCCAGCAACTCTTTTTCTAGGAAAAACCCCCATGATTTTATCTAAACTATAAACTTGGTCTAGATGAGCAGTGAGGAGAGGCTTAGGATGAAACAAAGTTTTGCCTCTAATGTGTGATTTCAAAATAGATTTAGGCAGGGCTTTTTTTGTAGCAGGAACTCCTTTTCATATTAGGCTACACGTCCCTGATGTAGCCTATCCTCCAAGAGCTTACAAGGCCCTTAGTACAGGGCCTACTGTAAGCTCTTAGAGGATTGGCTACATCAGGGTCATGTTATGTAATATGCAAAGGAGTTCTGGCTACAAAAAAGCCGTGGCTTTAGGGCCAGGAAGACTCAATTCCTAACATAAAAGTGTTGGGCAGGAGGAAGATACTTAACCTTTGCCACTTTCCCCTAACTTTCATCCTCAGCTCCCCCTTCCCCACCCCAGGTTTCAGGTCTATGTCAGTGTCTGAAGTATCAAACTAAACGTCATCCTAAGGAAAAAGTAGGTTTGCAGGAGTGGGAGAATGAAGAAAGACATCACCTCTCATCTTGCTCTGGTGTTGTGGGATATAATATCCCAGATACGCAGTCCTAACACATCCTTATACTTTACTCATTGGAGTTGGGAGTAAGCAGTGAAGTAGTCAAGTTTGCAGATGACACTAAATTGTTCAGGGTGGTGAGAACCAGAGAGGGTTGTGAGGCACTCCAAAGGGATCTGTTGAGGCTGGGTGAGTGGACGTCAACGTGGCAGATGAGGTTCAATGTGGCCAAGTACAAAGTAATGCACATTAGGGCCAAGAATCCCAGCTACAAATACAAGTTGATGGGGTGTGAACTGGCAGAGACTGACCAAGATCTTGGGGTCGTGGTAGATAACTCACTGAAAATGTCAAGACAGTGTGCGATTGCAATAAAAAAGGCCAACGCCATGCTAGGAATTATTAGGAAGGGAACTGAAAACAAATCAACCAGTATCATAATGCCCCTGTATAAATCGATGGTGTGGTCTCATTTGGAATACTGTGTACAATTCTGGTCACCGAACCTCAAAAAGCATATTATAACATTGGAAAAAGTCCAGAAAAGGACAACTAGAATGATTAAAGGTTTGGAACACTTTCCCTGTGAAGAAAGGTTAAAACACTTGGGGCTCTTCTGCTTGGAGAAATGTCGACTGCAGGGTGACATGATAGAGGTTTACAAGATTATGCACGGAATGGAGAAAGTAGAGAAAGAAGTACTTTTCTCCCTTTCTCACAATACAAGAACTCGTGGGCATTCAATGAAATTGCTGAGCAGTCAGGTTAAAACAGATAAAAGGAAGTACTTCTTCACCCAAAGGGTGATTGATTAATATGTGGAATTCACTGCCACAGGAGGTGGCGGTGGCTACAAGCATAGCCAGCTTCAAGAGGGGATTGGATAAAAATATGGAGCAGAGGTCCATCAGTGGCTATTAGCCATAGTATATTATTGGAACTGTTTGGGGCAGTGATGCTCTGTATTCTTATTTATTTATTTATTACGTTCAACTTATATCCTGCCCTCTCCGCAAGCGGACTCAGGGCGGCTTGGTGCTTGGAGGGGGGCAAAGTGGAAGGGCTTCTAGATCCATTTGTGAACATCCTGATGGCACTTGAGTTTTTTGGGGGGCCATTGTGTGACACAGAGTGTTGGACTGGATGGGCCACATGGCTTCTCTTATGTTCTTACTATGAATGCTAGCTGGGTGACTTTTGGCCAGTTTCACGCTCTCAACCTAACCTACCTTGTTGTGAGGAGGAAAAGGAGGCTAGGAGAACAATGTAAGCTGGGGACAAAGACAGGGTAATAGCAAAAATACATAAAAATAAAGCCCTGCTGCAGAGGTGTGAAATAGCTTAGTTTAATAACCACAATAGATTTGAGTTAATACATTTAATTAATTTATGTTAATTATAATATGTCTTTCTGAGACTCAACATGGATTACACAGCATAGTAGTAGTAGTAATAATAATAGTAATGCTTATTGTGGCCTACAAGCAATATCAAACACAAAACAATCAACAACTAATAATGCACAAACATTCCAATTACAATATTCATCCAGATCCATAACCACAAAGTAAAATTTTAAAATCCTAACATTTACACATGGGACATTAATTTGGCTTGTATTTTCATAGCAGAAAACATGGATTACACAGTGTAAGTCAACACAATCAACAGGATGAGACATCTAATAAGCAATGCAGTAGGACTAGAATTACAGATATCTGAAACAACAGAAAATTGGACTGCATAAGTAAAAACAACATAGAAACAGTAAGATAATACATACAACAAACAGATAATACATACTACCCACAGTACTTTAGTCCACAGTTCTGTTCTGTTTACCAAAGCACCTTCCTGAACCATTCTGCTACAGAGCCTTATTATTTTAATTTAAAAAACCCTCCTGAACAATTCTGTTTTATATAGTTTGCAGAGAGACAGAAGCGGGAGAGCCTGCATCTCACACCTTTTGTTCCCAGTTATTTTACAGGATTGCTGTCTAGAAGACCTTCAATCTTCTCTCAAACACTGCAGTCATATGAAAGGCACAAAAGCTTTCAAAACTGACCCTATAACAACTGGCATTGCTTAGGAATATACACTTGCACAAAAAATTAGCACAGGCCTTAATATAGTAGCTAGAACAATCTTGGTTATCACTTACATTTAAATCTGTAATTTTCTAATGCTGTACAGTGATTGTGGTTTATCTACATATCCAGAAGACCATGACTGCCAACAAGTTTATTCCTCCTTTCCTAACATATTAATAGGACGTAGAGCAGTACCATAAAGAGTGATTTTAGGAAGTACTAAAAGCACTCTAGGATGGCATATTAAGTTTTCCTACAGGTATGCGATAGAGCAGGGGTCCCCGAACCCCGGGTCCTGGACCAGTACTGGTCCATGGCCTGTTTCCAGGTGGGCCGCACAGCTGCCCCCCCCCCGCGCAGCCTCATTGTCTCCCTGCGCAGCCTCACCGTCCCTCGTTTATACCACTTTAAGGCCAGGGAAGGTGTCATGAAGGCCGACCTCCCCCGCCCCCTGCTGATCAGCTGATCCAATCAGTGGGGAAAATTGCGGCAGTAGCGGCGAGCGACCACTGAAACAGCCGCACTGCTGTAGTTTTCCTGGCAGATTGGATCAGCTGATTGGCGGGGGGTGGGGGAGGTTGGTCTGGAAGGCACTTCACTTTCCCTGGCCTTAAAGTGGCAAAAACAGGAGGTGGTGAGGCTGCATGGGGGCGTGTGGCAAAACTGCGGGGGGTGGGGCAGAGGAGGGAGAAGGAAATGGGGGAGGAGGAGGTGCCACAGGGGGAGGAGGAGGCGCCACGGGGGGGGCACCCACTGATTCTGGGGCCACGGTGGGCCAGCCAGCCCTGGGGCCGGTCCCTGGAATAAAAAAGGTTGGGGGCCTCTGCCATAGAGCATGATGATGTTCCTGGAATGCTTTATGGCATATTTGTAGAAAACTTGAGTACAGAATTTGTTATGGTTTTGAAAGCATCAAGAATATAAGAACATTAGAAGAGTCCTGCTGGATCAGACCAATGGTCCATCTAATCCAGCATCCTGTCTCACACAGTGGCCATCCAGTTCCTCTGGATTGCCAACAACAGGGCATAGAGGATGAGGCCTTGCCCTGATGTTGCCTCCCGGCACTGGGATCCAGAAGTTTAATGCCTCTGAGCTTGGAGGTTCCCCTCAGTCACCATTGGCAGACTTATCCTCCATGAATCTTTCTAATTGGCTTTTAAAGATGTTTATTCCCGTAGCCATCATTACCTTCTCTGACAGTGAATTCCACATTTTAATCACCCTCTGTGAAAAGTCGTATTTCCTTGCATGTCCTAAACTAGTGCCCATCAGCTTCATTAGATGCTCTCAAGATACAATATTTTGGAAGTAAAATTTCTCTTTGTCAGCTCTCTTCACCCCATGTATCTCTCCTATATAATAATTCCCTTAGCACACTGGTCGCAAATCAGATACTTTCCCATTGGCTGAGCTGCCTGTCACTGCTTCGCAGAGGAAAGAAAGCCTTCCTTTGATTGACTGAGGGCTCCTCCCTCTCTTCTGAAAGGGAAACAACCAGGGCTGGAGGGGGGAGGATGGTGTCCCATGGCAGCAGACCAGATAGAGAAGGGAGAACAAGAGAGAGAGAGAGAGAGAGAGAGAGAGAGAGAGAGAGAGAGAGAGAGAGAGAGAATGAACTCTTGTGTTTAAAACTAACAACATTATCAGAGAGACAGCTTTGGTCTGAAAGGTATCACTAAAGGTCTTTGAGGGAGAACTCATTGGGCCCAGTCCTGACTAGGGCTGCCAGTTCCAAGTTGGTGGGAAATTCCTGGAAATTTTGTGGTGGAGTTTTAGGACAGCAGGGTTTGGGAAGGGGAGAGGCCTCAGCTGAATATAATGCCATAAAGTCCAACCTCCAGAGCAGTTATTTTCTCCAGGGGTAGAGAGAGTGGGGAGAAAGACTGTCCTTTTCCTAGGTAGAGGCTGCAGGGAGTGGGGATGAGATGGAAAACTGAAGTCAGATAAAGGGAAGGAAAGAAGGTTGCCAACTCCAGGTTGGGAAATTCCTGGAGATTTGAGGGGTGGAGCCTGGAGAGGGTGGGGTTTAAGGAGTGGTGGGATCTCAGACTGGTACAAGTCATAGAATCCACCCTCAAAACCAGCCATTTCCCCTGGGGAACCATTGTTGCCAATCTCTAGGTGAGGACTGGAGATCACTCAAAATTACAACTTTTTTTCCAGATGGCAGAGACTACTTCCCCTGGAGAAAATGGCTGCTTTGCAGGGTGTACTCTGTGTCATTATACCCTGCTTATGTCACTTCCCTTCTGCTTTGGTCCACACTGTGATTTCAGACCAGTCATAGACGTTCAGCCTAACCTACCTCATAGAGCTGTTGTGCAGACCAAAAGGGAGAGAGGAGAATAATGCAAGCTGCTTTGGTACTCACTGTGGACAAAGGCTGTACTTTTCTTAGATAGAGGAGAGAGGAGATGGAAAGATGAAGAAAGATCAATTCCCCTAGAGAAAATGGCTGCCTTGAGTGGGTGGGAAGACAGCAAGGGAGGCACTCGCCCAGAGCCTTTTTCTAGAGCCCATTGTATTTTTCCTCACAAAGAGGCTTATTCCTAGTAAATTTATAAACCTCTATCATGTCCCCCCTTAGTCGTCTCTTTTCTGAACTGAAAAGTCCCAGACTCTTCAGCCTTTCCTCATAGGGACTGTGTTCCAACCCCACATTCATCTTGGTTGCACTCCTTTGTATTTATTTCAGCTATGCAATGTCCTGTTTGAGATTCAGTGACCAGAACTGTATACAGTATTCCAAATGAGGCTGCACAATGGATCTATACAGGAGCATTGTATCTGCCATTTTATTCTCAGTCCCTTTCCTAATAATCTCTGACATAGATTTTGATTTTTTTTCACCACTGCAGCACACTGGGTTGACACTGAGCTATTCACTATGACCCCAAGTTCTTTTTCACTCTGTCTCAGCAAGTTCATACCCCATTAGCTTATACTTGAAGCTGGGAAAGCATTAATGTCATGGTGAAGGCTCACAAGTCTGAGCATTGCTGTACATGAACTGAACATATGCTCTGGAACCTGGAATAGTCTGTAGTGCACTGTGGTTCACTTAAGGAGCTGATGAGGAAGGGCTTACTGGAAGGCAGAAAGCTGGACAATCACTGGCATAGATGGGGAAAGCAATCAGTAGTGCTGTTTACCAAATAATTTCTGAGTCAATAGGTTTATCAAGCCTCTCTAAGCAAAGTTTGATGCTTCAATTCTGCTGTACCATCTTTGGACACCAAACTTCTGCATAGCTAGGAACAGAATAGTGTAAGTTCAGATGGATTCTGTATCATCTTCTCAGGGTTGCCAGCCTTCCCAGTGAGGGCGGGGGATCCCCCACTGCAGTTCCTGTTTCCTTCTCTGAGCAGCAGTGGGAGAAAAATAAAAAAGGGCTGTTGGGAAGATGGCATGATGACACTTCCAAGGAAAATCCAGAAGTAGGGTTGCCAACCCCCAGGTGGGGGCAGGGGATCTCATGGTTTGGAGGCCCTCCCCCCACTTCAGGGTTATTAGAAAGTGGGGGAGGATGTCTGCTGGGCACTCCATTATACCCCATGGAGACTGATTCCCGTAGGGTATAACGGAGAATTGATCTGTGGATATTTGGGGCTCTATGGGGGCTGTTTTTTGAGGTTGAGGTACCATATTTCAGCATAACATTCAGTGCCTCTCCTCAAAACACCCCCCTAGTTTCAAAAAGTTTGGACCAGGGAGTCCAATTCTATGAGCCACAGAATAAGGTGCCTCTATCCTTCATTATTTTCAAATGGAGGGGAGGCATTTAAAGAGTGTGTGGTCCCTTTAAATGTGATTGTCCCTTTAAATGTGGTCCCTTTAAATGTGAACTCCCTTTGGAGTTCAATCGTGCTTGTCACCAATGTTCCCTCTAAGCTGCAAAGTCTTGTGAGCAGTAATCTACTTTGTGAGCTACTGGCATTAAAGTTGTGAGCTACTGCATAAATTAGTGTGCTCTGGGGTCATCCTTCCTGAGCTAAAAATCTGTGAGCTAGCTCACACTAACTCAGCTTAGAGAGAACACTGCTTGTCACACTCTTGTTCCTGGCTCCACCCCCCAACATCTCCAGATATTTCTTGAGTCAGACCTGGCAACCCTATCCAGAAGTGACATCATGCCTCTCTATGAATTATCAGAAACTGTATAGTTTTACCATAGACTTTCTGGAGATTCCTACCCAGGCATGAGGTGACTTCCATGTTTTCCCAGAAGCAACATCATACCATGTGCTGAGGTCTCTCCAATCCCTAAACCCTGCCCTTTCAGGCTCTACCTCCAAATCTACAAGAATTTCCCAACCCAGAGTTGGCACCCCCGGCTTCCACCATTTGCTTTTTAAATTCTATATAAAGAACATACTACACCACTAGACAACTGGTGAATGCAAATCATTGTTTACCAAGCAGTAAGATACATTGTATAAGGAAGTGTCGCATTCATTTATAAAGCCTAATCATCACAACCATTATTATCAAGGTCTTATTTAAGCTTTAAAAAACCATAAATTACTAGTTGATAGTCCCAAGGTTATTCAGAATAGTTTAAGCCTCATCAGTTTAGTTTTCTTGAGAAAGACTGCCACAGAATAAACAAAGAACCTGAGGGTTTATGTTGTAAAAACCACCAGCCCTCTTCGTTTGTCTACATGGAATGATTAAATGTTGAAGTAACTTGGAGAAAACAGTGCCATCTAGTGAGTAATCACTATACCAGCCTGAAGATTTTGGAGAACATCTTCAGCCCTGCTAAAGATGAAGCCACATTCTGTTTAGCCATGAAGGGGGAGGGGGGGGGGAGTAAGAAACACAGCCAGTCTTCTGCATTCATATTCTAGCAGCTCACGTTGTGTCCCCTGAAAGTTTGCATACTTCTACACAAAGACCAGTTGATTTTTTTTTGGGGGGTGGACCTTTATTTAGTCTGTGTTTCATATTCTGTGTGCAAATAAACTGATTCTTTTGGCATCAAAGCTAGGAACCCTGGTTGCCCTTTGGAAGAGTAATGGAAATGCCTCTTAGCAGCTGTACGCTAAAAGAACATTCTGAAGATTCAAGTCACAATTGTCAAAAGAAATGGCTTACCTGAGTTACAGAAAACACTTTCAGATATTAAATTGAAGGCACTTTTCTCACCCCCACCATTCTACTTCCATTCCTCTTTGCATAAATAAGTGAATATAAAGGATAAAGCAATCTGAAGGGAAACAGTGAGGGGATTAGTGTCCAGGCACAGGTTCCTTTGTCTGCCAAAGATTCTTGACTTAATTGGCAACCAACAAGCTATTAAAATCGTCTACGTTTTTTCTTTTTATCCAGTACAAGTTTTAGAATAGAGTTGATTCTAGGCTCTCCAACACCAGGGCCTGTTCTCAAAAGCTCCTGGTGTACCCTAAATACACTCATTGGCATGGTCAGTCACTAGCTACACAAAAGTGGGTGGAGATCAAATAATGTAATGATTGTACCTCAAGGCCACAGGTCAGCAAAAATTAACCATAATTAAGTCTCAGTGGCATCAGTGGGGCTAGATAATATGGCTGAATTCTGTTCCATTATCTCCAGTGGGACTGGCTTGCAACTACCCTCTTGCTGGGTGATACCCTAGCTATTCATAGTGGAACTTCAAGCATTTATCAATTCAATTGTAAAACATTTCAATGTTAAAATATTTATATTTCTTTATTTAGGTATTTATACCTACATTTGCTCTCCAATGAACATCTAAAGCAGCTTACAACACAGTTCTTTGCAATTACAGCCCTGTGAGGTAGGTTAAGCAGAGAAAACAGGAGTGACTGGCCTACAGACAACTAGTAGGCTTCCAGGACAGTGTGGGGATTTAAACTTGAGTTACTTCTTGTCTGACAATCTGATGTGTATTTTATCTGCCTATTTGAGCACGATTCTTAATAGACTTCTAAGGAACACATAGTTGTGTGTTCTTTTGTGTTGGTTCTACTGAGGAGCCAATTGAAACAGGTGAATTTTTTACTTCACAAAGAACTGGACCCTAGCTGCTCATCTTAATGCGTGAAAGGGTTTTTCAATATATCTATCCAGGATGTTTAGCAATTCAGGGGTTAAAGCAGCACTTTCAATTGGATCAGTAACTAAATTGAATGGGTACTTCTGCAGCTGTTCAACAATGGCATTAAATGCTCCTTTTGGTTCACTCTTTACTTACAAGGGGACTAAGACATTCAGAACTATTTGAAGTTTCTAAACCACTACCAAGCTAAGTCCCAAGGTTATCAAAGCATATATCACAGATGCCACCCTCCCTTCTCCCTAAGATGTTTACTCAGAATATGAGTTTTGCATATCAAGGCAGGAAAACAGAAAGAGAAAACTATGGAGTGATGGAGGTTCATCTGATGTCTCTGGTAAGCATATCAGTGCGTGTTTGTGTATAATTTTGTGGGGGGAAAGAAGCTTTCTTTGCTAATGCAGAGGGCTAACGGGTCTATTCAGTCATTAAGCGGCAGCTTGGGCTGTTCGCAGATTTAGCCTCTGTGGTCCTTGTTGGTGGAGAGGCCATTAATAAGGCTTTCTAACCTGCCACTTCATGCTGAATCCTTTGAAAGCTATGCCCCTATGGGCCCATTAGAGGAAGGAACTCTGTCTGCTAAAACATATGAGTCTGGCAAGGGCTGCCTACTTTCTTGTCTTAAAGCCACTTCCCTAGCTCTTGTTCACTTACTATAAGAGAAAAAGGCATATGGGTAAAGGTGGGTGGGAGGGAGGATAGTTTGTGGCTGATAGGGGGGAGGGCAACAAGAGCACTGCCCTGAACACTGAGGACAGGGGAGAGAAAATTCAGTTTTAGTGTGGGGAGAATTCTGTTTTGATTATTCTGGGAGGTGTGAAAGGCTTAAATTAAGGACTGGAATTAAAGTGGAATGCCTTAAGAGAGAGAAGGGATGAAATTTAGGCTCAAATCAATGTCAGGGAAAGTTTCAGGGTGAATGAACAGAGAAAGCAATTTACATTGTAGCAACAAACAACATGTCTACAACCATTCTATCAACCAACTTTTTGTCCTGTGCAGATGAATTTTATCTATGTCTAATAAAAAATCTAGGGCAGCAGAGGTGTAATAAAATTCTCCTCATCTCTTGTCAGGACAATACACACATGTTGTTTGCTAGTGGAAAACTTATATTTTGTGATAGCCAAGAAAGAAGTGAGTTAGAAAACGATCTCTAATCTGAAGTGCAAGAAAGAAATCAAGTTTTAGTAAACTTGATTTATAGCATTTTAGATTTGTAGCAACATTCTTACGTGTGCTTCATTGAACTGCATAGCACTTATTTTGAAGCAACCTGCATGGAACTACACTGAAAAACAGTGCATATGTTGAGTATTTGTGAACTCACATTCAGCTTGAATTTTGGGTCAGTTATCATTATGAAGAATTCAGTGTGATAGAATCCTGGCAATCTATTGGCTGATGTCTTATCACCTGCTGCCCTGATATTTTCTTAACTCCACTGGAGCTTGTCTAATCATCCAGCCTCTAACTCCATTTATGTGGGATTTTATGGAGACTTTTGCCTTTGAAATATTCATGGGGCTTTAGTGGTGTGGTTCATGCTCCCCTCCCCCTGTCTTAATGGCATGTCTGAGATTGGAAGGGAAGAAAAGAAATTCTGCTGGGAGCTTAGCTGAATGGGAGGTTCTCGGTTCTGCACTTGTGAATTCAACCCCCACAGAACTGACAAGAGCCCAGCAAAGGAGGGTAAAATAGCATAAGGAGAAGCGTGTGTCTGAATATTCTCCACTAATTATCAGATTAAACACATGTAAAAGAGCAGTTCATCAGAGTGAAACAGTAAGCAAACACTTTATGTAAGCATGAGATCAGTATTCCAGTAGCATCTATTGCTCATTATAACACCATTTTGAAAATCTTACATCTAAAATGACATGCTTTATGTCATTTAGAAAATATATGCTATGTTTAAATTTTACATGTGGACTATTTGGGTTGGTGTCACAAAGACTGAACTACCCAATGTTATAATTTTTCAGGATGAACCCCCCCCCCCCATGTATTTATTCCCAGCTAGGTATATGCCAGAAGTTACTTGATGGCACTTCTCCTCCCCACCCCCCGACCCCCGCCTCTCACACACATACAAACACACTTTTGGAAGACATACTGCAGTTTTAAGTAGAACTTTAGTGCATACCTGCAACCACCTCAAAGTGAGGGAATAGTATTGCTGTCTCTTTGACAGAGGGATTAAAGACGGGAGAGGGGGAAAGACAGGTAGCTAGGGTTGCCAACCCCAGATTTATAACTGATCTCCAGGCTACATAAATTATTTATTTATTTATTGTACATTTATTCCACTTCTCCTGGAGAAAATAGATGCTTTGGAATGAGAGGCCATTGCACCCTACCAAGGCCTCTCTCCCAGACCCAAATGTCCAGGTATGTCTAAGCCCAGAGCTGGCAACACTACAGTTAGTGGTAGTTCATTGGTTTAGTGAGAGAAAATCATGTGCCTTGTGCATCTTTGGCTGTGAAATGTATTGGCTGGCCCTGGGCAAATGATGATCTTGCTGTAGTCTAATTTACCATATGATGTATTGTGTAAGTCTAAATGTCCATGAAGATTTTCATGAAGTATAGAATGCAAATATAATAAATGTCACTTGTCTGATCTCAGTACTTCCTGAACAATGTAATCCTTGAAAATGCAAAGTGGCATCCTGTGGTGATCTTACATATAGCAGTAGCTATAAACAACAGAGCCTGATGGGAGATGTAGTATTGTAAAGCAGGAAACAGGAAGTATAAAGTAGTTATGGTCTGGCAGCTTAGGCTGTCTTACTGAGCAAGGCATTGGTTGTTTCTAGAGTTACCAAACTTCAGGTGGGGCTGGCGATCTCCTGGAATTACAATTCATCTCCACACTACAGAAATCAATTTCCCTGGAGAAAACGGCAGCTTTGAAGGGTGGACTCTGCAGTATTATACAGAGCTGAGGCTCCTCCCCTTCCCCAACTCTGCCCTTGTTGGGCTGCACTTCCCAAATCTTCAGGAATCTTACAGCCTGGAGCTGGCAACTTTAGTTGTTGTGCCTGTTTAAGATTTACAACAAACCTTGTTTGGAACCTAAACTGTACTCAGTTGCTTGATAACGATATATCCCTATGTGCCTCTTGTATGTCAAAAGAAGAAGAAAATGATTCTAGATTTATATCCCACCCTTAGGGTTGCCAACCCCCAGGTGGGGGCAGGGGATTCCCCGGTTTGGAGGCCCTCCTCCTGCTTCAGGGTCATCAGAAAGCGGGGGGGAGGGAAATATCTGCTGGGAACCCAATTATTCCCTATGGAGATTTATTCCCATAGAGAATAATGGAGAATTGATCCATGGGTATCTGGGGCTCTGGGAGAGCTGTTTTTTTGAGGTAGAGGCACCAGATTTTCAGTATAGCATCTAGTGCCTCTCCCCAAAGTACCCTCCAAGTTTCAAAAAGATTGGACCAGGGGGTCCAATTCTATGAGCCCCCAAAGAAGGTGCCCCTATCCTTCATGATTTCCTATGGAAGGAAGGCATTTAAAAGGAGCATGGTCCCTTTCAATGTGATGGCCAGAACTCCCTTTGGAGTTCAATTGTGCTTGTCTCAACCTTGCTCTGGCTCCACCCCCAAAGTCCCCAGATATTTCTTGAATTGGACTTGGCAACTCTACCCACCCTATATCCTGAATTTCAGAGTCTCAGAGCGGTCACAATCTGCTTTACCTCCCCACCCCCCTGCACAACAGACACCCTGTGAGGTAGGCAGGGCTGAGAGAGCTCTTACAGCAGTTGCCCTTTCAAGGACAACTCCTATGAGAGCTATGGCTAACCCAAGGCCATTCCAGCAGCTGCAAGTGGAGGAGCAGGGAAATCAAACCCAGTTCTCCCAGATGAGAGTCTGCACACTTAATCACTACACCAAACTGGCTCTCAAGTTTACTTAGCTGTCTCATCTAGCTGCACAAGGGCTCTCAAATCTTGAGAGAGAGAGACCATTTCTACATATTTTCAGTGATGTGTCAACCAAATGCTATCCTGGTTCTTTCAGAGGTAGATAAAAGCCACAAAAATCAGGAGCTTTTTCCCGATCACCACTAGCATGCCTTTCAATCATTCCAGTGAAAAAGTGCAGATTTACCTCACCTGCTATGAACACGGTTTTGGTGATGTTCATGTCAGCACCATTTTCTTTATGGGTAAGAGCTGCCTTTTATTTTAAATGTATGCTTGAGCTGGAAATATTCATCATGCTTCCTGAACACATGTACCCACCTAGGAAGAGAATGTTTATGGAAGGGGTTGTTCTGAAATTTGCAGCATATTCATGGAAATCATTATTGACATGCCCCAAACCATCCTAATTAGCAGGTATTCATAGCCAGCCATGTGTTCTGCCAATACAGTTCTGCACAGCATGACGGTGAATAAATCTGCAGGTTGCCATTCAGCTCAGGTAATCAAACATTCACAGCCTCTGTTCCTTCCCCCACCCCAAAAAAGGAGCAGACTTTTCAAGAGGAGGAATCCTGACAATAGAAATGAAGAAGGATGCAGGATTGTGGTCATCAACTGGCTCCTCAAATTCCCTCTCTGAGCAGCAGTAGTGTCTGGAGACCCTGGTGCCTTTGCTCCACTTGCTTTGGACACACGTTTTCTGCCTTTAATAAAGGTTGCCCGTGAATGCAGCAAATGTGTTCAAACTACTTCTACTTTATCCTCACAAACACTATGAGAGTTCATTCCAAAATCCAAGTTATGTAAGTAGCCACTGGCAGGGCTAGTTCCAAGATTTCGTCCCAACCACCTGCAGCCTCGCTGTAAGGACAGAGAGACACATTTGCCACCCTTGGGGGAAGAGAGGAAGATTGACAGACCAATGGGCTTGTGCTTGGGGGTGGGGCTGGCTGCAGTAGCAGCATGCCTTTCCCGCTCGTGCCAGTCTGCGACTGGCGATCTAAGCAGGAGAGCTTTTAGCTTGCTCCTGCTTAGATCTTATCAAGTTTCAGTTGTTTTTTTAGGCGTTTCTTAAGTGAAGATTAGGTGGCTGGGCAGGAGCATTTTTGCTTGCTGGTTCTGGTCTTGTCAGTTCCCCTTTTCTTCTGGCTTTCAGACATTTTAAGAAAGATCGGGGGCTGATCGAGCTGATAAGGCAGGGCAGGAGCGCTTTTTGCTCGCTCCTGCTTCATGTCAGTTTCCTTTGGCTTCCTGGCATTCAGGCTTTTCAGTGGAGATCAGGTCGCTGATAAAGCCTGTGAGCTTGATTTTAACTGCAGCATGTTGCTGAGGATCGGGGCTGCTGTTAAGTCTCTGGTGAACGTGAGGACGTTGATTGGATTGGCGTATCTCCATTATATGGCCGGTTTAACCCTCCCTCCCCCTCTCCCCCCCTTTTAAAAAGGTGTTTCTTGGGTTAGACTTTTTGCTAGTTTGGAGTACAAACTCCTCTGGGGTTGGGTGTGGGGGCAGTATTGTGGAAGCCACTTTTCCCCTTGTTGATATTGGTAGTGGGTGATGTGAAAGGCCTCTACCAAAAAACTTTTTTTGGGGTAATTTAGCTATAGTGTTGCAGCAGCCATTTTTATGTTCCCTTTTTGGCTATCTTTTTAAATAAGAGGGCAGCCATTTTGGGAGCTGTGGAGAAGGGGCCATTTTGGCTGCAGCTTTGCTATTGTCTTTGGGGTCTTTCTTGCTGAAGAAGGCGGCAGCCATTTTAGGTGCTGTGCAGGAGCAGCCATTTTAGTGGAATTTTTGGCAGTTTTTTGCTCTTAGTAGTTCAGGTCGGTATTGTTAAAATGCCTGGGAAAAAAGGGACAGAGAAGTCCAAGGGAAAACATCCTACACCTAAGGCTTCTAGGGCCCCGCCTAAGAGGCCAGCTCCCCCTTTATCATCTTCGGATGAGGAGGGTGATGAAGTGGTAAATACTGCTATTTTGCAAAGGCTTAGGGCTCTGGAGGAGACTTCCACAATTCCTCCCTCACAGGGTTTAGACTTAGACTTGGGGAAAAATTCTAAGGCTGCATTTCAAGCAGGTATTTTAACCAGGTGGTCTATTCTCGAGGGTAGGTCTGCTGGAAACATCGTGGGAGGAGCCGGCAGTTCCGGTGGCGCACAAGGGGGTTCAGCTCCATTTTTTATGGATTCTGGAGCAAGATCGGCACTGGTACCGATTGGATCCTTGGGTAAGACCGGAGACACGCCACAGTCATACACTGGGCTGGCTTAGCCATGGGGTCCTGCTGCTCCAGCTGTTCCTGGCATTGCTACAGGGGCTCAAGGTATCACCTCCTCCCCTGCCACAAGTGCACAGCAAGCTTGGGCTTGGCCATCTGGGCAGTTTGGCCCCTATGGGCCATGGCTAACAGCAGGACAGCATGGCATGTCAGGTCCCATGATGAGGGGATGGGGCTTTCCTTCCCCTTTGAATGCCTCTTATGGGGCTGTCCCTTTCAACGCCTTACCTTTTGGGGACTTAGCACTGCCCTTAGGGGATCGTTTGCTGCCAGCAATGAAAGATAAGATTCTAAAAGTGGAATATGTGAATGTCTTCTTCCTCCTGTTCCGGGAGCTGGAGAAGAAAGACAAAGAGGATTTGGATGATAAGAGAAAGAAAAATTGAAGAAACGGAAAGTTGACACGGCTTGGGCCAATTGGCTGCCTGGGTTTTTCATATATGCTGGGGTGATAGCAGGGGTTCAGCCTTGGAGGGGTGCTTCACTTATACAATATACAGTATTATTTATAAGGGGTATATGATGTTTAATGGGCCCACCTGGCTTCAATATGACCAGGAGTTCAGGATGAGAGCTGCTCTATACCCTTCCCTTCAGTGGGATCATATCCACCAACAGCTTTGGCTCTAAGTCATGTCCCCTGCTCGACCAAATTTGGGTGACTGCTTTGATAGCGGTCATTTGGTGGCCAGGGCATCTGTGACTTCTTCCTCTTCTTCCTGCAGTTCTGTGGGGCAGGTGGTTCAACCCCACTTGCTTTGCTGGGAGTTTGGCTTGCAAGGAGTGTGTAGCAGGAAGACTTGCCAGTACAAGCATGAATGCCCCTTGTGTGGTGGTTCCCACTCCTTTAACAACTGCTCCAGAGCCTGGCCACATAAGGGCCAAAAGAAGCAGGGTGGGGGTGGAGGCAATTATCAAGCTGGAAAAGGGGCCCAGTCCGATAAAGGTGGGACCTCTTGAGCGGGGCTTGCCCAATATCCGCACCGTATTGATAGGGTTTATCTGTTAAAGGATTTTATATTTGGTTTTCGGATTCCTTTTCAGGGTCCCCAGGTTGCATTTCAGTCGAGGAACCTTAGTTTTGTTAAGGGTATGGAGCAAGTAGTTAGGGGTAAGATTGCCAAGGAGTTGGCGGAAGGGAGAATTTTGGGCCTGTTTTCTACCCCTCCAGTGCCTAATCTTCGGGTTTCCCCCTTAGGAGTGGTGCCATAGAAGGTGGCTGGTGAATTTCGTTTGATTCACCATCTCTCCTATCCCAGGGGTGCATCAGTAAATGATGGCATTCCTGAGCATTTATGCTCTGTTAGGTACACCAGCTTTGATCAGGCCATTAGCATTGTATGATGCTGCGGTAAGGGGGCGGAGATGGCTAAATGTGATATTAAGTCTGCCTTTCGTCTTCTCCCCATCCATCTGGCTGACGTTGAGCTCCTGGGTTTTTCCTTCGAGGGGCAATTCTACATGGATAGAGTTCTGCCTATGGGTTGCTCTATCTCATGTGCAGCTTTTGAGCACTTCAGCATGTTCCTTGAATGGGCTGTTCATAAGAAAGTGGGTTTACAGGAAGTTGTTTATTATTTGGACGACTATTTTTTTGTGGGTGCTGAAGGGACTGGGCATTGTGCAAAGTTAATGTCTGGCTTTCTTGAGGTGGTGGTGGAGCAGGGTATTCCACTGGCACAGGAAAAAATGGAGGGTCCAGCCACAAGACTTACTTTTTGGGGGATCCAGCTGGACACTGTGGCACAATTGTCCAGAATACCTGTTGAGAAAGTCGCAGATTTGAGGGTGAAGGTTGATTCTTTCCTTCTTAAGCGGAAGGTTACTTTAGTTGAGCTTCAACAGCTCGTAGGGCATCTCAACTTTGCTTGCAAAGTTTTGGCTGCTGGACGCACCTTCTTGCGCAGGCTTTGTGATGTGATGGCTGATCTACGACTTCCACAGCATAGAACGTGAGTTACAAGCAGCATGAGGACAGACCTATTGGTATGGCAGGAGTTTTTGGAGTCCTTCAATGGGATTTAATTTTGGAGGGAAGACATGAAGCTTAAAGCAGAACTTCAGGTCATGTCTGACGCTGCCGGTTCCTTAGGTTTTGGGGTCTATTTCTGCCTGTCTGCTCTGGCTTTTGGTAGTAAGACTTTGGGGTATAAGGAGGAAACCACAGACTTTTGTCTGCGAAAGACACTGGAGGGCTGGGCTAGAGAGGCCAGGCCTAAGCCTGACACTAGGAAGCCTATTTCCCCCTTGATTCTTAGGGGCTTGAAAGGGGTTTGGGGCACAGTGTGTGCATCCTATTTTGAGTCCACAGTGTTTCATGCCGCTTCCTTGGTTGCCTTCTGGTAGTGCTTTGTTACTACAGGACCTGAGGTTAGTTGAGAGTAAGGCAGTCATCACCGTTTGATGCTCCAAGACTGACCAGCTTTACTAGGGAACCGTTTTGGAGCTGGGCACATGTTTTGAGCTGGAGTTGTGTCCAGTTTCTGCTCTGGCTGTCTATTTGGCAGTACGCGGTCCTAGGGAGGGATTTTTGTTTTGTCATGTCAATGGCAGTCCGTTGACAAAACATCAATTTTGGGCTGTGAGTACTCGGGCTTTAGCTAAGTTTGGGTTGTCTGGGGTGTGGTTTGGTACCCACTCCTTTAGAATTGGGGCGGCCTCTACAGCTGCCATCCTAGGTTATCCTTCCTCGGCCATTCAGCATCTGGGCTGTTGGCACTCAGCAGCTTAAAAAGCCTATGTTCGCCCCCTGCTCAGTCCCTAACTTCATGGGGGGTTTTAGCTTGAAGTTTGTGGTTATTGTTGCTAGTTAAACTGTTTTTCTTTTTAGATGCTGCTGTTCCTGGCCAGAGGTACTGTGTTCTCATCTGTGGACACAGTTATGTGTTTTGGACTGCTCATCAGGCTCAGAGAACTTCAGTTGGCTCTCAACTTGGACTCAGCCAGTGGGTTATCATTGAATGGCGGGGGCGCAGGGGCCTTGATTGGCCTGGCCTGTTGCCGTTGTTATTTCAAGGGAGTGCTAGCCCTCCTCTCCAGGTCTTAGTTATACACTTGGGAGGTAATGATCTTGGGCTGATGAAGGGCACAGCTTTGGCCCTGCAGGCAGAGTAGGATTTTAGGGCTATCAAGGAGAGATGGCCTGGGACCATTATAATTTGGTTGGCCATAATCCCCCACCTTTTTTGGTGAGGAATTTGGGATCCTTTGGACATCGACAGGGCCTGTCGCAAGGCTAATAAAAGAATTCGGAGAGCCTTGGAAGGCGGTTTGGGCTACTACTTGCCTCATCCGGACATTCAGATTAGTTGTCCCCACCTCTATAGGGGTGATGGCGTTCATCTTTCAGATGAGGGTAATGGTCTCTTCTTGGGAGACCTTTGGCAAGGGCTGCAGGTGGCCTTGGGCCTCCCAGTGGGTGCTAAGGCCTAAGCAGAGGCTTGGCTTTAGTGGTGGCAGGTTTCTGTGGTTAACGAGCTTATGCAGCTTGGGAGGACCAGAAAGCATCCCTTTTTTGTGGGGTTAGGGGTCTGTCAGGATCGACCTTTGGGTTTGCCGGCCCGGGGTGGAAGAATGCAGATTGTCCTTTGGGGCTTATCTGGAAGGTTCCTTTCATTGAGTTGCCCGGCTCGTGGTTGGACCTTCCCGGTTTCTTACCTATTTGCTCAGCTGAGCTGGCCTGGTATGAGCTGTGGTGTACAGCTCTAGCCAGGGGCTGAGTTGCTCGCCCGTTAAATGGCAGGGGAGGTGTCTGTTGAGACCTCTGACCAGGCCTCAGGTTCTGTTTAGCCCTTGCCATTTATTAATAAATTAAATAAAGTGGCCCTTAGTTTAATCCAATTATTGTGTCTGACTCTTTATTTCAACCTGAGGGGGGGGGGCAATTGGGAGCCCCTAAGTGAGAGGGTCCAGCCCAACCTGCCATCTTCTGCCCACCAGTGGGCCTCCAGATCATGCATCCCATCCCACCCACAGCCTTCTCCAGCAGTGCTGGACAGCATGTCCAACCAGAAGCATGGGTAGGGAAACACAAGCAAATGGGTTGGGGAAATGTGTGTAGGGGTGGTTAGTGGCAGTGGGCCTTCCACCCAAAGTCTAGGACCCCAGCAGCTGGGGATCTCAGAGCGTGCTCATACCAGCCCTTATGAGCTGCAGATGTGAAAAATAAAATGGATGCTATGTTTTCAGTTTGCTGTATCTACACATCCCAAATGGAAATTCTGAAATTAATACATCTGAGAGATAGGTGTATTGAACTCTGTATAGTATCCTGATTTATTTTTTGCTTATCATAGTCAAGGCTGCTTGAGCCCCTACTGGTCTGCTTCATGTCCTATTCATGGTAATGAAAGGTGAATACTAAACACACCATTCCCTTCAAATGTTGAATGACATGTTTATTAAAAAAACATAATAACCATTGACATTTTGAGATGAGACTTACTACTTGTATGTCTCTGTGTACCCCAACATCACTCAGTGTTGATCATTGGCTGCTGAACGTTCCAGCTTCATATCAATTTGTGCATGTGAACCTTTGCATTAGCAGATGAGAGCTGTATTTCCTCTTCAGTATCAACTTGATTTTTTTTTAAAACCTTGACACCACTAAATTTCAGGCTTTGTTGCCAAACACTATTCCTGATGTACACTGCTCACATTGAAAGTTAAAAGGAAAAGTCCCCAAATCGTCCTGATCAGAGAAATCTGTGCATGAGTGTTCTTTATGGGAGTTGTAGTTATATTGATGGGAATGACTAATTCTTTTCTGGGCAACCTTTTACGACACCACAAACAGCATGAAAATTGCACAGTGTTCAACTCTGGACAATGATAATGAGCCATTCTAGTGAAGAGTCTGTATTCACATGGAAACCAGGAATTCAATCAAGGTTAGTCGAGCTGTCGATTTCATTTGTGTCAAGGTCCTCAGCATCTCTGATCAAGGTACCTGTCTCTTAATCTAAACCAGGAATGTCCAACTGATGGACTGGGCACCAGATAAACACAACTTAAAACACACACACAGGGAGCATACATACTATGTTCTTCAGAAGCAGTTACAAAATGACAATGCTTTCTGGAGGTTGGGATGCTAGGCACCCACAGAAGCTTTGGGGGTGCAGAAGGAGCTGAATGTGAGATTGTACTATGCTCTAGCATCACCTTCAGGTGAAAACTGGACATGATGTCAGTACGTCAGTAGATGCTCTAGATTACCATATTACCATAATGTTTCTACAACACTGGATGGTGCCTCATGCTGTGCCTGGATTTTTGCCTAAACATAATGTTGGCACAGAGCACAATATCATATCTGCCTCTGCTCTGCCACCTACTGGCTCCAGAGGCAAGGTCTGCATGGATCACATCCCTATCTGTGGAAATGGTGTATCTGGAACTCTGTCAAGGAGGTAAATGGATTTTCATTCCCCTGTTTTGGAATGCTCCTCCTTTTCCTAATTGCCAGCAGTTGATTTTAAAGTTGCCCATTGAAAATGGTGCTGCTGAATGGGCTGGGCATGGTACAGTCTCAGGTGTGGTAATGGCAATATCTCTGGAGGATGTGGTATGTAACAAATAGATGTGCATATCTGCATGTTAATACTATCCCTGAACATTTTTGTGTGAAGCTCTTACTATATCCTAGCCTGGCACTATGAAAACTATACTATGCTGTTTCTTTTGAGGCAGATTTCACAACTGGTGATTACATACAACAAAGGATATGCACAGAAATTTTATTTGGTCTCAGGCTACACTTATTATGCTAATTAACATTTTGTTCATTAAAATTAACAGTATGACACCATGTTTTAAAGTCATTTATTGCATTTGAATGGCATTTACACTGGTTTCATTGGGAAATACATTCAGAATCACAGAATCATAGAGTTGGAAGGGACCTCCAGGGTCATCTGGTCCAACCCCCTGCGCAATGCAGGGAATTCGCAAATACCTCTCCCTAAATTCACAGGATCCACATCAATGTCAGATGGCCATCCACCCTCTGTTTAAAAACCTCCAAGGAAGGAGAGCCCACTACCTCCTGAGATGGTGGGCTCTCTTTCCTATTTGTAACTCTCCCAGAAGCTGAGGCTTGCATGTCACTGATGTTATAAGTGACCCCTAACCGGTTGGATAACCCAAGTGACTAATCAAAAATGGAGATCAAGGGGGGGAGGGTTATGCCAAAGCAGCATAAGGTTAAAAAAAAAGGTGCATGTGTCTCTTCCAATTAATAATTTCAGATCTGAATTTCAGGTGCTGCACTGTTTTCACAGTCATGGGGAATACCATGGCACAGGGGTGGCCAAGCTGCAGCTCGGGAGTCACATGTGGCTCTTTCACACATATTGTGTGGCTCTCAAAGCCCCCACCGCCCTGTCAGTCAGCTTGGAAAAAGCATTTGTCTCTATATGCCAAGCCAGCCAGCAGCTTGGGGAATACATTAAAAATTAAAGTTGCTTTCTTTCCACCTCTCATCCCTCCTCACTCTCCCCAGCCTATTTGCCTGCTTGCCTTCCTTCATTTTTGCAGCTCTCAAACATCTGATGTTCATGTCTTGCGGCTCTCAAACATCTCACTTTTATTCAGTGTGCCTCTTATATTAAGCTAGTTAGGCCACCCCTGCTATGGCATGAATTAACTTACACAATAATCTTTTCTAGAACCTTCATGGCTGCCCTTCCCTGTCTCAGTCCACTGATTTCATGATTGCCGTTTCCCTGTTGGTTGATGATGGAGCCAAGGAATATTGTGACTGGAAAATTTAATCTGGATCTGACTCAGTGGCAGTGCTCAGAATTTTAAAAATGTGAACTACAATCAAAGCATTTTGGGGAAATATTCCACTCCAAAATATACATAGGCTATATGTGTAGCCATATTTAGTTAGCTTATTATCAGATATGTGGCAGACAGAAGTGAATATGAGAAGGAATGAAATAACAGGGTACAAATGCAGTGCAAGTGTAGGCAGCAATGGGTTTCTTGGGCAATAAAGTATCATTGCTTTTGAATTAATCTCCTGAGCTTTCCCTGCCCTCTTTTTCTAACTCAGTGCCTTCTGAAATGCATTTCCATTTGTCTGTATTGTGTTAATTTCCCTTCCTCTGTCTCATCCCAATGATCATTAGGGTCATAAAGTGCCCCCTCTGTATTCTCCCCTCCAGCACTCTCCTTGCTATGTCTTGATTTGTTAACTCTGCTATCATTCATCTGAAATCAGGGACTGTGACTTTGACCTGGCTCTGTTTGTCTAAGTGACCCAGTGGACCAAGAGGGCAAGACAGGGAGTAATTGCAGGGCACCTAGGTCCTGAACTCTGGTTAATGGCAATTCCAAATATTTGCATTCCAACCAGTTCCAGCTATTCATGTTTTGAAAAGTGGTGGCAGTTGGCTAGGATGCTTGAGACATCCACTCTCCCTGGAATCTGCATGCAGCTTAATGTGATTTGTAATGGTCCATGAAGACACCCAAAGATGTACTTCCCTCAACTGGCTTTACTGCACAACAACAGGCAGCCCAATCTGCAAACAGAATCCTTTGGAAAGCTTTATGTAGGTTAAATGAAAATTATACCTCTGATGGTCTACTGATAGATTCAGTTGATAGCATAGTTATCCAGTGATGAACATGCTTGTGTGAAGTAGCCTCTAAGTGTTATTAGACTTGTATATTTGGAGTCTGTAAGATTTTCCCCACCCCTTTCCATTTGTCTCTGTTAAAGAACACAGTGAGATAAGGAGGAGGCAGACAATATGGTAAAATCATATTTTTCTAATGTACTTTGGATTGAAAACAAACTGACACAAGGTTGAGAAATACTGCAGAAAGGTGTCGTGTTTTTTTCTTTTTTGCAAATGATTGTGATGGATATTAATAATCTAGCACTTTATCTTGTAGGTTCACCGAAGACATAGCACTGCATTCCTCTCATGGCATTTACAGCTACAAAACATAATCCAGTTTTATATCATTTCAGCTACATAAAGATGGATTCCATTTTGGGATGAAATGGGAAATTGATGGATTAGTTTCACACAGTGGACATAATCTTGAGAGAACAGGATTTAAATACTTGCATGAATGATTTATGTTAATGTGAATGGGATTTGAGGATACCATTCTTTGGACTGTCACCATATTGTGTTTGGTTTCCCACTCTTTAAAAACAAAGAGAAACATGTAATCAAACAACATACAAAGACAAGAGAGACAGTTTGGTGTGGTGGTTAAGAGCAGCAGATTCTAATCTGGATTCTGGATAACCGGGTTTGATTCCTCACTCCTCCAAACACAGCCAGCTGGGTGACCTTGGATCATTCACAGCTGTCTGAGCTGTTCTCTCAAGAATAGTGCTCAAAGAGCTCTCTCAGCCCCACCTACCCCACAGGATATCTGTTGCAGGGAGACAAAGAGAAAGAGATTATAAACCATTCTTGAGACTCGGAGTAAAGGGCAGGGTAGAAATCCAACTCCTCCTCCTCCTCTTCTCTTTGATTTAGAACAGAAAGGCCTTTAATGTGTGTGTGTGCGTGTGCGCACATGTGCGTGTGCATGTGTGTACACTGGGTCTGACACTAGAGCCTCTGCTCTGACCTCATTTCCTTATGTCAGGTATTTTCAGATCTGTATAGGATGCAAATAGTCTGCACCTTGTATAGAGTGTACATCTTTGCAAATCCTGATGTGTTACTGTCAGTTAATGTGCTCCTACTCTTTCTCCATCTAATTCATTCAAACCTTAGAGGACAGAGTCAAGACCAGCATCCTGCTTTTGGTATATTAGTCTACCTTGGTTAGGCACGCAACTGAAAAAAAGGAAAGAACGGACTCTGGATGCCCATGTAGATGTGAGCACCTCCTGGACTCTGGGCAGCTTGCATGACACAGATTGCACATTGCAGATTCTCTCATATTGTTCAATAAAGAATAGGCAAACACACATCCATTTATTGGCGCAGATATTTTCTCTTGGCTCCATGCTAGCATCACACATTTGGGGCACTTAAAACAATAACAACATGCTCTTTTTGGGAGCTAGAGACATAACTGTTGCATATCATATATATGTTATAATGGTTACACATCCTGTATAGATGATGATTCTCAGTAAACTTGAATAACTACCATATGCTCCCCATTCAAAAAACAAACATGGCCTGTAACCCAACATTTTCCTGCTGTCTTTATTTCTTTCCCCTGGAACATCTGAAGCAGATGATGGATATTATGTAACTGAGTTGCACCTAGCAATACGATCATTATTTGGTGGAAGTGGAAGCATTTTTGGAATGGATCCAATATCTGCCAGGTTCCAACAGTTTCTCTACAAGTTTTTGGTGTCTGGTGCTGTGAGAAATAGCTTTTGCTTCCCACTCCTTGCTTTATCCTCCATTTTAACTAGCCCTGCACTGCACTGAATACCTTCATGCCTACTATGAATAGAAGAACCACTGAAGATTCTAAAATCCATTCTAGAGTTTGGACAGATTACAATACAAACACAATGCAGCAGTTCTTGGCATTCTTTGAGAAGGCTGGAATGGGGGGGGGGGAGGGTCTTCCTGTGCCCTGATTGGATTGCCAGTGGTTCTAGTTGTTGCTTGCAGCCCACTTTTTGGTTCTGCAGGGGATATTTATGCAGTGCACTTATTTTCTACATGTACTTTGTGTAGATTGGGCTTGTGGGACATAGGCAGGTGAATGATTTGTCTTTTGGACAAAGCCTGGCATTATGTTCCCTTTTGAGTTTATAGTTCTTTTTGGTAATTTTGTTCCAGTCTGATGGCTTCATGTTACTGCTACAACATCTGCAAGAGGGGATTCAGAGACAAGTCTTAAACCATTCCAATTCTAAGCAATAAAAGCAGGACCCTGGTTTATCCTCCCCCCCTCCCCCCACCACTTTGCGATGCATCTCAAAGATGTAGACAGGACAAGAAATAAAGACTCAGCTTCTCCTTTTCATGTTTATTTCATTTTTGTTTTTTGTGGATTTTTGTTTTTTTTTTAAGACCACAGAAGAGCAGAGCATTCATAGATGTAAATAAACAGAGACACAAAAACAGAAGTTAAATACATTGAGAAAAGAAAAAAAGGGAAAAAAAGCTTTTGTCATTTTTTAACACACACACTGAGCTTTTAAAAGTTTCTTCCACAGAGCTAGTTTTTGAAAAAACTGACAGAAAAAAATAGAATGGCCACGTTCTCATTTTGTTAAAGAGAAGTTCAGATCATGTCTACGGTGCTGGGGAAAAATATATATAAAGATATAGATATATATATATTTATATGTATATAACACTGTTAATGAGGAGAATTCTATCTGCCCAGCAGCGCAGCAAGAAGAGACTGGATATCCTCCTCCTAAAGACCCGGAAGAAAAATTTGGCTGCAGCTGGGAAATCCAAAAGCCAGGGAACTGCGGGAGACATTGTGACCCTCCTCTCCCCACCCCTTTTCTGCATAACCCTTTTCTTGTTAGCAGGAGCATACCACAAGTCACAAAGCTTATGACTTTTATTATATGTTTAGTTTAAAATCACATTGAGCAAATATGTGTCAGGTTGCATGTGTTGTGGGGGAAGGGCAAAGGTGAGCAGGGCATAAAAGGAGTAATTCGGGAAGCAAGGTAGAACACTTTGTGGTGACGTTTATGTCTGCTTGTGTATGTGTGTCCGTGTGTCCGTGTGTGTGTGTATATATATATATCTATCCATGTGACCAAAACCAGGATCAAATGAGATGCTGTCAGAGAAGAAAAATGCTCCCATTTGAGACAGACTTTCTGTGAAAGATAGGTGATCATGCTTCAAGTGTAGCATTTCGTTTCATGTACACACATATAATCCACTGAGGTACGAGGAATTACAGAAGCTACCAAAGGTAGAGAATGCAGCTCTTCATAGACCTCCGACTCTCACACAAGTCTTTGGTCACTTTCACAAGGGATACTAAAAAAAATTAAAAAAACCCTTTTATTTTTAATTTTCTGCATCTCCATGGCAAAATCATATTGAGCCACATTTGGTATGTTTAGATGTAGAACTGTTTCATGCATGTATTTTCACAGTTACATTTCCACGAGTTATTGTTTGAATTTTAAATGGCTGTTTGTTGCAATGTGCACCATATAATAAAATTAAGATTTTTTTTTTGTGATGGTGGGGACACACATGCATTCTCAGCATCACTTGTGAAAGCTCCCTGTGTGGTACTTAAAGGATGGTACACAATTAAGATATTCAACATCAAGTGAAAGAATTAAGAAAAAAGTTCTGTGTTGCCAAGGACCTGACTTTATATGAAATGTTGGTGTGCTTAGTGAACAACAACCTTACCTTGGTCTGACTCTAGTCATTCCTAGGCCTTACTTGGTCCTCTCTACTGGCTAAAATATTCTCAAGGTAGGGTGCCAGATGCACCCAGTAATTTCATTAATTTACTAAGCTTAACATATATAGCAATAATTGAGTAAAGATATTACACATTCCCATCAAAATCTCTGTCCATGGCAGATTTGGATCTTTAAATGGACAGATATGTAAAACCTGTCTGTGGTACATATTCCTCTGCAAAAGGTGTAACTTTTCTGCTGAGAATGGAAGGTATTTATGGTGCAAGCACAACAACTTAGGTACTATCCTGCTCAGATTATTCCCTTTCACTTGCAATGGTTGCAGTCTTGCATAGTTATTTCTCCTCTTTTAAATAGGCAGATACTTCACCAATATTGTATGCTCTGGACTCACCATCTTCCTGGTCATTCTGGGAAGATCTTGTGAAAAATATTTTTCCATATTTTGGTGCAACTGAATCAAGAATGAAAGAAAAATAGGTTTCCCCTTCAATGAGACATAGAAAGTGTCCTTCCCATACATCCTGCACTGAGCAGCCTAAAATTTACTTTCACAGAACATCTGAAAGTTGTTTCTTGTAATATCAAAAGGAATGAAGATGTCAGCTGTGCATCACTGGGGTTTGGACAGATGAAGTGGATTATACTTGCAAGTGTATAGAAGTGACTTTCTTGCCATTCACTTGGATTCTTTCATAAGAAATTACATGGAGGCCTCCTTTGGTGTGGCTGACCGCAAAGGTTGTTCAGCCTGTTCATTTAATTATGTCCATCAATCGCCTGAAACAGCTGGTATGGCTCAAATATTATCTGTAGGTTTGAAATTATCTTTGTGGGGGGAGGATTATGTTTACTTAGTTAATGCTGAATGAAAGGCATAATCTTAACTCTACTAACATACATCACTGACCAAACTCCTTTTATCTTCACTGGAGTCAGGAGGATTGTATCCTTGGCTTTAAAAAATGGTGTCATTTAATAGAATCAAATATGCACAAAACATGTTCACATCATGCTTCTGATCTATTGACCCCAAAGCTCTGGGCAGGAAAACAATCAATATGTTAAGGTACATACAGACTCCTCACACCTACCTCTCCAGTAATTTACAGGCATATGTAGCCATACCATTTACTACACAGCAAGACACATACAAATGATGATACAATACAGTCATGCCTGGAGTTCATATGTTCCCTGGTTGATATGGGGCCGTGGCTCTGTGGTAGAGCCTCTGTGTGACATGCAGAAGGCACCAGGTTTAATCTCTGGCATCTCCAGCTAAAAGGATCAGTTAGGAGTCAATGTGAAAGACTTTTGCCTGAGGCCCTGGAGACCTGCAGCCAGACTGAGTAGACAATGCTGATTTGGATGGAGCAATGCTCTGATTCAGTATAAGGCAGCTTCATGTGTTTATGAAGGTATGTGGCTTTCTCCATGCCCTCTTGGTACCCTGTGACAGAGGCATGCCTTTTCCTCCCTTCCAGTCCCAAGTCATTTGAAAAAGGTTAGAAATCTGCTAGCAAGTAAGGGGTCATCTTAAAATCTAAGTGTTTCTTCCTCTGTGTGTACATTACTGGACATTTCATGTCACTCATATATTTACAAACTTGTAGAAGAAATACAATCTTTTTTTTGTATTTTTGTTTTTATAACACTAAATGTTAAACGTCCATCAATCAAACACGATTACACCTACAGTCTCAAGGAACTGGTGTCCCGTTCTGAATCACCACTCAGGCATCGTGCTAGGCTGAAGTTTTTGGGGGCTGTGAGGGAAGGGGGGGGGGAAGGAAACAGAAAGACAAGGACAGTGTGAGAGGAAAGAGTGGAACTATTGTAAGAAACACCTTCACATGAATTTTCCCAGAGGGTGCAGTAAAGTCACTCACTCCTTCTGACTCCAGGGACTCATCTTAAGAAGATCTTAAGCAAATTTTGAGATTTACTGCCTCAGTGGTAAACAAATGTTCAACAGCCAGTGAGAAGTGAGGGCATTCAACACCTCTCAGGAAGCACAAGGACAACATCAGACTCTGTAGTGTGACAGAAACTACATGATTATTTGTCCAAACCAATTGCTACCCATAGTTCTCTTATTAAACCAACATTGCTAAAAACTTTACAAAAATGTAGCTCACATGCAATATTAAAGTGCCTCAGTATACCTCCCCATTATACAGAGGAGAAGCTTGGGCATAGAATAAAGAGCTGACAAAAGTCCCATTATAAGTCAGTGGCAGAGGATTGGGGAAATCTGATTCACAACCATGACACAGTTTTGTCCTGTTTCCTGCTTCAGCCCATCTTGTCCTCTCTAAGAAAAAACCCTGTTTTTGTCATTTTTTTTGTTATTTTACAAGTGTACTTTAAAAAACATAATTTTTGAGTCTTCTTTCTTCTAAAAAAACACATTGCTCTCAGTAGCACAGTGTTTATCAGCACCCCTACAGTAACAAAACATGGCATTCAGTCCAACACTTTAAAACGATTCTATTACTGCAATGCTACAGAGTACAAATGATACTAGCAACGAGCAATGTTAGTGATGGGACTGACTGTATGAGAGGGAAAAGATGAACATAGCTTTAGCTCCTTTCCTTGTGTATCAAAAATGCTACTGGATATGGATGCTCACATCCCAAAAGACTCAGCCCAAAGCTGTGAGGCATGAATGTTCAGAAGAATAATCAAGGGAGATGCTTGTCTTTGTTCCCACAGAAGATGTATGGCTTATGGTGGTCACCAAGTCACATACAGACATAAATGTCATTCGCTCATTGTGGTTTTCAGTCAATGCTTTCATGAATTTTTGTATGCAAATACGGGGTGGAAGTATTGATGTACTATTTAGTTGTCATTGATTCTACCACAGCAGTGTACCTTGTCAGTATAGTTTTATTGTATCTGGCCAGCCCTGGAAGCCTCCCAGTTTTTAAGCTGCTTTTTCGTTCTCCATTCTTGGATGGAATCACTCCATTAATGGCTCTTGTACAATTTGGCAGTGCTCTTGAATGTCATTGATTGGGCGTGGGGCAAAGAGTTGCCTTGACCTGCTCACTCTGCCTGAGACTGGGCTTGGGCATTGAATCCACTAGGTTTGGGAATCTTGTGCAGAGTCCCTTGACTCTCTTTAGCACTAACTGCTTTTGGGTCTCGTAATTTTAACCAGCAACTGCTAGGTTGCTTAATGCCTAGAGGTTTTATACTCCTATGAGTTTTATACCTAGGAAAAAGAGCTGCTCCCCTGAGAGCCTATTTACATATCAAGAAGGGGAAATTTCCCTTGAGTTTTTGTCCAGTAAAATGATTGTGAATATAAACTTCATGTTTCCATATTCTGAAAAATACTAATGGTAACGTGGTCTTAACTGCATAGGGGCTCTTTTCAGAAGGTCACTTTACAATGTTCAAAATGAAGGGGGAAAGTGGTCTCAGAGCAACTTTTCCAACTCCAGTATGATCATGTGAATTAGCTACCAGGGATGAGGAAAAACAAAGATTGTAACTCAGGGCCAGGGATCAAGTTCTAGTAGCTAACACACACACCTCTCTCCTCTCTCACACACAACACAATCTCTCAGTCTTGTTGGGTACTGTTCAGACACCTCTCCTCTCCAAAGTAAGATTTCTTCAAATATCTAGACACAACCCCAAATGTTAGTAGAATTTTATCTTAGGGTGGTTAAGGGATGATTTCATCTGATGCAGAGTGATGTGAACAAGACTGTCCTCAGAGGAAGAAAGGGGAGGCATCTATCGCTTGGTGATGCTGGGACTCCAATTTTGAGGAGCCCATCAGGAATACAGCAAGAAAGCAATCTTTAGAGTTCAATGTGCTTCCTCCTTCTCTCCTGAGAGGACAAAGATGAGGAAGAAAGGCAAATGGAAAAGGAGGTTTCTCTTAAGCAGTTGCCTTTTTTGTGAATGGTGCCCCTCACAAAGGGTTTGAAACTGAAAGCACTGTTCCTTTCCAGTTGCTTTAAGAATGCTGTCTGTTGAATTCTGCTACTTGAGGGACACCTAGCAGCTGAGACATACCCCTTTGGAAGAAAAGGAAGAGATGCTTACCCATCCAGGAGAGTAACGTTGGGTTCCCCACAGAAAGTCTCTTATTTGATGCCTACCAAAGAAGGCTCTGGTCTTAAGGCCTAGACAGAAACAGGGACAGATTTTACACCTGAAACACAAAAAGAAACTGCCACTCATCCTGGACTATTTTGTGTCAAGTTCAAGGAACAGGTGAGCTCCAGATCAACAGAGCCCTACCCTTCTTAAGCCCCTTTAAGTTAATGGTTTTAAAAGAGTTAAACTTTGTTTAAGATTGCACTATTCCTCAGTTTAAGTTTCTTATTAAGAAACGAGGAAGACAAAATGATGGGAGCTCAACATCAAATGAGGTTTGGCTTGTATATCCATTTCAGATCCCAGATCAAGGTTTGGGAGGTAACAGGATTTTATTATTTTATCAAGGCACACAATGTTTGTGTATGGGAATTAGTTTGTAGATTTATTTCTTCTCATCCTTTAACATGGTCAGAACTCACTTAATGGCATCTCCTAGGGTTGCATTCCCTCTCCTTCCTATAGTGCTTTCAAACCTCCTTGCCTCTCTGTGCTGCTTTCCTGCCTCTACAGAACGACAACTGTCTAACTGTAAATTGTAAGCCTTGGAAGGATGACACAGGGAGGCCTGGCTAGCTGCTTAATTGACTGCCCATGTGTGTTCAAAACTGCAGACTTTGGTGGAAATAAATTGCTAGAGCAGCAGAAGTGGGATGCTGCCGCGATGCTGATCAAGGTGAGAGCAGGCTTGCTGTGTGCAGGCATGGAGCTATAGAGAGCCCTTTGCAAAGAGGATACTTGTTACAGCAAAAGGTTTAATGCACACATACACATACACACACTCTTTGCTTCTGCATTTCCAGGCATGAAATCATCCCTTTTGCTAATGTAGGAACTGTATTACTGGAAAGCTCCACCCACCTACCACATCTGCTATCCAATGGCAGATTTTCATTGTACATCTGGAAGGGATGAGAAGAGCATTTTTGTTGATTAGCAATTCAATGGAATGAAAGCCACCGATGCAGCACTAGCCAATTTAGACATGGATGCTCCTTAGCGGCCCCTTCACATAACATCCTTTTCAGATGAGGTACCGACAGTTCCCTGAGGAGAACACAGTAGTCATGCCAACTCAAGCATCACTTTCTGAACCCAGGTGTCTTTTTTAAAAAAATGAGCAAGGTGGAGACTATGCAATTTAATTGCACTTGTGAATTCAGCCAAGTTGGTAGCAAAATTCTGGTATTAATTTGATTTCTTATCACTTAAAACCCCACTTGTCCCTGGAGGGTTCAAGGCAGAGTCAACTCAGGAACTGACACTGTCACCAAGATACACTGGATGCATCTGGCTTCTTTCCTCACTGTAGTACCCTAGCAGGAGAAGTTCTGCCTCGTTTCTTAAAACAGAGGCAGTCATTTAGGACTTTTTGGTTGGTAACTCTAATTTATTCCACTTGCCCCATCTAAGATTTTCAGTATTACATAAGGGAGTTAAATTTAGAGTCACATTGCATTTTTTTTTAATAAATCAGGTTGCTTCAGTTAGATGGAGACTCTTTTAGGGACCTGTCCTAAAACAATTTATCTTTCCCCTCTTGAGCATAATTGTAAAAAGGTTTCCAATCCCTCCTCCCTGCTATGACAGCAGGGCATTAAGTGTCCAGAGACTGGGGAAAAAAGTCATCTCATATCTTTATCAAAGGACAAAAAGTACTGTTCCTTTGGGAAATCAGTTAGGCTCAGGGGTCAGAATGGGTCTCAGTCATAGAACAAGCAACATTAGAACAGTCCACCACAAATAGAGAAAATCCTTCGTACAAGGACATACCACAATGCTCTCCTTTGGTACTATCTGCTTCTCCAGCTGTGCCCTACCAGAAACTGACCCTGTGCATTATGGTTCAAGCACAGAAACATGCTCACCATGCAAGTGAAGCAAAGCTATATGATTTCAGACTCAAGAGACACTGACTAGGATATGAGCAGCCAAGCTACTATATACTGTGAGTTCACCCAGCTGAACCCTATCATTTGTGGTACGACATCCTGAGTTGGCCCATCTATTTTATTTATTAGATGTACAGACCACAGTGGACTGACTACTTTCTGGAATTTCTTTTGTTCCCCAGGGAAACACCGGTCTGCTAACTTGCTCCATCCTGCCCTTACACAAAAGTATACCCTGATGATACCCTGGTCTCCTGGACTTTATACTGAGCTTCCTGGATCCTATTTAATTTTTACTTCCTTCAGAGTTCCTCTATTCCCTGCAGAGAATCTGCCTGGCCCCTGCTGAGTCATTCCTGCAGATCTTGTCATTACTTTGCCCAAAGGGCTTAGTGTTCAGTGGGTCTGGACAATGGGCACTTCTGCTAAGGGATGCTTACTAACAGCTTGTATAAACCATCAGGAGTAACTGCTTTATTCTCTTTCTGAGCTCAGTTTTCATTCCAAGCTGCAGTGGTCCCCAAGCATTGCCAGAACTAAGCAGCCCCTTTAGGCTTTGCTTTCACCCTACATTCTGACTGCTTTGCTGCCCTCCTTGGACACAGGCAAATTGAGTACTGGGGACAATGTATGTGTTCCACCTGAATGCTATCCAGCTGAAGTGGGTTGGAGAACAGGAGAAGGCTCCTCAGAACAGGGCTTTTGAGAAGGAGTACTAGTAATCTTGGCAAAGTTCTGCCAGGGAAACTATTGTTCATCTTCTTCTCATCCTGCTTTCACATCCAAGCACCTCTCAACCTCACGTACAACGCAAGACATTATCTACAGCATAATTAGCTTATGTACATAGAAACTGTTCCCTTTACATGCGTTTGACACTCACACACATACACACAAGAGAAAAAAAGAGATAGAGGGAGAGAAAGGCTTGGCAAGAACAAGAGGGCAGGTGAGCTGAATTGGTATCTTTTAGCCTGATCAAAGTATTATGGGCCAACAGCATTGAGGGCTTATAAGGGAGCAGTGAGGTAAGGGAGCCACGTGGAGTTTCTTCATGGGACACCAGTATGCTGAAGAGATCTGCATCACTGTTTGCCAGAAATCAGAAAAAGGCGACGTATCTGCTTAAGAAATGACCAAGCCAATCAAAAGGTTGTGGCTACTGACACCAAAGCAAAAGGCTGTCTCTTTCAAGGAGGGAAAGAAGGAGAAAAATTGTATGAGGGAATGAGGAGAATAAAAGTGATTTCACTGTTGGTATTTCTTTTTACAGCATCTCAGCATCCTTTGCAGGCTCCAGCTTCTGTAAAATGATCCGTCTGGCCTCCCGTACTCCCAGATGATAGGTGACTTGACAGTTTGTTATTGTAAATGTTGATTCTTCTTCATTGCAAATTTCCCCCTTTTGTTGCGCTTTATGCAAAAGTTGTGAACAAAACTGTCCTTTCCCCCTCTCTCTCTTGCTCTGTCTCCTGTATGACACATTTGTTTGTTTGTTTTGCTTTGTGTGTTGTTCTTGTTGTTGCTGGGTTTTTAATTTTTTTCCCTTTCTAAAATTCGGATGTTATTAACATTTGCTGAAGAGGCAGAACAGGGATGCTGCCAACAGCCACAGTGGTACGGCCAGACACATTGATCCACTGCCTGCCATTCCTGTACCAGGTCCTATGAGGTGAGAGAAGGAAAAAAACAGAAAAGCAGAGAGAAGAATTACATGCATGACATGACACAAAAACATACGGAAGAATATCCATTCTCCTTAATTGCTTCCCCCCACCCCATTCCTCTTGTATCTTCACATGGAAAAGTAGCCCCTGGAGGTGTTTAGATTATAGAATGGTGCTTCATGTGATATGCAATTCTTTGTTGTGTTTAACTCCACGATACTGTCATACAAGTAAAGTCTGACCATAACAGATTGAGTCTGCTTTTTGCCTACCAACCTATCTACCAGCCATATATTTCCCTTACAAGGTTGGCACAGATGCCAGACCCAAGAAGCTTCTTAGAGAAGGCTTGGTTATCTAGGCCATTCTTGCTGAAACCTCACCATAAAAAAGGGGACCCAGTGAACCCAATGGATTCTTTCTTTCAACATCAAAAAGACTGGTGTTCAGAAAGGAATGCCTTACAATATTTATTGACAGAAGTATCAGTGTATATATACGCTCCCCACCCAAGTTCTTTTTGTCCCTCTTTAATACACAAAGTATGCTCTTTTATCTGCCAACTTCATGACGACCAAGTCAGCCTTGATTGTCAGGACAGCAAATTGATGTTGAACATAAGGACACCTTGCTCTCTACAAAACTCAGCAAGGAATGTTGTGTAGCTCAGAGTTCCACAACTCAGACACCCATGTTCTTCTCATGTCTTCACAAGACTGAAGAGACTATCACAGCAAAAATAAAAGCAGTTGCAAGACTGGTGTGCATCCATGACATTATCTGTCTGTCTATCCTACAGCTATAGCTAACTATCTCATATATAACTGCACTAGAGGTGTGGTAAAATTCCCATGGCCAAAGGTGGTAGAAATGAGTAATCTTCTTTGCTGTGAGAAAACCACTCCCTCTCCTGAGTAACATTGTCATCTGTGTAGGCTCAGTCACCAGTGAGAACAAAATTTCAACCAGAATTTAGGAGTGATGGTTGGTCTACACATGCAGGGGGAATTAAAATTAATGTTTTAGCCCCAAGCTTATGCTAATAGCATTCTGTTTCACAGGAGGTCCCCCCTCCATTAAGTGTGTGATCACTTCATCTGCAGTCTGAAGTGGTACAGTCCTTTCCACTACCTTATGACTCTACCACTTCAATCTGCTGTGTGAGTATACCAGATGGGACAGATTAGACAAAAAAAAAGCATCATTTACTGCTAAAGAAAGAAAAGAAACAAAAATTCTCTGGTCATCATCTGGAGACTGATCCAGCCCTTTGCCTTGGAACAGAAACAGTTTCTGAACTTGTTTAGAGATCAGTCATTAAAAACAACTGGGAGCTCAGGTCGGCTGGAATAGGCTTAAATTCAGTGGTGATGTCCATTGACAGAAGGGATGTTTTGTCGGCTGAGCAAAATTTCCTTACCACCTCCAAGCCATGGAATGTCAAGTCTGATGTTTCAATAACGAGTCCTTGTTGATAAAGTAGCAAGTTTATTGTAACATATTGCAAGACTGGTCGACAGAGATTGAGAGAACTGGCGAGCATATACGAGCATATACAAAGGGCAAACATTTAAGGTGCAGATCGGAGGAATTCCTACGGGGGGGGGCCTCCTAAGCGAGCACATTCACACATCGTTGTTACTTTATCGTTCTCAGGCCTGGCTGGCCTTGGGCACTTCCTTGGTACCCATTATCTTTGAGAAGGCACAGTAATCTTTTTCTCATAGCTAGTTGCAAAGCTTGGCTACATAACAAAGGGAAGGAGGGGGGGAAGGAGAGGTTGAGCTAGCAGCACTTGAATACAGTATGGCTTTTACCCAGGAGTCATTTCCTGAACCAAAGTTTGAAAATCTATGCTAGTAAAATATAACTCAGACTTGACATACTGCCCCCCCTAAGCCCCCTCCACAGCGAGGAGAGGGGTCCTAGCCTGGGGCAGATGTTCCAGGGGTTCGGTAGTGGTGAGGCAGTGGTCCGCCAGGGTGGAGAGGAGCTGCGAGGGGAGAGGATGCCAGCTGGACGGCCCCGGATCTCGCCGGATCAAGCTGCAATGAAACACAGGGTGGATTTTACCCAGGGCAGGTGGCAAGTCCAGTTCCACAGTCACGGCATTTATCACTCTTTTTACTTTGAAGGGCCCCAGGAACTTATAAGCCAGCTTCATAGAGGGCTGGGTTAAAGGGAAGTTCTTGGTTGATACAAATACCGAATCCCCTACTTTAAACTCTCCCGCCGGGACATGGGATTTGTCATACTGCTTTTTGTAGGACTCCTTGGCAGCCTCTAGATTCTCTTTAATGATTGGCCAACTGTTGCTCGGCCCCTTCCACCACTGCTCGAAGGATGTGGGCGTATCTGTTATCCCCCCTGGCAACAGCGGAAGCGGCTTCCCCTCGTAGCCAAACACTGTGAAGAAAGGGGAGGCTTTGGTGGAACTCTGCATGGTGTTATTGTAGCAGTATTCAGCGAAGGGGAGTAATTCTACCCAGTCTGATTGTCTTTGATTAACAAAGCATCTTAAGTATTGTTCAAGCACCCCGTTAACCCTCTCCATCTGTCCGTCCGTCTGTGGGTGGTAGGCAAAGTTCAACCCCTGTTCCATTCCTACTAATTTACAGAACTCCCGCCAGAAGGTGGCAACGAACTGCGGCCCGCGGTCACTAATGACCTTATCGGGGAATGAGTGTAGTTTTATCACGTGATCGAAAAATAGGGCCGCCAGTTTCTTCGCGGTGGGCAGTTGTGCGCAGGGGATGAAGTGCGCTTGCTTAGAAAAAGTGTCCACCACCACCAAAATGACCGTTTTTCCCCGCGAGGGGGGGGGAGCTCCACTATGAAGTCCATGGACACTATTGACCATGGCCGCTTGGCGGTTTCAAGTAGTTGCAGCAAGCCCGGCGGTTCCCCCCCCTCTTCTTGGCCATTATACAAATGGGGCAGCTGGTGACAAAGTCAGACACGTCTTTGCGGAGGGAGGGCCACCAGAATTGTCTGTTAACCAGGTGTAGCGTCTTGACATAGCCAAAGTGCCCAGCCAGTTTGGAAGAGTGGCAAAGCTGTAAAATTTCCCTTCTCAGGGGCTTGGGCACGTATAGCTTTTCCCCTTTGTACCAGAGTCCGTCTTTGGCTTTTTGCACCCCCCCTGGCCTCTCGTTTCCCTCCCTCTCGGTCTCCCGGGCAATGAGCTCAGGGTTAATTCCTCCCAAATCCCTCTTCTTCTTCTGGGAGCGGGTAGTGACCATGGCGGCTATCTGGGAGGGAGAAATCAGAGAGTCTACTACCTCTTCCCCCTGGCTCTCGTGCTGCGGGAGCCGCGAGAGGGCGTCCGCCAGAAAGTTCTTTGCCCCCGGGATGTGCTTCAGAGTGAAGTCAAATTTGGAGAAAAACCCTGCCCACCGGATTTGTTTTTCACTCAGCTTCACTAACCAAGGATCAAACAATCTATTCAATGAGACTATTTGGATGAAGGGAGTATTCTCCAACTAGCAGCAGGACCCAAGAAGAAGGGATGGCACAAAAGGATGCAGGAGGAAAATCTTTTCAAATGATCATTTGGGTATGATGAAACATTTCCATAGAAAATTTATGATGAATCACTTGACTTCAATGGACTTAGAAGGGTGTAATTGCTTAGGGCTTGTGGTTCATTGTATTCCTTTGCCCTGATTACAGTCATGGGATATGCAAAATTTGGCTATACCATTTTTCATTTTTCATCTACCTTTGCATATTGTCTTTGTGAGCATTTTGTTTTCCAGTAGGTGGGCCTACTTTGTGTTGCTAGTGATCTCAAGTCACTCGTTTCTTTGATGACCTTGTGTACATTACCCACCATCTGTATGCAACTGATGCACAAACAACATTGAAAAAAGTGTGGAGGGGAATCAGAGAAAAAAATGGCATGCTGAAGAAATGTTTGTGGGTTTGGTTCACACTGTGTGTGTGTGTGTGGGAAACAGACATTGGGCATTTTGGAGTCGAAGCAGAAGGATTAACAAAATCAACAGCATGTTTCGTAAGACCATGGTGAAGCTGTCAACCTCCTCTTGTTGCTGGTCCCCATTCCTCACCAGGAAAAATGCAGCAGTAGCTCTGTGTGACCTGTCTTTTCATCCCCCTTCCCCACAGATGCTGCGTGGGCCACCTGTTTCCTCTCCCTCCGCTTGGTGGCCCTTGAATGCCAAGGCTCGTTAGAATTCTGCACATTGAAGAGTGTCTGCCTACAGCTAGATGCTGGCTCCTCAGGGGCTGATTCATCACAGCACTCTAATCAATAAAACATGGAACCAATCAGCAAATGCCTGCCATCCCAGGAGAGGCTACGTAATTATTTATTTGATAATCGGGAGGGTCAGTGATTTCAGTGTAACCATCTATGGTCCTGCAGCATGAGGCCTGTGGGGAGGAGCAACAGGAAGGCCAGGAAAGCTTTGATTTTCACAAGGGTGGGGAATGGCATAAGCTCACTGCTGCGGCAGCAAATAATACAGTGTCGCCACAGGAATATTAAGAGCGAACACGATGGATGTCCTTTCATGCAGCCTCCTGTTTAAATGCTCTCCTGGGCATGCAGCGATTTCTAGGCAGAGGTTCTGTTTAAAGTATGCCCCATCGAGAAAGGTGGTGGCAGCTTCCAGCCAGTCTTGCATTCTGTGAATACGGAGGAATTTGTTCTTCCCAAACAACCTAGCTGCTCGGGGAAATGCAAATGGGTGCCATGCCATCTGGACTTCCCTTCACCAATCCAGCTGTCAAAGCTATGCACACGGAGCCCTGGCTGGAAAAAAATGCTAATGGTAATGAGTAGGTCAGGTATGTGGGAGAGGAGCTAGGGGGCTGGTTTGACATGATCTAACACAGGGGTGGGCCAACGGTAGCTCTCCAGATTTTTTTTGCCTATAACTCCCATCAGCCCCAGCCAGCATGGCCAATGGCTGGGGCTGATGGGAGTTGTAGGCAAAAACATCTGGAGAGCTACCGTTGGCCACTCCTGATCTAACAGGGCAACTAGCACATGCTATCTGCATGCACATTAGGACTGAGGGCACAGGATGTGCAATTCCTTTGTATCCCTCTTGCAATAAAGCTAGGTAAATAATATGCCATTTTGCATACAATTCCAATAATCCATACCATATTAATAAATAAAGCTGTACAATATACGACTAGAGTTAGCTATACATTTCAGAGAGGCTGCCTTATTGCAGCTGAAACAATAAAGTGTCTTTTCCTGCCTTAATATCAAGCTTATTGTGGCATAAGCTTCCATGAGATAAAACCTACTTTATCAAATGGAAAATTAATTTAGGTTTCTTTTCCTATTCCAAGGACTCAGGACAGATTGTCCCCTAATTGCAGTTGCATACAGGAGCTCAGACTGAGATATAATACTTCACAGAACCATCCTGTACCTTTGCTGCTCCTGTATGAGTGGACATGTGAGCAGGCAGGCCAAAGAAAGGAGGCAGGGAAAGTCTGGATAGGTGGGATGATGGCTGAGGAGAAAATGGGGCAGGCAGGTAAGCAGGAGCAAAGGAAATGCTGGGTGAATAAGGGGGGCTGGGAGGAAGGAGGGAAAGCAGAAACATTCATAGGAGAAAGCAGGGTGTATCAGACAAGGAATGAACGGAATGGAATTCTAGTTTATATATTTACATATTTAAAACATTTATATATTGATTTATATATTTAAACATTACTATGCTGGTCTTTCCATTCAGTTCAGGGTCCTCAGAGTGGCAAAACAGTAAAACAAAACAGTAAAACATTTGAGATATTAAAAAGAATTTTGAATACATAGAGAGAATATTTAAAACAAAACACAATATAAATACATAAAATATAAACACATAAAAACACATGTACAAGGGAGAAGGGCTAAATAAGAGTTAATGAGGGAATACCAAACCAAACAAAAAAGTGTTCACCTAGTGGTGGAAGACAATGATAAAGGGAGACTGAGGACCCTCCTTATAGAGGGAGTTCTAAAATTTTGGTGCTACAACCAAGAAGGCCCTTTCTTGGGTTGTCACCCCACATGGCACCCAAAACAAGGCCTTTGATTATGACTGGAGTGTGTGGTTGATATGGGAGAGTCCCTGCAGCTCTCTCCTTTTATATAACTTCAAATGCTGCACACTATGTCTGGAAGCTATGGAATATGAGCCCATAGCTCTTTTCAATTAATTAATTAATTAGTCTAATGCAGCCAGAATTTATGTAGTGGCAGACCTCAGGATAGAACTCATACAGAACTACATTTTTGTTTTTACCAGCACTCTTCTATTTACAGTGTCACTGAAAAGCAGCTTGCTGATACTTTTTGCTGATATGCAATTTGTGAAAACATGTGAATAAAAAAATAGAGAGCCATGTTCCTCGTATGCCTCTCTGTGCATGATTGCATGCAATATGGACTTTAGGCTCCAGATCACTATGTGCCCCCTCCCCTACTTTTATTTATTTATTTTAAAAATTATACTTGGCTTTTCATTTGTGCCTCAAGGTAGCCACTCTATAAACCTCCATCTAAAACTATACAAAATGCAAAAAACCTGCAAATACCCCCCCCTCCCAAGCCTGCATCTGACACCTTGTTAAAACACTAGGCAGATAAAATCGCCTGAGGTAGCAAACCTGTATCTGAGCAAGAGCAAGTAGAGAAAGAAATACCTTTCTCACAAAATAAGAACTCATGGGCAATCAATGAAATTCAAGAGCAGGAGGTTTAGAACAGAAAAAGGGAGTACTTTTTCACTCAGACAGTAATTAAACTGTGAAATTCTCTGCTTCAAGAAATTGGGCATAGACCGCTTCAAGAGGGGTTTGGATAAACATATGGGGCAAAGGCCCATGGGGGGTTATTAGCCACTAGGCATAAATGGAACACTATGTTTGCTCTGTGTTCTTGGGGGGCAACAGTGAGAGGGTTTTTGGAATTCTGGCTCTGCTGGTGGACCTCCTGATGGCACCTGGGTTTTGGCCACTGTGTGACACAGAGTGTTTGACTGGATGGCACTGTTCAGATACATGAACAGCTGTCACATGGAAGAAGGCAAAGATTTCTCTGCTGCTCCATTGGGCAAGACTAGATGTCATGGGCTTGAGACTCAGGACAGAATATTTTAGTTGAACAATTAGGGTAACTTCCTAATCATAAGGACACTTCAGTGATGAATCCAATTAACTAAGTGATGGAAGGGTCTTCCTTACTAGCTGCCTTCAACTGTAGGCTAGACAAGCATCTGCTGGACAGGATGGCACAATTCAAAGAGCTAGTTCTTACCTTTAAGGCCCTAAATGGTTTGGGACTTGAAGAACCACTGCCACCTATACAGACCAGACTCTAGTTAAGGTCTTCCTAAAAAGCCTTGATATGTGCTTCTGTCTTCAGGGGTGAGGTAGGTGACAACCAGATGCAGGGCTTTTTCAGTGGTGTCACCTCATCTTTGGAATGCCCCTCCCCCAAGACTCACCTAGCCCCTACTTCACTGTTCTTTTGGTGCCAAGACAAAAGATTTCTCTTTACTCAGGCTTTTAAAAACTAAAGTGCTGAATTCTGTCCAACTTTTTTTTCTGATCTGTTTTACCATGACAGCAGTTCTATGAATATGATTTAAGGCTGTTTGATGTGTTTGTTTTAACGCCAAAAGTTGCTTTTAAGATTTTACTGTAGTTGTTTTTATATTGTGAGCTTCCTCAAGCTGGCAGCATATGCATTTTCAAAATAAACGTCTTTCCATTCTTTGGTACACAAGTTAGATTCCACCAAGTAATGAATTTAAGACAATGGTTCTCAGACTTTGAGTCATTATTCAAAAATGGATCACAAATCTCATAGGGAGAGTAACAGGGACCAAGAAGGGAGGAGGAAGACCAAAGTGAGCTGGGACTAGAGGCTCTGGGAAGGTCAGCTTTTCTGTTTTGTTTGCCATGCCTTCAATGACCAATGACCCCTCCTTCATGCTGCATTTTTTAGTTGCTGGGTCATTGCTAGGTGTTTTCTAAATGTATTTAACTCTTGGTTTAAATTTGGCTTTCTAAGTCATTGTATAGCATTCTGCTTTTAATTGTTAGCCATTCTGGAAGCCCTGGTTGGGCAAAAAGATGGAGTATACTGGTAACTTCTGTAAGAAAATAAATTTGGGTCTGCCTATGCATAGGGTGCAAACTGCTCATGCAGTATGTTACTCAATAATGTTCTGTATCTGTAAATAATGACTGTGGAAAAAAAATGTTCCTGCATTTTGTTCTGGGGAAAGAAAAAGGAGGGTCCCTGGAAATCTTATTTGTCTCTAAGGTGCTACTGGACCCAAAACTTGCTAGCCTGGGTTATATTCCATGGTGTTGTGCTCAGGGCAGTGAAACAGCACTTGCATCACAGAGGAGGAGGTGATGTAATTTAGAGATGGGGGGAAAGAAGAGGGAAATGGCAGTCAAGAGGAAGAGACTGCACAGATAATGGCAAAGAGAAAAAGACCCAAGGATGGAGACTGAGAATAAAGATCATGAAGGGGAATGGAACCTGGGGTTAAGAAGAAGACAAGAGAGGCATGCACTGATGATTCATTTCCACTTTTTCTGGCTGAGGGATTTAAGATTTTGGCAGGGGAGGAAGGAAGGGAGTTGGGTATTACACTTGTGGGTTAAGAGGGAGAAGGAAATAGCTGATTTGGAGGTTGAGATCTTGCAGGGAAAAAAAAGACAGGCAACTAAAACATTATGGTGGGACACATGAAGCTCCACAGGACTAAGGTAGACCGTTGAGCTCCCTAGGCTCAGAGCTTGTTCTGCCATGAGCAATAAAGGCTGTAACAACACTTGCAACCTTTAGCAGGAAACTTCAGGGATTTAACATGGAAAGCATATGCCTTTCTGCATGCAAAACATATACCTTATTCCAGAATCCCTGAAGTTTCCATTTTACCAAATGGAGAGTGAAGGAGTCAGTGTGAGAGATTGCACAGAGGAAGTTGCAGACTTTGGTGCCACCTGCTGTTCACTGCCCCCCACTGCAGCAAGCCCAAGATTTATAAGGGGAAATTCACTCTACATTGTAAAATGAATGTTGAGACAGGACTTTGCTGCAGCTTTTGCCTTTCCTAGATGTGATGCGAACAAGTTATGGATAGATTTTCCCTGTCCTTCACAGGTTATGAATCACAGGTCTTCCCCTCATCTGCTAATGCCAACAACCAAGCCCTCACTTTAGTTTGTGCTAACACATTTCAACCCAAAAACACAGCACACTTAATTTCTCCATAACCTAATAGCTCAGCCTAGCCTGATCTTGTCAAGAGCTTGGAAGAAATGCAGGACTGGCTACAGTTAGTACTTGGATAGGAGACCACCAAGAAGCCCAGAGCGGCTATGCTAAGGGAGGTTGTGGCTCATCTCTTGCCTTGAAAACCCCATTGGCATCTAGTCATTCTGACTGTTGAGACTTGATGCCATACCATTTTTAATTTCCCCATTCCGAAACTTCCAGACTGCAGTCTCACTCCAAGACATTTCATACAACAAATACTCGTTTAGAGATATTTGTATTTTCCTATATGAACACCTGATGTGAAAATATTTGACAAAATCAAAACTAAAAGCAGGAAGACAATAACTGAAGATAATAGGCTGAAGACAATGACTGAACACATTTATTTACTAGAATGCTCCAATATTTATGAATTTACTTTATTCATGTGCCACCTTCCTTTTCAATGGGGACCCAAAGCAGATTACAACATTCTCCTCTCCTCCACTTTATCCTCACAACAACCCTGTGAGACAGGTTAGGCTGAGAAGGTTTGACTGGCCCAAGGTCACTCAGTGGACTTCAATGGCACAAGTGGAGATTTGAACCTAGGCCTCTCAGATCCTGACACTCTAATCACTATACAACATTGGCTGTCTCTCAATATAAGACAGGGATGTTAAGTGAGCATTTGGAAAGACTTCATTTGCATGTCCTAAAGAATGGAAGAAACTGCCCAGGAGGTTGCAAAAATAAGTATCCAGTTTCATTTCAGTGGAAAACCAAGGATCTGCACCATGGCTTAGTGTTCACATGTAAAAGGTAGAGTGGCATCTAAAGATGAAACTAGATCTGATGGTGACTGACGCTTATGCTTAAACTCAGACCTGACCCAGTCACACATGCAGCTTATGCAGTTTTCTCCAGAGATGCTAAGCCATATCTGCAGCATGACTCCCTGAAGTCCTCCCCAGTTTTCCCCTGCAGCTGAGCCATGATACCAGAAGCTTGGTGCAGGTGGGGATGGGGGACACAAATAGTGCAGATAAGCTATGATCAGGTAGCCAATAGATGCGAAGGGGGATGTTAAGCACCATGTGATCCTGTCATTTTATTAATTGAAACCTTACTATTTTATGCACGATGGTGGTTTAAACAAACAGATCTGCTGTGATTGTTCCCCAGTTCAAAGAGAAGTTTCCTGTTCAAATTTTGCCTGCCCAAAACTCACAAACAATCAACACAATCCTAAGTAGAGTTACACCCTTCTAAGTCCATTTGACTTCAGTGGGCTTAGAAGGGTATAAATCTGTGTAAGATTGTATTGTCCACAAGCTCAGGCAAGCTGTTCTTAGGGTACATTCACACACACTAACTAATGTACTTTTCAACTGGATTTTTACTGTGTTAAGAATAGCAAAATCCACTTGCAAATAGTTGCCATGTGAAAGCACTATCAGTCTCAACTTTCACTCTCATCTGGAATATGAAAAAAAATACTTGTGGATCTGTTTGTGTGATTAATGCAGATACTGTTTATAAGAACAGAAGAACCCTAATGGATCAGATCAGTGGTCCATCTAGTCCAGCTTCCTGCATCACATAATGGCCAACCAGGTGTGCTAGAGGCTAACTGGAAATAGAGCCCATACAACTCATGGGAAACCTGGCTATTGGTGGTAATGAGATGCTTACAGTCAGGGGTCGTTTTGTAAAAAAATAGGTAATGGAGCTCTTCCAGGGATTGTTATGCAGCTGCACCTACTATTCAATGGACAAGGTGAGGATGAGGAGGGGGAACCCTCAGAAAGGTTCAGGAGCTGTGCTCCTGCGAGCTCCTGTTGAATCCTTGGCCTGCTTACAGTAGTATCTTATGTGTGAATACAAGTCACACTTTGCCAGTGTTTCATTTGTTCACAGAAACTGGAGCACCGTATTCCATTTTGCATCACCATTTGTAAAATGAAAGGCATGAATTCAGAGTTAAACCTAAAAAAAAAAAAAACCCATCTCAGATAGTGACAAATTTATCTTTACAAAAATTCCTGACATAAGAAGTCTGGCAAAGGCAAGAACAGATCTGTAAGTGAGAATGAAGCAAAATGCTACCAGGAAGAAGCGGCAATTCTCCAGAGGCAATGGGGTGTTGATTAGGGAATCTGTAGGTGGTAAGCGCGAGGCACTAGACAAAATGTCTTGCAAATAGAGAAACAGTTTTGTTTTTAAAAAAGCTGGAGGAGGAAAATGTCCTGTGAAAAATACTAGTAGTTTGGCTCTTAAAGCTGATTTGTATTTACCTACATACAACACTTGGGGTGAAGATGATTTGTATAATATTCAGAGTGGCTCATTCTGTTTCTGAAAAAGCACACAGTCTATGCTAAGTAAATCAGCGTCACTTTAATCCCTTTCCTTTCTTACAGTCTTTTTGCATAATTGGCTAGTTCCTGCCATCTAGTGGCACAGCTGTGCTAGTTTCTGTCATTTAAAGAAATACTTCTTTATGGTTAGGTGGCATATTAATGCAAATAAGGAAGGAACTCATTGGCAATTAACTGCTAGAGAGGAGAGGTGGTCTCTTAGCCAGTCAGGATCATTTGTATCTCTAATCTAATTATCAAATGTCACTTCTCTGCAATGCCATCTAATTCTCTTTAAATAGCTGGCCTTTTTTCTTGCTCACTCCCAACAACTCATTTGTATGATCCCCCCCCCCCAAAAAAAAAAATTGTGCTTGTTTTTCATTTCAGGCTGATGCTTCCAGTGTGAGCAGAGAGATGGGGTAGCTCAGAGCCCTGACTCTACCTAGCACCCAAACATCAGCAGGGGAGAGGAGTTCACAGTTAGGAGGGTACAAATGCAGGTCCTCAGCCAAGGCACCCAATAGCAAAGCCCCTCAGTTCGGTGTGAGCAGGGGGGCTTAGCTACTGGGTGTTTTGGCTGAGGATCCACATTTATACCCTTGGTGTGAACAGAAAGATGAGGTAGCTTAGAACCTGAGTCCACCTAACACCCAAACAGCAGCAGAGGATATGAGTTCACAATCAGGAGGAAGTAAATGAATGTGCTCTGCTTTCAACAAGTTCCCCACTTCTTTGTCTAACTGCTAACAAAAAAACAACAGAGAAGAAGGTGAAGAGTTGAGCTGAGGGTATATATAGCATTCTGATCCAATATAACAGAATGGGAACTCTACTATTGGCAGCCAGCAGTGCCTGAAGCTCTGGAGGGCCCCTATTGATGCTTCCAATGCTGGAAAATTCAAACCCCCCCCATTGCTTTGAAGTACCGTAAACTTTTTAACTGAGTAGAGATAGGCTGTCTGGAAATGTATCAATTCACAAACCACCACAAACAGCATGAAAGTTCGTGGAATGTTTGTGCTGCTTGCCCTGCCACGAACATTGCTTGGCGAACCACAAACCAGCCAAAATTCATAATGAGCTTTAGTCTGTGAACTCGTTCATGCCCATCCCTAGCTAGGAAGGAATAGATGAAGCAACCTGTCAAACAGCCATGGTCTGATTAATCAAAAAATATTCCATTAAAAAATTGGTTCCCTCTTTAGAACTGGTGAACACTATGGAAGGTTATGGAACCACAACTGAATTTGCAGATGATCATTCAGTCCTGGTTTCTTCTAGCAAATGCATGTGTTGCCACCTTTCCACATTTCTCACAGAGAACCTGACTCATACTGCTGTGCCTTACTAAAGGAAAAGGCTGCAACTCCCTTACCACTAGATATTGATTCTACAGGGATGGGGAATCCTCTTTGGGAACTGTTGGCTTTTGCTTGACAGGCTAATACAGGGGTAGGGAACGTTGGCTCTCCAGATGTTTTTTGCCTACAACTTCCATCAGCCCCAGTCATTGGCCATGCTGGCTGGGGCTGATGGGAGTTATAGGCAAAAAAGATCTGGGGAGCCAATGTTCCTTACCCCTGGGCTAGGAGCTAATGTCTCAAAACATCCTAGCAAGCTGCAGAGAGTGGCTAGAGAAGTTTTATTTGGGGGCTACTCTTGCCAGGCTCCTCTGTGGAAATGGCACAAAATGGTGGTAGAAAACAAACCAGGATTAAACCAGGACTCCTCATTTGTATGTGACAAAAAACTCAACAACCCATAGTTAAGATGAACAGTAGTTAATAAACAAACTTCCAAATTCATGTTCTGGTGTTATGTATGCTAACTAACTACACTCAATGGAATGTCCTGTGAACCATGAACCAGTCAAAATTTGTCACAAACTTTAGTTTGTGAGCCATCTAATGCCCTTACCTAATCCTGGTGTTGTGGTGGCAGTTGCAGCCAAAGCAATGTTTTTAAAAATCTGCACAGCCAATCAAATCTCTATCGGCCAATCAGAAGTATTGCTGGGCAAAAGCCCCACTTGGCCCTGCTCACTTTCTGAAAACGCTTTGGGGGGTACCAGGAAAGGTATCAGAGGGTGCCATAGTGTTCACAGGCACTAAATTGGAGCCCCCGCAGTATAAGGTTATTATTCATAACTATACAAATCAGAAAGGAAGGAGATGATTGCAGACCATGTACTCTGCTCTGAAATCTGAACCTGTTCCTTCCACCTTAGAGTTCTTGAGAGTTCCAATAACTTCTTCATGATTTAATCCCGGCACACCTGTCTAGGACATTCAGGAAACTTCTTTGCCTATTGAATTCCTGCAGCTCTCATTTTGGGATAGTTATCATCTACCTGTATGAAAAAGTAGACCTGATTTTATCCCCAGCTGCCTATAGTGCATTATCTAAAGTTCCTGTTTACAGAAAGGGCTTTAGGTTTCAAGAGATCTTTTAGCTTTTGTTAGAAATGAAAAGATTGAAAGTGATAGATTTCAACCCCTGATTATTGAAAGGGTTTTTTCTATTTATCCCATCCACCGAATAGTGCAATTTGCTTCATCTTAGTATGGTAACCATGAGAATCTACACATTTCTAAGGCCTTGTTCCAATCACATGAAGTCAAGAAATTGGGAGGGACTAAGAAATGCTATGAATGAAGGAACCATGTCCCATTTTCTTTTTACTGATAGAATTCCATCTCACAGAAGATGTATTCTTCTGGGGCTTTGAACTGGGTGGAAAGGACGCAAAGAAATGATTTAAATAAATGAAATAACATATTTGTCAAAATCTGTTCCCTCAGACCAACAAGTTGAAACTTGTTGGTCTGAGGGAATGAAACTGGAGTTTGATGAGAAAATGGTAATGTCAGAGTAAGCCTCTGCCTTTGGTGCTAAGGAAGACTGAGAAAACTCGGGAGATCTGGACCCTGTAGTAAGCCAAAAGATGCTTGAGGCCACTGCATTGCCTGACACAGCTGAAGGACGGTGCAGACATATGGAAAGAAAAAACAGCTGCAGAAGCAGAAGTAACAATGCAAAATGAAGGGATCCATTTAGTCCCCTTTCCTTTCTCCTTGTGGCCTGGGCAGCCTATGGTTTTCATACATGGCAGCTCCTTGGTGGGAAGTCATTTTTCTAGTTTGTTGACTCTGTTTTGTCAGGATTTCAGAAGATGAAATTTTTATTATCAGGGAGGCTTAAAAGGGAGGGATACTGTTAATTCCATTTTCAAGGTCATACTTAGAAAGTTATTAATTTCTTTCTTCCAAGGCTTACTGCTCAGTTCCAAGGCTTTAGGGATTTGCAGCTGGTACTCAGTTGGCTACACTTGGGGCTCCTCCCCCTCCCCTTGTCCCTTGGCTTCAAGGGAAAAAACTTCTTGATTTTGTTGCAGGTTCACAGCATACAGGTACCTTGTTCTCAGTGCAAGTTAACAATGCTGTTTATTTCTCTGAACAGCAATTTTCACACAGCTTCTGCCAACACTTTTTAAAATTAGCCTGGTGGCTGAGTTTCTTCAGGACAAACAAGAAATAGCTTCTTTCAGGTTGCACAGATTCTGACTGATTGCAGCAGAAACAACTTGAAACTAAGCTACAGTAGTGTGTGGTTCCACATGAGCCATTATGCAGCTGTCATGATGCATTCACTCCGTTTTTATGGAACAGCCAGATAATATTGTGGTTAATCTGTTCCATTTCAGCATTTTCTGTGCTGCTTTCCCACCTTTTAAACATATAATTTGTTGTATGCTACTTAACATGAAACTGCTGTGCCACACTGAACTGTGTGGTCTGTCAACATGCTATTGATGCTTCTAAACTCATACATTTTTAAGGATGCTCAAATACCCACCAGTTTGGCCAACATCCTATTTACCAGTCATGAACAAGGATCTAGTATTTCAATGCTCAGTTTGAAAGTTCATTGACCAGATCATGACTATTTGACAGACTGCTGCAATGCATTCCTTCCTAACAGTGCAGTACAACACATGACATAGTGGCTATCTGGCATAGCCTTTGAGAGTAGTCATGACCACCATCTGCCCTGCTGTGCCACTTCTGGAGGAGTTTTTTTTCCCCTTCATCCCATCCAGAAGGCTTCTGGAGTTTTTTAAATGGCCAATTGCTATTGTGATATAACATTCTAATAATATATTGCCATGATAGTTGAAATCCCAGCTTTCAATAGGTCTCTGGCTCCTTCTATTGCAGAGTCATAAGGAGAAATGTGCAGGCTAGAGATTTCCTTTTAAAAATGAAAGCTGAAGCTTTGGCAATTGTAGCAATGCACTGAGTCTTGGGTCATGATAGCACAATAGCAATTGCAATAAATAAATAAACAAATAAAACCCACCCCAAACCCACCTTCAGAAACCTTCCAGTGGCGTGCAATACTTTAAAAAAAGCAGGGGAAATGATGTCTCATTTTGTGGATGCAGCCATGGGTCATTAAATAAGTCATAAAGAAATGCTTTTCTTTTTTAAAAAAGTCCTGCCCTTCAGTATTCATCTACATAATTCTTATTTAATGGCTGCTGATCTCCTTAGCTCAGCAGCACTTTGCACCCGCACAATTTTGAAGAAACCCCTTATAAAACTGCTTGGCAAGCATTTGAGTTGTTCTCTGCCAACTGATCAGATAGAATGATCAGCTCACATATAATCATCTAATCTGAACACATGAAGCTTAACTGTTCAATACGTGTGACATGAACTTTTACAGCTTCCCTATTAATTTAGTAAATGGTTGCTATAATGCTGCTACCATTAACATTCAAATGTAGTTGGACTCAGCAGTATGGTTGGTCAATTTTAACCATGAATTCCAGTGCAAAAGGGAAGAAATGATCCCACTGACACCACTAGGACTTGATTTCAGTGTGTACAGTAGGATGTGGTGAGTTCAGTTAGATGGGGAGATCTGCTTACGAGAGAACTGCTTTGCTCACAATAGATAAGATGCAGCCCATGATTACTTCCCAGGACAACATTAGCTTATCTTGGTACAAACAGATACTGGCCTGGGAAGTAATCAGGGTGCAGACTCCCCTTCCCCATAATCTCTTCACTAAAATCACTCACACACTGCTGAAGGTAGCACATGTTTTTTATTTATTTTATTTTATTTTATTCGATTTATATCCTGCCCTCCCCACCAAGGCGGGCTCAGGGCGGCTCACAACAAAAAAAAGCTAACAAAGATCAATTTAAATACGTTAATAATTATACAATAAAATACACAAAAACCTTAAAAATACATAAAACTCACATCGATATACACTATGCTACGTTTCCTTAAATCAGTCTTTCAAATTTTCCAGTATTCAATAATCTGATGTTCGAGATTTAATATTCAGGCATTCTGATCACAATTAATTATATGCCAACCGGAAGAGGGTTGTTTTACAGGCCCTGTGGAACTGTTCAAGGTTCTGCAGGGCCCTTTAAAATGGTGGTAGAAAGTGCTGTCCAACCACAGCTGACTTATGGTGACCCCATAGGGTTTTCAAGACAAGAGACATTCAGAGGTGGTTTGTCATTGCCTGCCTCCATGTAGTGACTCTGGACTTCCTTGGTGGTCTCCCATCCAAGTCCTAACCTGAGCTGACCCTATTTAGCTTCCAAGATCTGGTGAGATCAGGCCTGACTGGGCCATCCAGATCAGGGCATGCTTATCTGTCTCACTGGGTACACAGTGGTCTGCTTCAGTTAAACAAGAGAATGAAGTAGTAACATGGAGTTCCCTGCATTAGACGAAAAGGAGGAGGATATTTTTGAATGTTCCCATATGTTAAAAAACCTCCCTGCAAATAGAAAACCAAATCACAAGAAAAAAGAGAGACACATTAATTATCTCCCTGTTATGCTAATTTTCTGTTTGACGAGGTTTTTAAAAAAAATTCAAAGGAGCATTCAAAACCAGAATCCAGTACTGGTAGGCTGCAATGGTGCAGTGTATTCTACCACCTCACTCTCCTGCATGTTTGGTGAGAGCCAGTTTGGTGTAGTGGTTAAGTCCATGGACTCTTATCTTGGAGAACTGGGTTTGATTTCCCACTCCTCCCCTTGCAGCTGCTGGAATGGCCTTGGGTCAGCCATATTTCTTGTAGAAGTTGTCCTTGAAAGGGCAGCTGTAGTGAGAGCTCCCACAGCCCCACCTACCTCACAGGGTGCCTGTTGTGGGGGGAGGGAGGTAAAGGAGATTCTGACCGCTCTGAGACTCTGAGATTCAGAGTATAGGGCGGGATATAAATCCAATATCTTCACGTGTAGATCTTTTAGCCTCATTAGAAAATCTGGACATTCTTGCTTGGAAGAAAACATTGGAAGAATTCCCGATAGAGTTAGAAGATTTTAGACCATATCGTGATGTTTTAAACAATTTTATCGATAACATATGGTAACAATTTCTGTTAATAACTTCTTTTCATCTATCCCATATGCTTCTTTCTAATCACCCATCCCACCATTACTTGACCCCCGCCAGTGTTATTTACTCAAAATGCTAACATTAAAAGGTACCCTTAATTACTAAGAACTAAAATTAATATTCTTCTTTCTTCTAAAGTTTAATCATTATCAAAAATTGTCCAAAGTCCTTTTACTTTCCACTCGTCTTCTATATAACTTCTAAATTTTTTCCACTCCCTTTTAAAATCTTCTAAATCATAGTCTCTTAAAGTTCTTGTTAATTTGTCCATCTCACTCCATGTCATAACTTTTACAATCCAATCCCATTTTTCTGGTATTTTTTCTTGCTTCCATAACTGCACATATAGTGTCCTAGCAGCTGAAAGCAAGTACCAAATTATAGTTCTATCTTCTTTTGGAAATTTTTCCATTTGTAATCCCAACAGAAAAGTCTCTGCAACTTTCTTGAATTCATATCCCAAGATCCAAGAAATTTCTTGTTGGATCATCTGCCAATACTATTTCGCTCTTTCACAAGTCCACCACATATGGTAGAAAGAACCTTCATGTTTTTTGCATTTCCAACATCTGTCTGGCATCTTGTTATTCATCTTTGCCAATTTTTTAGGAGTCATATACCATCTATACATCATTTTAAAACCGTTCTCTTTAATACTCTGACATGTTGAAAGTTTCATAGAGTTCTTCCATAAATATTCCCATGTATCCATCTGTATTTCTTTTTTTACATTTATTGCCCATTTAATCATTTGAGATTTCACTACTTTCATCATCTGTAGACCATTTTAAAAGTAACTTAACACGTTTTTGAAATTAATTTTTCATTATCTCCAAGCAGAACTTTTTCCATTTCTGTTTGCTCTCGTCTTATTCCTTCAGTTTTAATATCATTTTCCACCAAACTCTTTATTTGTTGCATTTGAAACCAATCGTATTTGTTATTCAACTCCACAGCAGTTTTCAATTCTATTTTGCCACTTTGTATTTTTCATAGTTGATTGTATGACAGCCATTTTTCCTCACCTGTCTCAACTGTTATTTTTATCACTTCTGCTGGCACTATCCATAATGGTTTTCTTTCATCACCATATTTCTTATATTTCATCCAGGTATTCAACAAATTATTTCTTATATAATAGTGAGAGAAAAAACTATCCACCTTTTCCTTCCCATAATACATATAAGCGTGCCAGCCGAATTTATTTCCATGACCTTCCAACACTAAAAGTTTTTTATTCAACAGCGTCACCCAGTCTTTTATCCACACTAAACAAACTGCTTCATGATATAATCTTAAATCTGGTAATTGGAATCCTCCTCTTTCTTTAGCATCTATTAAAACTTTCATTTTAATCCTTGGTTTCTTCCCAGCCCATACAAATTCGGAAATCTTCCTTTGCCATTTGTTAAATTGTTTACTGTCTTTCACAATCGGAATAGTTTGAAACAAATACATTATTCTCGGCAAAATATTCATCTTAATTGCAGCTATTCTTCCAAGCAATGACAAGTTAAGCTTATTCCATTTTATCATATCTTCATCCATTTTACGCCATAGCTTTTCGTAGTTATTTTTGAACAGGTCAATATTCTTCATTGTTATTTCCACACCCAAATATTTTACTTTAGAGGTAACTTCACATCCTGTTAGTCTCTGCAACTCCTTTTGTTGATTTGCTTGCATATTTTTACATAAAAAATTTGATTTTTCTTTATTAACATAAAATTCTGCCAGTTCTCCATATTCTTGTATTTTAGCTAACAACAAAGGTGTTACTTGTGTAGGATTTTCATTTATAAACATTATATCATCTGCAAATGCTCTATATTTGTAAATAAATCCTTTAACGCTCAACCCTTCTATTTCTTTATCATCTTGTATTTGCATCAATAAAATTTCAAGAGTCATTATAAACAACAAAGGTGAAAGCAGACAACCTTGTCTTGTGCCTTTGCTGATTATCATTTCATCTGTAAGATCTGCATTTATACATAACCTTGCACATTGTTCAGTATATATTGCCTTTATCATTCTTATAAAGTTTTTCCCCAACTCTATTTTCTCCATTACTGCGAACATAAAGTCCCAGTTCAAATTGTCAAAAGCTTTCTCTGCATCCGCAAAGAATAATGCAACTTCCTTCTCTGGATGTCTTTCATAATATTCTACAATATTTACAACAGTTCTAATATTGTCTCTTATTTGCCTTTTAGGGAGAAATCCCGCTTGGTCCTCCTTTATGAAATTTATCAAATATTGTTTAAGTCGTTCTGCCAAAATTCTTGTATATATCTTATAGTCATTATTTAGTAATGAAATTGGTCTATAGTTCTTTACATTAATCACTGCTTCAATTTCTATTTTTTCAATTGGATCATTCACATTTTTTTTCATATATTCAGTTAAGGGTGCTATTTTAATCTTTTGCAAATACGCTTCCATCCTTTCCTTCTTTACTTTAACACCTTTAAATAATTTAGCATAGTACTTGAAAAATTCTCTCTTTATTCCTTCTTGAACTACTATCTCTCTTCCATCAACCACAATTTTATTAATAATTTTACTTCCTCTCTTTTTCTTCAGTTGCCAGGCCAAATACTTTCCAGGTTTATTCGCTCCCCCAAAGGACTTCTGTTGTAATTTTTTCAAATTCCATTCCAATTCCTTATTTAACAAATGTCTCATTTGTGCTTGTAGTATTGTAATCTCCCTTATAATTTTCTTTCCCCCTGGCCTTTTCCTCAGTTCCCCTTCTTTTTTCTTTATTTCATTTTGAATGTCCAACATCTGTTTTTCTTTTGCCCTTTTGTCCTTATTGTTTAATGTAATCAATATTCCTCTCATTATAAGCATCCCACACCATCTGAAATTCTATATCATCTTTATCATTTATTTAAAAGACAGAGATGTCACTAATTCTTTATTATGTAGTAAATCTTCATTAAATCTCCATCTTCTTACTTTTTTAGACAATTTTGTAATCCATAATATTGGGTTATGATCTGCACCTATCTTCGGTAAGATTTCTGTTTTCTTAGTTATAAGGCCTAAGTCCTTTGTACCCCATAACATGTCAATTCTGGAAAAAGTATTATGTTTTGCTGAAAAAAATGTATAATCTTGTACTTCAGGATTAAATTTTCTCCATATGTCTTCCAAGTTTTCTTGTTTAACCAGTTCAAAGAAGGATTTTGGCAATTTTGCTTCTTTATTGTTATTTTTTCCCCCCAGATCTGTCCAATGTCTTCTAAATTGTTCCATTAAATTCTCCCATAATCATGACCTGGTCATATGTCACTTCATCAAGTTGTTTTATAATGTCTTTAAAAAAATCATCTTTTGCACCATTTGGTGCATACAGTCCTAATAATAAGGTTTTTTCACATTTATTATTACTTCCACTGGCACAAATCTTCCATCTTTATCTTTAAATATTATTTTTGGGTTCAATTCTTGTTTAATATAAAAAATCACACCCCTTTTCTTCTGTTCAGCCAATGAAAAAAATTCCAGTCCCAATTGTTTATTCCATGAAAATTTATAATCCTTTTGTTTAATATGAACTTCTTGTAAGCAAATTATATTACAGTTTTGTTTTTTAATCCAATGAAATATTGCTTTTCTTTTTTGTGGTGAATTTAGTCCATTTACATTCCAAGATAATAATTTATAATCCATCATGGTGCAAATTCTTTATTCTCTTCATAAAATTTATGCAGCTCCTGTGTATTTGTAATTGTAATCCTTCTTCCTTGTAGCTCAAAGCTCAAACCTTCAGGTATTATCCATCTATACCTCATTCCATTGTCACATAGTTTTTCTGTTAATTTCTTATATGTTCTCCTGTCATTTATCACTTGTCTTGGCAATTCTTTCATTATTCTTACTCTGCTTCCTCTCACTATCAATGTCTTTTCAAAATTTGTATTCAAGATTTTCCCCACCATTCCTTTTGTCATATATCTTATAACCACATCTCTTGGTAAGTTATTTTTCTTGGCATATGATGAATTCACTCAATACATATAATCATACATATTTCTAGTCCCTTCAGGATCTTCCTCCAAGAAATCAGCAATTAATTTATTACATGTTCTTTTAAGTCTGTCCCTTCTTCTTCAGGTACTCCTCTTAGACGTATTTGTGTTTCCATCAATTTACAGTCATGGATTGTTATTTTTTCTTGCATTTTTAATAAGGTGGAATCCTGGAGTTTAACTTTCCCTTCTACCTCCTGCACTTTTTTTGACACCACCACTGTTTCATTTCTAAGCTCTTCCATTTCTTTTTTAAAGTCCTCAATATCATTTTTAAGTTCTTTTTTGCAAGCATTTATCATCTTTTCCACCCCTTTCATCATCCAAGCCTCCATTGCTTCCAACTGATCTTGCATCTTCTCCAATGAGGCAGCCCTTGCATGGGTTACCTTTGACTCTGACATTAAAAAAACAGCGAAAAATTTGAAACCACCAAATTAAATTTCAATATCAGGTTTGATAGATTAGAACATGCCCTTTCAAATGAGCCTAATTTCGCCATCCTCTGACCTTCCCAGGCTCAGATATTAATTTTTTAAAAATTTAGCCTCCTAGTAATGGCCGCCAATGTTTTTCTATGGTAATACAATCCTAGAGTAGGTCCACTTCTTCAATAGTTACTTCCTGCTTTGCTTGCCCCAAGTCACGTTCTCACTGGTAACAAAGTCTCACAATACTTATGTATTTCCTGTGTTGACTGCAGAAACTGCAGATCTCTGACGATTGTGCTTTCACTCCACGACTGCAGGTAGACAAAACAATAAATTCCTTTCCAATTTTTAACATTGTCCTTAATTTAACAAAGTCCAAAATTCACCCCTTCTCCTCTTCTTTCAAACTTTCTCTTTCCCACCTTCTAATATTATTTTGTTTGCTTTAAAATAGCCCTGGAATGGTAGATAACAATCAGTACCTTTTTCTAAGGTTATCCAGATCAACACTGGTCTCATACAGCATCAGATGTTTAGCAGTCTCTAAGAAGATTAGGATCTTGTCAAGTTTATGTCAAATAAATGACTCTGTAAGCTTCTGCAGATGATGAACATGCAACTCTTCTCTGGGGATCCCTCAAAGGATCCCCTCCCCCCCCCCGGGACTCCCTTTTAGCCGAGGTAAATCACCTCAAAGTTTCCTGTGCATATCTTGGACTAATCTCTCACTGAGAAAAGTAGGCAGAAGGCAAAAATTTGCCCTTTACTACCCCGAACAGAAGCTCCAGTCTGCCTCCCTTAGAGAGGCAGGTCAGCTTAGCATTCTCCAAATCCCGGAAGTCTCGAAGATTTTAGACCATATTATCTATGCTTGTGTTGTGGGATATCGCACTCTCTAATTTCTCTATACCTTCTCCAAAAAGGTGCACTATATTTTATTTCCTGTTGATGTAAAGGAATATTTAGTCTACAGGATCAGGACAGACATGAATATCTGCCATGAGTTCAGAATGTTGCCCCAGAGTGAGAGAAAAAAACACAACATACCAGCCCTAAGTAACCACTCTCAGTGGCACAGCACTGACATCACACTGGTAGAAGTAAACAACTGGAGATACAGGAAGTCCATTAAAGCATCCTGTACCAGGCAAGTCTACAATGTGTTCCTGCTAATTAGTTACCCAATGGCCCACACAGAGAGACTGACAGAGCATACTTCTGTTTTTCTCTTTTGTGATTGCCACTGCATCTCTCTGTCATGCTGTGTTCTGGTTACTTGACCTATTGTGGGTGGCATTCTGTAAGTTTCTTTTGATGAGAATTGTCTCAGAGCTACTTCTTCTCTTACATTAAGTTCCCATTGCCTTCGCTCAAAGGAGCATGACAAAGCTTTAAGACTGCTGAAATCCCTCCGCTCTGCACTGTGGCTATTCCTTGAGTAGGAGGACATTTCAAGCAGCACTGAGACTGCTTTAATGTCTCTCAAGGGTAAGGCAAGGCTCACTATGACTTCAGGATAAGTAATCTCAAACTGAAGTGTTTCCTCATTGAAAGTTTAACACACATTTGTCTAGTACTCTAAGATAGTGAGCTCAGTGACCTCTGTAATCTTTCTATTAAGGATTGACAGACAGCAAAACTTTATATGGGCTTCAACTTTGGAGGTTAGTTTTTTTCTCTCTCTCTCTGGTTCAAAAACATTTAATAAGGCAGTAGCAGCTCAGGACAAAACAAGACACTAGGGTGGCCATAATGTCTGAAGGCCAGCCAGGGACACCTTGGGGGGGGGAAGGCAGGAGTGCGCGCGCGCGAAGCGCGCGCGCGTTGCCGGAAACAGGAAGTGACATCACTTCCGGCGACATCACTTCCGGCGACGTCATACCACCGCCGGAAACAGGAAGTGACATCACTTCCGGCGACGTCACTTCCGGCGACGTCATACCACCGCCGGAAACAGGAAGTGACGTCACTTCCGGCGACGTCACTTCCGGCGACGTCATACCACCGCCGGAAACAGGAAGTGACGTCACTTCCGGCGACGTCATACCACCGCCGGAAACAGGAAGTGACGTCACTTCCGGCGACATCACTTCCGGCGACGTCATACCACCGCCGGAAACAGGAAGTGACATCACTTCCGGCGACGTCACTTCCGGCGACGTCATACCACCGCCGGAAACAGGAAGTGACGTCACTTCCGGCGACGTCACTTCCGGCGACGTCATACCACCGCCGGAAACAGGAAGTGACGTCACTTCCGGCGACGTCATACCACCGCCGGAAACAGGAAGTGACGTCACTTCCGGCGACGTCACTTCCGGCGACGTCATACCACCGCCGGAAACAGGAAGTGACGTCACTTCCGGCGACGTCACTTCCGGCGACGTCATACCACCGCCGGAAACAGGAAGTGACGTCACTTCCGGCGACGTCATACCACCGCCGGAAACAGGAAGTGACGTCACTTCCGGCGACATCACTTCCGGCGACGTCATACCACCGCCGGAAACAGGAAGTGACATCACTTCCGGCGACGTCACTTCCGGCGACGTCATACCACCGCCGGAAACAGGAAGTGACGTCACTTCCGGCGACGTCACTTCCGGCGACGTCATACCACCGCCGGAAACAGGAAGTGACGTCACTTCCGGCGACGTCATACCACCGCCGGAAACAGGAAGTGACGTCACTTCCGGCGACGTCACTTCCGGCGGCGTCATACCACCGCCGGAAACAGGAAGTGACGTCACTTCCGGCGACGTCACTTCCGGCGACGTCATACCACCGCCGGAAACAGGAAGTGACGTCACTTCCGGCGACGTCACTTCCGGCGACGTCATACCACCGCCGGAAACAGGAAGTGACGTCACTTCCGGCGACGTCACTTCCGGCGACGTCGTACCACCGCCGGAAACAGGAAGTGACGTCACTTCCGGCGACGTCACTTCCGGCGACGTCATACCACCGCCGGAAACAGGAAGTGACATCACTTCCTGTGACATCATTTCCCCCGCGCCACCTGCCGGAAACGGGAAGTGACATCACTTCCTGTGACATCATTTCCCCCGTGCCACCTGCCGGAAGCAGGAAGTGACATCACTTCCTGTGACATCATTTCCCCCAAATGGCATCATTTCCCCCAAATGCCACTGCCGGAAACAGGAAGTGACTTCACAGCACTTCCTGTGACGTCCCCAAAAATCCCCCAAATATCACCGCCGGAAACAATTTTGTTCTCAAATCCTGTATATACTTCATCAGTATATGGGATAAGGCACTTTCTCAACTGTGCTGCATAATGCAGCCATCGTCGTGGGACCCAGGGGGCCGGCGCAGCAGCCTGCCGAAGCAGCCTGTCACTAATAACACAGGTCGAGATGCGGAAGTGACTGACAGGCTGCTTCAGCGGGCCGCTGCGCCGGCCCCCTGGGTCCCACAACGATGGGACCGATGCCACAGGGAGGGGCTCGAAACACTCTATAACCCCTCAAAAGAACAGCAGTCTAGCTTGCTTCCCCCGAGCCCTGCCGCCATAAGCCTCAAGGGGGCTCATTTTGCGGCATCTCCCGGCAGGAGGGTGGCACCCGCACGGGACACATATCAAATGAAAGAGGGGGCGCAGGGCTATCAGAAACAGCCGGCAGAGGGAGTCGGGAGCCCACCCCACTGGGGGATCCACACCCCGAAAGTGATGAAGGTGGCGCAGATAGAGCCAACAGAGCCAACAGGACAAAATAAATAGGCTGCATTATGCAGCACAGTTGAGAAAGTGCCTTATCCCATATACTGATGAAGTAAATACAGGATCTGAGAACAAAATTGCACCAGAAGACACAAACATAAAGCTCCCTTACACTGAATCAGTGCTTGGGTCCACCAAAGTCAGTATTGTCCACTCCAGTCACAAACACAAAGCTCCCTTACACTGAATCAGTGCTTGGGTCCACCAAAGTCAGTATTGTCACATAAGAACATAACAGAAGCCCTGTTGGATCAGGCCAGTGGCCCATCCAGTCCAACACTCTGCGTCACATAAGAACATAAGAGAAGCCCTGTTGGATCAGGCCAGTGGCCCATCCAGTCCAACACTCTGCGTCACATAAGAACATAAGAGAAGCCCTGTTGGATCAGGCCAGTGGCCCATCCAGTCCAACACTCTGCGTCACATAAGAACATAACAGAAGCCCTGTTGGATCAGGCCAGTGGCCCATCCAGTCCAACACTCTGCGTCACATAAGAACATAACAGAAGCCCTGTTGGATCAGGCCAGTGGCCCATCCAGTCCAACACTCTGCGTCACATAAGAACATAACAGAAGCCCTGTTGGATCAGGCCAGTGGCCCATCCAGTCCAACACTCTGTGTCACATAAGAGAAGCCCTGTTGCATCAGGCCAGTGGCCCCTCCAGTCCAACACTCTGCGCCACATAAGAACATAAGGAGGGAAGGAAGGGAGGAGGGAAGGGAGGAGGGAATGGAAGGGAAGGGAAGGGAAGGGAAGGGAAGGGAAGGGAAGGGAAGGGAAGGGAAGGGAAGGGAAGGGAAGGGAAGGGAAGGGAAGGAAGGAAGGAAGGAAGGAAGGAAGGAAGGAAGGAAGGAAGGAAGGAAGGAAGGAAGGAAGGAAGGAAGGAAGGAAGGAAGGAAGGAAGGAAGGAAGGAAGGAAGGAAGGAAGGAAGGAAGGGAAGGGAGGGAAGGAAGAAAGAAAGGAAGGGAGGGAGGAGGGAGGGGAGGAGGGAGGGAAGGAAGGGAGGAGGGAAGGGAGGAGGGAAGGGAAGGGAAGGGAGGAGGGAAGGGAGGAGGGAAGGGAAGGGAGGAAGGAAGGAAGGAAGGAAGGAAGGAAGGAAGGAAGGAAGGAAGGAAGGAAGGAAGGGAGGGAGGGAAGGAAGGAAGAAAGGAAGGAAGGAAGGGAGGAGGGAGGGAGGGAAGGAAGGAAGGGAAGGGAGGGAGGGAAGGGAGGGAAGGAAGGGAGGAAGAAAGGAAAGAAGGGAAGAGGGAGGGAAGAAAGGAAGGCCGCCCCCCCCGCTTTCGGCCCCCTTACCTGCGGTGGCGGTCGGCGGCGAGTCGGGCGGCGGCGGCGGGTCGGGCGGCGGCGGCGAGTCCAGCGGCGGCGGCGAGTCCAGCGGCGGGGGGCGGCGGCGAGGCCAGGGAGGCGTCGGAGAGGCCTTCCTTGGCCGGCGCTGGCCCGGGAAGGCCTTCCAGAGGCTCTGGAAGGCCTTCCCGGACCAGCGCCGGGTGCTCCGCGGCCTCCCCGCGGCCTCCGCTGGTCGCTGGGGGCCTTCCAGAGTGTCTGGAAGGCCCCCAGCGACCAGCGGAGGCCGCGGGGAGGCCTTCGCTGGCCGGCGCTGGCCCGGGAAGGCCTTCCAGAGGCTCTGGAAGGCCTTCCCGGACCAGCGCCGGGTGCTCCGCGGCCTCCCCGCGGCCTCCGCTGGTCGCTGGGGGCCTTCCAGACACTCTGGAAGGCCCCCAGCGACCAGCGGAGGCCGCGGGGAGGCCTTCGCTGGCCGGCGCTGGCCCGGGAAGGCCTTCCAGAGGCTCTGGAAGGCCTTCCCGGACCAGCGCCGGGTGCTCCGCGGCCTCCCCGCGGCCTCCGCTGGTCGCTGGGGGCCTTCCAGACACTCTGGAAGGCCCCCAGCGACCAGCGGAGGCCGCGGGGAGGCCTTCGCTGGCCGGCGCTGGCCCGGGAAGGCCTTCCAGAGGCTCTGGAAGGCCTTCCCGGACCAGCGCCGGGTGCTCCGCGGCCTCCCCGCGGCCTCCGCTGGTCGCTGGGGGCCTTCCAGACACTCTGGAAGGCCCCCACCGACCAGCGGAGGCCGCGGGGAGGCCTTCGCTGGCCGGCGCTGGTCCGGGAAGGCCTTCCAGAGGCTCTGGAAGGCCTTCCCGGACCAGCGCCGGGTGCTCCGCGGCCTCCCCGCGGCCTCCGCTGGTCGCTGGGGGCCTTTCAGACACTCTGGAAGGCCCCCAGCGACCAGCGGAGGCCGCGGAGAGGCCTCCCCCACCGCTGCCGGCCCCGCGCGCGGGCGGGGAAGGCGGGGAGTGAGGGAGGGAGCGTCCCTGCGCGTGCGCAGGGGCCCTGCGCAGGCGCAGGGACGCTCCCTCCCTCACTCCCCGCCTTCCCCGCCCGCGCCCGCGGCCCACCGGCTCCTGGGCTGCCTAAACCGGGACCTTTAATGGTCCCGGTATAGGCAGCCCGGGATCCGGGATTGGGTGGCCAGATCCGGGAATGTCCCGGGAGACCGGGACGGTCTGGCCACCCTACAAGACACAGTGTGGAAGATACATGAACAGAGCAGAGCTCTTTTATATTTCAAAACAATTTGACTGGGGAAACATGGCTGGTATGTTGCACTATCTCGTGCACTATTCCACACCCTAAATTGCTTTTGTTGAAGCTCCTTTTTGCTCAGTGATGATATAAAAAGGTAAAAGAGAAGGAAGCGGCAAAGCTTCTCTACTTCCATTGATGAAGCACCACTCTTCAATTAGTCTTCCCTCTGCATGCCTGCTTGCCTCTCTCCATCTCTCACAGTGAATTCCTATGTACACTTTAACTCACTGGGCCTTATTTCTGTAAACATGCAGAGGAACATACTATGTCTTGCCCATGTGACTGCTTGCCTGCCCAGATAGTAAGTCATTTCCCTGCTCCTCCTGGAGAGTCATCCACATGACTTTACTTGGCTAGCCATTTGCTCATTATTTGAAAGGTGGCACCACCAACCCTTCCTCCCATGTACTACCTGCTACCCATGCTCACTCAGCATTCATGCTCACTTGTTCATGCAGCAATAACAGCCATGAGCCCTGCACAGAGCCATAGACTCTGGATGCCATCCCACTACAAGGGATGCAGATGCTGGCCCTGGCTATGTTAAAGTAGCTCCACAGGTCTGTACAACCTGTGGCCTGACTTTCAGAACTACTTGATGCAAACAGAAGAAAACAAACGCTCAACTTTCTTGAAAATCTACTCCTAGTAGTAGAACTGACCCATTTGAAAAATGTGTTATAGAAGACCTGACTTCAAATATATGGACTTATCTGTTAAGAGTCTGCTTCATCATACTCCAGTTGATAAAATGATGCACAAGCTGCTTCATATTTACACGTATCTGGGCAAAACTACATATTTTAAGAAACATGAGTCTGCTGCAAAAGATGTGATCCTGTGCAGAGGAGATCCCTCCATCTCCTCTGATGCCCAGTTTACACTGTGGCCAAGTATTTTCTGTTCTCAAGTCACACTATAGACCAGGGGTGGCCAAACTGTGACTGGGGAGCTACATGTGGTTCTTTCACACATATTGTGTGGCTCTTGAAGCCCCCACCACCCCATCAGCCAGCTTGGAGAAGACATTTCTCTTTTTAAATCACTTCTCCAAGCAAAGCTAGCCAGTGGCTTGAAGAAGACATTTAAAGTTGCTTTCTTTCTTTCTTTCCCTCCCTCCCTTCCTGTGGGTCTCCAAACATCTGACATTCATGCCTTGCAGATCTCAAACATCTGCTGTTTATTCTATGTGGCTCTTATGTTAAGCAAGTTTGGCCACCCCTGCTATAGACTACCACTGGCAGGTGTAGTGAAATGCTCACCATAATGACATGAAAACACATGTCAAGCTGGAGTGTGTTGACAACTCTGGTTTGGGAAATTCCTGGTGATTTGAGGATGAGATTGGGTGAAGGCAAAGCTTGGGAAGAGGAGGCAGCTTGGGATGAGAGAGCCAGTTTGGTGTAGAGGTTAAGTGTGCGGACTCTTATCTGGGAGAACCGGGTTTGATTCCCCACTCCTCCACTTGCACCTGCTAGCATGGCCTTGGGTCAGCCATAGCTCTGGCAGAGGTTGTCCTTGAAAAGGCAGCTGCCTGTGAGAGCCCTCTCCAGCCCCACCCACCTCACAGGGTGTCTGTGGGGGAGGAAGGTAAAGGAGATTGTGAGCCGCTCTGAGACTCTTCAGAGTGGAGGGCGGGATATAAATCCAATATCTTCTTCTTCTAAGTGGAATCATGATGCCATAGCATCTGCCCTCCAAACCTGTCATTTCCTCCAGGAGAACAGATCTTTGTATGCTGGAGATCAGCTATAATTCCAGGGGAATTCTGGGCTCCATGTAAAGGTTGGCAACTCTAGACAGAGCAGGAAGAATAAGGCAGGCTACCACTGGCAGCTGCTGCTGCTGCATTTCACATAGTTATACCCTTCTACCTCCTCCCACTCTTTACCTGTTATTTTCCTATTTAGGGACATGCACCCTATGTTTCCACATGCAGAGGAGAATAGCATTGGTGGTGTTGGAAAATTTCCTTTATGTTTTGCTCCCTGAGAAGCCCATGCCTTTGGAACCCATCAGAAACAAACCAACCAACAAAAAATAAACCCCCCTGCTTTTGAATCAGGCCAATTTGTTCAGAAAAGGCTTCTTCCTCCTTGCTGTTTTTGTTGCTTGTAAGCGAGCTCACACAGTGGTATTAATCATGCCAGTGCAGCCATGTGGAATATGCTTTATCAATAGGAAGGCAGGTACTGAATGGCAACCAGTTCACCACTGGGCTCAGCCCAGTGCCTGAGTCCAGAAGATAAAGTGGATGTTTCCAGAATGACTTTACCATCACAGGTTAATAATGGAAACACTGTCTGTTTGGGGAAAATAACCAATTTGGGAAGCCAATTTGTTAGGCAAATTCCTTGATGGTCTGTGATGTGTGGAAATGGCAAAAGTGAAGGTGGTTGCTCTTTGGCTGCTACTGTCTTGGAAAGGATTTTTTTTTTTAATTCAAGGATTAAAAAAAAAGAAAAAAATGACAGCTCTTCCCCCCCCCCCTCCATCCTATTGCCATATATTTCCATTTCAGTTTAGCATTTCAGAACAGAACACATCATGTGAAAGGGAACTCAGTGAAGAGAGGAAGAGAGAAGACAGAAAGAAAGAGCAATTGGGCCTTCAAGAAACATTTTGGTTCTGTTTATATAGGTGTTTATCTACTCACTGCATCCTCATTCACAATGTGGAGTATATGGGTCACTCTCTATACTCTTATTAAGGATTTATGGACAATAAGGATCTGATCTGGATGACCCAGGGTAGTCCAACCTTGTCAGATATTGAAAGCTTAGCAGAATTGGCTCAGGTTAATACTTGGATGGGAGACCACAAAGGTCCCATGTCTCTATGCAGAGGCAGGCAACAGAAAACACCTCTGTCTCTTGCCTTGAAAATCCTGTGGGGTCTCCATAAGTCAGCTGTGACTTGTTTAGCAAAAAGAAAAAAGGACATCATGCACTTTACATTGAATGATATATATCAGGTGGAAGAGGTTACTGCAGTCAATGTCTTGTCATTTGAGTGGTACTGAACTCTCCTTTCTCTCTTATACATGGGTTTATTTGTTGCATCATTATAAATGTCCTACAAAATAAACTGGAAAAAGGGCAGGAAAGAAAACATGCTACAATATAGACTGTGGCTGGCAGAAGATTACCCAATGAGATTAGTTACTGAATGGGTTATTCATTCAGTCAAAGCTCAATGCTTCATCCATTACACTCGCTGTGGCTGCTCCTCCGAGATGGGCTTAGCCTGATCCCATCTCGGAGGAGCAGCCACGGCGAGCGGAGAAGAGGCGGCAGCTGCGGGGCGGCTCGCCACGCTCCCCGGTGCCATTTCCTCCTCCCCCTAGCTCCACCCCAGTGTCTCCTGGCTCCACGCCCAAAGTCTCCTAGCTCCACCCCCAAAGTCCCCAGATATTTCTGGGGTTGGACTTGGCAACCCTAAGTTTGCCAGAATCTGCTAGGCAAGGACATTCTCAAAGGCCTTTGTGGCCTAGATTACAATGTAGGCCTGTAGGGGCTAGAGTGCTTTCCCCCTCACCATGCTGGACTCATTCTACCTCCTCCCTTGCCTGGGTCATGAATCTTTCACCACAAACAAAAGTTACAGACTATGTACTGAAAAATTGAACCATCTAGACTCTGACTGGCAGCAGCTCTCTAGGGCAGGGGTGTCAAACATGCGGCCCGGGGGCTGAATCAGGCCCCCAGAGGGCTCCTATCAGCCCCCCCCCCGAGCAACTGGCTGTCATCTGCTTTCTTTTCCCTACATCTTGCTTCCTTCTGCATCACAGCTTGCTTTGCAAGGCTTGCTCAATGGCACAGGAGCTACAGAGCAAAACCTCTGTTTTCTCCATTGGCTGAGGCTCCTCCCTTGGGGAGGAAGAGGGGAGAAACAGCTTGCTTTGCCAGGCTCTCTCAGTTGTACAGCGGAGCTACTGAGCCAAGTGTCTCTTCCTTCTATTGGCTGAGGCTCCTCCCACTCCAGGCCCCTGGAGAAGGAAGGACAGACCCAGAGCTTCCTTTGCCCAGTTCCCTGGATTCCACAGGAGAAATACAAAGAAATCATCTTTAAGACCAATGAGTGCTAACGTTTTAAGAATAATAAGACGTGACATTGGATTTATATTCTGCCCTCCACTCAGAGTGGCTCACAGTCTCCTTTATCTCTCTCTCCCACAACAGACACCCTGTGAGGTGGGTGGGGCTGAGAGGACTCTCACAGCAGCTGCCCTTTCAAGGACAACCTCTGCCAGAGCTATGGCTGACTGAAGGCCATTCCAGCAGCTACAAGTGGAGGAGTGGGGAATCAAACCCGGTTCTCCCAGATAAGAGTCCGCACACTTAACCACTACTCCAAACTGGTTCTCTTAAGCATGTTTTAAGTTATATGTATATGTGTGTGTGTGTGTGTGTATATATATATATATATATAACATATGGCAACAAAATTATTTCTTAAATCTTAATAACTTCTTTTATCTACCCCATATATTACTTTCTACCCACCCCTCCCCCCGTTACTTGACCCCCACCGGTGTTATTTACTTAAAATGCTAATATTCAAAGGTATTCTTAACTATTAAAACAAAAACTTATATTCTTCTTCTAAAACTTAATCATTATCAAAAATTGTCCAATGTCCTTTTATTTTCCACTCTTTTTCTACATATCTTCTAAACTTTTTCCATTCCGTCTTAAAAACTTCTAAATCATAGTCTCTTAATGTTCTTGTTAATTTGTCCATTTCACTCCATGTCATAACTTTTACAATCCAATCCCATTTCTCTGGTATTTTTTCTTGCTTCCACAACTGCGCATATAATGTCCTAGCAGCTGAAAGCAAGTACAAAATTACAGTTCTATCTTCTTTTGGAAATTTTTCCATTTGTAATCCCAACAGAAAAGTCTCTGCAACTTTCTTAAATTCATATCCCAAGATCTTAGAAATTTCTTGCTGAATCATCTGCCAATACTTTTTTGCTCTTTCACAAGTTCACCACATATGGTAGAAAGATCCTTCATGTTTTTTACATTTCAACATCTATCTGGCATCTTATTATTCACCTTTGCCATTTTTTTAGGAGTCATGTGCCATCTGTACATCATTTTAAAACAGTTCTCTTTAATACTATGACACGTCGAAAGCTTCATAGAATTTTTCCACAAGTATTCCCAAATTTCCATCTGTATTTCTTTATTTACATTAATTGCCCACTTAATCATTTGAAATTTCACTACTTCATCTTCCATAGACCATTTTAAAAATAATTTATATATTTTTGAAATTAATTTTTCATTATCTCCAAGCAGAACTATTTCCATTTCTTTTTGTTTCTTTCTTATCCCTTCAGTTTTAATATCATTATCCACCAAGCTCTTTATTTGTTGCATTTGGAACCAATCATATTTATTGTTCAACTCTTCAGCAGTTTTCAATTCTACTTTACCACTTTGTATTTTTAATAATTGATTATATGACAACCACTTTTCTTCACCTATTTCAGCTGTTATTTTTATTACTTCAGCCAGCACAATCCATAACGGTTTTCTCACATCCCCATATTTCTTGTACTTCATCCATGTATTTAGCAAGTTATTTCTTATATAATGGTGAGAGAAAAAACCGTCCATCTTCTTTTTTCCATAATACAAATACGCGTGCCAGCCAAATTTATTTCCATGACCTTCCAACACTAAGAGCTTTTTGTTTAAAAGCGTTATCTATTCTTTTATCCACACCAAACAAACTGCTTCCTGATATAATTTTAAATTCGATAGTTGAAATCCACCTCTCTCTTTTGCATCTGTCAGAACTTTCATTTTAATCCTTGGTTTCTTCCCAGCCCACACAAATTCTGAAATTTTCCTTTGCCATTTATCAAATTGTATACTTTCTTTCACAAAGGGAATAGTTTGAAACAAATACATTATTCTTGGTAGGATATTCATTTTAATTGCAGCAATTCTACCCAGCATTGACAAATTAAGCTTATTCCATTTTATCATATCTTCATCCATTTTACGCCATAGATTTTCATAGTTATTTTTGAACAGGTAAATATTCTTCATTGTTATCTCCACACCCAAATATTTTACTTTAGAGGTAACTTCACAGCCCGTTAATCTCTGTAATTCTTGTTGCTTATTTAATTGCATATTTTGGATAGAAACTTTGATTTTTCTTTATTAATACAAAGTCCCGCCAACTCCCCATATTCTTGTATTTTAGCTAACAACAAGGGTGTAACTTGTATGGGGTTTTCATTTATAAACATTATATCATCTGCAAATGCTCTATATTTGTAAGTAAATCCTTTTATTTTTAATCCTTCTATTTCTTTGTCTTCTTGAATCTGCATCAGTAATATTTCAAGAGTCATTATAAACAACAATGGGGAAAGCGGACAACCTTGTCTTGTGCCTTTACTAATTATCATATCTTCTGTAAAATCTGCATTTATACATAACCTTGCACATTGTTCAGTGTATATTGCTTTTATCATTCTAATAAAGCTTTCTCTCAACTACATCTTCTCCATTACTGCAAACATAAAGTCCCAGTTTAAATTGTCAAATGCTTTCTCTGCATCCGCAAAGAATAATGCTACTTCCTTTTCTGGATGTATTTCATAATATTCTACAATATTTACAACAGTTCTGATATTGTCTCTTATTTGCCTTTTGGGAAGAAACCCTGCTTGATCCTCCTTTATAAAATTTATCAAATGTTGTTTAAGCCGTTCTGCCAAGATTCTTGTATATATTTTATAGTCAGTATTTAATAACAAAATTGGTCTATAATTTTTTACATTCGTGACATCTCTATCTTCCTTTGGTATCAATGATATAACAGCTTCCTTCCATGTGTTTGGTATTTCCCTTTTACTCTTACCATGTTCATCAACTTCTGCAATTTTGGTATTAACTCATCTTTAAAGGTTTTAAAATATTTAGCTGTATATCCATCTGGCCCAGGTGCCTTTCCATTTTCCATTGCATTAATTGCAGCCTCAATTTCAATTTTTTCAATTAGATCATTCAAAACTTTTCGCATATTTTCTGTTAAGGGTTCTATTTTTATCTTTTGTAAATACTCATCCACCTTTTCTTTCTGTATTTTAACACCTTTAAACAACTTGGCGTAATACTTAAAAAATTCTCTTTTTATTCCCTCCTGACTAACCACCTGTCTTCCATCTACCACAATTTTATTAATAATTTTATTTTCTCGTTTTTTCTTCAATTGCCAAGCCAAATACTTTCCAGGTTTATTTGCTCCCTCAAAAGATTTCTGCTGCAGTCTTTTCAAATTCCATTCCAATTCTTTATTTAACAAATGTCTCATTTGCGTTTGTAATATTGTAATTTCCCTTATAATTTTCTTTTTCCCTGGCCTTTTCCTCAACTCCTCTTCTTTTTTCTTTATTTCATTCTGAATGTCCAACAGTTTTTTTCTTTTGCTCTCTTATCTTTATTATTCAAGGTAATCAATAATCCTCTCATTACTGCTTTGTAGGCATCCCAAACCATCTGAAATTCCATATCCTCTTTATCGTTCACTTGAAAGAAAGCTTTAGTTTCATTTTCTAGGTATGTCACTATTTCTTTATTCTGTAGTAAATCTTCATTCAATCGCCATCTTCTCAACTTAGACAATTTTGTAATCCACATTATTGGGTTGTGATCAGCCCCAATTTTGGGTAAAATCTCTATTTGCCTTGTTATAAGACCTAAATCTTTAGTCCCCCAAAACATGTCAATTCTAGAAAAAGTTTTTATGTCTTGCTGAAAAAAAGGTATAATCCCGCACCTCAGGGTTAAATTTCCTCCATATATCCTCCAAATTTTCTTGTTTGACCAATTAAAAAAAAGACTTTGACAATTTTCCTTCTTTATTATTATTCCCCCCCTCCCCAGATCTATCCAAAGAGTTCTTAATTGTTCCATTAAAATCTCCCATTATCAAAACTTGGTCATACGTCAGTTCATCAAGTTGTTGCATATGTCTTTAAAAAAAACATCCTTTGCACATTAGGTGCATACAATCCCAACAACAATGTTTTCTTTGCATTCAATATTATTTCTACTGCTACAAATCTTCCATCTTTGTCTTTAAACACTAATTTTGGCTCCAATTCTTGTTTGATATAAAAAATCACTTCCCTTTTCTGTTCAGCCAATGAAAAAAATTCTAACCCCAATTGTTTATTCCATAAAAAATTGTAATCTTTTTGTTTAATATGCACTTCTTGTAAGCAAACTATATTACAATTTTGTTTTTTAATCCAATGAAACGTTGCCCTTCTTTTTTGTGGTGAATTTAGTCCTTTTACATTCCAAGACAATAATTTGTAATCCATCATGGTGCAAATTCTTTATTTTCTTCATAAAAACTATGCAATTCCTGTGCATTTGTGATTGTGATTCTTTCCCCCTGAAGTTCAAAACTCAAACCTTCAGGTATTATCCACCTAAATCTAATTTCATTGTCCCGTAGTTTTTCTGTCATTTTTTATATGTTCTTCTATCATTTATCACTTGCCTTGGCAACTCCTTCATGATTCTTACTCTGCTGTCTCCCACTATCAATGTCTTTTCAAAGTTTTTACTCATAATCTTTCCCACCATTTCTTTTGTCTTGTATCTTATAACAACATCTCTTGGTAAATTATTTTTCTTAGCATAGAGTAAGTTCACTCTATACATATAGTCATACATATTTTTGGTCTCTTCAGGATCTTCCTCTAAAAATTCTGCAATTATTTTTATTATATTCTCTTTCAAGTCACCATCTTCCTTTTCAGGTACTCCTCTCAGACGTATCTGAGTCTCCATCAATTTGCAGTCATGGATTGTCACTTTTTCTTGTATTTTCAACAAGGTGGAGTCATGTATTTTCATTCTCCCTTATACCTCCTGCACTTTTTTAGATGTTTCCTCTGTCTCTTTCCTGAGATCTTCCATATCTTTTTTAATTTCTTCTATAATTTCTTTTTTTGATGCAATTATCATCTCTTTCATACCTTTCATCATTCTAGCCTCCATTGCATCTAATTGGTCCTGCATTTTCTCCAATGAAGTGGCCCTTGTACTGCCTTGCTTGTGTTCTGACATTTAAAAACACCAAAAATTTTCATCTCACGAACTTGAACTTCAACTATCCAGTTCAAAAGATTAGAGCTTGCTTTTTACAACAAGCCTAATTTCGCTGTCTTCAGAGCTTCCCAGACCAAAATATTAATTTTTAAAGTTTTTAAATCCTTCAAAATGGCAATAGGGACTTTTTACTGCTCTCTGCAACTTTTTTCCCTTTTTCTTTTAAATGTTTCTAAAGTCCATTACAAACAATATGTCCAATAGTATTTATCCTCTTCTTATCATCTCAATCAATTCCAACAATTTTTAATGTCCCGAATACTTTAAAAACATTATTTTAATTTTAACCTCCAAGCAATGGCCACTGATGTTTCTCAATGGTGTTATAATCCTAGAGTAGGCTTTTCTTCCGGTTTTCTTGCCACCAAATCTCGTCTTCACTGGTAGAGATCTCACGATGCTTGACGTACTTCCTGTGTTGCTTGCATTTGCTTCAGGTCTATGACGGTGCACTTTTTTCAAAACCGAAAGTAGACCAAACAATAAATTCCTTTCCACTTTTTAGCACTGTCCTTTAAATTTACAAAGTCCAAATTTCACCTCTTCCTCCCTTCTTCTTCCAAGTTTACTAGATTTCCATTTCCTACCTTCTGAGCTTATTCTGAGCTTATTCAGTTATCCAGATTCACACCGTTCTTGCGTAGCTTTAGATGTTTAACAAAGTCCAAGAAGGTTAGGATTCTGTCGAGCTTATGTCAAATAAATGACTCTGAGAACTTCTGCAGATGATGAAAATGCAACTCTTCTCCAAAGACCCCTCAAAGCCTCAAAGGAGCACCCCCCCAGAACTCCCTTGTAGCCAAGGTAAATCTCCTCAAAGTTTCTTGTGCATATCTTGGACTAATCTCTAACTGAGAAAAGTAGGCAGTAGGCATTAATTTGCCTTCCACTACCCCAAACAGAAGTTCCAGTCTGCTCCCGTTGTGGGAAGCAGCTCAGCTCGACATTTTCCTCCCCCAGAAGTCCTCTGCTACCTAATCTTAAATAGGTACACACATGGCCTGGTCTGACTCAACATGGTCCAGCCCGACAAGGTCTAATTTATGTCAGATCCAGCCCTGATAACAAATGAGTTTGACACCCCTGGTCTAGGGTCTCAGGGAAAAACAAATATATTTTCCAGCAACTAGAACTTTAACTAAGAATTCCAGGTACTGAACATACAATCTCCTACTTGTAAGTCTCTTACTTGCAAATACAATCTCCTACTTGCAAAAAATGTGTGTCCTATCACTAAGCCATTGCACCTTTCCATAGAGAGTGGCTACAAAATACTAGCAGTCCTCATATAGATTGTATCTACCTATATTGTGCTTATTTGACATCTCTCTGCATGGAATGTTATTGTATGGAATACTATTGACTCTGTATGGAATGTTATTGACTATTGGAATGTTATTGGCTGTTTTTAAACAGGCTAGATGGCCATCTGACAGCAATGAAAATCCTGTGAATTTGGGGGGAGGTGTCTGTGAGTTTCTGGCATGTGCAGGGGGTTGGACTAGATGACTCTGGAAGTCCCTTCCAACTCTATGATTCTATGATGCTATGACTATGACTTCAGATATATATGGAATAATTGGCTTTTTTTCTGGAAAAAGAGGTGCTGGAACTTTCAAGAGGGAAATGAAGGAGAAACAACCCAGGTGCCCCTCATGAACTTTTAAAAGTTGTTTGAGAAGTTTGTTTCTGCAAAGAGGTTCCAAAACTTTGTTCTGCCATGTCCCTCCCCCCCAGCAAAAAAAAATCACTTTCACTACATTTAAATCTGCTTATGTGCAGTTGTATAAACTGACTCTAAATATGACTTCAGAAAGCTACCACTTTTAAAAAATAAAAGTGGTGCATCTGTCATGTACTTTGGTCCTTTCAGAGATATCCAGATTCCTGCAGACACAAAGTCCCCTGTGAATAGTTCAACTGTTGAAGAAACAGAGGAAGAGCAGGCTGGGACAAGTGGTTCCATTTACAAAGGTAAGCTTGACCATAAATTCTTGTTAAGAATGCAAAATCATTTTTTAAAAGTGCATATCTCTCTGGGCTACTAGATCCAAATGATCAATCACACTTTCCCCCAAGCTCCCCACCACTCCCATCCCCCCAGCAAATGTGTTAGTACAAGCTATGAATACTATATCTAAAAGAAGACCAGCTACAATCTACAGTCAATGCAGGGCCATTCTCCAATCAGTGTCTTCTTTATGGAAAGGGAACTATTATTCTCCCCCTCCCCATCTACCATGTTCATTTACTGGGACTCACTCATTTTGTCTATATGTCTCATTCAAGAATATGAAAACAGTGGTTGTCTCATTTTAAAGGCAGTCCTACCACAATTCTGCTGCTGCTTCTATAGAAACTAAAGGGGACAAAAGCAGCTACAGATCTTCAGCTGTAAGCCAAATGTTTATGCTGTATCCTAAGGACAAAGGAGATTTGTATGTCAGGGACAGAGAAGCTAATAAGTATGGATGAACTTTCAATAGGTCAGCAGGAGAGGGTTCCTACTGTAAGAACATAGGGCTTCATTCAAGAGCAGAATGGGCTTTGATTGGCTGGTTTTACCTAGTGAATCCTATGATAGTGACATATTGCATTTATAAAGTATGACACCTGTCTCTTGGAAATATGCCTCTCACCACAGGCGCATGTAAATGGGGCATTTGGGGGATAATTCAAAGCTGTTTGTGCTCTTTCAGTTCCTGCAAGATGAACAGTGCTTTTATTTGGCACACATCTCATACTCATTGGCCCTGTAAGATTGGGGGCTCCTTGCCTGGGGAGATGTCTTCTCAGGACTCTGAAACTGGAATGTTAGAAACCTTATGCAGAAGTACCCTGAATGTCATAGCACCATAAAGTAAAAAACAAAAATGAAAGCAATCCTAAAAAGGGCAACTCAGAAATAAGTCTCATGTTATCCAATAGAATCTCTTACTGTGAAAGTGTTCTCAGACTTGTAACCAAGATATTCTAAGGAATGTCTTAACAGTGGGATCTACAAAACTCTCAATATCATTGTTATTTTTTTAAAACCCCATGACCTCAGCAGCATATACCCTAAGGAACCATAGTGATTCCATGTAGGCATTATTTTAATTAGATCTGCCAGTAGGCCTGGAGAAAAAATGTCCTGTCCCCTTAACAGAGGCTTAATGTGTGGAAATCGAAAGTTAAGGCTTTATATGGCACAGAAGAAAATAACATCATCTCGTAAACAAGATCTCATTAAGTTTCTGTTAAACAGGCAGGATACTTTTCTCTAGTCCTGTTGGCAACTCTGATTTCAACACTTTAATGGGCCATCTTTCTTTGGCTTTGGTGCCCTTATTATGCTAACTTTCTAATGGTTACAATGACATATAACAACTCAGAAGAACATATTTGGAGAATAATACCCTGAGGATTCCTGCCTTTAATAGCAAGTAAACCAAAAATTCTCAGAAAAGATGTTATGATTTCAGTATCCAGGTAGTTCACTAATAAATTTGTTGCTTTAATTCCTCACTGGTTAGAAACTGCAGATTCATGTTTTAGAGAAGTAAACAATAAACCCTTAATCATAAGTTGCACAATCAGGATTTCAGAGAATGCCACTGATGACTGAGAACAGAAGCCATGTTTATGCTGTTAAGGGATACAGTGAAAAATGTTTTTTTCCCCCAAGGCTTTATCAAAGGTGAATTGCAAAGGCAGAGTGAACAGTTAGTAAAGCACCAATACCTGTGCTAATTGCCCATGGCAAAGAAAGTATTGGAAACATTTGGCACAGAAATAAGCCTTGACATATTTAAATTATGTTTTTGCTCAGTGAATTCTTTACAGTAACTATGGATGCAATGAAGGAAGGGTGGGATCCAGCTTCACAAATCTGTGAATCCAAATCATGGAAAATTAACCAAAGCATGGAATACTTCACAGTCCATATCCTGCTGACAAATTATAAATAGAAGACAAAGAACCAAGAAAACTTCATGGGCGGATGAAAATATATTTCTTTACATTAGTCTTGATAGTTTGAGCAATCAGTCAAGAAACCTTCATTTAGCAGGTCTCAATCCACAGAAAGTTATTTATAATTATGCCTGATTGAAACTTGAAAGTTACCGTGCTGTCCTATGCAGATTTACACCCTCCTGTCCACTGAAGTGTATAGAAAGGTACTCTTAAGGCTCATCTAACTTGTCCCATCAGTTTCAGTGGAAGTGAAGCACAAATAATTTTTGCTAGACACTTGCATATTTGCTGCTTAATTCCTCTGAAAAAATGAAACACTGATCAATTAGATGATTTGTTTAATACAACATTTCCTTACATGTGGTGGATTTTTTTTAAAAGCAGACATAACAAGGGCTCAAAATTACAGTGTAAATTTTTGTCTTGAATAAAACTACAATTCAAATTTTGTTTGTTAGATTTTTATCCCACTTTATCTCATGGGCTCTATAAATAATTTAGAAGTGCCAAACTTAAACCCAAAGCAGCCTTTAAAAATGTTATTTTGTATCTGTGCACATTTTCATTTCTACTTCATATGATAATCATGTTTAATTGGATTTATTTTTCTAATCCTAGTCTCCCAATGGCCTACTTTATTCCCTTCCTTGAATGTTATTTGCCAATAACTGTGTGGGGTTTATTTTATTATTAGCTGGATTTTGCATGTGCTTTCCTTTAATTGTATTTGTTGTTCTGTCTTCATTTTAACCAGCTGTAGCCTCTTGTTGCAACAACATTTCAGCCTTTTAAAAGTTTGGTCATTAAAGCAAGTGGGCACTTCTGCAACAAATACCTAGAAATTTAGATCCAGTATTTGATTCTGAATCAACTGGGTTACATCAGTGATCCATCTAGCACTGTGCCACATTTTCAACACCTACCAGTGATAATGGATGAAGAAATGCAAAATTATACCTGGAAGCATAAAATAGATAACATCTGCTATTTCTGCAGATCACTTCCTACATAAGTAGAGCTAAATTTAGGGATGCCACTGCAAGGGGATATATGCCCTAACATTTGTTGTTACTGTGTTATGAGCTAGTATTTGTCTTTGTTATCAGATTGTTCTGTTGACCAATGCATCCCCCAAATCATGGCTGTATTATATGCTGGCACATGTGCTACTAAGAGGTTAAATGAACAGTTCAGCTGTCACCAAGGTCAACTGCTTTGGGATTAGTAACCTTTAGTCTGAATTGTCTGGTATGGACAAGTGGAGAGATTGCACATCTTCATTTCCTCTGATATAGTATAAGCTGATGAAAGACTGTGATCTCCCTGCATTGTCTACTGCCTGCAATGGTCATTATTAGAAGGAGATCATCTTTGTTGTGTAGGGAGACACTGTTCAATTCACATGGAACTCCCAATGGTCTCCCATCTAAGGCAACCCCTGGTTAGCTTCAGTAGTCCCATTCACTTAGCCCATGTCAGACAGAAGGCTTATTCAGAAGCTATGACATATCATCTATCCATATGGAACAGACATTTAACATGGAAATGCTTTCAAACAAGGGATCTTTCAAGTGCATTCTGTGTTGGAAGGTGCCTATGAGAGACTACACTTTACAACTGCATGCAAGTCTGACTGACAGAGGAAGAAGGTAGTGAAAAAAAGAAGAGCCCAGAAAGTTCTGAGTCACTTCAAACTTAAGATGACATGTTGGTAAAAGCAGCGGTTTGAGAAATGATTCAGTTTGTCAGAGTGGGTAAATAAGAACAGAAATAATCAGAAGGTAGATGAGGGGGGGGGGGGTTGTTTTCTTTTTAGATGGTGTCTAAACTGTTTTCTTTTCCCTGGTTCATCTTATTTATTAAATTGATGGAGAATGACCCAGCTCAAAAAGCTACTGTGACATAAAGCATATACTGACCTGAAAAAGGATTGGGGAGTGTGGGTAATATTTTCTCTAAGGAGTGAGAAAAAAGAACAGAACAATAAGCAACATGCAGTTTTTACATCCACAAGCAACTGTTACAAACCTGAAGGGTCTTCTAACCTGAAATTGCTTTGATTCTAAAGAGCGTTTTTGAATCCCAGTGCAGCTAAGTGGGTGACACCACATAGTGGAAGGAGGAGGTGAAGAACCATCTGGAGGAATCACAGCTGAATAAACAGCACACAGAATGTAAAGGGAAACACAAAGCCTGAAGTAGGCTGACTGTGCTTGAAGAACATGACCCAGCTTCCAAGTATCAACATATCAATATCCACCAGTCTATCAATATCCTCCAGGCTTTCTTTTGCCTGGTTTGTTTTCCAGTGGAATTTGTGTTATGTGTTGACAGTGACATTGAAGTGGAACCAACAAACTCAATTTAACAGACTTTTTCATACAATATGAATGTCCCCCCTGCATACAATCTGAATGTCCGGCCCCCTCCAGAAAAGTATCATAGCCTCCTTTGTGAAAAGTGGACTTTCTGGAAATCAAGCTGCAATGTTTGGAGAAGGCTAAGAAACACTAAGGAACCACTTATTATTAACAATATTGCATTTTGTAGTTATTGAAGCAGGGACTCCTGAAACTTTTGGAGTAACCAATGGAAATTTCACTGACCATTTTGCAGCTGTTTCCATTTAACTTCCACAGTAGGAAAGAACTTAGTTAAGTCTGCAAGCTTCTGAAAAGGTACAGCTGAAGTAATAGCTCTATAAATGCCATATTGAAGCAATCCAGGTTGGCTTGAAGTCCCTTCTCACAAGTCAGCTAGAAGCACCTAGGTTCCACTGTCCCAGTATTACAAACTGGGAACTTGGTATCAGGAGTAGGGGTATGCAGGTTAAAAATGATAATTTTAATCTCATATTGGGGCATGCTTATTGCAATCATTACATATCAGAATATTGTCAGGGCTTTTTTGTGGCAGGAACTCATTTGCATATTAGGCCACACAACCCTGTTGTAGCCAATCCTTCTGGAGCTTACAGTAGGCCCTGTACTAAGAGACCTGTAAGCTCCTGGAGGATTGGCTACATCAGGGGGTATGGCCCAATATGCAAAGGAGTTCCGGCTACAAAAAAAGCCCTGAATATTGTTAACATATCAGAAAGAGAAGCAGCTGAGACCTGGTGCCTGTAAATTTTAAATGGACATTATTATTTCATTTGGGGGTAGATTGGCCTCCAGACTGGGGAGGTCACGCTCTTCCCTGCTGTCTCCCCAACAGATAATATTAGAATCAAGAGTCGTCAGAGAGACAGAAGTGGTGTCAGATCTTAAGCTATCAGGTATCTTAAAAGGTCAGCAATATCCAACTGGACACCCCAAGCAGGGAGAAGGGCTTCTAGAATTTAACACCAACTTCATTGAGATTGAAGACTGATGGCAATCTGGATTCTCAAGCAGGTAGTTTCCATGCACCATAATTCTGAATGATATGAGAACTTAATGCTGTAAGGTTACTAATATTAGCTTGGAAAATATTAACATTATCAACAAATGTGCACCTACTACTTGAAAAACACATGCTGAATGCAGATGTCATGACATTAACCTCCAATTAGTTTTGTTGCAGAGCTGCCACATGCCTGTGACTCCTTCCAGCTGACTCCACTTCTAGTATTTGATCAAGATCCAGTTCACCAGAACAACCAAGGAAGGAGATGGGAGGTATAAGAGGAGTGCCTGAGCACAACCACACACTGTACGTATGCTCGACTGGAGTTTAATCGCACTTGTTTCAATAGAACTCTAAAGTCTAAGAAGTAACTTTGCTGACAAAATTAATATATGCCAGATTCACCAAGCTGATCATTTGGGACCTGCATGAGGCTCATCACAGGTAAAAAAAAAAAAAATTCTTGGCAGATATTTCAGGGCATCAGTCAATCATTATTTGCTTATACACATCTTCAGCCACCAGCAGTGTGACACTCCTTAACACAGAACTCTCCATGCTTTTATAACCCGACTTGTCTGATACTCTGCAAACCAATCATGATGCAACAGGTCAAGTACATCCCTGTGACTAATGACAGATCTCCTTGCACTAACTGCCTTAACAGGAGTGTTTGAAGTCACAGCAGGCACTAGAAGATATTGTCTTCTTGCTTGGAAAAGCCACAGCTAGGCTAGAACTTCATGTTTATAAAGCAACGGGGGCCTATTGTTCCAGGAAAACAGTCAGCTGCAGTGACAAAGCCTCCTTGTTATTTAGTGCACTTAAATATCTTAAGCCCATTACCTTTCTCTTGCACAGCTGGTGAGACACTTCTTCTCGCAAGCAGTTACGCTAAAGCATTCTGGCCTCATTACCACATGGTTTTGTATGAAACCACAGCACCTGCCCCCTGCCTGCTGCGCAACACCCTTCTTATTCCACCCCATTTCTGCCTATTAATTCTACCTTGTCTCGTGACTTTCTTTGATACTATAACTCTCTGTGAAACATTTTAGGGCAGGCATGGAATGAAAAGGAGGTGAACCACAGGTTTGCCTAACATCCTATTCATTGCATCCTAAATGAGTCCCCATGTTAACATCTGCTACCAAATAAAGTTTTCTATAAAATATTCCCTGTGGCTTCTGTCTCTACAAGTGCAGAATGCAGCATGAGAACTGGGATGTTTTCTCCAGAACATCGCTGGATGGTGAAACTGGAGAGTAAGAAACAATGGTCATTTTGCCACATGCAGTAGCGCCAAGAATCTTGCTCAGTCCACATGATGGTCTGTAGACTTATTTAAAGAGTGTGCACCACGACTTTGATTTTTCCCCCTACACTGGCTATTGACTCAATAAAAGAAGCCATGGATCTCCGTCTGGAAGACCTGAGAATGACTGCTAATGAAAGAACATTTTGGAGAATGTTAATTCATAGGGTCCTCGTAAGTTAGAAGTGACTTGATGGCACTTAACACACACTGGCTATTTATTTATGTATTGACTTATGGCATTTATATAGCATTTGTAGTCAAGAAAGGCTTTCAAAAGAGACAAAACAGTGGTATTTAATTTTTCCACATCAGGACCCACTAATCTTCAAGCATGTGACAGGAAAAGGGGAGTTAAGACTGTAGGCAGAGTCAAAGCCAAGACTGTAGGCAGAAAACCAAAAGAGCTCAGAGCAGGAAACAAGTCAAACCCAGGAGGTACACTGTAGAGAGGCAAAAGACAAGTGTCAGAACTATGGCGGAATCATCTCCGTCATGTCATCATGACCCCACTTCTCCATCTTGCTGCTTCCTATTTGTGTAGCATCCCTGTTTTCTACTCATGTGCATTTAAAGCAGGTTCTTCCCAAAGGCAGTTCAAAATGGTGGCCCTAGAGGGACTTACAACCCAGCAGGAGGGTACTCTTATGGCTTGAAGATCAGTGCCTTACATTTATAGCCTACAAAATCAAGCAAGTCTAGTCTTGGAACTGACATCATTTGCTCATCCAGCTTTTATGGAAGAACTTGCCAATGTGCTCTTTTCCAGTATTTGGGATGTTTGTGCATTTTGTCATACCTGACTTGTGGTGACTTTTTACTTTAAATTGCAATTGCAGCACCAGTCCTTGTAGACTGATGAAGTCCTACTGAGGCTTATCAGGAGTACTGATAATTTTGCTTCTTACCTTGTTTCCAGCTAATTCTAGTTCTGAACTAATGCCAGCTGAAATAGCTTCCAGTTATTTTCTGTTCTCTTACTATGGCTGCAGCATTATATATACTTCCTTTTCTTCTTGCAGCCAAAGTAATTTCTCCTTAACTTTTTAATCATTGCCATTGTGCTTTTTAATTATTGTTACTGTACTATTACAAAATTCTGATCATGAAAAATAAAGAAAATAATTAATGAGCAACTGCCTTAGCTATAATTAAAAACATACTAATTAAAGCATAACTCTGAACTTCCACCCCAGGAGAAGGATATTTCTGTGATCGTAGAGAGCAAGAAATAACTATCCAAGCTGAGAAGCTGCTATAAAACTACCATAAGTCTCTAGTTTTGCCTTCAAAGGAAACAAACTGCAAAGACTGCCCTGGATTTCCTGTCTGTTTCAAATATTACTTACAGATACTATGTTGTAGGATTCTCCATTTAGCCATAAGATATAAATCTTTAGGAAAAGAGAACGGACAGAAATCTTCTCAGGAAATTTTTATTCCTGAATCTTTATTATATCTTCCATTTACCTTTTCTGTTCCATAGTAAGGATTTGTAAAATTATTTATTAGCCACCCCCCCCCCCAATATCATGAACCCCCCTGAGCTGGACTCAGGAGTAGATTCCTAATATGATAACCATGAGGAGCCAGAGAACATCCTGAGGGAAGACCATGAGGCTCTGGGGACACCCAACCCCCTCCGACCCCCTTCCGACAATGGCCCTCTACCGGATCCAGAGGCCCTGGATCCTGAGGCCTCAGTTGAAGGACATACCTCATCTTGGGCAGTCAGTCTCATGCTTTGTAAGACCATATCCTGGACTACCAGTTCCACAATATCTCCCCTTCTCCCCATGCTGAAAGAGTGACAGAGATAGCAGGCCCACGAGGAGGCAAAGCAGTGATGAAAGAGAGCCAAGGCTGGCAGACAGTATCCCTTGTACTAAGTTAGATCACTGCCTAACTGCACATAGCACTTTAGAGCTCAGTCAAGTCTGGCCAAATGAAGCCCAAGAACAGGTGGGGATTCTTGCCCTCCAGGATAATGCTACTCATGTGAGACTAGACCCAGAACCCAGCTTCAAGTCCTTGCTATTTGTGTCAGAACACGCCTCCCCCACAATTGGTTGCATGATTGCTATTGATTAATCTGTTTTGAGATTCAGTGGAAGTGCTCTATTTTTTTCCTGAATGTCCCCCAGTTTGGTATCCACTGATACCACTAAAGAGAACAAAATTTGATCAATTAACCTACTACTGGTTATCAAATAACTGACAGGATTATATATATTAACCACACATATCTGTGGCTAATGCTTCACAGGGTGACAGAAATCTGTCTAAAGCAAATGCTCCCTTTCATGTTGCATTTAGAGAAGAGGCCTCTGATGCAGTGATCACTATATTTCAGTAGTGATGATAGCACTTGGGTATTTCTGATCGATTTCAGTGCACTGTCCATCTCCCACAGTTTGTTATTACTCCTGTTGCTATAGTTCAGTCTCTTTTTCCTCTCCTGCCTAGCTCAGTTTCATTTCTGGGCATAAATCCTCCTGTTCCTAAAAGATACCAGGAATGTCAGGTATAAATCTCAGCTGAGGACAGGCACTTGCATCTACCTCAGGCCTGGTTTTAGCTTCTTTGGTTTTAGTGTGTCATTGCCTATTAAGGCCCACCTCTACCCTTTTCACAATACTTCTGGGATCACCGGGTCACTTGTTTGGCTCCTTTCCTAACTGTATTTTCAAATAATTTGCAGGACCCAATAAGCCCCACTTCCTCCTCCTCCTCTCTCTCTTCCTTACTTGCTATAGGCAAAGCCACAAACATTTCATTTTGTCCCCATTCTGCAGTTTCAATCTCAGCCACTGTCATTTTTCAACCACCATGGAACCTTCCGGCACTGGCATTCCATCTGCCTCTCAAAGGGGAGGATAGCTTTGAACAAATTTGTTCTCTATTAAAAAGCATAAAAAAGATTCCCCCCCCCCCGATGCTTCAGTGCCTTTGATTCCAGAGAAGAAAACCACTCGAAAGGGGAGGGGTTGTATCTCTTGCTCTGGTTTGTTCTTGGATGTGAAGCCAAGCAGGCTTGGAGGGGTATTTCAGACTGGTGTGTGCTTCTTTATGCTCCTTTCTAAAGCTAATGATGACCAATTATAGACTACCACATTTCCAATTACAGACTTTAACACAGGAATGCTAAATTTCTTCTGGTCTCCGTGGACTATATGGATAATTTGCTCAGTTTTTCCACCTTATCTGAAAAGAAGTGCTCATCTATAATCATAAGGGGCTGCCACTTTATTTTTCACAAAGATTCCCACTATGTACATAGTTAATTGGATGTTGATGTGAAGAAAAATAAAAGACCTCTTCATATTTGTATTTCTTAAAGCAGCTAAGCATATTACACTGGCATGAGGAGAACAGGAAATGCAGATCCCTTGTGCTGCCTCTTCCTTTTCGCTATGTCTAGAGTAGACACTGTGTTTCTCCCAGTGGAAGATGTTCAAACTGGCCCAGTATTAGGAGCCTGAACACACCCTTAACAGAATGGAGATGTAGGACAGGAAATCAAGACCACCTGAACCAGCTGAGTAAGACCTGGCTTGAACATCTGCTCACTTTTTTGAGGGGCTCTGAAGTCTGAGGCTGGCTTTTGGTGAGCTATACTGGCAGATCCATCACCAGTCTATGGCTTGCCACATGTTTTCAGGGGTGTACCAGGGACCTGCTGCTTTCTAGATTTCTTGTTTTTGTGTGCATGCTTCATTTTTTAACTCACAAAGGTGGGGGCCAAGCAGGGTAAAAAAAAAGAAAGAAACCAAATAAACAAACTGTACACCAATGCAAAGAAAAGCAATCAGAAGGCACTTGGTTACCTGCTCTGCTCATATCACCTTGCATCCTAGCTGCTCTCAGTTCCACAGCTGTTACTGGCTCTGAATATCCGGCATTGTTATGAATGCAGCAAACTTCCATAGTTTGTCTATCCTAGGGCAGCAATCTCTAGTACAGGCCCCAGTGTACTACATCCATACACCCTCCAAGTGGTTTATTTACAGCTTCTTGTTCAACGGTTGCCTTTGACCATCTCCCACCCCTCTGTCAGTTTGAGAACTGCCACCCCACTGTCATTTTGAGCAACTCCCTCCACTGTAATCATAGCATAAACCAATTATACCCTTGCCAAGATCTAGATTTTTTGAAATGTAAAATGGAACACTCAGTGACACTAGAGACTTTCCCATACCACCACAAAATACAAATAGATTCCCATATATGTCTCCTTATTCCTCAGGCATCTCTATTTTTGTCACAGGCTTTCTGTATAAAACTGGGCTTGTTCCTCTCAAGGTTTTTACTCCAGTTTACCCATTTGTACAACTGTATTGACAACGTTCATCCATCTCCTAGTCATTTATGAGTTTATATTCTTCCCTTGTTGTAGCTTCTGAGATCATCAGAGGCACTGGGTAGTGGACTCATCCAAACCATTAAGTGTTGCTGAGTTTGATCTCAGGGATATTTCATTTCAGTAAAGACCTTATAAATAAACTACTGCTAGAAAAAGAAATATTTCTCATATATAATGCCCAGGAGAAATTACAGATTGCTCTAATGTTCAAATTTTATTACACAGAGGAAAACCTTGGATATAAAGGTCTGAAGGTCTGATGGGAAAGCAAAGAGATGATTGTTTTTTTAAAAAAGTGATGTTTAGTTAAGGAATCATGGTGATTGCTTCTCAAAATCAGTTATACCACTGAATGTAAAGAAGGGCATTTTCAGGAAATATAAAAATGACTGCAAAATCTAGCGAATGGGGAAATTCTGACTTGTTTCTCAGTCTCATTCTTTCCCCCCAGAAAATATAAACTCCTGCTTAATGGGATACTATGCCATTTGTTGGAGGTCTCAGTCTGATCTCTAATAGTTTAGTAGCCCTTTCTGCAGAATGAGTTAACACTTAGATTTAAGAGTATTTATTATCCTTCTATAGAGCAAATGTATTTTCAATGTGCAATGACGCAAAGATAGACAGAGGGCCACTTCAAGCTGCCTTGAGAGTTGCATGCTAAAAGGCTAGAGTATAAATTCCCTAAAGGAAATAAAGAAGAAATATTTCCTACACAGCCACTTTTCATGGAGAAAAATACAATCAGATATAGTTAGCACAGGCTTCCTGTTTTTTACATTTGTGTTATATTTAACATTATCTCTTCCCACAGCCCCTACAACATGCTACATCTTTTCAAACCCTTGCAAACCTTTTTACTCATTCTGTTTCGGGTCTCAGTTCCTCTCTTCACCCCTTCCTGTCTTTGCTTCAGCTTTTCCTTCTTTCTTACATTTGCAAAGCTACATCATACCCAGATCTTCAAACGCCCCTTTAAAGTTTTGACTGCCACAGAACATTTTCAGTATCAATATTCTGTTTTAAAATATTGATGATTTTCCCATCCCCTTGAACCCCTGCTTCTTTGAAGAACAATAGTAGAGCAAAACACTTTGTTCTGTTGCAGTTTAGGTCTGGTTTGAAAGTATGAGCCTACATGTGTCTTGTGTAATAATGATGCCTTGTAGACACTGAGTCCCAAGCCCTGAAGGACATCCTTAAGTCATGGTAAATGTTTTTGTGACACTGACTTGCTGCTTCCCTTCACCTTTGTCATACTTACTGTAAAGAAATAGGCTAGCATTTGTGATTCCCAGTTTGTTGGTGGCCACACAAGTGTAGTTGCCGTAATGTTCTTCAGTGACGTTGGCCACTGTCAGGAAGGACTGGCTGCCCGTGCTTCTGATCTCCAGACCATTGGCATTATTTATCCTGAGGAACCAAGAAAAATAATTGACAGGTACCGTAACGATATGGAATGACTTACTTTTTCCAATAAGAGAGAAAGATGGGAAAACATAGATTTGAAGGCAGATAGACAGAGATGGTGTGAGACAGGGATACAAGAATACAAGAAGGGATACAGGAAATAAAGAAAAAATACGATTGTAATAAAAATGACAAAGAAGGGGAGAAAACAAGAGACTTTGTGCATAATAATAAACATTATTATTTAGCATTATTTTTATTTCATTTTTGGTATTTTGTTATCTAAATTAGATTGTAAGCCCATTGGGCAGGACCTTTCATTTTATGTGTTTTGCACAGTGCTGAATTTTTAAGAGCTTCACAAACAATAAATATTATGATTAAATTAGAATGGAGAGAATAAAATCTGTGATGAAGGTAAAAAATTACAGAGAAGGCAAACAAGAAACAAAAAAGTAAGGGAGGGGGAGCAAGCTCCACCACAGAATCAGTACATTTCTGGTACAGGTATGTATTTGACTGAAGTTCATCTTAGATGCCTGTCTGTTAGACTTTTGTTTGAACCAAAGCTGACCTCTGACATTGGGCAGACCTTGCACAAAACCATCCATTCTGCCTCTTCAGTGTGTTTCCTTTGCAAAGCAGGGCAGGTGAAATACCATTTCCTGCAGAGAAGTGGTAGGCAGGAGCAGGGCAATTAACCTTTCTATGACCTTCTAAGGTTCTCCTGGTCTTTTCTTACATGCTGATTGCCGCTTTGGGGTTACTCATCAGTTTTTCTCCAGGCCATTTTGACAAGGGATCTTGGAGGTTTTTGCCATCTTCTGAGCATGGAGCAGGGCTCACAGGGGGATGTATGTGTGTGTGGGGGAGGTATTTGTGAATTTCCTGCATTGTGCAGGGGGGGGGGTTGGACTAGATGACTCTGGAGGTCTATGATTCTATGACCCACTCATTTCCGTTTATACATTTCCCCCCTTGTAGATCACAGACCTCTGATTTTGTTGCAAAAACCAATCAGTGAGCAGGAATAGAGGGGGAAAGCAAAAGATGAAAGAAAGGCTAAGTACCCTACATGAACATGTGAAGCTGCCTTATTCTGATCTACCATGGCATATACTGTCTAGCTTGACTGACAGTGGCTCTCAAGGGTACCAGGTAGAGGTATTTCACATCACTAACCTGACCCCCCCCCTTTTTAAAAAACCCCCCAAAACTTATCGATGCTGGGGATTGAACCTGGAATCTTCTGCATGCAAAGCAGATACTATTCAGGCCACAGGAATAAACAGCTTTAAAAGGGGGTTAGATAGATTCATGAAGGATAAATGTATCAATGGCTACTAGCCGTGGTGATTGAGGGGAGCCTCCACATTCAGAGGCACTAAGCCTCTGAATCCCAGAGCCAGGAGGCAACATCAGTGGAAGGCCTTGGCCTCTATGCCCTACTATTGGCCCTCCAGAGGAACGGGCTGGATGCTGTGTGAGACATAGTGCTGGACTAGATGGTCCTCTGGTTTGATTCAGCAGGACTTTGTTATGTTCTTATGTTCTGCTGAACCACAGTCTACATTTTCCCCATAGAAATGGAGCACTCCTTTATGCACTCTGCAAAGAAGAACTGGTGCCTGGATTCTTATGATAATCAGTTCTGCCTTTCTATAGAAGAAAAAATTTAGAAAATAAAAAAGTAGGCCCAAAATATCTTGACTGTACCAATGCCCAATTCTACATGACATAAATAAAGATAAAGAAAAGCTTTTGAAATAAACACCAGTAGGGGGATATTGATTTGGTGTTGGGAAAAAAATTCACTACCATTGACAAAATGGGAAGCCGTCATCAAAGGAGGGGCAGAGTCTATGGCCACCAAATTTGTGAACGAAACAAAACTGGGACAGTAAACTCAAGCATCTTTTCTTTAGCATAAGCTGCAGAACAATGATCTTTTAAAAAGAGAGAACACGGGGCTCAGGGGGTTTTATGAAACATCAAAGGCAGCTGGAAAAAAGATGATAAGTTTAATTACCTTGTGTCATCTCTGTACCACTCAAAATCAGGCGCAGGCACAGCAGAGGCTACACACTTGAGTGAAGCTTGTCGTCCTGTAGCAGATTCATTGCTCTTGGATTCTGTGATGGTGGGAGGGTCTGCATGAGAGAAAGACTTGCTCATGTCATCTATATGATAAAAAGGAAGGTGCATTTTTGTAGCTATTTTGGGGAGAGGGTAAAAATGCCACTGACAGTGCCAAGCTAAACAGAGCTACACCCTTCTGACCTCACTGGCTTTGGACTTAGAAGGTAGGGCTGCCAGGTTCCCCTTAGACCGGCAGGGTATGGAGTGGTAGGCTTGACAGATCCAGGCTGGGAAACTCCTGAAGATATGGGGATGGAGCCTGAGGGAGACAGGGACCTCAGGAGGATATAATGCCATAGAGCCCACCCTCTATAGCAGCCATTTTCTCCAGGGGAACTGATCTCAGCAGTCTAGAGATGAGCTGTAATTCTGGGGGATCCCCAGGTCCCACCTGGAGGCTGGCAACCCTGCTTAAGATCGCATTGTAAGTGTGGTAGATATTAAGGCTTATCTAGCTTTTAATATGAAATGGAAAGATCCTTTGTATGGAAGAAGGTTGTTAAGAAACACTAATGGTGAAGAGAGAAAATCAGCATCTGTGAGCCACTGACTCACTCTTAAAATATCATTTTTAGCATGTTGTTTCTAATTTCCTCATTGCTGGAATCAGGAAACTGGGTAAGACTGGACACCATGCAGAGAATTTATGCATAATAAATGCGGAGGGAAATGGAAGGTTTGTTTCACTTACTGTGGATCACTACTCAGTGGCCATAGGGTGGGGCAGTGAACCTATGGGATACAGCTCCTCCCTGGAGGCAGGCAGAGTCACTGACAATTTTGATCCCCCAAGGGGAGGAGCTGTTCCCAGCCTGGCTCTGAAGCAGTCGATCCTTTACACATGAGAATCATGCTAGAATAAACAGAAGGGGGAAAAAACCCAAACCAAAGGAGTACAACAAAAAATTGGTGGAAACACCAAACTCTGAAGATCAAACAGAAGACCTGCAGGGGTCCCACCAAAAGAGTTCAGTCCCCTGGGACCCAAGTAACATATCTTAAGCCAGGCCACAGGCCATTCCAGAAGAACTGGCTCTATCCCTAGATGGAAAGAGACTGCCCCACCCTAGGACCACTGAAAAGGGAGATTCACAGCGATGAAACAAACTTTCCATTCTCTGGTGGTCAAGGGTAGGGCAGTCTGAACCTATTGGATGTAGAAAAGCAGCATGCCCCTGGGCCTAAAGAATTAAAACTTTAGCCTGAAAACCAAAGGCTGCATCAGCAGATCTTGCCCTGTAAATACAGTAATGGTTGGTGAAAGAATGAACTGACTTCCAAGCGGCTACACAGCAGACCACCTCTAAGGAAGGGAAAGCCCTCTATGCTGCTGATGAGAGACTGAGCTGTTATGTCCGAAGTGGAAAGTCCCTGGTCTATATGCTAAAAGAATACACCCTCTGATCTATCTGCTAAGGGTGGAAGTAGAAACCCTCTTCTCAAGGATGCCTTCTTAAAAGACACAGACATAGAACCTGATTTGCAAAAGAACTCAGTCTGGTCCAAATAGAAGCTCAGTGCTCTCAACATCTAAGAAATGTCATCCCTTTCCTAAGGATTTTTAGGGTTAGGGCAGAATGAGGGGAGTACGAGTTCCTCTGACCTGTGGAAGGAGGAATTAACTTTTGGAATAAAGGCTGGGCCAGTACGCAGAACTACTCTGTCATTATGCTAAATACAAAGCTCCTTATCCACCAAAAGGGCCTGAAGCTCTGATATAGGATCTTTTGAACCACTCTTTGGATTAGTTGGGTGGGAGGGAAGGCATACAGCAGTTGATTTGGCCAGTTGCAGCTTAGAAAATCTACTACTATGGCCTGAGGATACCTCATTCTTGTTACAAATCTGGGCACCTGATGATTGAGCTCTTATGTGAATAAGTCCATCCTTACTGTACCAAACCTGTGGCAGATCTGGAGTTAGGTCTCCTTGTTCAGCATTCATTCTGACTGATTCAGAGACCAGCTGAGCCAGTTCACCAAGATGAAGGATGCCCCGGGCACATGACAGCTTTGAGTGACTGGAGGTGAGTCTCTGCCCACAGCAATATCTACATCACCTCTGCATAAAGGATGCTGAATTTTTTGCCACCCTGGTGATTGATATAGTACTTAGCAGTCATGTTGTCTGTGGGCACAAGGACATCCTTCCCGGCTAGATATTGAAAGGCTAAGAGACTCCACATGATTGCCCTGAGTTCCAGAAAACTGATGCTCCGACAGGTCTCTTCCTGGGACCAGAGTCCCTGAGCCACCCCCCACCCCATGAAAATGGGTTCCCCACCTCGAAGGCTGGCATCCATTGTCAGGAGTGTCCCATTTGGTTCTCTGAGAGATAACCCTTCTAGGAGTCTGGATGGGTGCAGCCAGCATTGAAAATCTGAAGAAGACTGTCTGAAAGCTTAATCAATGTGTGCCTTTTGTCAGCTATCACATCCTGAAAGGAGAGAAGAAGCCTCTGAAGAGCTGAACATGGAATCTTGCCCGTGGAATCACATCCTGACAGGAGATTCAGAAGTCTCACCAGAAACAAGACATCCAAGTGGGGCTGCTGGATAATCTCCCACATCAGAGAATGCATTTTTGCCCTCCTTTCTTGGGACAGAAAGACTTGATCCTGAAGGGTATTGTGAAAGACAGCACTTTTTAGGAGGCTTAAAAGTTCTATACATACAACTACAGGACTGTGAACGGTTAATTTTTTATGGAGCCCGAAAGCCTTCAGTCACTGGCTGCTTCACACAATCTGATTATTTAGCATCAGCTAAGAAGGAAAAAACCCAGTCTTGCAAAAGCTGTATACAAATAGAATTCATTCAGATTCCTGCCTTAAATGAAGAGAAGTGTACTGAGACTGCCTGGGAAAGCCTGGCAGAAGAAGGTTTTAGTGCTGACAAAGTCAGATTTCAGCAATGAACTAATACAGTCTGAGAGCAGTTTGAACACAGGCCGAGAACTAGGGGAAAGTTTGGCAAGGAGGTGGGTGGTAGAGAAGATTCCCATTCAAGCCAAAGGAAAGGGTAGATCTTCTAGAGACAGAAGAAGAATCCCTACCCAGTCAAACAGGGAGAGTTATCTCTGAGGAGCACAAAGATCCCTGGTCTGGTGTGATTAGAAACTGCCTTTAGAAACCTAAAAGTCTGTTAAACAACTCAAGAAGTAGTGTTCCAAGAGAAGGGGTTAGGGTACAGGGAAGAGGGTAGCAGCCTTCTAGGCACCAAAAGAGTCAGTGATTATCAGGGCTTTTTTTTTTTTTGTAGAAAAAGGCCCAGCAGGAACCTATTTGCATATTAAGCCACAACCCCTGACATCACCATTGTTTCACACAGGGCTTTTTTTTTTTGTAAAAAAGGCCCAGCAGGAACTCATTTTCATATTAGGCCACATTCCCCATCACCAAACTAGCCAGAACTGCATTCCTGTGCATTTCTGCAAAAAAAAAGCTCTGGTGATTATACAAAGAAAGTGCATTAGACTGTTTAGGAAAACACTGGAACAAAAGCCTCTCAATGTAAAGACTTAAGTAACTGTGAATAATTTAAGAATAAGGGGTCCTACTCCCTCCCTTATTCCCAGACCCAGAATTGAAGTGCAAGTGATGCCTAACTCTGTTAAAGGGCCTAGTGGAACCATGGAGGTTGGAGCTAGCCTTTGAAGGGGAAGTTTGACTCTCCTTTTGCATTTCTGCCATGATCCAGGCCTGCAGGTTACAATGAACATTATCCTCCAAGAGATCTGGGGCAAAGGCTTCTGCCATCTCTGATCCATGGGATGAGTCATGGACTAAGGCAGGAGAGGGGGAGGTACAAAGGAAGGTCTAGGCTGAGGCCAACCCCTCCTGTGGCACATGCTCTGAAAGGCCTGCATGGGCTGAAATTCTGGGATGATTTTGACTTTTTTTTACTATAGAAAAACTACAAAGAAACACAGGGAAGTGAGCTGGGAACACCAGCAACCTGCTCACCCCTAAGCTGGTTCACCCTGCCTTACTTTGAAGCTCGTTGGGATGTTCATGCAATCAGACAGTCTGTCACTGCACCAAGAGCCTGAGTGCTGCAGGAGGAGGAAGGTGGAGCAACCACCATGGCAGCCACCGATTCTCTGTGGGCCTTTGGAGCAACTGGGAATGCTCTTAACTTAAAGGCTGGAGCCCCCGAAGCTGTCATTTGCTTTTTCAGGGAGGGAAAGGAGGAGGGATCCTGCCTGGGTGATCCCTTCTGCTGGCGACTCTGATGCCATCCTTAGAGCCAGCCTCCTCTACCCCTAAGTGGGAGTTCTCATGGCTGTATCTCAGTCTTCCTCGTCAAAGGGGGGGATAGCTTAGGCAAAAAGCTCTGCCCAGCTGGCCATGTGGCAGTTCTCTCCCTACAACCCGAGTCCTACTGCTCCAGAAAAAAGGAGGGGGGAGAGTGAGTGGGAAGAGACAGAATAGCAAGGAACGGAAAAGAAAAAAAAAGGGGGGGGGGGAGGGAAATGACTGTTGGTTCATGGGATCACAGAGCTCTAATGGAGCTCAGCCAGTGACCTCTAACTGCCCTGCAGACAGGGCCAAGACTGGGAGCTGGGGAGAGAAGCTTCTCCCTTAGAAGATCAAAAATGTCAGTGACCCTGTCTGCCTCCAGGGAGGAGCTATTTCCCATTGGTTCAGAATGCCTGACACTGGACCATGGGAGAATGGTCACATTTCAGTTGTCTCCTGTTTTTTGTTTGTTTGTTTGTTCCTTTTTCCTTTTTTGTATTTAGAGAGCAGGTTACATATTAGTTTACATAATTACAGTACATTCCAGTACCCAGGCCTCAGATTCAGTGGGAGCTCACAGGAGAGCAGCTTCTGAACCTTTCTGAGAGTTCCACCTCCTCCTTCTGAGAGTTCCATCTCCTTGTCCATTGAATATTATGTGCAGCTACATAACAATCCCTGGATGAACTCCACGACCTAGTTTCCTACAAAATGACCCCTGCCAGTACCTATCTTGAAGTACACAAATACCCTCCCGCTCAAATCTGCTTGTTCCCATACCAACAGCAACCTGTGTATAGCTGGAACTAACCGTCCAGGCAGGGCTAAGAAGCATCTCCAGCAAATCTTCAGAAGGAAAACTGCCAGGTTAGTTTCAATGTCCACCCAAGTTAGAGCATAAACACACAAAGCTACTTTATTCTGAATCAGACCTATGGTTCACAAAGGCCAGCACTGTCTACTCAGACTGGCAGCACCTCCCCAAGGGTTTAGGTAGAGATACTTCACCTCACCTACCACCCTGATCCTTTAACTGGAGATGTGGGAGCAGGATTGAGCCTGGGACCTTCTGCATATCAAACAGATGCTCTCCCACTGAGACACAGCCCTCCCTAGCAGTGGCAATAGGATCCTGAGAAAGCTAGCTTGCATCTGACTTAAGTCAATAACGAGTTACAGAGTGACAGCGTAATGGACAAATGTCCAAGATGGGTGGAACCAATTCACAGTGTTACAAAAGAGAAACAAAGCAGTTTGGAAAGCACTGGGAGGAAACAAGACAGAGGACTGTCAAGGATGCGATGGGTCACTACCTTGCCCTTCTTGGGAATGGAATTGAACATGAGGTAGTGGTGTGGTCTTCCAGTCCTTGTTATCCTGACAACTGGAACCCACATGTCCCTGGTGGAACACACTTGTAACATCACACAAATGATAATGCTGAAAAACTCCAGGCACCTGTATACCATTGCACTTCTGGACTACCACCAAAGTGATGAACCACGTGTCCAAAGGTACAGGAAGGCCTTCATGAAGATATAGTTTAAGATAGCATTTGGGTGTTCTTCCTTCTTGAACTATCAACAATAATGCTGGCATTTATGTGCAGTGCTGGCAGTTTAGTGGCCCATCATCATGGGGGCTTTAGAGAGTTAGCAGAATTTTTTTAGAAAAACTTTTGTGAATTAAAGAGGAAAGGGAATAATCCGCTGTGAGAAACTGATACATTTATATAACCTTTCTCCTGCTTGCTTGCTCTCATTTTCATAATGGTGAAGGAAATATAATGTGACCTATACAAGTAGAAATACTGTGTTTGAAAAACCAGACCTTGGTATAAAATTTGTTCTGAGAGTTAAAGATAAATAAGGCAAACACAAGGAGAGGATCGAGGTGTTTTTTTTTTTTTTTAAATCTTCCTGTGTGAATGTTCTTTTCTTTGGCAGTAAATCTCTGCCATCTGCAGCAAGACAAACCATTTCCGCTCCATTGGACCCAACACATGAGATGAGTCATGAAATGAACAAATACCTTTCTACAGACCTGAAAGCTACACCACCAGGCCTAGTGATGGCTTTGTATTCCTGCTCCCTGCCAAGACACTGGCTCACTCACTTTCAGCCTCATTCTTCATGTTAGCCACACTCCATGGCACTTTAAGAGAGACTTTCTAGGCAGGCCCATGGCCAGATCCTTGGGCTGTAATCCTGATTGGTCACCTTTCTATTGAAGGCACTTAAAATAAGCAATTCCCCCTAGTGAGAAGTAGGCTTCCCAATGCCCTCGCCCTGGCAGGGGACCCTAGCATTTGCAGCCTCCTCCCCCGCTCTCCAAAAATCTGAAAGTGTGTCTCCTCCGCTGTCACCCGCCAGCCCTTGCCTCAATCAGCGCATGACTAATGCTCACTTGCCTACTCATGTCCCTTCCAACCTTCAGTTGCTCGGCCAGTGCAACAAGACGCGTCCCGACAAAGGAGCAGCACGCCTGGAGCCACCATGGGCCCTACTACATCCCCGCGTGCTGGGTCCTAGCGCCTGCTGTTTTCTCGGACTCTTCCTTGGTCTCAGTGCTCACAGGCTCAGCCTTAATTATTCCAACTCTGGCCAAACCCAGCCTACAAGTTGCTGAGGCCTGACCCCCGCCCTTCTGCTGTTCATTAACGAGTTGGCGTTGGGAGTTAGCAGTAGGGTTGCCAATCCCCAGGTGGGGGCAGGGGATACCCCGGTTTGGAGGCCCTCCCCCCCTACTTCAGGGTCATCAGAAAGAGAGGAAAGGGGAGGGAAATGTCTGCTGGGAACTCTGTTATTCCCAATGAAGATTTATTCCCATAGAAAATCATGGAGAATTGATCCACGGGTATCTGGGGCTCCGGGGAGGGCTGTTTTTTGGGGTAAATGCACCAAATTTTCAGTATAGCATCTAGTGCCTCTCCCCAAAATACCTCCCAAGTTTCAAAAAGATTGGACCAGGGGGTCCAATTCTATGAGCCCCAAGAAGGTGCCCCTATCCTTCATTATTTCCTATGGAAGGAAGGAATTGAAAAGGTCTGCCGTCCCTTTAAATGTGATGGTCAGAATTCCCTTTGGAGTTCAATTATGCTTGTCACAGCCTTGATCTTGGCTCCACCCCCAAAGTCTCCTGGCTCCACCCCCAAAGTCCTCAGATATTTCTTGAATTGGACTTGGCAACCCTAGTGAGAAGATACTGCAGTCAAAGTTGTGGCAGCCTGACTTGGTCTGAAGAGGCCTTTGTCTCTGAACCAGATATTTATCTGCCTATAATTTCCACACATGAAGCTTTTAGACAAGGAAGAAAAGATGGAAGAACAAAACCCTCTTTAACCCAAATGGAAGATAAACCTGAATGTAAGATCAGGGTTGCCAACGATGGGTTAGGAAATTCCTGGAGATCTGGGGGTGGAGTCTGGGAAGGGTGTAGTTTGGGGAGCCTCAGCAGAGTACGATGCCACAGAGGCTACCCTCCAAAGAAGCTGTTTTCTCCACTAGTGGAACTGATTTATGTAAACTGGGGATTAGTGTAATTCCATGAGATCTCCAGGCCTCCAGGCCCCATCTGGAAGTTTATTCAAAAATGGAGTACTATATGTAATTGCAACTTGTATGGGGATTTTAGATGCCCCCTGCTTTTCTTGACAGTATATATGAGAAAAAATAGTTTTCCTTTTAAGTGAATAAGACTCCCTTTCAAGTAAACAAACAGGAGACCCACAAAAGGCTCTCATTTCTCCCTCCCCTACTATTTCCTCTTTCCCTTCTCCAAAAGCCCCTATAGCCTCTCACTTTTTCCTGGTTCTTTCTCTCCTTACCACCCACCAATAATTCTGAATGCTAGCCTTTCTCTTCTGCGTACACACTGGCCACAGGAGATTTCAACATGTGTCGTTGCTTTCTATATCACTTGAGGCAACCACTTGAACCTTCATCCACCATCCAATCCCAGTTCTCCAACATGGGTGTCAAACTCTTTTGTTATGAGGGCCAGATCTGACATAAATGAGACCTTGTTAGGCCAGGCCGTGTGTGTCATAAAATGAAATGCCGGGTAACGGAGATATAAACTTTATAAAGGACACAAACACAATTAAAGATTTTTTTTCAAACCCCCCCCCCCTAAAATAAAACATGCTTAAAGCATTAGCATTCTTGCAATATTGTGATCAGTATCAAAGCGAGTGCTCCCTCTCCCCCACTTCCTTTCCATGAGAGGAGCCTCAGCCAATGGGGAAAACAGAGGCTTTGCTCTATGGCTTCTGTGCAATTGAGAAAGCCTGACAAAGCAAGCTGTGACACAGAAAGAAGCAAGAGAGAGGGAGAAGGAAGCAGACTTGCTCGTGGACCTGATAGGAGCCCTCCGGGGGCCTGATCCAGCCTCTGGGCTGCAGGTTTGACACCCCCACTCTGATATTTTTTTACTTGAGTGTTATACACCATTGCAACACAAGTCGAAACTTCTAACCCTGTTCTACTTTGACCTGCAGTTTTCACACCTCAGACCCTTCACCTTCTGCCTGCGAAATCTTTCAGTAATGTCACTTGGCCCTTTCCTTAAATCCCTATGCTGGTTCCCTGTCCTCTCCTGGATCCATCAGAAATGTGTTGTCCACACCTTCAATAACTTCTATGGCTTTTCACCCTTTATCTCTCTCTGTTCTGCTGTACTGATACTTTCTTGTCCATGGGATTTATTTATTTAGGCAATTTATATTTATTTAGGCAATTTCTATTCTGCCCTTTTCCAAAAATGGGCCCAATAATAATAATAATAATAAATTTTATTTCTACCCCGCCCTCCCCGCAAAGCGGCTCAGGGCGGCTAACAGTAAGTAATATATTAACATAAATAGTAAAACATTAGATTAGCAATTAAAATTACACATATAAAACCCCGTTAATTCAGTTAAAATACTTAATTTTACATTACATTATATATATATCTGGCAGTAATAGCTGTTCTGGCGCTGAATCTGCCAGTTTAAATGGTGTTAGAGATGGCGGTTCTTCGTTCATTGCAACTCAGCAGTCCGTATCATTATAGGCGTGTCTAAAAAGGGCAGTCTTGCAGGCCCTGCGGAACTGGTCGAGGTTCCGCAGGGCCCGCACCTCCTCCGGGAGCTGGTTCCACAGGGTAGATAACAACATTCTAAAAACAGTATAAACAACAGTTAAAACCAAATCAATATGATCACAATTTGACAGATCATAAGAAGTTAAAATGGTGGCTCAGTTGGGCACATATTATATATACTGAGGATCTAGAACAGTAAAAGTAAAATTAATGTTACAGCAGAGTTGGTATTTGCAGCATAGGGCCTGCCGATGGTAGACAGTTGCAATATCCTCTGCTTCTTTCAAGTCTCCCTAAAGCTTTCTGTTCTCTGTTCTTCATCAGTCTGTATGCTTAGTCCTCCAAGAAGTCCTTTATGATTCTGCCACTATTTCTTCCTCAAAATGCACCTCATCTATGAAGCTGTTGGCGTATAATTCTCAGCTTGAAATCGCTTAAACTCACATAACTGAATGGAACACATAATCTCCCACTGCCACTTTCACTTACACCTTGTAAGATACAATGCTATATAAACAATAAAATCAAAACATCAATAAGAATAGAAGACCAAATAAAGTCAAGACTGGCTAAAGACATAAGTGCCAACAACTTAAAGAAATATGTAGGGATAGTCTCATGTTCATCCGGAGATGTCCCCATTTTGTTCCTGTCATTTTCACTCGCTTTCCTCTTTCAGGCCATGGCAGCTTTCTATTCTTGTCAACATGTGGCAAATAAAAGCCGACAAGCAATGCTGATTTAAAAGGCACAGAAAATTCTGATTCCTGAGATCACCAATTTGCTACTCTTCAAATCAGGCCCAAGATTTTTAAAAAATTGGATACACACCCAATGTGATTCTCAAGGCTCAAACCTCTCTCAAGACTTATAACTCAAATCCATTAAATTGTATCTATGAATACACACACGCACATAAATCTGCAAAGAGGTCCCTCATTAAAAAAATCAAGAATGTGCTAAGGTATGTTGCTCAATCTATTATTCAAATATTATGGGATTCAGGCGTTTTGATTTTGGGAATAAAACTGTATTCCCTGTGGCTTTCATCTCTCCTACAAGGGAAGGGTAAATATGTTTTAGCTACACACAGGATAAGGACATAAGATAAGCCATGTTGGATCAGGCCAACACTCTGTGTCACACAGCCCCCCCCAAAAAATCCAAGTGCCATCAGGAGGTTCACAAGTGGGTCTAGAAGCCCTTCCACTTTGCCCTCCCCCCCTCAAGCACCAAGAATACAGAGCATCACTGCCCCAGACAGTTCCAGTAATATACTGTGGCTAATAGCCACTGATGGACCTCAACTCCATATTTTTATCCAATCCTCTCTTGAAGCTGACTATGCTTGTAGCTGCCACCACCTCCAGTGGCACTGAATTCCACATGTTAATCACCCTTTGGGTGAAGAAGTACTTCCTTTTATCTGTTTTAACCCTACTGCTCAGCAATTTCATTGAATGCCCATGAGTTCTTGTATTGTGAGAAAGGGAGAAAAGTACTTCTTTCTCTGCTTTCTTCATCCCATGCATAATCTGGTAAACTTCTATCAAGTCACCCCACAATTCCCACAATGTCTATGTTTTCTCCCAACACTAAACATTCCAACTCACCAATTTTACTTTGAATACTTCTGCATTTGTATACAAACATCTATAATTTCCCAGGCAAGTTAGGCCCACAACCTTCCTCCTGCTGCCTCGAAACTTTGGCAGACAGTCCATACTGTTAGTCACCATCTCAGTGGACAACTCTGATCCATTACCCGGTAGAAAAGTAACAGCTAACCCTTCATCTCTTTGAGATGAGTCCTCCCGAAACAGAGACATTTCATCTCCTGTCCGCTTTCCCCCAAGATTTAGTTTAAAAACTGCTCTGCCACATTTTTGATTTTAAGCGCCAGCAGCCTGGTTCCATTTGGGGACAAGTGGAGACCATCTCTTTTGTACAGCTCCCGCTTGTTCCAGAAAGCATCCCAGTGCCTAACAAACTTATACCCTTCCTCCCTACACCATCGGCTCATCCACACATTGAGACTTCTAATTTGCGCCTGTCTCTCCAGCCCTGCACGTGGAACAGTTAGCACTTCTGAGAAGGCTACCTTGGAGGTCCTGGCCTTAAGTCTCCTGCCTAGCAGCCTAAATTTTTCCTTTAGGACCTCACGACTGCATTTTCCCACATCGTTGGTGCCAACATGCACTACGACCACTGGCTCCTCCCCAGCACTGTCTATCAGCCTATCTACAACATGTGTAATGTCTGCTACCTTTGCACCAGGCAGGAAAGTCACCATAAAGTCAGTACCCAGTTTTGCCACCCAGCTGTTTACTTGCCTAAGGATCGAATCACCAACTACCAAGACCCCCCCCCCCCCGCCCAAGGATGGTTCCTTGATGCGAAAGGATACCCGCTCATCAACTGAAGAAGAGGTCCCTTCTGAGGGCGCATTCCCCTTATCCGCAGCATGGTGTCCTGTTCCCTCTCGACCCTCATGCTCCCTGGCAGCAACGGGGCTACCATGTTCAGAGTGGGGCTCATCTAATACGTCCCTGAGAGTCTTCTCCGAGTGCCTAACTGACTGCTCTGCATCTCCATGTCAGTCACCTCGGCCTCAAGGGTACGAACTCGTTCCCTGAGGACCAGAAGCTCCTTACATCAAGCACGCACCCAAGACTTCTGTCCTTTGGGCAGATAGTCATACATGTGACACAGTGCAAAACACTGGGAAGCTCCCACCCCTCTGCTGGCATTCTACCTTCATGATAGCTTTTTAAAAAAATATACAGTCCCCTTTTAAATCCTGTTTTTTTATGTGGCTCTCCTTCTGGAGGGTCTACTTACCTTATTGGGAACACAAGGAAAATAGGGATATGGGTTTTTGCCTCTGGCTCGCGCCTCTGGCAAAAGGTGCAACTTAATAATGCAAAGAGGGTGGGGCCTCAGTCTGCCCCAAGAACCCAGTCACTCCTAATAAGTCAGCAACAATCAACTTCAGCCCACTCAAACCAAACAAATGGCAGTTCCCCAGCATCCACAAACTCAGAAATTTCAGCAATCACACAGTCACACAAACTCAGAAATTCTCATCAACTTCCCCAACTGTTTAGAAAGCCAAACCTCACCCTTATAGCACTTCTTATCTGCTCTCTGGATAAGGATGGACTTTTAAATAATGGTCTCATTAGGCAGAGGCTATTTAAAGGGAAAGAGCACCTCATTTCTCAAACCATGGCAAAATAGGGACCTTTAGAAGAAAATAAGCAACAGAATGTGGCACATATTTACATAGAGATGTGGTCACTCAGAAGATAGCAATTAAAACATCTTGTTGTAATGGTTAGTTATTTTTGTGTCTTTTTTTTTTGCACCTTTATTTTAACATCACAGAATTAGCTGCTTCTTCATATGGGAAAACAGCCCTGATTTAATTAAAACAATGAAGACACCATGCAAGAATGTCACACTATAATGATTCAGTGAAATGTAATTTTCTCATGTAGACAAAGATCCATACCATTAATTGGACATAGCTGTGCTCACGGATGTAAACTTCAGCTAGTTAAGCAAGGCTCCTGTTGGAACATTGAAAAATGGGATCTGGGACTGAGAAGAACACCAGGATGCTAGTTTCACTGTGTCCTGTGTGGATATCCATAGTGCTGCAGGGGTTTGGTAATTTCATGTTTTGTTTTGCTTTTGAGGAGGAAGATATTCAAAAGATGGTGATGGTGGAAATTATTGATGGGTTAGCCAACATATATTCCAGTTTCTCAATGCACATCTTAATTTTTATGAGATCCTTCCCCTTGCTCATCTGTCATAGATTGGTTAGGGAAACCTACTAAAGCTGCCATTGACTTTAACAAAAGTCATCATGTGGTCAAAGATGACATGAGGCTTGTCTGTTTATTTATTTAGTGGACCAAGTGCTTTACGACCTGTATCTACTCCTGGTGTAACCTTAAGGTGAACAAAGTTTACCATTTTACAGCTAAGGAACTGAAATGTTGGGCTGGATCCTGGAAAACCATTTTGCTAATGTTGATGCTTTTGTTTGGCTCAGGGCACCTTTCCCTGATGCAAGGGCAATAATTTCTGGCATCGGAGTGTGGCTCTTCCCCCAGTGGGATATAACCCAATGAGATGGTTACAAAGCAAACTCAGGGTTCACAGAGATTGCATATCAGATTGCCCTCTCTTTGCCCTGGACCATATTGGCTTTAAAAAACAACAAGAAACAAATCAGTCATGAGGCATGTTCTTGGTCAGCTATGACAGGCTTTTCCTTTCTTGCTATTAAACTGCAGGTATAATGGGGGCTAAGCTTTCCTTTCCCCTTGCTGATCTAGTAAGAGAGGTACTCACAATTCACAGTGACTCGGACTTGTTTGACATCTGCTGTGGAAACTTCATTTGCTGCTTTGCACTCGTACTTGCCCGACTGCTCTCGCGTTATCCCCAGGATCTCCAAAAACTCTTCATCACCTTCAAATTCTCTAGCTAGGGGAAGATGGAAGATACAATTCAGTTAGTTATATGCAAAAGTCAGTTGGTTTAGATGATGTTGCATTGCACAGCATATATGAGTGTTTATGAATGATGAAGCTGAAAAACAAAGAGTTCTACAGAATAGTTGTTGGTCTCAATAACTAGGACAGAGATCCTAAAGGCACAGAAGAGGACATGAATTACGCAGAGTGTTTTTTTCATGTTACTTGTAAGGATATAGTTCAAGCATAAAACCTTTAGAAGCCTCAATGAGCCAGTAATTGCTGCATGTAACTGTGACATAACATCTTAGTATAATTTACTACAGGCTGCAAACAGGAGTGACACAATATGTGCACAGGTCTTGCATTGAGACACATACAGGCTGTGTTATATTTGCAAGGGCAGCATTATGGCACTGGCCAATATTTCTTGAAGAGAATCAACATACCTAACAGCGACTTTTAATCAACAGAGTAACTGTCATTAGAAAACAGACATAAGAACATAGAGAACATAAGAGAAGCCATGTTGGATCAGGTCAATGGCCCATCCAGTCCAACATTCTGTGCCACACAGTGGCCAAAATACCCAGGTGCAATCAGGCGGTCCATCAGTGGGGCCAGGACACTAGAATCATAGAGTTGGAAGGGACATCCACGGTCATCTAGTCCAACCCCCTGCACAATGCAGGAAATACCTACCCCAAATTCACAGGATCTTCACCACTGTCAGATGGCCATCTAGCTTCTGTTTAAAAACCTCCAAGGAAGGAGAGCCCACCATCTCCTGAGGAAGCCTGTTCCACGGAGGAATCGCTCTAACGGTCAGAAAGTTCTTCCTAATGTTGAGCTGGAAACTCTTTTGATTTAATTTCAACCCATTGGTTCTGGTCCTACCTTCTGGAGCCACAGAAAATAATTCAACACTATCTTCTATATGACAGCCCTTTAAGTACTTGAAGATGGTAATCGTATCACTTCTCAGCTACCTCCTCTCCAGGCTAAACATCCCCAGCTCCTTTCCTCATAGGACTTGGACTCCAGAAGCCCTCACACTGTTGCCCCTCCCAAGCACAAAGAATACAGACCATCCCTTGCCCCAGACAGAGAGTTCCAATGCTACGCTGTGGCTAATAGCCACTGATGGACTTCTGATCCATATGTTTATCTAATCCCCTCTTGAAGTTTGCTATGCTTGTAGCCTTCACTACCTCCTGTGGCAGTGAATTCTATGTGTTAATCACCCTTTGGGTGAAGAAGTACTTCCTTTTATCTACCCCCTTGCTTGCATTCTACTTCATTAATACCTTTTAAAATATACAATCCTTCCTTTAATACCTGTTGTGTTTATGTGGCTCTCCTTACGGAAAGTCTACTTATCTTATTGGGAACACAAGGAAACTAGGGGCCCTACTTCCTGGTCATTCTGGCTACTTACAGTGCCCCCAGGCTAAAAGCCACAGGCCAAGAGCTCTTTAGCTCTTGTGCCTCTGGCAAGGTGCAGCCTTATAAATGCAAAGAGTGTGGGGCCAGCAGTCAGCCCCAGGCAACACAGACACTCTCAAACAGCAACAATCACCTGCTGCAATCACCTACAGCCCACTCAAAACAAACGAGCAGCAGACCAGTTTCTGGATCCATAAATTATATTGCCAGTTCTTCGCGATGTGTGGCTATATAAAAATATGCTCAAATTCTATTACAAAATGTGCTTTTTGGAATTGGAGTATGTACATTCCACATCACTTGTGCTGGAATCTGATCTTAAGTTACAGTCTTAGGAAGCTACAAGATGGGGAACCATCAGGGCTTGTGGGAGAGATGAAAGTCCATTCCCTCTCTTGGTTGGCCCCTGCTATCAAACTTGTTGTTTTGTCTTTGCTTGACAGCATTCCTTCTGCTCCTGTGCATGTGTAGATGTCCTTTCGACTGATAGTTTTTAGTACCACCACCCTCCTTTTAAAAGTCTTTTAGGTTCCTCCATCCCCTCTGCAACCCAGAGGTTGCCTAAAGGTTTGCAGAATTATATACATTAGTGCTTGGTATGTCTGTCTTTCATGGATTTTTTTGGTCTGCAGAGGGAGCCATACTTAGATATTTGATATATGATGTAAAAGTATAGGGGCAAGCAGTAAACATCACCCACATCTCTTCAAAGTTTCTATTGCAGCCGCTTGCACCATTCAATGAGACCATCAATGTCTGATTAAAACTAAACCTGCTCATTCAACAATGTGAGCTGGCTTCAGGAGAAAAAAAATCAGTACAATTTGTGTTACAAAAACTTTAAAATTAAGGTAGCCATCCCACATCATTAAAAAAAGGTTACTCTAACAACCTTGAAATTCTTGGATCTGCGCAGCAAACTTCTGTCCACTTGATGCAGGGATTTCAGTAAGACAAATTCAGGTCTCCATATGTGACTGTAGCCAAAAACAGAGATTCAGATGTTTCTATTCTATGAATGGGGGCATTAGCAGACAATACCTCAATGGTGGTATCAGCAATACCCATCCTTAGAAGCTTCTGTTCCCCTTGGATTCCCTACAGTGGCACCACTGTCTCTGAAATTTCTATTCAATGTACTGGCACGGGTGTTCTGTGGCATATAAGCCAAAAACTATTAGCCAGCTCAGACTAGCTGAGTGCAACAGAGGATGAATGAAAGGTCCTAGCCAAAACTGGGATTTTGAGACTGACTAATCTTTGACCAGAATATTGTTGTTTGCAGTCCCTTCAATCAGGCACTTTAAAACAACAACAACATCAACATCAATGAAAAGAACAGTTCTAAACAGCGCCATTTATAGCTAAAGAACCTTTTCCATTTTTTGAGGTAGGCAAGAGCAGCCAAAACCCCAAAGAAACACTTCTGGATTTGGAGAGTCCTCAAAGCACATCATCTGATCTTCTTCCAAACTGATGACGGATTATACTTTGGCCCATATTTCAATTTTCAAGAGCTGCCAGGATTGATGCAAAGAAAAACAGGCACCTGGATATTGCCTCCACTTTATGAAGGCTGAAGTAGTTTATTATGCAAAGGGACAAAGTAACTGTCCAAGTACAATCTAGGAATTACTCCGATTAACTACTGGAGGGATAATGAAAAAAAGCTTTCTCTGACAAGACAGGCAAGATCCTACAGCTGGTACTCAGAGGGTGGCTTCAGACATTTGTAGAGAGATCAAGTGGGCTGTTGTTTCTTCTTCCGTCACTTGTTTTGAATGTTCAAGCTGGGCAGGTGCATCTCACTGCATGGTAAGATTTGTATGCATCACATGGCAAGACATCACAGTGGAAAGATGAGCACATTCAGCTTTGAATTTTAGAAAACAAATATGGAAAAAGAAGTGCCCAAAGGCTTTCATTATATATATCAAAGCCCTGTGGTATCTCCAGATTCAAAGTAAAAACCAGGAATCAGTAAGCAACTACTAGAGGAAATGTAATAAACAACTGATAACAATGGCCTTTAGAGTGCTTCATGTGTAATCATTTCAAGCATTTCACATGCACGTTAACTCAGTAGTCCCTCAGCAACCCTGCAAGGTAGATCAGTGGCAAAGATGAGATATGACAACTTACCCATGGTTTTTGAGTTCACAGAAAGGAAAGTATTTGAACTGGGGACTTGCTGGTACAAAAATCAGTCTATTATGGTGCAATCCTTATGCAGAGTTATTCCAGTCTAAACCCACTGATTTTGGCTGAGGTGAGTAACTTTGCAAATGATTGCATTGCTAGTCACCATACCAATTTAGCTTACAGCTTATTTACTTTCGTTGTGGTTCTACTCTTTGTACTGGAGTTTATTCAAGCTAGAACACATTCCTAGCTCCCACAGATGCTGTTGAAATGCATAGATGCCCAAGGGGATCTTGCAACACTTACAAAAAAAATCCACATTGTGCCAAATACAAAGCAAAGCATCTGTGAGCGTAATTCCTTGCCTTTTATGAAGCCGCTCACTATCTTGGATTCTCAGTGGAGTAGACATTCCTAGACTATTGTGTGATAGGTATTGCTAGAAGTGTCATCTTCCCAGCTCACCAGTCACAAAACACCCATTCCCACACACAAAAATTAGGTTATAGAAAAAGATTGTCCAGCATGCACAGATATAAGACACATTCTCAAGTGTGAATATGCCCCACCACTGTTCTCCGAGATGGAGTTTTATTATTCTCCCTAGGCCTTCCTGTAATAGATTCAGTCCTGAGGTTTGGCACACTGAAACAGGGTTGAGGGGTCTTCTTGGACCTCAGTGTTTCATTGTAGGCCGATACAATGTAATGCTGATTCTGCATTGAGCAGTGGGTTGAATTAGATGGCCTGTATGGCCTCTTCGCTCTCTGTGATTCTATGATTCTATGCAGTGCTGACTTTATTCCTTGAATGCCACTGCTTGTTGTTGCTGCCATATTTATATTTCTAAAGTGGTTGCTGTGCTTCTGGAGCTGCACGAGCATAGAATTTAAAACTGCGCTTCAAAGTGGTTCAAAATCTAAGCTGAAAAGAGTAGACAGTCAGAAGAGGAACATGGAGAGAGATGGGAAGTAAAATACATTTATAATTTTAGTGAACCAACATTTATTCAGGGGAATGAAGCTTTGATCTATATCTCAATACAGCTATGAAAAACAATCTAGACATAGCCCCCTTTTAAAGTGATGTCTACTAAAAGCAGAACTATTTTTATTTTGAAATTCACTACTAAAGTATGGTGTCATATCACAGTAATAAGAAACAAACAGACACAGTTGGGCATTGTAGCTAAACTTCTTTGCAGAGATTCAGTGTTATTTGCACCAATTCTCTTCAGCCTGCAGACTACGTGGGTCTTGCAAGCTCCCATCTAAATGTCTAAAAGTGGTCGGAGGCTATCTTTGAGGAAGAGGGAAATGAATGGTAAGAAGAACAGAGTCTGTCTGCAGGGAGGCATTAAATTGTCAAGCTTAGGGAAAAAAGAACCAGCAGGGAGTTTGTTTGTTGCTATGTGTTTCATAGCAGCAAAAGGGAGATGGAAGAAGGTGGACATTTTGGACAATTCCCAGAGAAAGCCTCTTGGCTTGCATTATTTTACAAGTTGGAAGTACCACCTGCTTACTGGCATTCTCCATTGTTATAGTTCAAGATGGCCTCCCCACTGTGTAGTCTCCAAATGTTTTCTTAGTTTCGTTTTATGTGTCCTAAATGACGGGTGTTTCTTCACCATAGTCCTAAAGCAAGACAATCCAGCATACAAACACAGCTGCCCTTTACAAAGTTGACCTTTTCTTAGTGACGTCTCGTAAATCTTGGTTATACCACTTTGCCAGTCCCTGTCACCTTGGGGATTATACTCTTCAGAGACTCCTGGATTGATAGTTATCACAGCTGCCCTTGGGTGCTGTGAAGCCAAGCCATGCTTTTGCCATCTTGGTCAACATAAAGCATCTTGCAGTGGAGGCAAAAGAAACAAAGCAGACAGCTGCCAGGCTGAATAGTAAGCAGCACAATCCTATGCAGAGTTAACACCATTCTAAGTCAATTAAAGTTAATGGGTTTAGGACTTAGAAGGCCTTAAAACTCTACTTAGGATTCCTCTTTAAATCTATTATTTGACCAAGAATGCCAGATGATTGCACTTTTGACTGCCAGTGGAATACCAGATTCACTACAAGGTGCTGGTTATTACCTTTAAAGCCCTATATGACTGAAGACCTATCTACCTTAGGGATGGTCTCTCCCCACATCTTCCCCAGAGTGTACTTAGATTTGGAACGGAAAATTTACTATCGATTCCCGGGCTGAGAGAGGCAAGACTAAAAACAACTAGGGAAAGAGCTTTCTCAATCGCTGCCCCGCATTGGTGGAACCAACTGCCTGAGGAGGTCAGAGCCTTGTGTGACCTTGCCCAATTCCACAAGGCCTGAAAGACAATATTATTTCAGTTAGCTTTCAACCGAATTTGTCGAAATACTAGCTCTAAAGGATGCCTAAGAATACTGAATGCCATCTGTAACTAAATGGTAATTAGTACCAAATTGTTTATATTGTTTTAACTGTTTTAATTGATGTTTGATTTAACTGATTTATTGTGACTTCACTGCGTGTTGTGAGCCGCCCTGAGTCTGCTTCGGCAGGGAGGGTGGGATACAAATTAAATAAACTAAACCAAACTACTCTAAGTAGTCTTTATACAGAGGGCGTATTCAGAGAGCTTTAATTTGGGAGAAGGTATATTCATTCTGACATCTGAGGCACTGCAGGTCCTCCAGTAGTATCCCACACAGTAGAATGGCCAACTCCATATTGGAAAATTTCTGGAGATCTGGGGACATAGTCTGAGGAGAGTGGAGTCTGGGGAGGGGAGGGAGCTCAGAAGAGATAGGATGCCAGAGTCGACCCTCCAAAACTGCCATCTACTCCAGGGGAACTGATTTCTGTATGCTGGAGATTAGCTGAAATTCTAAGAGAACTCCAAGCCCTCTAAAGATGATCCCCCTTTAAAAAAAGGTTATATACGAAATGTTTTGTATTATGGTACATCTGTTATTTATATGGGGATTTAAGATGCCCCCTTTTTTCCTGATGGCATATATGCAGACAAAACTAGTCTTGCTTCCAAGCAAAGTGAGTAAATAGGTGGCAACCTCACCATACAGTTAATAGGATTCAGCAAAGGACCAGGAAAGTCAATACTAGAGAATCCTGAGAGAAAAGTCAACTTTTTTGTGCATGTGTGTTTGTGAGTTTTTTTTTTTAACCAGAAATATGTATTACAGTCCAGCTTTAAGATTGTGGTTGAATGCTGCCCTGGAAGTCAAATATACTGTATATAGCATATACCCAGGGACACAGAGACACACATACTTCACTTTCTTAAGTCACATGGAACCTTCCTTAAAACACACAAAGACGTAAACAACTTGTACCTTTTGTACACAAATATCCACTCCATCCAGAACCTGCAAATACAACCACATAGATGATCTGTACGATTTGCAACATGTAGTCTCTTGAACCAATATATTTGCACAGTTTCCTGCACTTTTACTTAGGAGCCAATTCACAAGCCCTATCTGGGTCAGCTACATTCTTTGCTGCAATGTTTGAAGAATATTTTCATATCTAAAAACACACGGTGCACATACAATTAGCCAACACTGTGGATTTATATCGACTGTTTTAGACATGCAATGGCTCTTCTGATGGGGCAGTAAGATGTGCTTGGCCTGGCGTTGAAACATGAGAACCTATCTTTAATGTGTTTTAACGTGGGAAGCAGCCCTCAATCTAAGATATTATGCACATAAATAAATGTCCTAGTGCATATGCCCTGTGATGGAAAAAGTGATATTAATGCATGCTTTTTATCACTTATGCCTGTCCTTACAAGGTACTGATCTTTCAAAGGGCTAAGTACACACAGCTTTTATCAACGTAATCCCTTAACATCAAATTAAAGATGAGCAATCTACAGGTAGTACCCTTATCTGCAGGTGATAAGAGAATCGACCACAGATAGGAGAGCTATTTCATGTTTACTTCAATCAAATACGTCAAGGAGACATACAACCACATCCCCTCCCTCTTTCACATGCATACATACAAAATGCTCCACTTCCTCCTTTTCACAAATAATGCTGGCACACTGGTCTTCCTTTCTCTCTCTCTTGCTGTCTTTCACACATATGTAATGCACAATATCTCTCTCATACACAAATACACTATACGTTGTCTTGTTGCTTCTTTGCTTGTTGACTACTTACACTAACGTTCAGCCTCATCTTACGGTAAAGTTCAGCCTCATCTAAGGATATGTTTATGCATGGAAGAAGGCAAACAAATAGCAGAATTCCTGCTGCTTTGTTTGTACTTCAAAATCCTTTTGTAGATGTGTGATGAGGAGAGCCGAAAGGGCCATGGGACTGTGTTGGGCACCCTCTGCCTAAAACACAATGCAAAGGGATGAAAAGACTGCCAATCCAAAGATGCCATTTGAAGTTTGCTGTGGCAGCCACCAGTGATGCATACAGGGTGCTTTTTTGTTTTGTTCTCTCTACACTTTTCATGTACAGTCTAAGGTCGTGCTCACCTAACTCTGTTCCCAGCTCACCACCTTGCATTCCCCAGGATGCTACTTCAGAACAACAAAAATAGCAAAGGGACTCTTTGACATCATTTTCTTGTTTTACCTCCAGCTGGGGATTTTTTTTATTTGCAATTTTGAAGCTTTTGCTTATCAGCCTTTTCTTCTTCAACCACTGCAGCTTTCCAGGAGCATGGCAATTTTTTAAAAAATCTGTCCCTTAGCTGAAGAGACTTGTTTTAAATTACTTTTTTTGGGGGGGGGAGGATACTTGTGAGGGAGAGATCAGGATAGAGTGGCAGATGGTAAATGAATACAAGGGTGGAACATGCAGGAAGGTGACAAGAAAGCTGGAGAATTGGGAAGCAAGTAAGAAGGCTGGGGAGCTGAAAACATTTAGGGATATCAGGGAAGCTGAAAAAATGAAACAAAGAAAGGTGGAGATAACAGACAAGAGGCAAGAAGAAAGAAAGGCAAAGTTGCTGGGCACCAATAGCATTGTTACACCTCTGCTTTGGGTGAATTGAAAGAGTAACAAGATGACTTTAGACTGTGATCATAAAACACTACTTGAGCCTAACAGATTTAGCTTTGTCTCTCCGTAACATACATCAACAACTAACAAGCAGGGCTGATCCATGAATTTTTGGTCCCACAAATGAATTCACTGATGCCTCATGCAGTGGGGATCCTACCTCCCATCTTGGTAGTTTGGTGTGAGAGCCAGTTTGGTGTAGTGGTTAAGTGTGCGGACTCTTATCTGGGAGAACCGGGTTTGATTCCCCACTCCTCCACTTGCACCTGCTAGCATGGCCTTGGGTCCGCCATAGTTCTGGCAGAGGTTGTCCTTGAAAGGGCAGCTGCTGTGAGAGCCCTCTCCAGCCCCACCCACCTCACAGGGTGTCTGTTGTGGGGGAGGAAGGTAAAGGAGATTGTGAGCCGCTCTGAGACTCTTCGGAGTGGAGGTCAGGATATAAATCCAATATCATCATCTTCTTCTTCTTCTTCTTCTTCTTCTTCTTCTTCTTCTTCTTCTTCTTCTTCTTCTTCTTCTTCTTCTTCTTCTTCTTCTTCTTCTTCTTCTTCTTCTTCTTCTTCTTCTTCTTCTTCCATGCATACTGTGGAGAACTGTCACCAACACTACTCACCTCCCCCTTGTATTGCCTGAACTGTAGCATGTCACGGTGTCATATCTCCCAGCAGGAACAGATTGAGAGCCAAAAAGCAGGCATGGAAAATAAGGTTGCCAGGTATCTACCCCCAGTTCCTGTTGCTAGTCATCACTTCAGTGACTGACAATAAAAAAAATAAATTAAAAAAGTTATTGGTGTGCCGGCATTGCATCACTTCTGGGAAAACCTGGAAGTGCCATGCAACTCTAGGAATCACTGGAAATTCTATGGTAAAATCACGCATTATCTATATACCAATTTTGGTTAGGTGCTACCTGATGGTTGTTCACCCACCCACAGTAGCCCATAGGAGCATGGAAATCTGCTGGAATTACAACTGTGATCTGTATTCTACAGAGATCAGTTCCCCTGGAGGCAATGGCAGCTTTGGGAAGTAGAGTCAGATATTATACCCCGCTGAGTTCCCTCCCCTCTCAAACTCCCTCTTCCCAGACACCAAGACCACCCCCAAATCTCCAGGAATTTCACAAGCTAGGATTGGCAACTCTAGTGTCCCACCTGCTGTCAATCTGAGTAGACAATACAGATCTTGATGGAGCAGGGGTCTAATTCAGAATAAGGCAAATTCATGTGTAAAGTGCCATCAAGCCACAACTGAATTATGGTGACTCATTTGATGCAACAGGCCTGCTCTGGTTTTGCAGAAGCTGCTCTGCTCACTCCTCCTTGGTGTTGCCAGCACCTGGAGGGTTTTACTGCTTCCTTCCACTAGGGTACTCACTGCCACTACCAGCTTGTTTTAGAGATTCCCCACTGGGAGGAACACGTCTCCCAGTTCCCCCTTCCCAGTTTTCAGCCTAGTTCTGAGCTTACACTATACTTTCAATGTAACCATAAAGCAGAGGTGGTTTGCCTAGCCATAGTGCCTCCTGCTACCCTGTGACTGGTTTTCATAGGTACCAAATGCAACTTTGGGGTTCCCCTGGAGTAATAGCCATGTGCACACTGACTGCTTTCCTCTCAGCCTGAAAGCCCCTATTGCACTAGTGTGTCCAAGATGGTGGGAGAATCTAGATGGTACGGACACTGGAAACCAATCTCCCCCCCTCCCCCCCCAAAAAAAAGGTTTACTGAAAAGGAAATATTTACAAGTATCCTTAACCACACCATTAGATCAGCAAATAGATTTCAAAAGAAAACTGGTTATAAACCAGTCCTCTTTCCCTTTTCTAGACATACCCCAACTGATATTAAAATAGGGCAGGCACTAAAAATCTTAAAGAGTTAGAAGGTTCCTATCTATGTCTCATTATCTGGGAGAGCTCACAATCAGCAAAAAATAGCCGGCACATTGGACCAGCACTCAGCAGTCTGTTCCTTTCAAAGCATCAGCACCAAGAGATACTTCCTCCTCAGAGCAAGGTCTTTATCATCCCTGTGTCTCCACCCTCTTTACATCACTCTCTCTGTCCTCTTGACCAGTTGCATCCTGGGAGCCCTCCTGGAAGGCATACTAGAACCAAATTTCTTCTGTAGATTTCTATCCAAGGCCATTAGCATATGTATAAATGTAATCTACCAGGCAATTGAACCTGCTACCTACCACTTTCAGAGAGGAGGAAAAAACCTTTTAAAACAGAGTGGGGGAGGGGGCAGTTTCTCCGCAACCCAGCAAGAGGCTTTCAATGTAAGTATAAAGCAGAGGTGGTTCGCCATTGCCTTCCTTTTCAGAGTCTTCCTTGATGGTCTCTCTTCCAAGTATGCTTCTGAGTAGCTTCTGATATCTGATGAAATCAGGATATACCATGCTGACTATGGTGAAACCATAGAAGTTTAATTGATTTTTAGATATAACTGACATCATTTCTGGTTTTTCCCAGAACTGATGTCACACTATTGCAGGCAGTGGTTTTGTTTTGTTTTTTAAATTATTTATTTTGTCAGCTGTTGAGTGCTAGATGGCACATGGCAACCCTAGTATATAGCTTGACATGCCAATAAAGACTGTACCTAGATCTGATATACACAGATACAGACAGTTTGAAGGCATAATATAATGCTTATTTATCAAGCAAGGATTAGTGACTGGGTTTGAGAAGACAGTTTTTATATTTAAGCATTGTTGCTGTACTGTTGAAGCAAATTCCAAAACATATAGTGTGTATTGTGTAAGCCAGTCTCATTCCACCAATGCTACTGGAGTTTTAGGTCTTACAAGCCCTTTTCAAAACGTGAAATTTGAAAGAGCAAGGAATTTTGAAAGAGGAAAAGGATCACACCTACTCTCTGTCTTCTCATCTTGCATGTGCTGACCTCCTGTGTACCACAGAGCCAATAAACATACCAAAGTGGGATGCATGGGCAGTGGTTGTAGCCATGCTCCTCTTCCACATGTAGATTCAACTTGCTTCTTGAAGGGCTGAAAAGGGCTGTGTTAAACCAGCAATGAATCAGAGAATTCAAGTGTATATAGAGAACCCAATCTAGATGTGAAATGCCCTCCCCTCCTCCCCGAGCACATTCCTTGCTGCTCATACAAAATTACTATTTATTGCCTACCATCCATACCAGTTCCCCAACATCTTTAGCAGCTGATCCCAAGTTTTAGATTTGGATTCCAGGCTGCCTGAGAAACAGTTTCTAGGTGGCCACATCTGCATTCTGTTGAGTTTATTGCATCAGACAATGGAATTTATAAATGTAGCTAAGGCTCTGAGTTAAATCAAAGAGAACTACAATGGGAAGTATGGCCAGCTCATTCTTTGGTGTCCTGAAAAATTCTTCAAACTAAAATACCCAATTCAGATATGGAATCAGATGCTCTCCCTCAGTCCTAAAGTTCTGGTGACAGACTTTGTTCAGCTGTTTGGAGAGATTGCTATTGAGGCTTATTGGTTTCTCAGTTCTGTTAAGCACTATAGCGCCTCCTGTTGACAAAACCACCACTTGCTAAGAAGGATGGGGATGCAGTGGCTGTTTCCTTTAACAAGAGGGGAGAAGGAAATCAATTGGTGTCTGTTGCTGGCTGTGTTCAGCACAATGGTGAAACAGAGCCTAAGAGTTGCTTGGGGCACAAGGTTTTATTGCTTGCCGTGCAAGCACTTGAAAGGCAATTAAAGTTGAACAACCAGCCAGCCTTCTTATTCTCCAGTGATTCTAGGAACAAAACATTTGCTCTTGCTGAACCATATCCATATGCCATAGCACAAGGAATACAGATAGGAAGAAGGTTCAGAAAATGAGATGGAGACTAGATGCAGCCACCAGGGAGAACCACCTTTCCTTTTAATTGTTAATGTGAACACTGTGTGCCAGGAACATAGCTCGCAGCAAGCTCTGAGACGTATCCCTTTTAGTAAAGTTTTTAAAACTTTATGTTATGTAGGAGGAGGAAAAAACATGAAATCATGTAAGACTGTCCATGAGTGTGTTGACTCCCAACAGTATGACAGCCCTTAATGGACAGCGACTTACTCTGCATAATAAAGAACACAGAGACACTGAAAGATGAAGTTAACTTGCAGGCAGGTGGAGAGCCAGACAAACTGTTGTAGTGGGGCAAACTATTAGAAAGCAGCATGAAACTGTGCATATGTAGTAGGATTGCCAACACCCCTCCAGTGGAGGAGGGGATCCCCTGTCATCAGGCCCTGCCTCCAGTTGCTGAACAGATGGCCAGGAGGAGGACTTACCTGGAGAAAGAGAAAGACTCAGGTCTTCTCACTGGCATTGCATAGGAAGTGACATCATCACACCAGTGACATCTAGGTGGCACTCTGCTATTTGGACAAAAACTCTATGGTAGAAGCCAATTTTACCATGGAGTTTTTGCCCAAATACCAGAGTGTTGCATGGATGCCACTGATGTAACGGTGTAACTTCTTGTGCAGTGCCACCAATGGTACCTGGGCCAGGTAAGTCTCCCCCACCCTCCACTGGTTGCCAGAACGGACCTGGCAACCCCAATATGTATCCATCCTCCCCCCACTGTTTGGATGCAAACAAACTGTCCATTGGATGTTTGGCTCCTATGATCACTACGCATGAACAGAACACATGCTAAACTGGTATGTAATGAAGCACCCCTGCTCCCCAAAAGTAATCACAAGCTTTTGAAAGAAAGGGGGAAAATGAGGACATTGAGGGGAAGGTTGTTGCTTACCATTAGAACATCTGTTGTACCTGCAGAAAGTCCCCAGTTCAATCCCCACCCCTGGCATTGCTACATTAAGTGATCATATAGTAGGCAATGTGAAAGACTGCTGTGTAAGAATGTAGAAAGCTGCTAAGGGTCATAACAGACAATACTACCCTTGATAGCCCAGTGGGCTGCCTTAGCCTAGGGTGGCTTCATGTGCTCATTTACTCAGGTAGAGTTGCCAACCTCCAGGTGGCACCTGGAGATCTCCCACTTTTACAACTGATCTCCAGACAACCAAGATCAATTTCCTTGGAGAAAATGGCTGTTTTGGAGGGTGGACTCTATGCCATTATACTCTGTTGGGACCCCTCCTGTCCCCCAAAACCTCCACCCCCAAAATCTCCAGGTTTTTCCCAAACCAGAGCTGATAACCTTATTTAATGTGATATCCTGTTATATCCAAACAGATATTTGCAACTTTTAAAACTTGTCATTACTTGTCTGGTGATGCACCCATTTTACATTTAGATTTGATGAGGAAACTGTGGGTTGAAATATTTGATCATCTCTCCCTGGCTGAATACATTGACGTATAGAAAAAGTGTGCAGTTCCAAAACGGAGCAAAAGAACATAACAATAGGGAGGAAAAAAGGGGAGGGGGCTTGCTGCAGAAAAGAATATCAGAGCATTTGAGAAGAAAATTATATAGTGAAAGGTGATGCTGAGCATACTAGTAGGCTGATTAAGAGAAATAAATGGGAGAAAAAGAGTAAAAGCGATAAAAAAGGAGCAGTGGGAAAAAATAGAAGTCCAGGGAGAGATAACGCAAAGAGAAGTGAGGCAGAGAATATAAATCAAATAAGTGATTCCAAAGACTGACAGAAAAAAACTTGTGCCTAGAGAGACTCGTGTGTCTCTACTGAGCAGATAAACACCCTGTTCTGTCATGCACTACTTATCAGTGTTGTTGAATACACAAACTAGTGGCATCCCAGAAGAACTGTTAAAAATATTCTCGCTTACACCAGTATTCTCCTAGTAAGTCTGAGAGTTAGTGATTTTGTTGGGGTCTTTGTCAGCATGTGCCCAGGAGAGGTAGAGAATTTGTTATGGTGCCTTTGCTAAGCCATACGTAGGGGAGCAGTGGGATTTATGAAAGGGACTTTGTTGTACAGTCCCTGCAAGGGCATTGCAATGTTGTATACTGTACACAGACCAAGTTAGACAAATGCACCAGGAACGCAAAGCAAGGCGGTGCTGAACATGCTGTCTTCCCTCCTTATAATGGCATCATTTCCCATTGGGAAATGAAGAGACTATGGCAGAAATGAAGAGACTATGGCAGAGACAAAAATAAATAGCTGAAAAGAAGACAAGGAGTGGACTTATCCTTGCTTAAGAACGTCCCTTTGGTAATGAAGAACATGGGGGGGGGGGGCGATCCCAATTGTTTATGGATATTGAAGTTAACATGTGCATCCACAGACATAGGTTGTAAATTTAGTGCTGAGATAAAAGCTAATGTCAGAATCATTTGTTCTCCTCCATCTGGCATGAAGGAGAGATTCAGATAACTGGGAGTAAGGCTGCCAAGTCTGGGTTGGGAAATTCCTGGAGATTATAGGGGTGGACCCTGGGGAGGGAAGGGACCTCAGTGGGTATAATGCTGTACAGTCCACCTTGCAAAGCAACCATTTTCTCCAGAGGAAATGATTTCTATGGCTTGGAGATCAGTTGTAATTGTGGGAGATCTCCAGCCACCATCTGGAGGTTGGCAACCCTAGCTGGGAGTCATTTTTAAGTACAGCATGAGATCTGAAAAGCAGCAGTGGCAGGTACAGAAAGGGTTAAACACTCTTTCCGCATCCTGCTTCTTCACTCAGAATTATCCTCTCCCCTTACACCACATGCAGGTGATGGCTAAGAACATTCAGTGCGGCTGGTGTTTGACTACTCTGAAGATCATTTGCATAATCCTTTATTCAGTGAAGGCCTTGTTTCCACAGGGGTAGAGAAAGGGGAAGGAAGGTCAGTGCAGGGCAGAGTGGAAAACGGGAAGATAAAATTGTGTGGGCAACTTTTTTGTAATTGTTCAGATGAGACAGAAGAGACAGGGTAGCCTCCGGAAAAGGAGCCTGCTCTGCCATGTGACAAATGGTGCCAATAAGACCAAGGACACAAGTGAAAACAACACAGTAATTCTCTTACTCCCTGTTCTGTAGCCTAAGGAGGGAGGCACATCAGGCATGCCAGGAAGGTGGGCGGAAATGCTGCCAGCAGGCCAGGAGGCCAGTGGGCCAAAGCTTAATAGGAAAACAGCAGTGATTTGTCTCTACCACGATTTATGTTTCAAGCACATGACAGGCTGTCAGTGGAAGAGAGAGCTGCTAAATTTACTGCCTTCTAGATTCCTGCCACAGTCATACACTTGACAAGTCACTTCATTTAAAGAGGCTGTGTTTGACGGGGCCTCCCTCTCCGTCCCTGATTCTAAAAACACAAAAAAGCAAACATGCAACCCAACAAGGTGGTTTTAATAGAAGGTCTCTAGGGCTCGGCTAATCTCCTTGTAAGTGTATGAGGGTTGTTTGCTAAGACCTTTCTGTGCAAAGATTCACTTCAGGGTCCTGCATTTGTAGTTGCTGGATTGAGGGTGCCAGTGGGAGCACTGCATGACAGGGCAATTGTTAAGAAACTGTAACGGGGTGTCCATTACCAAGATGTAATGTCACACCTTCCCTAGGTACATGCTGCTGTGAGTTCAGACTTCTGTGAATTCAAAGAGACTCTTCCATTAGGTCTATCACGAAAGAAAATGTACAATTTAAAGAGTTTTGCATCAATAGTTACTCTACTGACCACTGGATTTGTTTTTGTTTTTCTGTTGTCATCATTAATTCAAAATTCCAGCAGAAGCAATTTTTTGAACTGGCAGATCCACAGTGAAATCTTTGTGCTATGTATCTATGTGTGTTGTGGGTCATGCGTGTAGCATTTGTTACTTCAGCACACGTGTATATTTGTTTCTGTGACTGTGGTTGCTTTTGGTTATGCCAGTCCTGTACTACACAGGGGACTCTGAGCCTGATATGATGGACCATATACTGCCTTCAGGGCTTCATAGAACCCTCTTAAATCACCAGTGTCTGCACATAGCTGGGTTCTCTCTGCAAACTTGGTCCACCACTCGTTCTGAATGTCTCGAAGCTTGCGCTGAAGGTTGCTACATACAGCGCGAAAGGTTGCTTTTTTCCCGGGACAGGAGGGCTGAGCAAGATGTGCTTGGTACGCAGATCTCTTTTTCGCCAGTAATTCTTGGATCTCTTGATTGTTCTCATCAAACCAGTCCTTGTTCTTCCTTGTGGAGAACCCGAGGACTTCTTCAGAGGTCAACGGGATGGTAGTTTTTAGGTGTTCCCAGAGTGCTTCTGGAGAAGGAACTGTGAGGTGACTGGGGTCCTCAATTCTTGTCTGGAGTTTTGCCTGGAAGGCAGCTTTAACTTCGGCTGACTGAAGGCTGCCAACCTGAAACTTCCTCCGGGGGGTACCGCCTCTCCTGGGTGTAGATTTAAAGTGAAGATTGCAGCGTACAAGACGACGATCCGTATGACATTCTGCCATGGGCATTACTCGAGTGTGTAAGACATCTCGAAGGTCTCTCTGGCACACCAGAATGTAGTCAATAAGGTGCCAATGCTTGGACCGTGGGTGCATCCAGGTTGTCTTCAGACTGTTCTTCTGCTGGAAGATAGTGTTGGTAATGGTGAGCTGATGCTCCGTGCAGAATTCTAGCAGGAGGCGCCCGTTATCATTGCAGTTGCCAATGCCGTGTTTGCCAAGTACTCCTTTCCAGGCTTCCGAGTCTTTACCTACTCTGGCATTGAAGTCGCCAAGGATGATCACCTTGTCCTCTGTAGGGGTCTTCTGTATGAGGTTACGTAGATCAGCATAGAACTTGTTCTTTTCTGCAGGATCTGCTTGAAGGGTTGGCATACACACTGAAGAGTGTTGCATGCTGCTTGTTTTGAAGTGGGAGGCACATAGACATGATGTGATCTGAGTGACCTGTTGGCAGGTTTTCGAGTTTAGAGGCAATAGAATTCCTGACCATGAAGCCAATGCCAGAAAGGCGGCTCTCAGCCTTTGACTTACCCGACCAGTAGAGGGTATAGCCAGTACCGTGTTCTTGAAGACTACCTTCCTCAGGGAAATGGACCTCACTGAGAGCTGCTATGTCAATATTCAACCTGAGAAGTTCATGGGCAGCTAGAGCAGAGCGTCGTTCAGGGCGACCACTGTCTACTGTGTCAAGCATGGTTCTGATGTTCCAACACGCAAGCTTTAGTCTTTGCACACTTTGTGAGGCAGGTGCATGCCTTTTCTTTCTTGTTATTTTTCGACTGCAAGTAAGGATGCCCGTTGACCGCGGCTAGCCAACTGGGGGGGGGGGGGATGAGCTTTGTTTAGGCCACCTTTTCTAGGCCCCTCTCCATATGGAGCAAGCAGTGCTGTCCCTAAATAAGGCTGCTTGGTCGTTCAGGGTGTTGCCGAAAAATGCTTTCGTCTCCGGGTCAGCATCAAGTGACCAATACCCTGAACCGCCTACATGCAGGATCGGGACTGCGGCTTCCAGTGGCATCTTCCACCTGCCGTTTCGCCCCTTGTCCATCGCTGCAGGACTTGGTATGTTGTGGGTTGTGGATGTGGATACCCTTCAGGCCTGCGCAGAGGAATTTTTAGGTGAAGCGCAGTGTGCGCAGTACTGGCTCCACCCTTTCACCATGGGGTCATCTGCCATGGCCCAGTAAGCCGGGACTCCAGCAGCGAGTCCTCCAGGTGGTAGATGTTACATTAATGAGCTCTGTCTGCCCGGGCTTGATGTTAGAGTTTTCCTTCTCTTGGCTGGCGAGGTTGGTGAGCCCAACCTGCCCATCTGGTTATACCGCCGAACATTCGGTCGCACCATGACGTGGCAAACTCTGTGAAAATGGGGGGGACCAGCGAGAAGGTGTTGCCACAGATGCAGTGATGTAGGAGAGGCCATTGCAGTGATCATCTGCCAGGCATAGCCAGACAGTGACCACGCAGCGTTCACTACACCGGGAAAGGATAGGCGATGTATTGCGTATGCACTTTCCCTGGGGGGGCAGGACACCCGGAGGGAGCCCACCCCCCACAGTTCCTAATAAACAAGCAATAAATAGAGTAATAATATAATAAATAAAAGGAAGCTGCCTTATACCGAATCAGACCATTAGTCTGTCAAGGTAAGTATTGACTGGCAACAGTTCTCTAGGCATCTAGGGCTTTAGATAGAAGTCTTTCAGATCACTTTTCACACTTTAACTGGGGATGCTGGAAACTGAGTTTTGGCCTTGTGCATGCAAATAGGTACCTAACCAAACCATGATCCCCAGCTTCAAGTGCTTTGTATTTTAAGCTCAGATTTCACAAAAGTATTCCATTCATTCTGTTCCTTAGCCATGTTTATGTTCATATATTTATGATGTAAAGGTGTAAATTAAAATGTGCATGGCAAACTAAGGTGCCAAGAATGAATATATATATAAATATAAATAGGCATGGTGAAGTTAGAATACTGAAGGAGTAAGGCAGGCCACCAAATACAATTTAAAACAAAGATCACTGCAAATATGGAGGCTTCTGATTGCTTACATAATCAGCCAAAACATTGAGGGAGAAAAAAACCCAACCTCCCCTCAGTCCTATATGGTGAGGAAAAGGTATCAGGAAAAGTAGGGTATGAACATGTTTCTAGATTCAGTGTGGTTTATGCGTTTGAGTGCCAGACTAAACTTCAGGGGACTCAGGTTTGAAACTCTAGTTTCCTGGCTGACCTTGGGCCAGTTGTTTTTTGTGAGGATAAAATACAGTAGAAGAGAATGCTGCTGAAAGCTGTTTTAGGACCCTCTGGGGAGAAAAGAAGCATACAAGTAAATATTTCAGAAGGCATTTAGGTTTGCTGCTTACAGTACAAAGACATGACCACTGCGGTGATGTCCATCTTATGAGCTACCTGAAAACTGTTGTTTTAGCTCCTTGGATGGTGCTATGGATTGCTAGTGCTTTCCCATTTATAGGCATTTTCAAGGCATTTTCTTTTGAAGATGAGAAGATTTTTTTTTTAAAAAAACAAACAAACAGCTGTATCAGAAAAGTCCCAAAGATAAACAGTTCTGGTCTTCTCTAGCAGTAGTTGTGCCTCATTTTTTCACACATTCTCCCTAATATACTAAGGAAGATGGGCTAACACTCTGCCCATCACAGACGCATATGTAAGAGTAATCATCCCAGCAATCACAAGTTCTGGGTGCACACAAATAAATGCTTCTCTTTGTAGGTTTGCTTCATTTGGGTGTCTGATGCTCGAAGGTCCTTGCAATTTACCTGATTAAATGTATCATTATGGCTATGTTATCTCAGTGAATAATGAAAAATGTTGCCACAGCTCATGCTTTACAACATGACTCCTGCACCAGCTATGATTCTGGAGTGCTATGTTTTCTGGCTTTTCTCTGGCACTAATGGTATTGTCTGGCCAGGTAAGCAGATTCCCTGGAGAGGTGGCATAAAATATTCTAAATAAATACTGCAAGGCTGATACTTGGTGAATCAGGATTGCCTGAGAAGGGGGGAGGGAGGCTGAAGAATTAATAACAGCTTTGGTTTCTCTCACCTTTGGTCTCTCACCTTTTCATTAAAGTGTTCATAGATTTATCTACACCCCACATTTGTACCTTCAAAAACAGAGGTCATGTTACGGCATGAACGGCGGGTGGAGGGGCACTGGAGTCAGAAATGAACTAAATGCCCTTGAGAAGAAAGAAAAATGGAGTTTAAAACTAGCTTGAGCCTAGGCAAAATGTTTGGTCTGTGTGCCAACCCCCAATTTACTTTTGCAGATGTTGGGGAGCTGCAAACAAGGGGGTGGGAAAGAGAGGAAGGCTGTGCTAGACCAAGCAACTCTCCAGCAATGCTGCCAGCACCTCACAGGTAGTGACCCTGTCTTGCACACTGAGCAAAATGGCCTGGTGTGCTGCTAACCAGCACACATGCTGGAGCTTATCTACCTCTGGGCTAGTACTAGGATTGCCAGGTTTGTGTTAGAAAATATCTGGAGACTTTGGGGGTGGATCTAGGAGAGGCTGGGGTTTGGTGAGGGGAAAGGAGGGAAGGGGCCTCAGCATGGTACAGTGTCACAAAGTCCACCCTTCAAAGCAGCCATTTGCTCCAGGAGAGCTGATCTCTGCCAGCTGAAGATCAGTTGTAAAAGCAGGACTCTCCAGGCCCCACCTGGAGGCTGGCAATCCTAGTACATAGTCTGGGCTTGACTACTCCAATTCAGGTGCCTTTTTCACTATTCACATAAAGCTGTTCTCTCAGAATAACCTAATTTGTCAGTGGAATTTAAGTCTTCCTGAATTTAATTTGTTCCTGGAGCTTGCTAGGATTCTGTCCCAACCTGGAAATAATGATAATACTCTCGATAGCCAGTCATAGGAATCCAGCTTTGGAGACAAAGCTCAGAGAAAGCTGTGTGTGTGTGTGGGGGGGGGAGTAGTTGTCACACAGCTTTCCCCTTTCCCTTCCCAATTTGTTTCTGTTCTTGGATAGGGGTGTGCATTCGGTTCGGCCGAACCACATAGACCACCGAATCACCTCTGATTCGGAAATATACGGCACCGTATACTTCCGATTCCATTTTCAGGCCATTAAACGGGATCCGTATATGGCTCCCTGTATATTTGCGTATAGATATTCAGAACTATATGGAAGTCAATGGAAAAGGCAGGAAAGGAGCTTCTGCAGCCTCAGGGGAGCTGCTTGCTTCCTTTCCCGCCTTTGGAAGCCTTTTCCCGCCTCTCCCATAGCCTCCCTGGGATCAGGGAGGGAGGGGGACAGGAGCCCCAGCAGCCAATCCAAAGCATGCATTTGCAAAATGCATTGCAAATGCATGCTCTGAAGGGCTTTTGTGTAGCTGATGGCTGGGCTAATCCCCCAGCCATCAGCTACATTGTTGTTCTTTTGTTTACTTGGGTATCCAAGTAAACAGTGTTCTCTGGTCAATCACAGAGCAGTGCTATTTTTTGAAACTGCTCTGTGTAGGGTCAGAGTCTGCCTGGCTGGACTCCATTCCATTGTTGTTGTGTTTTGTGTTGGTGTGAGAGAGAGACTGTGCTGCCCTGTCCCTTGGCCTCAGCTGCTGCTGCTCTCTCTCAGCCTTTCCTGACCTGCCTTGAGAAGAGAAGACGTCTAAGGTAAGACAGTCTTGGGGTTCTTGTTTTTATTTCAGTTAGTAAAAGGACTTTTTAAAACTCAGAGTCCCTTTACCTATCCAGATTTGGGTGGGTGAGTGCTGGGTAGCTTATTTGGGGTTAGGGGGTTCTGCTGGGGGTGGGGTGGGGAGTTTGCCAATTTGCCCATATCTTACTTTAGTGAGAGGACTTTTAAAAGTGCAGTGTCCTTTTACTTTTCTTGATTTGGGTGGCTTGGATTTCTTGGGGTTAGGGTGAAAGTTTTTTTTGGGGGGGGGAGGGGTTGGTAAAGTTCCTGTATTGTTAAAAGTTGTTTTTTACTGTTTTAAAAGATTCTGTGTTTGTTTTGTTGCTGCTGTGTTGTGCTGCTGTTGTTCCTTTTCTCTTCTGGTTCTGGTTCTTGGGGGGGGGGGGTCTGTTTGGCCTAATTGTCATTGTTTAAAAGGCCACTTTTTAACAGTTGAGTTTCTTGGCCTTCTCCTGTTGTCCCTTTTCCTGGTTCTGGTTTTGGGGTGGGGGGGGGAAAGCTAGCACCTGAGTGAGAGACCAAGAACCAGCAGGCTTGTTGTGCTTCACCAGCTCTCCCTATGTTGTTTGGGGCAGGGCTGGAAGCTGGCATCTGTAGATTGTGTGTTCTGTGGCAGGGAAGCTGGCACCTGGGTGAGAGACCCAGAAGCAGCAGGCTTGTTGTGCTTGGCCAGCTCTCCCCGTGTTGTTTGGGGCAGGGCTGGAGAGCTGGCATCTGTAGATTGTGTGTTCTGTGGCAGGGAAGCTGGCACCTGGGTGAGAGACCCCAAAACAGCAGCCTTGTTGTGCTTGGCTAGCTCTCCCTGTGTTGTTTGGGGGCAGGGCTGGGGAGCTGGCATCTGGGTTTGCTGCAGCCAGGTCTCCAGAGCAGACCTTGAGCAGATTGTGTTTTGTGTGGCAGTGACATTGGCAAATGGGTTTATATTGGTTCCAGGCCTGCAGGGTTCATAGAGTAGATAGAGGGATGTAGTGCATTTGGGTCCTATAGAGATTCTCTGGTGTGAAGTTAGGTTTGACTTTGGGTGCCCCAGGAATTGGACCCCCTGGTCCAATTTTTTTTTTGGCCTTGTGGGTTTTGTGTGGGACAGTGCTCTAAAGCTGCACAGCAGTTTGGGGGGACTCTCCTCAAAACCTCCTGCTCCCCAGAGCCACTTTTCCCACGACAATTACAGTGAGGAAGTGGCTCTCACCATTGGGGGCAGTGTTCCTTTTGGGGTGCCCAAAGATGGGTGCAGTCTTTTTGGGCCAGAGGGGTTGCACGCTGGGGAATCCCCTGAAGCTGCCCTGCAGTTTTGGGGTCTCTCCCTCAAACCCCCCTCTGGCCAGAGCCACTTTCCCCACGCAATTATAGTGGAGAAAGTGGCTAATTGGGCTTTCACCATCATTGGTGGCAATGAACCTTTTGGGGAGTCCAAAGACAGGGACCCCCTGGCCCAATCGTTTTGGGACTTGGGGGTTTTATAGGGGAGAGTTCCCTGCGGGTTCCCTGCAGTTTTGGGGGCTCTCCCTCAAACCCCCTGCCTCCCAGTAGCCTCTAATTATGCCCTATGTTGCCATTGATTACAATGGCCCATAGGGTATAATGGTGGGATAGGGGCACCCTCTTTGGGTGCCCCTGGAATGGGACCCCCTGGCCCAAACTTTTTGGGACTTGGGGGGTTTGTAGGGGAGAGTCCCCTGCAAATTTGGGGGATCTCCCTCAACCCCCCTCTCCTCCAGGTGGTTTCCAATATACCCTATTTTGCCATTGATTTCAATGGCCATAGGGTATAATGGGGCCGTATATTCGGAAATAGCTGCGCATCTACCATATATGTGGCTATTCCGAGTATGGTAATAGGAAATACACGGTATTCAGTATTTTTTTGGCCCCGTGTATTTCCAAATCTGTGTAATTCCGTATTTTTTTTTGCACACTCCTATTCTTGGAATTTCTAAAATCCCTCCCCCCCCCTCCAGTTTGCTTCTGTGTGGGCCTGTGGGGTGTCCCTCTGTTTCCCCCCTCTTCTGTGCATTTTTGTAGGAAGGGATTTGCTCTGTGGGCACTGACAGCCCTTCATTTGCAGGTATCAAGGTGGGTTCTGCCACTTTTTAACCTTTCATTTTAATTATTAAAGTTGCATAGGAAGGATAGCACAGTATTCCCCCCCCCCCCCCGAGAAACAGTGGAGACGAGAACAGGGGCCACCTTTATATATCTGCAAAAATAGATCCTTTTGTCCAGTTTCTGTGATATTTGGGTGACTTTAGAATGCAGTCCCAGGACCCTAACAAGATACTTGAAAATCTGGGACTATGAAAAAAAAGTCTTACAAGTTGCATTTGTGTCCCCAAACTGTTGAACTTCTGTACCAGTAGGAGAACCGCAGAATGGACAAAGGGGTAGCATTCCTACTGTTGTTATTTTGGCATTTGCTGAATAGAAGACAGAATAAGGTCCTCACAGAATCCTCCAGTGCAATAGTTTCCCCTTCAGTTGGAGTGGGAGCAACATCTCTTTTTCCAGCTGATGGCTGCCATGAAGTGGCAGCAACCAGGATTTCAGATGTGCCTTTGTGTTCTAATATTTGGCCAGAAAGACAAGGCTGTTGCAGTTAAGCACTTCTTTTATTGGGAAAGTGGACAAAATTATTACTCTCAGCTACACGTCAAGCACCAAAATGTGTAAAAACCACCACTCCCCTTCCCCCAATTCCTTATTTTCTTATTTCTGAGTTGCTGTCAAAACTGCTGGCCTTGTGCTTCAGGGGAGTCCAAAATCCAAGTGGGATGCTGGGTTTGATTAAAAACAACTTTCTGGCTTAGAGGTTATGCCAATATCCTGGTGGGATTTTATGCCATAAATCTCAGCAGTTAGTAGTTTCACACAGAGGCAGAAAGGGAGGTATTATATATATTAAAAGTGGCAATTTTACCAACAGTTTATATCTTTTCCTTTACTTTGTAGAGCAGTTTCTCCAGCATTTTTTTAAAAAATAAATGCAGCCTTGCTTATATGGGGAGCCAGGGGAAGGAGTGAGTGAGAAAGATAAGAGCATGAAACAGAGTAGGAAACTAGAAGGAAAAGAAAAACAATGCAAAAGTAAGAAAGGGGGGGACAGAAGAGAAAGAAAGCATGAAATGTAGAGTAAATATAAAGAAAAAAACAATGAACAAAGCAAGCCAAGAAGGCAGGCCACATGAGATGGAGAAAGACGTCAGCACAAACAGCAGTGGCGGTAGGAAATAAACATAGCTGGATACTGATCCTTCCAACTTTTCTCAATACGTAAAGTTCAATGTGTATGGCAACTCTGCGCATCCAAAAATAACCCCCACAGAGTTTATTGGGGCTTATTTCCAAGTAATGTGCAGTGGACACTTACTGGGGCATAAATCCCAAATAACTCTGTGGGGCTTCAGCATAATGAACTCAAAGGACTGGGCTGAATGGCTACAATCTTTGGCACACTCACAACCTGCTCCAAATATTTTCTTGGTACATTGATTTCAACAGTCCTTATTGAACCAGGGATGCTAGCCTCCAAGTAGAACCCGGGGATCCTCTGGAATTATTCACCTTCACATTACAGAAATCAGTTCCCCTGGGGAAAATGGATGCTTTGGAGGGTGGAGTTTGTGACATTGCACATTTATTTATTTAAGATAATTTATATTCTGCCCTTTCCCAGACAGGCTCAGAGTGGATAACAACATTTTAAAAACAGTAAAACAACAACTGAAACCAATAAAAGTAAACAATACAATTTGGCAGCTCAGTTGGGCCCATCATAATATACTGAAAGTCTCAAACATCAGATAGTATGATCAGTATTTCAGCAGAGGTGGTATCACAGCATAGGGCCAGCTGATGGGATAGGGTGCCCACTGCCTCAACCAAATGCCTGGTGGAATAGCTTCATCTTACAGGCCCTACGAAAAGGTAACAATTCAGTAAGGCCCCAGATCTCTGGAGGGAGCTGATTCCACCAGGCTGGGACCAAGGCCAAAAAGGTCCTGGCCCTGTTCGAGGCTAGTCAGATGTCCTTCGGGCCACGGATGGTCAGCAGATGCTGGGTGCCAGATTGTAGTGTTCTCTGGGGCATATATGGGGAAAAGCGATCCTGTAGATATGTTGGTCCTAGGCCATGTAAGGCTTTGAAAGTTAAGACCAAAATCTTGAAACGGATCTGGTACTCAATTGGTAGCCAATGCAGTCTGCACAGCACTGGCTGGATGTGTGCCTGGCTAGGCACTGTTATCAACAGCCATGCTGCTGTATTTTGCACCAGCTGGAATTTCCAGATCAGTCACAAGAGTAAGCCTATGTGGAGCGAGTTACAGTAATCTAACCTGGAAGTGACCATCTCATGGATCACTGTAGCTAGGTCCTGGGGGGATAGGTAGGGCACTAGCTCCCTGGCCTGCTGAAGACGATAAAAGGCAGACTGAGCAACCACTGTGACCTGTGCCTCCATTGAAAGTGAGGCATCCAGTGTCACTCCCAAGCTCTTCACCTTCTGAGCTGGCACTAAAGATGTATCATCCAGGGTTGGGAGCTGGATTCCCAATCCTAATCCCCCCTGGCTCAGGTAAAGGACCTCCATTTTAGCTGGATTAAGATTCAATTGATTTTGCCTCAACCATCCCGCAACAGCTTCTAAGGCCAAGGTCAGATGACCCAGGGCGGAGTCTGGGTGACCGTCCATCAACAGATAGAGCTGGGTGTCACACGCACATTGATGACAACCCAGCCCAAAACCTCAGGCAATCTGGGCAAGGGGCTGCATGTAGATGTTAAACATTATTGGTAAGAGAATAGCTCCCTGAGGTACACTGCATTCCAGTGGGCGCCACATGGAGGTCTGCTCCCCAAGTGCCACCCTTTGTCCCCAACCAGTGAGACATTAAGGCAATCGCCTGGACTCCAATGTCCAGTGTTGTACCCCACTGATCCTATCCTCCCAGGCTCCATCCCCAGACCTTCAGCAGTCCTCACTACACAGAGGGTACCTGCAATATCCCAGACACCTTCAAGCCTGTTTAACTGCCTCCCAGCCAGGGAATGGTAGGAACGTTGATCTATAAAAGGGCTGAGTGACAAAATAAATAACAAAATAATCACCATCCTCACAAAGTTATAATACCCAGGTTTGGGGGGTGGGTTGGGGGTGGTGGAGTTTGAGTTGGATTGGATTCCAATTTAATTTGTAATGTAACCTTATACAATCTTCTAAACTCTTCGTTGGATTTCTTTAGATAGCAATGCAATTGTATTTAGTGGGTAAATTCAATTTCAGTGAGACTTGCTTCTAAGTAAAGATGAGTTGTACTGTTGATAAGGGTGCCATCTATGGTTTGGAAAATTCCTGGAGATTTGGGCTTGGTGCTGGAGGAGAGTGGGAGCAGGAAACTCAGGGGGATGTAATGCCATACAGTCTGCCCTCCAAACATCTCATTTCCTTCAGGGAAATTGACCACTGTAGTCTTAAAGTCAGTAGTAATTCCAGGGATTATGGTTGGCAACCCTAGTTTCTAGGCCAGGGGTAGCCAAATTTCAGAGAGCTCTGAGAGAGAGAGCAGAGAACATAAGAGAAGCCATGTTGGATCAGGCCAACGGCACATCCAGTCCAACACTCTGTGTCACACAGTGGCAAAAAATTTTATATATATACACACTGTGGCCAACAGCCACTGATGGACCTGTGCTCCATATTTTTATCTAAACCCCTCTTGAAGGTGGCTATACTTGTGGCCGCCGCCACCTCCTGTGGCAGTGAATTCCACATGTTAATCACCCTTTGGGTGAAGAAGTACTTCCTTTTATCCATTTTAACCTGTCTGCTCAGCAATTTCATCGAATGCCCACGAGTTCTTGTATTGTGAGAAAGGGAGAAAAGTACTTCTTTCTCTACTTTCTCCATCCCATGCATTATCTTGTAAACCTCTATCATGTCACCCCACAGTCAACGTTTCTCCAAGCTAAAGAGTCCCAAGCGTTTCAACCTTTCTTCATAGGGAAAGTGCTCCAGCCCTTTAATCATTCTAGTTGCCCTTTTCTGGACTTTCTCCAATGCTATAATATTCTTTTTGAAGTGCGGCGACCAGAACTGCACACAGTACTCCAAATGAGACCGCACCAACGATTTATACAGGGACATTATGATACTGGCTGATTTGTTTTCAATTCCCTTCCTAATAATTCCCAGCATGGCGTTGGCCTTTTTTATTGCAAACGCACACTGTCTTGACATTTTCAGTGAGTTATCTACCACGACCCCAAGATCTCTCTCTTCGTCAGTCTCTGCCAGTTCACACCCCATCAACTTGTAGAGAGAAGCTCTGAGATAGAGCAGAGAATAACTGATATAAGGGTGAGCAGCTGGGGAAGTTGCTGAGAATTTCTGAATTTGTGTGACTGCTGAAAATTCTGAGTTTGTGGTTGCTGGGGAACTTCTGTTTGTTTGATTGAGTGGGCTGAAGGTGAAAGTGATTGAAGGTGATTGTTGCTGATTGATTAGGAGTGGCTGTGTTCCCCACCCTCTTTGCATTATTAAGCTGCATCTTGCCAGAGAGCTAAAGGGCTCTTGGCTTGTGGATCTTTGCCTGGGGGCTCTGTAAGGACCAGGAACCCAGATCCCTAATTTCCTTGTGTTCCCAATAAGGTAAGTTGACCTCCAGAAGGGGAGCCACATAAACAAACAGGATTTAAAAGGGGACTGTATATATATATTTTAAAAAAGCTATCATGAAGGTAGAATGCCAGCAGGGGGGTGGGGGCTTTCCAGTGTTTTGCACTGTGTCACATGTATGACTATCTGCCCACAGGACAGAAGTCTTGGGTGTGTGCTTGATGCAAGGAGCTCCTGGTCCTCAGGGAACGAGTTCGTACCCTTGAGGCCGAGGTGACTGACCTGGAGAAGCAGAGACAGTCAGTTAGGCACTCAGGGAAGACTCTCAGGGACATATTAGATGAGCCCCGCTCTGAACGTGGCAGCCCCATTGCTGCCAGGGAGCATGAGGGTCGAGAGGGAACAGGGCACCAGGCTGAGGAAAAGGGAAATGCGCCCTCAAAAGGGACCTCTTCTTCAGTTGGTGAGCGGGTATCCTTTTGCACCAAGGAACCATCCTTGGGCAGGGAGAGGAGGGGGGGTCTTGGTAGTTGGTGATTCGATCCTTAGGCAAGCAGACAGCTGGGTGGCAAAACCGCCTGCTGACCGTATGGTGTCTTGCCTGCCTGGTGCGAAGGTAACAGACGTTACGCGTGTAAGTAGATAGGCTGATAGACAATGCTGGGGAGGAGCCAGTGGTCGTGGTGCATGTTGGCACCAACAATGTAGGGAAATGCAGTCGTGAGGTCCTGGAGGAAAAATTTAGGCTGCTAGGCAGGAGACTTAAGGCCAGGACCTCCAAGGTAGTTTCTCAGAAGTGCTACCTGTTCCACGTGCAGGGCAGGAGAGACAGGCACACATCAGAAGTCTTAATGTGTGGATGAGACGATGGTGTAAGGAGGAAGGGTTTAAGTTTGTTAGGCACTGGGATGCTTTCTGGAACAAGCAGAAGCTGTACAAAAGAGGCGGTCTCCATTTGTCCCCAGATGGAATCAGGCTGGTGGTGCTTAAAATAAAAAAGGTGGCAGAGCAGTTTTTAAACTAAATCTTGGGGGAAAACCGACATGAGATGAAATGTCTCTGGTTCGGGAGGACTCATCTCATAGAGATGAAGGGTTAGCTGCTACTTTTCTACCGGGTAATGGATAAGAGTTGTCCACTGAGATGGTGATGGTGCCAAAGTCTTGAGGCGACAGGAAGAAGGTTGCGGGCCTAGCTTGCCTGGGAAATTATAGATGTTTGTATGCAAATGCTAGAAGTGTTCAAAGTAAAATTGGTGATTTGGAATGTTTAGTATTGGGAGAAAACATAGACATTGTGGGAATTTCAGAAACTTGGTGGAATGAGGAGAATCAGTGGGACACGGTGATTCCTGTATATAAGTTATATCGGAAGGATAGGGAGGGAAGGGTTGGAGGTTGGGTGGCTCTGTATGTCAGAGAGGGTATACGGTCCAGTAAGACTGAGGTCAGAGAATTAGATTCCCTTCTAGAAATGCTTTGGGTGGAAATAGGGGGCCCAAAAGGAAATTTAACTATGAGAGTTTATGATCGCCCACCAAATCAAAAGATAGAAGACAATTATAATATGATGGAAGGATTAAAGATAGTGGCTAAATGTAAAAACTGTGTCATAATAGGTGATTTTAACTACCCGCAGATTGATTGGGTCAATATGTGTTCTAGTCGAGAGAAAGAGACTGAGTTTCTTGATGCTCTCAATGACTGTGCTATGGAGCAGATGGTCTCAGAACCTACCAGGGGTGGGGCGATCCTGGATTTGGTCCTAAATAATGCCCAAGACATGGTGAGAGATGTAAAAGTGATCGCACCACTTGGGAGCAGTGACCATAACGTTATTGATTTCACCATTTGCATAAATAGAGAGTTGCCCCAAAAGACCAGCACAACCACGTTTAACTTTAAAAGGGGTGAATTCTCTGAGATGAGGCAGCATGTGAAGTGGAAACTGAAAGGAAAGGTAAATACAGTCAAAACCCTTGGGGAAGCTTGGAGGCTATTTAAAACTACAATCCTAGAAGCTCAGATAAAATATATACTACAAGTTAGGAAAGGCACAAACAGATATAAGAAAAGGCCTGCATGGTTAACTAACAAAGTAATGAAAGCTGTAAAAGGTAAGAAGGACTCCTTTAAGTGGTGGGAAGCTAGTCCAAGTTAGATTAATAAAAGGGAACACTGGCTGTGGCAAATCAAATGCAAGACTGTGATCAGGCAGGTAAAAAGGGACTATGAGGAGCATATGGCAAAAACCATAAAGACCAACAATAAAAATTTCTTCAAATATATTAGAAGCAGGAAACCAGCCAGGGAGGCAGTGGGGCCCTTGGATGACCAAGGGGTAAAAGGATTACTGAAGGAGGACAGGGAAATGGCTGAGAAGCTGAATGAATTTTTTTGCCTCCGTCTTCACTGTGGAGGATGAGAACTTTTTGCCCGCCCCAGAACCACTAATTTTGAAAAGGGTGTTGAAAGACCTGAGTCAGATTAAGTTGACAAGAGAGGAGGTCCTACAACTGATAGACAAATTAAAAACTAATAAGTCACCAGGTCCGGATGGCATACATCCGAGAGTTCTGAAAGTTGAACTTGTGGATCTTTTGACAAAAATATGTAATCTTTCATTGAAATCTGCCTCCGTTCCTGAGGACTGGAAGGTAGCAAATATCACCCCCATCTTTAAAAAGGGTTCCAGAGGAGATCTGGGAAATTACAGGCCAGTCAGTCTGACTTCAATACCGGGAAAGTTGGTAGAAACCATTATCAAGGACAGAATGAGTAGGCACATTGATGAACACGGGTTATTGAGGAAGACTCAGCATGGGTTCTGTAAGGGAAGATCTTGCCTCACTAACCTGTTACAGTTCTTTGAAGGGGTGAACATACATGTGGACAAAGGAGACCCAATAGATGTTGTTTACCTTGACTTCCAGAAAGCTTTTGATAAAGTTCCTCATCAAAGGCTCCTTAGAAAGCTCGAGAGTCATGGAGTAAACTTGTTCATAAATGATTTGTGTTGGGAGTGAGCAGTGAAGTGGCCAAGTTTGCAGATGACACTAAATTGTTGAGGGTTGTGAGAACCAGAGAAGATTGTGTGGCACTCCAAAGGATCTGTTGAGGCTGGGTGAATGGGCGTCAACGTGGCAGATGAGGTTCAATGTGGCCAAGTGCAAAGTAATGCACCTTGGGGCCAAGAATCCCAGCTACAAATACAAGTTGATGGGGGTGTGAACTGGCAGAGACTGACCAAGAGAGAGATCTTGGGGTCATGGTAGATAACTCACTGAAAATGTCAAGATAGTGTGCGATTGTAATAAAAAAAAGCCAACGCCATGCTGGGAATTATTAGGAAGGGAAGTGAAAACAAATCAGCCAGTATCATAATGTCCCTGTATAAATCAATGGTGCAGTCTCATTTGGAATACTGTGTGCAATTCTCGTCACCGCACCTCAAAAAGGATATTATAGCATTGGAAAAAGTCCAGAAAAGGGCAACTAGAATGATTAAAGGGTTGAGACACTTTCCCTATGAAGAAAGGTTAAAACGCTTGGGGCTCTTTAGCTTGGAGAAACTTCAACTGCGGGGTGACATAATAGAGGTTTACAAGATAATGCATGGGATGGAGAAAGTAGAGAAAGAAGTACTTTTCTCCCTTTCTCACAATACAAGAACTCGTGGGCATTCAATGAAATTGCTGAGCAGTCAGGTTAAAACGGATAAAAGGAAGTACTTCTTAACCCAAAGGGTGTTTAACATGTGGAATTCACTGCCACAGGATGTGGCGGCAGCTACAAGCATAGACAGCTTCAAGAGGGGGTTAGATAAAAATCTGGAGCAGAGGTCCATCAGTGGCTATTAGCCACAGTGTGTGTGTGTGTGTATATATATAATTGTTTTGGCCACTGTGTGACACTAAGTGTTGGACTGGATGGGCCATTGGCCTGATCCAACATGGCTTCTCTTATGTTCTTAAATTGTGGCCAGAAGCCACATGTGGCTATTTTGCAATATTGCGAGGCTCTTGGAGGTCAAGGGGGAACTTAATGCATGCTTACTCACAAGTAAACATGCTTAGCAATGGGACCTCAGTCAGCCTCTGAGCACTGACCCATAGGTAGGCAACTAATTCCACTGTGTGTGAAGCATGAAAGGAGAGGAAACTAGACAGGCTTGCAAGCTCTTCTCCATCACGGAGGTGCAAGAGCTGAGGGAGAAACTGGAAGGAGGTACAGAATTAAAGAGGGCAGTGCAGGGTTCCCCCTTAGCTTCATAGTTTTTGTAGGAGCTGTATTTACTAACTTGGTGTGAAGGCAAAGAGAGATGCATAATGATTTAAACATATGGTACATGTGTGTTTCCTTCTTCCACTGGTGCCAAAATATAATTCCCTAACCTTTCCCTATGCTGGTCTTAAGGTGACTGTTATTCCCAGCTTTTGTTTTTTGAAAAGTCTCCTTCTAGCATGGTCATTTTGTAAAGCTCATACATATGTATTTTACTTTCCTGTGCAAATAAAGTATTAAGAGTTTTAATAAAGACTTATTGTAATATTTGTTCATGTCTTAAGGCTCTCAAACATTTAACATTTATTTTATGTGGCTCTTACGTTAAGCAAGTTTGGCCACCCCTATTCTAGGCTATCCCTTTAATAAGGATTAAGACATTGATGTAAGATTTAAAAGCTGTTTAGGTTTAAACTGCTACCAAGATATAACCTCATCAAAAATAATGTACATAACTGGTAGGGGAGTGAGCACTGGAAAAAGCTTGTCCTAAATCCCCCCTCCAAAAAATCCCCTGCAGGGATCCAAACATTAACTGCAGGACAGAGATTTGGATCAAGAAAGTGACATGGCAGAAAGGGTTAAATGATGCCCTCCCCCATGCCATTTCCTTAAGCTACTTCATGCATGATCTCATCTTGAATATCTCCTGCATTCTTGCCCAGTTTTGCCCTAATTTCCATGAAACGAGGATGCCATCAATCCACTTTATGACTTTTTCCCCAAGTAAGGAATTGCTATGGTCCTGGAACTGATCTGTCTTGGAATTAAAAGCAGGATGCAAAGAAAATCTAATACTTGATTTCACTTGTTCTTAAATATTGTTTGAGAATTCTTGGATCAATTTTTTTTTTAGACAAAGAGCAGAAATCAGCAAACACCCAGCTCTGAAACAACATCTCAGCACAGCAGGAATCCTACCATCCCAGCTTTCCACACATCCCTGTCTAAACTCCCACATCTTCCTCTTAATATTTGCCTTCTGGGCTCTTGCTGAGTAGAAAGTCTTGGTTCCCACAGAGGTAAGAGCATGACTGTCAGGAGGCTGGAGACAGATAGGATCACAGTGGGGAGTTCTACAATTTGTCTGTTGTTGGCCTGTTTGCAGTTCCACTGCTCACACTCACTAATCTGTTCTGGCAGGTAAAAGCTAATATATAAACTCTCCCATGTCAGGCTGTCATGCATTTGAGCACAGCCAGCCAATAAGTGAAAAGAAGGGACTCTGACACTCTAGGATTCTGCTTACACTGGAAATTATAACTAACCAAAAATGATATTGGGACAATGGACTACTAATTAAACTTAAAACACCAGTGCTCCTATTTTCTGCTTTGCCCCCCAAATAATATCCATTCTACCCCCTCAGGTCTCTGCATGTGTCAGTGAGTTGCAAGTTTTCTTTAAGAGATACATCAGATATACATATGATGCTGAAGAGAAGAACGTGCTGCTGAGTTGCAACCAACTCATGGTGATCCCAACCATGGGGCATTCTGGGCAAGAGATGAGGAGGCAAGAGACAAGTCACTGTCTTCTACTGCATAGCAACGCCAGTTGTCTTTGGTGGACTCCCATGGTTAGGGGACCAAGTCCTATGGAAAAAGGTTGAAGGAACTGGGTATGCTTAGCCTGGAGAGGAGGTGAGTGAGAGGTTATATGATCACCATTTTCAAGCACTTGAAGGACTGTCATATAGAGGATGGTGTAAAATTGCTTTCTGTTGTCCCAGAAGCTAGAACCAGAACCATTGGGCTGAAATTAAATCAGAAGAGTTTCCATCTCAACATTAAGAAGAATTTCCTGACAGAGCAGTTCCTCAGTGGAACAAGCTTCCTTGGGAGGTGGTGGACTCTCCTTCTTTGGAGGTTTTTAAATGGAGGCTAGATGGCCATCTGACAGCAATGCTGACCCTGTGAATTTAAAAGGGTAAAGGTAGTCCCCTGTGCAAGCACCAGTCATTGCTGACTGTGGGGTGATGTTGTATCACAACATTTTCACGGCAAACTTTTTATGGGGTAGATCCAAGTGGGCAGCCGTGTAGGTCTGAAGCAGTTGAATAAAGCAGGAGTCAAGTGCACCTTTAAGACCAACCAATGGGGTGGTTTGCCATTTTCTTCCCCAGTCATCTACACGTTCTCCCCAGCAAGCTGGGTACTCATTTTACCAACCTTGGGAGGATGGAAGGCTGAGTCAACCTTGAGCTGGCTACCTGAACCCAGCTTTTGCCAGGATCGAACTCAGGTGTGAGCAGAGCTTAGGACTGCAGTACTGCAACTTTACCACTCTGAATTTAGGGGGAGGTATTTGTGAATTTCCTGCATTGTGCAGCGGGTTGGACTAGATGACTCTGGGGGTATCTTCCAACTTTATGATTTTATGATTCCAAGTACTAACCAAACACGGACAACTCTGCTTGGAATTCAAGTTCTGATGAGTTCAGGCTAAGCTGGACTAATCAGGCTGCTACATATAGCACTGCCTTATATTGAATCAGAGCATCAATCCATCAAGGTCCATATTGTCTACTTAGACCAGCAGGAGCTCTCCAGGATCAAGGAATGGTCTTTCACATTACCTACCATTTGATTCTTTTAACTGGAGATGCTGGTGATTGAACCTGGGGCCTTCTGCATGCCAAGCAGATATTGTACTACACACACTAAGAGGGAACACTAATAAGGAGTAGAGGAACACTATTAAAAAGTCTTTAGATTGGCCAGACAGAGGAGAGAGAATGAAAGCAGGCAAAGGTGGTAGTTGTATTGGAACACCTTGGAGGGTTTTTTGTCAAACTTTGATGATCCTCAGTATACCAGTGGAAATGGGCTGCCAGGAAGAGGAGTGTAAACAGATTACATTTCAATGAAGTTGACTCAATTAAGGCTGTAACTCTGTAAATTGTGGGGAGGGTATAAGAATGGAGTTTAGAGTCAATCCCCCAATTGGTAATGTCCTGTTATTGAAAGTTTATTCAATACTGCCTCAGAGTAATAGCATGCTGTCTTGCTTCACAAGTCTGTGGTAGTGAGGGAATATTTTTGTTCTGGAATATTCACCACCATGCATCCTGGTGATTTCTTCCCAAGGGTAGTTATTGATTCAGCAATCACCTCCCATGTTAATATAGCAATTCTCATAATACAAGTTTGCAAAATCTGTGAATCAAAGCATATTGAGTCCATGACTCAGTGGTACAATATCTGCTTGGCATGCAGAAGGCCCCAGGGTTCAGTCACCAGCATCTCCAGTTAAAAGAATCAAATAGAATAATGGGAATTTAGACAGGGATGCATGTCTAAACAGACAGTATCCTATCCATCATCAGTTGACTGCTCCTCAATATTTGACAAGCAGAGGCATTTAACATCTGACTATGGAAGCCCCATTTGGCTATCATGACCAACAGTAGTCTTCCATAAATCCGTTCAACCTGCTTGGTTTTCAGCTAGGACTAGGTGATTGTGCTGACTGCCTTGCTTTGTTACTGTCACCCAATGAGGCATCTCTCCTTTACTCCTGTCCTGATTCTTTACAAAGTATCATTTTTGAACATGTTTTTGGCACTGTTGTGGCACATCTTCTGGGTTCACTTTTCTGCATGTTTGCCTGGTACCACAAACTGCCCCGATGTCTGGACCAAAACCATAGGGTTAACTGAGCTTTGAACACAGATTTATTGCCTTCAGTTGATCCATACAGATGTGTGGTGACATACTCTGTGTTTCCTACATTATGTTCAAAAATAGGTGGCTGTTTTGCAGATCTGCTGCAAAAAAAGCAGAACTTTTTGGACAGTTTGATAGTATGGCTGCATACTTATCTCACTGAAACCCTATCAGCAGCAACATTCCAATCTGCAAGCAGCAATCCATTGTTTCATACATTAGATCAAATGTGTTTGGTTTAAACTAGGGAATGAATATTTCCAATAGGAATATGTATGTGTGCACATATGGATTGGCTCTAAAGATTAGGGGAACTGCATGCTTCTCTATCTGCAATGCCACCAGGGTGGGGGGGATGCTCACCCACAGAATAGCTTTGAGCATACTTTGCCCAATTCAACCTGTCAGAAGTATTGCTTGTGTTAAGCAAACTGTGGAAAATGGTTTATGAGCAAATGTTTACCTCAGATTTATCCATGCTTTCTCTCCATCCACCCCACCCCACCCCCCTCCCCAGGCAGAATGCACTTAGTAGTTTATTAGGAAATAGTTTCCCTTTTTGCTGGTACACCACTTAGTATATTCTCCCTGAACCTTAGCGGCACCAGCAGTACTTGGACTGGCTGGAACTAAAGCAGAATATGCTTGCATGGGTCTCTGAACTGTGGAGGAGTTTTGGGACAAATGGCATACTTAGAGCTAGCTTGGTGCAGTGGTTAAGTGTGTGGACTCTTATCTGGGAGAACCGGGTTAGACTCCTCATTCCTCCACAGCCCCTGGAATGGCCTTGGGTCAGTCATAGCTCTAGGTGTCTTTGAAAAAGGGCAGTTTCTGGGAGAGCTCTCTCAACCCACCTGTTGTGGAGAGGAAAGTAAAGGAGCTTGTAAGCCGCTCTGAGACTCTGAGATTCAGAGTGAAGAGCAGGATATAAACCCAATATCTTCTTCTACTACTCGAGGAAGGGAAAGATGGGGAAAGATCTATTCTACCTTTACCCTCTGCAAATTCTTCTGGTGGATCCAACCCATTTATTTTGGAAACTGGATGTACACATTGTGAAATAAAAGAACAATACCCCCCAGTCATATGACATTTTAAGAATAACAGATCTAAAGTAAATTTATTACATTGTAGTATGAGTCCATACAGTCCATCAGCTATTGGAGAGAACTCCAGACTGGAGTACTGCAGCATGAGCAGCAGACTTCCTAGTGTCAGTAGAGGAAAGAGGAATCTGCCTTTTCCAGGTCTCCAGCTAACAGGAGCTGCTCAGCAGATAGGCACTCTTGTGTGCTTTGAAAGGCAATAGTATTACTTTGCTCATCCTTACTGATATCCAGAAAGACACCCCTGTACTGATTCCCAAGCCATGCACCCCTGGAATGTGATATTGCAATGTAACCCTAGAATATTAATATGACACAGCAACGCCCATTTGAATTGGAATGGTCTTTCTTGCACATAAGGAAGAAAAATCCAATTCTTTCTAGGCCTCAGGCAGGCTGGAATGATGTCAAGTCTGATTCACAGGCTGGACAGACATAGTGGCCAATGCTGAAAGCTTAAGAAGCATCCGTCTTTCTGCTCCTGGAAATGAAGAATTCCAGGCCCAGAGAGGGACATATGGTGGGCAGAGCCGTAAAAGTTCCTTCACTCTTTTGGCAACCTTTTAAGTCCTGTTATCAAAACATAAAGAAATAAGGGTTACCAGGAACCCTGCAACACAAATAAATGGCTTCTATATATATGTTCTGTTATTCTTCAGGGCAAGACAGCAGAAACACAACGGCTAAGGTTAAGTGGTCATCTTGTTGTGAATGTGTGGTATACCTGTAAACTGCTCTCACATTTTTGCCAGGGAACAAAGTTTCTATTTTTCTTTAATTATTGCTAAGGCTATCAAAGTCAACCAATCTCTTGAACACTTGATGGATGCCTATCCATGTTTGACACTAAGAGAGAAATCTATCACTTTTGGGGAGCTTCAAAGGAATCATTTTGGAAAAACAGGGCCATAAAAAGTCATTTGGCCAGTGTAATTAAAATTCCTCCATTGGGGTATGGATCTATGACACAATGATCTCTGATTGGATATTCCACATATGACACCCCAATTTTCCATTGGTGTGACACTCTGCTTCCTCATTGGGTACCTGAATTGCTTGATGTGACGTAATTTACCCTAGAAAACAGGCAACCCCACCTGTCAGGTTAGAGAAGAGAAAAACAGAAAAAAACCAGAGTCGGAAAGAAAAGGGAATTCTTCCATCCTCTTGTGAGGAAAAAACCCCTTACAGAACATCATGATTACCAGTTTGGTTGCCAGAGCACCTGGAGAAGTGACTCACACACGTCTGGCCAGAGAGTGTGGGTAAACCTATCCAGGGGCAAAAGGGACTTATGCAGTACTAGCAGCCATAACGCTACAAGGGCACTCTAGACCGGTACAAGAGTGCCCACCAGGAGAACGGATGGTTTCCCGTTGTTCCGTATGACGTCCATCTCAGCCATGGAGCAGAAGAGACTGCGCCGCCAGGAGCTATCCAAGTGAACGGTTTTAAAGTTCTGACCATGGAATCCACCATGGAGGGCTAACACCACACGCAGCCATCTTCCTACCAGGCTTGACTCCATTCCAGCTAAGCGGATGGCTCATGTACACACCAGATGTCACCTATGCCTGCAAGCAACCTACCCACCCCAGGAGTGGTTAATCGTCCAACCGCCACTTTCTTTAATGGAACTCTAGACAAAGACTGGTGCCCAGAAGAAGACAGAAGAAGAGGAAGACCATCTTCAGCCAGAGCCAAGTTCCTTTGTACAAACTGGGTGTTACTTAGGCCATGATTTGACTCTCTATTGTCACCCTTTTTAGATAAGTCCATTAGTATTAAGTATCTCCCCACCCAAGTAACCTCTCTATTCTTCTTCCCAACTGTCATTTTTGGAGCCTCCCCCTGGTCCATTTCAACCTGAAAGTTCACTCAGGTATCCAGAATCCAGGCAAGTCCATTGGTCAAGAGCAAGCACCCAATTAGGTGACACCAATGAACTTTCTATTGGTTGTCGCAGTAGTCCAGCCCTTATGGTCACTGTGAAACCTCCTCTTTTTGTGAGGTCATGCACCAGCTGACCCTCTTTCTCCTCCCTCATACCTCCCATCCCCTAAGGGCTCAAGAGAGTCCTTATAATCTGTGGACTAGCTACCCAAAGGTGTGCTTCTAGCAGTATCCCAATTTCTGCTGCATAGATCCATCCCCGATTCTAAGGCCAAGTTTTGGGTCCCTTCTCCCACTTCCTTGCTCGTCGCCATTGGAGCCTTCCTTGAAGACTATGATAGGTAAATATCGCCCTGTTTGTCCACCTATGTGTTCCCCTATCTCTCTATGTTTCCTAGGACTGAATGTGTGTTTTTATGAGTATTTTATCTTGTATGGAAGCCTATATTTTTCTTAATAAATTATAATTGTTTTACTTAATTAGAGACCTTAATATTTTAAGCATTACTTTTCTGGATGTGGAATCCTGTATACACAGGTAAAAAGATCCTGAGTGAGCCAGGTGCCCACCTGACAATTCCCCAACCTCGTTTTGAGGGCATTTTGGCTTACACTCTCCTCCATCCATCCCTTCCTACCCTCACCCCCCCTTCTTCTCAAGAGAAATCTCCGTCCAGAGGCCTTATATTTCCTCTGACTGAGCCTACCCTGCAAGATCTAGGTATTGTATAACCTCCCCCCCCATCCATACTTATTCAGCTAACTATTGTATTTCTCTTGTATGCTTGAAATTGTTTGATAGAGATGTAACTATTTGAAAACCTATACCTATAATAAAATCCATTATTAACCAAAGGATTTTCAGTGGTCTATCTCCATAAACATAGACAGAGATCCCTACTCACCTCACCTCTCGTAGACTCACCATTTTGAGCTAAGAAATATTAATATTCCCCAATAAAAAGTTAGTTGAGGTGTAACATTACACTGCAGTTTTTCATCAAGTTAGACTCAGATGAATAGCTGAGCACATGTTCCTCTCTAAAAGAAAAATGGCCCAAGGCATTTCTTTGGCTTGTACAGAAAAACTGATCGCATACCTGTGCATTATACAACTTTCTGTATCCCTTCAGGAGGGAAAAGCAATTAAACCAAATCACATATATACTTTCAACATCAGACAGAAAAGGACTCCCCATGCATACATGGAGACCACAGCTGTTACAATTTAAGAGACCAGCAATTGTGTTTCAAAGAGAGTATGTAAGTTTTGCCCTTCAACTAAGTTATCAACCAGAATTTACAATTAATCTTTCTCCAATCATAACATCTTTTTGTTGATGTTTACACTGAGGGTTCCTGGAAAATATTAAATTTTAATTCCCCTCCCCCAATAATATGACATACTGAACAGCTAAAGATGAAATCCTTTGCACACTTACTTGGAAGTAAATAACACTGAACATGGAGGAACATGGTTGTAAGATTTCTTCAGGATTGCTAACATTTAAAAAATACATAATAAAATCACACCATAAAAACCATTAAAACCAGCAAAAACACATCATTAAAATTATGAATAGAGCTAAAATACACCTATAAAATGTTTAAAAACTATTAAAACTGGGCAGGAAGGTTAAAAAACAATTGGGCAGAGAGACCCTTGAGGGAATGCCAAATGAAATTTAAAAAGTCTTTCCCTGCTGACAGTAGATGGCAACAGAATGGGGAGGGCAGACAAATTCCCCTGGAGAGAGCATTCTAGAATTTTGATGCCACAGCTGAGAAGTCTCTCCTGGATTAAAAAGGTAAAGGTAGTCCCCTGTGCTAGCACCAGTTGGTTTAGACTCTGGGGTGACGTTGCTTTCATGTTTTCACAGCAGACTTTCTATGGGATGGTTTGCCATTGCCTTCCCCAGTCATCTACACTTTCCCCCCAGCAAGCTGGGTACACATTTTACCAACCTCGGAAGGATGGAAGGCTGAGTCAATCTGGAGCTGGCTACCTGAACCAGCTTCCGCTGGGATCAAACTCAGGTCGTGAGCAGAGGGCTCTGACTGCAGTACTGCAGCTTTACCACTCTGTGCCACGGGGCTCTTAAATCTCTCCTGGATTACCACCCGCTTAATCTTAGAAGGTGGGGGCACCCAAAGTAGGGCCTCAGAAGATGACTGCAGTGTTCAGATAGGGTCATACAGGATAAAAAACAGAAGATCATTCCCACATTCAGTGGAGCGTGTTGACAGCATATAATGTAAAGACTGCATGGACCTTGCCATCATCCCCATTAACAGCTTGAAGTGGCAGGCCAAAATGTCTGGTGTAATTCGGCAGTGGGCCCTGGAAGTACTAAATAAATTAATTAAAAGCACAGTTTCTGCAGTATCCATGTGAAAGTGGTATTTTTTTAAAAAATGTTTTTCCCCTAATAAGGGACTGAAGTGGCTGACAACACTGTTCTCCCCTCCTCCATTTTATCATCAAAATGACAACCTTGTCAGATTAGGTAGAAGGTGGCTGGTCCAAGATTACCCAGAAAGTTTACATGGAAGAGTGGGGATCTGAACATAGCTCTCCAATATCCTAATCTGACACTCTAAGGACTCCACCATATTGGCTTTTTTAAAATATACACTGCTGTTCTCTTTGACCTGTTCTTTATCTTTCCATTCTGGCCCTTTTGCTTCCAGGATAGCACAATACCTTGTCTTGGTACTTATCTTCAACTTACTTGAAATATTTTTTGTTTAAAAACCAAGCTTGATTAGGATACCGGGAACAGAAGGGGAAGTTGACATCTCACCTGGAATATATTTGTTTTTCATCAAAATCACCCCTCAAGCAGTGCAGTACATCTATGTATCACTGACGAGGTAGTCAGGGAAAATAAAAAACATGCTAGATCCCTTACGAAAAAAGAAAAATAGAAGAACACAATTTTTCAAACCAAGTGTGACCAATAGTTTATGCACCTTGGTATAGTTTATTCAGCTTGCTAAAATTCATGACAGATGACGTACAGCACACATGGATTAGTACTGCTTGGCTCATATCTTGGCATCAGCTGGGCTGTGATCCTAAACATATCAATTTGAATGTCAGTCTCATCAATTTCAGTGAAAATATAACTGTAATCACAAATATGGTAAGAGTTAGGCTTTCAGTTTTCATTCTCCTTTTCCTACTTTTTATTGGGTATATGCCATGACAGCTGTTATATTTGAATCTGTCATTCAAATCCTGATTTGCTTTCTCAAATGCTTGTTTCAGCACTTCTGCATTCCCCAGAGACCTTGTTGGTACCCCATTTAGGATTGTGCCAAGGGTTGTGTGGCAACACAGGCAACAAAGATCAGTTCACTTGTGGAAAAGGGCCACTTTGGAAGGTGGACTTTACGGCATTATACCCCATTGGAGATCCTGACCTCCCCAAACTCAACCCCCAAAATCTCCAAGTATTTCCCAACCTGGAGCTGGCAACCCTACTAGCTAACCATAATTAGTGGCCATTTGGAAGATCTCACTCACTGTAGTTTTCCGTGTCATCTGACTCAAACTTGATAACTCATTATTTTAAAAAGGAGTTGAATTTCCTTTTCACATCAGAAGCAAGCTTTTTAAATTACTCTCTCTGCTGCTTCATGCTATTATTCCCTGATCTCTGCCATCAGGCAGAATGGCACATGGTAAGTATGGTTAGTTCTAATTCACCGTAATTGTTACTGTAAGGACCATTTTCTTATTAAACATTTATAAATAGCGCTTGGTTTCTTGATTTACTAATATTGTGGATTGGGGGGGGAGCCAAATTTAAGCAAAGTGTTTTTTCCCCCCTGCTTTCAGCATTTCAGTTTAATTCAGCATTTGTGAACTGATGGCATGGAAAGAAAACTGTACTCCAATTGGAACCAGGCTGTCATCAACACCCTCCCTTGCAAAAAAAACACCATTTGAGACTTGTCAGGGAGTGCCAGCCTCACTTTCCTACATTCCAGAAACAAACGGATGTTGGGAGGGGGTGGGGGAGAGAAACACACTGAAATGTGTTCACATAAGATAAATTATTTATCTTGGATTTATGGGTTTCATTGTCAACTTAACTCTCAAATACATTGGCATATTTTACACACTGACAGACTGCTTCAAACTAAAGAGGCTGGCTTTTCCTTTTCCACCCCCCCCCATCCCTTCTGTAAACATTTACCTTAACAGGATGGAAATGAAATGGAAGAACAGCAGTAGAATTAAATTCTAATGGTTAACCAAAGAGATGTGCTTCTTCCCAAGGAAATCCCTTTGCTTCACGGAGTCAGGCTGCTTATTATTATTTAACCAGTCGTAATATAATAGGAATAAGAAGTGCCCTAGTGGATCAAGCCAAGCCCTCCCCCACCCGTAATCTGATATACACAGGTGCACTAATTTTGCACATGGAGGTTTCATTTAGTTATCACAGCTTTATTAACTTCTTGTATAATTTTTCTGAGTTAATAAAACAAAACCAAATTTCTCAGGTCTACTGTTTCTAGCTTCCCTAATCCACCTAGATATGCCTCTTCTCCTTACTGTACATTCCTTGGCATACCAGATCCAGATGTCTAATGACTCTCTATAATTTCTAGAAGAACATATAATGGACACAAGTGGTCTCAAGCAGTTCAGTACTTTCTGATATATTTCTGCTCTAATACTTTAACTGTTTATTGCTTTGTTTTTTAGATTTAGCATGGCTTCATCTAGAAGCAATTGTCTAATTTGCAAGTGCTACTTCATGGATGCCTTAAGCCTAACCACTATTTGTACACCTCCTTTATGAAGTTGTCCTGACTTTTTAAAGTGTGCTGGCTATCACTACACTTATGAACAGACTAGGAATAAGGCCTGTTGTGAGAATAAATACAACTGGCTCTAGAAAGAGGCTGTGGATGAGTGCCCCAGCCTTGGGCACTCAGTGTCAGTTTGCTGTGGCATCATAGCATGATGATGATTGCACATACACTGAAGCTCAGCATTCCTTTCATCTGCGGTACATTGTTGCCACCTTTTCCTGACATATTTGGCCTTGCTTGTGGTGTGATCTGTCTTTTTTGGCCTGGCGTGATTGTGTTATGGTATATCATAGACTAGAGAATGCACTTCAAGGTAGCCATTTTCTATAGGGGAAGTGATCTGACTCACCCAGACAGTGCTGCCGGGCCTAGGGTAGTCAACCTCCAAGTGGAGCCTGAAGATATCCTAGTATAACAACTAAACACTATACAACAGATCTCTCTCCTCCTGGAGAAAATAACTGCTTTGGAGGGTAAACTATATGGCATTGAATTCAGCTGAGGCCTCTCCCTCCCCCAAACTCTGGCTTCCTTAGACTTTCCCACCAACCTGAAACTGGCAACTCTAGTCAGAACTGGCTCCAATGAGTTCTCCCTCAAAGGACAAAACAGACATAGAAAGGGTCTCCCCCCCACACCTTTTACTGACAGAACCAAGCTTGGAATACTATGGTTGCCTAGGAAAAGCCACTGAGGGGGAAAATAAGTCATTTCCGATGGCAGCTTCCCCAGTGTCCTCATCTGTCCTGGAGCTGGAGGGTGGGGTTGCTCTTCATTGAGATTCAGCAACATGTAACTGAGACAATGGAAAGTGAGGTGAATTGTTGGCAACATGGCTTGACTTTTATATAGAGAGAGATGCTACTGACCTAATTCCAAGTCAGCACTGGTCCACCAACGTCTGTTCAGACTGGCAGTGGTTCTCCAGGGTCTCAAAAGTTTTTATATCACTCAGTAGTCGATCCTTTTAACTTTTAAGATCTGCTTCTCCAGCCCTGCTCTCTGTGCTCCTACTTTCAGAGGTGAGATGGGTGGTGACTGGAGGCAGGGCATTTTCTGTTGTGGTACCTTGCCTTTTGAACACCCTCCCCCCCTTGAGGCTGACTTGTTACCTACTTAGCTTCCTTTAGGCATCAGATAAATACATCTTTTTTTACCCATGTTTTTAATTAGGAGTTTTATCTTATTGGCTTTTTATGGTCTGCTTCTGTTTTATGAACAATTTTATGCTGCCTATGGTCAAAGGCCTATGTTTTAATATTATGGTTTTAAACTGTAAGGTGCCTCAAGCAGAACTCTGAAGAGGCAGCACAGAAATATTCTAAATTAATAATCTGGAGATGTTGAGGACTGAACCTAGGACCTTCTGCATGCAAAGAAGATGTTCTGAGTCATGGCACTTCATCTACACTACAACTTGCAGTAAGAGAGAAGCTAGGAGGTAGCTCCAGTAGCAGTAACTATCCAATAACTATCTTGTGCCTGGCTTTTGCCGCTCTTCACATATAGTAATGGAGAGGTCCAACAATATATTTATACATGGACAACATTTACCATGTAGAGAAAGGTGGACATCCCAATGAAAGATTTTGTTGCATACATTCTGGACCCCTCCTACTTTGGATTATAGTCCTGATTCAGTGAAACTGATCAATCTGCACAAGTTTACCAAAAGAAGCTACTCAGCTGAAAAGTTCTGCCTTACTCATTTTCTACATTAGTAGAAAAAAGTAAGAGTCCAATGGCACCTTAAAGACTGACAAAACTAGTGGTAGGGTGTGAGCTTTTGTGAGTCACCGTTCACTTCTTCAAATACAGCTAGAATGAGAGTCCACCTGTCCTATATATTGAAGAGTGGAGTGATTTCAGATGCCAGATGGCATTAGCAGACAATGGACAATTGCAGGTGTGATTGGATTAGGTGTGATAAACAGAGAGGTGGTAGGTATAGAGAAATCAGCATTGGTAATGAGACAGGAAAAGTGGTAATGAGACAGGATTGACTCAGTCCAGGTGGATGCATCATCTTGAGTTTCATTATCAGTTGCAATTCAGTAGTCTCTCTTTCTAATCTACCTTTGAAATTCCTTTTTAAGATAACTGCTATATTTAGGTTAGCAACTGAATGTTCTAGAAGGTTAAAATGTCCTCCCACTGGACAGTTTGGTGTAGTGGTTAAGTGTGCAGGTTCTTATCTGGGAGAATCAGGTTTGATTCCTCAATCCTCCACTTGCACCTGATGGAATGGCCTTGGGTTAGCCATAGCTATCACAGGAGTTGTCCTTGAAAGGGCAGCTGCTGTGAGAGCCCTCTCAGCCCCACCCATCTCACAGGGTGTCTGTTGTGTGGGGAGAAGATATAGGAGAGTGTAAGCCGCTCTGAGTCTCTGATTCAGAGAGAAGGGTGGGGTATAAATCTGCAGTCTTCTGCTTTTTAATGTTCTGATTTCTGATGTCAGACTTATGTCCATTAATTCTTTGATGAAGGGACTGGTCTGTTTGTCCCATGTAGAGATTGGAAGGGCAATGGTGACACATGATGGCATAAGTCTCATTAGAGGAAGAGCAGGAGTAGGAACCTGAAACAACACGGCTGATGTTGCTGGGTCCAATGCTGTGTATTGATAATAAAAAGGTAAAGGTACTCCCATGTGCAAGCACCAGTCATTTCCGACTCTGGGGTCATGTCACTTTCATAATGTTTTCACGGCAGACTTTTTACGGAGTGGTTTATCATTGCCTTCCCCAGTCATCTACACTTTCCTGAACACAGCTTCCGCCGGGATCGAACTCAGGTAGTGAGCAGAGCTTAGGACTGCAGTATTGCAGCTTTACCATTCTGCGTCACGGGGCTCTTCCATATTGATAATACTGACATTCAAAATATGTGATATTTTGTATTTCTGATCCCTATCTTTAAGCATGTGCAATACATATATTATTTGTTGTAACATGTTTAATACATTAGCGTGCACAATTTAAGCAACCCAAGCAAATTGTATTTTTTATACAAGGGCTGCAAAAGGTTTTCTCCTCATTCCTCCCCAGCCAAGAGTATTCATCTTTCTGCCTTTATTGCTGTCTGGAGGCAAGGGCTGCCACATCATAGCTTAAGGAATGAACTCAGAGGTTGTTGTGGTGCTTTGTTCTGAAATAAGAAATCAGACTCTGAAATAAGGGACAATGGGGCAAAACAGAATTGAAGGGAAAACCTATGCATTTTTAGAGATGAGCAATCCTTTCTTCTGAATGAAGCTCTGTGTTCAAATAGTAAATAAAAGTAAACCATCAGGTCAACAAAGCAAAATTCAGCCTGGATTCAGTTTAGTACGCTAGAAAGTCATAGTGCATTTACTTTTATTGGTGTACATCCACCATCAGCATATGAATCCACTGAAAAAGCAGCTTCTTGATGTAAGTGCAGGCACACATTTTGTTCAATCATAACAACAGCATCTGCCTCTCTCTTCTCTAATTCCAATGAATATTCAAGCCTCAGAAACACAGTTAGTCAAAATGTTGTGCATATCCAGTTTCCCCTCTTAGTTAAGTGATAAAAGAGAAATGAGTGCAATCTGAAATTTTGATGCAGGCAGGGGAGGAAAGTGATTTTAAGTCCATTTTTAATCAGAATCTGAATATGACCATACCTTATATTCCCGAGTTGATAATGAAGATTTAAACACCCCAAAGTAGATGTAAACTCAACATGGCATTCAAATACATCATGTTACATCATACCGACACAACTTATCATAAAGAATGCAGTTCACTAGGCTTCCATTGATGTGTGTCAAATGCTTCTCTCTCACACAGGCACAGATTTTGCAGCTTCAGGCAGGGTAAACAGGAGGTGTATTGGGCCTATACTGGGCACTGCCACAAATGGCTGCACTCAACAAACTGTGCAGGCTATCCAACTGCCTGTGCCTGATCAAATACAAACCAGGAAATTTATATGTATGCATGTGGCCATGTCTCTCTGAAAACAATGTGGTGACCCAGGTCTTCCTGACCTGGTTGACCAGCTTGCATTAAGATCTTGGAACTCTATCAACAGTGCTCCTATAATCCATGCTTTTGGACTGGGAATAACTTTGCATGAACCAATTGCTGTGAGCGTCTCCCAGCTTTGGCTCCCTGGCCTGTGCCACATGACATATCATTTGGGGAGTACAATTGGAAGAAGGCATGTGGGAAAGTCTCTGTATCCACAGTTCTCTAAATCCAAACTGTCATTGTTTTTTTTGTCAACTAAAACTGCTTGGTAGAATACATAGTGGATCTGCTCAATTGTAGCACAGAGAATGGGATAGACTAATGCATCATATTTACAGTGCCTTCTCTTCAGTATGGTGACAGGCTGTACTGCAGTTCCAGTCAAGGAAGTACCAGATCCAAACCAAGGAAGATTTCTGTACATTATACATCTCAAGGTCTTGCTGAAGTGGTGAAGCTGTTCAGGCTTTTCTCCAGCCTGAAATATGGGTTTGTGGTAAATGCATTTTCCTCTACACATGCAACAATCCCTTCAAATACAAGAAAGAAAGATTACAGTCTAGCATTTTCCTTGGCATGCTAGTTTTCAATAGGCAGGAATTTAGGACAGAACTCAGTCACCTTTCTTCATAGGGAAAGTGTTTCAACCTTTTAATCATTCTAGTTCCCCTTTTGTGGATTTTTTTCAATGCTGTAATACCTTTTCTGAGGTGTGGTGACCAGAACTGTACATAGTACTCCAAATGAGGCCACGCCATTGATATATACAGAGGCATTATGATATTGGCTGATTTGTTTTCTATTCCCTTCCTAATAATCCCCAGCATAGCGTTGGCCGTTTTAATTGCAGTCGCACACTGTCTCGACATTTTCAGTGAGTTATCTACTATGATTCCAAGATCTCTCTCTGAGTCAGTCTCCACCAGTTTGGACTTTTCTGTATGAAGAAGGATTAAGTCCTCTGATCCCCTATCTGCAGTTTGAAGTGGAGCAGTGGATGCACAGGTTCATGGCCTCAATGATAACTAGGCCTAAATATTTTACTAGGTGAAGTTTTTTGCATCCTAATAACAGGAGAAGCTGCACCTGGCTGAATTTTCTTTTTGGTGCTGGTTCATGCATGCATATTCATAACTTGATAACAGCAGCCATTCCTGTGTGAATGAGCCATCACAGGGTAGATGGGTCAGATGAAGCTTTTAAGTCTTATCCTAGCATTTGTCCATGGGATCAGTTTACACATTCAGCTGCAAGCCACTCAAGCAATCACTGTCTCCACAATGAAGCCCACCACAGATATTTTACTCAGAGATTTTTTTTTCTGCATTTAAATATTAAAAGAAAAGCCTTTTCAATAACTCTATTTGCAGCTGGCTGTCACAAATCTCAAATTTCATTGCTTCCATGACAAATAAAATGTAAGTGACAAAAGACAGTGAGGAGAGAGAGAGAAGAGGAGGAGAAATATACACAGAAAGAGTTAACATTCTGCTAGGATCTAGTAATATGTGCTTCATATATAACTTTCCTCAAATTTTTACAAGCCTCAATCTACTGTCACATTCTGAAACTATTATTGCTGACTGCCAGGATAATTGCGTATTAATATGGGCTTTTGTCCTTGAGAAAACCAGGTTGCCTTCCCTCTGCCATCTCCCAAGTTAGTAGTATCGCTGTTGAAATGCTTTTGGTGCTTTCTCAGGGATACAAAGCCCTGTTCTTAGTGGAAACTTAAACACACACACACACAGATGACCCACCAACCTGGGCTTTGTTCACATGGGCACATTAATTAAATTATTAACTATTGTGAACATTTAACAGGATCTTTTATGGAGGCTGAGCTAGAAAGCAGCAACAACTGACTAGGTGGCTGAATAAATTGGTTAGGTGACGACCCCTACATTACATTTATTTGTTTGTTTGAAATATTTACATGCCTGCCTTCCTCCCAAGTACCTCATGAGGGGGCACAGGGTGGCTGCTTGTTTACCTGTTCCTGCTCTTAGAGATGTTATTTCTCACTTCAACTCTCCAACTCAGGAAAAAATTAGGAAACTCAGGAAAACTAAATCAGGAGATTTGTGCAATTGGGTCTATTTATTTATTTGGGACATTCCTATGCCACCTCTCCAGGGAACCTGCCTGAGGTGGTTTACAAAATAAAAGATATATATTTAAAATATAATAAATGCATAACAATGGACTGAAAATGCTGACAGAATCTTCATGGGGGAGGACAAACTCAGATCAGGTTTGCAGGAAGAGATATTGGGAATTACTCCCCCTCAATTGTTTTTGTTGACTTGAATCCCACAACCGATACATGATTAGCCCAAAATGGGGGGAAAACACACAAAAAAAATCTAAAAGTGCACATGTTCATATATGTACATGTGTAGGGGGTAGAGTTGCAAGTTCCAGGTTGAGAAATATCTGGAGATATTGCTGGTGGAATCTGAGGAAGGTGAGGTTTGGCGAGGGGAGGAGAGGGACTTCAGTGGAGTATAATGCCATAGAGTTCACTTTCCAAAGCAGCCATTTTATCAAGGTGAACTGATCTCTGTTGCCTGGAGATCAGTTGTAATAGTAGGAGATCCCCACCTACCTCCTGGAGGCTGGCAACCCTAGCTGGGACAGGGAGGATTGCCAAACTTCCAGTGGAGCCTGGATGCATTGTTGATGCAAAAGAACAGCTATAGCTTAGTGCAGGGGTCCTCAAACTATGGCCCGCGGGCCAGATGCGGCCCGCTGAGGACGTTTATGTGGCCCGCCGGGTTATGGCAAAATCCGACCGGAAGTGACGTTCGACCTAAACTCGCGTTAGCAACGCACACTTCCGGCACTGGGCTGAGGCGGCAGAGACAGAGTGTGAGGTGATACTGAGGTGAGGTGAGTTCCCAGGCCGGGGTGTGTGGTGTGGGGAAGGGAGAGAGATGCAGAAGACGGAGAACTGACGGCCCGCGGCCTTGTACAGTAATGGCAGTCCGGCCCTCCAACAGTCTGAGGGACAGTGAACTGGCCCCCTATTTAAAAAGTTTGAGGAGCCCTGGCTTAGTGGCTGAGTCTTGCCCCTTCTGTCCAGACAATTCCAGGTTAAATCCTGGGCTTCTCCACTCAAAGTACCAGGCAATACAAAAGACTTCTTCCTGATTTCAAACTTTTTATATGTTTTAGACATGACCTAATCTGGGTTTCAGAACACCTTTTCAATAAAAACAACAGCTTTAGTGAATATATATTTGAACTATCTTGATGAATGGCTTGCTGGCTCTTTGTCTTTTACAGCAATGAAGAGCAAAATGCCTTCCTCTGTCTGCAACAAAATGAAAATGACGCAAAGAGAACTGCAGAGTACCATAAAACTAAAACAAACTTTCAGCCATAAGACTTGACTGTTGTAATAATATAAGCTCTGGAAACAGTCAAAACATGTCTAGGGGGTTGAATAAGCCACAAGATCTATATCCAAACGTGCTTGCTAACAGTTCTGAAAAAGATCACAAGAATTTAGTATACATATCAGTTTATGTGACATTTATAAACAGAAGCTCAATAATCTGGACAGCTTTGTTTCACTGGTAGAAGATTTCTACTAATTCCCTAGTGAGAGCTTATTCCAGAGAGCTTATGCATTTTATTGAATGTACTCTTCTCCATGCAGATCAATAGCTCATTGCTGCATACGAAACTTTTTAAATTATTAAATTATCCACAGTAAAGCCAGGGTATCCTCAAGTATTGTGCACAATATTTTACTTCTTGAGTAAATTGAGACAGAAACCACAGGTTCTTTTTCTTCTTTTTTAAAGAATCATTTTACAAAATAGCTTGAATTTTTCTGTACTGGCTTCTCATATTTCTATGCTACCAAAGTCTACCTTACTGATCACCATTTGTTGAAAAATAAGAATGTACCCTACATTCACTTAATTGGCAATGAGATGAAAAACAGAAAGATCAGTAAGAAGTACTTTATTTAAAAGATTTAAGGGCATCTCATTGTGATTTTTAGCATAACAGCAGCCCATTTTGCCAGCTAACAGCAGGTGGAGTCAGGATTGTACCTATTTTATTTTTAATGTTTACATTCTGAGGTGGCTGTTATAATAAATATTAGGAGGGAGGGAGGAGAGAATAAGAGAGCCAGTGTATAAAACAAGCAATTTAAGCAACCATATACAACAAAAATAGACAGGATCATTCATATAATAAAACACAGCAGTAAAAATCTACAACTAGTTGTATTAAAAATGGAGCAATAAAACCAGGGATGGGAAGAGCTAAATATTAATGAGTGGGATGTGCACATATACAAAATCAGCAAAGTGCAAAAGATTTTTTTAAAATCCTGGCACCTACACTTCGCATGTTTACTTAGGAGGGCAGTTTATAAATTAACAACTTCTTGTTGTTACTACTAGTACTACTACTACAGCAACAACACATGGAAAGGAAAGGTCCCCTGTGCAAGCACCAGTCATTTCTGACTCTGGGGTGCTGTTGCTTTCACAACGTTTTCATGACAGACTTTTTACAGGGTGGTTTGCCATTGCCTCCCCCAGTCATCTACACTCCCCCCACCCCCCAGCAAGCTGGGTACTCATTTTACTGACCTTGGAAGGATGGAAGGCTGAGTCAACATCAAGCCGGCTACTTGAAAACCCAGCTTCTGCCAGGGATTGAACTCAGGTCGTGAGCAGAGCTTAGGACTGCAGTACTGCAGCTTTAACACTGCGCCACGGGGCTCCCTACTACAACACAAAGCAACTGGCAAACTGAGAGAGACCTAGCAACTAACTCTTAGTCTACACATTTACATGCTAAGCCATATTTATTTGTTAAAAATATAAACTATTATTTCTACCTGAAAAGAAGTTTTATCCAGAAATGCCTACAGTTTTTCTGCCACCACCTGCACAATTACCATGCCCCCAAACAGGATACTGGACAGTGGTTGATGATTGCCATCATCCCTCTGACTCAAAGATGGCTTCTTAAGAAGAGATCTAATCGCAGTTTTGAAGCTGTGAAGGAAATAGTCCTTACAAGAGGAACACATTATTAATCTTCCCCAAGAGGTTTTCACCTCCTGACATGATTTTAATGGCTAGGATAGGCAAGGATCTGTAACCACAAGCATTCTGTCAACATCAGACAGGGAAACCAATCTGAAACTTTCCCTAGAACTCTGGTAAGAGGCTTCTGCTGATGCTCCCAGTACAGAGAATCTGCCTTCAAACAGGCATCTGAAGCAGGAAGGAACTTTGTCAGAGCTAATCTCCAAGTCAAGAGTCAAGCCCCAAACAACACCAGTGGGTGAGTTTAAGCTGATACAATCAAAGTGGAAAAGAAAGCCTGCTGTGTAGCATTCACAGCCAAATCACAGGCCTTCAAACAGTTTGATTCAGCATGAGTTTTTTTCCAAGTAGTGCTCAGGCTGTCTCACCAAATTCAATAAAGAACAGAAGCTGGCTTAATTTTTCTTCAAAAAAGAGCAAGAAATGTTTAGCTTCTTGGATTGTGCCAACCAAGCCTCCATGGGAGGATTTCCCCTAATTTGGGGTAGGGCAGGGCACCGACAAAGAGGAGGAGGAAGACTGGAAAGGGAGTTTCTGTCTTGTTGTTCACACCAAAGCAGAAGAATGGTCCCTATGCATGATAGCGTTTTCAGTTTTAAAGGTCCAAGTAGAAATTGACAAAGAGTTTCCCCAAGAAGTGCACAGGAAAAGACAGCTGGATAAAAAGGAAGAACTGTCAGTCATTGCATCAGAAATGCTCTGGAGAAGCTGGCAAGGGACAGGCTGGCATTGGACTACTACCAAATCTGAACTTGCAAAAGCTTTTGGAAAGCAGCAGCTGTTGCAGTAAAGATGTTTTGAAAGGGAAAATGGACAATTGAGGTATGGAGGTTCAATTGCTTGTGGAGAGGGGGGAGAAGAGGGAGTAGCTACACAAGTAGCTGCAGCTGATTGCTCGGTTACAAAAATCCACCTACACTTTTTCAGCCAAATGGTGTGCTTGATACTGCTTCTTCTTCTTAAACTGCATATGCATTGGATCAATGACATGAAAATTTTTAAAACAAATCTAGAACAAAATCCTGAAGCATATGTACTGTTTCCTGAGGACCTCTCCTTCTCTCCCTAGAATTTAATTATGTTCATCTTTCATTTAAGATGCTTCTGCTTTTGTTATACATGTGATCGGAATTGTGTTTAAAATATGGAGTTCTTGCCTGGCTTGTTGGAGCCTGGAAGACTGAGCTTGGGGACTCAGGAACAATGGGCAGCAAGATTCAAATCCCTGCTGTCCTGCTTCAATCATGGGCCCTCTGCTGGTTTGAATGGTCCAACAGCATGCTAGGGTGGGAACCTTATGTGTAGATATAGTTGACCCTGCTGGCCCAGTCTTTAGTGCAGCCCTATATTATGCTGTACCAATAAAAGAGCTATGTTCACTACCACCTCGCCTCTTTATTGCATTGAACCCTCTATATTATAGCTTTCTAATTCAGCAACTGTGTCATCCTTTAGCTTTGGTCTTCCCACGGCAATATTTTTTATCCCTAATTCTGCCCTGTTAATTTAGGGATGCAGGCTAAACACAATGGGTAAGGGAATGGAAGAACCCATCTTGAGAAATGAAAAGGGGTGGTGGACATTGCAACTGCTAGACCCGAAAGAGCGAAAGGGCAGAAATGCTATCAAGGAGCTGTGGTGAGCTGGAGCAACGATATGCATGCTGCAAACCAAGTATTCATGAACACACAAAATGGTACTGATGGCGTGTGTGTGAATGTGAAAGAGGGAATCATAGAACCATAGAGTTGGAAGGGGCCATACAGGCCATCTAGTCCAACCCCCTGCTCAATGCAAGATCAGCCTACAGCATTCCAGACAATTGTTTGTCCAGCGGCTGTTTAAAGACTGCTAATGAGCAGGAGCCCATCACCTCCCTTGGTAGCGGATTCCACTGCTGAACAACTCTTACTCCTAATATCCAGCCAGTACCTTCCCACCCTTAATTAAAACCATTAATGTAAATCCTCTCCACTGCTGCCAACAGGAACAGCTCCCTGCCCTCCTCTAAATAACAGTCCTTCAAATACTTCAAGAGAGCAATCATGTCCTCCTTCAACCTCTTCTACTCCAGACTGAATGTTCCCAAGTTCCCCAGCCTTTCATCAAAGAGCTTGGTCTCCAGACCCCTGATCATCCTTGTTGCTCTCCTCTGCACCTGCTCCATTCTATCCACATCCTTTGGGAAATAAAGACTCTAGAACCGCACACAACACTCCAGGTGCAGCCTTACCAATGCAGTGTACAATTGGACTATAACATCTTGCAATTCGGAAGTTATGCCTCTGCTGAGACATCCCAAGATCACATTAGCCTTTTTTGTTGCTGCATCACACTGACTGCTCATGTTTAACTTACAATCCTTCCGTACTCCAAGATCTTGTTCACACACACTGTTACCAGAAGTGTATTCCCTATCCAGTATGCATGTTCGTCATTTTTATTACCCAAATGTAGAACTCAGCAGTTAGCTTTGTTAAATTGCATTTTGTTCACTTCTGCCCACTTTTCCAGCATGCTCAGATTAGTTGAATTCTATCTCCTAGTGCAGGGGTGGCCAACGGTAGCTCTCCAGATGTTTTTTGCCTACAACTCCCATCAGCCCCAGCAATTGGCCATGCTGGCTGGGGCTGATGGAAGTTGTAAGCAAAAAACATCTGAAGAGCTACCATTGGCCACCCCTGTCCTAGTGTGTTTGTTGCTCTTCCCAATTTGATGTCATCTGCAAATTTAATGAGTAGTCCCTCTACACCCTCCTCCAAATTAGTGATAAATATATTGAAAAGTACTGGGCCAAAAACTGAGCCCTGTGTCCTGTTGAGGTCAAATTTGTGCTAACTTCCCCAGATGACTAAGTTGTCCTTTAGATGCTCCCAGACTGCTTAGCAAGAAATCTGAAATTATAATTTTTGCCCAGTTGATTCTTGTGAGGCATTATGGGATTGCATGCAAGTCTAGTGGCAAGTCAGCATCTGGGGATATGCCCCATCAAACTAAGTGTGAATAAACACATTTAGAATCATACATAAATTACTCATGAACCTTCCCATTGATTCAGGAGGTTTTTAGGGAGCATTAATTATGCATTTTAAAATTGGACAACAACAAAACCTCACAATTCTACAACTTTTTAAAATACCCACAAGGACTCATGAAATTGTGAAATCTGCCTAGTTACTTCTCTAGTACACTGCACATCTTCCTGTAGAGTTGCTGTTACTGTTATATATTTACTATCAGTTAAATAAGCTTGGCATGTGATTTGGGGGGCGGGGGTGGAGAGGGAAGCAACAATGTATGATAGACATTTCAAACAACCAGTGCCATCCTAAGCTGATTGAAGTCAAGGGGCTTAAAAGTGTACGACTTGGCACTGTTTAGATATTATATCAAAAAGAGTCTATTTTGGTTTAGGTGCAGCACAATTTCATTTATTAAAGGGGACTAGGGCACAACCAACACTTTAGAGGAAGTTCTGAAATTTGGATAAATGGGAATGGGATTGCTGTGAGGGCATAGTGATGCAGGGGCCATATAATTATTCAGTGAATTAAGCAGAATCTTCTTCAATTTCTGTGTACACTTTAGATCCTTCTCTTACCACCTGAGGCATTTGCTACAGCCTACAGAATTTGTAGCAAGCGGACAATATAACATAGTTAGTAGGTGCTTGGAGACAAAGAAAAAGCCCAGCAAAAAGAATGAGGAAAGAGGCCAAGAGAAAAGAGAAAGGAAATAGAAGAGAGGAAGGCAAGCAATAAAGGGGAAGTTTACACTAATGTGATGAAGAAAGATAAAGCTTTTGTAGATAAATGAATTGTGGTTCAATACTACATATTGCAGGAAGAGGGAGCTCTTCCCTTGCATGAAAACTCAAGGGCACAGACTGATACCTTGTTAAGAGTTCCTCCTCTGCAAGCGAGTAGATAAAAACCTAGCCCGTTGCTGTATTGGAACTGAGGCTTGTACAGCATTTCCTGATTTGGCTGCTGCCCAGACTTGGCACAGAAACTTCTTCTCATGTCCCCTTCCCTGCAGAGGCTACTAAGCAACAGAAGGGAGGCAGGGGGATGGGGTAGGGGAGCAGCAAAACAGGAGCCCCAAGCTGGAAAGCAAATCCATTTGAAATCATAAAATGCTGTTTGCTTCAAGCATCCAAGGAGGCAAGAGAACAATCACCTCTGAAAGGGGCTCTGAAGGAGAAGGAGGCTTGTTTTGTTTCCATTATTTAATTGGCTGCTACAAGGCAATAATGGGCTTGGCATGAGAGGCTCCTGTGAATAGGAAGGTCCCGCCACACTGGTGGTTGACAATTATATCACAGCTGTGAGGAGTGTGCCTGATGAAGGTAAAGCCCTGCAGAGGATGTTCTTGCACATCTGTCAGGCTCCACTGGCTGCAGGAAGCCATCTGCCAAGAGACCCACCCAGAGAAAGAGGTGAGGGAATTAACCCCTCCTCATAGTGCTGGTTCATCAAACACAATGAAGATATTCCAGGTGAACCACAGCAACAGCCACAGCACAAAGGACAATTAATAAGATACTACCCACTCTCATATGTTTTGCATGTTGTTGCTGATCTACCAAAATAGCAGTTTAGTAGCCAGTGCAGACACTAGGGTATCACCCTGAGCATTACATGCTAGTGATGCCAACTTTCAAAGCCTTTCTGTCTATTCTGCTTCCTTCCTGGTCCTGTTTGCCTGCAGGTAAGAACAGATTCACAAGGCCAACTGTAGGCAGGGTGGTTGAGCATACCAATATCAAGTTTTAGTCTTGATAAATGCCAGGGCTTTTTTTTTGTAGCAAGAACTTCTTTGCGTATTAGGCCACACACCCTTGATGTAGCCATTCTTCCAATAGCTTACAGTAGGTCCTATAATAAAAACTCTGTAAGCTCTTGGACGATTGGTTACATCAGGGGTGTGTGACTTAATATGCAAAGGAGTTCCTGCTACAAAAAAAAGCCATGTGAGTGCCATATGACTGGTTTCCCCTGTCCTAAAACACAAACTTTCTTGTTGTGCCTTTAATTGTAAGCTCTTTGGTTTCTGAACACGTCACCCTCAAGTCTAATGCATGAGATCACCCTCAAGTCTGAGAGGAATCTGTGGCATGAGATTAAAGCTATATCACATTCACACAATCCTTATTTACAAGTAACAGTGAATGCGCATACAATCCATGTACAGTGTCCATTTGAGTTTTCATTATATGTGTGTTGAGTAATTCACATATTATGTTCAGCACATGGACAGCTCAGTGTCTGATTCCCCTTTCTCCAGGTACTGCTCCTTAGTTTCATTTGTAAAGTGAACACAGGGTTGGCCCTTTATTACAGATAAGTGTATGTAGGTATATGTACAGATATTCTGAACAGGGCTTTATTTTCACTGAATTCCATGACATTTCACAGAATTTTTTGGCTCACCCTGAGTTCTGTGTGTGTGTCTGACATTTTCCATGAAACTTACTGGAGGAAACAATGGAGTTGAATTGAGCTGAGCAGGGCTGTACTGGAGGGCTGAGCACAGGGCTCACTGTATAAAGTAGACCCCTGATTGGCTCTCTGGCAGAAGACAGGCTCAAGGAGCATATACTGGCTGTGAGACCTCCTGCAGCTTTGACCTCTCTCCGAATTTACACCACAGAACATTCCCAAATTAAGTCTGACTTTTACACCTCAATAATATTGCACAGGATCAGTCTAGAAAGCTAAGCAATTTAGGGCCAAATCAAACATACACTGACAGAAGTAGAATGGCTGATCCAGGGTAATTTTGCTGGTCTCTGCCACTCGGAGAACTGATTGGGGATTTCTGACAGTGCCCTGTAGGTGAAAGACTCATTCTTGTAATTGCAAGCTCTTTAAAAGCTTCCTATAGCAAAATCTCACCAAGGCAGCAGGTTATGCAGGATGAAAGCAGATCCACCTGTTGCTTCCCTTCCCCCTCCAGGGTTGGCAGACTCATTGCATTGAAACATAAGGGGCTCTGACTGAAATAAAAATTGAGGAAGCTGCAGGGGGCTGACAGGCAGGTGGAAGAAAAAACAGATGTGAAGGCAATGGGGTGTGAGGGCTGTGTTTGACCTGCAATATATCTAACAACAAAAATCAATCTACCAACTGTAGCAATCTATTCTGTCATTCTCCCACTTCCCACCCATGGTCTGCCTCACTGCTGTGCTGGCTTGTTGATGCCTTCACCTTTCTGTCTGTCTGTCTGTCTGTCTCTCCCCCCGCCCCTCCCCCCTCGGCCTCTCTTATCTGCCTCTCCATCCCCTCGCTCTGGGTTCGTCCTACTTTTATCAGTCCCTCCACCCCTCAACAGTATCTTTCCTTCCATCTTTCAATTGTACTGACCTCCCTCTAATATTGATCCATTCCTCCATCTCTTTGCATTGATCTGTTCCTCCTATCCTTCTACCATAGTGGTTTGCTACCCTTGCAGTCAGTCTACAGCGACTATCTAGTTTGTCTGCCTGCCTACGTCCTCTCCCCTCCAGTTCTTCCCCCCACATCAATATGTGTGAGTAATAATGAGCCGCTTGCCCTGTTTTGGGGGCCTCATGAAGCAACGAGCTGCCCTACGCTTGAGATGTGCTCTTGCTTTCTCACCTTGCCAGCTGGGGCCTCGTTTATCTGTGGATGCGGATGCTTTTAGTGTGTATTATTAAGAAGGCTGAGAAACCAATCATCCTGCAAAAGGCAAGGCGGAGAAACTATTAGGAATACAAGGGCTCTTCGCTAATGATTACCTGAGACTTGCCCAGGGCTGGCAGCTGGGAAGTGAGTTGATGATTGCATCCCAAGGCCCCTCAGTGTCTTACATGAGGATTTTTCAAATACTTCCCTGCTTCTGGACTTTTACCGGAAAATAAAACATTAAGTCAATGGCTCAACTAAGACACTTTAAAAATATGCTCAGTAGACCTGGTGAAACTAAAATGCTTCAACAGTCACTCAGGTCTCATCATACCTTCTGTGGTGCTACCACCCCTCCCCATTATTGTTTATTATTATACTGGCCTATTGTATGTTCTTGGCTGCAGGACTTATCTGCGTGAAACATTTTTGAGGAGCCACATCTTCACTGTTTACTTCCTGATGTGCATTTCATCCTTATTATGCACTGGCCTGTAACCTTCAGTATTGAAAACAGAGATGATGAAGTGTATGGGGATAACTGCAGGCAGATGTGGACCAACACAGTCTGCACACTAGCAACACTGATGCAGGGCCCTCCTTTGCTGATAACACATACTACTTCTTGCTGATAATGCATACTGTTTCTCCTGCTTCAAATGATAACAGCCAAAACAAGAGCATAAGATGGGCCCATGCATTGTAAAATTCATTGTTGGGTACAGATGATCATACAACATGTGGTAGTTTACCACATGCAACTATTTGGTATACAAGTCATGTAGTTCCCTCCCCTCCCCCCCACACCTTTCATGTGCATTATGCAGGGAAAGCATATATGATTGGTTCCAACTATATTGTAGCAATATTTACACATGCTCCTGACCACAACAGGGTTGTTCCTCACTCTGTATGTGTGTGTGTGTTTGTGTGTGCGTGCGCACACGTGTGTGCATATGAGAGAGAAAAAGAGAAAATAATCAGGGCCTCTGTATCATTCTTCCAAGTAGCAAGTGAAATTGTATCTCACCTCAGGTATATATATGTGATAAGTGTAAAAAAAAATGTTGTCTGTATCCACCCATTTCCTCTCACAACTAGTGAAGGACAAGCTTGTCTGCACAATTTAGAACTGGGTTTCTGAAAGAGCCAAGGGGTTATACTGGATCCAGCATTGTTGGTGGAGAAGCAGTTTAATACAGCTGCAAAAAATGCTTTCCTCTGTCTAGTCTGCAAGATGACACCCCCCTACCTAAACATGGCCAATCCAGCTATCTGGATCCATGGCACAGTAACATTTAGACTGCTATAGTGCATTCTTTATATGTCTCCCCCTCAGAGTCGATCTGAAGACTCCAGTGGGTACAGAACACCATAGTTAGTCATTATCAGGAACTAGGTGGAACATGTGTATTACGCATTTAAGCTCAATTCAATATACTGAGTGGTTTTTGCCCTTTGTAGTCTTTGTCACTATATCATGCTTTCTGTAATGGCTCACAATTTATGATATGACCTGCATGATGAGGTTAGGAAGGGTTTTTTTGTGTGTGTACAATTACATAACTCAGAAAGGAGCTTAGGTAAAGGAATAGAAACTGAGGACTATATTATTGTGATCTGTCTGGTCTGTATGCTCCTATTATGCATTTTTTTTCATCATTTAATGTGACATGTTTAAATACTTATGCTTTGTTATCAGGTTTGTTTCAGCTGTGTTTCAGATTTTTGGTTGGCTCCAGCTTTCTACAATCTAAGTCCTACTGCACTGTTTATTGGATGCAATTATTGCAAATTATTGCGCTATGCAAATTATTCCAGTCCCCTTTAATGCTTTCTCTCTCTCCTTCCCACTTATCTGTTGTTATTGGGCTGTCACAGTGGAGCCCCCTTTCTCTTTCTGGCACCTTGAATGCTGCAAAAGCAATGTCCTAGAGAGTAGGAACACTGGGAAATGTAGTTTTTCCAGTGCAACATAATTAAACTCATAGTAGATGAACAACTGTTCTGGAAATGTCATGTCCCAGGTCTCTAGGAGACCTCCCTTCTTCCAAAGCCATATCTGTCACCATCAAACACAGTAGTAGGAAGTTGCTAGAGAGGAGTTCAGACAGAGCCAGATCTAGGGGGGAGCAGAAGGGGCGCTTGCCCTGGGCATCGCTGGAGGGGGTATGGAGTCCATTGTATTCTATGGGTCCATAAGATAGAATGGGCCCATAAAGGGGTGTAATTTTTTAATTTTGTTCCCCTTCAAAAACATGTAGATCCAGTCCTGAATTCAGACTATGATCTGAATTTGAGAAGAATTCTAAGGGCTGTAAGGTTTCCCTGATGATTGCAGAATCAGCATTAAGAGCCACTGCAGTTCATTCAGCAATCCTATGCACAGCTACATAGATATAAGTCCCATTTAATATAGTGGGGCTTAATTCTGAGTACAGCTGCATACGATTGTGCTGCAAGTAAGGTAAATACAATTTTTGGCAGCCGCACTGCTCTCAATATAAAGTGTATCTAAATACCCATTTTATTTGCCAGGCCTATAGCTATTTGGGCAAACCTCTCTGTATCTAATTTTACAAAACCTCAATTTCTGTACTAGTACACCACAATACTTAGAACAGCTTCAAAGTATCTTTGACTTTTCTTGTACATCAGCTGCGCTAATTTACATTTTCTGTGATGACAATGACCTAAACTCCCACTGGGAGCTCAGGAGTTAACATTTCAGCATGACTAGGTAACTGCTTAGAGATTAAGCTTTCAAAGCAGCTTTGAATTCTCCTGTTAAAATTTGCTTGAAATATCATGACAAGCTTTATTTATCTTATTAAGTACACTACATTAACCTTGCAAATATGGTAATGTGGACAAAAGTGCTTTCTTGACAAATTTCTAGAATAGGAAATTAACTACATTCATTAAAGTATCCTTAATTATTAGTGATTCCTAGAAATGCTCCGAAAAATAAACACTTCCCTATGCTGGGACAAAAGGAAGCTGAGGCATATCCTAACACTTCTGTATGGAAGGCTTTGGCTGCTACTGTAGCAAAGCAATGCATTCACATTCCAAAACACATCCAGTGAAAGTGCATGCCTCCACCTGGATCATGAAGTAGATGGTTGAATAGCAGTAGATTACAAATGGGGCTAACCAAAAGACAATGTGCATGAACATAGAACAACAGTTCTAGGGCATAAGCCATAATAATAATAATAATAATAATAATAATAATAATAATAATAATAATAATAATAATAATAATAATAATAATAATAATAATTTTTTATTTGTATCCCGCCCTCCCCGCCGAGGCAGGCTCAGGGCAGCTCACAGACATCATAGCTGTGACAGTCTGAATAGAAAATTATGTTGGCCTCTGGATTTTTTAAATTCAGGGCTGATCTTAAGGACATGAGAAGCCCACCCATGCTTAGCCCCTTTAGGAGATTCCACAGTTAGGGTTGCCAGCTGACCAGTTTCTTGATGATATGAGAAGCATTTCTCCCTTTTGGACCATTGACATATGAGGACTTTCCCTTAAACGGTAAAGAATAGGAGAAATAGGCTGCATCTCTCTCTCTCTCTGTTATGTATTCCTTCCTTCATGTCTTGAATAACTTGAGGTAAGATCTGAGGGGAAGGTGATGGGCTGTGCCTCCGTGGAAAAGCCCCTGCTTTGCATGCAGAAAGTGCCAGGTTCAGTTCCCAGCATCTCCAGTTAAAAGGCCCAGGTCCAGGTGATGTGAAAGACTTCAGCCTGTGACCTTGGAGAGTTGTTTGCCTACTTCTCAAACTTCCTTGCCAACTTTCTCCCAGTTCTCCTGTCTATATTAAACTGTTCTCTGCTAAGTCTGAATTCCAAAATTGACAGTATCTGCCTCTTTTCAGCTAGGGCCAAAATCAGAATGTCAATACTCAACTCAGACAAGGCAGAAAACTGACTCTCTCCTCAGCATGCAGCTCTCAAGTCTTTCTCTGTTTAGCAGATGCTAACCAATCAGATTGCTTGGAGCAGCCTGTCACTCAAGGCCCTCTATTTCTGTGAAGAATTAACCCTTCACAGTCCTTTATCTTTTTAACTTTTTAAGAAAAGTTACCTGGATTACTCAAATTCCAGTGAGTTCTCCTTTATAAAAGGTGATCGTGGTATTTAATCCCCATTGAATTGCCCTCTTTACTGCCTAATTCTGAAATCACCTGCAGTAAAAATAGGATCCTATTTTACATGCTGGGGGTGGGGAGCCCTCAACTTAGGGTAGCCAATCTCCAGATGGGACCTGAAGATCTGTCATTACATTTTATCTTCAGACAACAGAGATCAGTTCCCCTGGAGAAAATGGTTGACATGGAGGGTAGACTCTATGGCACTGCACCCTTCCTGAAACCCCACCTTCCTAAGGTTCCACCCCCTAGATCTCATGAGTGAAACATGGAATCCAGATTTTAAAAGGAACCAAGTCTGAAGAGCTAGATTATAAACAAACAATAAATTATCCTGACCTATACCAAGAACTGAACTCTGGTGAGGCAGAGGATTACTCAGAAACATTCTAAAAATGTTTGTTCATCCTGCTCTGTATGGGTACAATCTTGTTTAATTGCTATGAGAACTGAAATATTCATAAAAACAAACATTTGGTGAAACAGGATTGCTATTTCTGTGGACTCACTGATGTGGAAAGAGCAACAACATATAACATTTTAAATATTATAAATAAGCCAACCATTAAAACAAATCCCTGCTTCTCTCCAGCTACAAATTAAAATTACAGGATGGAATTGCACAGCTGATGAGCAGCAACACAAAAAAAGTCTGTATGTAACCCACTATCAGTCTTGGTGTCTAGAGAGGTGTCTATCAAGAGGCAGTCTTCAGCTCAGTATCACTGCCATATAGAATCGTCACTGGTGTGCAAAGCCCATTCACTAGCTGTTTTGTCCAGCAAAATTTCCAGGTCATCATCTCCCATCATCTTGCTTGTTAACTGGTATTTTGCCATCAGGTACAGTATGAGTTACATTTCCAACCCTTTCCCGCTATATGAGTTGTGGCTAAACAAATGAGCTGTCATCGGAAGGTCCCCACTTCAAATCTCACTCACACACACACACTGTGCAGGAATCCTGCACAGAGCTGAACCCCTTCTAAGCCTACTGACTTCAGTGGATTAAGAGGGGTGTAACTTCTGTTTAGGATGGCATTTAGGTGACTTTAAGCAAGCTGTCCTTTCTCTCAGTCCCCCTCTACAATATGAGGGAAAATACTGACTTACCTTGTTAGAGTAATATATGTGAAGCGCTTTGAGCAATGAAATACTATATAAAATCTAAGTATTATTGATTATAGTGTAAACAGTATTCATACTATCTATATGCCATTTTGTATCATCAAACTGTTTCTCTCATTCCTAGCTGCAAAGGCAGTGTTTAGCTCAGTTTAACCAGCATCCAAATCAACCTGCAACCAACAATTTTGGCACAATTTATCACTTGAACATTGCAATATGCAGGACAAACCTGCAAAGCAATACAGCTTGTTAAGATTTTGCAGTCTGTTGTTACCTAGCTGATCTCTACAGGGCCTCAAGACTTTTTTATTGTATTAGTCAATTCTTAAGGTAGGAGACACAGCCCATTAGTCAATGTATTTTTGATACCATACCTGATAAAATCATCTCAGTCAAGCAGCAAAAGATCTTATCACATGCCACAATGGAAGAGGTGCCAAAGAGGGTTCAACAGAATAGCATCAAATGGTATACACCCTGAGACAGACCAAATAAACACTTGGTATTATGCAGTAAGGTACTATACCCAATTGACCAAATAATGCTGTCTTAGATCAGGGTAGCAAATTCTGATCACTTATTGCAGAGAATTTAGACAAAGATATTTGTGGGAGAAAACCTCTTTTGAGTTATTTCAGAAGTGCTTATACAAAATACTGTGCATGACATCAGCCCAGCACCAGCTCTAGGAGGCGTGGCACCCCAGGCAGGCAGGCAAACTAGGTGGTTGTCATGGGCACCGAGAGGGGGGGAGCCCAATTCGGTACCTGTCTCCGTCTGTCGCCCTAGGCAACCACCTAGTTTGCCTAGTGGGCGAGCCAGCCCTGCATCAGCCATGCACCACACCAGGTCCATGCTACTTTATATGACATACAAGATCATAAAGGAAAATGAAATAGTAATTATTTAGCTGGAGACAACAATAGGATGTAAAAGAGGCTAGGAGGGAAGACCTGGTAACTATAGTTATAATGCATATGCAAGAAAAAAAAATCCAGTCCATAATGGGTTGAAATGCAATATATCAAAATATTGCCTTATACTTTGCCGGACCATTGATCCCTTTAAGAAGCTGCCTTATACTTTGCCGGACCATTGATCCCTTTAAGACAGTACTCTCTGCTGAGCACACACATGAACATGTATGAAGTTGCCTTATACTGAATTAAACTATTGGTTCATCAGTGGTCAATACTGTCAACTCAAACTGTCATAGGCTCTCCAGAGTCTCAGGAAGAAATCTTTCACATCACCTACTATATAATCCTCTTAACTGGAAATGCTGAGGATTGAACTTTCTGCATGCCAAGCAGATTCTCGACCTCCCCTATTGCTCTGACTGGCAATGTGTTCCTGATAAACATATTTACAAGGGCACTAATTTTCTAATACATATTGGGTTTTCCCTATATGAGGAATCTGATTTTGGATTAATGTTGTATGATGCATGCTAGATTCTTATATGTTTGGAAGGTTTTTGCATTATGGTTTTAATTTTTAATAAATCGTTTTAATGTTGGAACAGTTCTCTCTCTCTCTCTGGAACTATAGGGTCACTGCCAGCCATCCTCCTCCCTTACCGAACCTGATGAGTTCTAGGTACTCCTAGGTGCCCTGTACTCCTACATTTCCTAATATTGGTAATTCAGTCTGGGATCTCCTAAGGGTAAAGGTACACATGAACTCCCACTTTCCCCAGGCAACAAAGCCTTTTCCAGAACATTAAAAAAAAAAATCTGGAGTGACACTCTTCAACACCAAGCACTCACAAAAGCTTTTCTAAAGGCTAAAGGCATCTAATGAACAGATTAATATATGTTTGCTCTTTCCTCCTGTATGCAGTGCTGGTGTTAGATAAAGGCTAGGGCTCCTTGGAATGAACAGAAGGAAACAAAGCAATGTTTAACAATAAGGAGGAAATAATAGGATCCCCCATTAAAGACTCTTAGGTACAAATGTCAGAACACACATACAGAAACTGCTGAATTTTCAGTGGGTCCTGATATGCCTAAACTTTTTGTCTGTAACATATAGCAAAAACAAGGAGTGTACTGGTCATTTAACTTACAGGGAAATTTCCTGGTGGACCACTGCTCCAGAGGCCATTGGTAAGCAGGAGACAGCCAAGATCCAGCAACTTTGCCCAAGGCTCAGGGGCTGCTTGGCCCAGACCCCTCATCATACATGATAGTTTGTATCAGCTCACACTCTTGTCTCCTCCTACACTGCTTCCAATTTGAGGGGTGATACAGCAGGTGAGCTAATGCCCCCTGATGGCCCCACTGAGCTGAATGGCCCTGCAGTCCTGGGTTGTACAACAGTAGGAGATACTGCCTGACTTATCCCAGGGTTGTTTTCACTTCCCAGTTTGCTCCTGGCAAAGACCTTAACTTATAGCACATTAGAAGGCAAGGCTCTGGCCACAGAACAGCATGTGAACAGCCTGTATTTGCAGTAGTGAAATTTGACTGCATATATTTAGAAGGTATGAAATAAGCTCCTTGCTCTGAATAATTGGATACAATGTATTTTTAATATGTTCATTATGCATATAGTGTTACAGGACTTTTTAATACTCTACTTTCAGAACTATTGTACTGAAGCGAAGATTCTAAATTTTTAAAATAAGCAAATGAGTATGCTGATAGCTAGAGAATGCCATTTTGCAAAAATTCCATTCTCATATGCTCTGTATATGTGCAAGGATACTCAGAGCTTAATATTTCAAGCCGTGCAATCCAATGATTGGGACAGATCCTCATGCCGGTACAATGGTTCCATCTGTACAGGTTGGTGAAGGAAAGGAGGTGGCCACTGATTTTAAAAAAGGCCAAGAAAAGCAACAATGAGTGTCCACTAAGGATGTGTGAAAGACATAAGGGTGTAGAAAGAGGGTAAATGAAACTGACACCAAAACATGAAGTGTCACAGTTTTACTCTACTGGTGCATCCTCTTCGGGAATTTTCCCTAGGATAGTCACGCCATGCCATAAGAAGGACCACAGTCTTACTCTCAGAGTATGTGCATATAGGTTCCCTTGTGAGCCTAGAAATACAGCAAAAAGCAGGTTCCTGAATGCTCCTAAGCCCTCTCTGATGTGTGTCTGAATGAGCTGATGCCAGGTTTAGGAACATCAGATGTAGCCCCACTAGGGTGGCCAGACCGTCCCGGTCTCCCGGGAAAGTCCCGGTTCTGGCCCCCAATTCCCGGCTCCCGGGCTGGCTATACCGGGACCATTAGAGGTCCCGGTTTAGCCAGCCAGAGAGCCAGGGGCCGCGCGCGCGGGCGGGGAAGGCGGAGGTGGCAGAGGCCGGGGAAGCGGCGGAGAGGCCGGCGCTGGTCGCTGGAGGCCCTCCAGCGACCAGCGCCGGCCTCTCCGCCGCTTTCCCGGCCTCCGCAACCGCCCCCGGGCCCCGCGCGCGGGCCTCCAGTACAGGCGGAGGCCGGGGAGGGCGTCGCAGAGGCCAGCGCTGGTCGCTGGAGGGCCTCCAGCAACCAGCGCCGGCCTCTCCGACGCTTCCCTGGCCTCCGCAACTGCCGCAGGGGCCCGCGCGCGGGCCTCCAGTGCAGGCGGAGGCCGGGGAGGGCGTCGCAGAGGCCGGCGCTGGTCGCTGGAGGGCCTCCAGTGACCAGCGCCGGCCTCTCCGATGCTTCCCCGGCCTCCGCAACCGCCGCAGGGCCCCGCGCGTGGGCCTCCAGTGCAGGCGGAGGCTGGGGAGGGCGTCGGAGAGGCCGGCGCTGGTCGCTGGAGGCCCTCCGGCGACCAGCGCCGGCCTCTCCGACGCCTCCCCGGCCTCTCCGACGCCTCCCCGGCCTCTCCGACGCCTCCCCGGCCTCTCCGACGCCTCCCCGGCCTCTCCGACGCCTCCCCGGCCTCTCCGACGCCTCCCGGCCTCTCCGACGCCTCCCCGGCCTCTCCGACGCCCTGGAAGCAGGTAAGGCAGGCAGGGGGGGAGGGGGCCAAAAGCGGGGGGGGGCGGCTGGCGGGAGGGGGCGGCCTTCCTTCCCTCCCTCCTTCCTTCCTTTCTTTCTTCCTTCCCTCCTCCCTTCCTTCCCTCCCTCCTTCCTTCCTTCCTTTCTTCCTTCCCTCCTTCCCTCCCTCCCTCCTCCCTTCCTTCCCTCCCTCCTTCCTTCCTTCCTCCCTCCTCCCTCCCTTCCTTCCCTCCTTCCTTCCCTCCCTCATTCCCTCCCTCCTTCCTTCCTTTCTTCCTTCCCTCCCTCCCTTCCTTCCCTCCCTCCTTCCTTCCTTTCTTCCTTCCTTCCCTCCTTCCCTCCCTCCCTCCTCCCTTTCTTCCTTCCTTCCTTCCTTCCCTCCTTCCTTCCCTCCCTCCTTCCTTTCTTCCTTCCCTCCCTCCCTCCCTCCTCCCTTCCTTCCCTCCCTCCTTCCTCCCTCCCTCCTTCCTTCCTTCCCTCCCTCCTCCCTCCCTCCTTCCTTCCTTTCTTCCTTCCTTCCCTCCTTCCCTCCCTCCCTCCTCCCTTCCTTTCTTCCTTCCCTCCCTCCCTCCTCCCTTTCTTCCTCCCTTTCTTCCCTCCTTCCTTCCCTCCTTCCTTCCCTCCCTCCTTCCTTTCTTCCTTCCCTCCCTCCTCCCTCCCTTCCCTCCCTCCTTCCTTCCTCCCTCCCTCCCCCCTTCCTTCCTTTCTTCCTTCCCTCCCTCCCTCCTCCCTTCCTTCCCTCCCTCCCTCCTTCCTCCCTCCCTCCCTCTGGCCACCCCTGGAGTAGACAATACTGACTTTGGTGGACCCAAGCACTGATTCAGTGTAAGGGAGCTTTGTGTTTGTGACTGGACTAGACAATACTGACTTTGGTGGACCCAAGCACTGATTCAGTGTAAGGGAGCTTTGTGTTTGTGACTGGACTAGACAATACTGACTTTCGTGGACCCAAGCACTGATTCAGTGTAAGGGAGCTTTGTGTTTGTGACTGGTCTAGACAATACTGACTTTCGTGGACCCAAGCACTGATTCAGTGTAAGGGAGCTTTGTGTTTGTGACTGGACTAGACAATACTGACTTTCGTGGACCCAAGCACTGATTCAGTGTAAGGGAGCTTTGTGTTTGTGTCTTCTGGTGCAGTTTTGTTCTCAGATCCTGTATTTACTTCATCAGTACATGGGATAAGGCACTTTCTCAACTGTGCTGCATAATGCAGCCTATTTATTTTGTCCTGTTTGCTCTGTTGGCTCTATCTGCGCCACCTTCATCACTTTCGGGGTGTGGATCGCACCCCTACCTCCTCCCCCCCCCCCGCCAAAGGTGTCCCTGGCTGGCCTTCAGACATTATGGCCACCCTAAGCCCCACCCCCTTCTCTGTCCATGCTTTAGATGTTTGCATACCCAGCTTGCTGGGGGTAAAGTATAGGTGACTGGGGAAAGAAAGGGAAAACCACCCCGTAAAAAGTCTGCCAAGTAAATATGATGACGTGATGTCACCCCATGGGTCGGTAATGACTTGGTGCCTGCACAGGGGACTACCTTTATCTTTTTATAGCTTTTAGCAGTTGCAAGTTGTTATTAGCAATGAAGAAGAAGAGGAGGAGGAGGAGGAGACTGGATTAATACCTGTCCTTAACTTGGAGTTTCGGAACAGCTTACAATCTCCTTTCCCTTCCCCTCCCCACAACAGACACCCTGTGAGGCAGGTGGGGCTGAAGCAGTGGTATCTCTAAGCTGAGTTAATGTGAGCTAGCTCACAGTTTTTTAGCCTCTGGCTCACACATTTTTGTCTTTGCTCAGGAAAAATGGCCCCAGGGCAAACTAAATTATTCAGTAGCTCACATTAATGCTAGTAGCTCACTAAGTAGGATTTCTGCTCACAAGACTCCACAGATTAGAGGGAGTATTGGCTGAGAGAGCTCTTTCGAGAACTGCTCTTGAGCAGAACAGCTCTGAGGGAGTTGTGACTGACCCAACGTCATTCCAGCAGGTGCATGTGGGGAAGTGAAGAATCAAATCCGGTTCTCCAAATAAGAGTCTGCACACTTAACCACTACACCAAACTGGCTCTCAAGAATGTAAAATTAGTGAGTTACCTATTAAAGAGAAGTCAACAGACCATGTACAAGCAATAGCCACCCTGTTAGTGGTTAGACTGCTGGACTAGGATCCTGGAGACCCAGGTCTGAATCTCCACTCTGCCATGGTAGCTCACTGGGTGACTTTGGGCCAGTCACTTTCTCTCAGTCTAAATTTGTTGTTGTGAGGGTAAAATGAACAAGAACAAGATGTAAGCCACTGTGGGTTACCAACTGGTGAGAAAGGCAGGGTATAAAGGAAGCAAATAAAAAACCAAAAGTATTACTAACTATTCAGATAAATGACTTGGAATTCACGTTGAAGAAGGGATATCTGAGAGCTATAAATTAATATGTGGAATTGATTTTTTTTTTGTCAGTTTGACTGAACTTTTCTCTTTTGCAGTTGGTTTAGTGAAAACTCTTCATATTGTCTGGGAGGAGGCTAAGGAGGCCAGTTGTGGATACTGCAACTCTAATTACTTGCTGAAACCATAATCATTCAAGTCTCCACTGCTATTTGAACATCCATTTATGTACCTTCAAATGCAGCACATACACTGCTATTGTTGCTGAATGAATAAATACGTTTTAAAGCATTTCTACTAATGCCCTATGGAAATGAATCCAACTGGCCCAAAGGAAGGCAGAGTGGTTAGAGTCAGTGGAAAGCAGGAAACATTCTTCTTGAGACTAGTTGACTCTTCCATTTAAAGGTGTGTGTGTGTGGTAAAGAAGATACCGTAAGGAAAAACCTGCATAATATAGTCATCATTACCAAGAACAAGGGGGAAAGAGCGTGACAGGAGCTGAAGCGTGAGCTTGGGGGTGGGGGAGAATGAAAGAAAAGGGAAGAGGGAAAAGAATTTGATGAATAAAATATTAAGATCATCCATTTTTTATGCCAAAGCATGGAACGTTCTGGCCTGCTGTTTCCTTTTGGTTTAACATGTTAACTGGTACGGTTCCCCTGTGAGATCCCTCTGCTTGCAATAATTGTGCCAGGCACTTGACTGCATGCAAGGCCTTGTTGGCTAGCTAAGGCAACTGGACAGCAGTGGGCAGGAGGGAACAAAACTTCAGTAGCCTCAAGAGGCAAAACCATCAGCAAAAAAAAAAAAAGAGAGAGAGTTAGACACAGCAGACAGGGAAGGTGACTCCCAAGTAAAGAGATGCAATAGTAAGAGACAGCAAAAAGCTGTGTGGAGGGTGAAGATCTATGTTTTATGTAACTATGAGGCATTTCAGATCTACACAGACAACTGGAAATGTATTAGAGAGGATCCCTGGATCAGAAATGATACCTGCACAGTCCCCTGGAAAGACTTTGTCAGACGGTGAGCTTAGCCACACAGCTCCTTTGGTCTCCGTTACCTATTTCTTTGAGTCCTTTGTTCCAGGTTCTTGTAAATGATTTAACACCTCTGCCTTTAGTGTTAGCTACAGTAGCACCTTCCTATGCTTATTGAATTTAATGGACTTAGAAGGGTGCAATTCTGCTTAGTATGGCACTGTCATCGAGTTGTTAAGATACCTAGTATACACCTAATCTGAACCAGCTCTCATTTGTTCTCCTCTTTCCCTTTCCTTGAGTGCCAATACAGAGGTATCTGAGCAGACTGACACATGACATTCCACATAAATTTCTCTCTGTCTTCCAGTTTTGATAAGAAAGACAACTCTATAAATCCTGAGTGGCACCTAGCATCAGACCAATGTAAAGTGTGCATGTGAATATTTTAGTCTTACTCAATAGGAATGGCTGCCTGTTGTCAGATGAAACCTGGGCAAGGACCAAGAAAATCCATCACCTCTCCTGAACCTTTCATTGTCTGGATGGCAGTGCTTGCTAACAATACACTCCAACTGTGACCTGTGAGTTGGATCAAAGACAGGGAATCATGCCATATGGTACAGTGACGTTTCATCAGGTCTGCAAAAGAATCTACCTTGTATTTTAAATTGTCAAGGAGACATATTTTCATCTAGCCATTCCCCGTATGACAAATACAGACCCTTTTTAAAAAAGTTATATTGAAAAGTTTAAACTGAATTAAAGGGAAGGGGGTCTGATTCAGCATCGAAGCCCACACTCATAATGTCTATGAAGGCACTGCTAGTTTGACTCTTCCCTAGTTTGACAGTGATCCACTAATCACTACCCTTTAGATGTTGTTTTCCAGTCAGTTGTGTCAGCAGCACATTTACAATAAGCCAAAAGCAGCTTTAAAAACCCACCAAATTGGTTTGTGTTCCAGCCATTAAAATATGCTTTAAAACTACTTTATTATTTTTTTAAAAAATCGGCTATTCAGACAGTTCATTGTGCTTATCAAAACAGAAAAGCCTTACACTTCCCTTTGCAGGCTAAGGTAAACCCAACAGAAGAATTCCTCCAATCTTATCTGTTGAGTTAACTTACGAGAGCTCCATGTCATTCACAAAGCTCAGTGAGTTCAAAGAGAAACTGAGCACTACCCACCCTAATGGGAAAATCAATATTGGCCCAGCTCTCCAAAGTTTCAAACAACAATGGTCACTGCACTTAAGAGAGGAGGCTTTTCACCAAGAATAGTTCTGTTCTTACCTCCCAGATTCCTGACTTAGGTATAGTAAGGCACAGCTGCCCTTAGGTTTCCAGTGGAACTGTGTGAATGATGCCTGGTGAAAAGGTAAAATGCCCCTGTAGAGCTCTTTTGATAAAGGTTGGTGGACACCCCTTTTTCAGAAGTTACTGAGTAAAGCAAATCAGGTTGGAATATCCTGCGTTTTCAATGGAAGCAGTTTCTATTGAATCTAGGCAGACTGAAGCATCTAAAATTACGCTTCAGTTTTGCTATTGTAGACACCTTTTTTATAAAATATTTTCTGCCTTACCAGAGACTTATTTGTTTCAGTTAATGCTGGAGAGGGGATCTGAATTACTTCCGGCTTTTATATTTTTCTTGTCATTGTTTCTACATCCTAGTGCAACCTGACATCCTTTTTACACCTAGCATGGCTTAACTTAATTAAGTCTGCATAGCACTTCCTGTGCTCCATCTGAAGTTGATTGAAATCTGTAGAAAGAAAAGCTTTTCAGTCATGCACAACATCTCTCTCCTACCCATTCCTTTTTGTTCACTTGACCCTCAGCTTAACTGAGAGTTCTATAGAAGTCAAAAGCTTGCTCTCTAACTTTTGACATTTGGGTTGGTCCTAATAAAAGACATTGCCCTACCGCTGTTTTTGGATTTTTGCTATACACCCCAAATTTTCCAGTACTGAAACACTGGTTCCTCTTCCTTTTAAACTTTAATGCCTTTGCCTTGTGCTCATATCAGCAATTATCACAAGGCCTAGATGATAACCAACATAATGTTAATTATATAGTTACCATTCATGACTTCTTAATAAGCTCTTCATATGCTACTGATTTAGGAAAAGAAAATCTATCTGTGAGCCTCAAGGCTCCCAAGCAAATGAATCAATGAGTAGGATGCTCTCACATAACAGGTTCTCCAGAGGGCCAGTCAAGATCTGATAGTGGTAATTGTTGGAAGGTGTGCAGCATACTCCCTTTCTCACATTGCAATGGAAGACGTGTCCCCTAGCTAAGGAATTACACCTTGACAACAGCAGATATTTGATGTCTGCTAAAGGGACACTACAGACTAAGGAATGTGTGAAATGGAGCTGTTCAATACTACTAAAATCACTTCAGTTTCAATTTAATCTTAGTCCTGGCATCAAATATCTGGTGATGGATGCATTAGGAAAATGTAGATTTAAAAGACTAGATAAAGACTAAATGAACTTGGAGAATAAATGGTTAATATGTACCATGATAGTAACACAAGCAAAAAAAAAAGAGAGAGAGATACAGATATGGCAAGCTGATTTTTGTCTTGATAGGCAAGGGTTTTTTAATTACTAGCTTTTGACTGACAGGCTAAGAAAGATTTATTTGTCCCAAACCTTGAGCTACTAGAAAACCTTAAGGCACAAGGGCACCAAAGAATCTAGTAATAAAGAGATGGAGGAATTTACTTATCAAGATGAGCTGTTGAAATCATTGCTGGTCCATTAATTGATACAGCCTTTATTCTACTAAGTTCACAGCAATAACAAACTGTGATCTCAAAGGAATGGCTACCTAAAGCCAATGAGAGCCTGTGACTAGAACACTGCATAATTATTATACTTGAAGTATATGAATATTCAGTATCGTTAACCAGAAAACCATTCGGCAGCAAAAGAAAAAAACAAACAAAGGAAACTAAGAGTCCTGGTCTTTTCTCTATCCCACACAGGAAGCACTGATGAGTAATGAGATTGTTAATTCCACAAGGAGGGTCACCTATGCTGATGCGGTAGTATTAATAATGAGCAGCCTGCTTCAATACAAACATTAAAAACTGACTAGGACAAACTGATGAGGAAATCTCACAGCTACAATTTGAACCCTTTTGTGAATGGGCACAAGACTTTGGTATATTAGCACAGTTAAAGAAGTCACAGCAATTTCCTTACCAACCTTGATTCCAACATTAACACTGCCAGCGTGAGCTTAAATTTCTAAATTGGGATTGTGTTTGCAAAAAAGGTTGTTAGGACTTTCAAGAAACGATGGTTGCTTCAGTGACTCTCTTCACCTTGTAGTCCCCTTGCTGCAGAATGAATACATAATCCCCCTTGAGGATGGCTATGATAACTTGTCTAGTCTCAATTGTCCTTTGGGGATGGGAAACAGAATGCTGTGAGAGAGCTGCTGAGCTCTCTGCTGCTGCATGTGGCCCTTGAAGAATACCAACTGACATTTCACAGAGGAGAATACCCTTGCATCTTCTGACATCCAGGACCAAAATTTCTCTGAGACCAGTACAAAGTTGCCAGGCCTCACATACCATTCTTTTAATCATATGAATCATGAACTTTTCTTAAAAAGCTAATTTTATTTCTGAACTGACATAAAGAGATAATAGCAACTGACTCGCAGCCCAACTAATATCCTCCCTGGTCCCAGGTCCTGATAAAATATATTCATTTCCCCCTTTCCCAATTCATGAGTCACTGTTCTCAAACTGCCTCAATAATCTTATTTTATTTTTTAAAACACCACCTTTCTCCAGCGGCCAGAGGTAGGGTTGTCAGGTCTGGGCTGGAAAATACCTGGATACTTGGGGGTGGAGCTTGGAGAGAGTGGGATTTGGGGAGGGAAGGGGCCTCAGCATGGTACAATGCCATAGAGTTCACCCTCCAAAGCAGCCATTTTCTCCAGGGGAGCTGAACTCTGTCAGATGGCGATCAGTTGTAAAAGCAGGAGATCTCCAGGTTCTAACTGGAAGCTGGGAACCCTAGCTGAAGGCTGCATTAATTTACTCCACAATGCCTAATTATGTAAGGGATTCTAAAACAAAGTAAGTGTAATGCAGGCATATGCATGCTGAGAGGCAGTGCATGTGAGTGACAGCTAATGGAACTGCAAATGAGTGACAGCTAATGGAACTCACTCTGACAGGAGAACTGCTTCTAACTGTCAAAAGAGGGTGACAGTTAGACAGTTGGAAAAAGTAGTTTCAGAGCTGAAGGAGTTGGAGACTGACTGGAAAAGAGAGTGGTGGTCTCCGTGATGCTCTCTAGTGTGTGACAAGAGACACAAAGATTGTGTGATTAGAAAGTGAGAAAATTAACTGGAAATCTAGAAGAGCTATAAAAACATTGAGGATACCTTTAGTGAAAGTTAAACCAACTGAACGGTAGCACAGTATCTTGCGAAGTCAGTAACCTCAGACATAGTTATGTGTTCAGTTTTAACTGTCTGCCCACATCTTCTAAATCCCCAAAACCTATGTAAATATCCCATCCCATCCCCTCCCTACCAGTCTGTTTAAATAATCCAAAACTTGTTTTAAATTGCTATCTATGCCTACTGTGCCATTCTCTGAAAGGTAAATTTTGACACCCGAAGCAACAACAAGGTGATCATTCTAGGGGAGTGCTTACTAGAACCGTCTCCCCTGTCACAGTAAGGAAAGTGACCAGTGTCTTTTTAAATAGAAAAATAACATAAATCTCATGATGATAGAAAAAGCACAACTAACAAACATTCAGTATTGGTCGCAATATGAGGTCAAGGTATTTCTGTGTGTGCATCAACATGTGTAAATTTTCATGAGTGTGCATTAAAGGTATGTCTACCCAGCATTTAGATATGCACCATTATTACAAGTGAATTCATAGCTTTTCTTCTCTAGTTATCTGTTCAGGATTGCAGGAATTACTTCTACAGACTGGGGAGAAGTTGCTAGAAGGGGGGAAAACTTCAGTGCCCATCTCTTGGAAATGAAAAATTGGGGCAACGTTTTACCATGGACAAATTCCAGAAAAAAACCCAGGGACTGTCCCTGAAATCTAGTGACAATTGGAACATATGTGAAGGTGAAGATAAATTGCCTCAATGAAAGAGACTGTTTCAATTGTGCCCCAAAGAGCTAGCATCATAGCTTATGGGCTTTTTAGATGGAGTCCTTTTTCCTTCAAGGCCAAATACACAGACAATCTTTATATATAAAGTTACAGCCCTGTCCATCAAAGAGGTCAGAACCCCACTCCTGTCCCTACCAGCCTCAGGGAGTGTATTGAATCTAACTCCTCTAAATACACAGCCACTTGCCCCATAAATTAGGTTCTTATCTTTTGTTTTTTTAGAGTAAATATCCTCCATTTTTAATGCTATCATAATATATAGACATTCCCAGGAGCTACGTTTGGACTCAGATCTGAACTAACAGTACTCTTAATTGGGCACTGCACTGCAATTCCAGTCAATTTCTGTCATATTAGATGGGTTAGTACAAGATCATTTGTGTACATTGCAGGAGCAGTAAGATACATACACAGCAAATGATTTCCAGATATAGCAGGCCTGTGCAAAATGCTCTGTAAGTTCAACATCTAACAAAAATCATTTGTCATTCATATTGTTCTCCACATGCAGAATTAGATAGCATTGATTTTGGATTTATTACATTTGGCGTTTCTGTGTAAAGACTACACGTATGCCAAGTTTGCTTTGTGAACACATTCAACCAGAGAAGGACTCTGTCTGCATAAAGAAGCTGATCAATTCATGGTGTAATTTTTTTTTGGTGTGTGTATGTTTGTGATTTTCTGTCAAGGCTGGATATGCTATAGAGCAGCTCAGATTGTAGCTCTTCCTTGATTATAGTGAAATTGTTTGACTCATATCCCTGTTTCTGGAATCTTTTCAAGTTCCTTCACTATCAGAACAGGGCTGATGATTCTTTATCACAGGGAACAGTGGTCCGAGATGTATGAAAAATTGGAACCCTTAGTTGCCTGCCCATATTGAGAAGGATCATTATAACAGCAATTTTTAGGAAATGGGTCTGTAGAATGAGAGAGAGAGGGACCAGGGATTAAAAAGAGATAGCAGGCATTCTCACATATTTTATGCTTCCTCAGCTTTTGGTCACAGTACATTCAGTCCTTCTATAATAGATTAAAAATTTAGAAAGCCTGCAGGTGATTAAAGAAACCTCATCACTCACTTCCATCCTTCAACCCAGCAGCAAGCAGATGCCACAGCTGCTCTAGGCAGACCAAGCTCTAGCTACCTCACCCTGGCCAGGAACAGTGTGGGATGAATTCATTTATGCGGGATGCAGTGAAGAGATGGTGCAACAAACATGTTTAAAAAGGCAAACATCTCATTTACAGCTGCCATTACACAAACCTCTTAAAGGTAAAGTAACATATTTCTAATACAACATGCTAAAAGACACAAACTATATCACAGCAGACACAACATACAAAATATTCCATACAAAGAATGTCAAATCCCATAATTTATACAAAAATATGTTATCACACAGGCAAATTATGCACAGTGCTCATAATATTATAAAGAAGACCATTCATAAAAAAACATGTCAAATCATTGGTCATTGGTCAGGAGCTTCAATCACATGGTTCCTAAGTCTGCTCCTGTGTTCCAGAATACTTACTCTAAGGGCTCAAGTAGTGCTGCCAACATACCTTAGGCCACACCCACAGGTGATCAAATACACAACACAGCAGGTAGCACATGTAGAGTAATGATTTAGAACAAATGGTCTAGTCTTTTCAGCAAAATAATACTCCCTGACATTCATAGATAAATGACAAATTGCACATCTTTTACAAGCAAAGTGCCCTTTAAGAGTATGATTGACCGATTGGTATTCTCTAGATTTTACCAATTTATCCCTAATGGAATAAGTGCGACGCAATCCTATTTGTGGTGGCATTTCACAACCTCCAGTATTACTTACAATGTGCCAATGCTTCCTTACCACATTACAAATTCTGCTAGACAGTCTGCTAAATTCTAATCCCCATTGTAATTTAGTATTTCTCATCCTGGGATTCTGTTTTAGTAACTGTGTTCTATCTAGATTAGCAGCCCTTTTTCTAGCCTACCTAACATCTTTTTCTGGATAGCCTCTACCAACAAAATGAGATGCCAACTTATCACTATCCTCAACATAATCAGACATTAGGGTACTATTTCTTCTCAACCTTACAAACTGGCCATATGGTATATTCTTTTTCAAAGCACATGGATGGAATGATGAATACTGTAAAAAAAAACATTCCTATCTGTTGGCTTTCTGTAGGTTTTACTTGCCAACTTATTCTCATGCATAACAAGGTGGAATTTACTTACCAAGAAAGCACTAATGATGTACCTTTTTTAAATAGTTGTGTAAAAAACTACAGCAGAATTTGTAATGTGGTAAGGAAGCATTGGCACATTGTAAGTGATATTGGAGGAAGTGAAATGCCACCACAAATAGGATTATGTTGCACTTATTGCTGAAAAGACTAGACCATTTGTTCTAAATCATTACTCTACATGTGCTACCTGCTGTGTTGTGTATTTGATCACCTGTGGGTGTGGCCTAAGGTATGTTGGCAGCACTACTTGAGCCCTTAGAGTAAGTATTCTGGAACACAGCAGCAGACTTAGGAACCATGTGATTGAAGCTCCTATGGTCAGCCATTTTATGCAAAAGAATCATGACTGTGAAGATTTTTGTTTTTTCACCTTATACAAATATGAACAAACAGAAATGAAGACGTGCACAAGATCCTGCTGCAAAAAGAGCCATACTGGATACACCAGTTGAATTGCATTTCTCCATATGGACTGAATATGACCAATGATTTGACATGTTTTTTATGAATGGTCTTCTTTATAATATTATGAGCGCTGTGCATAATTTGCCTGTGTGATAACATATTTTTGTATAAATTATGGGATTTGACATTCTTTGTATGGAATATTTTGTATGTTGTATCTGCTGTGATATAGTTTGTGGTGTTTGTGTCTTTTAGCATATTGTATTAGAAATATCTTATTTTACCTTTAAGAGGTTTGTGTAATGACAGCTGTACATGAGATGTTTGCCTTCTTAAACATGTTAGTTGCACCATTAGGGTGCACAAGAAGCCACATACTGAGCTGTAGCTGATGTGAAATTGCTGCTGGAGACGTTCTGCATCCCTCTTTTTTGAAAATTGTGTAAAGAATCTATATAATTGAATCAATATGTAAGTATGATATATTTTTTCACTGGAAGAGGGTTGGTGGTGTCTGAATGTCCTTCTGATATTTTTGTATAATATTTTCTTTTGTTAGTGGTCCCAGGTCTGATGAAGACTGGAAAGAAACAAGAACTTAATTGATTGGCTTGTCACCACACTACTTTGGGATTTGAATATACATGTTTTGGACATTTGGACTGATTTGTATATACTTCTTAGTAAATTGGTTACTAGCTTGTATTTTTTGTTGTGTTATCCATTATCGTGACCTCTCTCAGATTGTATTCTTCTCTACCACCTGTAAACTGGCAACCCTAACTGGAAGTGGGACTTGGGAATTCTTCAAGATTAGAAGCTGCACTGGGGTTGTACCCTCTGAGGCCACATGGCACACTATAACACTTTTAAAAATTCTATTCTATAGTGATGTATTTAATTGGTATGAGGGGAAAAAACTAATGGTGGACTTCACCACCACTCTTTCACTTCCCCAAACTAGATTTTCCAGGCTTACCCTGATCTGTGTGACCCTTCCTTGCTGTTGCAAACCGGCAACAAAGACAGAAGAAATAATCCAGACATCTCAGAAATGAGTCTGAGAAAAATGAAAGAAAGAAGTAAACAGCCTGGCAAACAGTATTTAGTCTCTCTCTCTCTCTCTTTTCATAGGAACACTCTCTTTCTTCTTCCCCTGTTCAGCTGCTACTGTCCAGCTTCAAGTGAATTGCTTTTTCTCTCCTCTCAAATAAAAGAGCTTGCCCCCCCCTCTCCCAGCGAGAATGCAGATGATAATTTGGCATTGTCCAGGACCATTATGCTGTCAGCTCTCAAAAGAAAATAGGCCTTGTAAAAATCCTGTAGTCAGACAAAGCAGAGCGAGCACTTCACGAAGGCTTGTACTTCAGCCTGCTAATAACCTTTCCTGAACAATGGCAAACATGGAAATCTCCACAGCTGAACATGAGAGCCCTGTGCAAACTTCACCTCCGCTTACTCACAACTCTTTCAACTTCAGATCTTCATAGAATGTGATGAAATTTCTTGTCCAGCTGCTTCCTTGGTATCTAAACCGATAGTGGCAAATAGAGGTGTCTGTTTCAACAAGACAGTAATTGGGCTGGCAAAATATTACCTCAGTCCAAGAGACAAATATACTTTTTGTTTGCTGGGAATGGCCTTCTGTTTTTGGTGGGTGGGGTTTGAAAAAGACCCCTCTAGGAGGACATAAGGAAAAAAATATAGTTCTTATGAATTCCTGGTAGTGTAACATGGAATTATACATAGTGAAAAACCAAATAATGCTTTTTAATCTCTTCATTGCTGTATTTGAACTGGAAGGACCCAAAAGGTTTTCTATCCTGAGGGGAGGGGGAATTGTTGCAGGGCAGGCCTCACTATGTGGCAGTTAAAATAATATTCCACACATGGAGTATATTTATTGACAAGCCTAACAATGAGAGCAATGCCTTTGAAATAATGAAATACATTGTCCCCACTCCTTTTCTTTATGAGTGTCTAAAAGACATTATATCGGCAATAACCAATGCACTGCATTCTGGTCCTGACAAGCGATGGAAAGAAGATTTATTGTTGAATATTGGGAGTGGAGGAGGTTTCTACCTCCTATTGATAGCAGAAATGCTTAGGATTTCATTCAGTTTCACAAGGAAGGAAGTGTTGTCTGGCTGAGCAGAAGGAGGCAACAGTGTTCCTCCCACGCTTAGGCAGCTCATCTATTGGCCCATGATTTATGATTGGAGAACTCTGCTTCAGTCCAGAAGTCAGTGGTATGGCAGGCACGAAGTGACAACATTGATGTAAGTAATGATTGCACTCAGCATGAACATGTACAGAGCAAGTCCTTGGTAACAGAGAAAAAGGTACACATGCATGGATTAGGCCTGTCTCTACACAAAATGTTTCTTTGGCAAGAAACAAAATGTGGGCCCATTGGACAGCCAGTGGTATTTCTACCCAATTGATCTTCCTATGCTTTCATATTATTACTATTCAGATGGGGTGGCACAGACACCATTATCAGGGCACTCTCAACATTTCTGATGCTGGTGCTTCATGCTAGACAACCATCTCTTACTTTTCAAAATTGCAATGGGAACATAACAACTACCAGTGAACACTTAATGCTGCAACCCCCCCCAAAAAAACAAACAAACAAACAAACAAACAAACCCTAGTCTTCCGGAGAGGAATCTGAAGAAGTTGACTAAATATAGTGAGACTTCTAACTAAATATGCATACAATCAGACTGCCTGGTGTAACAGGTAAAGATGTAACATTTATGAAAATAACCCATCACTCCCCCACCCCCAGAAAAAAGTAAATTGGAGGGGGGGGGGAGAATGAAATACATGCAATATTTGTTTCCTAATAAACTAAAACTAGTTTTACTAATTGAACAACTTAAAACATAGCATTTATAACTTAGCATATAAAACTGTACTATTTGGCATATTTATGGAGTTAAAAGCATATATATCTTCATTTCATGTAAGAAAAATGGTACACATAGCAAATACTTGAGACAGGGCTGCAAGTTTCTGCATTCTATGTGACCACAGCACATGTATATTTAATTTTTGCCATTTGAGATGTAAGGAAAAATAAAAGTGGAAGGGAGAAGACAAATTTTGAGTAAACAAAAGAAAGCTCATTATGTGGACTCAGTCTCCCACAGAGTCACAACAGGCAAAACTGCCAGCATGTTTGAATACTAACCAGAAAAAAAACAGATTATAGTTTATTAACTGGAAACTCCAGCTAGTTCAGAACATATTGGTATGGGTCCTTACAGTTAGTGCTGTGCAAACTGCACTGGTTTTGGTGCTTACTTTTAATAATAATACATTTTATTTATATCCCGCCCTCCATGCCAAAGCAGGCTCAGGGCGGCTCACAACATATACATTTCAGTTTACAGTAAAACATCAGTACAATTTGATAAATAATTCATTAAATAAAAACCATCATATTTAAAACCATAATTTACAATTAAAATTAACATTTGCGGTGCTACATCTGTAACCATATGGGACTCACACATCTTTGAGCCTGCCTCTTCTGGTGTAGCCTTCCAATAAGAAATTACTCATAGTCCACCCCCCCCCCCCGAGAGATATTTGGCTGTCCTCAACCAGATAGAATTCTCTGCCAAGTAAACATCCATGCCCTGTGGAACTTAACACAATTCCACAAGGCCTGTAAGGCAGAGATGTTCCACCAGGCGCTTGGTTGAGGACAGCGAGAGTGTCCATATGGCTGGCACTCTTATCCCTTGTTTCTTCTCTGCAAGGCAGTGCACAACTAGAAGTTCTGCCCGCCATCTAATTAAGTTGATTACCCGGATTTTATTGTTAAATATTGCATGAAAATGGTTGTTTTATCTATCGACGTACACCTGAGCTCTGTTTACAGGGAAAGGAGGCATAAAAATTGAATCTAATAAACTCTTTACAAAAATAATTACATTTAAACAAAAAAAAATCTTGAAAATATTGTATGTGTCTATAGTATAAGAATTTTTATTTAATGCTCCTTCAATTTTTTTTCAATGATCTCCCAAATGGAATTACTAGGTGGATCAAAGGCTTGTGACTAGTCCAGTATTTTAAATGCTTGAAGTCATGCACTTTAGTTACCATTCCAAAATATGTTATTAAGTAAAGAGATCCTCTTATAAGTCTTAAGGTTTGTTTGTGTGTGGATATTTTCATTTTGTGCTGTTGGTTGACTCTATTTTTTTTTAAAAAACCTCCCAAAATAATACTTTTTATTTACTGAGTCACAAGATAAGCATTCGCTATATCAAATGTACCACGGATGATGCATATTGGAAGCCCTGATCCCTAATCCCAGATCTGTACAAGCCAACACATACTTGGAGAATCCATTTCCCTTTATTACTAATTTATCTGTTGCAAGTTGGATATTGAAGCTGTGGAGACTGCAGAGAATTTGGTTTACTAAACATGTAAGTAAAAGTGACTGACTTGTAATTATTTTCTTCTTACAAAGCCCAGTTTCAAACTTTATTGGGGGAAGGGTAAAATTCAGTAACACTCAGAATGCTCAAAAAGCCTTTCAGGTCCACCCTAACATTTTTGCAGCTGGTACTGTTGGTTAGGACTCCCTTCTATCATTTACATCTGATTCAAAAAGTCCTATATCCCCTAACTCAAGGGCCCCCAATCCCCAGACCATGGATCAGTACCGGTCCGTGGCCTGTTAGCAACTGGGCAGAGATGCCGCACCACCCCTTTTGAGACCTGGGCAGATAAAAGAGGCAGAAAGGCCTTGGCCAAAGCACCACCTCTTTCATCCACCTGGGTCCTGGGCGGGTGGAAGGGGCAGTGTGACAGCAACCTTCATCTACCCCGCATTTAAAGACCCCTGTGGGGGGCAGGGATGGGGTGTGGGCAGGTGAGAGCCTGGGTTGGCAAAAATCACAGCACCCCCCCCCCCGCACACACACACACTGGTCCATGGAAAAATTGTCTTCTATGAAACCAGTCCCTGGTGTCAAAAAAGTTGGGGACCACTGCCCTAACTGACCATGCCACAGTGTGCCTCGATTTTGCAACAGTCAGACTGTCTACAAGCTTTATGGTTGCAAACCTGCAGGTGGGTCCTGGAGATTTCCCAGAATTACAATGGATCTCCAGACTAGAGATCAGTTCCTCTGAAGAAAATGGCTGCCTTGGAGGGTGGACACTATGGCATTATATCCCAGGAAATCCTTTCCCCCCAAAACTCCACCTTCCCCAGGCTCAATACCCAAATCTCCAGGAATTTTCCAACTAGGAGTTAGTAATACTAGCTGTAACATACACTAACTAAAAGCTGTTCTCGACCAGAGCCAGAGCATTTTCAGCACTGGCTCCAACCTGGTAGAATTCTCTGCCAAGTGACATCCACACCCTGCATGACCTAATGTAGTTCTAAGGGGCCTACAAAGCAGAGATGTTCCACCAGGCATTTGCTTGAGGACAGCAACAGTTTCCTTTGACACTCCTGTTTCCTGCGCCCGCCTCTGGCACAGTGGGGCAGCAGTTCAATCTGATGTAGCATCATGCCATCTAATCAGGATGATGGTTTTATTTTATTATTTTAACTGTGTATTTTAATTATGAGTATGCTTTTGCTGTTATACAATGCCCTAATGTCCTGCCATGCAGGGGAGGGTGGTCTAGAAATTTAATTTAATAATAAATAAATAAATAAATAAATAAATAACTCAGAAACTTCTGCCCACCTTCTGGTTGGAGTATGATTAGGTCAAGGCATCTAACAGAGGCTTTACAATACAATATTGCACTTTTGAAATGTGCTGGTTTTAGCCTGTCTTGGTTCTTTGTCTGTGAAATCTCTCTTGCAAGTCTCAGTCCAACCCACAGAATGTTAGTGGGGTCCCCAGGGACCTTTAAATTCCCCAACATAATCTTTAAAGCTCTTCATAACCAAGGACACACATATATGACAAATTTCTTCTCTATATACAAGTCCACATGCCATTTGGTAGAGGTACATTCTTTTCTGAGAGTTACATTTGTTACGAGATTTGCACCCTTCAGGGTGGTGGCCCCATCCCTGTGGAATGGTGTGCAACCTCTGCGAGGCAGGGTTGCCGGACTTCTACGGTTGCCAGGTCTGTGTTGCAAAATACCTGGAGACTTTGGGGGTGAATCCGGGAGAGGGAGGGGTTTGAGAAGGGGAGGGGAGGGGCCTCAGCATGGTACAATGCCATAGAGGCCACCCTTCAAAGCAGCTATTTTCTCCAGGGGAAATGATCTTTGCCAGCTGGAGATCAGTTGTAAAAGCAGGAGATCTCCAGGCCCCACCTGGAGGCTGGCAACCCCAATTCTGGGAGATATGCATCTGGTCTGCATATCTCCCAGAATAACAGTAGATTTCCAAACTACAGAGATCAGTTCCCTCGGAGACAATGGCATTAATAGCTCACTGAAGGGCCTTTCCTCTCCATCCTTCCAAATCTCCAGGAATTTTCCAAACTGGTGTAGGCAGCCCCTGTTCAAAGTTTTGTTGTTTGTTTTGTATGAGCTTTTAGGATTTGATTTACTTGAGCAAGTGTGTAGCATGCTTGCAACATGGTGATTTTTTCTCTTTCATTTAAACTCTGATGATTTCTACTGTTATTGTTTGTTCTTACAGTTTTGGTGTTATTTATTTAAAACACTTCTATCCCACCTTATCTCCTCAGACTCAAGAAGGCTAACAACACAGTCCTCAAGGACACAAACCACTTGGGTTTAAATTCCCAAGAATAAAACACAGGGAAAAATACACAGAATTTTAAAAATTCAAAGAACTCACTATATAAAAACAAAAGAGTTAAAAAAACAACACAGGATTAACAAACACACAGGATTAGAAGAAGCACTATTTTAAAAAAATGTTCTGCATACTGTGTTGATATGTAACACACTTCAAATGCAAGAGAATGCAAAATAAATAAATAAATATTTTAATCCATGTATTTTATTAAAAAAAAATTAACAGAAAGGAATGCAGAGTAAAGCCAAAGTCCCAGCACCCGTATTCTCTGGAGATCATGTATGAGTCTCATTACTGCAACTACTACTCATTTCACTTCATTACATTATCCCTAGTCAGCTCAGCCCCATTAAGGGACAGATTTCTCACAAGAGCAGCTGCATTGCTGACCTGTATTGTAGTAGAAGCACCAGCTGCTCTGTCCTGGCTTGCCCTGTGCGTGAGGATCGTATGCTATGACTAAACTTTCTGCTTCTTCCAGTGCAGAGTAAGGTCTGTTGTTAGGGTAGTCAATTTCTAGGTGGGGGTTGGAGATCTCCCACAATTATAGTTGATCTCCAGGTGATAGGGATCAGTAATCAGTTCCCCTGGAGAAAATGGTTGCTTTGGAGGGTGGACTCTATGGCATTATACCCCTCTCCAGGCTCCACCCCCAAATCTCCAGATATTGCCCAAGCCAAAGTTGGCAACCCTATCAGATGCTTAGCCCCATCCTCCCCTGTTCCTGTAACACTGTAAGAGCTGCCTGGGGAAGGACTGAGATCTTTCCTGCCTTTTGTTATTAAGAGACAATTAAACTGTGGGCTGATAATTTTCTGATTGCAGTTTGTGATTTTTTTCTAAATAAGCTGCTTTGAGTCCAGTGGCACCTTTAAGACCAACAAAGTTTTACTCAAGGTATAAACTTTCTTAAACTTCATTCTGCTGCTTCAAACCAACATGGGGCTACCCACCTGAATCTAGCTTGAGTCTTGCAAAGCATGGTAAAATATTTGAACCAATATAAGCAAATAACAGTATGGAAGAACAGGTGATGCTTAAGTTCATTAAGCGGCATTTCAGGTGCAAACTTCCACCAGATCACGTCCTTTGGACATGGATTTAATATTGGTTGAGCAGGTGGTAAGCGCGCTGATTCAGAAGCAGGAACTACAGATCCCAGCACAGCAGTGGCATTCTCCATGTCTTTGACCAGCTAGCTGAAAATCCTCAAGTTGCTTTCTCTATTTGCTCAAACTACTTCCTTTTCATTGCCCTTAACTCATATCCTAGGAAACAAATTGTCCCAAAGAGTAAAATGATCAGTGGCCTTGGATGCCCCTTAATTTAAATTAAAATTTGTTGATCATCATGACCCAAGCTATGCCACAGCGAGCAGGAAGCCATGTATTCCAGGACAGCATTGTCATATGCCATGCCAGAGGGTATTGTCCACTGGCCCTCCAGCAGCTGATGGGGGCTGGAAAGTAGCTGGCTGTGATGCATAATGTTCCTTCTATGAAAAGCCCAGAAGTGACATCATGCATCTCTAGGAAATACAGGAAACTATGGTAGAACTGGTGATTCCTAGAGGGGCATAACATAACTTCTGGGGGTTTCTGGAAGTGACATCACACCATTCTGATAGCTACTCCCCACCCCCCCACCCCCATTTCCACCCCCTTGGTCTTCTGCTGATAGCCAGGCCTGGCAATCCTTGCACCATTCCCATTATCAGGCAAAGGCTAATTAGAGTTTTCAACAGCCTTGTTACACAAAGACAGAAAGTCACTAGATGCAACTTGTCTAGTGTGGACATGTCTTTGTTTTTTAATTACCTGCCGTTTTTCTGCCTTGCAGGTCATCAGTTAAATGCAAGAATCTAAGCAGAAAAAGGCTCTAGCCTGACTCCTAACCGTGTGAACAAAAGGACTGGTCAAGCGCTTTACAAGATAATGATAATTTATTACACTTTTAAAAATACACACGTATCATGAATTAGGAGATCCAGCAAGACACCCTTACTTTCTGCCTCAGTCCCACAGAATATTAACACAGTTGAGATAAACAGCCAGTGCAATCCTAAACAGAGTTACACCCATTAAAGCTCATTCAAGTCAACGGCCTTAGAAGGCCTCAGTTTAGGATGGCAGTGGGATTTCCCACATTGAGAGTAGCTTGCCATATATTTCCCTGGTCATGTTTCTGCTGTCTAAGGCACAGTCTTGCATCCAGAACACTAGGAGGCAAAACCTATTAAATTACCTCTATTACAGGAAGAAACTTCACCTGCTATATTTCTGCCTGTCATGCTGCAGTAAAAACTACCAGTACAGAACCCATGAAAAGGGTCACCCGGACAAGAGACAAAGAGCCTTTTCAATACTAATTCTACCTCAAAATTCAGTTGAATTTCTATTGCTCTACCAGAAAAGCCAAACAAAACCCACTTTATTAGCATTCTCTGCCACCCTGCTCCACCTAGTGGAGAATGGAGGTCTTTGCAGCAGCCCAGAGCTCAGTTTAAAGGAGATACTGAGTATGTGGAAATCACATGTGTGATCTTCCTATCCATCTGCTGCCACATATAAACCATGCTGAAATGCAACCTTCCGGTTTCTATCCAGACTGACTTGCACTAAGAGAAATGATAAGAGAAACTAAGGAAATTTGCCCCAAAACTTTTAGAACTACTTTTAGGGCTGCCAGCGTCCAGGTGGGACCTGGAGATCTTCAGAAATTACAACTGATCTCCAGATGACAGAGATCAGTTTCTCTGGAGAAAATGGCTGCTCTGGAAGGTGGACTCCATGGCATTATAACCTGCTCAAGTCCTTCCCCTCCCCAAACCTCACCCTCTTAATCTCTAGGAATTTCTCAACCTGGAGCTAGCAATCCTAGCTGTAAGGAAGAGTGAATATTCTTATTTTATGAAGGATTGTTTCAGGGGAAACATGACATTTTACACCCACTTTTTTAAAAAAAGGTTCTATATTGCATAGATATAGTTTAGGAAGAGACTTCAAGAAAACATACGGGATAACTGATACAATGTTGCTGATGGCATATAAGCAGACATATACAGTTATCTTGCAAGGAGCTCTTGGAATTAGCATCTCTGGTCCAGCAGTGATTTATAGGTGGGCTACAGGGAATGTTCCAATCCCTACCACCGAGTGCTGCTGGAGGAGGACACTTCTCTCACTAGCATGATCAGAAAACAATGATGGAGCTTCTGGGTGCAGCACTATGTAGTAGCTGTGACTGCAGTTACTCCATTTGTCTCTTTAGGGAGACCAGATGTCTTCCTTCAGCAAGAGATCTCCCAGTCTTCCTTTCCATTGCCCACCAGCCTGCCAAGGACTGGTAGGGGAAAATACTCATGATGCCACCTCTGAGTATTCACTGGAAGTAATGTTGTGCTGTTGCTGCAATGCCACACCCCCATCCCTGCACGCTCCCTGTCCTGGGGTTTGTCAGCAAATATAGGCACTCTAGCTCCTTCAGCATCTACCTGTAAGTATGCTACCTCCTTCTCCCCCCTTCAGTGGCACTAAGCAATTCCCTGCAATCCACCCATGAATTGCTCCTGCTCAGTTCTCAGAAAGAAAGTCTCAGAATGAACAAGTGTCCCTTAAGTCTAGAAATGTGACAATAACAACAAAGTACAAAGCATTTTGCATAGCTAACTAACCACCACAATCAGCCCCATGCATTTAACACTAAGAAAAAGAGATTCCAGATCAGAGGATATGATTCCAAGCAGATATGAACCTCAGCACCTATCATGTTGTTAATTAAACACTGTCATCAAAGAACTACATGTGCAGTTTGGTATAAAAGCAGTTGCTAGTCAAAACATCAATTAGTACTTAGGGTCTGACTCATTACTTTTTCCCAGCTGTGAAAGAGAATGCCTGCTAGTAAGCACAGCCTCATCCAGAAGCAAACAGATTGGCCTGAAGGGTAGAATGAGTTACACCAATTTGAATCAGATGAGGATCTGGCTCGATTTATTACACTTCGAAATCTCAGAGGTCTCTTTTGCATCCTTCAGTGTGACTGCATGTCTGCATACAGTTTTCATATCTGTGTATGAATGCAGACAGACTGCACGAACATATGGTTTATTTTAATTTTATGAGTTGCAAAATCTGTGATAAGGGAAGGAAATCCATTATCTGGTTAGAAGATAATACACATTTGCAACAAGAGTACTAGCAAAGGGACTGGAATAGAGGATATGCAAGAAAAAGACACATTATTGGGGTAGCTGCCAATAGGCCTGGGGGGAAATAGCCTGTCCCTTTAACAGAGGTTTAGTGGGATGGGAATGTTATGTGCCAGGTGATGCTATTTTCCTCCATGGCATAAAAAACAAGTCCACACATTAATCCTCTATTAAAGGGTAAGTCCAAAGGGAAATCAACCCAGACTGTTCCCTGGAAGGTCAGATGCTGAAGCTCAAATACTTTGGCCACCAAATGAGAAGGGAGCATTCAGTGGAGAAGATCCTGATGCTAGGAAAGACAGAAGGCAAAAGAAGAAGGGGACGGCAAAAGATGAGATGGCTGGACAGCATTACTGATGTAAGAAACACGAAGTTGAGCAGACTTCAGAGGATGGTGAAAGACACGAGGGCCTGGTGTGACTTGGTCCATGGGGCTGCAAAGAGTCAGACTTGACTGTGCAACTGAACAACAACAATACATTTTCCCAGGCCATTTCTTCCAGTTATTGTGTTTCAATCCAGTTATGAAGACCTGAGCAAAGGCATCACATTTATGTTTGCCACATTCTTCTGGGAAGATTCCTGTACTTTTACATAGCTGCATGGAAGGTAGAAATTCAACAGGTGACATTATTATCCTTCTCATGACATCTTTATACTGGAAGAAACATACTTGCCTGTCATACAGGCAAAACTGCTTAGCTTGGTAAAGGCATATCAGCTTTGCTCAAAAGGTTTACGTCACCCTACTTCCCACCAAGCTCCACATAATATCAGTTAATATTTGCAACACTTCCTCATACTCTGTCCTTGGTTGCCACCCTACACAGCTGTAGGACAAGCACAGCAGAAGTGGGCATGCAGTCAGACCTGTTTGGGTCTCTCTGGTCATAGTACCAACTTGTAATACTCTGCCTTTTATATCCTGCATATGAAGATGCTGTGAGACAGAAAACAACATCCCAGAAGGAAAACAACATTCTGGAACAAAGATTCCTGCCCCCAATACAATCAACAGAATAAAGGAGCCCTTTCTTTCCCTTCCAGCAGGACTTACAGTAAGCGGAGAAAGTTTTTACAGATATCTGTGGGCATGAGGATGAAGAACTTCGTGGCACTGAATGCAGAGAAAAGGCACCTTGACAGAAATACCTTTTAAATCCTAAGTCAGATGCTGATCTCTCCTTGAAGCTGCCTAATACTGAAATAGACTATTAGTCTATCAAAGTCAGTATTGTCTATTCTATCTGGCAGCACCTCTCCAAGGTCCCTGACAGAGGTCTTCCACATCTATGTGATCCTTTTAACTGGAGATGCTGGGATAGGAACCTGGGAACTTCTGCACACAAACCAGATGATCTATCACTGAGCCTCAGCACCTTTGCACATAAACACGTAGCTATAGAAATCCCAGTAAATTTCCTCTGCTCTGCCTTCATCATATCGAGTAACCATGCTTTGTTGTTCAGTCGCATAGTTGAGTCTGACTCTTTGTGACCCCATGGACTAAGTCACGCCAGGCCCTCCTGTCTTCTACCATCCTCCGAAGTCTGCTCAAATTTGTGTTTGTTACATCAGTAACACTGTCCAGCCATCTCATCTTTTGCCATCCCCTTCTTCTTTTGCCTTCTGTCTTTCCTAGCATTAGGATCTTCTCCAGTGAGTGCTCCCTTCTCATTTGGTGGCCAAAGTATTTGAGCTTCAGCTTCAGCATCTGACCTTCCAGGGAACATTCTGGGTTGATTCCCCTTAGGACTGACTGATTTGATCTTCTTCCAGTCCAAGGGACTCTCAAGATTCTTCTCCATCACCACATTACTGCATAGTTAAAACAACTTTGTTCACTTACTGTATGGAAAAATCATTAACACTACATTCGTCTCTCTCTAACATCCGGAGAAAAATCTCCCATTGACTGTCAGTTCAGATCTCCTTTAGATTTATCTATGAGAAGCTTCCGCATGGATGTTTAAATAAGGTGTGAGTGGGAGCCAATCACACGGGCTTTTCTTGGTGTAGCTTTTTAATGCAATGAGATTAGTTAAATGAAGCACTCCAAGTAAAACATAACTTTTTTCCTCCTTCTTACTTGGCAGTTTGAAAACTGAAGAGGGTTATGCCATTTAATAGAGGGCATATATTTCCTTATCTTCATTTTGCACAAAAAAATTGTCTCATCTCTATAGCATTTAATATATCTTCCACAGTACACAGTTAATAACCACCCAGGATGGCATATGATGGTCTTTTCCACTTTGCGAGAACCATTCAAGAGGATCAAGCAGTATGGCTTGACCTTGTTTCAAACTTCAACACACGTAAGAGCTTAGAGAGTTCTTCCACAATCTTGTCTCTTAATGTGATTCCTGATTGTAAGGAACCAAGACAATGGAGAAGTCTAGCACCTGTGCAGGAAGGAAGGAGTAACAATGGGTCAAGGTAAGAACATAGAACATAAGAACATAAGAGAAGCCATGTTGGATCAGGCCAACGGCCCATCAAGTCCAACACTCTGTGTCACACAGTGGCAAAAAATGTTATATACACACATACACTGTGGCTAATAGCCACTGATGGACCTGTGCTCCATATTTTTATCTAAACCCCTCTTGAAGGTGGCTATACTTGTGGCCGCCACCACCTCCTGTGGCAGTGAATTCCACATGTTAATCACCCTTTGGGTGAAGAAGTACTTCCTTTTATCCGTCTTAACCTGTCTGCTCAGCAATTTCATCGAATGCCCACGAGTTCTTGTATTGTGAGAAAGGGAGAAAAGTACTTCTTTCTCTACTTTCTCCATTCCATGCATTATCTTGTAAACCTCTATCATGTCACCCCGCAGTCGACGTTTCTCCAAGCTAAAGAGTCCCAAACGTTTCAACCTTTCTTCATAGGGAAAGTGCTCCAGCCCTTTAATCATTCTAGTTGCCCTTCTCTGCACCTTCTCTAAAGCTATAATATCCTTTTTGAGGTGCGGCGACCAGAACTGCACACAGTACTCCAAATGAGACCGCACCATCGATTTATACAGGGGCATTATGATACTGGCTGATTTGTTTTCAATTCCCTTCCTAATAATTCCCAGCATGGCATTGGCCTTTTTTATTGCAAACGCACACTGTCTTGACACTTTCAGTGAGTTATCTATCATGACCCCAAGATCTCTCTCTTGATCAGTCTCTGCCAGTTCACACCCCATCAACTTGTATTTGTAGCTGGGATTCTTAGCCCCAATGTGCATTACTTTGCACTTGGCCACATTGAACCGCATCTGCCACGTTGACGCCCACTCACCCAGCCTCAACAGATCCCTTTGGAGTTCCTCACAATCCTCTATGGTTCTCACCACCCTGAACAATTTAGTGTCATCCGCAAACTTGGCCACTTCACTGCTCACTCCCAACTCTAAATCATTTATGAACAAGTTAAAGAGGATGGGACCCAGTACCGAGCCCTGCGGCACCCCACTGCTTACCGTCCTCCACTGCGAAGACTGCCCATTTATACTCACTCTCTGCTTCCTATTACTCAGCCAGTTTTTGATCCACAAGAGGACCTGTCCTTTTACTCCATGATTCTCAAGCTTTCTAAGGAGCCTTTGATGAGGAACTTTATCAAAAGCTTTCTGGAAGTCAAGGTAAACAACATCTATCGGGTCTCCTTTGTCCACATGTTTGTTCACCCCCTCAAAGAAATGCAACAGGTTAGTGAGGCAAGATCTTCCCTTGCAGAACCCATGCTGAGTCTTCCTCAATAATCCGTGTTCATCAATGTGCCTACTCATTCTGTCCTTGATAATGGTTTCTACCAACTTTCCCGGTATTGAAGTCAGACTGACTGGCCTGTAATTTCCCGGATCTCCTCTGGAACCTTTTTTAAAGATGGGGGTGACATTTGCTACCTTCCAGTCCTCAGGAATGGAGGCAGATTTCAATGAAAGATTACAGATTTTTGTTAGAAGATCCACAAGTTCAACTTTGAGTTCCTTCAGAACTCTCGGATGTATGCCATCTGGACCCGGTGACTTATTAGTTTTTAATTTGTCTATCAGTTGTAGGACCTCCTCATTTGTCACCTCAATCTGACTCAGGTCTTTCAACACCCCTTCCAAAATTAGTGGTTCTGGGGCGGGCAAAAAGTTCTTGTCTTCTACAGTGAAGACGGAGGCAAAAAATTCATTTAGCTTCTCAGCCATTTCCCTATCCTCCTTCAGTAATCCTTTTACCCCATGGTCATCCAAGGGCCCCACTGCCTCCCTGGCTGGTTTCCTACTTCTAATATATTTGAAGAAAGTTTTATTGTTGGTCTTTATGTTTTTTGCAATATGCTCCTCATAGTCCCTTTTTGCTTGCCTGATCACAGTCTTGCATTTGATTTGCCACAGCCTGTGTTCCCTTTTACTAATCTCACTTGGACTGGTTTTCCACCGCTTAAAGGAGTCCTTCTTACCTTTTACAGCTTCCATTACTTTGTTTGTTAACCACGCAGGCCTTTTCTTATGCCTGTTTGTGCCTTTCCTAACTTGTGGTATGTATTTTATCTGAGCTTCTAGGATTATAGTTTTAAATAGCGTCCAAGCTTCCCCAAGGGTTTTGACCGTATGTACCTTTCCTTTCAGTTTCTTCCTCACATGCCTCCTCATCTCAGTGTATTTACCCCTTTTAAAGTTAAACGTGGTTGTGGTGGTCTTTTTGGACAACTCCCTATTTATACAAACGGTGAAATCAATAACATTATGGTCACTGCTCCCAAGCGGCGCAATCACTTTTACATCTCTCACCAAGTCTTGGGCATTACTTAGGACCAAATCCAGGATCGCCCCACCCCTGGTAGGTTCTGAGACCATCTGCTCCATAGCACAGTCATTGAGAGCATCAAGAAACTCAATCTCTTTCTCTCGACCAGAACACATATTGACCCAATCAATCTGCGGGTAGTTAAAATCACCTATTACAACACAGTTTTTACGTTTAGCCGCTATCTTTAAGCCTTCCATCATATTATAATCGTCCTCTCTCTTTTGATTTGGTGGGCGATAACAAACTCCCATAGTTAAATTTCCTTTTGGGCCCTCTATTTCAACCCAAAGCATTTCTAAAAGTGAATCTAATTCTCTGATCTCAGCCTTACTCTACCGTATATCCTCTCTGACATACAGAGCCACCCCACCTCCAACCCTTCCCTCCCTATCCTTCCGATATAGCTTATATCCAGGAATCATCGTGTCCCACTGATTCTCCTCATTCCACCAAGTTTCTGAAATTCCCACAATGTCTATGTTTTCTCCCAACACTAAACATTCCAATTCACCAATTTTACTTTGAACACTTCTAGCATTTGCATACAAACATCTATAATTTCCCAGGCGAGCTAGGCCCGCCACCTTCCTCCTGCCACCTCGAGACACTGGCAGACAGTCCATATTGTTTGTCACCTTCACAGTGGACAACTCCGGTCCGTTACCCGGTAGAAAAATAGTAGCTAACCCTTCATCTCTTTGAGACGAGTCCTCCCGAACCAGAGACATTTCATCTCCTGTCGGCTTTCCCCCAAAATTTAGTTTAAAAACTGCTCTGCCACCTTTTTGATTTTAAGCGCCAGCAGCCTGGTTCCATCTGGGGACAAGTGGAGACCGTCTCTTTTGTACAGCTCCCGCTTGTTCCAGAAAGCATCCCAGTGCCTAACAAACTTAAAACCTTCCTCCTTACACCATCGTCTCATCCACACATTGAGACTTCTAATTTGTGCCTGTCTCTCCTGCCCTGCACGTGGAACAGGTAGCACTTCCGAGAAGGCTACCTTGGAGGTCCTGGCCTTAAGTCTCCTGCCTAGCAGCCTAAATTTTTCCTCCAGGACCTCACGACTGCATTTCCCCACATCGTTGTTGCCAACATGCACCACGACCACAGGCTCCTCCCCAGCACTGTCTATCAGTCTATCTACTACACGCGTAATGTCCGCTACCTTCGCACCAGGCAGGCAAGTCACCATACGGTCAGTACGCGGTTTCGCCACCCGGCTGTCTACTTGCCTAATGATCGAATCACCAACTACCAATACCCCCCCTCTCCCCCTGCTCAGGGATGGTTCCTTGGCGCGAAAGGATTCCCGCTCACCAACCGAAGAAGAGGTCCCTTCTGAGGGCACATTCCCCTTATCCTCAGCACGGTGCCCTGTTCCCTCTCGACCCTCACGCTCTCTGGCAGCAACAGGGCTGCTACGTTCAGAGCGGGGCTCATCTAATATGCCCCTGAGAGTCTTCCCCAAGTGCCTAACTGACCGTCTCTGCTTCTCCAGGGCAGTCACCTCGGCCTCAAGGGTACGAACTCGTTCCCTGAGGACCAGGAGCTCCTTGCATCGAGCACACACCCAAGACTTCTGTCCTTTGGGCAGATAGTCATACATGTGACACTCAGTGCAAAACACTGGAAAGCCCCCAGCCCCCTGCTGGCATTCTATCTTCATTGTATATATATATATTAAAATATACAGTCCTCTTTAAATGCTGTTTAAGTGGCTCCCCTTCTGGCGGGTCAACTTACCTTATTGGGAACTTACCTTATTTGGAGAACAAGGAAGCCAGGGATCTGGGTTCCTGCTCCTTAGGGAGCCCCTAGGCGAAGAGCCACAGGCCAAGAGCCCTTTAGCTCTCGCCCTTCGGCTCGCGCCAAAGGCTCGCGCCTTTGGCAAGGCGCAGCTTAAAATGCAAAGAGGTGGAGCAGAGGCACTCCTCAGCAATCACTCTCAATCAGCAGCAATCACTCTCAATCTCTTTCACCCTTAAGGCAGTCAACCAAACAAAAAGCAGTCAACCAAACAAAGAGCAGTTCCCCAGCTATCACACCTTAGAATTTTAGGCAGCCCCACAAACCTTAGAATGTAGTCCTTCAAAACTCAGAAATTCTCAGCAATTTCTCCAGCTGTCTCAGCTATCAGAGCTGCTCTGCTCTGCTCCTCTCAGACCTCTGTGAGACCTCTCTAGTCAATACATTCTCACCATACTTTAGGAGCTGTTGTGAGAATATCACCATGCAGAATCCAAATACATTCTGGAAAATGGTGACTGATGCATGAGTTCTTATACTTTGATCCTAAACATTTGCATCCAAAGGGGTGTCCCACAATCTTGGTAAGTATCAATGCAATCAATGCAGCACCAGTGAAATGTCACTGGGTGGGATCACACTGAGAATTTGGTGCAGCAGTATCCCAGCTTTGAAAAAGCCAGTGCTCTTTGATATGTGCCACCAAAGCAATTACACAGCCCCCGCCCTGCTGCCGGGAGAGGCACGGGCTGCACACACACACAAGAGAAGCATTCAGACTGCTCCTGCACATGCTGGGAGGGGTTTATTGCACACCCCAGCCATTCAGAGATTTGCTACTGGGAAGTTCCCAATAGCTATTTAATCTGGTCCCAGTCTATCCTAAAATGAGGCAAGGACAGGTGGGACTCACGGGGCAGATGTGTGCATGTGATAGCACACATTAAATCTGGAGGGGAGGTGTGACTATATCAGGCCAATTCTCTCATGTGATCTTACCCACTGTCTCTACTCACTTGCGAAATGCTTGGTATTCTGTTGTCATTCAGCATCCCCAAAAGAAATCTAGGTCCACATCCCCACATACAAGGATTCAGCCAATAATACTTATGCTAAAGTTATCCAGAATTTATATCCTGACTCTGGTGCAAGAATGTACTGGGACAATTCAGTATGTATTTAAAGACAGTTCTTGAGACCTCCCCCTTCTTGAAGTTCTAACAATTGGAGTGTACCTCTGAAATGCTACATAAATTGTCCTTGTTGCTTACAAAAGCTATTTTGTGAACTTCAGAATATTATTGCTGATACATGTTGACTTGTTCACGGAGACCGGCATTTACGTTTATATATTAATTTATCTCCTACCACTCTGCTTAGCTAAGTGCCAAACCTTCATCCGGTGAAAAGCACCTTCCTTGGACATAAAAACCTCTTCCTACAAAATAAAAGTTTCTTTCCAAAGGAAAGTTCCTTTCACCATTGGAGACTTGAGTGGAATGGGAGAACACCATTATGCTTTTCACCCCAGGCTTTCCATAATTGCTATGGGATTAAAATAAAGGCTTAAGTGATAACCACTTAACCACAAGTAACATCAAAAGACTGAGACTCTGTTTAGGTCTGGGCTGTTTATGCAACTACTGGCACTAGTTCTTATGGTAACACTAAACATTTTTCAGTAACAGAAATATTTGGAGGCCTAAGAAAACTTTAAGCTCAGGAGATAAATTTAGAATATGGTTGCACATATGCAGCAAGACTCCTACGGATTTTTAATTGGAGCCAACTCATGGTGTCATGTGCTGAAGGCACAGATATTTCAACACTTTTTTCTACAGATCACCCTCACTTTGAATTGGTCATATACTAGAAATTAATACCACAAAATGTTCTCCTTTGAAAATTATGGTTCTCTGTATATTCATATTATGATCATTAACTCCCTTGAAAAAAAGTTTCCTAACACTCAGTATTCAAATTATGGGGAGAAATGAAATTCAAAAGACCCATCCATAGCCTGCTTGGATTTTAGACCCTTCCAGTGGTCCTTATAAGTCCAGGGCTTTTTTTTGTAGAAGAAGCCCAGCAGAAACTCATTGCATATTAGGTCACACCCCTGACACTAAGCCAGCCAGAACTGCGTTCCTGTATGTTCCTGCTCAAAAAAGCCCTGTATAAGTCACACCTCTAGCTCTGTTCCTGTAGTGTGGTATAAAAATTATTCATATAATTCTGGGATCATTGTGGGTCAGGTTGATGAGGGTATAAAGCATTGGCAAGAAAATACCAGAGAACCTTATACAATTTCCAGACTAACTGCAAATTGAACCAAGACCATCTACTCCTGCTTAAATGCACTGCAATGAAAGTCTTACCACCCACCCAAGGCAGCCATTTTCTGTAGGGGAACTGATCTGACTACAGCTTTCCATCTCCTCCCCCCCCACCCCGTCTGCAGCCTCTACCTAGGAAAAGTACATTCATTCTCCACAGTGTGGACCAAAGCAGCTTACATCATTCTCCTCTCCCCTTTCTGATTTCCACAACAACCCTGTGAGGTAGGTTAGGCTGAAAGTCTGTGGCTGTTCTGAAATCACAGTGTGGACCAAAGCAGGAGGGAAGCGCTGTCACCAGGTATAATGACACAGAGTTCACCCTGCAAAGCTGCCATTTTCTCCAGGGGAGCTGATCTCTGCCTTCTGGAGAGCAGCTGTAATTCTAAGTGATCTCCATCCCTCACTTGGAGAGTGTCAACACTGGTTCCCCAGGAGGAAGTGGCTGGTTTGGAGGGTGGAGTCTATGGCATTGTACCTGTCTAGAGATCTGAGCACTCCTCAGATCCCACCCTCTTCATGTTCCTCCCCTCAAATCGCCAGGAATTTCCCAACTTGAAGTTGGCAACTCTATCTGCTTCCCAGCAGCTGTAACAATTTTCTGTAGAGCAGCTGTAATTCTGAATGATCTCCAGTCCTTACTTGAAGAGTGGCAACAATGGTTATTATACAGGTCCAGCAGTTTGTGCTAGGCACTGATTAGTCATTCAGGATTCCTGTTCAACTGTCTGCAGTCTCTGATAACTGACTTTTACCTTAGAACACAGAGTTGTATACCTGACCAATCAGAGAGAGGTGTGTAAAAGCGGGCAGCAGTCTGCCAGCCACATAGCATGGCTTTACCTCTATGCAAAAACACATAATATCCCTTTTCACCCCCCTAGTGGTGAAATTTCTAAAAATTCCTTCTTAGTGGGTGCTTATGTCATGGAAGGAATTTCTAGGTCCATAGGTATGGGCTGGGCACTTGCTTGCATATATTGAGACTGGTCCCCATAGGGTATAATGAGAATCAATCCATGGATATCTCCCCTTCTTTGGAGGGAGCTGTTTTTTGAGGTAGAGGCACCAAATTTTCAGCATAACATCTGGTGCCTTTCTTCAAATAAAGTTTCAAGTTTTAAAAAGACTGGACCAAGAGGCCCAATTCTATGAGCCCCAAAAGATGGTGCCTCTATCCTCCATAATTTCCCATGGAGGGGAGGCATTTAAAAGGCATGGTGCCTTTAAATGTGATGGCTGGAACTCCCTTCAATCATGTGTGTCACAACCTTGCTTCTGGCTCCACCCCCAAAGTCCCCAGATATTTCCTGAGTCAGACCTGACAACCCTATGAACTGTTTGGTTCCTGTTTTCCCCATCAAAAATAAAACCCTACCAAAATTGCAGAAGTAACCCTAATACCATTTACTGTTACTATACTTATAATTTTTAAAATTACAATTTACCCTGCCTTTTCTTGTGATATGACAGAAGGTCTGTCCACCACTTCAGGGTTCTTTTTTCTTTTCCAAAGTACGCTCAAGCATACTTTGTGAAAGTATAATGTGTTCAACAGATATCACCAAAATCAAGAGCTAACAGGTAATTCTAAGCAGGTTTTGATTATTTAAACAACAGAACAAATTACAGTTTAAGAAAATAAGCCAAGAAAGAAAAAATAGTGACAGCATAAGAATAATGTGTCACTAACACTAACCTTCCACTGTAATCCCAATAATTTCTATATCCTGTTTTATACATTTTGTTTTGCTTTGTTAGTCAAGCTTTCTAGATTCTACAATGTTTCTTTTACTGTCTTCTCTTCAACTCAGTCTCTAAGTTTATGTTGCTAATTGTCTAAACAGGCCTAGAATGTTTCTGCTTCTCACTAGGGGTGTGCATTCGGTTCGGCCGAACCGCATATACAGCCGAATCACCACTGATTTGGCTGTATGCGGAATCGGCTGTAGCCGATTCCCATTGAAGCCTATTATGCGGCAGCCCAATACGGCTCGCTATTCGGCAGTATACGGCTGTCAATGCAAAAGGCGGGAAAGTAGCTTCTGCAGCCTCAGGGGAGCTGCTTGCCTACTTTCCCGCCTTTAGTAGCCTCTTCCTGCCTCTCCCATAGCCTCCCTGGGATCAGGGAGGGGGGGAGGGGGAAGAGGAGCCCCAGCAGCCAATCCAAAGCATGCATTTGCAAAATGCATTGCAAATGCATGCTTTGCAGGGCTGTTGTGTTGCTGATGGCCCAGCCATCTGCTACATTGTTGTTATTTTGATCTTTTGCTTACTTGGGTATCCAAGTAAGCACTGTTGTCTGGCCAAGCAGAGAGCAGTGCTATTTTTTGAAATTGCTCTCTGTAGGGCCAGAGAACCTTTTTAAGGAGTCTTCCTGGCTGGACTCCTCCATTGCTGCTGTGTTGGTGTATGTTGGTTGGTGTGAGAGAGATTGTGCTGCTGCTGGCTGGCCCTTGGCTTCAGCTGCTACCTGCTGCTCTCTCACTCAGCCTTACCAGACTTCCCTGGAGTAGAGAAGACAAGGGAAGACAGTTTTGGGGTTCTTCTTGTTTTAGTTTTTGTTGGTAAAAGGACTAGAGTCCCTTTACTTATCCAGATTTGGGTGGGTGAGTACTGGGTGGGTAGCCTATCTGGGGTTGAGGTTAGGTTCTGCTGGGGGTGGGGGCCTGGGGTGGGGGGGTGTTTGCCCATATCTTAATTTAGTGAGAGGACTTTTAAAAGTGCAGTGTCCTTTTACTTCTCCTGATTTGGGTGGCTTGGATTTCTTGGGGCTAGGGTGAAGGGTATCTTTTTTTTGGGGGGGGGGGTTTGGCAAAGTTCCTGTATTGTTAAAAGTTGAGTTTTTTACTGTTTTAAAAGTATTCAGTGTTTGATTTGTTGCTGCTGTGTTGTGCTGCTGCTGTTACTCTTCTCTTCTGGTTTTCGGGGTGGTGGTGTTGCTGTTTGGCCTAATTTCCTAAATTCCTGTATTGTTAAAAGTTAATTTTTTTTTTACTGTTTTAAAAGTACTGTTTGATTTGTTGCTGCTGTGTTGTGCTGCTGCTGTTACTCTTTTCTTCTGGTTCTTGTGTGGGGGGGTGCTGTTTGGCCTAATTTCCATTGTTTAAAAGGCCACTTTTGTCCCCCTTTTCCTGGTTCAGGTTTTAGGGGGGGTGTTGTTGACTTATTTGGCCTGAGCTTTCTTGTTGGTGAAAAGGCCACTTTTTTCACTTGGTCTTTTGTGATTCTGCTGGTTTTGTTTTGGTTTTTTTAAATTACCTCTGGTTGGTGTGGGGGTTGGCGAGGGTGTGTGTGGGCTGTGTGTGCTAGGTCACTTTCTTGTTTTTATAGAGTAGATTGTGTGTTCTGTGGCAGGGAAGCTGGCAGCTGGGTGAGAGACCCAGAACCAGCAGGCTTGTTGTGGTTGGCCAGCTCTCCTCGTGTTGTTTGGGGCAGGGCTGGAGAGCTGGCATCTGTAGATTGTGTGTTCTGTGGCAGGGAAGCTGGCACCTGGGTGAGAGACCCAGAACCAGCAGGCTTGTTGTGGTTGGCCAGCTCTCCCCATGTTGTTTGGGGCAGGGTTGGAGAGCCGGCATCTGGGTTTGCTGCAGCCAGGTCTGCAGAGCAGACCTTGAGCCGATTGTGTTTTCTGTGGCAGTGATGTTGGCAACTGAGTTTATATTGGTTCCAGGCCTGCAGGGTTCATAGAGTAGATAGAGGGATGTAGTGCATTTGGGTCCTATAGAGATTCTCTGGTGTGAAGTTAGGTTTGGCTTTGGGTGCCCCAGGAATTGGACCCCCTGGTCCAATTTTTTTTTTTTGGCCTTGTGGGTTTTGTGTGGGACAGTGCCCTGAAGCTGCACAGCAGTTTGGGGGGCTCTCCTCAAAACCCCCTGCTCCCCAGAGCCACTTTTCCCAAGACAATTACAGTGAGGAAGTGGCTAATTGGGCTTTCCCCATCATTGTTGGCAATGGGCCTTTTGGGGAGCCCAAAGACAGGGACCCCCTGGCCCAATCTTTTTAGGACTTGGTGGTTTTGTAGGGGAGAGTCCCCTGCGGGTTCCCTGCAGTTTTTGGGGCTCGCCCTCAAACCCCCTGCCCCCAAGTAGCCTCTAATTATGCCCTATGTTGCCATTGATTTCAATGGCCCATAGGGTATAATGATGGAATAGGGGCACCCTCTTTGGGTGCCCCTGGAATGGGATCCCCTGGCCCAATCATTTGGGGACTTGGGGGGGTGGAGGGGAGAGTCCCCTGCAGGTCCCCTGCAAATTTGGGGGCACTCCCTCAAACCCCCTCCCCTCCAGGCGGCTTTAAATATACCCTATTTGCCATTGATTTCAATGGCCCATAGGGTATAATAGGGCTGTATATTCGGAAATAGCCACGCATCTACCGTATATGCGGCTATTCCGAATGCGGTATTCGACAGTATATGGGGATTCCGAATTTTCTCCCCCCGTATACTTCCGAATCCGTGTAATACCGATTTTTTTTTGCACATCCCTATTTCTCACCATTCTTGCATGCAATTTAACCACACAAATGGTATGCCTCTGTTGATACACCCCAAGATCTTTTAGCCTTTTTTTGTTGCTGCATCACATGGGCTGCTCATGTTAACTTATGGTCCACCAATACCCCAAGATCTTGTTCATACACTTCTGCTACCCAGAAGTGTATTCCCCATCCAGTATGCATGTTTTTGTGACCTAGATGTAGAATTTTTTTTTTTTTTTTACATTTTAATTGTTTTTATTATTTCAGCACATAGAAAAAAAAATCTCTTTTAACAAACAAAATAAGAACATCAACAAACCACCACCACTACAAGAGACATAAAATAGAAAAACATATCCAATAGAGAGTGATTGAGCACATTAAAGTTACATTCAAATAATAAATTGAATATTAACTTATATTAATCTATCAATATATTTTATTTATACAAAACCAATAATTATCACACCTCACTTAGATAAACAATTATTTTCAACCCAAAAATAAAATTTCTCCCATTTTTTTGCAGCATCACATTTCGATAAGCCTTTCACCATATTTGAAAGAATGTCCATTTCTGCTACGCTCCTTATTTTTTGGATTAAACCTTCCCTTTGTGGCACATTGTCCTGTCTCCAGACCGAGGCATAAAGGATTCTAGCCGCCGTCACAATATATATCGTTATATACTCATCTTCCCGTGGGAGCTCATCTCGAACCATCGAGAGTAACATTACTTCTGGTTTCAAAATAAAATTAACTCTTAGTACCTCAGTTATTAGTTTATGTACCATTATCCAATACCTTCTGGCCTGCTCACAACTCCACCATAAATGAAAAAACGATCCTATCCGAGTCTTACACTTCCAACAGTTGGGGGAGAACTTTGAATTTATTTTATTCAGTTGCACAGGGGTAACATACCACCTGTGGAAAAGTTTAAAAGCATTCTCTCTAAAATTAATCGGTTTAATCACCTTATAATTATTTTTCCAAAATTGAGCCCATTGGTCTAACGTAATAGATTTTTTCAAATTATTTGCCCATTTCAACATTGTTTCTTTAATTACTTCATCCTCCAAATTAATTTGCAAAAAATAATTATAAACCTTCTTAATTATCTTTTGTTTTTCCACCAGTAATATTTTATCAAAGTCAAAATTTTGTTTCGTGAAACCCATAAGTTTATCCTTATTGTACTTTGATATAATCTGCGACATACTCCACCAATCTATCTTGACTCCCTGAGATTCTAAATACTCTTTTTTCCTCAAATTATCTTTTTCGTCCAGTAGGTCATTGTACCTAATCACTATTGGTGCTTCCCAGAGTTGTGGTAAAACCGCCGCTTCATGAGGTGAGATCCATCTTGGGGTTTTGTCTCCATATATCTTAATCTTAATCTTAATCCAGGCTTCGTATAGAGATTTCCTAATCAGATGATTTTTAAAATAAGTCTGTGGTTTTTTTGTATACCAAAGATTAGAGTGCCATCCTGTTTGCAAATCATATCCCTCTAATGCTAATATCCTCTTATCTTCTAAAGCCACCCAATCCTTCAACCATAAAGTTTGACACGCTAAATGGTAAATTTCTAAATCAGGTAAGGCTAGACCACCATTTTGCTTTGAATCAGTTAACAGTCTCCATTTAATTCTGGGTTTTTTCCCCTGCCAAATAAACCTTCTATATTGTTTATTAAGTTTAACAAAAAAAGGTTTTGTTACCGCAAAAGTAATCATTTGCAACAAAAATAAAACTTTCGGCAGTAAACCCATTTTAATTAGTGCTGCTCTCCCCATAAAAGACCAACCTAAGTTATTCCATTTTTTTATCATCTGCTCCGTCTCCTTAAGTAATGGTATATAATTATTTTTATAAATGGTACTACATCTGTTAGTCATTATTATACCTAGGTATTTTACTTTTTTCTCAACTCTAAAACCTGATTTACTTTCTAGATTCTGAATTTCTTGTTGGGTCATATTTTTTGTCAAGATTTTTGTCTTCTGTCTATTCACCCTTAGGCCTGCTGATTCACCATAATCCTTTAACTCCTTTAATACCATTTCTATTGCTTCCAACGGCTCCTGTAGTATTAATACCATATCGTCCGCATAGGATAGAATTTTATAATCTTCTCCTTTTGTCCTCAAACCAGTTATTTTTTTATTTTTGCGTATTGCGTTATTCAGGAGTTCTAGCGATAGGATAAATAATAAGGGTGAGAGTGGGCAGCCCTGTCTGGTACCTTTTGCCAAAATTATATCTTCAGTTTGTTCTCCATTGACAATTATTTTAGCGATTTGCTTATCATAAATTGCTCGAATATTTGCGACAAATTCCCTTCCAAAATCCATTTTTTCAAGAACCCCAAACATAAAATCCCAATCTAAGTTGTCAAATGCCTTTTCTGCATCTATAAATAAAAAGGCTACTGACTTATCCCGGTTATTTTCATAATATTCCATAGCGTTAGTAAGTATCCGAATATTTGTCCGCATAAATCTTTTGGGTAGAAACCCCGTTTGGTCAGTATATATTAACGTAGTTAAAATTCTTTTTAACCTATTAGAAAGAATAAGCGAGTATATTTTATAGTCTACGTTTAGCAAAGATATTGGGCGGTAAGATCTAATATCATCCGGATCTGCACCAGCTTTCGGGATAAGGCTAATATTACTATATCTCCAGGAGTCTGGTAAGGTAGCAGATTGCCAGACTTCTTCAACTAAACTTTTAAAGTGGTTAATCAGATTATCCTTAAAAGTAATATAGTATTCTGCCGGAATACCATCAGGGCCCGCCGCTTTATTTTTCTTTAGTTTTACCCAAGCTTCTTCAATCTCATACATTGAAATTGGGTCATTTAATATCTTTTTCCTATCTTCTGTTAATTTTGTCCACACTTTGTCGGCTAGGTATCCCTCTTGTACCTCTTTTGATATCTGCCCCTTCTTATACAGATTTAAATAAAAATCTTTAATTATAATTTTTAAGTCTTCCGTTCTTGACTTATAGTTTCCATCTTTATCTTTCAATGTTTTAATAATTTTTTTTTCTTTTTCTTTCCTTATTTTGTACGCTAGCCATTTCCCTGATTTATTTGCGTGCTCAAAATAATATTGCTTGGAATAAGCTATTTTCTTATCCATCTCCTCTAATGCAAGCAGATGTAACTTATGTTGTGCATTCCTAATCTCTTCCTTAATTCCTTTTTGATGAGGGTTGCTTTTTAGTTGATCTTCCTTTTGTTTTATTAGGTCCGTTAATTCCATCATCTTTTTGGAATCCTCTCGTCTTTTATTTGCTAAAAAATTAATAACTAAACCTCTAAAAAAGGCCTTACTTGTATCCCATACTGTAGCAATCGAGATATCCTTTTGCAAATTAGACTGGAAGAAAAAAACCATCTCTTTATTTATATATTCTACAAACTTCTTATTTTTTGTTAACCCAGGGTACATTCTCCAACTTAATTTCCTCTTATTATGCTTCAAAACTAAAGAAATAGGTGCGTGATCCGCTATAGTGGATGGCAAAATCTCAGCCACTTGCACTGATTTCAATAAAGTATTCGATACCCACATCATATCAATCCTAGACCAAGATTGATGCCGATTAGAAAAAAAAGTATAATCTTTGCAATTTGGGTTTAATGTACGCCATATATCCACCAAAGCCAATTCTTCTACCATCTCAACAAAAATCTTCGGTAAAACATTGCTTCCTGTGACCTTCTTACTCTTCTTTTTATTCCCAGTTCCTACCGTTCTATCAATATCAGTGACACTTACAGCATTAAAATCCCCCATAATACAAAAATTTTCATATTGATAACTTGTGACCTTTGAGTATAAATCCTGGTAGAAGGCTCGCTGATTAACATTAGGGGCGTAAACATTAACTAAGAGAATTTTCTGTTGGTCCTTCTGAATTTCTATCCCTTGGAATCGAGCATCATTTGCTTCAAAAATTAACTTGGCTTGGATATCAGTTCTCGTGTATGTTACTAATCCTCTTTTCTTTTTTCTTTTTTCAGAAGTTATTATCGCCGATCCTAACCTATTATTAACTAAAAAGTGTTCATCCTTTTTTCTTATATGAGTTTCCTGTAGGCAGATAACATCTGCCTTTAGCTTTTTCAGTTGGAGAAATGCCCGCTTTCTCTTCTGAGGTGAATTCATTCCGTTGATATTAACCGAAACTATCTTCCAATTATTAACCATCCTGAATTATTCGTCTATCTATCGCTCTGTCAGCTGTGCTTTCTTTTTTTTCTGTAGTCTAGTTTTTCTATATAAATTTTCTTCACCTTGCGAGGTCTCCCCCTCCTCTTGTTCACTTAACCCCTGTGGGGGACTATCTCCCATCTGATCTGTCTTCTTTAGTTTCTCTTTTCTTTGCCAACTATTCATATGAGTCCTCATAAAATCATTCAGCTTAAAAACTGAATCAATCCTATATCTGTTGTCCCTATATGTAAATAGCAATCCTTCTGGAATTACCCATTTATACCTTATACCTTTCTCCTGTAATTTCTCTGCTAGTTTAAAATATTCTCTTCTTCTGTTTCTTATTGACCAAGGGATCTCTTTTAGAATCTTAACTCTATTGCCTCCAATCATTATTTGTTTCTCTCTAGATTCGGTCCACACCCTTTGTCTAACTATTTTACGTGCAAATTTTACATGTACCTCCCGAGGGAGTTCATTCTTTTTTGCGTATAACGTATTAACTCTATAGATAGCATCAATTTCTTTTTCTGTTTCCTCAACCTCCAATCCCAATATATCCCTCAAAGCCTCCGCCATTATTTTTATTAAAAACTCATTTTTTTGCTCAGGAATATTGAGAAATCTAAGTATATATTCTGCCTGGTCCATTTCCATTTGTATTATTTTATCATTTTGTTGAGCCTGTTTTTGTTCTATCTCTTCCACCTTACCTTCAGTTAATTTCAGTTTGCTCTCTATAGACTTAGTAATTTTAACAACTTCAGATAAATCTTTTTTAGTGTCTTTAAATTTACTATCTAAACCTTCTAATTTATCAGCCAGACCTTCCATCTGCTTAGATAACGAATCCTTCATTTCATTTAATAGCTCCATAAAACTCAATTGCATTTCTTTCATACTCTCTTGAGAGATGGCAGCCGCCACAGTTTTAGGTTGTCCAGGAGATGCCCTGAATTTCGCTTGTTGAGACATGATCAACAATCAAAAATTAAATTATAATGGGTTAGTAATCCTACCAAGTAAAAACTCAACTCTATCCCTAACGGGATTTCTCCAGGAGACTGACAACAGATCTCAACAGATCTAAACAGATCTTCCCATCCAAAAGGAAAATACACCTTCTCATACAGCTCTGAGACCATACAACTATACAACCATTAAAGCCATTAAACCTTCACAGCTCAGGCTTATGACCTTAAATTTCCACCAATATATTAACTTCCAGAGTTTCTTTGTCCTCTTCACAGTTTGTTAACCATCCCTGTTTTCACTGCAGCGTCTTTCCGCTCCTTTCAGCTCCTTTCAGTTATACCACCAGTAGCAACAGCAGCAGCAGCAGCAACAGCAACAGTCTCTCAGTCTCTCAGCACTGAAAAGCCGTCACTCAAACGCTCTCTGTCTTTCCAGCTCTCTCACCTCCGCTTGCCCTGCCGCTCCACTTCTGTCGACCTGATTTTAGGCTTCCCGGCCACCGTCCCCCGTCAGCTTCTCAGTTCTCCGACGGCGGCTCATGAATAACAAACGTAGCAGAGATTGATCAAATTACCATACTCAGCTCCGCCACAAATGCCGTTCGAATATTCAAATGTTCTCGCTTCCGTCCCCACCCTCAATTAGGAGGGGGAAGCCTTCCTCTTTATAAACTAGCTTCGATACAAACGGGGATGATACAAACGTCCCCAAAACAAAACAGAATAAAAAAAAAAAAAAAACTTGCCAGGCTTGCCGCGTCTCCGTCCCAAGTGCCCAGAAACTGGATTGAAAAAAAAAAAAAAAAACAGAGAACTTGCGTCGTCCTCTTCGACTCACCACCCCCTGTGGTCCGATGGCTGGAGCTAATGCGTCTGAGACGCCGACTGCCTCCGGGAAATAAGGACTGGGGGCGGCTGCTTGGGGGAGCTGGGCACACTCACCCCTTTCCCTCGCCCCTCGCCCCTTCTAAATACTATTTCTCCACCACGAAGATAGTATGGACTGGAACAGCCCCCCTATGAGGCAGAAATTCAGCGGACTTCAGCTGCAGCTGAAAGACACCGCCGCCTTGCTCCGCCGTTTACCGGAAGTCCCTAGATGTAGAATTTGACACTTATCGTGAAATTGCATTTTGTTCACTTCCACCCACTTTTCTAGCATGTACAGATCTCTTTATCTTCTGGTGTGTTTGTGTCATTGGTGTCATCTGAAATTTAATTAGTCCCTCCACACCCTCATCCACATATTTGATAAAACATATTGAAAAGTACCAGGCCCAAAACTAAGCCCCGTGGCACCCCACTGGACACCTTCCTCCATTCAGATGAAATGCCATTGACAACTACTCTTTGAGTGTGATTCTCCAACCAGTTCCCTATCCACCTAAATATCCTAGAGTCCAGTCCACAGTCCTCTATTTTACCCTTCAGAACATCATTGGAAACTCTGTCAAAAGCTTTGTTGATATCCAGATAAGCAACATCAACAGCATTCCCTTGATCCACCAAGCTCATCACTTGATCAAAGAAGGAAATAATGTTGGTCTAGCAGGACCTGTCGGTGACAAATGTGTGCTGACTTCTCTGGATCACCAAGTTGGGCCTTTAGGTGCTCGCAGACTGATTCTTTTAAAATCTGTTCCAGTTATCTTCCTGGGACAGAGGTTAGAAGACTGACTGGCCTGTAGTTTCTTGGGTCATCCTTCCTTCCTTTTTTGTAATTAGCATAGCATCTGCCCTTCTCCAGTCTTGTGGCATGTCTTCCATCCATCAAGAGGTCTGGAAGATGATGGCCCATGTAGTGTAATATTCAATACTCAATCCATATAATTTATTGTCACATGTGATAAAGGGATATAGCTCAGTGAGCAAAGGTTCAGGTTTGTATGCTGAAGGCCCCACTGTCAATCCCTGAAATCTCCTGTTTAAGGACTCCAAGATTAGATGTTGGGAAAGACCATTTGCAAGTGTACATGAATTGGCTAGCTCAGGGAGAATTGGGGGCAGGGGGATGACATTCATGACATAGGAAGAAAAAAAATGTGCCAATATATGAAGAAACCTTAGATTTTTTGCTTAAAATCAGGTATGACAAAGAAAGGGTCTTATGTCTAGAGATTCAACTGAGTTCCCAACCAAAAATGAAGTCTTATAAGCTTTTTGTCATCTTTCACATCACATAGGAACTAAGCATCTTGTGTGACTGCTGTTATGAATTTTTGCTAATAACTATCACTACCCGGTATTGCTAATAAGAGTTTAATGATTAAACAAGAATGGTTTATTAAGATCTGAAAAATGAGTGTAATGACTGAGCTAACATATTGTGTTAGGCTTGCCAATCAGATCCCAGCCAAGGATCCCCCAGTTTAGCAGGCTCTTTCCTGCCCCCAGTCAGCTGCCCGGTGGGGGGAAGCCCTGCCCCCACAGCCACCATGTGCCTTTCCACTTAGGAACACCAGAAGAAGCTTGGAAAGGCTTGCTTTTTAGATGGTCTGTCTGTGCCTTTAAATCTAGGAGCCAGGCTGAATGGGGGCAGGTGAGCTAGCAGAACAACATGGCTGCTCTCAGTTAGCTGTGAAGCTGTAAGGAAGCCCAGACCCTCCATTTGTTTTACAATCCTTTCAGAAGTCATTTGCATAGTAAAGGATAAACTAAAATGTCTGGTTTCCCTGTGTTAGTCTGAAGAACTTGAAACTTTAGCAACTCGTGAGTAAATTACCTCAGTGAGACCACACACGTGTGGGATTGTAAACTATTTATTTTGGCTGCTGTGTGTGTCTGTGTGTATGAGAGAGAGAGAGAGAGAGAGAGAGAGAGAGAACACGGGATGTGCAGCTGCTTGGGAATGAGGAAATGAAGACTGTATTCAGGGGAACTGCACTGCTGTATTTTTACTTATTTGTTTTAGGGAATGTGAAAGTCTCCTGGCTCCACCCCCAAAGTCCCCAGATATTTTATGAGTTAGACTTGGCAACCATATATTGTGTAAAGCAGTTTGAATTTCAGAGTGAATAAATTCTGTGAACACTGATCTGTCTTTCTAAAGTACTGGAACTCTAAATTCCAAGATGGAATCTGGGTACATTCATTCTTATTATAATATGAAATTGATTTATAAAATGGATTTGTTTTATAAAAGTTTTTATTTATTTAAACAAAGATTACACTTTGTTCAAAAAGAAAAGAATGCATGGATGACTGGGGCTGCCAACTGTGAACCAAGGAAAAGAAAACCTCATAATCTTGAACTGTCATGTGAAAGCCATGAACTCCAATGGATTTTTTTCAAAAAAATGTTCACCTGAAAATAAGGCTTTCACCATTTCTTCAGCTACCAAGCTATGAAAAAGAAAACAGAAAGAGTTCCTGCTGAAAGGCAAGGAGACACTTAGAAAAACAATGTTAATTAGAACCTTTGCATATAGACGGAAAGCAAAACAATTTTCTTTAAATCTCTATCCACCTTCAGAGCCATTAAACCATTTCTTTTTTTCAAACCATCATCATTAAATTTGTCTATCCTCTTCTAAATCCATCTCAATCAGTGCTGGCAATTTCCTCTAAATTAATACACCAAACCACCCTCCTGCTGAGGAAAACAGTTTTGCTTTGCAGATAGGCTGTGCTGCAGAATGCATAAAGATGGCAGCAGACTCACCCCTATCTTTGATATGGTTCTGGTGGAGACTGCATCCATTTTTCATAATCTCAGAAGTAAGAAAAACACCCACCCTACTTTCAGTTATTTGATTGGTAGAATAATCAATGACTCTTCCATATCTAGGTTTCCTTGATTTTCTGAAAATAAGTGGACCACTAAAACATTTGACATCCATCCACTAATCATGTAAACATGGTAAGTAGGAGTGTGTTCTTTAAAAAAAAAAACAGCATTGTTCCAAATACAGATTGTCAGTAGTGCAATTCATTATCCTGAATTCACTATTCGTTATCCTGAATTTTCAGGGGTGCTCTTACTTGGTTTGGGATTCCTGTGAAGGGCTGTTATTGTTTTGTATCTGAATTTTCTAGTTGCCAGAACAGCAAGTTGGCAGTGCCTAGTCTATGGGACACAGGAAATAGTAGCCTACCCACCATTTTTTTTTTCAATTGGGCCAGGCTCTGCCATGTTGCCACCTTGGTTGTCCTGTAAAACCTTGCAGGGCTCCAACAACTGCGGCCTGGTGTACCCAACATTTTCCATCAGTCAGAGATGACTCTGCTGCTTCTGGTGGTGAGAATTGGAGGTTGGAGGGGAAGGACTAAAATGCAGCTCTGGAACCAACAATGAAGCAATACAGGTGATTCCCAGGCACGACCAGTTTGTCCTACCTTTCATTTTAAAATTTACAAGAACATGGTGGGTGACTATCAGTTTTCAGCTCAGCTGTTTGGTGGTGTTTGGTATCTTTAAAGTTTATCATTTTCTATGTGATTAAGCTTGGTCCCAGGTTAGTCTAATAGAAAACAATAACCTTTTAAAATTTAAAAGGGTCAGGTGCCCTCAAACACCTGTTTCCTAAGCCAGCTTCCTTTTTTCTTCCTGACCAGACCAATACATGAAACCCTCCAAAAAGTCCAAGAAAATTACCACTGGAATTTGAGGAGTAATTTGAGTCACTTTGGGTATACTAGAGCCGACCAAAAACAGCAATTTTCAGGTGTATTTTTGGCTTGGAACTACCTGAATGCATACTACTACTAGTGAGTGTGTAATTAAAGCATGAAGCAAATTTTATTATGGAAAATGCAACAAAAATGCTAAAGAGATTTCACAGCTTGGTCAGAGGTCAGAACCTGTACTTCGTTTCACCCCTTCACAAAGGCAAAAATCTGTGATCCATTTTTTTCCGTGTATAGTTGCAAAAGTTTTTTGTTGGCTTCTCTAGGAAGAACCCACCTCCTGAGAGTGCCACAACAGACCTAAACTCCTCTTTGCTCACATATAACTTAGTAATTTGTCTTAAAAGGGATTTCACATCAGAATGCCCCATTCACACAAAGTGGTTTGGGGAGAGCCATGTACATTAACCTGAACTCCTGGGAGAAAGGACAGGATAAAATATTATACAGATAAGAAACTTGGGATCTGTTCATGTTCATGGCCAATTTTCATAATACTTTATGGTAGATTTGGTACTTCTACATGTACATTTCAAAATATATTCTGCTTTCCGAAGATGCATCAGATGAAGAGAGCTGTGTTTCTCGGAAGTTTATGCTGAAAGAAAAAATTGTTAGCCTTAAAGGACTCTTTACTATAATAATTAGTCAAACCTGTGTCAGTATCAAGAACTGTGAGCAGCTGACCAAGAGACACAGGGATAGGAAATACATGCTGGTCATCAGGAGGCAAGCCCAGGTGAGGAACCACCCAAAGTCAGAGCCACAGAAGGATCCTCTCCACCGCTGAGTGACCCCATCTTTAGGTCCTGTCGGTCTCTTTGCACACAAAGCTGTGCTGCCCTTGCTGTCCATGCATGCATAGTAGCAACAAGTCCTTGCAAAATGCAGCCAAAAATATAAGGGTTTTATAAGGTCTTGTGACTCAGCTTATGGGATTCTGTGACTCACCTGACAGTCATATTTTATTCTTTTATTACTGTTCATAGACCAACAGGTCATAAGCGAAACAGAGAAAAAACTCAGTAATATACAGGCAACCATGGAGAAAGCAGATACAGATTTATGAGTAGAAGATTTACATTAAGAGGTAATATCACTAAATGCCATAGATAAAAAAATTGCCACTGTGAGGGTGATACCAGGCAGCCAGTTTGGGTTGGCTGCAAGCCATCCCAAAGAGAGCCGGCCAGAAATGGAGTGCCCCGGAGCTTCCTGATGGTGCACAGAAAAGAGGCAGGCCCTGGGTGCCCAGGGAGCATCTGGAATGCTCTTGCATCCCGTCCGTGGCTCCTCGGGCATTTCCTGGGCATTTCCCAGCTTTCTGGAAGGCTGGTGAGGCGCCTCAGAGGTGCCCATCAAGCCGGCTCCCAGCAAGACTGGGACGGGACTGGGGTGGGATGGGAATGGCAGACAGATGTGCACGTGTGGACGCACTTTTTTGGTCCACCTCCCTCCCATCCTCCAGGCAGCTTTAAATGCCCATCTGGTATCACCCTGAGAATCACATTTGGGTCAGTGTCAGCTAGTAGCTTAGCTACAAACTTCTGCTTAACAGCTGGACTCCATTTTTGGATGTAAATTGAGATCAACTTTTGTTATCGGCAGTATTGTATTTGCTGCAATCAATGAAAAAGTGCCAAATGGTATCTAAATTCTGAGATGTGCAATCACAAAGCTGCTGAGAGAATGGAATCCCTGAAAACCTACCTGCTAGTTCCCCTAGTGTCTTGCCTTAGAGAATAGTTTTTTCTGTTCAGAGCCAGTTTGGTGTAGTGGTTACGCGCATGGACCTTAATCTGGATTTGATTCCCCACTCCTCCACATGCAGCTGCTGGTATGACCTTGAGTCAGCCACAAGTTCTCAGCACAGCTGTTCTCTGAAGAGCAGCTCTCTGAGAAATGTCTCAGCCCCATCTATTTATTCACAGGGTGTCTGTTGTGGGGAGAGGAAGGGAAAGGAGATTGTAAACTGCTCTGAGACTCCAAGTGAAGGGGTAGGGTATAAACCCAATCTCCTCTTTTCTATATTTGGGAACTGTTAAAAACTCTTTGGAGTTGAGAGATCCAAATAACATAGTGAACATACCTTTTGAGCTCTACAGCCACCGCTCCATTTATTGAAGCGTAGCATGCTAGATTTAATCAGCTTACATGTGGAGGGATATTCCATTTGGTTAAAAAGCTCAAAGGAAAAGTGCAAGCTCTGTAGCCTATCATCAACTAATTTTAGCCATGAGCTACAACTTATCATTAGCAAGATAGTGCAGATAGCACTCCTCTAGAGAGGAATGTTGCTATCCAAGTTTTGGTCTCCAGAGAAGCTTCAGCAAATTCCAAACAAATAGCTGGATCAGATATACAAGTTGACAAATTGAATAATGCACATATAAAGTAGGTTAAGCAAGTGTCTTACTTATCACTGACATGGTCAATGGAACACCATATAGTAATGAAGGAACTATTTTCTCCTGACAGCCCTGATCCATGGGTAGAAGCCCGCATGAGGAAAATCACTGTATCATAGAAATGAATGTTAATTTTTTCATATAGGAGGGCCTTTACAAAGAAGTAGAAGAAGAAAAAGAAGAGGAGGAGGAGGAAGAAGAGGAGATTGAATTTATATTTTGCCCTTCACTCAGAGTGGTTTACATTCTCTTTTCCCTCCCCCTCTCCACAACAGACACCCTATGGGGTAGGTGGGGCTGAGAAAGCTCTCAGAGAACTGCTTTTGAGAGAACACCTCTGCTGAAAACTTGTGGCTGACCTGAAGTTCCCTCTCCTGTTCTTATATCTAATCATTACAAGCCTCTCTGTTACTAAATTTGCTAGTCAGTGCTGATTATGAAATATTATTTTTGGTTTTCTGTTGTGTACAATCACACCCCACTTGACAATTGACTTAAGTCACACAAAACTTTCAACACGCTTGTTCTATGACTTACTTTAACTTCTCAGTTTCTAAGAGTTAACTGCATTGTGTTAAATGCATGACCTTGAATGACTTTGACATTTCATTCATAAACTTTGATTGAAATACTGGTTTTTATAAACACCAGCCTCTCATCTTAGCTAAACAAAACCATCTCAAATAAAAACAGGAAGTCAAATGAAGAAGCAATTCTCATCGAACACAGTGAAGTTCATAATAAATGAATGTCTTTTGTCCTCCAGCAAATTAATCACTATTTTTTTTTTTTGGTTGCTATTGGTTTTCAGGGCTTGCTTTGTCAGGAGTATTTTAGGCACCCCTGAACACAGCAGTAAGGCAAAACTATTAGGAGGTTGTCTCAATCCACAGTAGCTAGTTTATGCCACAGTGCTGCCAGTGTCAGAGCTCAGTCAGAATGATCTCCTCATGCAATTCACAAATCACAGCCTACCTGAACTTCTGTTGCCCGTTCCTGTTCTACTCAAACTTATCATGCCTCCAAACCATCACTCACCTATGACTGTCACAGTAAATCTGTGCCCCCAACACATGGTGAAAGGCAGTCAGGAAGACACTGTTTCTTATGCAAAGAAATGTTAGCTGTAGTACAGTGCTTGGTTTTATCATAGGAATACTTAGATGTGCTCTGTTCACCAACATGTTCAATTTCAGAGCTGTGTAGTCAGCAGGAAAACACCTTGCTGATTAACAATTTGCTTAGCCTGCCACCTCTTAACAGCACTAAGATAAATATACAGGCAACAGCTAAAGGACGGCAACAAATATCACAGGCTGTTTGCAACAGATAGGTAAGGTTTGTATTGCTTCAGTTCTTCTATCAATAAGGAATATTGTGAGTTGGATGCAAAAGTGGCATACAATATCGTAAGTAAATAAAATATTCTCTTTTAAAAGGTCTATTGCCCCTTGAAAACCATTTAAACTAGTGGTCATTTCCCAGAGCTGTGGTGAAAGTTCTCTATACAATTTTTTCAGCTTTGAAAAAGGAGAAAGGGAGTGAAAAGGATTTAATTAAACAGTGTCCCCAATCATTTCCTGCTGTCACTGTTGCCTATTCACATTGGCCTGGTAATGATGGAAATCATGCTCCTCACAAGAGGCCAGAGTGGGACATAAGGTGTTATTGTTTCAGATGTCATCACACCCAATAAACATTATATACTTAAGACTTTCAAAAGGCTTTTGACAAGTGACTTTATCAAAAAAAACCTGACTAAACTTAGCAGTCCTGGGGTAAGAGGGGTTTGAAGTTGTATAGCAATTTACCCACCATCTCAATTGTACATGAAATGAACTTAGATTTCTTTCTTTAATTTTTTTTTTTAAATTACTTTTTTAGCAGTCTGGCAAAGTGTGTGGCAAAGATAATGCTATACCAAAAGATGAATTGCATAGACTTTGGTATAACTCATCAACAACCTCAAATCATTTTGTTTCTGGAGGCTGTTCTAAGGATATTTAGTACTCTTCCATGTATCAGACTTTTATTTCCTCTTGGGGATAACATGGAATTTGAAATTAACTGAACTGGTACTGTATGCCAATACTTACTCCCAAATTGGTGAATATCTACTACACATTATCAGTCTATATCTAGAGAACTGATTCTTCAGAATTGGATAATAAACTGTATTTTTTCATCCTGAATATCCATTTTTGAGGGGTGGCCTAGTATGATTCCAGCTTCATTTTGAATCTATATTTGTCATTTTTCTTGTCCAATACTTGTCATTCATCACCCACATATTGAGACAGTGATGATCATTTTCTCAAACATGCAGGAGGGCAAGAAAATCTTTCAAGCAAGGAAAGAAAATATTGCCATTTTTATAATAAAATTACTTCACGGTTATAACAGAATAATTTATCAGACAGTCTAGATTTTAAGTGCTACAAAAAAATGGATGTGTCATAGCTGTGGCTGACACTTGTCAGAGAAAAAATGTACAGAGTGCATGTGGCACACAGGACTATTGTTAGAACCTGAAGGCAAGGTGACCATTAAAAGGAATTGTTCTGCTTCAAAGGTCTCCTGGAACAACGCTGTCTGTCTTGGTGTCCTTGCTCTCCAGCAGCTTTCGATGTCATGGTGAGGCTTTGATTTTTGACTCTTTTAATTCTCACACTGTGACTCACTCAACTTAGAGAAAACTTTCAGTGTTTTTTCCTCTCTTTTGGGCTTTTTTTGCCAGAGAGTGAATGTTTTGCTACTGATGTTTTTTGTTGCTGTTGTTGCATTTTCCCATTTCCCCAATTTTAAGGATAGCAGTATCAGAGTCACATCCACTGAAATCCTGTGCACTGCATTTCTCTTTTATTAATGTTATTCCAGAGCTGTGTTCCATACTTTACACAATTATTTGGTCATCAGGATATCTTCATGCAACCTCAATCTTCCATGAAAGAAGTGATTGGTGATTCAAAAGCAACTGCTATCTTCTTGGGTACTTGTGGATGGCCCAGGCTAGCTCAGTTTTGTCAGATCTCAGAAGCTAAGTAGGGTTGACCATGGTTATACTTGGATGGGAGAACCCCAAGGAAGTCCAGAGTTGCTATGCAGAGGCAGGAAATGATAAACCACTGATGTTAGGTTCTTGCCTTGGAAACCCTATGGGGACATCATAAATTGACGGGGATTATGGCATTTCCCATCACCAGCTGTGGATGTATTAAAGTTCAGTGTGAACAATCGATGAATAGTACAGTTTCAAATCTTCATACATGAGGAAATCAGTAATGTCAAGACATACAGGAAAAATTATGTCTGAAACACAACAAATATGAAACCAGTGTCCTCCTTTTTAATTGTTTAATTAGAAATACATGTTTATTATTTATGATATGTGGAATTTGAACTCATTGGAAGGAGGAAAAATGACCAAATTGTTCCCACAACCACTAAAAGGAGATCAACTATCTTCCTAGGTAAATTAATTCCCGCTAAGATAATCACTGTCTTTATCTGGGGATTAAGTAATTACCTAGCTCACCCCCTTCTAGACTTAAAAAAAAAAAGGCACCACAGTACCAAAGTATGCTGACTGGGAGGCTATTATTTGGTGTGTGTGTGTGTGGGGGGGGAATGTATGACTATAAAAGAGCTCTCAGCAGGAGAGGTAAATTCAAAGAATAGGGAATTTACAGTGAAATCCTAAACAGAGCTATAGCCTTCTAAACCCATTGCAGTCAATAAACTTAGAAGGTGTACTTCATTTTGGGATTGCACTGATAATGTATCACACTGAAATGATTTTAAAACGTCCTAATTAGCGATGAAAAGTCCTGGCCTGAGAATACATGGGAATCTTCTCAAGCCTGGCTGTCACCCATACAGACAGACATCTGAACAGCAACCTAGTGTTGTATCCTAAGTATTTGAATGCTGTGAATAAAAGCAGATCTTTTTCCAGCAAATGCCCCATTTTATCCACATCAGGGCATTTCTATCACCCCACCTCCTTTTTCAGCCCTAGCCCTCTTCACTAAGGCAAGCGTGGTTAAAAAAACTGCTAAGCCTCTTCACAAGAAACTTATGAAATCTTCACAGTATTAATTGTGTCATATTTCTTGCCTTCACTTGATGAGTTCAAGCAGAAGTGAAAAAATGGGTTAGTAGCTGTGGACAACAAATTAAAGTGATGACTTAGAATCAAGATGTGCTGTGTGACAACAATATGAAGTACTGTTTTCATTTTGCAGATGAGCAAAACTCATGATGTGTCAATGATAACAAAAGGATTGATTATGGTCTGGGCAAGTTCTGATAAAGGGCAGGGTCTAAAACAGCATACCATATGAACACATCTGTTATAAAATTCTCTGAGATTTTAAGATTAACAGAACACGTCTACGTGTTAGATACCTGTTGGAAACACTTTGACTGTAGACCTGCTGCATGATAAACCATTGTGCAATCAAAACTACTTAACCACAAACTCCAACATACCAGGACTTATTGGTTGGCATGAATGGGGGTGTCAAACTTAGTTTTGTACTTAGTTGCAACCCTGATTGGATTTTTAAGGCAAAGATGAGCAGGGGTGGTTTGCACTGTCTTCCTTTGCATAGTAGCCCTGGTCTTCCTTAGTAGCCTCCTACCCAAGTAGTAACTGTGCTTAGCTTCAAAGCTCAGGGCTATGTAAACTGATGCATACTGGGCCCACTTCAAATATAGATGAATAGAATAGAATCAGAACCTGCTGAGACTGAACATGTCAACCTAGCATGCTGGAGAAGTGAAAAACAAACAAACAAAGGTGGGGGCAGGGGATACCCCATTTTGGAAGCCCTTCCCCCACTTCAGAGTCATCAGAAAGCGGGTGGGCGGGGGAGGGAAATGTCTGCTGGGTACTTCATTATTCCCTATGGAGACCGATCTCCATAGGGTATAATGGAGAATTGATTAGTGGGTATCTGCGGCTCTGGGGCCCCTGTTGTTTTACGTAGAGGTACCAGATTTGCAGCATAGCATCCAATGCCCCTCCTCAAAACATCCACCAAGTTTCAAAAGGATTGGACCAGGGGGTCCAATTCTATGAGCCCCCAAAGAAGGTGCTCCTATCCATTATTTCTAATGGAGGGAAGGCATTTAAAAGGTGTGCGGTTCCTTTAACTGTGATAGTCAGGACTCCCTTCAGAGTTCAATTGTGTTTGTCACAACCTTGCTCCTGGCTCCACCCCAAAGTCTCTTGGCTCCACCCCCAAAGCCCCCAAATACTTCTTGAATTGGACCTGGCAACCCTATGCTTTGTTAATCACAGACTGTCCTAATTCTAGTTTATGACATCTGAACCAACAAACCAGTTGAATCTAGACAGTTTGGGAGATAGGAAAGATGTCCACTCCTTCCTAATGGTAGTATGAGAAAGGCAAACTGGTGAAAATGTGTTTCATATTCTTTTAGCTCACTTTTCTTTTTAAAAAATATGGTGGAGTGAACAGAAAGCTGCTTGAAATAGGAGTTAAAAGGCAATAGTATAAGTAAAATTGTACAATTAAACTTAACAAGCAAATTTGGGTAAGTACAGATAGTCAAAGGCATTGCTTCTACCCACTCCCAATGGGTTTCCAAAAAGGGCAGGTGTCTCCCTGACATTTCAGGATAGATGATGATGATAATAATAATAATAATAATAATAATAATAATAATAATAATAATAATAATAATAATAATAATAATAATAATATTTTATTTATACCCCGCCCTCCCCGCCAAGGCAGGCTCAGGGCGGCTGTAAAGGCCTGAGACTGTTAATGGATGTATGTCCAGACCTAAGATCAAGGAAGTACACTTGGAGCTTTACTGAAGTGGCTGTTGTCATTCTGCCCATTCATAGCACTTTTTACAGAAAAACACCATTTGGATCCATTTAAAGGATTAAAAATAAGGAGTCAATTGCAATATATCAATCAGATGAAAAAGAATGTCACCTTATGTGCTCTTCTTAGAGCCGAATCTAAGGACTTAAGTAACTATACCAGCACATTTGTAAAGTTAACAAAACCAAGGTGTTCTTTTAGTGAAAAAGAAATCACCTTCTTTGCATACTTTACTTACTTTGTTCAGCCTTGTTTTTCAGTAGCTCGGGAAGAACTAAGCTAAATGTTTATCTATGCATTTTACTCCAGAAAGTACAAACAGAAGAATTTCATTGGTAATTAACGGTATGCTTAAAAATATAAATTATGGTTTATATTCATACATTTGAAAATATGTTAAATATTGCATTGGGGAGGGTTTGGCTTGGGTAATTCTTTAGTGCAAATCACCCCAGATGAATGCCAAGTGCCAACCCTGAAAGAGTCATAAATTCTTAGGGGTTATCAAGAGGTAACGTGACCTTGCACCTTTCTTTGGTATAACAGTCAGAGAGCCACTCAGTCTGAAAACCTAACAAGATGTACTGATTAAAAAGAAGATACTAGTTTTGCCAGATATTAGCAACTGATATCCTACTTTAAACACAACCACCCATCTTTTGCCCAGAGCCAGAGACGACACTCCCCAAAGAACCACTCACACTCCTGAGATTTTACTTCTAGATTCCATTCACGCTGACACCAAACACACAAACACAGAGATCTCTCCAATAAATTAACTAGTGTGCTGATATGTAGGTATTGCTTCCTTCTATACTTGGGCTGTGTATCAGATTAAATACCCAATTTTATCTTATTGCCCCTTAGTGGTCATTGACCTAAATCATTCATGGTAGGAGCAGTTCTGCCTCCTGGGGCATTCTTGAGGAGGAAGAATAAGGAAGTTGAATTTATATCCCACCCTTCACTCAGGGCATTTTCGCACTTAGCGTTTGCTACCGATATTCCGCGGAGCAATTATGTCCGGACCATTTCCCTCGTTTCGCACTATTGTCTCTTTTGCGGAGTCGCTTTCCATGAAGCCCTGGCTCAAATTGTTTTTGCACTGGCATCGACTTGACTTCGATGCCCTGTCAATCATTTTTTTAAGCGCAATTCCAGTTGCGTAATTGCGTAACAACGTAACAACGTAATAGAGAATCCCCCTTTTTTTCGCGGGCAGACCATCACGTGACGCTTCTGCTTAAGCATTGGCTGCAGCAGCAGCATCCTCCACACAGCCTATGCTATCCTCAGTCCAAATGGACAGCAAGGCTTCTGTTTCGCTCTCACGCCACGAAACACCACGAGCCCCCATCGGCTTGCTGCTGGATGCCATTGCACGTAGCTGCTGTGCGGTGGTGGAGGCAGTAAGCTGTTCAATGGCGCCCAGCAATACCGGTCCCTTCTTCCTCCCAATGTTCTGTTTGGCTCATGCAAATTATGACGATCGCTGCTACTCGCGACCCCCCCCCCCAGGGATCGACCCTGATGTATATTGAGGAATTTATATGACGAAATTTCGTTGTTGCGAAATAACGCAACTAAGCCAAATTTTTTTTTAAAAAAAGGGTTTCTCTCTTACATGGAAAATAACAAAAACCGCTTTTTGGTATAAAAAAATGGTTTTGGCTTTTACTCAGCGTAAACTCTAGGAAAACTACAGGAGCTATGAATTGTCAATTGAGGCTATTCAACCAAAGAAATTTTTTTTATTATTTCAAAGTATCGCTATTACGCAAGAAATGAGAAGGTTTTTTTTAAAAAAAAATGGCCGGGCGGGCACTTTTGGGAAGCACCACGAACGGCTGATGATTGGTCAGGCCAGCTGCGTACATGATTTGAATTGCACGCCCCAAGGGGATGGATGGAGTGGGAGGACTGAAAGGCAGAGGGTTCCGCCCACAAAGCAGTCGATGCAGGATGGGATGAATTTCCCACAACAAACTCCGCGGAGTGGATCCGGTGTGGATCCGCAGGTTTTAGGAAACTCCCCTAACATGCGCATCCAGATACTGCGGGGTGAAACTGCTGAAGCCCCGGATCAAACCGTGACCGCGGAGCAACATGTGCGAAATCGAGCAAAAGATCCGGAGGTAAATGGAATGCCACCCCGGAGTAAACGCTAATGCGAAAATGCCCTCAGAGTCTCAAAGCAGCTTACAATATCCTTTCCCTTCCTCTCCCCACAACAGACACCCTAGAATAATAGAATCATAGAGGGTGGAAGTGCGCATGCTCTGAAGAGTAGAAGCCTTGGCTCGCCCCTCTCCGGATAAGAAAAGAGATTAGGACCGAAAGATAAGTAAATATTGAAGTTTTTGGGGTCATAATATTTGGCAGTGAAGCTAGAGAGTCAGAGAACTAAAAGGCAAGCTCAGAAGAGAGCTAGCAGTGAGAAAAAGGGAGTATTTTGGCAAAACAGATAAGAAGCGGATAAGAAGCGGAGGCAGTAATTAGCACCGTTAAAATGGCTGCCACTACAGTGAAACAGCTTTCCGAACAGATAGCACAGTTTCAAGCTTTAATGATGCATTCTCAGAACAAAATAGAGGAGACTGTTGCTGAAATTAAAAATGAAATTAGCCAGATAAACAAGGAACTGCAAGATATTAGGCAGCTGGCCACCAAAGCAGATAAGGCAGCTTCAACAAACAGAAAGGAAATAGTTCATTTAAAGGAGCAGATTAAGAGCCTTTCCGACAGAGCAAGAAGGGCAAACCTTATTATTCATGGAATTTCAGAAGACATTGACTCACGACACTTGGAAGACGGGATAATAAATTGGCTTTCAGAACAGCAAACAGGTGTTATGATTAATGCTGACCAGGTCGAGAGAGTCCATAGGCTTAGATCTAGAAGGTCAGGAGGATCTCCTAGACCAGTAATAGTCAAATTCACAAGAGAAAAAGTGCAGCAGCAAGTCTTTTTGGCTTTGAAGAAGAAGAGGGCACTGGAATTTAAAGGGAAAAGGGTATATGTGAGACAAGACTTTTGCAGTGAAACACTGGAAGAAAAAAGACAAATGAAGCCATTTGCAGATAAACTCTTTCAGAACAAGATATTGTTTACTTGGGCTTACCCAGCCACTATTGTAATCTACAAAGAAGGCAAAAGACTCACAGCAAGGAACCCAGCTGAAGCAAGGAAACTCTTGGAGAAGATGGGTCTGGACCCAGGAGAAACAGGAACTCAACCAGAGGAAGAGCTTAATGTCGACGAACCAGAGGAGGGGCCCTCTACACGTCAGGAGAAACGACAGAGGACTATAAGACGTCTAAGTAAAAGGAGGAACTTCTAAAAAAAAAAGGGAAGTACCCCACAAATAAGAGGGAGGGCATATTATGGTCTTAAGCGAAGGAAGGAAACAATAAAAGATCCAGGAGGGGGGGAGGTGTGCCCACCTAAAGGTATAGGGAGGGTGGAGAGATCAACCCAAACGCGAGCCCTATACCAGAAGAGGGGAGGGGGGATGATGGGGAAGAGTGGGGGGAAAGGGTGTGGGAGGGGGAAAGGGAGAAAGGGGAGAAGCATAATAGACTTTGTTATCCAGCCAGGGAAGGGAGGGGAGGTGAATGATTATGGCTAAAACTTTGAAAGTGCTCTCACTGAATGTCAATGGACTAAGTTCAGACCTGAAAAGATATAGATTAACAAGAATGGCAAAACAACAAAATATAGATATAGTATATTTACAGGAAACACATAAGGCAAAGGATGACATTAAACCGTTGATTAAACACCCAGGGTGGAAAGTATTGGCTGAAGCAAGAAGTAGAACTAAGGCGAGAGGAGTAGCAATTTTGGTACACACAAGGATTGATATTAGGATACTAGATCTCATTAGTGATAGGGAAGGGAGATATTTGTTCATCAAAGGTTTCAAAACAGAGTAATAACGCTGATAAATATATATGCTCCAAATACAGGACAGAGGAGATTTTTGAATAAAGTTATGCAAAAAGTGCAGAAATTCTCAGAGGGAGAAGTCATTATAGCAGGAGACCTTAACATAGATATGACCAAAGAGAAGGAGGCTAGGTGGAAAAGGAACTTGGTAGAAGCGCATGAGGCCTTAGGCTTGGTCCCAAAGCCGACACATTTAGCCAGTAGACACAAGACAGCTTCTTGCAGACTATATATTTCTTAAAAAATCAAATAATTGGGAGTTGAGGAAAGTAACAACCCACCCAATATGGATCTCAGATCACGCCCCACTAATTATAGAACTGATGACAAAAAATGAGCAAATTAGAAGGACCTGGAGATTTAACAGTATGGTCTTATTAAAAAAAGAAAATAGACAATATATGGAAAATCAAGTAAAACAATATTTCAGAGAAAATAAGGGAACAGTGGCCACAAATATCTTGTGGGAAGCAGCAAAGGCAGTGTTAAGAGGTCATTGTATGATGAAGGAGAAATAAATAAAAAAAGAATGGTATGCTAACAAGACACAGAAACTCCAGGAATTAGGTGCACTGCAGAGCAGTCAAGGTATTAGATTCTGCCCTGATAAGGAAAAAAAGATTAAGGAGATTAGGAAACAATTGGACTTTATGGATTCGAGGGCATTATGGAAAAAACAAACCATGGTAAGAAATGAGTTTCAAAGAGACTCAATAAACTCAGTTAGGAGACTGGCTAATTATCTCAAGACTAGGAAAGAAAAGCAAAAGGTGGAAAGTATAAAGAGACAAGGAAAGATTACGCAGAACCCGAGAGAAATTAGGCAAGCGTTTCAGGAATTCTACAAAGAGTTATACGCTAGGAGGGATATAACAGAACATATTGAAGAAAGTGGAGAAGTACTGGAAGACATAGATAAAGAGAGTTTGGAGAAGGAAATAACAGTTCAAGAAATAGAGGAAGTTGTGAACAATTTAAAAGTGGGTAAATCCCCAGGGCCAGACGGCTTTACTGCGGATTTTTATAAGGAGATGAAGGAGTTACTGATCCCCAAATTACAACAAGTGTTTAATGCTATATTGAAGGGAGGGAAGGCTCCCGACTCTTGGAGAATGGCTGAAATAACCGTAATATTAAAACCCCAGAAAGATTCTCGAGAAGTAGGTTCATATAGACCAATAAGTCTACTTAACCAGGACTACAAAATATTTGCTAAAGTTTTAGCAAACAGGTTAAGGAACATATTACCTTATTTAATAAAAGAAGATCAATATGGTTTTGTGAAGAATAGGAGTATTGCACATCCTATAAGGAATATATTTAATGTATTGTACCATAGACATTCTGGGCAACTTGCTTTACTTAAATTAGATGTATACAAGGCATTTGATACGCTGTCCCATGAATTCTTATGGTCAATAATGAAGAAGTGTGGGATTGGGCCACTATTCTTAAAAGCCATTCAAGAGGTCTATAGGGAGGGGTCAGCAGTGGTAAGAGTAAATAACGAACATACGGATCAGATCCCAATTGAGAGAGGTGTGAGGCAGGGGTGTCCACTTTCCCCATCCCTGTTTATAATGGCGATAGAGCAACTAGCAGAAAGGATCAGGAATTCAGGGAGAATAGAAGGCTGTAGAATGGGACAGGAGGAAATAAAAATCAATTTATTTGCAGATGATATAATCATGACAATATCTAACCCGAAAGAAGCTATTAGGAAAACGAAAATTATTTTAGAGGATTTTGAAGCCGTGTCAGGTTTAAGAATAAATATGGGAAAGTCTGAAATAATGTACTTTAATGTTGGTTTGGAAGAAAGGAAAGAGATTAATAGGATAACTAATATGGGGATGGGAGTAAAGAAATTTAAATATCTAGGGATAGAAATTTATAAAAATATTAACAGGATAGTGGAGGGAAATTATAATAAAATCTGGGAGAAGATAGAAAGGGATATGAAGCAGTGGGAGAAAAGGGCGATGACCCTGACCACTAGAATAAAGAGTGTGTCGATGTTTTGGATGCCAAGGTTGTCGTACCTTTTTCAAACGATACCATTGGAGTTAGATAAGCAAAAAATGACTAACTGGAACACTAAAATAAGGGAATGGATATTTGGTAGTAAGAAACTCAGATTCCCCAAAAAATTGGCATACAATCATAAATCGGAACTTGGATGGGGAGTCCCAGATATAGTCAATTATTATGAAGCATTTCAGCTTAAGGCATTATTAGAAATAGAGAGGGAAGGGGATCAGAAATGGATAAGGTCTGAGAATGAAGCTAATAATGGGGTAGGAAAACATGGCATCTTTACGAACATGGGGGCGAAGGAACTTAATTTAAACGTGGGACCAAGGAAAAATGGGCTAAATATCTGGAAGAAATGGCAACCGAAATGGCTGAATCAGGTATCTAGATGGACGCCATTAGAAATGTTGATGGAAGGAGATAAGGAGCATAGGTGGAGCGAACTACTTAAGACTAAAGGATTTAGAAGGGTAGAAGATTTGTTAATAATAGATAAGTTAAAACCATTACATGAGTTTCAAGAAGTCGTAGGAATACAATACTGGCTTAAGGCTACAGGATTGTATACTAAAGTTAAGAAGGAAGTGGAGAAGAGTAATTTAAATGAAGAAGAACCTATGGAAAAGTTTTATAAATTAATGGGTAAAACAAAAAAAGGATTAGTAGGCATCCTATACAGGAGTATGAATTCAGGCAACGAAGGAGCAATAAGCTACCTTCAACGCTCATGGGGTCTAGAAGGCCAAATAACGAAACGAATAGGAGAGAAGATAATGGAAGGTTTAAAAAAAGTTAAGATACATAAGGTTAGAGAAATGGAATTGAAATTTTTCACTAAATGGTATAGAACTCCGGCCACTTTAGCCAATATGTTTCCTGGGTTGAGCCCTAAGTGTTGGCACTGTAAGAAAGAGAAGGGATGGTATTCCCATATGTGGTGGGAGTGTCCTGAGACCAAGATACTATGGGATATGGTAGTGGGAATGATAAAGAAATTCTTTCAGGTAGAGCCAAGAATTAACTTTGAACTTATGCAGATGAGTTTATTAGGAAATGAAAAAATAGGGAAGAACAATCAAGATTTACTAAAAGCAATGATATCAGCGGGTAAAGCAGTAATAGCGGCAGGATGGAAGGATAAAAGTAAATGGAAGGAAAGAACTTGGCATAACTACCTCTTTGATTTTGTCCAGTCAGATATAGCTGCCATAATGTCGCAAGAAAAATCATGGGAAGAAAGGAGATCAAGAATTAAAGAAAAGTGGCGGACCTATCTGAAATGGGCGAAGGAAGAAAGGAGAGTGGACATTCAGTGGAAGCTTCAAGTCCTTTGCCCCTGGCTGGAAGAAGAAAAGGATGTATAGACCGAGGGGGGTGGGTTGGGGGAAAATGTAATATGGACATCAGAAACCGTGAAAAGAAACGGATAATGTATAATAACAATAAAAATATATATAGAGGAAAAGAAAAAAAAAGAATCATAGAGTTGGAAGGGACCTCCAGGGTCATCTAGTCCAACCCCCTGCACAATGCAGGAAACCCACAAATACCAACCTCCAAATTCACAGGATCTTCATCACTCTCAGATGGTCATCTAGCCTCTGTTTAAAAACCTCTAAGGAGACTATATAACCCTGTGAGGTAGGTGGGCCTGAGAGCTCTCAGGAACTGATCTTGAGCGGAACAGCTCTGAGAGAACTTGTGGCTGACCCATGGTTACACTGGCAGCTGCATGTGGAGAAGTGGGGAATCAAATCCGGTTCTCCCAGATTAGAGTCTGTGCACTTAACCACTATACCAATCTCTCTGGAGGGTTGTTTTTCTCCTGGAATGTCTCCCTGCCATCTAGTGTACCTCCAATATTGAGTTATAAATATTAAGAAAATGGAAAAAAGAGTCTTCAATGTTAGCTGATGTGAGACCTTTGCATTTTATGCTGGAAGGAGGAAATTACTTTGCACAGAAGTCCTGAAAGGTTAAGTAAGTTTAAAAGCAGGTCCCACTTCAAAAAGTTTCAAATGGATTGCGCTAATGTAAAACTGAATCTGCCCTCTTGACTTCTGTATTCTATGAAAAGTGTTTGAATGTATTCTGGGTTCTGTATTAAGAAAGAAATCAATAACATAAAAGCCATAAAGCCTAGAAGGGAACACCAAAATATAGCATTAAAAGTTTACCTTCACTAAGTTTGTTTTTCCAAAACAAGTCTATCTGGAACATTTTCTCCTAACATTGGCCTACAGACAATTGTCGGTCAAAATACAGGCATCTTGTTTTTTTGCCCCACTGGGATTAAGGAAAGACAGCTGATGGATGCACTTTTGATTGTCAAAATGATGTTAAAGCTTTCTTCCCTCAGCACCATGATGAATTTTGGCCCACTACCAATTTGCTTTTTATTAAGTCATATCCAGGGGTTTTCTTGTAGAAAAAGCCCAGGGGGGGGAGTAATTTGCATATTAGGTCACACCTCCAGAAGCCAAGCCAGTCGGAACTGTGTTCCTGTGCATTCCTGCTCAAAAAAAAAAGCCCTGGCCGTATCTAAAGACTTATGTACCTACATCCGGGCATCTGTAAAGATCAGTTAACTGGGATCCTCATAATCATGTGACCCTCAATGCCCACATTTACATTTTCTCATTGGCACAATGTGTTCTTTATATTTCAACCCTAAATGTATTTATATGGAAGAAAATATGAATTGTACTAATGGGATACTCTTACAAACAACTGTGAATTGTAAGATTGCCAAGTGATGCTGACAAGACTTACCAAAAGACTCTAGGAGAGCAGAGGGGGGCTCTGGGAGAAGGAAGGGAAGAAGTGTGATTGAACTCTAAAGGTGAGCACCTTTCATATTTAAAGGGACCACATTCTTTTTAAATTCCTTCTCTCAATTGGAAATAATGGAGGATGGGGTCATCTTCCTTTGGGGCTCGCAGAATTGGACCCCCTGGTCCAATCTTTTTGAAATTGGGGGGGGGGGGGTTGAGTGAAGGCACCAGTAGCCATGCTGAAAAGTTGGTGCCTTTAACTTGCTCATAAATGATTTGGAGTTGAGAGTAAGCAATGAAGCGGCCAAGTTTGCGGATGACACTAAATTGTTCAGGGTGGTGAGAACCAGAGAGGATTGTGAGGAACTCCAAAGGGATCTGTTGAGGCTGGTGAGTGGGCGTCAATGTGGCAGATGAGGTTCAATGTGGCCAAGTGCAACGTAATGCACATTGGGGCCAAGAATCCCAGTTACAAATACAAGTTGATGGGGTGTGAACTGGAAGAGGCTGATCAAGAGAGAGATCTTGGGGTCGTGGTAGATAACTCACTGAAAATGTCAAGACAGTGTGCAATTGCAATAAAAAGGCCAATGCCATGCTGGGAATTATTAGGAATGGAATTGAAAACAAATCAGCCAGTATCATAATGCCCCTGTATAAATCAATGGTGCGGTCTCATTTGGAGTACTGTGTGCAGTTCTGGTCACTGCACCTCGAAAAGGATATTATAGCATTGGAAAAAGTCCAGAAAAGGGCAACTAGAATGATTAAAGGGTTGGGACACTTTCCCTATGAAGAAAGGTTAAAACGCTTGGGGCTCTTTAGCTTGGAGAAACGTCGACTGCGGGGTGACATGATAGAGGTTTACAAGATTATGCATGGGATGGAGAAGTTAGAGAAAGAAGTATACCGTTTTCGCACACAGCTTACCTCGCAGTCACAATCCTGTTCCCTCCGCAGCATCCAGTCGGATTTCCTACCATCTGCGCCGAAGTTACAGGAAGTGCCGCGGCTTTTGCGTAGCAAACGTAAACAGCTAAAACCCAGCTTACGTTTGCTATGCAAAAGCTGTGGCACTTCCTGTAACTCCGGCACAGATGGTGGGAAATCCAACAGACACTGCGGAAGGAACAGGATTGTTTCTGCGAGGTAAGCTATGTGCGAAAACGATCGTACTTTTCTCTCTTTCTCACAATACAAGAACTCGTGGGCATTCAATGAAATTGCTGAGCAGTCGGGTTAGAATGGATAAAAGAAGGTACTTCTTCACCCAAAGGGTGATTAACATGTGGAATTCACTGCCACAGGAGGTGGTAGCAGCTACAAGCATAGCCAGCTTTAAGAGGGGGTTAGATAAAAATATGGAGCAGAGGTCCATCAGTGGCTATTAGCCACAGTTCGTATATAAATGTGTGTGTGTGTGTGTGTGTATATATATATATATCATTTTTTGGCCACTGTGTGACACAGAGTGTTGGACTGGATATGCCATTGGCCTGATCCAACATGGCTTTTCTTATGTTCTTACCTAAAAAAAACAGCCTATCAAGTCCCAGATACCCATGGATTGAGTCACCATTATACCCTATGGGGACCAGTTTCCATAGGATATAATGGAGTACCCAGTGGCCATCTCCCCCCCCCCATTTTCTGATAGCCCTTAAATGGAGGAGGGGTCCAAACCACCCCCAACTGGATCCGCCCACCCCCAACTGGGAGATAGCAGCCCTAGATTAGGTATCTAGATGTGAAAACAGAAGGCATCTAGAGCCTCTGTATACCATTGGGGGAGGGTGTATGACAAGAACTCAGCTTAATTGCCATGAATCAAGTAGGGAAATTCCTACAAGATAAACTGTGGAGCCTGCTTAAATGTGCCTTCCTAGTTGACCTGGCTGCTGTGGAAGGAGGACCCATTGCTCCTTCCCCAGCCATACTCTTCCAACCCTCTGCTGAGCTTTTATCTGTTAGCAGGCAAAGGAAGTGAATCCTGCCCTGTTGATAGTGGCAGTGTGCCATTTTGGTAACATTGGTTTCTGGTCAAGTCAAGAGAAGTGCTACATCACTTCTGCAGGACCCAATGTAGTTCTGCAGGGCCTGTAAGACAGAAACATTCTGCTAGGCCTATGGTTGAAGACAGCAATGGATGACATCAAGGCTGGTCTCCTTTAACCCTCCAAGGGGTAGTAAACAAACACTTTAACACCATCTGGAACAGTATGATTGTTGTTTTAAAATTCTAACCTGTTTTTGTATGACTATCAGAATGATATAGAGCAGCGGTGGCCAACGGTAGCTCTCCAGATGTTTTTTGCCTACAACTCCCATCAGCCCCAGCCAACAGCCATGCTGGCTGGGGCTGATGGGAGTTGTAGGCAAAAACATCTGGAGAGCTACTGTTGGCCACCCCTGATATAGAGTACTTACTCAATGTTGTGAACTGTCCTGAGCTCTATTTGGAGAAGGCTAATGTAGAAATCGAATTACATACATACATAAAACATGGTTTAGCTCATGCCTGGAACCGTGTATACAAGCATAATTTATGTGTAAAGGGATTTGGTGTATGGTTCTTATAGGTTTTTTCCATTCAAAATTTGGTAATTTTCAAACATTCATCTTCACAGATGAATTTCACAGTCCTGGTGACGCCATTGTGGGTTTTTTTGAAGCACTGTCTGATGTTTTAATATATTATAAGCATATTACTTACTTGGATACTACCTTCCATCTGTTCAATGATACCGTTCGTAATTATTCACATACAACATATACTTACTCACTTTCATCTACATGCTATGAATTCTCATTGGTTGGTTGCTCAAGAGCACAAAGATCACTGAATTGTTTTGTGTTCCGTCAATATTTTCCCATGTGCTCCTGCTGCCCTGTTTTTTTGGAAAGATTTATCTCATTGAAAACCAAATCCTTGTATCATAATGCCAACCATGAGCCTAGCTAGCAACAACTAGAAGTGTTCATCTCTTTGGCTTGGAACTCTTATTAGCATTCCCACCATTCCTAAAGCCCAGAAGATCCTATTAAATAAACACTGTGGCATATACAAAGCAGTGTGAATGGACAACGAATGCAATTATTATGAAAACTGGGTAAATACAGCAAAGCATAGGCTAAACCATGCTTTATGCCTGAATTTTTTGACCAAATTTGGTTTTGTCTATCTCTTAATCTTTTCCATAAATTTTCTCAGATTTTTCTGGCAATAATATTCCTGGAAAGTGTGAAAGAGTACTAGAGGATTTGTGTGACGACTTAAAAATGGATTCCTAAAAACTATGTTCATTTCAACCTGGATAGAATGACGGGAGCTTTGACTCTCGAAAGCTTATACTCCAACACTGTGTTGGTCTCTAAGGTGCTACTGGACTCCATTAAATGACTAATATATAATGAATTAGCTGCAGAAAGCATTTCATAGAATCATAGAGTTGGAAGGGACGTCTAGGGTCATCTAGTCAAACCCCCTGCTCAATGCAGGAAACTGTGAAGCATGCGGTTTCAAAGAACGAGTCAAGTGGATATAAAACTACATTTATTGATAGACCGATATGCTCTCCTGGTACAGGTCCTTGAGAGGGATAGTAGAAATACATTGATACAATTCTTTTAAGGCATACTTCAAAGGATTCCCAAGGGAGGGGGTGAGGGATGCTCACTAACACATAAACTATCATAAAGGTCTACATTCTCACAATGTTATCAGTGTCTTGTCCTTGCTTTCCCCAGATGTCTCACACTCCCAGGCAGGAATGTATGGGAAGGTGTTGATTATTCTTTCTCTTACTAGTTTCGTTTCTCACTACTCTACTTCACAAGCAATAAAGCAGGAAGGGGGAGGGGGAAAGAATAACAGAGCCAAAGTACTTCAGTCCTCCAAGATGTTTCACAGACCAGTTTTATGGAGGACCCTAAAACAATTAACTACCATTGGAATTTTACCATGCTTGACAGAGACTCACAAACACTTCCCCCTAAATTCACAGGATCTTCATTGTGGTCAGATGACCATCTAGCCTCTGTTTAAAAACCTCAAAGGAAGGAGAGCCCACCACCTTCCAAGGAAGCCTGTTTCACTGAGGAATCCCTCTAACAGTCAGGAAGTTCTTGCTAATGTTGAGCCGGAAACTCTTTTGATTTAATTTCAACCCATTGGTTTTGGTCCTATATTCTGGGGCCACAGACAGCAATTCCACACCATCCTCTATATGACACCCTTCAAGTACTTGAAGATGGTGATCATATCACCTCTCAGCCACCTCCTCTCCAGGCTAAACATGCCCAGCTCCTTCAACCTTTCCTCATAGGACTTGGTCTCCAGACCCCTCACCATCTTTGTTGCCCTCCTCTGGTCCCGTTCCAGCTTGTCTATATCCTTCTTAAAATGTGGTGCCCAAAACTGAACACAATACTCCAGGTGAGGTCTTACCAGAGCAGAGTAAAGCAATACCATCACATCACATGATCTATACTTCTGTTGAAACAGCCCAAAACTGCATTTGCCTTTTTAGCCACCGCATCACACTATTGACTCATGTTCAGCATATGATCCACTAAGACCCCTAGATCCTTTTCGCACATACTACTGCTAAGACAAGTCTCCCCCATCCTATAACCATGCATTGGATTTTTTCTACCCCCGTTAAAGACAAGTCTCCCCCATCCTATAACCATGCATTGGATTTTTTCTACCCCCGTTTTATTGATTTTAGTCCAGTTTTCCAGCCTGTCAAGGTCATCCTGTTTCTGTCTTCTTCTGTGTTTGCAACCTCTCCCAACTTAGTATCATCTTCAAATTTAATAAGCGTTCCCTCTATTCCTTCATCCAAATCATTGATAAAGATGTTGAACAAAATAGGTCCCAGGACAGATCCTTGAGGTACTCTACTTGTCACTTCTCTCCAAGAGGATGAGGAACCATTCACAAACACTCTTTGGGTGCGATCTGTCAACCAGTTACAGATCCACCTAATGGTAACAGGATCCACACCACATTTTACCAACTTGTCAACAAGGATAGTATGTGGAACTTTATCAAAAGTTCACTAAATTTGAGATTTCACTAAATCTCAAACAAAGACCAAATGGGGGGAAAAAACACTCATCATTTCCAAGCAGAAAATTGATACCATATTCTCTTATTTTCAAGTTTGAACTATAATTATTATAGTTACTTATGTGCATGGTGGTGGTAGGGTGCTAAATGTATTCCTCATGCTAAACTCAGTTATAGTCTTTTCATTATTTTTTATCTGCCTGGGAATAACATATAGTGAAACAGAAGTCATGGAAAGAGATCATTCCTGTGACTACAGAGGAAATGGAATGTTTGCCTCCTGATAATTGGATGCTTTTAGAAGAAGGACATAAGCTTTATCTGTCAGCCCAGGCTCAGATGGTATTACAATGGTTACAAACTATGTTTTTTTGTCCAATATTTTCTTCCATAATCATGTTGGAATGAACAATTAGAATACTACTTGCTGAAGAATAGTCTCACTAAAGCAAGATAAAGTGTTAAACACTGATACCCATTTGGGCAGAGAAACTGTAATTCTAGAGACAGAAGAGAACTGGGACTTACCTACATTTAGGGCTGTCAATTCGGATAAAGGTTTACCTAATTTTTACCGAATAGAGCCATTTCGGTAAATATTCGGAAATAGGTATTCCGGATAGGCATAGCCTATTTTTGAATTCCGAATACCTGATTTCCAAATATTTATGATACTATTTGGAAATATTCAGTAAAGCTTTTCCTTCCATTGTTTTCAATAGGGAAAGGCAAAAGGCAGTCTGTGATTGCCTTTCCCGTCTTTCCCTGGCCTTTTCCCAGCTCTGGCTAGGGTGAAGGTGAGGGGTGGGGGGGGGGGAAGGAGGCCTCAGACCAATCAGAGGCATGCATTTCTGTGAAGTACAATTTTGTGGCTTTGCAGGACCCTGAAGAGCTGTTTCTGCAGGGGGAAGGGAGAAACTGCAATTCTCCAATGGAATCACATGTTTTCCCCCTCAAGCCAATCATAGAATAGAACAATTTATTTTCAAACTGTTCTGTTCTGTCCATGGGCAGAGAGAGGGTATTTATTTACCATCTCTTGCCCCCTGGACTCCATTGCTGTTCCTGCTGCAATAGAGAGACTGTGAGCTGGTGTTGAGCCTCTGCTGCTTTGGCAAAGTGCTCCGCTGCTCTGCTCTCTGTGGCCTGGTGTGGTGATCCTGATCCTGAATCCTGGACCTGGACTTCAGCACCTGACTGGGTTGATCCTTCCTTTTTTTCTTTATTGTGGGGAAGGGAATTGGGGAATTTTTATAAGCAGGTTTTTGTTTCTATCTTTTAGAAAACCTTCTGTTTTCCTTGGGTAGGTGTCTGGGTGGTTTTGTGTTGGGGTGGGTTGTGGGGGGGGGAGGGAGTGGCTCTGGCGTGGCCTGGCTGGGGTTGTTTGTTTTAATCACTTTTGCCTAGTTTGTTAAAATCATTTCTGCTTTGCTCTGCTGTTTTAGGGCCTCTGTTTGTTTGCTTTGGAACAGGCCATTTTTCTGTGGCCTAAGTGTCTACCTGGACTCTGGTTGTTGTGCTTGTAGTGGGCCTTTGGTAGCCTGTTTTTTGGTGGTCCCTTGGCTTATTTTCAGTCTTTATTTCCCCTGCCATTCTCCTGTGGCCTCAGTGCCTAGCCTACCTGGTCTGGTTGGCGTGCTAGTTTGGGCTTGTGGGTGGGTTGTGGGGGGAGGGCTGGTGACCCTTCCTGGTCTCACCTGTACCCTGTTGCTTGCTAGTCAGTAGCCTGGTCTGGTGGTCCCTTGGCTTATTCTCAGTCTTTATTTCTCCTGTGGCCTCATTGCCTGGCCTATCTGGTCTGGTTGGCATGCTAGTTTGGCTTGTGGGTTGCTTGGGGAGGAGGGCTGGTGATCCTTCCTGGCCTCTGCTGTGCTTTGTTGCTTGCTAGCCAGTAGCCTGGTCTGTTGGTCCTTTGGCAAAGTCTACTTGTCTGTGGCCTGAGGGGTTTTTTTTTTGGGGGGGGGGAGGCTTGGTTTGCCTGCTGTTTTTTGGTCTTATGGTCTGGTGCTCTTTGGAGTTTTTGGCAGGGCATTTAAATAGGATCCATATCTGTTAGGCTAGTGTTAGGAGGGACTGTCTGATATGTTTTTTTCCTATCACTTAACTTAGGGCTGAAGTTTGGCGATTTAATAGGAAGTGTCAGGAGTCTAAAAAGAGCAAAGGTTTTACTGTAGAGGCAGCTAACCCAGGCAAGGCGGATTGTACTAAAAAAAAAAAACCCACATAGAAAAACTGTGCACTTTGCCTTCAGTGACTGAAGGTCAGTGCCAGCCTATTTGATTTAGTCAGGGTTACACCAGATTTATCTTCATTTAGGGGACACTTGCATTTCTTGTTTAAATGGAAATCAGGTTTGTCCAGTAGATTCACTTAGGGGAAGCTTTACAGTCCCACTAAAAAGATTTACTTGTCCATCTCGAGGAAGCCTTTTAAAACATTCAGCCAGGTACAGTCAGGTTTCCCTAGTTTAAACCACCACTACCAGCTCAAACAAAAAAAGGAAATTTTTAGCAGGATAGGTTAGGGGGCCTCTTTAAAAAAAGAAAATTTGGTGGGAGGAGGGTAATTAAAAAGGAGTTAGGTTTTAATTGGTAAGGTTGCATAGTGTAGAAGGTTAGGTGATCTAAACACCTCAAACACTATCAGTCTAGACAGAGCTTGGCCAAGGGGAGAGATGAGTGGCAGGAAGGGAACTAAGAGGGGCCCTGGGGGCAAAGCAAAGGAGAAGACCAGAGTGGTGGAGGGGAAGGGGGAGGACTCTCACACCTGTGCGTGGGACTGCTCCAGAGGGGCCTTTCACCACTCCACTCTTGGGGTTCAGTGGTGTGAGGAAGAGGCCCCGCCTCAGGGGTTGCCCCAGCAGAGGTGCTTGTAGGAGCTGGCACTGGGCAGGGGTTTGCTGCTTAGGCACTTGCTCCTCCAGTTGTTGTTGCTCAACTTCAGCAGCAGGAGGAGGGGGAACCAGAGTGGTCGCCTTTGGGGCTGGGACTGAGTGACAGTCTTCTGTCTCGCAGCATCACCCAAGGACGTGGAGGATTATGGTGGAGCTGGAGGAGACGATGGCCACTGACCAACCCACTTCTCCGGTTCCTCTGGACTCCAGCAGGCCTTCTGGGGATGGACAAGAGGAGATGCCACCGAAGGAGGTGGAGGAGGAAGAGATGGAGAGGCACCCCCAGGTACTGCCATCTCCACCCCCTCCTCCCTGACAGCCATCTCCTCCTGCCATCCCAAGGCATGATGTGCCTTCCCCAAGCCCCTCACAGGAGGTGGCTCTGATGACCTCACCTTCCTATAAGCATGGGCACCCATTCTCCTCTGATGTCTGGAAGCACTTCCAGATCACGGAGGATGCCCGGTTTGCGCAGTGCCAGCTTTGTAGGGACCACATCAGTCGTGGGAGGGATCTTGCCCATCTCTTGACTGCGGGGATGCGGAACCACTTGAAGAAGCACCATGCAGCGGAGCTTCTTTGAGGAGAGAGACAAGCTGCCGGTGGGGTGCCCAAGCGGGCCACGCCACCCAGCACGGAGGTGGATCCTCTGCTGCATCCACCTGCAGAGCTCTCCCAGGGAGTTCCATGGTAAGTATGTTAATCATGTTACCTCACCAAGGCTCTTTGTTTCCATGCAGAATTGGCTCACAATAGTTAATTAAGGTATTTTCCCCATTTTTTTTCTGTCAAAGTTTGACAGCAGTTACCTTCAAACTGCCTAGTCAAATTCAAACTTCACATCTTGGACCAATCAAGTTCCTTGGAAAGTGGGCTCCAATGTCTAGCTTTGGGACATTCCCTATTAAAAGACCATCCCAACTCAATGAAAAGTGTGCCATATTTCCCCACTATCTGAACACCCCTGAAACTGTGTTGCCGGCTCCCCTTTCCCCCATCTTGCTCTGCTCCTCAGCTGTGTTTTCCCCTCTCTGGATCTCAAGCCTCAGATTTCAGGTCATATGTCCCTTTCATAAAACTTCCCAATTTCCTCCCTTCTACAAGCATGCCCTCTTTTGGGTGTGTGAAGTTACTTAGGGAATTAGTTCTCAGGTGTTTAGTGTAGGTTCTTTACATTTTTACTTTTTACTTTTATTTTGTAAGCAATAAAGCTATTTGTATTTACAATCATTCTCTTTCTTAATTATTTTATTTTGGGGTACCACTACTAAGATCTAACCGATTTACATAGGCCAAGGTCCTGTATTATTCTTTTCTGAAACCCCTTTAAAACTAATTTCCCCTTCTTTGGTCTAGTTTGCATAACAATTATGCTTTTGCTGTCATTTTCAATCTACAGTTCAAGATTCCACAGACAACTACAGACAACTAGAAGTCACATGAAAGACATTTTAGTGACTATCTCAGCTTTGGGATTAATTGATTGAGGAACAGCAGGGTCAAACAAAAAGATTTAGAGAATTTGAAAACAGGGATGGAAAAGCTAACTCCGCATATCAAAGAAAAATCCCTCAACTTCTTTGCGATATGAAATAAACACCAGTATATGTACAAGAACAAAGTTTGAGTTCAGTGATGACTTTAAAACCAATAAAGTTGTAATCTGGATATAAACTTTGGTATGCATGCAGACTTCTTTGCATATATATATATATATATATATATATATATATATATATATATATATATATATATATATATATACACACAAGGCTTTTTTTGTAGCAGGAACTCATTTGCATATTAGGCCCTGATGTAGTCAATCCTCCAAGAGTTTACAGAGCTCTTCTTACAGGGCCTATTATAAGCTCCAGGAGGATTGGCTACATATATAAAACAAAAATGTAGTAATTTTTTTAAAAAACTTGTTGGTCTTAAAGGTGCCACTGAACTCAAGGCTTTATTCTGCAGCTTCAGACCAACATAACTACCTACCTGAATCTCAGTACATGCAGCTTTGTATCGACAGCTTTGGTGGCAGATTGCCTGTTAGAGGAAATTAGCTATATTTCATAAATTGCCATTCTTCAACTTTTTCTGCTTAGCCTAAGGGGGAAACAAATTATGGAAAGAAACTTAACCACCTTTCTTTTCTGGGTTATTTTTTTTTAAGAGGTAAATACAAAGCCAGAAAATCCAGATGATCTCATAATTGGTTATTGATGAGTGCCTCAGGCAGTAGTGATTGTGCAGATAGAAAATTCTCTTTATAGCACATGATATCTGCATTGATCTGCTCCACTAACATAGAGAAACATCATTCCAACATAGGGCCAAGGAAAACAGAGGTAATTACCCAGACAACACTGGGCAAGGAAGCTACTGATACAGCTGGTTGATAGAATACATAACTTGATTCCTTCTGTCATACATTAAGATGAGTTAGAAATTATTACACCCATTCTATCATTCTTGTTCATGAGACCATATGACAACCACCTCATGGTATGGAAAGGTTTTTCCTCAGGTTAAACATTTTGTTTATAAGAAAAAAGGCACACAGAACTGCTAAAATGAGCAAATTCTGTAGCTGAAAGGAATTTTGAAGCAGTGGAGGGCCAGAAGCCATCAGGAGCTCAGTGTCTCAAAACCTCTTTCTTCATGCTCCTCTAAAGAACTTAATGGAAGGTGGTGGCCTCTTTTTTCTCTCTTCAGACTGTTCCATCTTGTCTATTTTTTATTTTTCACTTTCAGCATTCATGTATCTCTGTGCCTTTGTGTGCTTATTTCTCTATGCTTGCAGCCTGCTCTATGTATTAAATTTGTTAACAGTTAAATGCAAAGCATTTTACTTGTACCTGCTTTTATGTGAGAAAGGTACAAGTATTTATTAAGGTAGATATATACTTTGAACTTATATATTGAACCACTATAATTGACCTGCCCAATATACATAGAAAAATCTGTGATTGCTGGCTCTGTAGTGTGAAGTATCTCTGAGAGACAGTTCCTATGTTACCATACAGAACTCTGATATATATTATATGTGTTATAATGGTCATAAAGTGTAAGAAAGATAAAATATTTGATTATCTGCTAAAATTTGTGCAGGAAAACCACCACTGTATGGGTATCATGGTGTCTAAATGCAGGGCTTTTCTTGTAGAAAAAGCCCAGCAGGAACTCATATGCATATTAGGCCACACCCCTGATGTCATCATTGTTTCACACAGGCCTTTTTGTAGAAAAAGCCCAGCAGGAATTTATTTGCATATTAGACCACACCCCCTGGCACCGAGCCAGCCAGAATTGCGTTCCTACGAGTTCCTGCTAAAAAAAAAAAAGTCCTGTCTAAATGTGATTATTAATCTGACTTTAGATCCAGTTTAGTCACCATGATTATACTTTCACCAGGAAAGAAAAGGGGAGCAAGCGCCTGTTGATTTTTTGGACCTCTCAGCATTGTCAACTATGGTGATGGCAGCCCATCACCTATAGTAATTCCAGACCAGAATGCTGGGACGGTTCCAAGAGGTAGTGCTGGGAGACCAGTTTCATCGTACTTGTGCTATGGGTACTTGTTTTTATGTTTAGTATCTACATGAAATGACTGGGAGAGGTACTTCAGAGGTCCTGAGTGAGGTACAATCAGTGAGTTCATGAACCTGAACTCTTCATCTGATTTATCTAAGACATTGGATATAATGGTCTAGAAGACGTAATGGGCCTATTACCTTACATTCAGTCCAGATAAGAGGCAATAAAAGTAAGGAGAGGGTTGGAAAAAGGGTTCCAGACTGTGCTGGACTAGGTTGCATTCTCCTTAAAAGAACAGATTTGCAACTTGGCTATACAAAAATCCATGTCCATGTAGAAGGGGCTTTCCTCTGTGACACTTCAGTTGGTACACCAATTGTAGTGATTCCTTGACAGGAATAATCTACAACAGTTATCCATTATCTGATCACATCCATGTTGGATTCAAAGAACTCTACCAGTGAAATCCTAACCAGATCTCCAGTTTCCCACACCCATTGACTACAATGGAATTACAGGGGTGTAACTCTGTTTAAGATTGTACTGTAGATGAGATTTCCATTGAAGACTCTCCAGAAGCTTCAGCTTGTATAAATGTAGCTACCCAACTGCATGATGTCATGAGTTGCACAGAACACACTTTAGAAGTAAAAAGATTTTTAAAAATCTATTTGCTTCCAAACACAATTTAAACTGCTTATTACCTATATTTATTTAAAACATTTATAAACTTGCTTTCTTCACATATAACGGGGACTCAAAGTGTGTGATATTAATAAAAAAGGTAGAAAACAATACTTAAAAACAACAAAAGCCTTAAACAACTTAGTACAAGGGTATCCATCTACTCCCACAGGAGAATACTTGTCAGATAAACATATTCTGAGGCCGGCTCTATGGGTCTTTACCTGTCAAGGCAAGGCAGGTGAGGGTTTTTTTAGTCATGACACCTCAACTGTGGATCTCTTTCCTTGTAAAGATATGCCTGGCACCAAACCTTTAGGCACCGGGTGAAAATATTTTTGTTTCTTCAGGTCTTCTGTTGACATAAAAAACAAACTTATATCCCCTGCATCCTAATTTGTCCCTGAGTCAGTAGTGTTTTTGCAGCTGAACCCAAATAATGCTGCTGAAACTTGACATTGAAGTCAACAGGTTTAGAGGGGTGTGACTCTGTTTAGGATCTTATTGTTACAGTGCCTTACTTATGCTGTTTTATACCATACTCCAAGGGTGGCCAACGGTAGTTTTCCAGATGTTTTGCCTACAACTCCCATCAGCCCCAGCCATTGGCCATGCTGGCTGGGGCTGATGGGAGTTGCAGGCAAAAAACATCTGGAGAGCTACCATTGGCCATCCCTGCCATACTCTAATTTTTTATTTGTTTTTGTTTTGGTTCTGCTACCAGTATTATGACTAGCATTGCCAGGCTTCCTTCTTATGGTGGGAGTCGGCCTGCTGGCACTCCTTGTTGCTGCTGTTGCTGCTCAGAGCAGCAGAAGAGGGGGAAACCCTCAGGCATCACATGTAGCATGACACAACATCTGGGGGAATCTGGAAGTGATGTCACTACTGAGTTCTAGGAATTGTCAGAAACCCTATGGTTTTAACACAGAGTATCTGGCAATTCCTACAGCAATGTCATCCCTCCCCCCCGGAAGTGGCATTTTGGTGCACGTGCTGCAGGCACTCTCACCATGTCCCTGTTCCCCAAGCTCCCTCCAGTTGCCAGGCTTGCCAGTCCTAGCTACATTCACGTTGCATTTTGACTTATTTAATTTGGATGTTGGGAGGAAAATGTTGAGAATAAATAAATGAAAAAAATGCTAATTTGGGAAGTAATGCCGAGGTTTAGCCTTTTTGGAATTGGGACTGTTAATTTGTCACATCATTCTACACACCCTGCCAGCATCTCCTGGGGCCAAGGTTCTGGACCGGGCAAGAAGAGGGGTTGAGAGGTACATGTTATCTCTGAAAGCAGGAAGCACATGATATGATAAGATTAGCAGTAACATTGCTTTGAACCCAGCATAAGCTGCAGGAGCTTGCTCTGTGTCAGCAGTGCTAGCCCTCTGCAATTTAGATCCCTCAGCCTGGTTGTAGAACTTGTAGCTAGGGACAAGTGAATATTTCCTATTACATTTTCTACCATATGCATTTTTGCTGTTTCAGTATTCTACTTTCTGATATTGATTTGATACTCTTGTTTGTATTATACAGGGCTTTTTTTGTAGAAAAAGCCCAGCAGGAACTCATTTGCATATTAGGCCACACCCCCTGACATGAAGTCAGCTGGAACTGCATTCCTATGTGTTCCTGCTAAAAACAGCCCTGGCATTATATATGCATATTTTACATGCAATGTGTTTAATATCTGTAAGTATAACATCATTTTATGCATATGTATAGGGCATAACAATGATTTATTGACACTCAAATAGCATTGAACATTTTACACTACTTTTTGAGTAATGAAAGAGAAAATAAGAAAAATAAGTTTTATTCAGATAAGAGATAAGCAAAGCTGAAATGGGGATTTTTGAATCAAAACATCAGAGACAAGAAATTCAAAATCATATCTAGTTATACCAGTTTACTTGAGTATCAGTATCAGTATTTGACTAATAGATTAATATAGGTATAGTCAAATGAAAAGTCATTTTCTTCTCTGTTTGCCCTGGTTTCCTTTGTGAAAATCATCTCCAGTTCCTCCTTGGTGAATTCCACCCTCTCCATTATCCCATTTCTCCTCTGCCTTCAGCTGCTTCCTCTTTATTTTCCCATGTGCATTTTGCTTTCTTTATGGTGCTATAGGTAATGGCTGAATCTATATTGCTTTTTTGCCCTTACTCCTCACTTTCCCCTCTTCTCTCTTCCCTTTTTATGGGAGTCAAGTTTGTCTTTCTCTGCGTATATCACTGATGTTGTTGCATTTTTTTTTTTAAAAAAAATAAATTGCATCCCCTTTTGGCTGCTTAGCTGGCTGTCAATTCTCCTGGCTTTGCCTCATACAGCCAGTTCCTCATTATCTCTGCTCACTGTCTCAACCCGTCATTTGCAACTAAGGTTATTGTTATTATTTGTCACTCCAGGAAAACAGGATCAACAAAGTCTTCAGGACAATGGGAAGAAAAGAGGTAGGAGTTCAAGGGGCAAACTGGGGCAACTGGGGAAGAAGCATCCACATTTCACTGCAGACTAGGCTGAAAATATTAAGAATTGTATAGGAAAAGATATAAAACTATTGCACCCTTGTTAAATTCCTCACAGGCACAGTGTGAAAAATTCTCAGTGCTCTGGATCAAGACTTACTTTAGAGCAACACGTCTCCCTCAGCTTCCTGACATTTTTGGTCTGGCAGAAAATCCTTTCAATTAATAAGCTCATGGAAGAATCCCATTACAATGCCAGAAATCTTGAATGCAGGAGGTGGTTGAGAGAACAATGAGAGAATTAAATGGCAGCTTGAAAATATAGTGGAGTCAGAAAATGATGCCATAGCTTCCAAATTGGTGAACGCAGGACTTCAGTGGGGTTCCTTTGATAGCCTTCAGCATTGATTTCCAGGAACAGATAGTCCTCTTTGAAATTAAAAGAGAAGCTGTGGCTTTTAGTACAAAAGAGTTCAATTTTTAATGCCAGTTGAGTGGGGGATAGAACAAGTGCCTTCTCTACAAATGGGATGTTAGGAGGAATGCATTTATGATTTTTCTAGGAGCTTTGAATTAATGACAGTACTCTCTAGGAACTTCTGAATATTCATTTATTTCTTAATTGCTTTTAAGAGAGTACATGTGGGGGCATCACAAGGAATTGTGGGGAAGATTTTGCTTCCCCTTCCCCCACTACTCCTTCTTTCTCTCCAATGAAAGTCCTCACAGCTTCCTTCTCTTTTCCCCACCAACCAGCAAAACTACGCCTAGCTGCCCCTCCCATCTTCAGCTTTCCCTCCATCCTTCCCATCCTTCTACCTGAGAAAACTGCAGCCCAGTTGTGTCACTGGAAATCTGTCTCTCTATTTCCTATTTCTCTCCTTCTGGCAGCCCTCATTTCTCCTTACTTTCTTCTCTCTTTCCCAACCACCAAACAACCCACCCCATCTTCATTTATACCTTGCCATTCTCTTCAATGAGGACCCAAAGCGGTCTCTCCTCCTTTTTATTCTCACAACATTTCTGTGGAACAGGTGAAGATGAGAATTTCTAACTGTCCCAAGGCAGACCAGGGAGCTTCTACAGCAGAGTGATGGAATTTCCAAATCATAGTCTGAAACTCTTTGCCTTATTACAGAAACTACTTTCTTCTTTAGTCCATCATTGATGCATTGTATTTTGTAATACAAGCCTGTATGTGTATATATTTGTTTGACCTCTGAAGAAGACCACTTTAGGTTGAAACGTGCCAGAACATAACATAAGAGAAGCCATGTTGGATCAGGCCAATGGCCCATCCAGTCCAACACTCTGTGTCACACAGTGCCGATATATATATATATATATATATATACACACACACACACTGTGGCTAATAGCCACTGATGGACCTCTGCTCCATATTTTTATCTAAACCCCTCTTGAAGGTGGCTATGCTTGTGGCCACCACCACCTCCTGTGGCAGTGAATTCCACATGTTAATCACCCTTTGGGTGAAGAAATACTTCCTTTTATCCGTTTTAACCTGGCTGCTCAGCAATTTCATTGAATGCCCACGAGTTCTTGTATTGTGAGAAAGGGAGAAAAGTACTTCTTTCTCTACTTTCTTCATCCCATGCATTATCTTGTAAACCTCTATCATGTCACCCCTCAGTCGATGTTTCTCCAAGCTAAAGAGTCCCAAGTGTTTCAACCTTTCTTCATAGGGAAAGTGTTCCAGCCCTTTAATCATTCTAGTTGCCCTTTTCTGGACTTTCTCCAACGCTATAATATCCTTTTTGAGGTGCGGCGACCAGAACTCCACACAGTACTCCAAATGAGACTGCACCATCGATTTATACAGGGGCATTATGATACTGGCTGATTTGTTTTCAATTCCCTTCCTAATAATTCCCAGCATGGCGTTGGCCTTTTTTATTGCAAACGCACGCTGTCTTGACATTTTCAGTGAGTTATCTACCACGACCCCAAGATCTCTCTCTTGGTCAGTCTCTGCCAGTTCACACCTCATCAACTTGTATTTCTAGCTGGGATTCTTGCCCCAATGTGCATTACTTTGCACTTGGCCACATTGAACCACATCTACCATGTTGACGCCCACTCACCCAGCCTCAACAGATCCCTTTGGAGTTCCTCACAATCCTCTCTGGTTCTCACCACCCTGAACAATTTAGTGTCATCCGCAAACTTGGCCACTTCACTGCTCACTCCCAACTCTAAATCATTTATGAACAAGTTAAAGAGCATGGGACCCAGTACCGAGCCAGGTCGAGTGGTTTCCCATTTTTGTATGATTTTACTAAGTAAGGAGGCTAATGATGGGCCCCTAAATGCTGTTAACTTTCTGTAATAGATACATGTATTTTTGGTTATAATTTTATTTTAAACTGAACAGAAGAAAGCAGCCACACCTGGGTGAGTTATACAAGTAAAGTGGTAGCAAGTCATTTGGTGATTGATGCCAGGCCTGGCCCTGATAACTCCTCCTTCAAAGGCTAAACAGTACCAGAAAGACCTCTGTACCCCCCCCCTTCCCTTTTACTGAGAGAAACTAATGCCTGAAGGCTGGCAATACTGTTGTGATTTCCTAGCAATCCCCACAATGGCCATTTTTTCCGTTAAAGCTACAGGCACCAATTCTATTCTTTGTGGGAGAGGGTTAATCCCAATGTATGTTTTTTTAAAAAAGATTTCAGATCCCCCCTTTTGCAAATCTGGGGCTTTTTCAGGTTTGTAAGATGACTTGTCTTGCGTGTTTAAGGCTCCAATCTCCAGGTTAAATACCCACACCATGAATTAGATATATTCATGTAGCCTCCTCTGGAGTTTTAAACTAAAGAACAGGATAAACACACATACACACAAAAAAATTCTTGTGTGCATCTCCACGTTAGCTTTCTAGCCTTCCCTTCAGCCACCAAAGATCCCTTGAGGAGCCCATTCCAGCTCAAACACACACCTGCTTTGGAAATAAGGCAGGGAGCTATAAGGCCAAGTAGAATAGTCTGATATGCCAGGATTTGGCATGCAAATGTACATTACTGTTCTATGGCACTGGACTGCTGAGGTTCAGTACAAGATGTTAGCGACATTTCTCATATACCCTTGAACCAGGATAGCAATATTTTACTTCCTCCTCTCCATGCTGTACAGCAGGGGTCCTCAACCATTGTGAGCCTGCGGGCACCACTGAAATTTTGATACAGTGTGGTGAGTACAGTCACAAAATGGCTATTGTAGGAGGCAAAGCCAGCCCCAAGATTACTGCTGCAGCTTACCTTCAGTCACACAGTGAAGGTCCTTGTGCTGCTGTGACAGCTGCTGCCAAAGCAACATTTTAAAAAATCTGCAGGGCCAATCAAATCTCCAGTGGTCAGTCAGAAGCCCTGCTGGGCGAAAGCCCCAGGTGACCCTGCACACTTTCTAAAAAAACTTGGCAGGCACCAGAAAAGGCGTTGGCTGGTGCTTGCAACTGTTTTGTGTTAGAAGACACTTGCAACTATTTGGGGACATGTGTGTAGCTTTAAATCTCAGCAGAAGGAACACAGGAGGCAAGGCAAGCAGGCAGAGCCACCAGTGTGTGAAGTTGTGAGAAAGCCAGAGAGCCCTCTGTTTTGCATTTGCTTCAGACGCCATTTCTATAGTAAAATGCAGGGCTTTTTATTTTTTTAAAAGCAGGAACGTGCAGGAATGCAATTCCGGTTGGCTTGGTGTCAGGAGGGGTGGCCTAATATGCAAATGAGTTCCTGCTGGGCTTTTTCTACAAAAAAGCCCTGGTAAAATGGATAAGTAAAAGCTAGCTAGAACCTGATGGAGGAAAACTCCACCCCCTAGGCTGCTCTCCTTTCCTGTTCTTGTCTGAAGAAGCTGGTTGAAATACAGCAGATTATTACATTCAGCAACTCCCATAAGTAAATTGCCGCAGTGAGATCACAAAAGTGTGGGCTTGCAAACTCTGTTTATTTTGGTTGCTTTGTGAGTGTGTATCTCCCTTTTAAAAAAGCCATACTTTGAAATGCTTCTGAAGCCTGACAAGACGTATGACAAATTTCACTTTCATTCTATAGCAATGAAAATCCTGTGAATTTAGGGGGAGGAATCTGTGAGTTTCCTGCATTGTGCAGGGGGTTGGACTAGATGACCCTGGAGATCCCTTCCAACTCTATGATTCTATAATTTAGTGGAAGTGCAGCTGCCAGGGTAAGCCCCCCCCCAAAAAATAAAAATAAAAATGAGGAAATGAAGACTGTAATCAGGGAAACTGCACTGCTGTATTTTTATTTATTTATTTAGGGAATGGGAAAGTCTCCTGGCTCCAACCACAAAGTCCCCAGATATTTCCTGAGTTGGATCTGGCAGCCCTATTGGTAATCACTATAAAACCATTCTAAAAGAAATTAGGTTAACTTTTTGACCCAACTTGGGTTTCGAAGCATTCTGTCAAGACTACATAACTTTTCAGGAGGGGGGATGAATAATCTCTGAACAAATGTAATAAGTATAATTTAACAAACTTCTGCAATGTCAGACCTGCATTGATTAACAAATGAAAAGACTTAGAGCAGGAAGCAAAAATTAATGCATGCCAAAAATGCAATGTTAGAAAATCTATTGTGCTACTTCCCTTTTTTTCCCCTGATGCCCATTTTCATAACTTGAATACTTAAAATTCTATAATCTTTGCTTACTAGCCCAGTTCAAAAATAACTTCTACTTCATCAAAAAGTTTAAAATAACAATATTATTGTGGATTTAAGCACTCTGAATTTCAGATTAAAACAGTAAAACATATACAACTTACACAGAACTAATTATCTATCAAAAAGTTAGTTTCTCTGTTAGGAAAGCCCAAATAAGCGTGCATAGGATTACTGCCAATTTCAAAAATAACCATCTTTCAAAAGGGCAGAGATTTTTGGCAGTTCCGACATATATAAATAGAAACAGCTTTATAATAGTCATATATCCAGCATCTTTCTGTATTTTAATAGATTTTTCTAAATTTGTGTGGAGGGAAGTAGCAAGAATGTAGTATTTTATAATTATTTTCTTTTAAACTGATACACTGAGATGAAGAGGAACCTTTGCAAATATTTTTAAGCAAACTGGTTCGCTTATAGAGATTGCCAGCACTTTCCCCCATACATGCTTAAAACTAGTACCAAAAGAATCCAGAATAAAAGCAAGCAAGCAAGCACTTTAGCACTTTTTCTGCTTATAATGTCCTGCACAAATGGAATGTTTTAAGAAAACAATTCAATTTATTATATAAAATATAATATTGTGATTAGAAATATGGATGCTATTGTGGTTGCTGCTTATTCATTTCATCTCAAATTCAATTTACATAAAGTGCGCTCCATTTTCAATTATATCATGAAACTCCATGATACTGGATTTGATCAAAATTGGGTCTTAGTCTCAATAAAAATTCCCATTATACCTGAGGGATGAGACACCTGCTCCTTCTTGAACTTAATCAGTAATATGGCTTGGTTTTCCAAGCTCAGCTCCTAGCTGAATCTGGTAGTGACCACACCAATGATCCAGCAATCCAGCAAATGACCAGGTGGCAAAAAAAACAACTTTCCTCTTTCTCTTGGCCTCCCCTTGCTGTGTTCCTCAGATGCTGTTTCGGTAGCATCCAAGATGGGCCTGGGTCATCCTGGGAAATATAGTTCACAGGGGGCGTTTTCCCACAGAGCTTACTTTGGAGCGACGTCCCTCTTCATTGCGCAGCATCTGCGCGGATTTCCCACCAACTGCTCCTCATAACCAGGAAGAGCCGCAGCTTTTGCATCGCTAACGTAAACTGGTTTTTAGCGGTTTACATCTGCGACTCAAAAGGTCCGGCACTTCCTGGTTATGTGGAGCAGTTGGTGGGAAATCCGTGCAGATGCTGCGCGGTGAAGAGGGATGTTGCTCTGAGGTAAGCTCTGTGGGAAAATGCCCAGGGTGTCTAATGAATCAGGCACCATGTGGATTTTTCCAGGAGAATCTGGGCATGCCTTGAACACTGCCAAGACAGCATCTGATGTACCTGAAGATAGTTGCAGAGAAAATGGGAGGCAAGAAATTCAGAGTGGAAGAGAGATGCTATGTTCGTTCTTCCTTGTCTGGCTTAAATGGCCAGTAGCCACTGCCGCCTATCATAGCAGCTACCGCCACAACATTGAAAGGAATGCAGGGAGGAAGGAGAGGCTATTAGAACTGAGTACTTCCCTAGCATATCTGAGCCAGAGAAAAATTGGGGGCTAAGGTGCTGAAGCTCATACTTCAAGCACAGGAAATATTTATTTTGGTGGCATCTCTGTTCATCAAACACATGAAGACACTATGGCAACTGGCAATACATAACTGGTCTTTATATTTATACATCCAAAACAGAAATAACACATGGTTTTTTCAATAGTTTTTCCTAGTACAGACTCCCTGTCCCCCCGGAATGAGATTTCAGAGACGGGGAATTGCAGGATGCTGTGGGAGACAGAAGATGAGAAAGCTGTACTCCATGAGTACATATCCTTCCATCATTTAAATACTTAGAGAATCTAAGCCAGAATTTTTAAAATAACATATTTATAACCTTATGGAGGGCTGGGGGAGGTTGTTTGTTTAATCTGTATCCTTTCAAATGCATCTTGCCAATAGCAAATTCTACTGCCTTTCTTTTTAAAAAAATCTGATTAAGTAAACTATTTTTAGTATCAAATATTTTCATTAAAGCCTCAAGCTGAATTTTCTGTTGCACATTATTTCTGAATTATGACAAAGTACTGAAAATGTAAGTAATTTATTTATTTCCAAGCTATTTTCATCTTGAATTACCTTTGGAATATGAGTTCCAACCTGAACCACCAAACTTAACACTGTTTAGAGAAGATGCAGATATAGCCACACTGAGCCCACCTGATAGACTTCTCTGTTCATATGGCTACCCATATGCAGCTGGGGCCACTAGTCATGCTGCTACATGCTAAGGTTGCCAGCTTTGAACTGCAAAATTCCTGCAAGATTTGGGGGTAGAACTTGGGATCTGAGGAGGAGAGGGACCTCATTGGGATATAATGTCAACTAATTTTAGCCCTTCATACCAGCTGTTTTTTTTTCTCTTTAGCTTGGAGATCAGTTATAATTCTGGGAACTGATATGTGTAGCAGGGTTGATGGCCCCTAGGTCCCAGTGAGAGGATCCCCTGGTTTTGGGGGGGCTTCACCCCATCATAGACCAGCTGGCCAGTAAGGGAACTCCTCCCCTAAACAGGAACATTACTGTGTGACATCCCTGACATAATGACATCACTTCCAGGTGATGCCAATACATTAGGGATGTCACACAACATCCCCATCCACCCCTTGAATGCCCCCCCCCAAATCCCCCACCAGACCAGCAAGGGGACCTGGCAACCCTACTCTGTAGTCTGGAGATCAGATGTAATTCCTAGAGGTCACCAGGCACCTGGAGTCTGGCAACCTTAGTCCCAAGAAATACTGTATTGGGGTCATTCACTTTTAGGGAGACCTATCAATCAATATTATGGGATGACAAAGAGGCACTAGCCTATCAACTTGATGGGATAAAAGGCAATAATTCATTATAAACATTTGTAGGTTCTAGTTTGCCAGTGATATTTAAAATTATTATATGGTTAACAATGCATTTATTTTAGGATTGCTGCTGAACTTAATGATTAAAACAATTTGAAATACTGTCCTGAAAATTCTACAGTCTTATTAAAATCCACAGTCTATTATCAAATGTACTGTGTGTTCATCCATGGCATTCACCATTTTCATTCTGAAAGAATGACAGTTCCATAGTCTTGTAATTACTATATTCCCTTTTGTACTAAATAACTTCTCTGAAGTGCTAAACTGCTAAAAATCCTTTTAAATTCCTCCAGATTTTATATATATATATATATATATATATATATATATATATATATATATATATATATATATATATATATATATATATATATATATATACACACACACACACACACACACACACACACATGGGGTTAGGTGCATTAAGAGGTTGTGTGTCTAGAAAAATCAAAATGCCACAATGTGGTGTGCCTTCGCAGGACACCTTAGGTCCTACATTCAAGTGAGGAAAAAAAAAAACCAGAGTAAACTGTGAAGAAAAATAGGGAACCAAGCAAAATCAGACTCTGCACCGTCTTTGGAAATATGTTGCTCTGGACCAGACAAATGGAATTAGTACAACAATTTCCCATGTGGAGAAATTTACCTTTCCATAGTGGAGTCATACTGGGAACACTTTTAAATATTAAGAACTGTAGAGCAATTATAATTAATTCACACACAAAGCCTTAAGCGGAAATATAAAAAGAGTAAATGTGTACCCTACATCGTATTTGTAAACAATCGAGAAAATTGTTATAGCCAAGCCTTGATTGCCAACCCTTCTCTTTTTTAAAAAAGTGGGAGGGTAAGTGGATTTATTTCCTGGATTGTTTACAGCTGTCTAGCATTTTACTCAGCCAAAGGTTAAGAAAGGGACATTGGCAGGTTTTGGATACCTTTAGAATGCCATATGCACTCAGATTGTTCTATGCTTGTTGAAAATGTTCATCATGAATGTACACCATGAATTGCATGGTGCAAAAGAAAACCTTCTTGATTGGTAGAGTGATGGTATCTGGGAGGGCTTGAACACAACTTAATTCAAACACAGATGGGAGGGAGGGGATTCAGGAATTGCAGAGTAGAAGAGAAAATGAGAGAATCGGAGAACAGAAAGATGAGAAGACATCTGGAGAATATGCACTGTTCCATGCACTGAAGAAGCAGGGCTGCCAAGAGATCCCAGATAAAGATTCCTCTTGTTCCGCACACCTACCAGATTTAAACCAAACAGTTTCTTGTTTCTAGGGGCCTCCATGGAGACTGTGGAGAAACGCCATCTTAGTCAATGTTGGTGCTTCATTGGGAGGGATCACTAAACTGCCAAGCAGGCTTGGGCCTAGCCTTCCCCTCACTCCCCCCTCCCTTCCAGAGCCAAACCAACAACTCTAGGGGGAAAGCCTCCTAGAGAGGCAGGAAGTTCTTTTGTTCTTGGCATGTGTTAGGCAGGAAGAGAAACCAGTTCTCAGCTAGCACTCAACAAAGAAGGACGTGAGCCTGGGAGCTCCTGCCTGGGGAAGAGGCCTATTTACGCAAAATGAGGCCCCCAGGCAGCCAGACAAAGTAAGTCATCCAAAAGGCAGGGCGTGTTTAGATCAGGGACAGTAGGATGCGTTTATAACCACATTTCCTTTGTCATGCTGTTTGCTGTGCGGGTGCTGTGCTGTGTAACCTTTTACAAGCAACTGTTTTTGTTTTGTTCTTCTGTTCTTTTCTTTTGCTCTTTTAATTAAATATTTTTACTGTTTTAAATGCTGGCAGACCATCTCTGTACCACATAGATCCCCAAACCGCTTAGACCACGCTGTTTTAAGAAGGGGGCCCCGGGGAAGGGGGAAGGCATGCAGTTGGATAAGGTGCCAGTCCTCCAGGGGTGCCCCAAAGAAGTGCTGAGGTCTCTGTGAAACCCAAGTACAGGGTGGCAGAGGACTTTGAGGCCTGGCCTCATAGCTGGAGAGGGGGATTGGGAGTCCTGTTCCTCTCAGTCTGAACCCCTAGACTGAGCAGGTGGTGGCAGCGAGCCCAAGGGGCAGGAGGAGAAATAGCTCCCTCCAGGAGTTGGCGACTCAATAGGGAGCTGACGGGACCGGGTCTGAAGGCAGAATCGGGCCGGTTCCGTCACAGAGACTATGGAACCCTTTGTTTTATCTGTCTAGTGACTCCCTTCTCCACAGTTCCACCAAGGATAATAATAACACTATTGCATCTCCAAGGATATTGAAGTGCAAATAAAACCTGGGATTTCAATCTGACTCAAAAAGCATGACCAACATATACCTGGAAACAGAAATGTGGGAGGGGGCACCTCTCTGCAGTCTAGGAAACTTACAAACCTCTTAAGCTTTTTCACAATTCAGGATTGCTTCCTTTTCTAACCAGGTTTTAAAAACTGTTTCCAGGTGAATGGCATGCTGTTTCAGATAAAAGAAAATGAAAAAGAGAGAGGTGGAGAACCTTCCAAAAAAGAAACTGACCTCTGTTTTTGGATTTAACCACCCTGTACCTGGTTGAAGAAAAATGTTCATTTTGCCATTATGAATACCTCTAGTCTGGATTTGCAAAGTAAAGACCAGAATTTTACACATACACACACCAGGAAAAAAGTATGGACTGCTGCTGAATCTTATGCCACATTTCTCTGAATAATTGCAGTGGGAATAATTACAGTGTTACAGACAGATTAGGAATATGCATTCAGGTTCAGTTCACTTTGTTTTTTTTTATAAATTTTGCTTGAATTATTTAATATACTTATGTCATGTTGTTTGTGTATTCAGGTGACTTACGCTGGTTTTAATGAGACACATGTTCTCAACAAGCCAACTGGAATAATTGTAGTCTTGGTGACTGCAGCTTTCACAGGTAGGATTATCGCCTTCAAACTTCAGATAGGTAGGGGCAAGGGTCCCCATTTCACAGGGCACTGAATTTCTCCCTTGCAGTGCAGGTACATACAGGCAAAGGGAGGATTTTTAAAAGTACCTTTTTGAGAGTAATGAACAGGATGTATCTGAATTGTTTTCTGAATGTGCATCCCTGACACAAACTACTATAGGTACAAACTAATTTTTTTGTCATGTTCTCAAAAAACACGTGTTCCATTTTAACAAGCTTTCATGCCCTGAGACACTTCGGTGTGAAGGGCGGGGTATAAATTCCAATATAAATAAATAAATAAATGCCTTTTCTATTATTTCCTTTAACAAGCATACCAAGAACATAAGAGAAGACATGCTGGATCAGGCCAATGGCCCATCCAGTCCAACACTCTGTGTCACACAGTGGCAAAAAACTAGGCACCATCAGGAGGTCCATCAGGGGGTCAGGACACTAGAAACCATCCCACTGTGCCCCCCCCCCCCAAGAATACCAAGCATTGCTACCCCAGAAAGAGAGTTCCAACATTACGCTGTGACTATTAGCCACTGATGGACCTATGATCTATATGTTTATCCAGTCCCTTCTTGAAGCTGTCTATGCTGGCAGACATCACCACCTCCTGTGGCAGTGCATTCCAAGTGTTAATCACCCTTTGGGTGAAGAAGTACTTCCTTTTATCTGTTCTAACCCGACTGCTCAGCAATTTCATTGAATGTACATGAGTTCTCGTATTGTGAGAAAGGAAGAAAAATAGTTCTTTCTCTACCTCTCTATCCCATGCATAATCTTGTAAACCTCTATCATGTCACCCCTCAGTCGATGTTTCTCCAAGCTAAAGAACCCCAAGTGTTTTAACCTTTCTTCGTAGGGAAAGTGTTCCAACGCTTTAATCATTCTAGTTGCCCTTTCCTGCACTCAGGAATGCTAGAATATCTTTTATGAGGTGCGGTGACCAGAATTGTACACAGTATTCCAAATGAGGCAGCACCATCGATTTATATAGGGGCATCATGATACTGGCAGACTTGTTTGCAGTTCCCTTCCGAATAGTTCCCAGTGTGGTGCTGGCCTTCTTTATTACAGTTGCACACTGTCTCGGCATTTTCAGTGAGTTATCTACCATGACCCCAAGATCTCTCTCTTGGTCAGTCTCCATCAGTTCACACCCCATCAACTTGTATTTATAGTTAGGATTTTTGGCCCCAATGTGCATTACCTTGCACTTGGCCACACTGAACCTCATTTGCCATGTAGACGCCCACTTGCCCTGCCTCGACAGATCCCTTTGGAGTGCCTAACAATCCTCTCTGGTTCTCACCATCTTGAACAAATTAGTGTCATCCACAAACTTAGCCACTTCACTGCTTACTCCCAACTCCAAATCATTAATGAACAAGTTAAGAACCATGGAACCCAGTACTAAGCCCTGTGGTACCCCACTGCTTACCACCCTCCAGTCTGAAAATTGCCCATTTATACTCACTCTCTGTTTCCTATTAATTAGCTGGTTTTTGATTCACAAGAGGATTTGTCCTTTTACCCTATGACTCTTGAGCTTACTTAGGAGCCTTTGATGAGGAACTTTATCAAAAGCTTTCTGAAAGTAAGGTAAACAACATTTATTGGGTCTCCTTTGTCCACATGTTTATTCACCCCCTCAAAGAACAGGATAGTGAGACAAGATCTTCCCTTATCGAACCCTTGCTGAGTCTTCCTCAATAACTTTTGTTCATCAATGTGCCTACTCATTCTCTCTTTCATAATGGTTTCCACCAACTTTCCCGATATTGAAGTTAGACTGACTGGCCTGTAATTTCCCAGATCACCTATGGAATCCTTTTTAAAGATTGGGCTGACGTTTGCTACCTTCCAGTTCTCAAGAGGCAGTTTTCAATTAAAGATTACATATTTTTGTCAAGAGATCCACAAGTTCATCTTTGAGTTCTTTCAGAACTCCTGGATGTATGTCATCGAGGCCTGGTGACTTATCAATTTTTAATTTGTCTAAAATCAGTCATAGGTCCTCCTCTCTTGTCACCTCAATCTCACTCAGGTCTTTCGACATCCCTTCTAAAATCAGCCTTAACACCTTTTCATTTCTTTTTTAAAAGTGGAGAAAGCGCCCTGATCTGGATAGCTCAGGCCAGCCTGATCTCATCAGATCTCAGAAGCTAAGCAGGGTCAACTCTTGGAGACCTCCTTGGAATACCAGGAATCAGGAGATGGGGGCAGGCTTTATTCAGCCACCTCTTGGAATTTCCTCTAGGCCCCCAGTAGGGGTCAGTCACCAAACGTCACCATGACTTCCAGGTATATGAACGCACATGTGCATATACACATACAAAATACAAAAAATACCCCCCAAAAGAGGAGAAAGCAAAAGTATGTGCTGTTCCTAACTGCTCCCCAATTCCAATTCCATAAATGTCTCCTCAGGGCACTGTCAGCTCAACTCCCACTTAAAGCACTACTGGCCACCATCAGAGGGTGACTACTCTGATTCCTGCACAAAAACAATTCAACTTTCAGGATAACCAACCCTGCAGTTTTCCAGTGTAGCTCTAATATACAGATACAAAGTGCTTGCAAGATTTTATGGGATGGTCTGAAAATTTCAACGATGGAGTGCTTACTCTTCATACTTAATGTCTCAGCTTTGAAAGCCATCATTTTCACTTAACTGCCTCCTGAGACAGAGCTGGGGAAGGCCTCTACCTAACATTGCATACAGCTGCTGCAGGTTGGAGTAGACAGACCTGGACTAAATGGGCCAATTCTCTACTTTAGTATAGGAAAGGAAAGGTCCCCTGTGCAAGCACCAGTCATTTTCGACTCTGGGGTGACGTCACATTACGATGTTTTCACAGCAGACTTTTTTATGGGGTGGTTTGCCATTGCCTTCCCCAGTCATCTACACTTTCCCCCCAGCAAGCTGGGTACTCATTTTACAGACCTCGGAAGGATGGAAGGCTGAGTCAACCTTGAGCTGGCTACCCAAATCCAGCTTCCGCCAGAATCGAACTCAGGTCGTGAGCAGAGAGTTCAGACTGCAGTACTGCAGTTTTACCACTCTGTGCCACGGGGCTCCATACTTTAGTATAAGGCAGTTTCATATATTCACATGGGGGAAAGGTATGGGAACTCTGAAATAATATCACTAAATTTGATTTGGGAAAGCACAGTTTGGAAATTGACTAAAGCCATCTAATGTAACCACTGTGGCTAAAGATAAGCAAGTGTGTGGAGTTAAACTACACGAGATATGGCAATTCCATGAGCAAGATTTTCTGACTCCCTATTCTTCAAAATCCGAAAGCCGTTGCAGGAAAGCCTTCTCCAAAATTTCTGATACGATCTTAAAATTTCTGATACGATCTTAAAAGGTAAAGAGGAAAATTAAAAGAACCCTTGCTCTATTGCCATTTGCCCACAGCTGCTTCAATTAAAAAAAAAAAGGGACATGGGAGATCCTAGGAGGATCTCCGATATCATGTAATCTTTGGCCCCGCATAATACAGCTTCTGCTTTTTAAATATCCTGGCATATTTTCTTCTTTGAGATAGAAAGCAGCCTAGAGATGAAAATACCCTCACACTCGAGCTGTATTTTTCATAATTATGCATCTTTGGGGCTTCATAACAACCAATTTAATCACTTTTGCTGTTTAGAGGGCCATAACAGCCAATCATGATAATGGCTTTGGTATTTGGTAGGAACCATTTAACGCCCAAGAGCTCTTGTTCTGAGCCACTTGATGCCACTTAAGTTTGATAGACAGCCTCTCATTAGTACAAGTTGCAAAACCTCCTGCACAAAGCTCATTCCTTTAAAACAAACTCCATTCATTGATCCCAGAAACCTCTGAGGAAAGCATTAACCTAGGATATGTGTGTGTGATCCAACAGCCAATCAAGCCATGATTCCCACGAATGTATTTTCCATTGTCATATAACTTTACTTCTAATAAACGTTTCTTGGAACTGGGGGGAGGATCTCCTCATTCATTTTCTGACTTCATTCAGAAAACCACTGTGGCATAGTGGTTAAGAGTGTCAGACGTATCTGGGAGACCTGGATTTGAATACTTACTCGTGCTATGGAAGCTTGCTAGGTGACCTTGGGCCAGTTATACTTTCTTAGCCTAACCTACCTCACAGGGCTGTTGTGAAGATATAATTGAGGAGAGGAGAATGACATAAGCCACTTTAGGTACCCTTTGAGGGAAAAGGCAGAGTATAAATGAATAAAATAAATAAATAATTTATGTGTTACACACCATAGCCTTCTTAAAAGCTATTCTTTGGAAATTAAACACACTGGCAATTTCTCTTCATCACCGAAGCAGTTAAGTATGCCTTGGCTTAGCATAATGGTAGCCATACTATCTTTGCTCTCCTTCCCAAGTTATATTTTTGCTACTTACTTTGAAGCTGGGTGGGGGGAAGCATCAAAATATTTAAGATAAATATAAATAGATAATCTTGTGAATACCAGTAATTATAATGATAAACAGTTGTATAATACTTCAGAGTTTTCAAAGTAAAGCACATAGGGTTTTCCGGGTTATGGCGCCTTGAGCTCAGGGGGTCCGCAGATCGTCATCCTGCGGCCCCTCTGAATCAGGCGGTTGAAGGGATGCCACAGACGCAGCACCCCCAGAAAGAGACCCTGGAGGGGTTTCCTTTCAGCATGGGACTTTTGCAGGAAGCCAGGGCATAGCGGCGGTTGTTCCTGTCCTTCTTGCATGCCCCAAAGCTTCACCGCCATGATAGTTATTACAGCAGAAAAAGGTGATCGCCCGAACGCTTGCTTTCTTTCCTTTCAATAAGCTTCTGATGGATCGCTTCTCTACCCCAAGCACAGCAATTCTACTTGACAAGTAAGTGTGCTTTCAATACCACTGGCTAATAGGTCGTTTTACATAACAACAAGCAGGTCAGCTCAAAGGAAGGGAAAGAGGTCAATTACACCCCTACTCTTCTGGTGAATGAGGCTTCGAAAAGTTAAAGAGCAACTTTAAGCATTGGCAACACTTTAAATTAGATGGAATACAGATACTCAAATCGACCCGGATTATAATTGGACATGTGTTAAAGAGGTTATTATTTGGCGGCAATATGGTCTAAACAAAATGAGATATATTCTAGAGACAGCTGTCTCTATCGCCTGCAATTGAAATGATAATATTCAAAATCACAGCTGGAGGAGAATGGGAAGGACAGACTAACTGGATCTTTGAACTACTTTTCAACTTGGATAAATAGACTGAGTTTGCTGACAGAGAAAAATGGCACTGCCAAGTGAAATGTTTTATAAAAAAGACATATTTTGTAACATAAGTTCTCTGAAGCAGGATCTTGGTTCATTAACAGAGTTGATTAAAAAACAAATGGGAGCTTTGATGCTGAAAGCTAGCAAAATCTCAAATCTACATGAGCAGAGTGGTGACGTCTGTTGAATTAAAAGGGGAGAGTGATCCGCTGGGAAACGAACAAAAGAAAACTAAAATGGAACCTTACGGCGCAGTTAAAAAGCAAGACTGGAAATCGAGACTGATTGAAGTTCTGCTGAGAGGAACAAATGGCATGGACTTCTTCCTACTGTTACTGAGAGGGAGGATTGCATTAAGGAGCGAGAAGGTGCGTTTTAGCCAAAGAATCAAGATGTGGAAATTCTTCAGGAAGAAAGATTTTTGAACTCTCTCTCTGTGAATAGTCAGATATGGAACTTTCAACAAGAACTGACATGCAATTTTAAAACCGACGCGATTTAAAAGGCAAAATGAAATTTCTGGGTTACATTAAGCTGTTTCTTCTAGTGTAATATGGATATAAAAGCTAAAGAAATGAAAAGTTTTGAAACGAATTTTAAGTAAATAAATAGTTAATTTGAATCAAATTTTAAGAAGGCAGATTAAATTTTAAGAAGGCAGACAATGTAAGCCAGTTTGGTATAGTGGTTAAGTGTGCGGACTCTTATCTGAGAGAACCGGGTTTGATTCCCCACTCCTCCACTTGCACCTGCTAGCATGGCCTTGGCTCAGCCATAGCTCTGGCAGAGGTTGTCCTTGAAAGGGCAGCTGCTGTGAGAACCCTCTCCAGCAAGAGTGAAGTAGATCAGTATTGCTTTATTCCGGGCTTTTTTTTTTAGCAGGAATGCACAGAAACACAATTTCGGATGGTTTGGTGTCAGGGGATGTGGCTTAATATGCAAATGAGTTCCTGCTGGCCTTTTTCTACAAAAAAGCCCTATGTAAAACAATGGTGATGTCAGGGGTGTGTGGCTAATATGCAAATGAGTTTCTGCTGGCCTTTTTCTACAAAAAAGCCCTATGTAAGACAATGGTGATGCCAGGGGTGTGTGGGCTAATATGCAAATGAGTTCCTGCTGGGCTTTTTCTACAAAGTCCTGGTTTTATTGTATAGTAGTTGGGTAACTAACGTGGAATTTTGGCTTTCCAAAATGTGGTAACTCTGAGGTAACATACGATTCCAAAACTCCCTTTCTCACCAGTCAGCTGTTATACTATACCCACTATTTTAACCACAGACTGTTTTTGTGTCTTCTTTTAGGGTCATTTGGTTATATTTGTTTTTAATTTTGAATTCTCAGTTTTCACTGTAATACATGAATAATTTTGAATCAGTTTAGTTTTATTAGGCTATTATTCATTTTGAGCTTTGTAAGAAGTAGTGGATTAAAAAAAAATTTTAGGCATATTTTGAATAAGCTAAACATTTATTATTACATTTGGGATTAATTGGTAATGACTATGTGTACTGTACATAACCACTGTAGTTGATTTTGTACAAAGAGCTATTTGATACAGAACTATTTGTTTGAAACGTGGAGATTTTGTATAGTGTTATCAATAATCTTCCAGAATTTTTGGATTCCCATCTTCTTCTCTTTTGTGGCATGTTATTTTTTCCCTATTTGCTTTTAGGTTGGGTTGCTAACCTCTAGGTGGGGCCTAGTGATCTCCTAAAATTATAACCCTGTACCAACCACTTTAATTCCATTCCTCCTTCCAGTAATTTCCTTGGCTCTTGCACTCTCTTTTCCTGCTCTCGGCCTCCTCTGTGGTGGAGGAGAAGAGCTTGCAAGCCTTTCCTCCTCCTTCCCTGCTTCACACATGGTAGAAATAGTCACCTATCTATGGGTCAGCACTCAGAGGCTGACTGAGGTCCCAATGCTAAGCACGCTTATTTGAGAGTAAGCCTGCATTAAGTGCCTCCTCAGCCTCTGAGAGCTGCATAATATGTGTGAAAGAGCCACTTGTGGTTTCCAAGCTGCAGTTTGGCCACCCCCTGTGCTAGCTGGTAGTTAACCACAAACCAAAGCACAACATCATGAAGCATGTGTTGTGGCGGCTAGGGGGCTGAAGAGATCTAGGTCCACTCTGCTATGAAGCTCACTGGGTGCCCTTGGACCAGTCATTCTCTCTCAGTCTAAGCTACTTCACACAGTGAGAGTAAAATGGGAGAGGGAACTCTCTCTATATATTGCACTGAGCACTCTAAGGCAAGTTAAAAATGTGATAGGTAATGTGCTTATAACTTTGTGGAGAAGACTGATTTATTTTAAAGATGATGCAAATACCTAGGCTATAGCCTCCACTTAAAAAAAAAAAATTCCTGACTCTTTAGGATATAGTCATGATTGTTTCTCAAAGAACAGGATAAAAGAGAACATTATTAGAAGGTATATGATACCCATTATCACACCTTACCTTAATGCAACATCAGGTGAAGAATCTGATACTTGGGGCATTTGCCTGGCTCTGTTAACTTCCAAATCCCTAGGAGCAACCTCAACTGGAAGCATATTCTTTTGTTCCTATTCTTCAGCTCTTTGACAAGTTAACATATTTGAGGGGGGGAATTCCTTTGCTTGATAATTAAGAAGCTCCTTTGATGTTGGCAGCTCACTAATCCCCCCCATCTCTTAATTCCATTTGCCTACTTGAGTTGGCTGTCTCCTTATCCAGGCTGCTTGTATATTTCAGCAAAGCTTGTGCTACCTGCTGTCTCTCTATAGCTGTAATTCGCTTACTGTCCTTTTTTATTTCAAGCACGGGAGCCTAGTGTTGACCTTCTTCTACAAAAACGAGTGCAACAATGATACATGAGATAGCCCAAATCCAGTTTGGGACCTTTATTCAAATTCACGATCATGCTGTACTTATATTTCCAAAGATTACAGCAGGTCAAAAGAACAAAATATTGATCCAATTAAATTTAAAAAACCAGGAAAAGATGTGTTTTGTTATTCACTGTCATCCTCAGCTTTGGCACTTCACTTTTGCCATCATGAAGAATCTAAACACACAATATAGAGCTGAGTGTTTTCTCCCCCACTCCCAGTCGCTTCATCATTTCTATGTATGCACCACCAAGAGGAAAACTTAACAATCATAAACCTTACCCACTTCAGGCAATTATGTACTTCCATGGTGTCATTCCATATTATCTGTCTCCATGCTGTGACTATTTTAATGGATTCCTGAAAACTAGCAACTAATGGAAACTACTTCCAGAATGTTACTCATTTTAAAAGGTGAACAAATTATGACAAAGGTATAGGGTGCCTGAGAGAAAATAGACCTTGTGGCCAGGGTTAAGAGCCTCTTTTTGACAAACATTTTATTTTTTAAGATTGCAGAATCCCTGTCCACTCTGTGTTCTCAAAGGCAGATGTAATAATTTTAATCCTCTTGCTTGATGTCACCACATACTGAATCTCAGTGCCTTTCTAGTCATGAAAAGGTAGATGATTTTTTGCTCTAATTGTACCTATGGACCGTTTCAAGAAATTCCGAACTCGAGCCAGCTACAGTTTTGCTGCCTGCATGTTAGCTCATAAACAGTATAAAATAGGTTAATGTAAAATAAACAGGGCTGTCCCTTGAACAGGGTGAATTGGGAAGACTTCCTTAGGCTTCTGTGCATTGAAGGACCCTAACAGAGGGACAAAGTGGGAAGGAGAGGACTGGTGTTCTCATTCACCAGCCAGCAGCAAAATATTTGCTACTCTCTGCCACAGAGAGCTCTGGAAGCCCACAGAGAGCACTGGAAGAAGCATGTGGGGTGGCTGAGGAGGCTGCAATCCAGCTGCCCATATGCTTTTGTCCCTCACCTGGCTCTCCCTTTGGTCTCTAATAAGCTGTCTCCTTAAATAGTGGACCCATACAGACTGATTTTTTCTAGATCCTGCCCTAGAAATCTAATAATAGACAAATAACCTACCATTTAGCGGAATTTTCTTTTCTTTTAAATTTTCTTTATGTTACATCAATACATTCATGAACACGTGAAAGAATAAAGGAGGGATATACCTGTGAATGTGCAGGGGGAATGAGTCACCCACCTGGGAAAGCATTTCCAACTACTCAATGCATGAAGAACGCGCCATTTCCTCCATCTTACTGGAAATTAGACTTACCAGGTCTCCGCTTGGGTGTGTCAGAACTGGAACGAACTTCAGACGATTCCAAGACTTGTTGCAAAGTATAGAATCTTTATTAGAGAACTACAGTGCTAGAGCTACGAGATAACAGTAATGCCGAGTCCGGCATTTGGTTGCATTTTATGCCTTCAGCAAAAGTACAATAAAACGATCATTCACACGGTTTACAGACAAGCGTCTCCTTTCCCAAGCTCTGTTATCAGGAGGGAGGATGCTCTCCCATCTCGAAGGCCAAACAGCCCAGCTTCAAAGGAAACCTGTGGATGTTGACCAGAGCCTATCTGTCACCCTTCAGTGAGCACAGAGTATTTAGAATATTTGCAAGGCACTTGGGTTAATTGCTTAGACTATATATCCTGGGTTAGAGTTAGGTTACAACATGGAGTCAGTTTGGCTAACAATAGGCAGAGAAAGTTACAAGTTCTGACAGGGTGCAAGGCCTCCTACCACTCACATGCTGCCCCCTGCTGCTTGATAGACACCATGTGGTGAGACAACTGATTAAATTTGAAATTTATAGTTTTAGTTGGTATTATTTTTAGTGTGGTTTAACTTATATTTTGGTTAATATTTTGTTCTTAGGCATACAAAAAACACTGAATGCTATAGGTATGCTCTTGATTAAAACATAAGGCTATAGAACAAGAGGCCTCAAGAATATCTTTGTCACTTCACTGTAAGTAATTAATTCTAAATATTATCCTTAAATAACATGAAAAATATTTTTACAAATTTTTCTCTTTTATATTACAGAAATTTCCTTGTGGTCCAGCACTGTTCTATTGTTTTATTCTGTACTGTATTATGAGCCAATATGTGTACATACCTTTCTGACCTTTGAAGGTCATATAGGGCTTTGGCGGGGAGGGCGGGGTATAAATTAAATGTTATTATTATTATTATTATGAAGAAGACCAATTTAGGTCGAAACGCGTCCGGTCAAGTTGAGTGGGTTCCCATTGAGGTTTTATGATTTCATATAGGATAGAGGCTTATGATGGGCCCTTAAATGGTTTTAGCTTTCAACAATAAATACACGTATGTTGATTTATGATTTTTTTACACTTTGTTTTTAATGTTTGGCCCTTTAATTGCATATTAACTTTTTAGGTTTCTTACTTTGAACATATGAACATATATATGGACATATGAAGCTGCCTTATACTGAATCAGACCCTCGGTCCATCAAAGTCAGCATTGTCTTCTCAGACTGGCAGCAGCTCTCCAGGGTCTCAGGCTGAGGTTTTTCACACCTATTTGCCTGGACCCCTTTTTGGAGATGCCAGGGATTGAACCTGGGACCTTCTGCTTCCCAAGCAGATGCTCTACCACTGAGCCACCATCCCTAATCAATATATGCAAGCTTGGCTTTCCCCTGCATTGCACGAGACAGCAGGAGGCCTCCTTGAGATAAGAACATAGGCAATGCACCTATTTGCCTCAGGGTATGTGTCTTCTGAGTCCTACAGGGGAAGAATGAAAGAGTGGGAAAGCAAAGGAAGGGCTGGTGTTTTTTTTTTAAAGTTTTATAATATGCTGGAAACAGCAAACCTCTTTATTAAATCAAGAAGTTGTTGTTTGTACATTCTGATCTGATGCACATTTATTCAGAAGTAAGCTCTACTGTACTGAATGTGGCTTACTTCCAAGGATGAGATTATAGTTGACTAAACCTAGTTTACAGGCAGATTCTTCAGAGCAAGATGGAAGGCTGGATTTATTTTCTAATTTTCCCCCATCCTACGGGGAGGCTCTACCTGCCAACCTTTTAATTCTCTTCTCTATTGCCGCAGTAGGGTGAAGGAGTAGGGACTGAGCCAACAGTACAACATCATTTCCAGCAAAACCCCAGAAGTGACATCACTAAGTGGCAAAAAAATGCCCAAAAGTCTGACTGTTTTTCCTGCTGCCATTCCCACTAGTCTGCCCAGTACACCTGGGCAGACATGTGAAACTGGCAGCAGGCTCTAGGATTATCATTTCATGGTGCTCTCCTTTCATATTCATTTCATATTCTCTTTTCATATTCTAGCTGCTGTACTAGAATGTGTATCCTATCCAGCACAAGATCTGTCTCTACACAGCACTCTGCATGTACCTCTCTAGATAAAGCTAAGGGGATGTTCTGAAATTATTCACAGGCATTAGGACAAAGCTTTGTTATCAGCTAATACATCTGTTTACCCACCTCTTTTTGGCTTGTGTCCCAGGCTGTAAACTCAGGACAAGAAATTGATTTTGTGAAACGCCCAGAAAAACAAGTCTTGAAAAGGGACAAGTTCTGCCTCTGGGACACTTTTACCTTTCCTGACTTATCTTCCATGACTCTCATCAATAGCAGCATAATTGAAATCACTCATGATCAATAGATTAGCTCTTCCAAGGTCTCCATTACCTGAACTAACAATAGCTGGAGTGTACTTCTGTACAGAACCACTATGGTCAAACCTCCCTTTTAATCACTCTTATGACTTTTCCATCATTCACCATGAAACGGCAGACCTCTGAAATGAGTGTACCCATTCAGATATGAGACACAGGACTGTATGTTCCTCCAGAGAATAAAAAATCCCCCCAATGTGGAAAATTAAATATCAAGGAGAAGGGTCATAGCCTAGAATTTTCCCTAATATGCATGGAGATTTGTGTGTGTGTGTGTAGGGAGGAGTCTTCAATAATGTGAATATCTACCTGCAGTCTGACTGGGTACAGACTAGGCACATATGCACCTCCTCAATAAGGGGCAATCTTTAAAAAATAACAAGACTCATGTTTAATTCTAGTGTTGAACTGCACCCAAAGAACCAACAGTTCTTTCTGGGTTTTGGAGAAATTGCAGGGAATCCAACTGATGGCAAAGAGAGTCCCCTTATATATATATACATATATATAAATGCTGAGTTTGAGAAAGGGTAAAATGATGAAGTATCCCCCTGCTCTTATCTGTGCATAAAGTGGAGAAACAAATTCATTATTTAATCAGTGAATATCAATAATGAAAAGAAACTAAAATGATACCCACTCCAAATAAAACATCAGTCCTAAAATGGTAATAAAGGTTTAGTCACAAATCCAGGAAAGGAAAGAAGGGGGGAGGGAATAAAGTGGGAGGAGGTGAAGAAATGAGAGGCCAAAACATGCAATCACTCTCAATCCTTTCTTTAAATCCCACCAGTCCAAAGAGTGGAAATTTACTGTTCTCCTGGGTCATTCACTCCTACTACTGTCAGTGAAGAAGAAGAAGAATGCTGATGCATTTTTATGTTGTGAACAAAGTAAACTTTCACAAACTGTGCCCCAGGCTATGGCTGGAAGGTTCATAATACAACAGTCAAGGAGATATGCATCATCACCTGGATTGGAAACTATATGCAAGTCCTAAATTAGCCTCCTTGCAGAAGGTGCCAAATTCAATCCCTCACATTTCTGGTTAAAGGATAAGGTGATCAGAAATGTGAAAGATTTCTGCCTGAGAGACCCTGGAAAGTCACTGCCAGTCTGAGTAGGCAGTACTATCCTTAAGAGACAATGCTACATTTTAGAGTCAGTATAGTGTAGTGGTGAAGAGCAGCAGACTCTAATTTGTAGAAGTGGGTTTGAGTCCCCACTCCTTCACATGCAGCCAGCTTGGTGACCTTGGGTCAATCACAGCTCTCTCAGCCCCACCTACCTCATAGGGTATCTGTTGTAGGGAGAGGAAGGGAAGGTGATTGTAAGTCACTCTTTGGGTAGCGAAGGGTGGGGTATAAAACCAACTCTTCTTCTTCTTAATGGACCGAGGGTCTGATTCAGTATAAGGCAGCTTCAAGTGTGCACATGATGGAGAAAGGCAGGAGGTAAATATATGTTTTAAATGGACATATGCCTCTGTTTTATACAGAGTCGGAAGAGTAGCTCACATAGTTCACTATTAGTTACTCCTGGGATTGCAAGCTTTGGTAGAACCTGTGGGTATTTCTGGAATTTTGAAAATAGATAACAGAATCACAACAAAATGATTGTCATGGGGAAAGGTAAAATCACAAAGCACTAGGAGTTCCCATAAAATGCTCATAAGTTCCAAGCAAGGCATCCTCCAACACTGTACACATTTTTGAAAAATACTGTGCCTTTCCACCCAATCAGGGTCTTCAAGACAGTGACTGTTAAAAAGGCAATACAAGCCAATGTTAAACATGTGTGCACATGTGTGTGTAAACATGAACAGACAAATCTCTTTTGGGAAGGAACTCCATAGTTTTGGTACCATGACCAAGAAGGCCCTGTCTTTGATTGCCACCTTCTAGCCTCAAATAACAATGAAGACAACTCTTTCAAAATGAGTGCTGCCTGTAGAAACAAAGGTGATGCCTCCTGGACTCCTCTAAGTACCCACAGGCACCACATTAGGGGCCACAGGTTCACTCTGATTGACAGTGTCTATTGCTGACATGCTGCAGAGTTTCTAGGGATGAAATCTAGATCCATTTGTATGCAATTAAGTGTCCCAATGCTGAGCTATAGCCCTTTCCAGACATGTCTTCTGTGGCCTAACTGATTTGCTTGACTCATTTCACTCTATCTCCTGTACAAGTACCTTCTGCCAGAACTACTAGCCTTCTGCATGTGATGCACATGGAGCTGGATTGTGATACTAATTGATTTCTCCTACCAGTTGACACTGCCAACTACATCTAATTTACACACATTGTAACACAGAGCTATTTCTGTATGTGTAATATGTTTAGCAGTAACCTACTGAATTGTTTGTACATTTGGGGCCGGCAGTTCTTCATTTCTTCAGCCTGCTTTGAGGAACTATTACTGAACAAGTCAAAATACTTGAGTCATGTTTTGCCCTGTGAAAAATGGTTGTGCAAATGAGCCCTGAACTGGGCAGGTAATGAAGGTGTTCTGACCAAGGTCTCGGTAACAGAAACGACAGTGCAGTTCATGTCTCCAGGCACTTACTTTCTGCTCCTATGTGACAAATAAAGTTCTATTTCTCATTAGTTTCATATACTAGACTGTAGCATCCTGGAATGAGGGCATATTTAAGAGCACAGTTTACAAGGGGGATTGGGAAGCCTGTGAGTCATAAATCAGAACACTGCCTTAGTTCTCCAATAGGAAGGGAATTAATCTTTCTGTCTTTCCCCTCTTTCTCTGCACCTCAGAGACTTCAGAGTCCAGCTCAATTATTTCTGAATCCTGTATGTGTTCAACAAAAAGAGTCTCCCACCAGCATGTTTCCTAGCCAGCCCTGGATCTAGCAGTGAAATGCCAAGCTGCTTTACACCTGAGCATGGTGGGTAGTGATGGAAGCAATGGAGACTGGAGAAAGCACAGGCAGGGCAGCTTTTAAGGCTGCATGTGACACTTGCCAGGTACCTTTAGGAAGGCATTCAGTGTGGCACCTACCAGGACAAAGCTGTCATCACCTTCCCTGGTCCCCAGGAAGAAAAAATACAAGACAAGAACCAGTCTCTGCTTTGATACAGGGAGAACTAATCAGAGACTCAGGAGGAGGAAAATGAAATAAAAATGAAATGAAATAAAAAGCTCTCTTCTTTTTTCTTTAAAAAAAATGCCTGGAGCAACTATACTAAACTTACTCTTATTTACTATGGCTCTTGTTCCTCTTCCTGCTGTGAAAGAAAAGCCTGCCAGGTTGAAGTAAAAGAAAGTACGTGTTCACATCATGAAAAATGCAACCTCTTTGGTTCTTTTTTTATAGGAAGAAATTGAAATGTGCTTAAATTAAAGCTGTTAACTACTGAAGACGTGTTTTCCCTTTTTAATTTGCACCCTTCTCCTTTATACAGCAGGATATTAAAACTAAATGTTTTTATATGCTGTATTGCAAGCCTTGGCCATAACAGAGAATATTGACTCAGAATTCCCTTCCCTGAATACACACAAAAAAGCTTAAGGAGTTACTCTTTGCCATGAGTAATTTATGGGCCTTTAGAATAGCTAGGGCTAGCAAGCTGACTGTGATACCAGCTCAACCACAGCAGTGTAAACAATCCCTCACTTGAGTATATCTCTCTATCTATTATGGAAAATACTCTTTGCAAAATTCCATCCTGTATGCTGAAATAATTCCGAATGAGTGTGGGAGTATCTAGTGCCAGGATTTTGGGGGGAGTTTCTTTTGCCCTCGTACAGGGAGTCCCTGGATTGGAGTGTCCTCCTCAACAGAATTTCATGGTTAGAGAGCCGTTCAATCTATGAAGTCGGAGGAGGAGAACGTATTCAGGGGAGGTATGGAAAAGCAGGAGGAAACAGGAGTAATTGCTTGAGAAGGAAGCCTCAGCATGCTCAGAGCATAGAGGTAAGAAAATTAATGTGGAAAGAAGCAAGGGAGAAGATTTAGCACTAGCTAGCCTCTATTCAAAGGCTAAGTTTGGGAAGGGAGTACTAGATCTGCTTACTTTCTCTCTCTCTCTTTTATTTATTTTTTTAAATCTCCTCTAAGACCCTACAATACAACTTAATAATAATAAAAATACATTACTATGATAAAATTCCTGTACAGATGGTGCATAACATCCCCAAGGAGAGCTCACCCTCAGGGATTCAACAGTTCATTTGGATACCGTTTAGTGATGAATATCTCAATGCCTGACTCTTATTTAAAAAACAACAACCTCTTGGGGGTATCTTTCCTTCCAGTTATACCAATACAACAATCATTATGAAACTTGCTTTCAAAAACAGATGGTCACATATTACACATAAAGAATTCAGACTTGTTTGGCATACTGTTGGTCAACTTGCATGCTGTGTCTTAAAGCTAATATTTCAATTTTTGTACTTGTAATTTCATGATGGGCACCCGTGTGTTTCTCCTTCATTTCCTACTTGAGAGTTCCAGCACCTCTTTTTCCAGAAAAAAGCACCCCTTCCATCTCCTGAAATAAATGATTAAAGACTAAGGTTGTCAACCTCAAGGTGGGGCCTGTAGATCTTCTGGAATTACAATTGCTCTCCAGACTACAGAGATCAGTTCCCCTGGAGAAAATAGCTGCTTTGAAGGATAGATTGTATGTCATTATACCCTGCTGAGGTTCCCCTGTACTCCAGACCCCACCCCTCCCGGGCTCTATCCTCAAAATCTCCAGGAATTTCCCATCTTGGAGATGACAACCTTACCAGAGACTATCAAGAAGAGATAGAGATATGGGATGCATGAACTCTGCCACTCCTTAACACTTAAGCCTTTTGCATGTATCCTTGAGGTTTTAATTCCTACATCTTTAGTCCAGATGGCTAATGTTTTTGATTTTCTCTTTTTACATTATGGGGGGGAGGGGGAGAGAATTTCCCAAGGATTTATATCAGGTACCCTCAACTATGTGAAACCTTTTATTGTGTCATGTCTATATATGGTTTCCCATGAAACGCTGTATAAACCATAAAAGCGGTGCCTGTAAAAAAGTAAAGCAACTGGGATTTTATAGCCTTTGAACAGGGAAATATACTGTTTGTTTACAAATAGTGCATTTTCAAGGATCAGAGAGCATAAATTCCCAGAAACTTCATACATAAAAATAAGCATGCAACAGTTTTGCCCCCATTACATAATCCTGAAAGCAATGGGTTTAAATCTACATCATGGAAGGCCCATCGTTCAGTGGTAGTACAGGTGACTTACAAGTCTCGGGCATTTCCGTGTTTTTAGCAATTCCACTTACAAGGTCTCAGGTAGAAGTGAAAGGAAAAGATTTCTCTGCCTGAGATTCTGGACGGCTGCTGCTATCAGTCAGAGTACTCTGTGCTAGGCAAAATGGCCCAGTTTTTGTCCTCTATAAGACAACTTCACACATATATTGTTAGGCACAGAATGTATCTGCTTTTAAGATTCACACAGTTTATTCAATTTTCAGCAGGCACCTAAAGCAGCTGTTCAGAAATAAGCTCACTGAAGAAAGCTTTGAGATATCTCTATCAGGTTTGAAAGACAGAAGACCAAGGGGCGAGAGTGAACAGACAGTGAAGAAAGTCTGTAAGCAAATTTAGTGCTACCATGGCATTGTTTTCTTAGGAAACAAATGCATCACACAAGTTACTAGACAGAAATAAAGATGCTACTTGAAAAGTCTGAATGAAATCAGGAATAGGGTTGCCAGTCTCCAGGTGGGACCTTCCAGAGTTACAACTGATCTCCAGACTACAGAGATCAGATCCCCTGGAGAAATTGGCTGCTTTGGATGGTGGACTCTGTGCTTTATATACCTGTATATCTTCCACACCACACCTTTCCCAGCCTCCATCCTCAGATCTTAGGGTTGCCAAGGTCCGACTCAGGAATCAAGGGTGGAACCAAGAGATTTTGGGGTGGAGCCAGAAGCAAGGCTGTGACAAGCACAGTTGACTCCAAAGGAAAAGCTGGCCAACACATTTAAAAGGGTCTTTTAAATGCCTTCTTTCAATTGAAAATAATGCAGGATGGGAGCAGTTTCTTTTAGGGCTCATAGAATTGGACCCCCTGGTCCAATCTTTTTGAAACTTGGAGGTTTTCTTTAAGGAGGGGCTATGCTGAAAATCTGTTGCCTCTATCTAAGAAAAACAGCCCCCCCATCCCAGATACCTACAAATTGTTTCTTCGTTATACCCTATGGGGACCAATCTCCATAGGGTATACTGGAATGCCCAGTAGACATTCCCCCCCTCGCCACAAAATTTTTGCCTAAACTGAAATCCAATGAGAATTTAGTGTCTCTTGCCCTGGTCACACATTATCAGGGATATCAACAAAAGCCAATTTCTTTCACAAATGTAATTTTTTATGGATGTGGTTTGTACATTAATACTAATTTCAGGGATGAAAAGTCTACTATTTAGAAAGGCCTAACACCTAGCTTAAAATGGATATAAAAGTTTTTTTTAACGAAAGAAAGAAGGATCCACCTCCCTTTCAGTAGCAAAAGAGAAAGCAATAGCTTTCCTGCCAGTTTCATCCAAGTGAACTGCCTAATCAAAGTGTCATCCTGAGTTTTGTACAGGAAGACCTTCAAACAGTGTGCCAAACTCTAGCAAGATAAGTAGAAGAGAATACCTTTCTTGCAGAAAAGGGACCTTTTCCCTTTGCTTTTGGAGATGAATCATGACCTGCCAAAATCTATCCTGTAGCCTGGCCTGAGTGGGAAGGGTGTTCTTGCATGCTAGAGAAGATTGTAATGCTTCTTCAATTTAATTCCAGATGGAATGAGGGAAGAAAAATGTTGTGAACGAAAACATAAAACCCTACAGCCATTGTGACCTCTCTCCAGAACATTAAGCTCTTTGCTATGTTGACTGGCTACCCATCTTGACCTGTACCAAAACAAAGTACAAATTTTATACATCTCTTTTTACCAAATCCTTTGTGTTAAAATGTGGATTTCTGTGATGTTTGACAGTCTCCAGGTAGGAGTTCTACTAGAACCCCAACAGATCTTTAGACTATAGAACTCAGTTCTCCCGAAGGAAATGACATCTTCTAAGGGTAAAATCCATAGCATAATATTCTGAGTTCCCTCTCCTCTTGAAAATTCTCCCTCCCCAGATACCATCACAAATCTCCAAGAATCTCCCAAACCAGATTTGGCAGTCCTAGTTTTCTTCTAGATTAGCAATGATTTAAAGAAACTAAGAACACTCTAGAGCTTCTTCTCAATTAAACCCTCTTCCTCATTCTACAGAACTATCTATACTTTCATAACCCTTGGGATACATTCCTTACTTTCCAAATGGCAAGGTTTATTGTTGCCATCACAAATATAAAGATGACAATGAGGCATGCAATGTAAGCATGGCTGATGTGCACACTAACTGCTCCACTCTGGATCATTATCCATTTGGTCTGTAAGGTGGTTTCATTTTGAGGTATTTTATTTATGTATTAGATTTGTGAACTGCCAAATCCCCAAGTACATGGAGCTCTGGGCAATGTACAACAACGGTCAAAAACATCGATATAATGTTGTTAAAATTTAATATAACAGTCCTTATATTGTAAATATTCTCAAGATGGTGTCACTAATTTACACTTGAACCTGCTCCGGACTGTGTTGCCATCTTGTGGCCAGGGCATGGAAGAGGCCAAAGTGAGAAAGATGGAAGAAAAGAGAATGGAAACTGTTACTGTCCTCAACCAAAGCCTGGCAGAACATCTCTGCCTTATGGGCCCTGCAGAATTGCATTAAATCCCACAGGGACTTGGTGATATTTTGCAAAGTGTTTTAATTTTTCTTATGAAAAATGTGATGAAATGTGATGAAATTTCTTATGAAAAATGTGATGAAATGCTCACTGATGCAATAAAGACAGACGGACTTCATCACTATTGCCCACACTTTCATACCCAAAGAAGCAAACACGAGGTTGGTTTCAGTATTACTCCATCAGTATATGCATCTTCCCTATGGCAGCATTCCATTCAGAAATAGTAATAAGCAGACTCTGTAATGCGTTCATTTACCAAAATGTGCCTGGCATCTACAAACTAGCTGGTAGCAGAAGACAATGTCAGAGAGGAACATAAGAACATAAGAGAAGCCATGCTGGATCAGGCCAACGGCCCATCAAGTCCAACACTCTGTGTCACACAGTGGCAAAAAATTTTATATACACACATACACTGTGGCTAATAGCCACTGATGGACCTGTGCTCCATATTTTTATCTAAACCCTTCTTGAAGGTGGCTATACTTGTGGCCGCCACCACCTCCTGTGGCAGTGAATTCCACATGTTAATCACCCTTTGGGTGAAGAAGTACTTCCTTTTATCCGTTTTAACCTGTCTGCTCAGCAATTTCATCGAATGCCCACGAGTTCTTGAATTGTGAGAAAGGGAGAAAAGTACTGCTTTCTCTACTTTCTGCATCCCATGCATTATCTTGTAAACCTCTATCATGTCACCCCGCAGTTGACGTTTCTCCAAGCTAAAGAGTCCCAAGTGTTTCAACCTTTCTTCATAGGGAAAGTGCTCCAGCCCTTTAATCATTCTAGTTGCCCTTCTCTGGACTTTCTCCAATGCTATAATATCCTTTTTGAGGTGCGGCGACCAGAATTGCACACAGTACTCCAAATGAGACCGCACCATCGATTTATACAGGGGCATTATAATACTGGCTGATTTGTTTTCAATTCCCTTCCTAATAATTCCCAGCATGGCGTTGGCCTTTTTTATTGCAAACGCACACTGTCATGACATTTTCAGTGAGTTATCTACCACGACCCCAAGATCTCTCTCTTGGTCAGTCTCTGCCAGTTCACACCCCATCAACTTGTATTTGTAGCTGGGATTCTTGGCCCCAATGTGCATTACTTTGCACTTGGCCACATTGAACCTCATCTGCCACGTTGACGCCCACTCACCCAGCCTCAACAGATCCCTTTGGAGTTCCTCACAATCCTCTCTGGTTCTCACCACCCTGAACAATTTAGTGTCATCCGCAAACTTGGCCACTTCACTGCTCACTCCCAACTCTAAATCATTTATGAACAAGTTAAAGAGCATGGGACCCAGTACCAAGCCCTGCGGCACCCCACTGCTTACCGTCCTCCACTGCGAAGACTGCCCATTTATACTCACTCTCTGCTTCCTATTACTCAGCCAGTTTTTGATCCACAAGAGGACTTGTCCTTTTACTCCATGACTCTCAAGCTTTCTAAGGAGCCTTTGATGAGGAACTTTATCAAAAGCTTTCTGGAAGTCAAGGTAAACAACATCTATTGGGTCTCCTTTGTCCACATGTTTGTTCACCCCCTCAAAGAAATGTAACAGGTTAGTGAGGCAAGATCTTCCCTTGCAGAACCCATGCTGAGTCTTCCTCAATAACCCGTGTTCATCAATGTGCCTACTCATTCTGTCCTTGATAATGGTTTCTACCAACTTTCCCGGTATTGAAGTCAGACTGACTGGCCTGTAATTTCCCGGGTCTCCTCTGGAACCTTTTTTTAAAAATGGGGGTGACATTTGCTACCTTCTAGTCCTCAGGAACGGAGGCAGATTTCAATGAAAGATTACAGATTTTTGTTAGAAGATCCACAAGTTCAACTTTGAGTTCTTTCAGAACGCTCGGATGTATGCCATCCAGACCCGGTGACTTATTAGTTTTTAATTTGTCTATCAGTTGTAGGACCTCCTCTTTTGTCACCTCAATCTGACTCAGGTCTTTCAATACCCCTTCCAAAATTAGTGGTTCTGGGGTGGGCAAAAAGTTCTCATCTTCCACAGTGAAGACGGAGGCAAAAAATTCATTTAGCTTCTCAGCCATTTCCCTATCCTCCTTCAGTAATCCTTTTACCCCATGGTCATCCAAGGGCCCCACTGCCTCCCTGGCTGGTTTCCTACTTCTAATATATTTGAAGAAAGTTTTATTGTTGGTCTTTATGTTTTTTGCAATATGCTCCTCATAGTCCCTTTTTGCCTGCCTGATCACAGTCTTGCATTTGATTTGCCACAGCCTGTGTTCCCTTTTACTAATCTTACTTGGACTGGTTTTCCACCGCTTAAAGGAGTCCTTCTTACCTCTTACAGCTTCCATTACTTTGTTTGTTAACCACGCAGGCCTTTTCTTATGCCTGTTTGTGCCTTTCCTAACTTGTGGTATGTATTTTATCTGAGCTTCTAGGATTATAGTTTTAAATAGCATCCAAGCTTCCCCAAGGGTTTTGACCGTATGTACCTTTCCTTTCAGTTTCCTCCTCACATGCCTCCTCATCTCAGTGTATTTACCCCTTTTAAAGTTAAACGTGGTTGTGGCGGTCTTTTTGGACAACTCCCTATTTATACAAACGGTGAAATCAATAACATTATGGACACTGCTCCCAAGTGGCGCAATCACTTTTACATCTCTCACCAAGTCTTGGGCATTACTTAGGACCAAATCCAGGATCGCCCCACCCCTGGTAGGTTCTGAGACCATCTGCTCCATAGCACAGTCATTGAGAGCATCAAGAAACTCAATCTCTTTCTCTTGACCAGAACACATATTGACCCAATCAATCTGCGGGTAGTTAAAATCACCTATTACGACACAGTTTTTACGTTTAGCTGCTATCTTTAAGCCTTCCATCATATTATAATCGTCCTCTCTCTTTTGATTTGGTGGGCGATAACAAACTCCCATAGTTAAATTTCCTTTTGGGCCCTCTAGTTCAACCCAAAGCATTTCTAAAAGTGAATTTAATTCTCTGATCTCAGTCTTACTGGACCGTATATCTTCTCTGACATACAGAGCCACCCCACCTCCAACCCTTCCCTCCCTATCCTTCCGATATAGCTTATATCCAGGAATCACCGTGTCCCACTGATTCTCCTCATTCCACCAAGTTTCTGAAATTCCCACAATGTCTATGTTTTCTCCCAACACTAAACATTCCAATTCACCAATTTTACTTCGAACACTTCTAGCATTTGCATACAAACATCTATAATTTCCCAGGAGAGCTAGGCCCGCCACCTTCCTCCTGCCGCCTCGAGACTCTGGCAGACAGTCCATAGTTTGTCACCTTCACAGTGGACAACTCTGGTCCGTTACCCGGTAGAAAAATAGCAGCTAACCCTTCATCTCTTTGAGACGAGTCCTCCCGAACCAGAGACATTTAATCTCCTGTCGGCTTTCCCCCAAGATTTAGTTTAAAAACTGCTTTGCCACCTTTTTGATTTTAAGTGCCAGCAGCCTGGTTCCATCCGGGGACAAGTGGAGACTGTCTCTTTTGTACAGCTCCCGCTTGTTCCAGAAAGCATCCCAGTGCCTAACAAACTTAAACCCTTCCTCCTTACACCATCGTCTCATCCACACATTGAGACTTCTAATTTGTGCCTGTCTCTCCTGCCCTGCACGTGGAACAGGTAGCACTTCTAAGAAGGCTACCTTGGAGGTCCTGGCCTTAAGTCTCCCGCCTAGCAGCCTAAATTTTTCCTTCAGGACCTCACGACTGCATTTCCCCACATCGTTGGTGCCAACATGCACCACGACCACAGGCTCCTCCCCAGCACTGTCTATCAGTCTATCTACTACACGCGTAATGTCCGCTACCTTCGCACCAGGCAGGCAAGTCACCATACGGTCAGTACGCGGTTTCGCCACCCAGCTGTCTACTTGCCTAAGGATCGAATCACCAACTACCAAAACCCTCCCTCTCCCCCTGCTCAGGGATGGTTCCTTGGCGCGAAAGGATACCCGCTCACCAACCGAAGAAGAGGTCCCTTCTAAGGGTGCATTCCCCTTGTCCTCAGCCCGGTGCCCTGTTCCCTCTAGACCCTCACGCTCTCTGGCAGCAACGGGGCTGCTACGTTCAGAGCAGGGCTCATCTAATACGCCCCCGAGAGTCTTCCCCAAGTGCCTAACTGACCGTCTCTGCTTCTCCAGGGCAGTCACCTCGGCCTCAAGGGTACGAACTCGTTCTTTGAGGACCAGGAGCTCCTTGCATCGAGCACACACCCAAGACTTCTGTCCTTTGGGCAGATAGTCATACATGTGACACTCAGTGCAAAACACTGGAAAGCCCCCAACCCCCTGCTGGCATTCTATCTTCATGATATATATATATATTAAAATATACAGTCCTCTTTAAATGCTGTTTGTTTAAGTGGCTCCCCTTCTGGAGGAACAGATGAATCTCCCTGGGGTGGGAGTTCCATAATTTTGGTGCCATAAGCAAGAAGGCCATTCATATTAGCTTCAGATGGTGGGAGCACCCAAAACAGAACTCCTGATGATGATTGTAGTGGGCAGGGAGTAGGCAATTCTTAAGGTATGGTAGCCCCAAGCAATGCAGGGCTTGAATTGGGATTGGAAACCAATATAGGTGGAACAAGACTGTGATATATGGTCCCTGCAAGCCACTACAGTCAGCATTCTGCCCACATCATTCTAAACCCACTGTAGCTTCTGTACACTCTTCAAGGACAGTCCCATAGAATAATTTAATCTAGATGTAACCAGGGCATCCACTACAGTCACAAGATCTTTCTTACCCTGGAAAGTCACCACTAATTTATCAGTGAATGCTGGTGAAACACTCCTGGCTTATCCAACAGGAGGCCCAGGTCCAGAAGCACTCCCAAGCTATGAACCCAGGCATGTAGCCAGGAAATCTTCAGGGGGAGCACCAGGGGAACCTGTGGGGTGTGACATCACTTCTGACATCAGAAAATAAAACATACAAGAAATACACTCAGCAAGCAAGATTGCTTTCCCTGCAGAAAAGAGCAGCTTTGAACCGAGGGGAGCTCAATGCAAGAAATATGCTTAATTAAAAGGAGGAGGGAGGGAATGAAGCTGGGTGAGGAGAGGAGGCATGATGTGGCAAGGAGATCAGATTGGGAAACTATTCCAGTCAGTGTGGCCCTTCCAAAGCCCTGCAGCACCCCTGGATGGGTGGGCAGCAGAAGACATTGCCCAGCTGCACTTCCTGCCTCAAGCCGGGCAGCCTGGATAAAGCAAGCTGGCAGTGCTCCATCACCTCATTTTACCACTTCTCCCCTCCAACTTCACAGCAGCCACAGAAGCCACACAGTCTTTAAGTGCCTTTTATACTTCCAGGGAGAATTCCAAGACAAACCATGGGAGGGGAGGAGGGAAATCCCTACCCTGGCTGAGGAGGCTGAGGCTTTCTTTTAACTTCCTCCTCCTGTGCTGCCCGATACCAGCTACAGTCCTACCTCTTTTCTCTCTTCTGTTTCCTTCCGGCTTTTGAAAGGAGTTCTGCTGCAGTTGAGTGGTGACAGACAGTGCTGGCAATACAAGGAGCTATATTTCATAATTAAAGGAGGAGACTGGGGTGGGGGTGGTGCCAAATCAAAAGGGGGCACTGCCAAATCAATAGGGTCATTGTCCGCACTGCCCCATACCTGGTTACAGCCCTGTATGAACCTGGTCCTTTAGGGAGAGTGTGATACTATCCAGAACAACCAGTGTCTCAATTTCTGGGATAATCCTTCCACCCACCAGTAGCACTTCCATTTTGTCAGGATTAAATTTCAATTTATTAGCTTTCTTCTACCCCAACACCACCTCCAGGCACTGGTTCATGGTTTTCAGTGTCCCTGAAAGAAAACTGTGATCAGTGGTACTGAAAGCTGCTGACTGGTCCAGGATTAACAGTAGGGTCACAGCCCCCCAATCCATCCCCCAGTATAGGTCATCTAGTAGATCAACCAAGTTTGTTTCTGTCCCATAACCAGGAAGTGTGACTGGAAGGCATCCAATAATGTTCCACGTGGGCATTATCTTGTTTAAATTGGATTACTGTGTCATAGCTAGCATGCTGCAGGTCCAAGGGTTGAGCTGATATTCAGCCAACATACTAACATTGATTGCATCAGTCACTCATATTTAAATGTCGCCATCAGTTGCATGGGACTGTTTACAGGTAATTTTTCATGTTTACATTGAGTCTAAAAGTGTTAAAATGTTGCTGCTGCTTCTTGAAATGACGCAAGGAAAGACATTTTTATCAAAAGTATTAGACCCAGCCTACACATCAATAAGAACATTGCTGGTGCTGGGCAGGGTCACACAGACACTTCTGCGTGTTGTCATGGAGAATTTATTACTGTCAGTGTAAGGAATGTTCAAACATGTTCCTTAATTCTCTTAGGCAGAACACTTTGATTTGCCAGACTTTACTTTTCTCAAGCAGCCAGGTACATCATCTGCTCTACATGCTTCTTTATCTTCTTTTTAAAACAATCCAGTGACCCAGCGGTCTTTGGACATAACTAATCTATCCTCAGATAAAAGTCCCTGATGCCAGAAGCCACAACCACAGTAATACCAGGGTTGGTATCCGCCAGCAAGGAATACATAGAAACAAAGAAGATATAGGAAACTATCATGAGCTGTATCTCAAAGGGGTTACTGACACACAGTCAAAGGAAATATGAGATTAAAGCTTTAATTGCCCTAGACCTACATGTACATAATTATCCATGTGGGGTACTCCTCAGAATCTACCTGCCAGAACAGCAGATGGGAAAGCATTTAGCCTAGCCAAAAGAAAAGCCCTTTGATATTTGGGGATAGTCAGTTGATGAAAAAAAACTGGAAGGGTAGAAGGGGACACAATATCAAAAAAAGTGCACACAGTATATACTCTCTGAGCCCTGCCAAGAGCTGACTACAGTCTAATGCTTCCATGTACTATCTAAAATAGTCTAGCGCTATTTTACCAATATACAAGAGAAATGAAAGCGACAGCCCTTAAAAAGCAAATCTGGATTCAAGACTTGAACACCAAAGTGAAACATAAAGATCTGACCTTAAAAGAGAAATAAAACTACTAAAATCTTCAGAAAAAACAGCTTCCAAGCTTGACATTCCACTGGTTCCAAACCCAGTTCCAATTGGAAAACCACAGAGGAAACACAATGAGGAACTCTTCAAAAGGTCATTCAGTAGAGCTATTGACCCAAAGAATCCAAATAGCCACCCCCTATAAAAGCTGAGAAATTACTTTAGCCCTAAAGACTTGAATTTCTGCAGGAACATATTGACCCCCAGTAGAGGGAAGGAAAAGGGACAAACAGCCATTGAGGAACTGGCCATTGAAAGCAGAGCATACTCTTCTCCAAGAGTTTTCCACGAGAAAAGCTTGGAAAAGAATATCTGGATGATGAAACTAGGACACCTGCTCAACTGGCTGATTATTCAACTTCCAACGGTTCAGCCTGAAAATATCTTGAAAAGACCAGAACTTAGATTTTTCACAATGGTTAGATGGACTGCGTTATCCATGTAAGGTAACACGAGGATCCTACCGGTAGCTAGAGCAAGGGCATGGGAATTCACTGCTGCTAAATTCTCTGCAAGATCATTAATATAGTAGTTAACAGAGCTTTTTTGTAGAAAAAGTCCAGCAGGAACTCATTTGCATATTAGGCCACACCCCCTGACATCACCATTGTTTTGCACAGGGCTTTTCTGTAGAAAAAGCCCAGTAGGGATTCATTTGCATATTAGGCCACATTCCCTGGTGCCAAGCCAGCTGGAACTGCGTTCCTGCTCAAAAATGGCCCTGGCAGTTAACGAGGAGGACAGTCAACAAGGTAATCCTGCTTCACTCCCTTAGACAGAATGTAGTCCTTTGTTTCTCCCTGGAGACCACAATGAACACAAGCAGTAGGATTATTATATAATTGCTGAATTAAATGCAAAAGTCTGCAATTGGTGGAAGACACATAAAGTTTGGCCCACAGACACTCTCGAGATCTAGAGCCAAATGTGGCTTTTAAATTCATTGAGGCTACACAAAATACAACCTTTGGGTGGGCTATATGTTTCCTAGCCAGGTAGAGAAGAACCAAACAAAGGTTCAGCCTTGAGCTGCCCTCTTCAGAACCCAGCCTGCTCTCTCTTGCTCTCCAGCCATGAAACCAGTTTCAAGCATAAATAAGAAGCATAAAGTTTCCCAACAGAGGAAAGTAAGGTAATGGGGCCATGCTCCATATATAGCATGTGCATGAATTTTTCACATTAACTTCGCACTTTGCTGAGGGTGAATGTGCAAATTTCGGCATTTATCTGGGCAAACAATACATTCATTAGCACATTTTCTCACATCACTTTTAAATCTCGTTAGTGCACATGGTTACTCTGTGACAATGTAGAACTATACAACAAGAGTTTTATCATGTCTGATTGCCTCATACAGAAGCAACTCTCTGAGTATAAGTAAGGGACACCAGCATGAGAACTGCCTAGGTAAGTGACAAGCTGAGACATGCCAGTGCATTCATCCTGCTACACCAGTAATTCGAGAAAACACTTGGGGAGCTAATTAGGGTAAATGCTGAACATGTGTTAGCACAGACCTTAGAAACAAAAGGTAAAGAACTTGTTAGGGTAATGTGAGAGAGCTGTAGTGCCCACATGTGCAAATTGGAAATAAGGTGCTAGCTAATACGTGAAGGAGCACCATCTGTTTCACTGCATTCACGCTTCACCTTTTAGAAAGAGGCAACTCTCACCGAACAGGTACACAGTTTAGAAATACGCTGGCACTTAGGTTTGTTAACACCCATTCTGTCTGCTTCATTCCCATGATTTTAAGGGTGATAATTTTGCACCTCAGTTCATCTTCTCAGCTAATCAGAAAAGCTATGAAGAAATTTTGTCAGGGTCACATAACAAATGCAGACGTTTTGTTCTGGCTAGCTCACAATTGTCTTCTGACAGGCAGCTGCTTTCCTGGGTCTCAGGCTGGTATCTGACCAGTTACCTGATCCCTTTAACTGGAGATGTCAGGAACTGAACCTTGAGACCTTCCACATGCACAGTCTTAAGATCTCCTAGTTATTCTACATAATACCATACAATAATGATAATAATTATGATTCTGCATGCAAGACAGAAGATCTACCACTGAGCTATGGCCCCTCCCCAAGTCTCTACACAATATAACCTTGGGTGATAACTCTCTCAGGAAAGGTAGTCTTGGCCTCCAAATGAGGTAACTTCCTGCTGAAGACATGGGAAATGAACTATGAATCAAGAAGTCCTTGATTTGAATCCTGCTTCATCTATAAACTAGGTGGTCTTAGGCAAATCACTTTCTTGCGGATTCAGATGAATAATGTTCATCACTTTTATAGGGAAATATATGGGAAGCATTTTTAACACTCAAACATACTAACACAAATTCTAAATATTATTGCTCTGTTATTGCAGCAGTTAGCCATTTTGAACAGGACCAGAGATACCTTGGTTCAAATCTTCTCACTGGGTGTAATGGGACACCAGCCTTCTTAAGTAAAGTTTGCCAAGCGCTAAAGAGAATGTTATTTTATTGCACATCACACACTGAAGATCAGTAAAATGGGCACCTGTTCACCTACTTTATAGAGACCAAGGGATGAGGCAATAGCCCTCCAGCATCATACTCTGAAACTTGTCTTCAAGGTAGGATCAAAACCACTGCAGAACAAACCTTTTTTTCCTCACCCATGACCCCTCCATTAACCATGGGGCTTGTCTGGGCTCTTAGACCTGAGAAAAGGCACCTAACAGAAACTGTCAATTGCCAGAGTCATTTCCTCATAGTTAGGCTGTTAATCAATTGTCTGAAGGCAATCCCTAAGCATCCTAAGTAGGGATGCTCATCTGAATTTTGCAGTTCACTAACCCTGGATTTTTTTTTCAAAAAAAGAGACTGGATAACACCTATGCCAAGAAAGTTGAGCTGCTTTTCTCCCTGCTTGCTCATCTCAGATCTGTTTACTGTACAGGAGTGGTAGAGCTGTCGTGAAGAACAAATCAGGGCTGATGTCATCCTGAGAAATGGCATTTCAGCTTTCATTACCAGAATACCTCCAAGAATTAAAGCTGATTTGCATTGATATTTGCCATCTGAATTATTAAAGGGCTTCTCTTCTCATACCTCTTTCCCTCCCCTTTCCCCAGGCTTCAGTGCTACAGTCGACAGCAACTGTGACAATTTAACTATCTCACCGGGGAAAAAACAGGCTTGCTATCGGCAGCTCTTGGGTTTGGGAACTGGTGGCTGGTGTGAGGAAGAAATATGAGATGCGAGCTCTGTATATGAAGTAGACAGAATGCAAGGAGAGAAAGGAAACTGCTGCTTTTAATAAGAAATGCATGGTTTTTTTTTTAACCTTCTCCCATCTGTCTTTCAGCTGAGGGCTCCATAACTGCATCATTAGTGCACAAGTGAAGAAACAAGGGTCTCCCCACAGACAAGTTTTGAAGAGTGGTTCAAAACTTGGGGATGAGGGTATATCCACAAACTGATGAACAGGCTTTTAATTTTATTTATTTGGGGTTTTTTGCAAATGATGTGCATAATTATACTGCATGTAGAGCTGTGGCTTGAATCAGACTCGGGTCTTCCAAGACTCCAAATCCCCGGGGAATCAGGTGTCTGTTTCCTCCCCACAAACCGGGAATCTAAATCCTAGTTTAATCTTGGGTTAAAATCTCACTTTATGAGGAGATATGAACCAGGATTTGTCCAGCCACCTGCATCCAGACATTGCAGAACATGTTTGATTCAAGATATCCAAACTGAGGAAGCCTTTAGCTGCATCCCGCACAGGAAGGTAGAAGTATGGCAACAATCTGAGCTGGTGCCTTTCACATATAAGTTTGTTCATGATGTATGAATACAATTCAGTGTGGTTGTTCATGTTTCCTCAGTGGGAGCTAGTAGAGGTTTCCAACTGCAGGTCAGGACATTCCTGGAGATTTGGGGGTGAAGCCTAGAGATGGTGGGGTTTGGGTAGGGAAGGGTCTTCAGCAGAGTATAATGCCATAGTAGGCTTCCCATCCCCCCGCCCTGGCGGGGGACCCACGAATTTGCAGCCTCCTCCCCCGCTCTCCAAAAATCTGGAAGCGGGGGGGGGGCAGGGGGGAGAGAGAACATACCTGTAGGCATCATGTTGTTGTAGAGCTTCTGATCTATTTTTAAAATGTGTGCCCCTTTAAGGCTGCACAGAAAACAGAAAGGGCTTCATGGGAAAGAGTCAGTAACAGTTTCCATGGAGAACGGCCCCTCCCTTTCTTTTCCTGTGCAGCCTTGCTTTCGTTTTCACAGCAAGCAAAGTTCTGCTGGAAGAAGACCAAGTAAGTATTTGTGTGTGAGAGAGGGAGGGGGCAGGGAGGGGGGATTCCCTGGTATGGAGGCCCTCCTCCCCTTTAGAAAGCATGGGGGGGGGAGGGAAATGTCTACTAGGCACTCTATTATTCCCTATGGAGAACAATTCCCATAGGGAATAATAGGGAATTGATCTGTGGGTATTGGGGGCTCTGGGGGGGGGCTATTTTTTGAGGTAGAGGCACCAGATTTTTAGTATAGCATCTAGTGCCTCTCTCCAAAATACCCCCCAAGTTTCAAAACTATTGGACCAGAGGGTCCAATTCTATGAGCCCCAAAAGATGGTGCCCCTATCCTTACTTATTTCCTATGGAAGGAAGACATTTAAAAAGGCGTGCTGTCCCTTTAAATGTGATGGCCAGAACTCCCTTGGAGTTCAATTATGCTTGTCACATCCTTGTTCCTGGCTCCACCCCCAAAGTCTCCTGGCTCCGCCCCCAAAGTCCCCAGATTTGTCTTTAATTGGACTTGGCAACCCTATGCCATAGAGTCTACTCCAAAGCTGCCATTTTATCCAGGAGTACTGATTTCTGTAAGATGGAGATCAGCTGTAATTCCATGATATCTCCAGGCCCCACCTAAGAAATATCTCCCAATGTCTGAGAATGTTTCCCTCTATGTCTGAACAGTTAGAACTTGCAAAAAGATAAAACACATACAGCCAGTGTGAGAGAGGGAAAATAGAAAGAGGAATGTGCAACAAGAGAGGCAATTGTGAAGTGGCAGAAGGTGAAGCACCTCAGGGTGCAAGGATTTGATGTACGGTAGAGGGTCTACTGTTTTGCATTCCATTTATACTCTGCTTGGCAATAAAACAAACATTACAAAAACTGGCACCATAAATCTCCAGTGCTTTCCCTTCCAAAGGGAACCAAACCCAGATAGCACTAACCAAGCAACTTTTCACTGCTCCAGAAAGTGCAGAACACAGAGGATCGATAATGGGGCTTCCTCATGTAAAATTTTCACAGCAAGGAACATCTATCCAATTTCTTATACACACCAGTGCTCAGTGGATGATGCTGGATGACTTCCCTGATAATATCAAAGGAAACCGCTAGCTGGTAATGAAGACTGATTTTCCAGTAAGCAAGAAGATCAAACGTTCAATAAGATGCCCCTCACAGCAAAATTTTGGTCTTGGAAGTCAGCAGATTGCAATACACAACTTAATTATGGGGAAAAAAATAGGTTTTATTTCCAGCACACTGCAGCGGCTGGCACGTTTACACCTAATACTGACAACAACAGAAGGGAACAGCCAGGCATTTCAGAATTCAGTGGAGGAAACATTCTCTCTTCCTGGCTCTCTTCACATTTCTCTTATTGGCTCCATTCCCTCCTTCCGCCCCTGTTTCTTCTTGGCATGTTTTCCTCTCTTGCTTATTGTAGAGCTATTTGTACTCAGCATAGGACTAAGCCACAAAACACAGCACAAGATTTTTTTTACTATCTTTATTACTAGTATTAGTATTCATACTATTAATATAGGATGGAGAAGTACCTAGACTGTTTCAGATCCCCTTGATCTGTATGTATGTTAGGATAGGCTGTATAGTTGCATGGCAGGCAGGCATACAAGTGGTGCAGTTCTTTCCTTCATACAGAGTCAGTGATGGGGGAAAACTATACCATGATCAACTGAATATCATGCAACTGTAAAAGGCACATCTCGCAGAAACCCCCCTTAACAAAATCCTATGATGGGAAGGTTTGTCTTGTAATTTAACATTCTGCTTTCTGATTTAAGGATGATGGGACTGAAGTTAATCTCTGCCTTTTCAGTTCCTATCACTTGTCTGTCTCTTGTTTGTGTATCATTTCTGAACTATGCTTGCTGATTAATTTGCAAGTTTTTTCTTGTTCTAGGAATTTCTGCTATGACAGCATCAAGCTCTTCTAACACTTTGCTCATAAGTATATTATGAAATGTCATATTTTTAAGAGGATAGAATCTCAATCTGAATACTCAGTCTGGACTTGATTCTGTGCAGCTCATTAATCTGCAAGAAACCTAAATTTCTCCCCAGCAAAAATCATATCTGAAAATGTGATTGTTTAATGGTCAGGGATCTATAACTGTGTTTTCATAGAAAACTCACAGACTGTAGTGGCTTCATTTTATCGACCTTTGACACCACTGTTTACATTTTCTCTTTCTCCTATATGTGTATTCACATATGTTTGTGTATATATAATATCTTTCAGCAACTGAACATTTACTTCATGTACCTGATACAGCAGACCCCAGCCCACCAAAAAATTTTCTGTAATAAATCTGTTAGGATTTAAGTTGCCACAAGACTTCTTTCTGGCTTTGCAGCAACAAGCTAATATGGTTTTCACTATGGAAACTGTCACCTCCTTGTTTCTGCATTCTGAGACCATAGTACAATACTGGCAAGTTCAGATTGAATCAGCAGCTGACCAGGATCACTGACAGTGGAAACATGTAGGATTTGCAGCAGACATCAACAGAAGTTAAATTTCACAGTTCTTATTTCATCCTTTTGAAAGTATGTTTTGAAAAAAAATCTAGTTAAATCTTAACAGGATGTAAATAAGTATGGAAATTATACCCTTTGGAAGCTGAAGGAAATTTTTTGTCAGTCCTGGATCAGTTGTGTAAAAGATACTTATTTACATATGTCAGTGTATTATAACAAAATTAGACCTTAGTGGAGATGAATTTTAATGGTGATCATAACTGAGATATGGGCGAACAAAATCCAATTTTCAATAGCTCCTTAAAGACTAACAAAAATTTCTGGGGTATAAGCTTTTGTGAGTCAAAGAACACTTTGTCAGAAGGGAGCTCATGAAAGTGTGCACTGTTGTCAGTGTTTAAGGTGTTACTGGATCAAAAATTTGTTCTACTGCTATAGACAACATAGCTACCCCGCCTGAAATGATGATATGAGTAATCTGAAGACCTAGAAGTCATTTTACTAAGGAGAATACAAAACTTAATTTGAAAAGACCACTGTAATTAAGAGCAGCAATTACTGGTTGCTCAAGAGTCTGTATTACCATTTACAGGAAGACTCAAAGTTCAAGGATTAGGTTTATATGGTGAGGGAAAAAAATCTAGCCTGGTCAAAGTTAGGGATGAATAAAAACAGACCTATTTAAAACAAGATGATGGTTCTCTACTAACTTGGTCATACATATAGTGTCATAAATATAGATACAGAACTTAAAAAAAATGGACTCTTGTTGTGGGGCTCTGTGAATAATCCTAAACATGTCTACTCTGACTTAACTCCCCAAAGACCAAAAGCTAGGTAAGGGAGGGGCTGGGCAAAGCATCTCTTTGCATGCAGAAGAACCCAGATTTAATCCCCAGCCTGCCTGCCTCTCTCTCTCTCCCCCTTCCTCCCCCTCTCTCTCAGTGCTGCCAGCCAGAGTAGACAATGCTGACCAATGGTTTGACTCTGTATATGGTGGCTTTATCTATTCTATGTTTTCTGACTGTTACATGGCTTGTTGTTGAATGCTTATTTCTCTGTATGATTTCTCTATGAGCATTTTTTATGCAATGTTTAATAATTCCAGATTCAGGGAAGGCTCCAACATCCACAAAACCTGGATCAAGATTTTAAGCATCGGATAACTTATTGTTGTTGCATAAACACACAACACAGTTGCAGTCTGGTAGTAGCTGAATGACTATATGGTGAGCCCAAAGACAGTGAATCTTGTCCACACATCCAGTTGTAAAACAAAGGGTGTTTTTGCTGAAGGATGTGTGAACAGCTTCAGCATCAACCTTTCATATTGCCATGACTGAGACATGTAAGCAGACCTTTTCTGTCTAATATCAACTTTATAGAGATAGAAAAACCCAGAAAGTTCTTTTATTTCTGAAGTGATTGCTCTATGGGTCAGGCTAATGACAGTGCCCTTTCCAAGACAACCAAACATTGAAGTATCAAAGCAGTGATTAAATGGTCAATGGGCCAATTTACTTTCTCACTCAATGAATCCTTTCTAGCAGCTTTCTTTATGTTACCCAACTAGAGTGGGGGAAAAATTAAAGGAACTATCTGAAGCAATAGTCTATAGTGACTTAAGGGTGTAAGTAAGAAGTGACTATTGGCACCATATGGGAAGCCAATTTTGTGGTTTTGAAAAGCTCACCTTGAACTCATTAATAGATGAGCAAGGCTTTTTCTCTTTGCCTGTTACTAGTGATGGGTTGCTACACATTATTGCTATAATGTATCTGGCAATGACAAAAAATGGCTGTTCGGTGAAAACAGCTGCTAACCTGCAAGCAAAAAGCCCTGATGTTGAGAGAATGTCGGGCATGCTCTGACCAGATAGCTTCTGGCTCTTTTGTGCCTCAAACAGGAAAGTAAGGAACAACTTGAAGCACTTAAACAACAGGCTGGTTCTGGTCCGTGCCACAGACCAAGGTTTCATACCTGTAGGGGTGAGATGTCTCCAGGTGATGACAGGTTCAGGGCGTCCATTTGCCATGCATACCAGGGTCACATTACTGCCTTCATTCACAGTGATATCTGAAGAGATATTGGAGATCTTTGGTGGAACTGTGGAAACAAAAGATTGGATAACTTTTAGCTGAAGTCTTTCCTTCTTTCTTTTGCTCTATCCTAACATCCCTTCCCCTGTTTCTAACAGCTGGGAGTGATTACAGCCCTTTACAGATTTTTTTTTTTTGGTAGGCAGCAACCACAAGTAATGGGAATGCATACCACCCACAATCCTCCTGATCAGTATTCCCTCTAAGCTGAGTTAGCGTGAGCTAGCTCACAGATTTTTAGACTCCAGCTCACACTTTTTTGTCTTAGCTCAGGAAGGATGACCCCAGAGCACACTAATTTATGCAATAGCTCACAACTTTCATGCCAGTAGCTCATGAAGCAGAATTTTTGCTCAAAAGACTATGCAGCTTAGAGGGAACATTGCTCCTGATATGCATGGTTGGCATTTTGTCTAAATGGGACAAAATGTTTCCATCCATGAACAGCTAGATTTTTGACAATGTATGTATCTATGTACTAAAGATGTACACACATGGGAAAAAACAAACAAACATACATTCACTCATAATGGTGATTATGAATACTTCATGCTCCTGTTATCCATGGCTGGTAGGCCAAAACTGAATGTCCAAAATGAGCTTTTAAAAGAATGTGCTGAAGATGCTTACCATCAAAGACATACAGTTGACAATTGTTCCATGTTTTACATAGTTCCCTTGACACCTGCCAAGCTTTTCAGAATGTGGGTGAGGCTACTGGAAGACTGGGTTTGTTACTTATTCAAATGAAAGGAAGACTGGTAAGCACTGGGCTTTCCTTAGGCAGTGTGTGGTTCCATTCCCCCTTTCAGGCTTTCCTCCCCCTCCCCTCCAAGATGTAAGAAGAGACACTCCATTTGGCTCTACCTTCTGTGGCAGACATTTTGAGGTAGCACTCACCAGCCCCTCTCAGAATTCCAAAGCTGCCCATAGGCTGTTCTATATTTTATGTCCTACTGCATAATTTCATGTCAAGTTAAACTCTTTGTAGCTGAATGCCCCAGAATAGTTTCAGCAGCCATAATATGTGAGCTACAGAAGGAGAAGCAAAGCATATCACTCATCTCTACAAGGCAACACATTTCTACCCTCCCCCATTAGTAGTGATTTGCTGGATAGCCAAAGAGTAAGGGAAATTAGCAAAAATGTCACCCTTATCCTATGATTTCACTTTTCCGTCTTACATTCAATTTCTAAGCAAATAGTGACAGAAAATCCAATTGAAAACTGATAAGAGAAGAATGTAGAATTTAAAATGAAAATAAAAGTATAGTTTGTAGCTAACCACCAGACTTAGTATTCACAGTCCACATGCATGAATCGGCTTGCCAGGTCTCCTGCTTAACAAAATAGCAGCAAAAAATGTGGAAAAATACCAAAAAAATCTTGAAAATACTTAACAATTCAACAATATTCAATGAAAATTCAGCACTGTTACAATACAATTCATTACACTTCTACAAAAGTTCATTCTATTCTACAAAAATTCATATAACACTAATGCAATGTGCAAAGACAGAATTAAAGTTCATAAAAAGACTCTCCACTTGTGTGTGTCAATTTCTTGACTTTAAAGCTCTCATAGACATTCACCTGACTCCGCGGGAAGAATAAAGTGCTAGTGCGGTCCAAATTTCGAATGCAGATGATTTAAGTTCTGGAAATTCTTTCTTCAATCTTGCAGATGTTAAATTGAAACTTCCATCAATTGTGAAATTGTTGAAAATAGTGGGTCAAAATAAGCCTCAACAGTAAAGCTGCCTGTAATATTGTTTCAGATACCTTTGTCTTACAGACTCTTTCCACATTCAGCCGCCCTGAGCCTGCTTCGGCGGGAAGGGCGGGATATAAATAACATTTATTATTATTATTATTATTATTATAACCTCTGCTCTTCTGGGTTTTTGCATATCCATTTCTGCTCTGTTGTCTGAGACAGACATTATTTCTTTCCCATACCCCTTGGAAAGATGTGAAGCCTCAGTCCGGAGTCAGAGATCACAGGTCCAGTCCCAGGATCAGGGTCAAGGGTTCAGGGATCTCAGATTTGCCTATATGAAACAGCATGTGTGTGTGTATGTATATGATATGCAGTAATTTTTGTCACATTTCTAAAACGGTATATAATCCCATTTCCAGTATGTAGGGGAAATTAGCAAAAATGTCACCCTTATCCAATGATTTCACTTTTCTGTCTTACATTCAATTTCTAAGCAAATAGTGACAGAAAATCCAATTGAAAACTGATAAGAGAAGAATGTAGAATTTAAAATGTAGAATTTAAACTCTCTCTCATTTACAAATCAAGACTACAAGATATTTTTATCTCCTATCCCTCCCCCAGTTCACTTTTATCTGGATGGGCTACAAGACCAGAAATACATGAGGTAGCCTGACCTCATCAGATCTCAGAAGCTAACCAGAGTCAGTCCTGCTTACTATTTGGATGAGAGACCACCACAGAAGTCTAGGGTTGCTATGGGAAGGCAGGCAATGGCAAACCATCTCTGAATATCTCTTGCCTTGAAAAACCTACAGGGTTGCCATAAGCTGGCTGCAACTTGATGGCACTTTCCCACCACCACTTCCAGGAAAATAAGTGGCAGGGAGGACGGATTGGGGGAAGGAAACAGTGAGTTTCTTGAAATTGCCTATCCTACTGCATAGCTGCTCAGCTTGATAAGTTTTGTAAGACCATGGGGTTTGCAGCCAGAGTAGAGTTCACACACACCAGAGCTTTTTTTTAGCAGGAACACACAGGAATGCCATCAGGGGGTATGACCTAATGGCAGGATCACATGGACCTATAGTGCTTTCCTATCTATCGTATCAGACTGGGGCTCCCTCTAAGAAAAAAAAAGCCCTGATACACACCATTGTATTACATTTTTTATCTTAACCTTCCTCCAAGTAACTCACTAGATTGGAGAAAGAATGACTAGCCCTAGGTCAGGCATGGCCGAGTGGCCCTGGGTATAGTCTTAGATCAGTATTCTCTGCAGGTAGCTACACCCAGGCATGTGAGACTGTGACTGGTCAGAGGGTTTTAACGATGCATATATACACCCTACAGTTTCAAACTCTGGTTAAGGATGCTTATCTGGCATGATAGCAAACTGAATTTGCTGTGAAATCCCTCCCTCAACAATGCATATGTTTGCTTCTGAATCTGAGCTTTCACTTCAAAGAGTCCTTGTGATTCTGTAAATAATCCTGAAAATGTGAACTGAGTGCAAACCAATGCAGTGTGGCGTGCCAATACTATATTTAGCTTCAGCAGTACAGCTGAGTAAAGAAAATGTATGCAATATTTGCTTGCCTCTTTGGATTTTGCCAGAACCATGAGTCAGCTTCCAAAGCACTGAGAACTCCTGAGAACACAGGAAATAAAATGAATTGGATTCATTCACTATGAAGCTGAAAATAACCACAAGTTTGAATAACATAGAAACAACATTTCTGATGAGTCTCATGATCCAGTCCTATTTGGTACCTGCCTGATTTTTCCCCGTGGCGGCCCTGTGGCACAGAGTGGTAAAGCAGGAGTACTGCAATACTGTGGTCTGAACTCTCTGCTCACGACCTGAGTTCGATTCTGGCGGAAGCTGGATTCAGGTAGCCGGCCCAAGGTTGACTCAGCCTTCCATGCTTCCAAGGTCGGTAAAATGAGTATCCAGCTTGCTGGGGGAAAAGTGTAAAAGACTGGGGAAGGCAATGGCAAACCACCCCGTAAAAAGTCTGCCATGAAAACGTTGTGAAAGCAGCGCCACCCCAGAGTTGGAAACGACTAGTGCTTGCACAGGGGACCTTTCCTTTCCTGAACTTTTCACCCATTATTTCCAATTATAGCAGGAAATTTTCAAATTTTATCAGAACGAATATAGCTATTTGAGCCTCTTGAGCAAAGGGAGATGGCCAAGTCACATCCATTTTGTCACCAATGAGTAAGAATCAAATAAATTAAAGAAATATGGAGCAGGATCACATGGACCTATAGTGCTTTCCTATCTATTGTATCAGACTGGGGCTCCCTCTAAGAGAATGACCTGCAGTGTATCCTCTCTGGGGCATCCTCACTATAGCCTGAGACTGGATGGTTGCTGTATAGAGTCCTCAGCTTCTGTGATGTCACTTTCAGTTTCAGCTGCAGTATCACTTTCTGTTTGCTGAAAAGTGGTGAGTTTGGTCTCATGTACCTGCTGGTCTTCATCCCCTCCTTGGTCTCCTTACATTAACAATTATATTTTTATCTTGCCTTTCCTCCAAGGAATGGAACACATAGTTCTGCCTTCGTCTGTTTTATCCTCTTAATTACTTGAGAGATATTATACATTAAAAGAGTAGGATTGTCAAATCCAGACAGGGAAATTACTGGAGATTTGGGAGCAGAGGCTGAGGAGGGAAAAGTTTGGGAAGGGTTGGGAGCTTAGCAGGCATGTAATCCTATACAGTTCATCCTTCAAAGCTGCCATTTTCTCCAAGAAAATTTATCTCTTCAGTGAGGTCAGTCATAACTCTGGGAGAACTTCTGCCCTCACTTGAGGTTGGCAACCCTAGAGCATGACTGGCCTAAAATCATGGGACCAGGACTTGCCCAGGTTCAGGTCCCAAGTCTTAGTCTGGCCTTCTAGCCCCCGCCCCCCCACACCATACTTGCTGTTTTAAAGGTCTCTGGTAGAAGGAGCACCAGAAAACCAAAACCAATATAAACAGAGGGCATCTAAACTTGGATTTAAATGAGTCACCACATTTTCATCGAACACTAGATAATATGTGATGGTGAAATCCCAAGTAGGCTATGGAGAAGGATCTCTCAAATTAGACTAGGGCTCCCAGCCTCCCACTGGGCCTTCAACCCACTGGCACAGGATGGGCTAACGGGCCCTGCCCCCGAAGAGCTCCATCGGCACCTGACGTGCCTGGCACAATGATGTCACCATAGAGTTTTTTTGTTACCAAAATGCCAGACTGTCCTTGTGCAATGTGCCTGGCATGATTACGTCACTTCTGGTTTTGTTTTGTTTTTGCTTGCCCTGCTAGTGCAAATTTTGTTTTTCAGCAAATCAATGAAGTAAACATCTCTATCATATTGTACTTGTGATGGTGAAGCCTCCAATACTCATTTGCAGAGCTGATCATAATCAATATTCATACTTCTAACATAGATGACAGAAGGCAGCATTGCTAGTTTGACTGGCCTTAAATCTGGAAAAGGCTGAAGACTGTTTAACAGCATGGAAAAGATGAGTTTGTTTTATAACTTGAATCTAGCTATTTTAGTTAAGCTTGCTAACTGAAGCATATAATGTATTGGTAGGAAGGATAAAGATGAAGAGTGAGAGTTGACAAAGAGCTGAGAAAACAGGAAATTGTGGCCACAAGGAGTAAATTAGAGTGGGAACTTGGAAGAAACTTCACAGTACTCAAGACCAGAAAAAGCTGTGCATATTTTGAGAAACAGAGAAGTGAAAGGCAGGGAGGAATGTTAGAAAGGCTGGGTGGTTAGAGACAGTATAGCAAGGTAAGAACCGGTGACCATGGAAACAGTGGAAGAGAAGACACAGAATTGAATAAAGAAAGGTGTTTTCACACATGCTTGCTAAAATAATGCAGTTTCAATCCATTTCAGTGACCATTTGCAAGTAGATTTTGCAAGTTCACACAGTAAAATCCAGTTGAAAGGTGCACTGAAAGTGGATTGAAAGAGCCTTCTTTAGTGTGTGTGAAAGTGCCATAAGACTAGGGGCAAAGTGGAACTAGGTCTGTGGAGTACTGGCAGGGAGGAAATCAAGAAGCAAGGAAACTCTGAAGTTCTTATGAGTTGCAGGTAAATGGGTCAGAGGATGGCTGTGCTCTAAGTTCACACCCTCACAGGAGCATTTTGCCAGTTGTAGTTGCTACTGCTACAGCTGAGAAACATAAAAAGGTCAATAAATGATGGTGGAAGCAGGATGAATTTCATATAAATGGCCAACTCTGTTGCTGCAGGCTTCTGATACACTGTTGCACTGCACTGATTGGAAATGGATGGGGGAGTGCCTTGGGATTTTCTGTCTTGGTCACCAAATCAAGGGAGTCACTGAGGACCATCTCATATTTACCATTTTTATATAGAGGCCACTGAAAACTACTTGTGTGTGCTCTCTGCAGTGACTGTAATGCTTTAAAGCCACTTTTCATATCATTTGACTCAATCCTATCTCTGTGCCAATGCAAAACAGTCCTAATGGCTGTTGGCTTCCACACAGAAAGCTTTGCCATATGGAGCCCCACCATGCTTTTTACCCGCCTCTGCATGGAAACTGTGACACTTGAATAAACCCCGAGAGATTAAGAAGCAGCTTGAGCCTCCCCTGGGCAGGTATACTTTTTTAAAAAATGTCTTTTACCTCAGGCTGAATAGCCCTGAATGCCTCAGGCTTATAAATATCTGTCCAGCTGGCACCCTTACAGGCCTCTTAGGGAAGCTTGCCTCATTTTTGCAATGGAAGGACTGTGTGCTGAAAGCAACTGTCTTTGAATTCACTGGGGAATTAAAACACATTTGAATTTCACATGTTCAAACTTTGGAGCTGTCCTTAGCTCTGAATCCTTCTGGACAGGATGGCAAGGCACAAATAACATTGAGACGCTTTTAATTTTAAAGGTGACAAGTCACTATATTTTTAAAAAATGAAACATAGGTGTCAGTGGATTAATTTGCAACAGTAGTGTTCATCACTCTCTTGCATGCAACTTTTCAGGACAGTCTTAAATTGGGAAGCCTTAAAAGCTGTACAGAGAGGAGTGATGAACATCAAGGCACAGTGCAAAGAGAGTGTCAGGTGTAAAAGGTGGATTAGTGGAGGACTGGGCTACACTGCAACATGAATTCAGTCAGGACACAAAGCCTGGCAGTCTGAAACCAGATGTGTTTACACAAGACATGGCAATCTGCAAGTTGCAGAGAATCACATTTACTTCCATTCCTAATATGAGGCCTGCATCTCTAGGAGGCTCACAGTTTACCCATTTCTCCGGCAGCAGCTGTTTCAAAGTGGAAACCAAATACTAAGCACAGTGCCCACCAGACAAGGGCCTTGCCCACTTTCCTGACAATGGGGTCAGGTACTATATTGAAGAACAGTGCTTGGAAGAACCACAGGTGGCATGTCAAAGAGTCCCTTGTGGTTCCAGAGCCACTGAGTAAGTATGACTGGCATAAGACAGTATAGCAGGGAAATAGTGCTTTTTTTCTGGAAAAAGAGGTGCCAGACATCTCAAGAGGAAAATGGAGAAACACATAGGTGTGCCTCATGAACTTTATAACATTTTTTTCCAGATTCGTCCCCCACCCCCCAAAGAGGGTCCAGAACTCCATGCAGCCATGTTCCCTTAGGAAAAAAAGCTCTGCTGAACCACACGCATACACAGGAAACCTACTTCACCAATATACTCTATATACCAAGTATCAGCTTCATCACCCCCACCCCCTCACATGCACTTAAACATGAAAAAAACAAGTTTAAATCAAATAAGTGGTTCTCTTAAGCTTTTCTTTGTGTGTGTGTGTGATTTCATAAGAATCTAAAAGATGGGTGGTTCTGAGAAATATACATTCTCTGAGCTGATACTTGCCTGTTGCCTCAGTGAACTGCTTCCCTTTGGACATTTATTTCTGGAAAAAATACATTGACACTATTGGGATCTACTTCTGAATAAAAATGCAAAGGATCTGGCTGAAAACTTGCAACTTTTCCTCATTTATAGGAATTTAATATCACATAGTTAACGGAGAACACTCCACGAATACCAGAGTTGAACTATGTACATTTCCCTGAGATTCACAGAGATAAATGCACACTAGAATCCAACAACCTTTTCCCTCCTTCCAACTCCTAAATAGTTGTAATAGAACTGAATGGCTCTTCCCCATTATGGCATTGCTGTGCTGGACTGCTCTGTCAAGACCTGCCTTGTTCTCTAATAAACATATACAACTATCTATCTTAAAGCAACTTGCAGGCAAAATAAACTATTGGTTTGATCTCCACTGCTCTGCATTACCAACATTTCAAATGGCTGGGTGGGGTCTGAAGCTTTTCAGCCCAAACAATGGCAGTAAGATTCTGTGTGGCATTTATACTGCTGTCTTTCCACTCAAATTCACACATGGACAAAGAGGGGAAAATGTTTCACAAGGGGCCTTGTAAAAATATTCCATTTCACATCAGAAGAGAGGATTAGAGCACTTTGTTCCTTCAGCTGGGTAGTTACTGAAATACTAAAAATATGATTGTACAACTACACACATGTACCATATGGGCTGTGTAGTCTGATTATGGTTCTTATCAGTTCAGAGATGGAGAAACACTGGACTACACCTAGCAATGTGCCAGCAGAACAAAAGAGAAAAAAATGACAGGTAATAGGTGACTGGTTTATTATCGTACAAAGCCTTTGGAGTTGTCAACGCAACCTAAGAACACAGTACCAGCAGCTAGAAGTAGGGGTGGATTAGCTATTATGGCCAGAGGCCCCCAAACTAAGTCAGCCCAGCCAGCCCAGAGAGCCCACACGGGGGGAGTGGGGACAGCTGGGCCCACCCATGCCCCGCACTGGGAAGGTGGCACTCAAGCTCCCCCAGGCTACACATGGGGGGAACTGGCACTCAACTGAACTGAGCCACATGCAGTACTTAGAAAAAGGCCTGCTTGGCAAGGGTGGAGCTAAGGCAGGCTAAGATAGTGGGTCCCATTTTCCCTCCCAGTCTCTATTCTCAGAGTCAGCAGATCTGGGAAAAAAAGATTGGTCATCCCAAAGGCTACATGGTTTCACAACTTTTTCTCTCTTTATATTTCATGCCGCATGCCCTAGTGCAACAAATGGTCTTATGCAGGGCTTTTTTTGTAGAAAAAGCCCAGCAGGAAATCATTCGCATATTAGGCCACACCCCATCATCACCATTGTTTCATGCAGGTTTTTCTGTAGAAAAGCCCAGCAGGAACTCATTTGCATATCAGGTCACACCTCTTGGCACCAAGCCAGCTGGAACTGTGTTCCTGATCAAAAAAGCCCTGGACCTATGAATTGTTCTTCAATTAAATTTGGTTTGATTAGGAAAAATTTGGTTTGATTATGCTGGAAAGCTGAATCATGGGCTCTCTAAGGGCTTAGAATTGAGCACGGAACTACAGTTAAAGGTGCTACAAATCCAACATCTTTCCGCTCTATATAAAGCGGAAGACAACCTGTCCTGCTATATCGTATCTAGCCCCAGTGATTTTCAAGCTCTAGTTTTCATGACAGGAACAGCTCACGTTGATGCAAATGATAAAAAGAATGAGACATGAAAATATACTAAAATCCCCCAGTGCAATCAGTGTTGCACTCAAGAAGAAAGCGAGTGATTTGTTTCCACAAAACATTAGCGTGTCCCTTAAGCACCAACTGCACTTGTAACAAAGGGGGAAAACATCTTCAAAAACACATGCAGTCATAGCAGCTGCTCCAAGACACATACCCTTGTTATCGACAACGGCTGTCATCTCTGAGAGGGTCTCTTGACACTTCCTGCTTTAACACAGCTCTGATAGCTACAAAAAGGGCTTCTAAATCCTCCCTGCAAGATCAATTTGCCCAGACCTTTTGCTCTCTTGTCTCTTTGTGCATAAATGCCAAGTGCCTGAGTTGAAGGAGCACCACCTCTCTGCCTCCCATTGCTTTGCCTCTCACCCCTACCACACTGTTCTTCTGACTCTGGCCACTCACCAGGGGGCAGAATAGGGAATTTATCCTTAGTAGGCGGCTGCTGCCTTTGAGGGCTGCTAATAGCCAAGAATAGGCCAAGCCCAGCCCAGCAATTCTGGCAGTACACTGGGGGCTACTTGGCATGGCCCTTCAATGATAATGACAGTACATGCTCAGAAACTGTGTCCTCCTGTAGTGCTGCCACTTTGAGAAGACAAAAGGTGAGCCAATACCTATGGATGAAATTGCAGGGGCTGACTGGCTTGGCTTGCTCCAGTTCTCAGTTCCCTGTCTGTCTTCCTTTAAAAGGGGTTAGACAGATTTCTGGAGGAGAGGTCCATCAGTGGCTATTAACCATATTCAGTTAAAGGAACTTCCACACACAGAGGCAGCACACTTCTATCTGTTCTAGCAGGCAGCTTCAGGGGAAGTTCTCAGCCTCTACACCAAGGGTGTCAAACTCATGAGGGATGGATCTGACATAAAAGAGCCCTTGCTGGGCTGGGCCATGTCGGGTCAGGCCCAGCCAAGTCAGGCCAGGTCATGTGTATACCTATTTAAGATTAGGTAGCAGAGATATAAACTTTATAAAGGACACAAACACAATTAAATATTTTTTAAAAACTTAAAACATGTTTAAAATGTTAGCACTCATTGGTCTTAAAGGTGCTTTCTTTGTATTTCTCCCATGGGATCCAGGGAACTGGGCAAAGGAAGCTTTGGCTCTTTCCTTCCTTCCTCATGGGACCAGGAGGGGGAGGAGCCTCAGTCAAAAGAAGGAAGAGAGGCTTGGCTCAGTAGCTCTGCTGTGCAATTGAGCAAGCCTTACAAAACAAGCTGATATGCAGAAGGAAGCAAGAGAGAGGGAGAAGGAAGCAGATGACAGTCAGTTGCTTGGGGGCCTCATAGGAGCCATCTGGGGGCCTGATTCAGCTCCTGGACTGCATGTTTGACACCCCTGTTCTACACTGTCTTTGCTCGGCCCTACTGGGCGCCTAATTTATTGTTGTCTGAAATGGGATGCTGGACTGCATGGCCCACTGGACTGATCCAGCAGGCTCTACTTCTCTTATCCATGCAAATTCATCTGCTCTCTGTCACATTTGGTTCATTTACCTTACTGATGCTTCAGTTACTCAACATCATTTTCCAAAGCCTGGGCAGTGGCAAAGCAAACAGTGGAAGAAGAGTGAAAAGCAAAGGTAACAAAAGATGGGCCTTTATTTTAATATCTGCCATTTTTACATTTTGTGTTCTATATTGGCAGGACCCACTGGTCAGAAATCTTTCACTTATTTTCCAAAAAAGCATTGGGCTGTTCTGTGCATGCCTCAGTTGGTAACAACAGCACCCAGGGTTACTTGCTTATGTGAATGACAACAATCCTAATCAGAGTTATGTCATTCAAAATGCATTGAAGTCAATGAACACAGAAGGGTGTAACCTTGTTTAGGATTGCACTGTGAGTCATTAAACATTACCAAACATAACTTTCCAATCAACTCATGTCACCTCAGAAACAATGGTTTTCAGCTGAGTCATTTCACACATTCTGTTCTGAGTCATCAAATAATGTAGGCACTTATGAACCTGTTCTTCCTTTCTCCAAAAGCAACACCCCTCCCATCCAGTGATTTTCAGTTGTTCCCTCAAGCACTTGATGGTTGGGACACCCACCACCTGCTTTCAGGTTCTACACCTGACACTCCTTGGATTGAGGAAAAGGAATCATGTAGACCTTTGTAGATTTCACCTATATGGGCAAGCCATTAAATTCTCCATCTGAAAAAAAGTTCATAGCCATAAAAGCCTCTGCAGGAGCTTCCCAATTAAGCCTTGAGAGTTGTAATTTCCTTGTCCCTGGCTTCTAATTAGCAGCATTTTGCAACAAATACAAAGAAACTAATCAGCCCCCAGGTGAAGATTAAAGGGGAAGAGAGGTATTGCTGGCCATCATATACACATATACACCTTGAGTGTGTGCAGTGGGTTTTTTTTTTTTTTTTTTGGAGCTGACACCTTGCCTGCTACAATTAGCGGTCCTTTCCTAGGGCAACTAATTGGCAGCAAATTGGCCTCATTAGTCATTGTTAAGTTAAAGTGAATGAGAGGAGTGTGAGGAGGAAGGAGAGGGGATTTAAAGAGGGGGGCTGGACTGAGTGGCTAATTTCCCTCTTCTCCTCTATGCTGCAGGCTAATCACTGCTCTTTACACCTATAACAAGGAGCAGCGTGATGCCGCTTCTGTCCACATGGGTAACAATCTAAGCAAACTCTCCAGCCCTTTGGGGGCAATGCATGCTAATGTCCCTGGATCACTTTGAAGATGCAAAGTGCTACACGAGCATTCAATTTAATTTAGCATGAACATTTTTCATGCTTTTTTAAATTTTTTTGATGGTTAAAATCTGCTCACAAGAGCTGCAGCCATCAGAGGTCAACTCAGTTACTAAACTGAGGCTTTCGAAAAAGACATCAGAATAAACAACACACAAATTTTACCACAACATGCCTTGCTGACTCTTCCCCTCCCCCCCATTTTTTTTAATTGCTGGTTTTATAGATGTGTAAGAGCCCCATGTTGCAGAGTGTTAAAGCTGCAGTACAGCAGTCCTAAGCTCTGCTCATGACCTGAGTTCGATCCCCAGCAGAAGCTGGGTTTTCAGGTAGCTGGCTCAGGTCAGTAAAATGAGTACCCAGCTTGTAAATGACTGGGGAAGGCAATGGCAAATCACCCCCAAAAAAGTCTGTTTTGAAAATGTTATGACAGCAACTTCACCCCAGAGTTGGAAACGACTGGTGCTTGTACAGGGGACCTTTCCTTTATAGATGTGTATGGTTGAACATGAACATATGAAGCTGCCTTATACTGAATCAGACCCTTGGTCCATCAAAGTCAGTATTGTCTTCTCAGACTGGCAGCGGCTCTCCAAGATCTCAAGCTGAGGTTTTTCACACCTATTTGCCCAGACCCTTTTTTGGAGATGCCAGGGATTGAACCTGGGACTTACTGCTTCCCAAGCAGATGCTCTACCACTGAGCCACCGTTGATTAATAATGGTTTTTAAAACTGCTTGCTGCCTGGAGGTTCCTAATTGGTTAGAAAGGTAGTATACAAAAGTTAAATAAAGAAATACCTAGAATCTCAGTTTCCCTATTTTGTTAATCCTTCTGCAAAGAAAAGTACAATAGGAGTGGAGTAAGCATAGGGAAAAGGGCAAAATTCAGAACAGAAAATAGAAAGTACTTCTCAGGAATAATTTATGGCATTCATTACCACAGTTTCTGATTATGGTCACAAGCTTAGATGACTTTAAAAAAGGGTGGAAGATAGACCTATGAATATTTGGAAAGGCTGCTAAGTTAAATGGCTCTCTTTTTGAAGTGGTTATAGGGGGGCATTAGTGAGGAAAGGGCATCAACTCCATGCCCTGCTTGTGGCCTTCCCAGAAACATCTGGTTAGCCCCTGTATGAAAACTGAATGCTGTAGTAGACAGACCTTTAGTTTCATCCCACATGATCCTCCTTACATTGTTAAGGAGTTATTTTTCAATTCTGGTACAGGTGGTTGGGCAGAGATACAGAAGAGCACAGGCAGCCATAGAAATGTAACCAAACACTGGTTTTAGAAATTACTCTGGTGTTAAAATGAATCTTTGTTGACTTCTGAAAGCAACAAAATATGCCCCTTGATCAATACTGAGTCAAGACATGCTTGATAAATGCAGAATAAAACAGGGCCAGAAACAGCTTCCTAAAGCAGTCTCTCCTAGCCTGCACACTTAAAAGTTGTAGCTACCTGAACTGTATTGTATGTATGTGCTGTCAAATCACAACTGAATCAGGGAGTCCTCAACAAGTGGCTTTCAAAGCAAGGGAGAAGCAGAAGTGTTTTAGCATTGCCTTCCTCTGCAGAGGAAGAGCCCCGTGGCGCAGAGTGTTAAAACTGCAGTATTGCAGTCCTAAGCTCTGCTCATGACCTGAGTTCAATCCCTGGCTGGGTTTTCAGGTAGCCGGCTCAAGGTTGACTCAGCCTTCCATCCTTTCGAGGTTGGTAAAATGAGTACCCAGCTTGCTGGGGGAAAGTGTAGATGACTGGGGAAGGCAATGGCAAACCACCCCATAAAAAGTCTGCTGTGAAAAAGTTGCAAAAGCAGTGTCATCCCAGAGTTGGAAATGACTGGTGCTTGCACAGGGGACCTTTCCTTTCCTTTCCTTTCCTCCTCTGCAGAGATGTTCTTGGTGGTTCCCCATTCAAGTACTGACTCTGCTTAACTTCCAAAATCTGATGAGATAGGCTTTCTCATGCTGCCCTCCTCATACCTGACCTGTAAGAGACTCCTTTTTCATTTCTGAGAAGGAAGGAAGAAAAATACAAGTTGGTTTTATTCTTTGTCCACTTGATGTGACAAAGAGACCAAGACTATAAATGATTATAGGGGTTTTTCCAGTAAAACTAACTGGAAGTTAAGTAATGACAATCAAAGCTAAAATCATAGGGTTGGAGGTTTGGCTCCTGCCCTGTTGTGTTTTAAGCAAGACAGCAAGAAAACATTCTCTTACTCTTCCATTCAAACTCACAGGTATACTTGAACACAGCCTAAGCACATGCCCCTATTAACACACATTCACTTCTTATTCAGCTCACACAATCATATAACATTATCCCCAAAAGCAGAGGCAAAACATGTACCATTCACCTATGTCTCTTTATACTTGCTTCTCACATCTTTTCTTATTTATACACTATAAATGTATGCAAAACTGTATTGCGGCTTACCTTTGTTTGTATGTTAAGATATTGTTCAGATTCTTAAATATGGTTATGTCATACATTCAGGGTTCATTTTTTTTGTTTCCACTGATGACAATGGAAAACACATTTCTATCAGTCACTCCCTTTACCACCCCCCCCCACACCAGGGATGAAATTCTCAGTGATCCAAAGGAGCTTCCCTTCCATATATTAGACAGATAGAAGAAAGCCTTCCTGTTTAAGAGCTATTGAAAGCACAACACATTTCTATTTCTTTTTCTCCCTGTCCAATTGGGAAGAAATTCTCAGAGGCTATGTAGCCTTTACCCTGGTGATCCTTCCTGCAAACTGCAGGAAAGCATACAGGAATCGGCATGTTCAGATATATCACAGGGCCTTTTTTGCAGCAGGAACTCCTTCGCATATTAGGCCACACACCCCTGATGTAGCCAATCCTCCAAGAGCTTACAGGGCTGTTAGTACAGGACCTATTAAGAACATAAGAGAAGCCATGTTGGATCAGGCCAAAAAACACACACACGCGCATGCACGCACACACACACACACATATATATAGCTCCAGGAGGACTGGCTATATCAGGGGTGTGTGGCCTAATATGCAAAAGAGTTCCTGCTACAAAAAAAAAAAAAGCCCTGCATATGCTTTTCCAAACAGGGCAAATGACACTTGTCTCAGACTAGGGCAGCACCATCAGGGAAAGGGTTAATGGCCCTATCTTATATCATGATCCCAAGCTCAAACAGGGAACAGCAAGAGTGTGATTTACCGAGGGAAAAAATGATGTAAAGATCTAATCTCCCGGCATCTCATGTACTGACGCTTCATTCTCTGTTCTTCTACCCCCTATCTGTCTCCTCCTCCAACTGCAACAGGAAGAAACTAGCAAAAAGAACTAGTAAATGCATCAAATTGGCATATTGCAGTGAAGCTTCAGGGTGGAGAGTAGGGGGGGGGATTGCATTTGCATTTAAAAGAATACATTTTATGGCAGGTGCTTTGCTTGCCTCACTGACAACTTATACTTAAGTGATCAACAATTACAAGTATATATTAGTGATGTCGCCAGTGATCATAATTCCCTGGCTCAGAATACAAATTTTGGCAGCTCATAATTGTTGCCTGAAATCTAAGGTGAGCGTTATGGCCCAGAGAGCTCCAGTTTGTATCTTAATCAGTGTATAAAATAGGGGGAGGGGGAACCCTGTCTGTAACCCCTTCCTTTCTCCCAAATGTTTCAGGAGGCAGGATTAGAATGGTGTAAGGATGATCAAAGTAGTTGAGGGACTGCTTGGCTGTTTGTTATCTGTTTGTGTTTGCAGGAACAGATTACCGTACTTATAGCCAGGGCTTCTTTTTTTTGTTTTTAGCAGGAATGCACAGGAACGCAATTCCAGCTGGCTTGGTGTCAGGGGTGTGGCTTAATATGCGAATGAGCTCCTGCTGGGCTTCTACAAAAAAACCCACCCTGCTTAAAGCCTTCAAAAGATGAATCCCAATCCCAAATGATAATGAGTCAGCTGGGAATAAGCTTCTGATGGTTCCAAGTTCCTGTGAACTGGAATAATCAGTTGGGGAAGGGACATCAGGTCACCTTCTCTGGAAACCTTTAATGGGATGGGGAATCAAAAGCTGGGAGAGGGTTTTTCTGATCTCCCATTCATCAAACTTTGCTACATCCTAGCTTTGCTGATATGCAGAATGTTTAGGGGAAGGGTGATCAGAAGCCCCTCTGATCCTGCTTCACTTCTCCTCACTCCGAGTGTTTCAGTTTTTGGTTGCAGAGAAAAAGGAGAGAATCCATCTCTTTCCTCTCACCATTTTATACTGAAGACATCAAAAGTACTGTTCTATCCCCACCTAGCTCAAAGGGGAGGGATGAGCTCCGTTTTTCAGCTTCACAGTTTATCTAAATGCAGTAGATAAAAACCTCACTCATAGCTAATTCTTCACCAGCTGAGAATGAGCTTCTGACCAACAGGCAGCTGCAAATTTGTTCACCAGCTGTTTAAGTTGCTCAATGCAATCCAAAAATATCCTTGATTGGCTCACAGTGTGACCATGTGCATTGAACAAAGTAAATTCATTTACTGAACAGTTTCACTGATAAATTCACGGTAGCCCTTGAACAGTGCAATGACATGGCCATCTTTCTGGAAATCTCAACTCCACTATCTTTCCTCCATCTAGTCTCACAATGCTGAAACCCAAGGAAAAGGTGTCTGTTGAATATTACGGGTCCCAACACAGCCTAGCTAACACTGGGAAATTTGGAGGCAGTGCCTGGGGAGAAAAGAATTTGGGGGAGAATGTAATGTCACTTTCAGGAGAAATTCTAGACTGACTCTCCTAGTCCTTATGGTTTCTACCATAGAGACTAGTGGAAATCCTTAGAGCTTCACTAAGTAGAGGCCATTATTTTCTTCCATTCTTCAATTCCTCAGGGATGGGAAATCTGAGCTGGGAACAGGTAAATTCCATGTGTGCATATGTGCAGCCGCATAAATATAGTCCATGGAATAGACTCAAGCTGAAGAATGACATTTCCTATTCCACCTACTGCCTGAGACACAGTGATTGCAGCATGAGATGTTAGAAGGATTGGAAGACATGGGAGAAAGTGAGGATGAGACTTCCACAGAGAGATGTTCCTTCTACCACCACCAAATATGTTCGGGGTAAATAAAACCAAACCAAATTTCTTTTATAAGAGCCAGTTTGGTGTAGTGGTTAAGTGTGTGGACTCTTATCTGGGAGAACCGGGTTTGATTCCCCACTCCTCCATTTGCAGCTGCTGGAAGGGCCTTGGGTCAGCCATAGCTCTAGCAGAGGTTGTCCTTTAAAGGGCAGCTGTTGTGAAAGCCCTCTCCAGCCCCACCCACCTCACAGGGTGTCTGTTGTGGGGGAGGAAGGTAAAGGAGATTGTGAGCTGCTCTGAGACTCTTCGGAGTGGAGGGGGGGATATAAATCCAATATCTTCTTCTTCTTATAAGTTTTATATACATTTTTGATTTTTATTAGGATAGAGAAATTTCTACCTGCTATGAACACAACAAACATCTGCTAGTAGAACCCTAAACCTGCTCATAACTAAGTCTATCATCCTTATTTTGCTTCTGTGAATGAGGTTTCTCAGTTTAGAACTTAATATTAAGCCAGTTCTGATATGCAAACATCCAGCTTATATCAATCAAAAGACAGTCTGATTTAAAGTCCTGGACAGATTTTCCTAACATTACAATTTATCATACAGTCCTGAATAGATTAATCACCTTCTAAATATTGATTTAATGGACAGAAGGGTGTAACTACTTAAGACTGGAGAAACTCAAAAATTTTGCAGATCTAATTATAGAAACCAGTATACCTAGGGGCAAAGCACCTCTCTACTGAATTCAATGACTGAGCTTTAGTCCTGGAATTTTAATTTTAGGAACAGATACAGGGTACTAACAATGCAAAAAAGTGAACATTTATTTGCTGTATATACAGGCCTAACTGAACTTCAATAGACAGTGACTGCATTCAGACACAAAATTGGGATTATTATGCATGATTTTAGGGTTCCCAGGTCCTTCCTTGGACCTGGCAGGGGACATTGGAGGGCATCCCTGGAGGGAGAGGGATGTCCCCACTGTGATAATGTTACACAGGCAAGGGAGGTTCGCCAGTGGTTGCTCTTGGGTGGCTTTCCCTGCAAACCAGCTGGTTGTAGGCAGGAACCCACACAATCAAGGGATCCCTGCCCCCACCTGGGAACTGGCATCCCTACATGATTTGCATAATTGTATTTTAAATTCCAGTGTGTGCAATAGGCAATTCCTCTTAGCTTCCCTCTTACAAGAAGAAGAAGAAGAAGCAGCATCACAGGCCAGTAACCCCCCCCCCCTTGCCATTCTAACTGCATGTTTGTTTGTTTATTATCTGTTTAGGGAATTTATATATAGTTAGCCTCTCCAGAGTCCTGCTTCAGGAGGCTTACAAATTAAGAAAAACACTAAAATCATTCCAACATCATAGATTATCAATATGATAACAGAACAAGCCATCAAACTAAAGCCATTAAAATAGTGTAAAACAACCACTGACACCCCTTCCCCCACAATAAATCTGATCTCAGATCAGAAGCTGACCATGAAATAGCTAAAAAGATAAAACTTCTTAGTTACAAGTTGGGAGAAAAGAGGAATTGTTTTGGCCTGGCACCTAAAAGACTGTGACATTGGTGCATTGGTGCCACATGAGCTTCGAGGACATTCCAAAGGGATTTAGTGTGTGTACGCATTTTCATTAAGATTGTAGTTTAGAAGTAGCGTCAATGTTCTTTGTGCTTAGAATTAGTACAAAGAACATAGACACTACTTCTAAACTACAATCTTAATGATACACACACTAAATTCCCTAATATGTCCAATTAAAATGTTTCCTAGTGGCTGGAACGGGAATATTTTTTCCATGAGACCATGGAAAGTTTCTACCAGTTGGAATAGACAGTACTGAGTAATATGTACCAATCTTGACAGTACTGAGTAATATGTACCAATATAAAGCAGTTTTATATGTTCACTGAAATCTGTGCTCTGAAAAGTGCACCTGTGAAATTATGATACATGCCTCAGACGTAAAATGGCAGCATTCAGGAAGTCATATTTTATGAAGAAATGGCAACAAACCAATGAACTACCTAAATATATAATTGTCCATGGAAATGATGCACATTCCTGCTGGAATGAGGGGGTTCACCTAACCCTTCCTCAGCTGTAAAAGAAGTGGTCAACAACAACAACAACAACGAAAACCTATGAAAAGCAGAAAGAAATGTTAGAACATATTGGTGCTGAAATAATGAAGTAGTTTGTCAAAGTATAGGCTGATTCCACACTCACCTTGCTCTGGGGCAGGCTTCCATTTCTATGTGGAGCAAGCTGGCGATTTTGCACCAGTTGTTCTGCGCAGGCATTTTGCACGGGGCAAACTTGCAATTTCCTGCGCCACAGTGTAAACCTGTTTTTTCAGGTTTACACTGCAGTGTGGCAAATCACGGGTTTGCCCTGTGCAAAATGGTGACACGGAGCAACTTGTGCAAAATCGCCAGCTTGCTCTGCACAGAAACGAAAACCTGCCCCAGAGCAAGGTGAGTGTGGAATCAGCCATAGTCTTAAGACTATCATCTTCAAATATTTGGTTTAAAATACAAAATTAAAAATAAAAATGTATTCAATGAAGGAAAGCAAGGTACGTTTAATAGCAATTATCTCTGAACATTTTTAGTCTACACATTTGGTACCAGCTAGAGCTTTCTGATTAGTATACTTAAGGAGGCATGCTGTGAATAGTGCATGGCGTTATTCTTACTGCATGCTTAAATTATACAAAAAAGTGTTTACTCTACTAAATCCAGAGGATTAACCCCTAGGATACTGACTAATCCAAAAGGGTAAACAGGTTTTTTCCCCCCTCCAAAGTGCAACCATACATATAAGGATGGCATTTATGTATAAAACGGGCATTTGTGATGGGATGCTGTTGGAAATCCTAACACAAAGCATAGATGGAAACCATTAAGGTCAAGGATTTCAGTTAAACAGGCTACTCTGTCTACTTCACTACTACTGTATACTGGATTTAAGCAGATTCAAGAGACTTATATTCATTTACTATCAGACAGAAATGTCTACATTTTTTATCATCTTCATCTAAATGCAAAATTTTGTCTGGTTACTTTTTTACCATTCCCCCAATGATATTGTTGTATATATTTTTCTGACTCTTCTGTTTTGTTGTAAGACTGTATAATATATAACACGCTTTTAGAAGTTTTCAGCTCTGTTTTATGATATGGCAGTGACCGCTTATATTATCTGCAGCAGCTTAGACCATTTTATCTTTGTAACCTAGATCTCATATTTTCATTGATATGTGTTTTAATAATTGGGTTGTGAACTGCCTGAGGCATTTTTAAACCAGAAGCGTAGGACTTAAATATTTTAAATAAATACATAAGTTCATCCCAGCCAAGCCCTACATTTACAGGGCAATCATATTTATTTATTTATTTATTTATTTTTATTTAGTGAATTTATATTCTACCCTTTCCCATGACAGGCTCAGGAGCTACTCCTGTCTAACCCTAATGAAATCAAGGGATGTAGAGTAGATTGGATTGTACTTCCACAGGTAATATTGCATTAAAAAGGTTCCTCAACCTAGACAACTCAAGCATATACTATGAGACTGTGAAGACTCTCAATGGAACTGTGGAGATTCATGCTGTAAGCAGTTGTATACATTATGGCCAGCCAAGGGAACAAAACAGCACTAAGACTCCCCGCAGCCCTGCCTTCCAGCAGGATATTGGTGGTGGCAAGCTCTGAGCTAAGGGTTTGAAACTTTGTATGGGGGTAAGATTTTACAGCCTTTTGGAGACTAAATTCCATGAGCACTTAAGTCAACATTTTTTTCCTTTGGATGTCGATTGATTTCTTTTCATGAACAGGAGCAGAAAGTAGAAGTGGAAAGTAGTTCTAGTTTTTACTTATTTGGAAAGGGCTTTCATACTTTGGATACATCATGAGAAACAAGGATTCACTGGGAAAAGATTATAATGCTGGGAAAGCTGAAGGCTGTAGGAAAAGACCAATGGGACACGGATTGACTCAATAAACAAAGCTACAACCTTCACAGATTACAAGACCTGAGCAAGGCTGTTAATAACAGGGCATTTTAGAGGTCATTAATTCATAAGGTCACCATAAATTGGAAGAGACTTGAAGGCACATAACAGACACTATTATGTATGCAATATATAAGCTGCAATATTCCCACATGATATTGTTATGTGTACCAATAATTACCAATGGCTCTGTGACAGAGCATATGTTATTTATGCCCAGGTTAAGTCCCTGATATCTTCAGTTAGCTTAGGCTGCAGATATGGGGAAAAACTTTCTCTGTGAGAAGCACTGCCTGTCAGAATGCAGAATACTGAACTAGATGGACCAGTGATCATCTTGGCTTAATGTGCATATATGTACTATGTATGGTGTGTCATTCCAAGGATAAATACCAGCTGGCTAAAGATCCAAAGGAGAAAGCGCAAAAGAAGGCCAGTATTTTCCAGTTTTGAAAGTGGGGATTTTGCATTGGAATGGGAAAGGAGTTTTTCCTACTCAGATTCTTATGGTTCAACATACATATGGTACTAAAGAGAGATAGTCTTGATGAAATCTTCTAGTGATTTGCAGACTGAATGCTCCTCATTTATAAATGAGGAGCATTCAGACTGCAAGCTGCAATATTCCCACATGATATTGTTATGTGTACCAATAATTACCATAATTATGGGAAAAGCAGATTCCGAATAGCCATTTTTGCACTCCAGGCACAAATGGGATACTCACCAAATGCTTCACCATTGTCTCAACTGATTACAGTCTGATTACATTTGATATTGGATGGCAGATAAAAAAGCCACATGATGCAAAGTTCGGGTACTTTAGTGTACAGAAGTGACCCATAAAAGTATTGAAATCATATCTGAAGGGCAAGAGTCACGCACAATTCAAACGCATGGCATCAGGTTTGTGGGAGACTTCTTTGGAGTATTGTAACTCAAGCTTGCAAAGATGGGATCATAATCTTGCAACACTATATCATGGTTATACACATGTGATCAAGTTGCAACTATTCCATGAAATAATATTTATTTATTTATGTTAATTTATAGCCCACCCTTTCCCATAATGGGCTCAGGGCAGGTTCCAACACAATAAAACAATCAAACCAACAGTAAAACAGTCAACAATAAATAACAGAGCAATTGAATAATTGAAGCAGATTAAAATACAGGAAAATGATAACCCAGATTAGACTAAAGAAGCAAGGATCTGCAAGGACTTGTTGGAGGCATCTTATTTGCCTCTCTCCCACTGTTCCTCCTCTCCCTTCCCTGACAGACCAAATAGACTATTCCCTTTTCTTACTTCCTTCTCTCCTTACCACCCAGTAGCAAACCTAACTTCAATAAATAAATAAATCTGCCCCTCTAATCTCAGCCAGCCAGCCAGCTGTCCTTCCTTCCCTACCTCCACCAGACAGCCTCTTCCTTGGAAAACTCTGGCCAGGTTGCAGAATGCCAGATAAACTGGGTCCAGTTGCACAGTGGGAAACTTTCAAGGAATTGTGGGTATCTCACATTCCCCTGTGTTCCTTTCTCATATGATTTCCTTTTTCCTTTCTCCTGGCAGCCACCATATCCTCACTTTCCCCCTGCTTCCTTCTCTCCTTTGCACCTATCAATCAACCTACCTTTTTTCTACCCCATTTCCAAATATATTATTCATTTACTTCATTTTTATTTCACTATTCTCACACTGCGGACCTAAAGCAGGTTACAGCATTGCCTCGCCTCCATTTCATCCTCACAGCAATCCTGTGAAGTAGGCTAGACTGAGAGTTCACCCAGTGAACTTTCACAGCACAGTGGTGATTTATATGGTCTGAAACTGGCTGATGTGGGGTGGCAGCTGTTGAATACTAGCAATCAGCCAGGCCTGGTTGAGCCATACAAGTCATGTGGTAGTAAGTAATCTGAGGCCCTGTTCACACAGCGTGTTGAGTCTGTGTTAAACTGATCCGGTTCTGTTCCAAATATCTGTATTCCGAATATTATCGATCAGACTGCCATATTGCAATTCGAATCACTCTGCGGTGAAACCGTCTTCTGCCGTCCACACGATGGCACCATGCAGTTCTTTTTTTCTCCACTTGTATGTCATTATGCGCATGCATGCATTATGTGCATATGCATATGTACACATGCGCATAGGTTAAAACATTACGTGGTTATGCAGTTATGCGTATATCACTAAGTAGTAAAAAAAAAAATGGCAGCCGTAAACCGGATGTCTGAGGCTTTTTTTGCTCTGGGACAGCCGTCAGACATCCGGAAGTTGGTCAAGAACTATCCAGATGGGGAAACTACGAGGTGAAACCAGAAAACTCAAAAAACACCACAAAGGAGCAGGTAACAAAATACTCCGGTTCCGAGAAGGATTGAAGGGGGGAGCCTACTACAAGTTAATACCGGGAGGCAGATGTTGCTGTCTGATCAGCCACTTTTAATCTGGTATGAAACAGCAGCGACAACTGATTATAACGTGCGTCTGAACAGCCCCAGAAACTGCCACCCATGAGTCCTCACTCAAAGCCAAAACCCCAGTTACTTCCTACATTCACAAATCTATGTTACATCCCCAGTGATAACTTCTATATTCATACAGCCAGAGTTTACAATTCTGTGGCAATACTTTTTAATGTTTCTAGATCTAGAGAGCACAATGCCAGTGATACATTCCATGTTCCTACCCAGTAACTGCAATCCCAGCATTATTAGATATAAGGTACTTATTAGATATAAGGCACATTATTTAACATGTGTGAAAGCACCCATAGACTAACTCTCTGGCTACAAGAAGTATTAGGATTGCAGGTCAGTATACTTCGAGCATAGTTTAAGCAAAATGAAAGATTAGTGGAAATTATAGATTTCATATATTTAGAAATAAAAATAGAAAAACATAAATGCAATTTACTTCTGCTAACTGAAGAAAATAGCAGTGGACTTTACACAATGAAAAGCACGACTGCTCACTCCTGGGAGAAAAATAAACATATATAATAGTGCCGATTGTTTATTCTTTTGCTTCACTGGCTCCTTCTAGGAACTGACTGCACAGGCAGGAAAAGCATAGCATGCAGCAACGTAGGAGACAAATGGATAAAGTTTTGTGAATAATGGCAAATATAGACAGTCAGCCTAAGATTTAAAAGTGTTCCCCCAAAATCTTGTTGGAGAAAAGGGTTCCAGAAAATAATGTCACTGTTAAACTCAAATACCTCAATATAGCTTTGTTCCTGATTTTAAAGAGAGTGTTGTTGTTTGGTGGGCAGCAGCAGCCAGAAAGAAGCACAGATGTAGCAGCAGTAGAAATTCCAATATTATCAAATTGCAGAAAGTTTAGCAACGACAACTCATAGCTGAGAAGCTGACAGCAGAAGTACTGTGAATATTTTGGCAAGTGAACATGCCATTTTTGGTAGCTATGGTCACTTAAAAGCTGAGTATCGGGTCACCTCACCTTGCCACTGTCAAAGTTGAGAGGTTGCCAAACAACTTTGTATCTGTTCAGCTAAGATGGTGCAGTTGCATTTCCTTCTCCCAGGTGACCAAATTTGCATTTGTGTAGTAGGTGGGACTGAGTCTCTCCCAGTGCCATGTAAAGCTGTGTCAGCTAATTAAATGCTGTGGAGTGGGGATACTACATCTTCCATAAAGCAAAGTAGTGCAAAGTAGTGAGAGGTCTGTAAGAGAGAGAAGTTAAGATTTCCATTGGGCCATGTGAAAATCTGCATGCTTTAAATGCTAGTGGTGCACTCTACTGTACTGATGAACAGGCTTGAGCAGCTGAATTCCTTGAGAAAAAAAAAATTGGCTTCCTTTTCTCAACTGGTGAGCAGAACATGAGGCAAACTGGCAGGTACTTAAGCATCCTTAGCTGAGAGAAGGCTTTCACTGCAGTGTACTGGTGAAATCACAGCATGTTTATAAATGTTTATTGTCATAAATATTCTAGATTCAGGTACTGTACTATGCTGTACAAAAAAGAAAAACTCCAGAAAACTCTTTAGCCTAGTCTGAAGGAATTTGGATGTTCCATTCTAAGGTCAATATTTCATAATCCATATCAGGGTTTGTTTGTTTTTTAGCAGGAATGCACAGGAACACAGTTCCAGCTGGCTTGGTGTCAGGGAGTGTGGCCTAATATGCAAATGAGTTCCAGCTGGGCTTTTTCTACCAAAAAAGCCCTGTGTGAAACAATGATGATGTCAGGGGGTGTAGCCTAATATGTAAATGAGTTTCTGCTGGGCTTTTTCTACCAAAAAAGCCGTGATTCAGACTAAGATTTACTGCTCTTCAGATAAAAAGGTAAAGGTAGCCCCCTGTGCAAGCACTGAGTCATTATCAACCCATACAACACTGTTAAAAGAACTCTTATTTTGATTCAGTTTCTGCAGTGACATCTTGGGGTCTTAGACTTGCCACTGCTTTATTGAAAGCATCAGCAAATATAAAGATGTGCTTCATATAGGGAGTGTCTCAGTGGTTCCTTTCAAGGAGTCCCATTGGTTCCCTATATCTATGTTCCTTGAATACTCTGGTGACATATGTCCCTCTTGGTTTCACACAGCAAAAAGACAAACTAGATCCATGCCTGTTCCTCTTGCAGAACTCAGTTCAGCTTCCACTGAAGTCAACAGGAGACTTTGCTGTGAATTTCAGGATGAATAACTCTAACCATTTATTTTGCACATTTTTAATACTATCATCTGCCTCAAGGCACAAGACACAAATCAAACCATCAGATACACTTGGCTAGCTCCCAATGACTTATGTGTCATAGTACCTCAGGATTTCAGGAGACAGTTAAGAAGGGGAAATGCCATATGTAAGAAAGTAGAAACTCGATTAAGAAGGTAAAAAACGGTATAGATTGCTAAACTGAATGGAGCAAAACCAATACATCAGTCATGAGGCTAAAACTTTGCAAATGTACCAAAGAGAATGCTAGCAACAATGGAGGCAGAACATCAGTTTTCATTTTTTGTCTTTCCTGGTCACTATACAGAAACCATATTCTTTGTATCTGTTAGTAGTAGGCACTATGCAATTCTGCTCAATAGAGCTAGCCAGAACTTGAAGCACACAATATGTGAATTACTGTCACTTCAGGGAATGAAATTTTCTCCACAGAGGTTGCTTGCTGCTAAAATTCATTAAAAGTTTAATTCACATAGAAATCTGCAGTTATATCAAAGTGGCCTTAGTGCTCAGAAATTAGAAGCAGATTTACGTTAATATGCTTTGATTTAATCAAATCCACTGTTCATTCACCGAGTGGGCAACCTATTATTTTCAGCAGCACCACAATGATTATTGCTGATTCGCTCTTTATAACCCTTTGTGCTAAACCAGTTATGATATCATTGGATACTTTCTGATTGTGAAATTTATTCCTAATTTCACTTGAATGATTATTTACACAGATTCATACTATAGCCACCATGATGCAGTGCAAACGCAAAATACATACATATGTGCAAGCCTGATTTGGTGTTTATTAAGCTATAAGACAAAGAAACTAATGATGCATTTTGATATTGAATGCATTCCTCACATCCATTTGAGGAATCATACTGAAATAAGAATTACCGTAGTTATATTTTAATTTATACAATGTTTTTTTTCTATGAAAACTATTGCTGATCTGAAAGTAAGGTACCAAACTTCCAGGTGGGGCCTGAAAATCTCCCAGAATTACAACTGCTCTCATTAATACAAAGCTCTACAAAGATCAGATCCCCTTGAGAAAATCAAGGATTGATTCTATCCCATTATATATTGTTGAGGTCCCTCCCCATATCCCACCCTCCCTCAGCTTCACCCACAAATCCCCAGGAATTTCCCTACCCAGAGTTGACAACCCTACATGAAAGGGAAGAATCACTTTTCATGAAAAATTTCTGTAGCCTCTCTTTTTGGGATTTTCAGGGATTGCATTAAAGAAGAGAAAGTATTAGGCCACAAAGACTGATAGCAATTGGTAGTCTGACACTATGCAGCCAAATATGAATGATTGTACAGTGTTTAATATTAGAAGATGATACTGGATTTATATCCTGCCCTATACTCTGAATCTCAGAGTCTCAGAGCAGTCACAATCTCTCTACCTCCCCCCCCCCCCAACATATACCCTGTGAGGTAGGTGAGGCTGAGAGAGCTCTTACAGCAGCTGCCCTTTCAAGGACAACTCCTACGAGAGCTTTGGCTGACCCAAAGCCATTCTAGTAGCTGCAAGTGGAGGAGTGGGGAATCAAACCCTGTTCAATATACGATGGCTAGCCAGCTGAGATCACCCATGATTAAACATGGAAGGAAATGATTCAGTAATCTGAAAGGCGGGGGAGCTAAAGTAACAAGACAGAAAGGGAACAATGGTAGTGGACATTGGTGAAACAGCTTGGGGGAAAAAACAGTATAAACAGTAGAATCCTAGGGACCTTTGCAAATGTTATTTTATGATCACACTGGACTTTGGGGTGGGAAAAAAGAAAAAAGTTTCTACAACATGAATGTATTTTTTTTGGGGGGGGGAGAGATTTCAACTTCATTGTACTCACTTTATTTTTTTATTGTCTGCCAGTAGGGACTGCCACTGCTTGACTGAAGTATTTGTAAGTTTCTTGTTCTCTACAATTGTCTGTAAGCATGAGTTAAGTCACTGCCTTGTTCGTAGTGTGAATTGTTCACATGTATTGACATGATTTGTTTGTTTGAGCTTATTTGTTTTTACATTCATTCATTCATAATGTACACTGCATCTCATTTGTGCGCCATGTATCTAATCTTAATATACAAATCTTCTCAGTACACTGTATCATTAATCATTTGTCTGATGCAAACCCTACTTTCTATTATTCATACTTATTTTGTGTGTGTGTGTAATAACCAATTACCATAATTTTTTTCAATTAGTAAGGTTGTATTAAGTTTTTAATAGGGCTGTGTTAAGTTTTTTGTTTAAACCCTATTTTTAATTGGCTCTTAGAATTTTTCTTAGATTGTTCAATTTTTATAACTGGTAACCTGGTCTTCCCCTCTCTACTTTATCTCTTTCCTCATTTGGTATTTCTTTATATTATTGTTTGGGACTTAGCCGTCATTGGATTTGGCAAAAGCCATTCAGCTAAAGGCCTTGAGAGGGGAGGGAATTGTAATCCTGCATCTGAAGGTAGCCTGTTACACCCACATTACAGGCACACCCACCTCTGAACTACCCCAGGGTCATCAAAGATTTCAGGTTTTCACGGCTGGTAACATCATTAGGGTTTGTAGAATCTTTCGGGATCAAGTGCCGTGTTCTACTGGAGAAAGTTTTCCTTCCAGACGTTTCGTTCTCAGCTGTGGAGAACATCCTCAGTGGCGTTGCAGCTGGAGCAGGCGCTCAGACCTTCTTGGCTGCTGTGCATTGAGTGGGGCCAGGGCTGCTGGAGAGCTGCTATTCGTAGGCTGGAGGGGGTGTGATGAAAGGGCAATTGGTTTGTGGATGTGCCCATTGTTTGGTGGGGCTTCCTGGAAGGTTAGTGATAAGGAAACTGGCTGTTGAATATGACTACCCCAGGGTCCCCCAAAGAATTGGGTCTGTGAGTAGTCCTGAAGTGGACACACATATGATCATGGCAGCTTGCCTAAAACATGGAGTCTAGAAGTTACAAAAACAGAACATCTGTCTTTTCTATGTGCAATTGCTCACCCCCCCCCCCCAAAAAAAAAAAGTATTAGAGCTCTTAGCATTCCAGAAAGTCCAAGTATGGAGATTTTCTTTTCCTGAAAATTCATTTGTCTCTTTGAAGTGTAAATCTCCTTTAGCAACAATTCTCTGTAAACACTTACGCCTGTCCTTTATGGCCTATTTCCTAGACCAAACTTCCTTTAAAGTTTCTCCGGAAAGCAGATTTATGGTCTTCTTCCTGGACTATTCTCTGTGTTATCAATATATATATTAACTTGTATTAAATAGTTATCAACCACATGCATACTCCAGTATATACCCACTAGGGTGGCCATTACACATTTTGATCAGAGTTTAGGAACCCTCTCAAACCTTTGTTTGGACCCATAATCCTGTCCACCCCTCAGGATACCTTCTCTGGTCTATAAAAATGGCTGCCCAGACACAGCTCTGTGTGTCACTCTAGGGCATCTAGCGGAGTAGCACCCCAAACTTACAATTTGGGTTCTCTTTGTCTGTGATACACTGGTCATTCACAATCTCCCTTCCACAGACCTCTGCACATCTGGATGGTAAATATCACTATATAATCACCTCTATGTCTCTAAGCTCCTCCATTTCTCTGTAGCATTGTTTGTGTGTTATTTCATTGCTTTGGTGTGTATGTTTTTACATTTAATTAGTGTTTTTCAATAAAACAAATTTTCTTCTCACTTGGTCCCAATCATTTTGAGAGTTTTTCTCTTTGATATTGACCCTGGTATACACAGGTGTAGATCCCACCTGTTACATTCTTTTTGCCAGCTTGATCTCCCCACTAATCCCCCCATCTAAACAGAAACAGGCAATTCAGTTAACAGTTCTAGCAGAGCCATGACTGGGAAACTCTGCCTAAAATGGGAAACTATTACTACAATCCATCTAGTGTTACTGACTCTAATGTATTTATGTTGGGACTGATGCCAAAGATGGGGTAGTTGGGTCAGTGGGTACATTTGACATGTTCCAACTGCTTCTATCCGCAAGGGACAGTCTGTTTTTCCAGGCACAGTACCTATCAATTATCCTTATTATGTCCCATTTATACATATTGAGGGACATTTTGGTGACTTAAAAAAAAATCTGTTTATCCACCCAGGTCAGAATAAGAGATTATTTTGTCCTCCATGTTATGCTTACAAAAACAAATTAGGACAGGTTAGTTTGAGAGAGTGAACATGGCCCAAGATCACACAATGAGCTGCATGACAGAATGGGGAACTGAACAGAACTTCCCCCAGTTTAATGCTGCATCACAGCAGGTGCATCACAGGAGGCGGTGGCGGCTGCCAGCATAGACAGCTTCAAGAGGGGATTGGATAAACATATGAAGCAGAGGTCCATGAGTGGCTACTAGCCACAGCATATTGTTGGAATTCTCTGTCTGGGGCAGTGATGCCCTGAATTCTTGGTACTTAGGAGGGCACAGTGGGAGGGTGTCCTGGTCCCATTGATGGACCTCCTGATGGCACCTGGTTTGTTTGTTTTTGGCCACTGTGTGACACAGAATGTTGGACTGGATGGGCCATTGGCTTGATCCAACATGACTTCTCTTATGTTCTTATCACACTATATCAGAACATCCTGTTCCTCTCCCCACATCAGCTGCCTACTGCTGAATGACACAGCAGTCCCTGTAAGTACATCCTGAATGACACAATTAAATCCAGATAGCATTGTCAATTTTGGATTAAGAGATTCCTGGATAAATGGGGGTGGAGTTTAGGGAAAAGAGGGACCTCTGTGGGGTATAATGCCATGAAGTTCACCTTCCAAAGCAGCCATTTTCTCCAGGGGGACTGAGATAAGTTGTAATTCTGAGAGATATTCAGGCCCCAGCTGGAGGTTGGTAACACCATCTCCAAATTTACCGTAGGACTGTAAGTAAGAAATACATTTTAAATAAATTAATTTATAAAAAGGTAACTGCTATGACCATTTTATGAACACACCTGCTTCCAAAGTTTATTACTGCACTTGCTTCAGGACAGCAATTAAAAACCATGGACAGCAGCTGGAAAGAACCTTCAGCTATCTGTAACAGCAGGTATATTGGGGCACAAGGAAATGCTCAGACATCAGTCTTTGGAATCAGAGTGACAGAATTACCAATAGGCATGAAACCAAAGTTTAAAAGTAGTCTGTTCAATCTGAATACCCTCATTTTGATTTAATGTCTCCCTTATAATTATTGAAACTGAGAGTCTTCACATTTACACCAGTTTCTCTTTCCTCTTCCCTTTAAAATCAATGTATTTTTCAATGTTATTTTTGCATCAATTGTGTACAAGGGGGGTATATGCACTGGTATATGGGAACAAAACAGGTATAAATATTTTAAATAAATACCATACTGATATAATTGGCATAAAAATGAAACAAAACAAAGAAACAAAACAAAAGCACATCGATGACTGCAAGGAAAATCAGGTGAACCAAAACTGATGACAGTGGCAAACAGATTCAGGTAGGTAGCCGTGTTGGTCTAAAGCAGCAGAACAAAGTTTGAGACAAGTGACACCTTTAAGACAAACAAGATAAAAGCTTTCATGTGCATGCACACTTCTTCAGATACAGTCCATATGTATAGGTAGAGAGTGAGCAGCAAATTAACAAACAACATAATGAAGATGTTTAACAGATTCAAGGACCAAACAGGAATAACAAGCTTAGTTTATATGGTTACCATTTGTTTGGGTTTAATTCCAGCAGAAAACATAGTGAAGGAAATAAATATGTCAAAATTGGAGATTTGTGTGTAGGTGTGAGTGCGCACAAGACAGCCAGTCTGGTGTAGTGGTTAAGTGTGTGGACTCTTATCTGGGAGAACCGGGTTTGATTCCCCACTCCTCCACTTGCAGCTGCTGGAATGGTCTTGGGTTAGCCATAGCTCTGGCAGAGATTGTCGTTGAAAGGGCAGCTGCTGTGAGAGCTCTCTCAACCCCACCCACTTCACAGGGTGTCTGTTGTAAGGGGATAATATATAGGAGACTGTAAGCCGTTCTCTCTGATTCAGGGAGAAGGGTGGGTATATATCTGCAATTTTTCTTCTTTTTCTTCACACTCAGAAGTCTTGTCAACCACTGGTGACTGACCCATACTGGGGGCCTGGAGGATATTCAGTGAGAAGGCTGGATAAGCCTGCCACCACCCCCTGACTGGGTATTAAGGCCACCACCCCCTGACTGGGTATTAAGGCCCATCCAATTATTAACCACAGTCAACCCTGCTTCTGAGATCTGACAAGATTGGGCTTGCCTGGGCTATCCAGATCAGGGCTTCAAAGTTGGAGATTGATGGGCAGATGTATTCTTAGAATCACAGAATCATGGAGTTGGACGGGACCTTCATGGTCATCTAGTACAACCCCCTGCACAATGCAGGAAATTCACAATTACCTCCACCTCACACCCCCAGTAACCCATTCCATGCCCAGAAGATGTCAAAACAGCAACAACAACACCCCTAAACCCCCTCAAGGATCTCTGGCCAAACTGATCTGGAGAAAGTTCCTTCCTGACCCCAAAGTGGCAACTGGCAACTGGCAACTGGCATTTCCCTGGCTGTGTAAGAAGAAGACTGTGTAAGAAGAAGAAAGGGCCATGAGAACTAAGCACTGATGCAACTTTTGCTACCCACCCTCTCATAATCTGTCTAAGTACATAGCATCAGCATGGCTGTCAAATGGCCATCTAACGTCTGCTTAAAAACCTCCAAAGACAGAAAGCCCACCACCTCCCAAGGAAGCCTGTTCCACTGAGGAACTGCTCTGTCAGGAAATTCTTCTTAATGTTTAGCTCAAAACTATTTTGATTTAATTTAAACCTGCTGGCTCTGGTCTGACCTTCTGAGAGTAATTAATGGAGACCTTGCCATTATGCTCCATCTGTCTCCTCTCAAACATGGAAGTGACCTTACAGCATCATCTTATTTGAAGTGGAGTGATTGGCTGTGTAGAATTATGTTCCCAGACTGGAGAATCAGATTTCAGTCTACCAAGCCAATTACATTACAATCTACTATTCTAATCTACTATTCTACTTAAGGAATAAAATAAAGAGGCTATATACCCCTTCTGTGGAATTGGTGAGAATACAGATGTAAGGACTGGATTAGGTTAACATATTTAGTGAGATAAGAAACCAATATTCCTGTTAAGTCCTGGGGTTTCCATTGTTCTGTAATAACTTGTAACCAGGATTTTTTTTGTAGCAGGAACTCCTTTGCATATTAGGCCACACACCCTTGATGTAGCCAATCCTCCAAGAGCTTACAGGGTTCTTAGTACAGGGCCTACTGTAAGCTCCAGGAGGATTGGCTACATCACGGGTGTGTGGCCTAATATGCAAAGGAGTTCCTGCTACAAAAAAAAAAGTCCTGCTTGTAACTCAGCAATTTCCCTTTCTGGTCTGTTCCTAAAGTCCCTTTGCAATAAAAGAGCTGCTTTGAGATTACCTGTTGAATGTCCCGGAAGGTTAAAGTGTTCTCATATAGATTTTTCAGTCTTATGATTCTTGATGAGAGATATGTATGGCATGCAGTGATTTTTTTTAAATGGCTATAGTGACAGAAATGCTACTTCTGAGTCAGACCCAGAATTAGGGTGGCACTTGTTCTGGATTAGGTCCCCCTTGGAGAAAAAGATCTGGTACCTGCTGGATATGCATAAGAACATAAGAGAAGCCATGTTGGATCAGGCCAATGGCCCATCCAGTCCAACACTCTGTGTCACACAGTGGCCAATATATGTGTGTGTGTGTGTATATACACACACACACACACACACATATACATACATACACACTGTGGCTAATAGCCACTGATGGACCTCTGCTCCATATTCTTATCCAATCCCCTCTTAAAGCTGGTTATGCTTGTAGCTGCCACCACCTCCTGTGGCAGTGAATTCCACATGTTAATCACCCTTTGGGTGAAGAAGTACTTCCTTTTATCCATTTTAACCTGACTGCTCAGCAATTTCATTGAATGCCCACAAGTTCTTGTATTGCGAGAAAGGGAGAAAAGTACTTCTTTCTCTACTTTCTCCATCCCATGCATAATCTTGTAAACCTCTATCATGTCATATGAACATATGAACATATGAAGCTGCCTTATACTGAATCAGACCCTCAGTCCATCAAAGTCAGTATTGTCTTCTCAGACTGGCAGCGGCTCTCCAGGGTTTCAAGCTGAGGCTTTTCACACCTATTTGCCTGGACCCTTTTTTTGGAGATGCCAGGGATTGAACCTGGGACCTTCTGCTTCCCAAGCAGATGCTCTACCACATACCCACCGTCCCTGTCACCCCGCAGTCGACATTTCTCCAAGCTAAAGAGCCCCAAGCGTTTTAATCTTTCTTCATAGGGAAATGCATGTGGCAACTGTGACCAGGAGTGCCTTTTGCCAGCTTGTTAGCCAGTTGCTGCCTTTCTTGGACAAAAAGATCTGGCTACCATGGTATGTGCCCTGGTTACATCCAGCTGAGATTATTGCAATATGCTCCAAATATGGCTGCCCTTGAGAAGTATTGAGGTACCTCATTTGGTGCAGAATGCTGCAATTGGAATAGATCATAGGGCCCATATCACTCCAATCTTGACCTATTTACATTGGTCCCAATCTGTTTCCAGGCACCATTCAAGGTGTTGCTGTTGACCTATAAAGTCATACACAGTTTGGGACCAACATACCTGAAGGACTGCCAACTCCATTATGAATCTGCACAATTGCTATTATCATCAGAAGCCCTACTTCACGTGCCTCCACTTTCTGAGTTTAGACAGGTGACAACCCAGGAGAAGACCTTTTTGGTTATGGCACAAAAACTCTGGAACTTTCTCCCCAGGAACACCTTTTCTGTTACCATCTTCTGCCGGTGAGTGAAAACTTTTTTGTTTTGTTTGGCATTTCCTCAATCATTCCTTCTTCCTGGCCAAATATTTAAATTGTTGTTTTTGTATGTCTTTTAAATTATTATGTTTTTGTAGGTTTTAATGGTATTTAAAATATGATTATGGATGTTTTAATTTATTAGTCACCTTAGTAGTCCTTACAAGTGCAGAAAAGCAGTGTATAAATTTTGTCTGCTGTGCCATCAAGGTCAGGTGGGACCAATGTGTCCTCCAAAGCCTCTTTGTGGGGACTTTGATAGGCTTCGGAATGTAGATGGGAAGGGCTTATCAGTATCCTAGTTCATCTCTCTCTCTCTTTCTCTCTCTCCAGCCCTCCCTTGTAGCTGGTTAGTTGGCAAGAGGGTTAGCATGTCCTCTCAGGTCCCTGGCCCTTATAAAGGAGAATGCCTGGAGTATTCCCATTCCTTCACACATCTCTGAGGGTTGACAACCTCCCCGGTTGATGGGCAGAAGCTATTGTCAACTGGGTGTGACTGGGCTGGGCAGGCTTCCAGCCTTTCCCTCTACACCCCTTAATGGATGCCCTGCCAACTCCCAGATACCTCATCCCAGCACACTAAGGCTTTCCCGTGTGGCAGTTGTTCCTCCATCTGATGATTTGGGTGTTCCATGAGCCCCTAGGGCAGGTCAGATTTTTTCTGTATTTTTGTGTGTGTGACTGTGTGTGCACACCTGGGAGTCATGGTGACCTCTGGTGACTGACCCCTACTGGGGGCCTGGAGGATATTCAGGGAGGTGGCTGAATAAACCCTGCCCCACCTCCCAACTCCTGGTATTCCCAGGAGGTCTTCCATCCAAGTACTTCCAGAGTTTACACTGCTTAGCTTCTGAGATATAATGAGACTGGGCTTGCTTGGACTATCCTGGTTAGGGTGGGTAAGTTCAGCTTTGAGGGTGGGCTGCCCTACTGGAGGGTGGGTTGCCCTACTGTGTCTCCCATCTCTCCCTGCACATTTTGTAAAATTAATAAATTTGTTTATTTAGACAATGCATACACTGCCTCTCCACAGTCCTACTTGAAGCAGTTCACAAAATGAATGATAATAAAATGATAAAACAACAACAACAACAAAGGGCCGCAAAGTCACAACTGACTTATGGTGACCCCCATGGGGTTTTCAAGGCAAGAGACAAGCAGCGGTGGTTTGCCATTGCCTATCTTTATTATCAATATCAAAACAAGTCATAAAAACAAGACTATCACATTCTCCTAGAGTAGTTCCTCAATAAAGCATTATTTATATTGACTTATCCCCAATTATAAATATGAAAGAGTGTAGCTGATTTCACATGTCATAGTTATCTATATCTATATACATTTTTTTCTCTTCTCTTGCAGGCTTGAGATCTCATCTATATGGAAACTTCCTCTGAAGTGAAAGCAGACTTCAAATCCTGCTTCTCTTTTTATTTTGTTTTTGGACAAGCTGGACAGGCTGCTATCTAGCCCACTGATGAGTCTTTAGGTAAAACAGACAATTGAGGGCAGCCATTTTCAGGAAACAGGGGCTTCTCCTTCTAGTCTCCTTGAATGCAGTTTGCTCTAGCAATATAAGCAAATATAACAGAAAGCTTTAAATTTATTTTAAAATTAAATTTGCCTTATTGGTCAAACCTTTTACGTTTTTCCACCTCTCTGATTAACAAATTAATTTTTAAAATAAGATTTGGTCTCTTATTATTCTGGAAATGGCTGCCCTAGCCACATTAATTTACAGACAAGCATTATGCTACCATGTGAAATGAAATGGGAGAGTTGGACAAACTGCAACCATATATTAAAAAATCATGATGTTCATGCATATATGGACCAGGTCTTAGTTAATGTTAGTTCCTATCCCGTTACACCAGGATTTGAGCCTGCAGGGAGGAATTAACTCTATTAGATTAGCTTGTTTATGTGATAAATTGGTAAGCATAACTGGAATATATAAAAACAGGGTTTTGAATAAACCAGGTGTTTCTGTGCAAGGGAGTAAAACACTTTTAGACCCAAGGCAAGGTATTTATTTTTGTTTCCACAGGATGGAAATGAAGGCTGCTGAACTCCAGGATTTTAACTAGAGAGGAATGGAAAACCCAGCCATTAGAAAGAGGCTTCATTTTTTCCAGTTAGGTGGAAGACAACATTAAATGAGATGCTGCTGGAGGGGAGGAAGATGACATAGTGCATGGAATCAGACTATGTGACACTACACTGAAGTTGTTCCAGCTTTATGACTGGTCATGAAATCACATATACACACTTCAATTTAAGGGTGCCCAACACACTGGAGTACTTTGACCTCTGCTGATTCACCTCTCATTCCCCTAAGGTCACATAGAAAATGTAAATCAAATGGCCTAAGAAAGTTGGAAGTCAGACATTCATTCCCAAGCCCTGAGAAAGAAGGAGGCATCAGATGTGCATTGTACAGACCAATTGCCTTTCCCCCTCTGGTGAGCAGCGTGACTGACGTCTGTGTTTGTCAGCAGAGACAGCTTGTCTTGAATTTGAGATAGCTAACTATCACTTGGGGAGACTATTAGAGGCAGACAGTGAAAGGGTGGGGGAGAAACCTAGAGAGAGGTAGAGGAGGAAAGAAGATGAAGGAAGAAGGTAAGGAAGAGAAAGATAAATCAAATTTTTTATAATAACTTCTTAACTTTGGAAACATTCTTGATAACAAATTCAACAACACTGTGAAGCAATAGAATTTTTTCAAATGGACTAGAAGGAAGGAAGGAAGGAAGGAAGGAAGGAAGGAAGGAAGGAAGGAAGGAAGGAAAGAAGGAAGGAAGGAAGGAAGGAAGGAAGGAAGGAAGGAAGGAAGGAAGGAAGGAAGGAAGGAAGGAGGGTAGGTAGGTACTTGGCTTGGAGAAGTGGTTTAAAGAGTCAAATGCCTTCTTCAAGCTTGCTGATGGGGTGGTGGGGGCTTCAAGAGTCACACAATGTGTGAAAGAGCCACATAGGGCTCCTGAGCTGCAGTTTGGCCACCCCTGGACTAGACTGTAATAATGCATAAGGTGCCATTTGAGAAGAACAGCTGGATTCAAGTCCAGCAGCACCTCAGAGATCAACAAGGTTTTTGGGGTGTAAGGCTACACTTATCAGGGATACTTGAACACCCACTGGTTTGGCTCACATTCTGGCTGCCAGTGGCAAACAAGGAACTGATTCTTCAACAATCAGTCTGACTGTTTATCAATCTGTTTGTGGCTGTTCAGTATGTTGCTTCACTGCATTTCTTTCTACAACATTGGTAGCCCTTGTAAGGGCAGAAAAGTGGGATACAAATACAAATACAATTTTTTAAAAATCAAGCTTGTTTTCACACAGTCCAACTGCATTCTACTGTCCCATACTGCTGCATAACTGCTTTGCTCAGTAGACAATTGTTTAAACAGACACAAATAATTGTTTTTTCTAATAAAATCCCTTGGTGTTCATCTAAAAGGTCCCTTCGTGATACTAATAGCAGCCCATCAGCTTAAATTGGCAGCATCTTTGTGCATATGCAATTTTGCAAAAATCCAATTCAAACTTGTTGGGTAGCCATTTGTGGCTATTTAGCATAAACTAAGTGGGCTGGGTGATCCGTGCAGTCTTGACTATCAATTTGAGCATGGGTAAACTCAACTGTTGAACATGTTTGTGGCAAAAGTCACAGCATCCTTTATTCACTGTGATTATAAATCAAGCATGTTTGCAGATTGTAAGAAATATTTATTTAAAATGTCAAAAATTTTACATCACCTCAGTGTCCAGCCTGGCATTCTGACAAAATGGCTGCCTTGATTTTCATCAATGGGAAGACAGAAGAACATGTTTTAGTTTATGTTTGCATAAATGAAGCTGAATTTTGGATTCTCAATGATCAACAAATTTGAATATGCAGTTTTTAGAGTAAACGTCCATTCATATTTGATTAAGGAACAATACAAAACAAACAGGGATCACAAATATTTTGTCTAATCACTGTAATTTTCCATTAAATTTTAATTCTCTTGGAAAAATGTAATTTGCAGTTCTTCATATTGCTTCAAAGGGTTTAGTGTTTAGTTCAGGGCACTCAGAAAAAGAAACTGAATCAGAAATTGGGAGTCCCCTGGTGTGCCATTATGTTGTCACCTTGCTCTTGATCAAGATTATTGTTATCAAATGGAAAGTTGAGTGGACTGATGTTGTCAGACATTGTCAAATTATTTCCAGCTCCAAGATCCTTTATAAAATATTATTGTTCATGATGTATGTCATCCAGGATGTAAAGTCTTCATGTTCTTAATTGGGTATACAAGAAATGCAAGGGAGAAATGCAAGGGATTCATAGGTAACTCTCTGAATGCCATCAGAATAGTAAGAATAAAAACAACATAAAGGATATGAAGAAGTGCCATCCCTCAAGTGGATTCATTGCAGAAAATACTGCATACCATTCAGTATTTATATCTTGCGTTTCCTCTAAGGAATTTCTTATTTTATTCTCACAGTGACCCTATGAGGCAAGGTAGCTCATAGAGCAGGGGTGGCCAAACTGTGGCCCAAGAGCCACATGTGGCTCTTTCACACATATTTTGTGGCTCTCGAAGCCCCACTGCCCCATCTGCTGGCTTGGAGAAGGCATTTCTGTCTTTAAATCTCTTCTCCAAGCCAAGCCAGCCAGTGGCTTAGAGAATGCATTTAAAGTTAAGGTTGCTTTATTTCCACCTCTCCATCCCTTCCTCATCTATTTTTTACTTCCTTCCTTCCACCTTCAAACATCTGACATTCATATTTTGTGGCTCTCAAACATCTGACATTTGTTCTATGTGGCTCTTACATTAAGCAAGTTTGGCCATCCCTTTCATAGAGACTAGCCTAAGGTACTTATGTTTTCTGGATAAACAGAATTTGAACTGAGTCCAACAGTCTAACAGTCTCAGGCCAGCAGTAATAGTCCCACTGTTATCAACACAGTCACTGTTATTAATATAGCCACTTCTTTTTTGTTTTTACAACACTCATTCATAATTTGATTAAACGTTTGGATGTAATCCGCTTTATATTTCAGATAAGCCAGTAACCATGTGCTAGTCTGTTAAGACTGTTAGAGATAGATCCAGTAATCTGTCAGTCAAACATGTGGATGTTCACAGTCCTTTTCTACTTGCCTATCTTTCAAGAAGCCATTTTCCATCTCCCAAGGAGCTGCACAGGACCCCGATGGGCACAAAATCACATTTCTTGTTTTTTTCCATCAATACAGCACCAGTGATGGAAGAGGAAGAGACTGGTTTTGCCCCCTTCCACTCCTCACTTCAGCCTCCTGATCTTTATGCCTGTAACTTCATGTGGGTTCGGAAACTCTGGGATAGAAAATGGCTCCTGGAGGAAGGAGTGTGGAAGATCTGCAGTCACCATGAGATCTTTGCCAACTCATAGGCCTATATCCTACCACTCCACTATACAAAGTTTGTAGTTTTCTTCCAGCCTATGGCTCCTTTCTCTACCCTAAGTTGCTTTTCTGTCAGAGTCAGTGAAGGTAGAAGAAATCTCCTCAGGCTGGAAGATTTATTCTAGCTTCAGTGGCTTTTGCTGAAACAGAAAAGCCAATTACACTGGAGAAAGTTTCCTTAGGTATTGCCAATAAACTTTTCTTCTTTGGAAGCTATTTTTAAATTCTACAGTGATCCATGCAATGGTCACTTCCAGATTAGACTATTGTAACTTGCTTTGCACCTGGTCTGGAAGTTGCAGCTGGTACAGAATGCAACAGCACACATACTCTCTATGATACTTTTACAGGTGCATATTCAACCAGTCCTCTGCAAAATGCACTGCCTCCCAACAGAGTTCCAAATCAGGTTCAAGGTTTTGGTTCTAAACCTTTAAGGACCTGAACAACCAGGGAGCTACATATATGCGGGATCACCTCTCCACATATGTCCCACACGGAGCCTTAAGATCAGTTGGCCTTGACAAGGGCCAGGTGTTTTTTGGCCCTGGCCCCGAACTGATGGAATGAGTTCTACAATGAGATCAGGACTTACTACAGTTCTGCAGAGCCTGTTAAATGGAGCTCTTCCACCAGGCTTTTAGCTAAGGCCATGGACACTTTACAGATTTGCTCCTCCTGCTGCAATTGGCCCAGACTTACTCTCTAACTGCTCATAAGAACATAAGAGAAGCCATGTTGGATCAGGCCAACGGCCCATCCAGTCCAACACTCTGTGTCACACAGTGGCAAAATTTTTTATATATACACACACACTGTGGCTAATAGCCACTGATGGACCTGTGCTCCATATTTTTATCTAAACCCCTCTTGAAGGTGGCTATACTTGTGGCCGCCACCACCTTCTGTGGCAGTGAATTCCACATGTTAATCACCCTTTGGGTGAAGAAGTACTTCCTTTTATCCGTTTTAACCTGTCTGCTCAGCAATTTCATTGAATGCCCACGAGTTCTTGTATTGTGAGAAAGGGAGAAAAGTACTTCTTTCTCTACTTTCTCCATCCCATGCATTATCTTGTAAACCTCTATCATGTCACCCCGCAGTCGACGTTTCTCCAAGCTAAAGAGTCCCAAGCGTTTCAACCTTTCTTCATAGGGAAAGTGCTCCAGCCCTTTAATCATTCTAGTTGCCCTTTTCTGGACTTTCTCCAATGCTATGATATCCTTTTTGAGGTGTGGCGACCAGAACTGCACACAGTACTCCAAATGAGACCGCACCATCGATTTATACAGGGGCATTATGATACTGGCTGATTTGTTTTCAATTCCCTTCCTAATAATTCCCAGCATGGCGTTGGCCTTTTTTATTGCAAATGCACACTGTCTTGACATTTTCAGTGAGTTATCTACCACGACCCCAAGATCTCTCTCTTGGTCAGTCTCTGCCAGTTCACACCCCATCAACTTGTATTTCTAGCTGGGATTCTTGGCCCCAATGTGCATTACTTTGCACTTGGCCACATTGAACCGCATCTGCCACATTGATGCCCACTCACCCAGCCTCAACAGATCCCTTTGGAGTGCCTCACAATCCTCTTTGGTTCTCACCACCCTGAACAATTTTGTGTCATCCGCAAACTTGGCCACTTCACTGCTCACTCCCAACTCTAAATCATTTATGAACAAGTTAAAGAGCATGGGACCCAGTACCAAGCCCTGCGGCACCCCACTGCTTACCGTCCTCCACTGTGAAGACTGCCCATTTATACTCACTCTCTGCTTCCTATTACTCAGCCAGTTTTTGATCCACAAGAGGACCTGTCCTTTTACTCCATGACTCTCAAGCTTTCTAAGGAGCCTTTGATGAGGAATTTTATCAAAAGCTTTCTGGAAGTCAAGGTAAACAACATCTATCGGGTCTCCTTTGTTCACATGTTTGTTCACCCCCTCAAAGAAATGTAACAGGTTAGTGAATCATCTGAACTGAACTGCACTGGAATTAGAATATTAATGAGCAGGCTTAGGGCCTTATCACCATCTTGCAGTTTTAAACTGCTTATACATATGGCTTATATTGAGAACTTTTATATTTCTTATATTTTAATGATATGTTGCATTTGATGCTGTATTATATTTTGTTTGTAACCCACTAAATCTTGTCCAGTTCTCTTCCTTTATTACAGTGCCCACTCCATGTGGCTTTTGTCCATGCAGGTCTTATATACCTGGAGATTTGAGGTGTGGAGCCTGGAGAGGGGAGGGTTTGGGGAGGGGAGGAACCTCAATGGGGTATATTGCCATAGGTAGCCACAGTGAACTGATTTCTGTTCTCTGGAGATCAGTTGTAATTCCAGGAGATCTATAGGCTTCACCTAGAGAATTGTAACTCTAATTCCCAAGTGGTGCCTTAAAGGCTAATATTAATTGTGATACAAGCTTTCATGGACCAGGATCCACTTCATTAAGACCTCAAAGTTCTTGTCTACATTTGAGATTTGCATAGAAATGTCACACACTGGACCTCTGGCATTGCATTGTCTTTCATGCCAACTGAAGACACATTTCATGCAGCTAATGCTTAGGCTCATGCTGTAATAGCATAGAGATACAACAGGTGTTCTTTGTGTCACTATTATGTGTAAACAGACAGCTTATAGCATGTGCTGCAAAACAGAAAGTAGATCTAGAGGCTTAGATGATCTACCTGACAGCAGGTGGCTGGCTGCCAGAAGTCTTGCATCAGCCAGCAGAGTCAGCATGACACAGCAAGTTGCTGATTGGCTGTCCCATGTATAAATGTACAGAGCAACAGTGGTGATTGTGGGTTTAAGGAGTTGGAGTGCAGCGGAGCATATTGTCAGTCAGGAGAGTGAGTTGGTGTAAATAAATGTATATAGTGGTTTTACAGCTACTGTGTACAGCCTCCATTCTTGCGTCGCTAAGCATCACCCTCTGGGTCTCTCTATGCGCATCGACACTTTGGTGGCACCAGATGCCTTTGTTTGAAATCAATGAGCTTATAAGGGTGTAACACTGCTTAGGATGGCAGTAAAATAAAAAATATGCAAAGGTTCCATGGATTTTTTAAAGTGCCCACTCCATGTAGCTTTTGTCCATGCAGGTGTTATATATAGGGTTGCCAAGTCCAATTAAAGAAAAATCTGGGGACTTTGGGGGCGGAGCCAGGAGACTTTGGGGGTGGAGCCAGTAGACATTGGAGGTGGAGCCAGGAACAAGGGTGTGACAAGCATAATTGAACTCCAAGGGAGTTCTGGCCATCACATTTAAAGGGACAGCACACGTTTTTAAATGCCTTTCTTCCATAGGAAATAATTAAGGATAGGAGCACCATCTTTTGGGGATCATAGAATTGGACCCTCTGGTCCAATCGTTTTGAAACTTGGGGGGTATTTTGGGGAAAGGCACTACATGCTATACAAAAAAATTGGTGCCTCTACCTCAAAAAATAGCCCCCCCAGAGCCCCCAATACCCACAGATCAATTCCCTATTATTCCCTATGGGAATCATTCTCCATAGGGAATAATAGAGTGCCCAGTAGACATTTCCCTCCCCCCCACGCTTTCTAAAGGGGGGGAGGGCCTCCAAATCAGGGAATCCCCTGCCCCCTCCCTCTCTCTCGCACACAAATACTTACTAGATCTTCATCCCGCAGAACTCAACTTGCTGTGAAAAGGAAAGCAAAAGAAAGGGAGGGGCCGTTCTCCATGGAAACTATTACTGTCCCTTTCCAATGAAGCCCTTCCTGTTTCCTGTTTCCTGCGCAGCCTTAGAGGCACACATTTTACAAACGGATCAGGAGTTCTACAACTACATGATGCCTACACGCATGTTCTCTTCCCCGCTTCCAGATTTTTGGAGAGCAGGGGAGGAGGCTGCAAATTCAGGGGTCCCCCGCCAGGGCGGGGGGGGGGGGGTTGGGAAGCCTAGTTATATACCTGGAGATTTGAGGTGTGGAGCCTGGAGAGGGCAGGGCTATTAACAGTGGAGTCTGGAAAGGCCTGCCAAAGGGCCTCGGTAGAGACAAGGACTTTCTCATAGGTCAGGCGAACCTGAGGATAATTCTCATGGGGCGTTTTCGCACTGACCTTCAAGTGGCGCGACCACCCTCTTCACACCGGAGGATCTGCCCGGATTTCACACAAGAAGCGCCGGCGCACCCAAAAGAGCCGGCTACTTCCGTCGCGAAACCCGCTCAAACGTTTTTCTACTTCTTGGCGGTTTCCGTTTGAGCGGGTTTCGCGACGGAAGTAGCCGGCTCTTTTGGGTGCGCCGGCGCTTCTTGTGCGAAATCCGGGCAGATCCTCTGGTGTGAAGAGGGTGGTCGCGCTACTTGAAGGTCAGTGTGAAAACGCCCATGGTGTATAAAGATTACCTGGGAGTCCAGACTAAGACAGTCTTAGGAACAACAGGAGATATTAGCAGGAGAAGTGGAATAACTTTGTGTTTTCTCAGAGCCACCAACAAAGTAACTGCATAAACTATCAAGCCAGGGCCATAGTCAAACAGAGACTACAAGACATTGAGAGACAGAATGATATTGCCAAGGTCCCAGATTATCTAGCTCCCCCTCAAAGGAGATATGTGTTAGCTCCAGCCCCCTATCTCTCAACTCTAACAATACCATCCCACAGAAGGGCCTTTTCTATGGCCCGTTGTAATATCTTTCCTTCAGCAGTCGTTGATGGCCGCTTTAGAAAGGTGCATATGGCTGAGCGGGTTTGTCCTTTTGGTGCAGATAAAGTTGAAACGATTGACCATGTTTTGTTTGGGTGTGGCCTATACCCTGGCATACGAGCCAGGTACATTTATTCTTTGTTGGAGGGATGTCTCGGGTTTTCTGATTTCAAAATCAGAAATACGCTGTTATCAGATTTTAACCTCCAATTCACAATTAATTGTGCTAAATTTATGGCAGCAGCTAGGAGAATTCGTGAAGATTATGTAAAGAAGGGGTCCTGAACCGACTGCTTTTTGAATATTTCCAAGCTTGTATTTTATTTTTTCTTAAATGCCTGAGTACTCTGTATACCATCACAAATGCTACTGAAACTGATATAAATACAGAGACCATGCATAAAGTTGCCAAATTTTGTTCCCATGCAATCAAATTGCATTTTATGGTTCTTACAAGTTAATGTTGAGGTAACAGATTGTAATTTTAACCAGTGTATTCTAGCTAATATTTTTTCTGCAGCTGTATAATTTTAAAACCTTTTATTATATGTACTATATTTATTAAACTAGAAGATGTTTGACCACTACTGTATTAATTGTCATATCTCATTATTCATACTAATGTCCTATATTTTATTTTCACATTTATTTTTTAAATATCTTACGTTTTACCTATTTAGGTCCATCTTGATTTTTACAGTTTTTATGTGGTTGTTGTAGTCTGCATTGTGCTATGTATTTGGTCATGGACCGTAATAAAGCAAACTGAACTGAACTATACCAGTATAACATCTGCCTAAAATAATTTAAAGTGAAGCATCTTGAACTAAAACCAAAGACAGAACACAGAACAACCCCACCTGTGTTTGTGTGAATAAAGATCTATTCTGTTTGCTGTTCAAAAGCTGGGGTGCCTACATTTTTGAGGAGAATTTATGAACTAAATATATCAAACCCGCTGAAACAGTGTCAGTCCAAAAAGCGTATAAGCAGGCCTTATTTTGGGCAGGAGCTCACAGGAGCGACTCTCCGGAACCATTATGTTGTATTGTGCTCTTTCTTTCTTATCCCACCCCCCAAAATACTTGCTTCTGGGTTCCATTATTCAAATGCCCTGTACAAATTTTGCTAAACTCTAAGAGTTGATAAACTTTCTAATATTTCCCACCCACAAAAATGGGGAAATAACTAAAACATATGAAGCAGACAAATGGAAATGTTCATCATACCACTGTGGCCACATAGGAGAAAGTAATTTTAAAAGTATGATGGTGGGACTAAGATTTTATTATGACAATTATAATTCAAGAAGCATTTTAAGGTAGATGCTGAGCTGATATAATTTAGTACACCATCTGATGATGTCAGGGGTGTGTGCGATATGGAAATGAGTTATTCAAATGAGTTGTATTAATGAGCTCCAGCACCTTTTTTTCTACAAAATGACCCTTGAATAGAAGCCAGCCTGAAGGAGTGTACATTACCAACACATTTTAAAATAAAGTTTTGTTTTTATTTTGGCATTGAGCTACCACAAATATACTGAGTTTCATTTATTACAGCAACAGTACAACTAAAATAAGGGTGGGGGTGAGGGGAATAAAGTGGATGTCACTGTAAAAAGGTAATCAGTCAGAAAATCAGACAAAGACTGACCAAGTCTTTAGTTAGGAAATGATTAACATCATACTGCTCTGAGACTTCTTCAGGTAGTGAAGGGTGGGGTATAAGGACAATCTCCTCCTCCTCCTCCTCTAACCAAATCACAGCAGAGGTCCTGCTCTGCAGATGGTTAAACATTTTACAGTGCACATTTTACCTTTTGGTTATCATACTAGAAAGTTTATTGGATGGGAGACAAATCCATCTATAATGGAAGTCAATCTGGTTCTATATGATATCAAAACATGCCTTCAAAACAAGTTTCAGTTAAATGAATATATACTGGCATAAAATGTAAGAATGGGTTAATGTTCTTGAGGCTTTCATCAAGAAGGAGAAAATCACTAGGTAGTCAGGGTGTACATTAATAAATGAAAGGAAGGTGACATTCAAGATGATTTTTAAACAACTGGGTAGCCAATCTGCTGGTTAAAAATACCACAAAGCCTTTACCTAGGAAAACAAAAAGTGTAGTGAGGTGGGCAATAAGGAAATGATGGCAATTTGGTAAATATAATTATTGATATAATGTAGGCAAGGAAATGTTTCAGGGGAGAACTCCCAAGTCTCTACAAATCATCAGCTAATGGATTAAATGCATCCAAGGATGAGAAGGAAATTAGCTGATCAATTCATTCAACAACTGCTAATTATATCTGACAAGTTAGGGAGAAATGGGGAGGAAATGCAGGATTGGAAGAAAGCAAATACTCTTAAGTCTTTCTTGCATTTTGATAGGAACACAAGCTCAAGCTGGAGCAGGGAGAGACTGAGAGAGTCTCCTCCATCTCTTTTGAAAAAGTGTCATATCTGCTTCAAAGCCACTGAGTTTTTAATGATGTATGCAGCATATTTTTAATGACACAGAGCTTTCCCCCTTCCAGGGTGCTGTACTATTCAAAAAGTGTTATATGACTTGGTTCCAGTCAGTATTAGGCCCATAGAAACAGACCCTCTTTGAATCTATCTTTGGAATCCCTGTAGTCTATGGGCCAGCATCGCATCCTTGCCCCCACCCTCCAAGTCCTTGAATTATTCTGGCAACCAAGAGCCAATTTTCACCACTGTATGAGTGACTGCTACCTGGAAAACTGGAGGGTATGATCACACATATACCTTCTGATGTATGCATGTAGGCTCTGTGCAAATGAGATGCTTGAACATTTGGAGGCTTAGAGTAGAGCTAGCGGGTGTGACACCAGTCTCCTTTCATGTGCTCATTTACAATGAAACAAATACCTAAATGTGGATATAGGTTGGAACAAATACATGATACCTTCCTGCATAAACACTGCCTGACTAGGGACATATGCCACTTTCACATGAAAGGAAACATATCATTAATAGCACTGTGAATTGGACAAATACATAGAAAACATTGCACTCTAATGAGCCGAGAGAAAGAAATGGTACATGGACTCAACATAATACTTAAAATAGTTGTTAATCCAGACCTGTTTTTATATTCTAAAGACAACATCATAGATTTCTGTTCTTTGTAGACAAAGAATAATGTAGGAAAATGTGTATTTATCTGCAGTAAAGAACCGTTAGGCATGGAGAATCAGGCATTCACTGCATGTATTAGTCACCCACCCATGAAGCTGAAGTGGAGAGAATAGATACAATAAATATTGCATTTAAAGTAATGCAATATTATTTATTGTTTTATGGGAAGGTAAAGGACAATATATATCCTTTGTCTTTCATACCTGCATCCCCATGAATGACCAAGAGAAATGTTAAGATGGTCTACTCAGAACCATTCTCAAGTATATAAAATTGGCTTATTCCCATAAATGTTTTTATTTTTGAAAATATTGTACTGCATGCATACTAATGATTTAGTCTTGGCCTCTAGCTTTGTTCAAACTTTGGATCAATAAAATTGAGTTTGGGGTTCAGTCTTATGTCAGCGTTAAAGAGGTCAGCATCTCATCAGAAACTTTAGTAAAGTGCAAAAGCATAAAACAAAGTGATTTACTGCAAACTACAAAATGAAACAGAACAATCCCCTTGCTTTTTAAAATATTTCATGCATCATTAAAAACTTTACCAGAAACAAATGTTAACATCAAAAATCAAGGAATGTCACAGAAGAAAATTCGGTCTACCACCCATCCACTCTTCAGACAGAAATACTGCTTATATGTTTGTTTTCAAAAGAGAATTAAGTCCCAAATGGAACAGATGAGGTTTCCTAAACCACAGCCAAACTGAATGTTCAGCGAATGTCTTCAGAGTTAGACTGTAACCTGTTTGGATTAGGAATTACCTCAAACTGGAAGAGTTACCTGAAATCAATGATATATATCACCCTTGTCCCTTTGATGGAATGGAGGGCATTTTTTCAAGCTACATCCTTGCCTCACAGGTACTTTTGGATAACTGAATCTTTCCTGTAACATTTAATGCCTTGAGTCCTAATGGTAGCCTGTCTGTATTAACAAATACACACTGCAAAAATATTAAATTACTAATGCAGGATTGTTTTTCTCTTTTTTCCTACTTGGAAGCTGAACCAAATGTCCAAATGCACACTGATTTCATCTGAAATTCTGGCACCGATAGCATGACAATAACATATGAGTCAAGTTGCCTTGAAGCAGCTTATGCTTTAATAGTTAACATCTTAAGTTCTCATGACACAAATGGCCAAGCCTAGTGTATTGAATGCATGCCACCATATGCTCTTTGTGAACTGAATAACCCCTCCAAAATGTTGTATTATATGTTTGCCAACCTCCAGGTGCCACCTGGAGACTTTCCTCTATTGCAGTTGATCTCCAGATGACCAAGATCAGTTTCCCTGGAGAAAATGGCAGCTTCAGAGGGTGGACTCTAGTCTGGCTGTGGTCCCTTCATTCCCCAAACCCTGCCTTCCTCAAGCTCCACCCCCAAAATCTTCAGGTATTTCCTAACCCAGAGCTGGAAACACTAATTATCTACTATGACACAATAAGAGTTTGCTTAGAAACGTAATTCAAACACATGGTGGGATGGCATCTGCTCCTCTTAATTGAAAGCTAATGACAGAACCACAGAAAAGGCCTTATTGAATATCTTGTTTCTGATTTTGTTGTGCCTAAGCTTTTCACAGTGATGACACAAGAGTTCAGAGTATATGGGTAGGAGTCATGAACCTACAGAGGCACTGGGCCATATCAGAGAATATACAATTTACAAGCAGAGGACCCACAAGGATGATGGGGGAAATCTCAATTTCCACTTCTCTATTATTTTCTCTTTCTCTTTCCCTTCCCTGAAAACCCCCATTGCTTCCTCCACCCCTTCCTACCCATCAACCAACTTATCTTTATCTGTTCCCTTATCTTCATCCTGCTTCCCTCATTCTGGCAGTCTCTCTCTGAGAAAACTCTGGCCAAGTTGCAAACCAGGCCCAATTGCGCATTGGGGAACCAGCAAGGATTTACAGAGGGCACCTCATTTTCCCCAAACTATTTTCTCTTTCCCTCCTCCTTGCACCCTTTATAACCTTAGTTTCCCTGCTTCCTTCTCTTCTTCCCACCCACCAACTTTTCATTTGCCCCCAATCTCCGGCAATATTTATTATTTACTTCATTTATGTCACACCTTTCTCTACAATGGAGACACACAGCATTTTATTCTCACAACAAGCCTGTGAGGCAGATGAGGCTGAGTGTGTGTGACTGGCCCAAAGTCACCCAGCCACTTCCCATGGCATAGTGTAAATTCAAACCAAATTTCTCATATCCTAGTCTGAAACTGTAACCACTACATGACAATGGCTTTCATGGGGTTGTTGCTGTTGAACAGGGATGAGCAGTTGGGCCTGGGTGAGTCATGGAAATCAGGTGGTATCAAGTTACCTGGCAATTGCTACTGGGCTTGGCCTGGCTCTGATGAGTCCTCTCAAAAAAGATTTCTCTCTATGCGTCCAAATGGATACCCATTCATCACATGTTTGGAGATGGTTTTACTTTGATGGCCTTTAGCAATAATGAAAAGAAAATACAGATTCTAAAGTAAAGAGTTTCCCTGGCCGATATGTGAGACCAGATTGGAGATATATCACACATTCATCCATAAAGGCCTTTGACCTTTATGTTTCTGCTGTCCTTCCTGTCTCTCTTTCTTGAGAGAAAGCAGACCTTACCAATCCAGACCATTTGTTTTGGAATTGCTGGGATGCAAGGGTGACTGTGTCCTTTTCTTGTTTATGGTTTGAGAACAGGATTTGGAAGAGGTCACTGAAGAGTAAAAGAATATTCCAACATTACCCACAATATTTCCTTTCTGGGTGATCTAGGGTTGCCAAGTACAATTCAAGAAATATCTGGGGACTTTGGGGGTGGAGCCAGGAACAAGGGTGTGACAAGCATAATTGAACTCCAAGGGAGTTCTGGCCATCACATTTAAAAGGACAATACACCTTTTTAAATGCCTTTCTTCCATAGGAAATAATGAAGGATAGGGGCACCATCTTTTGGGGCTCATAGAATTGGATCCCCTAGTTCAATAGTTTTGAAACTTTGGGGGTATTTTGGGGAGAGGCACTAGATGCTATACTAAAAATCTGGTGCCTCTACCTCAAAACATACCCCCCCCCGAGCCCCCAATACCTGCGGATCAATTCCCCATTATTCCCTATGGGAATCATTCTCCATAGGGAATAATAGAGTGCCCAGTAGACATTTCTCCCCCCCCCATGCTTTCTAAAGCGGGGGGAGGGCCTCCAAACCAGGGAATCCCCACCCCCTCCCTCTTTCTCACACACAAATACTTACTGGGTCTTGTTCCCGCAGAACTTTACTTGCTCTGAAAATGAAAGCAAAACAAAGGGAGGGGCCGTTCTCCGATGAAACTGTTACTGACCCTTTCCCATGAAGCCTTTTCTGCTTCCTGCTCAGCTTTAAAGGCACACATTTTAAAAATGGACCTGTTTGCAGGTTTCTAAACCTGCAGGAGCTCTAAAACTACATAGTGTATGTGGGGGCGGGGCTTCCCCCACCGGCCAGCTGGCTGGGGGCAGGGGGAAGCCTGTAAAATCGGGGAATCCCCCGCTGGGACCTGGGAATTGGGAAACCTAGGATGATCTGAAGAGAAACTTAGGTATCTTCATTCCCAGGATCAGAAAATGGTTGCCTCATAGCCTTTCAGCAAAGCCAAAATATATGCCAAGCCAGGCTTGGTGTTGTCCTGGTCTGCCCAGGGTCCTAGAGATTTGATTGGGTTTGCCTCTCTTTTGTAGGAAAGAGACAACCCCAGTTCAGGTGGACATATGCTATATTATATTCCAGGGCTGCATTGCTATATCATATTCCACGTGTGCATTGCTAGGTATCAGCCCTTCTTTGTAAATACTGTGTGGTGGCCTATTGACAGCCACTGATGGCATTCATTAGCTACAGGTGCTGCTTCTGTTATTTCAGGGGGAGGGGGGAGATTTCAGATTTTTCCTGCAAACCTGGGGCTTTGTAGAAAGATCTGCCTTGGCTGTTCATGGCTCCAGTGTCCTGATTTAAGTACTCAAAGATTTGGCAGCACTGAGAATTAAATATATTGATTTATTTATTCATTCATTTCAACTTAGTGCAAGAAACAATATTTAAATACAGACATATAAAAGATAACCATAAGAATGTTACAACAGCTGTATAGTTTATACAACATGTATATAAGAGAAGAAGTATCTAATAAAAACACATTACTAAAATATACTGCTACAATAAACACTTGTATGCCTCATTTCAACTCGACCAAACAAGAAAGCCTAAGATCACCTCTAGGAGATTCTAAACTTCTGGTTTTGTCTTCTTCTAGCATGAACCAATATCTAACCTTTCCTATATATCTTTATGCCATAGCATGTGTATGGACATGCAATAGTGCTGAACAAAGCAGGTCATCCTATGGAAGAATCCTTGTGGGGAGGGGGACCTCACTGCTCTGAAAACACTTTGCATCAAACTAAGGTTTGGGCCATTGCAATTTTCCAGGTTACTAAACAATTTTGTATTGTTCCAAACATTCAAAAAAAATTACATATGTTATTTCTGTAATGTCAATACCTCCCCTGGAATATAGGTAGGGTCGACAGGTCTTCTGCTATGGTGAGAGAGCTCCTGCCACCAACCCTCTCTTCCTGCTGCCACTCCTTTGGGTGGTGGGAGAATTTGTTTCTTAATTGCTAGCATCCTGTACTGCATTATGTCACTTCACAAAGAATTTCTGGTGATTCCAGTTTTCCCCAGAAATAATGTCACACCACACAAAATGATGCCCCCAATGTCCCCACCGGCATCACTTACCAGCTGCCAGCCACTGGGTCTTTATAAGGAACAGAGCAAAACATCCTGAAAATTTCCTGTAGGATGGACAACTTGTATTTTCAAAGGCAGCCTATTCAACAAGCAATACTTAGGCCAAGAGTAGATTTTGTCATACAAGGTGACCTCCTAAGGGTCATTTGGCTGTATAATAAAGCTGGAGCCACCTATCAGTAAGAGCTTCCCTGTTGCATAAGCAACCCCTGATAAACAATACAATAGGTTGGACCCAGACTAAACTGGAAGTTTTCATTGACTCCTTGTGAATTGGGTTTGATTCCCCACTCCTCTGCATGCAGTAGTTCTGATCTTTGACCATAATAAAGCCAAACTGAACTGAACTCCACATGCAGCTCTGATGTGACCTTGAGTCAGTCACAAGTTCTCACAAAGCTGTTCTGCTCAAGAGCAGTTCTGGGAGAGCTCTCTCAGCCCCACCTACCTCACAGGGTGTCTGTTGTGGGGTGGGGAAGGGAAAGGAGATTGTAAGCCACTCTGAGACTCCTTTGGGTAGTAAAGAGCAGGGTATAAATCCAATCTCTTCGTCATCTCGTCTTCTTTTTTTATGAATGTAACTGATGGGCAAAATTATTATCACTATTTGATTGAAATCTGCTGGGCCTGTCAGGAGACAGAGAAGTTTGTTTTATGATAGAAAATCATCTATTTAACTTATGAAACAGGCTAAATTAGCACTTTTAAGCAGGCACAAACTTAAATAATAGATAGACACCCCCAACTGGAACTACCTGTCTAGACCTGCCATCCTCTGTTGGCACAATCTCTCTTTCTGCATGTAGTGGAGCCTGTATGTAGAGGGATAACAATTTTTTACAGTTGCTAATCCTTCTCTAGTGTTGTTGAAATGTTCTGCACATCTTTCACAAAACCGCAGGTTGTAATTACAAGTAATCAGTGATGGCAACTGTATTCACCTGTGCTTATCTTTCATTTCTGTTCCTCTGAGGTATTTTACTTGCTTTCTATGAGAGGAAACAAATAAAAAGACTATACACAAGAGGAAAAGGCTGACAAATACTGAAGAGCCTAATATATGAGGGCAGATTAAAAGAAGTACATTCATTGACTCCATTTATTGCATTCTCCATTCCTTACACTGGCATACACCATCAATTTAATTAAGGTGCCCCAGAATGTGTGGGAATTCATTCAGGAACATGCATAGTCTAATGTACTGAATCCCTTATTCTAGCCTAGATTCTGGGTGCTAATAAATAGGATTAAGTTATTGTTACACATGCCCAGTTAAGCATGAAGCATGCATTCAGAGGACATGGAAGGGTGTAACTCTGCTTGGGATGGACGGTACTGTAGATCCTACATTTGTAATGTATAGATCTATTTAATAGACAAGACAGTTACGGATATTTGCCATGAGAGGATGACACATAATACTCTTGCAGTCTCTTTACTGTGCAAATTAACTCTCAGTGAAAGTTCCAATTATACCAGTAGTACTGCCTCTTTTTCTTTATAAGTGCTGATGTGTACTGAATTTGTATTTAACACTGGGACTACCCTACCAATTCTAGCTTTGTAACTAAAACAATTTTGTCTAGACTTGCCTGAGAACTAGATCCCAGCTGAGGCAATAAAATTGTATCACTTACAATATACACGAACCAGTGCTTTCTGGTTTGCAGGTTATATTTTGGAGTTAATATTTCAAATATCTGTTGACCAGAAATGTGCCACCAGACCCCATGAAGTGGTTCACTCAATCAATAATTAGCAAACGATGAATCATTTGTCAACACCACATTAAATAAAAAATTCATTAATCTCTTAAAAGATCCATTTTCCCCTAGAATATAAGCTTTTGTCAGTCAAAACTAAGTTTGTCAAACACAAAGCGGTATCTGATAAAGCTCTGACTAATGAAAACTTATACCATGGAAAAATTTGTTGGTCTTCAAGATGACACTGGACTCAACATTTGTTTTACTACTACAGATTAACATTGCTACACACCTTTAATTACAATTAAAAATATTTTCAGAGTATGATCTTTCAAAAGTCAACGTCTCCTTCTTTGTATTCAGGGCTGGCACCAAACTTCCTGGCGACATAGGCCCCGCCCCGGGCAGACCCAGGAAGTCAAGAGCAGTGGGGCGAGAGGAGGAGGCGCCCAGTGGTGCCCCGTAGTCCAGGTGGTGCCCTAGGCAGCCACCTACCTGGCCTACTCCCATGCGCCAGCCCTGTTTGTACTTGACAAAAGGAGCTTTGATTCTTAAAATGATCATACCCTGGAAATCTGGTTGATCCCTAAGGTGCTACTGGACTCATATCTGTTTTAACTATTGAATATCTTGTTTTATTGTTGAATGTGTAATTTTAATACTTATTAATTTTAATTGTTTGTTGGGATTTTATGTTGTGAGCCGCCCTGAGCCTGCTTCGGCGGGGAGGGCGAGATATAAATCAAATCAAATAAATAAATAGCTATTCTACTGCAGACTAACATGGCTACCCTCTGACATTACAATGCGTAAATGTATGTATTATCTTTTGGTAGACATTCAAGGATATGTTTTAATTTTATTCACAGGAACTTTTTTATTTGGGAGGTATTCACTCCTAATGTGTTTTTGTCCAATAGCTTTCTTGTGGACTATTCAGTCAAATGTAGGCTTTAAAAAATATCACTGTATCTTGACCTGGAAGAGTTGCTATTAGGACTGTCATCATCAGCTAACAGGTAAGTTATATTTTACAAGCTGCATGAAAAGTTAATGTTTGGGGAGGAATTTTTAGGAAAGTTCTCAGGGTCAACATAGAGTAGTATGGTTAGGTTCCCAGAACCGCAAACCTTATGACTTATGAAGTCAGGTCTGGTGATGGAGGCCTTTTTCAAACTTCTTTTGTATTCTGTTTTAGTAACTGGTTGCTTAATAGATTTTCTCTGTCACTTCAGACAGACCCATTTTAATAACCAGCTACTAGCAGAATTTATTGACCTATTCATACAAACCTGTTTATATCACGTTAGCAAAGTGTGGTTGAGACGCTTTTGAGAGAATATTCTTTCTTCCATTTTCTACCCCTTCACTGTGCTTCTAAATCATTGGGTTTGCTGTTTAAAATGTCCATAGCATTTCCTACAATGTCGACAATGGCGGCAAGGAGACTCAATGGTGCCACTATAGCACTGAAGAGCTGTATTGGTTTAGTATTATAACATTCAACTTAGAACTTAAAAAAAATCCAAGAAAGATTGTACAGCAAAAAGGGCAGGGGCGGGGGGGGGGGGGGGGAGCAGCACTGTTTGAAATGGCCATGGTGCTTCAGAGACATCTCATTAATGGAAAAAATTTGCTGTATGAAACCCCCAGCCCTTTATTGCTTTACTCAAAATCAGGCCGCCAATGAATAACATCATATTTAGAATGGTAATGTGAAAAGGGCCGGAATCTTGTGGTGTCATAATGAATGGCAGTTCCATTGGCAATCCTTCCATATACCACCAGGACCACAAAGTATCAGTCAAGGTGTGTAATCAATCACATTGTTTTGAAAAGACAGGATGTACACAAAAATTAAAAGTGGCACGAAAATTAACTATGCACTAAATGAACTTTTAACTGAATGGCTCAATTTTTAATTGTTGATTTATGGCTTGTATGTAATTTTACTGCTACTATGTTATGCTGATGAACACTGTTTTTAGGCTGGTTTATGTCTGTAGAGAGCTCCTTGCTTGTTTTGCTGCTGACTTTACCAGTTTTTGTGCTTATGATTTTATGGTTTTATTATTGTAATAATTTTACCTTGTGAGCCACTAGAAAGGCTGCTGTACCAGACAGTAAATGGTTAATCCAGGGGATTCAAGTGGAATTCTATAGCTGACAATGTCAGTTGAAAGTGGAGTGAGAGCAGTGAAGAGGAACTAAGCAGATTGAAAGGATCAAGTAGGCTCCTGATTTAGGGAAGTGGGACAAGTAGACCTTCCCAGAGGGAAATTGCTCCTAGAAAGGGGGTGGGTGATCCCTATTAAATAATTAAGAAGGAGAATTGGAATGTGTGTGAATGATCTTGCCTTCACCAACTTAAGTATTTTTGAGACAAAGAAGTTTATGCTTGTTTATTTAAGCAGACACTGCCAACAGATCTCTCTACAGTTTTAAAGATCTGCCTGTATAACAAAACAGCTATTTGATTGAGACAAACCATCCAGTGTTTATATTTATACAGAGTTACTTCATTGATGTTCCCTGTTCGCCTTCTAGGTCCTAAACCTGATACCCAGTTGTCCATTTCCCTTTAAAAATGAAACAAAGCAGTTTGTTGGTTTTGAATTACCATCAGCTTCTCATGTGCCACTATCAGACAAACAGGGCCGGCTCTTCCACTAGGCAAACTAGACACTTGTCTAGGGCGCTGGCCCTGAAGGGGCACAAATTTGGGTGCCCCCTTCTTTTGTTTAAAAAAATTCCTACCACTCCCTCCCCGAATCGCTGCTGTCTTTTCCCCCTTGCCTTGCTGCTACTTCTCCCCACCTCCTTCCCCGCCCCGATCGCTGCTTCTTTCCCCACTGCCAACCCTTCTCCCTGCCTCCCTCCCTGCCCTGATCACTGCTTCTTCCCCCTGTTGCCGCTGCTTCTCCCCGCCTCTCTCCTTGCCCTGATCGCTGCTTCTTCCCATTGTTGCTGCTGTTATTCCCCGCCTCCTTCCCCGCCCCGATTGCTGCTTCTTCCCCATTGCCACAGTTTTTTCCCACCTCCCTCTCTGCCCCGATTGCTGCTTCTTCCCCCATTGTCGCCGCCTCTCTCCGCCTCCTTCCCCTCCCTGATCTCTGTCTTCCCCCATTGCCGCTGCTTCTCCCTGCCTCATTCCCTGCCCCAGTCGCTGCTATCTTCCCCCTCATTGCCTTGCCGCCACTTCTCCCCACCTCCTTCCCCACCCTGATTGCTGCTGTCTTCCCCCTTTCCACCACTTCTCCCCACCACTGGGCTGTGAAGGGGTGGCAGGGAGAGTGGGGATGGGGGCCGTGGCAGGGGGCGGCAAGAATGCCTGGATGTGCTGCATGCCCTAGGGCTGGCCCTGCAGGCAAAGACAAAAGAAGGATTTTAGTTGGTTCCTCGGTTCCCTTAGGCTTGGTCACCACATCTCCTTATAGATTTAAATAACTGGGTGGGACAGGCAGTGAAACAAAGAACAAGAAAAGGGACTGCCTAGCCATAGAAATAGAAAAAGGGAATTTGGGAAGTAGGGAATCATTATAGCAGTATATAAACATTCTGAATAAGACAAGTAATAAAATGTAGTTGAACCGTTAGTGCCAGATTTTTGTCTCCAGTCCCCAATTACAGAATCAGCAAGGATACAGCTATCAAGTATGTTGTCGGTTAGCTTGAGATTTCAGCATACTGCCCTCCCTAAGCCTCAAAACCTTTCTCAAAGCCAATGCCTACAACACTTATGTCCCTAACATAGAGTCATTTCAAATTATTTTTCTAAAGAAGAAATACAAGAATATCCAAATATGGATTCAATTCACATGGAATGATACTAAAATTCGCATATTGCTCATTACATCTCTGGGCAGTTAAAAAGGAAATACTTTGGATTGTTTTCATTATTCTCCATTTACAAGTGAGAAACTAATGCAAGCAGAATTGACCTGCCAAAGTTATTTATGATTCAGATGTACTGAATGCAACATGTTCTGAACTAATGTACAATCTTTTGGCCATGATTCCATTTCCACTTCAGATTTTTATGTTATTACTACAGTTTGGCAAATACTCTTGGGAAATAATAATGAATACAAAATTCAGATCTGATTCCTTCAGTTTAGCATCAAATGTATGGATAATGTTGCTGGCATTTTATAATTATAGCCTGAAGTAACATTTTGCTCTCTAATTTTCAGTATTCAGGTCTCACAGTGAAGGATGGTTTGGCATACAGTATTTTTGTATAGTTCTCACTTAGGGAGTAAACCTGTATCTGGGCTGTAGTGGTTTGGGTGTTACAGCCACCTCAAGCAGCTGGGTGTGGGAATACAAGATCAACTGCTCTAAAATATTTCTTTACAGTAAGCTGGATAAGCAGGGAGAAGGTTCTATGCTAGTTTCCAATGCACAGAGAATTATTCTGCAGTGGAACATTCAATCACATGTCCTCTATGAAGTGCTGCAGCCCAGACACTAATTTCTCACTTCAGTGAAAAGTAGGCCTACAAGGGGGTGGAGCTCGCTCTTGTGCTGTTTCCTATGGGTTTCATCAGATAAAAAGTGGGAGGGAGACATTTTTAAACCACCTGCATATGTCTAATCAACATTTGTGTTAAAAAATTGAAAATGCAACAGCAAAACATTAGTGTCATGTGTGAAAATGCCATAATAGAATGCCACCTAGGAATGGATGACACCAGACAAGTGACAATCATTTTAGACTCTCCTTCTGCTCCAGTAATGAGTCTCAGCTGTCTTCTCTTACTTCGACATCATGCGCCTGAAGTTGAAATGACCTGCTGGTTTCAGTTTGCCAAGAGGAGTTGAGCACACAGTACTGAACGCAGCTTATTAAAGTAACAACAATAAATTGGCTACAGTGGGATTGGCAGGTATGCTTCCTCACCTGAAGGCAGCTTGGCAATTTGTTTTGAGTGACCAGTCTTTCTGGACAAAGTTCACTTTTCAATTGCTTCCCTTCTGCTCTCAACATTCATCCCTAGTGTACTGCACCAGCCCCCTGCAGACATGCTGTGCTCTGGGCTACAGCTATTTTTTGCACCACATCAGTAAAAATAAATAAAAATAAAAATCTGTTTCTCTTCTCTTCCTGCTGTTCTGTTCTTTCTCTATCATCAGAGAAGTGAAGAAAGCTAAATCCTGATATCTTGTAAACATTAAAGCTGATAACAAAAATTGAGAAGGGTCTGGGGAGAGATGAAAACGAGATGCAATTCTGCATGGATGCTTTCTGTCCCAGATGGATGCACACAAAATGATGACTGAGACTGTACCTTCCAAACCATCTCTAGGAGCATTTCATATCTCAGTGGACAGGGAACAGACATTTGAGAGATCTCTCCCTCCAGAAATGAGCCTGCTGTGGACTTTGCAAACTCCCAGAAGTCCATCAAATTGATGGCATTTGGCTTGGAAAGCTGTGCAAATAGCATAGGCTTCCACCGCTTGTTAAAGGCTTGGTTCCAGTGATCTCTGAGGACCTCAGGCAACTGACCAATTTAGCACAGGTATCTCTAATCCAAAGGAGCAACACACTGTCACTCTACTGAACTGGCATGAAATATAATGAAGCAAAGCATCCCCTCTTGCCCAGTTCAGGGATGAACTGTTCACAGTGCCATGACACAGTGGCATGCTGTAAATGCATCTCCAACAAGAAGTAGCAAGAGGTCTGCATGGTCATCAACACAAGCCAACAGTTATTTTTTGAGAGGGAAGGTCCACATAACCTCTACTCATGAATGATAAGTAATATATGATAGCTATTTCATAAGATTGATTTGGGCAGGAATGGAAGAAGTAAACCACAGGGATTTTCAAAATGCACAGGATATGATTTCTAAGACAAAAGTTTCGCTGAATGAATATAAAAAGTAAAACAAAAATGGGTCAGACCTGAACACCCATGAATGGAGAGTGTCTACAGAAGTGGATCTTTCCTACTTCCCCCCTTCCTGCAACAGTTTTCCGAATGCCCCTCCCTTCTAAATTGCAGGTTAGTATCTGCAGACCTGAAGCACAGAACTCCACAAGACCTGGGGGTTGGGTAGGTGCAGCAAGAAGAGGAACTCAAATGAAATTGACCCATTCACTCTTTTGTGAATAGATCAAGTTCCAGAAACAGAACAAAAAAAAAATTGCACAAAGGTAGTGCGGCAGAAGGAAGATTTCACCCAGTCCTGCCTTCTTGATGTGCACAATGTTCCCCAACCTTCAGGAGTGGCTTTAGAGGGGATTTCTAGGGGAGGGAGAAAGATTTGCAGACTTTTTGTTCATGGGGGACTGAATCAATCTTACAATGCTTTGTTTCTTTTCATCCATTTATTATTTTATATAAAAATGAAACAATCTTTCACTTTTGGAAAAGACAGAAATGAAACAATCAAATATTGAACACACAGTTGTGCAGGAAAACTTCCAGTGAGGCTGGTGGAGGAACGCAGCCAGAACATTCTCTCTTGTGTCTCCTATTGATATTGAAAAGAAAATCATATCTGTTCCAGTCACAAAAAGTATGAACAATAAAGCAGAAACTTTTCCTATAATTTTTAAGAAATGCTCATCCCATGGAAAGCTAACACACAATTGAACAATTAACAGCTGTTGGTTTCTATGTGGCATAAGTACACAACTTTTATCTAAATTTCATTCACTATACATTAATGAACCTCACAGCTATTGTAGTTCTAGCTTTCCACCAGAAGAAACTATATGGCAGAAATAACCCAGGATCAACAAACAAATTTCTTAGTCCTACTATTTGATCATCCTGGTGGTTTTAAAATCGAAATGGTAAAATGTGACTCTTCCATAAACACCCATAGATCATAATTCATAAAAGTGATTTGTGAAACTCAAAATTGGCCCTGCCACTAGGCAAACTGGGGGCATCAAATTGGGCGCCCCCCCATGTGCCTTGATGACATTTGGGGGCTGTTCAGACGCACTGTATAATTAGTTGTTGCTGCTGTTTCATACTGGATTAAAAGTGGCTGATCAGACAGCAACATCTGCCTCCCGGTATTAACTCATAGTAGCCCCCCACCAATCCTTCTCGAAACTGGAGTATTTTGTTACCTGCTCCTTTGCGGTGTTTTTTGAGTTCTCCAGTTTCACCTCGTAGGTTCCCCGTCTGGATAGTTCTTGACCAACTTCCGGATGTCTGAAGGCTGGAGCAAAAGGAACCTCAGACATCCAGTTTACGGTCGCCATTTTTTTACTACTTAGCGATATGCGCATAACTGCATAACCACATGTTTTAACCTATATGCATGCGCGCATATGCGCGTAATGCACATAAAAGTGGAGAGAAAAAGAACTGCATGGTGCTGTCGTGTAGACGGCAGAAGACGGTTTCACCACGGAGTGATTCAAATTGCATTATGGCAGTCTGATCAATAATATCCAGAACAAAGATATTCGGAACAGAACTGGGTCAGTTTAACACGGACTCAACGTGCTGTGTGAACAGAGCCTATCAGTGCAGAGGGGAGCACTAGAAGTTAGCCTTCTCAAGGGTGCCAGATAGTCTAGGGCTGGCCCTGGTGAAACTGAGGCATGCTAGCTTTTTAATTTGTGCTATCAGAGTATGTGTTGATGGGGCAACCTTGTGTATTGCGCCTAATACATGTTGTTGCACTCACTAGTGACTGGGTGCAACACAACTCTGCTTAGAATGAAATGAATGAAATGAAGTAGGGGTTTTTTTTTCAGGTAATGTGTATGGAACTGAAGGTTAGGTCTTGAAGGCACCAGATTCGATTCAAAGGTTGTTTTGTGACTTTCACTATCAGAACAGAACTTTCCTGTATCTCTTCCCCCTTCTGAAGTATACTAAGATTCTGCTTCTAGGAGACAGTGGATCCTCAAAAAGACAAGTGAGTTGAATTAAGAATCTACAGTGGAGGAAAAATTAACAAGGAATGGTCCTGCTCTGCTACTGGAATACTACCTTTGGGTGTAACAAAAGTCATAAGATATTTACTGTACTACATTTCATAACTACAAGTGGCACACTGTAGTTTTCTGACCATTTCAGGCAGTGAGTGGGATTCAGGAACCTACAAAGTAGGGGTGTGCATTCGGTTCAGTCAAACCGAATAAACCGCTGAATACCCCGATTCAGAAGTATACGGTGCCGTATACTTCCAAATCCAATTAGAAGGCATTATACGGGAGCCATATACAGCTCCCCATATACTTCTGAATCATTATTCGGAAGTATACGGAACACAATGTAAAAGGTGGGAAAGGAGATTCTGCAGCCTCAGGGAAGCTGCTTGCCTCCTTTCCCACCTTTGGAAGCCATTTCCCGTCTCTCCCATAGCCTCCCTGGGATCAGGGAGGGAGGGGGAGGGAGGGGGAAAAGAGCCCCAGCAGCCAATCCAAAGCATGCATTTGCAAAATGCATTTGCAAATACATGCTTTGCAGGGCTGTTGTGTAGCTGATGGCTGGGCTAATCCCCCTACCATCAGCAACATTGTTGTTCTTTTGTTTACTTGAATATCCAAGTAAACACTGTTCTCTGGCCAATCACAGAGCAGTGGTATTTTTTGAAACTGCTCTGTGTAGGGCCAGAGAACCTTTTTTAAGGAGTCTGCCTGGCTGGACTCCATTCCATTGCTGCTGTGTTGGTGTGTGAGAGAGATTGTGCTGCGCTGGCCCTTGGCCTCAGTTGCTGCTGCTGTCTCTCAGCCTTGCCTGACCTGCCTGGTGAAGACATCTAAGGTAAGACAGTCTTGGGGTTCTTGTTTTTATTTTAGTTAGGGTAAAAGTAAAAGGACTTTTTAAGACTCAGAGTCCCTTTACTTATCCAGATTTGGGTGGGTTGATAGCTTATTTGGGGTTAGGGGGTTCTGCTAGGGTGGGAGCCTGGGGTGGGGGGGGGGGGTTTGCCAATTTGCCTATATCTTATTTTAGTGAGAGGACTTTTAAAACTGCAGTGTCCTTTTACTTTTCCTGATTTGGGTGGCTTGGATTTCTTGGGGTTAGGGTGAAGATTTTTTTTGGGGGGAGGGGTTGGTTAAGTTCCTGTATTGTTAAAAGTCAAGGTTTTTTTTACTGTTTTAAAAGGATTCTGTGTTTGATTTGTTGCTGCGGTGTTGTGCTGCTGTTGTTCCTTTTCTCTTCTGGTTCTGGTTCATCGAGGGGGGGGGGTGGCTGCTTGGCCTAATTTTTATTGTTAAAAAGTTCAGTTTTTTAACAGTTCAGTTTTTTAACAGTTGAGTTTGTTGGCCTTTTCTCAGTTAGATTTGTTTGGATCTGTTGTTGGTTTTGCATCCTGTCCTGCTGTCCCTTTTCCTGGTTATGGTTTATGGGGGTTTTTTTGGTGGGGGGTGTTGACTGAGGGTTTTATTGTTAAAAAGTTGAGTTTTTTTTTTGTTTTTTTTTTAATTTTAAAAAATTTTATTGGCATTTTAAATAACAACTACAACACACCCCAACACGGGGTCCATGACATAACCTTACATGAGCCGTCATATTCGTTGTTGTTAAACAGTTTTTACAGCAAAGAGAAATCTCTCGCAGAGTGCAAATACAACAGAAAGTTAGTGATCAATAGGTTGTGTCCACTTCAGTGTTAATATATTGTGAAGTTCACATATTTTGCCGGCATTTTCCCGAACATAGTATCAGCACTATTCACGTGTTTAAGGAAGTCAAACCATTTTTGTAGAAACCAATCTCCCTCTTTGGTATTGTCTAGCATAGCGATAGCCGTTGTCAATTTATCCTGTATCAAGATATCCCACACCTTTTTGCACCAGTTCTGGAGTGGTGGGCTATCAGGTTGTTTCCAGTATGAGGCTATAGTTATTTTGCCTGCTAGGAAAAGCAATGCAACTAGTTCCTGTTTCAAGGTTGGGAGCTTCTGATCCGGCCATAGGTTTAACAGGACTACTGCGGGTGTGCAAGGGATACTGACCCCTATTATTTTGGATGTCGTTTCCAGGATAGACTTCCAAAATTTGTGTATCTTTGGACACTCCCACCAACAGTGGATAAATGAGCCTGGTAGCCCACACCCCCTCCAGCATAGGGGGTCGGCTTTCACCCTGGCCTTAAACAGTTTTAGGGGGGTTGCGTACCACCTTGCAAATATCTTATAGTTTTGGAGTCGAAAGTAAAGTGATTTGGATTTAAATAAAGGCGATATCCAAAGCCGATTCCATTGGTCGTCACTGATTGAGACTGAGCAGTCTTTTTGCCAGTTGTTTTGCTGGGTAGACGGGCTCGTCCACATTTTTTGGTTTAAGAGGGTGTAGATCATAGATATAACTCCTTTTATAGAGGTGTTACCTTTACTGATTAGCTTCTCTACTGGGTTCAGTGGTCTATTTTGCATCACGATGGGTATTACTTGGTGTAATGCATGGTGGATTTGTGCATATTGGTACCATGGGATAGTGGTCTTAAATTTATTTTCCAGCTGGGAGTGAGTGCACAATTTTCCATTCATCGTGATGTCAGTTAGTTTGAAAATGTTTTTCTCCCTCCAGGCTCTGAATTGGGACTTGTCTTTACCCGGGGGGAACCAGGACTGACCCAGAAATGCCATAACCGGGGATGACGCTGGTGTTATGGTGTTTCTCCATTGGTCCCAGAGTTGTATAGTAAATTTTAGAAATGGGTTTGAAATTGGATACTCCCTTCTGTCTGCCCTCGGGGACCAGATAAACTCATGTAGATGTAGGGTGGGTAGATTTGCCTTTTCAATTTGGACCCAGGCGGGTTGGGGATGTGGCGAGGCGTATAAGACAATTACCCTCAATTGTGCAGCCAAGAAGTACTTATCTATTAAGGGGGCGGCCAGCCCTCCCAGGTTATAAGGTCTAGTCAATAGTGCTAGAGCAATTCTAGGTTTCCTGTGATTCCAGAGGAAGGCTGACCACTGTGCTTGCCATTTGGAGAGCTCCTTCTTGGGGATTGGGATTGGTAGGTTTTGAAATAAGAACAGTAGACGTGGAAGCAGGAAGGACTTGAGGAGGTCTATTTTTTCTAATAGGGAGAAGTTGAGTTTTGCCCACGCCGATAAGGACGCGGTCATAGAGCTGGCTAAGGGGCCATAGTTGGCTCGGAATAGCTCCTCTACTTTCAATGGGATTTGGATGCCCAGGTGCCTCCATGACTTTGTTACCCATTTGAAAGGCTGGGAGGATTTTATTGTTGCTTGGAGGTTTGCAGGAATGTTAATAGGATAGATTTCTGATTTAGTGTAATTTATAGAGAACCCAGAGTGTTTGCCGAATTCGTCCAGGCTGGTTTTGAGGTGGCTCAAGGAGGTGCAGGGGTTGGTTAGGTAGAACACCATATCGTCTGCGAAGAGGCTTGTTTTATATTCGTGTTCGTCGACTTGGATGCCTGAGATTTCTCTGGAGGTTCTGGTAAGGTGGGCTAAGGGCTCTACCGATAGGGCAAATAATAGGGGCGAAAGGGGGCATCCCTGTCTGGTACCTCTACATAGATACAGGTCCTCAGACCTAAAGGAGTTGGTAAGTATCTGCGTCGATGGGGCACTGTATATCGCAGATATAGCTTTACGAAAGCTTGGGCCAAAGTTCATAAGTTGTAGTAGGGTCTTTAGGTAGTTGACCTCCACTTTGTCAAAGGCTTTCTCAGCGTCTAGCGAGAGAATCAGAGAAGGGGATGGGGACAGCTTTGCCTTGTGTATCAGATTTAGTGTTTTGCGGATATTATCCGTGATGGAGCGGCCTGGCATAAAGCCAGCTTGGTCGGGATGGATGTAGTGTGTGATGATTTTTTTTAACCGCTCCGCCAGCATGGAGGAAAAGATTTTGAAGTCGTGATTTAAAATTGAGATGGGTCTATAAGATGCGGGGTTGAGCTTGTCCTTGCCTTGTTTAGGAATGAGAATCGTACGTGACTCCGCCCAGCTAGAGGGGAGCTGGCCATCCCTCAGTACTGTGTTACAAGTCTCTAGAAGGGGATTTGATAAAGTCGTTTTAAATAGCTTATAAAATTCCGAGGGAAAGCCGTCCCTGCCAGTGGCTTTGTTGTTTTTAATTTTGGAGAGGGCCGTAGTTAATTCTGTAAGGTTGAACGGCCTATCTAGGAAGTCTGCATGTTCTGCTGTGAGGGTTGAGTTAAAATTGATTGATCGTAGATAGTTTTCAATGTTCTGACTATTAGGCTTCCCAGATTCATAAAGCTTTTTATAGTATTCAAGAAAGGCCCTTGAGATCTCCTTAGAAGATGAGTGGAGGGTTCCGTTTGCGTCTCTTATGGCATGGATAGCGTTAGTTGGATTTTTTTGGGCTGTACGGAATTTCAGGTATCTAATTGATTTTGAAGTTTTGGTTACATATCTGTGCTTGAGGTATAGGGATGACTTCTGTATGGAGGAAGACTCCAGAAGTTCTAGTTGCTTTCTAGCTTGGTCTAGTTTTCTTAAGGTTTTTTTCCCCCCATAGATTTGATGTCTATGTTGGAGTTCTGCAATGTGTAAGTTTAGGTCTACTATGGCTTTTTTGCGAGCTTTGTTGCAGGCTGCCGAGATAGATATGAGATTGCCTCTCATAACCGCTTTGAAGGCGTCCCATACGACCGCTTGAGGGGCCCCGCAGTTGGTGTTAAGCTCGAAGTATGTCTGTATTTGTTGTTCTATCTTTTGGCATGCCTGTTCATTGGACAGTAGAAGCTTGTTTAGAGACCAGCTAGGGCCCTTTCCATCAGTAGCCTGGGTTGATAATTTGCATTCCACCATAGAGTGGTCTGAGATGTTTCTAATATCATGGTCTGCGTATGTTATGCTGTTGATTAGGGACTGGGATACAAGTATATAGTCAATTCTTGAGTAGGAGTTATGTACTGGCGAGAAGAAAGAGTAGTCTCTAGCTTTGGGGTGTAGATTGCGCCATGTGTCTAGTAAGTTAAAGTTGTTAAGGATCGTGCCCAGTTTTGAGGTGGAGGTTTGGTCCTTTAACGCTCTATGGTGGTTTGATTTATCTAGCATGGTGTCAGCTATCATGTTGAGGTCTCCTCCGATTAGTACATCGCCTTCTTGGAAGTTTTGCAATTCTAAGAGTGTTTTTTCGAGGAACTCAATCTGCCCAGAATTAGGGGCGTAGATTGAGGCTATTGTGGTAGGTGTTCCATCTAGTGTGCCTTTGATGAACAGGAATCTACCCATTGGGTCATGTTTGGTTTGAGAGCAGACAAAGGGAGTATTTTTAGAGATAAGAATAGCTACCCCTCTTGCTTTGGAGGTACCAGGGGCTTGGAATGTTTGCACAAACCACCGTGATTTGAGGACGCTGATGTGTTTCTCTTTAATGTGAGTTTCCTGCAAGCACACGATATTGAGTTTCTTCTTTTCTAGGTAATTAGAGATACGTTTGCGTTTTATAGGGTTTTGAAATCCCCTGCAATTCCAGGAGGCTATTTTCATGTGTTCGGCCATGTATCTATATTGAGCTTACCAGGGCCTAGGTGCCCGGGTATTAAACGGTCAATAACAAACAACTAAACTCTAACTAACTAACTAACTCTATGCCCCCCTTTGGTTGTGGAGGGGAGAGAAATGTGTTACTAGGTTGGGGATTGTCTGTCTTTACTCTCCCCCCTTACACTAGGGTCCAGAACTCTGCCCCCTTAGCTTGGAGGCAGCTGGGTCGGGGGTCTGCTAAAAAGGTCACTATACCACTTTTTGTAGCTAGTGCAAATAATCACAACCACCCCCCTTCAGGGGAGAAGTTTCACCACTCCCTGAGCTGGGAGACCAAGGGAGAAGTACTCCGTGTACTCCCTTAAAGTGAAACTGTTTCGCTCTTGTTGGGGAGCAATAATCAAATTCGAATAGGTGTACACAGTCTGCATTGTGGCTCCCACGCCCCCCCCCCCCTCTTTAGTTATACGTAGAAGTACCTTTCCAGTCCTCTTGAGTATTCTGGTGAGGTCTGGGACAACAAGCCTTGTGGTACAGCGCCCCCTATGGTCTTCCCGTACAAGCTATGTAGCATTAAAGCTGCAGGGTAGCCTGGTTTTAGGATTACCATATTAGATGGTGCGTTTCTATAATACCAATATAGCTACGTATCATTCTTCCACCCTCACTCACATTTCTTGTGCCCATCTCTGTATTAGGCTTATTTAGCATGCTTCTTTTCACTCCGTTACTAGTAAAGAGGTAGTTTGTTGGTGCAGTCAATTCTCTACCCTCCCCGCCGGCTGATCCCACCCCACCCCCCCGGGCCCCCCCGCCCGCCCCCCCGTCCCGCCGCCCCCACCCCCCACCCCCACGCCGCCCCCCCCGAGCGCGCCCCCCCGGCCCGCCGCCCCCCACCCCCCCGGCGCGCGCCAACCCGGCCCCGCCCGCCCAGAAGGGCCAGAGGCGAGTGTACTTCCGCGACGGCCCCCGCGGAGGCCGCCGCCGCCGCCCCCCCCCCCCGCGCAGGCGGAGCCCGGGCAGCGCACGCCGGGGGCGATCGCCCCCCCCCGAGCGGAGCAGCCGGGCAGGGGGCACGAGAGAGGGGGACGGCGGCGGAGGGCGCGGGGGGGGCAGCGAGGGAGCCGAGCGGGCGCGCCCAGCAGGGGGCCCGCCCCGGGGCGAGGGGAAGGGAGGCAAGCGAGGAGCGCAAAACCAGGGGGTGAGGGAAGGAGCGCCCCGGGGAGGCCCAGCAAAACCAGCCGGCGAGAAGACATCTATGATAGCCTTTGGTTGAATTCCTTCGTCTCTAGATCGACACCAGTCACACCTACATTCCCCGTTCGCACTCATTCCCTCCCCTGCCCTCTGCGCTCGCTCCTCCGACAGACAAAGTTTCCTTCAGGCGGCGGTGGGGGTTCAACATCGCTAATGGGGATAAAAGCATCTACGACCTGCCGGCCACCTTCCGTCCCGATAGGGGCTCCGCGCCTTTCACGCTGCATTCACGCTCCAGTCCCTCTCACCTCCATTCACACACGCTCCCCCCCCACCCTCATCCCCCTCCAGGCTAAGATCCCATTCTTTCTCACCACCAATCACTCTTTTCTTGCACTCGGCACCATTGAAACAGGGGTAGGCTTCCTGAAGGATTTCAACTTAGTTACAATAGAGGCGTTCGACCATAATAGGGGCCGTACGACCTTGCTTAGGCGTCGCTGTGATGTCTTTGCTGGAAGGCGCGCTGGAAGGATGTGGCGCCCGGCGGGAGTAGGCGACGCCAGCGAGCTTAACACAGGGGGCCCTTTACAGCTATTCAGAGTCCAGTAGGTAGGTTTTCTCCGGTATCGTCTGCTTTGGCTAGGGCTTCTTCTTCTGCTGGAGATAGTTTGATGGCCAGTGCGTTCAGCATTTCTCTTCCGGTCTCGTTGTTGTGCGCTTTCAGTGGAGCGCCATTTTTGAAAACTATGATGTCGGATGAGGGGCTCCATCTGAAGCGTATGTTCGCGTCGTGAAGTTTGGTGACGAAGGGCTTGAGTTTCCTCCGTTTCGCCAGGGCTTCTGGGGGTAGATCCAGGAGAGCTATTACAGTTTTGCCTTTAAAGGTGAGAGCTCCATGGCGCCTCACCTCTCTTAAGATCGTGTCTCTGGTTGATGGGGAGACGAAAGTCACTAGTATGTCCCGTGGCCTCCCGTACCTTGCAGTCGCCATTGTGCCAAGTCTTTGTGCCTTCGCGATCGCGGTTGAGTTTCCCTCCTCCTTTTTTAATGCCTTTGTTAGCCATTTGTTCATAAATATGGACAGTTCAGAGTCTCTTTCCTCCCCCTCCTCTATCCCTCTAAATTTGAGGTTGGCGGCTCTATGGCGCTGTTCCAGTATTGCAATTCTGTTCTCCAGCTGGGACTCGTATTTTTTCATTGCTTTGATGTCCTCTTTTAGCCCCAGCGCGGCTTCAGCTGTTTGTTCTGCCAGTTTGGCGGTGACTGTTAGTTCTTCTGAGAGTTCTTGCATTCGGGACTGGATAGGTTTTAAGAAGTTTTCCATAGATTCTGTGAAGAACCGATGTATATCGGTCTTTAGACCCTCCAGGTCCCGTTTGCATATTGGAGCTCTCTCCTCTTCATGTTCCGATGCCGGGGAGGGGGGGTTGCTGGTGGCCATCTTTGATGCTGATCTAGTGAGGGGGAAACTGACCTTTTCCGAAGTTTCTGGCTTAAAGAAGTCAGCCACAGATTTTCCTCCTTTGGGATTTGATTTCTTCTTATGTTTTGTTTGTTGTCCCATTAGAAGGGCTATAGCAACGAAGTCTGGAGCTGTTAGGAGTTCGACATCAGGGGGATAGCTTGGGAGCTACCTCAGAACGCGTCCGCCATGAGCCCAAAAGTTGAGTTTTTTAACAGTTGAGTTTGTTGGCCTTTTCTCAGTTGGATTTGTTTGGGTCTGTTGCTGTTGGTTTTGCATCTGTCCTGTTGTCCCTTTTCCTGGTTCTGGTTTTTTGTTGTTGTTTTTTTGGGGGGGGATTAAAAGTTAAGTTTCTTTCTTTCACGTTTTGGTTTTTTTTAATTACCTCTGGTTGGTGTGAGGGGATTGGTGTGTGGGTTGTGTGGGGTGGGTGACTTTCATGTTTTTATAGAGCTATTTTTAGAGTCTGAGGGTGCTTTCAGTTTGCCTAGGGCCACTAAATAGGCTGCCCCACTAATAAGAGTATTTTTAGGGATTGTGTTTTTTGAAATTTAAAAAAATAATAATCCAATTTAGGGCTTTATCTTCTTTCAAAATTCAACTAGGCCACATCAGGCTCCCTTTTAAAGAGACTAGGGTTGTAGTGCATCTTGCTTTCAGCCAGTGAGAGCCGGTGCATCCTTAGATTTCCATAGGGTAAACCATAGCTTCTCTCTAGTTATAGGGGGCACCTGATTTCTAGTTTGCAAGGAAATCTGGTTTGTCCCAGGATCTAGTTAGGAGAAGTTTAACTAGGAGGATATAACAAGGATTGCCTTCATTTCAAGGTAGCCTTTTAAAAACTAGCCAGGTAGAGGCAGGATCACCTAGTCTCCTAAACTTTACCAGACTACTACTACCCCAATCCAAAGAAGGACAGGTTAGGGACCAAAAAAAACAAACAAACAAGTTTTGGTGGGAGGGTTTTTAAAAAGAAGTCAGGGCACTTGTTGGTTCAGGGTACAGTGTAGTGAGTTAGGTTTGTAAAAAACCCCACTCTCAGTTCAGGTTGTGTGAGACTGGCCAAGGGTGACATGAGTGACAGGCAGCAGAAGAGGGGCCCTGGGGGCAAGGTCAAGGAGAAGACTAGAGGGGTGGAGGGGAGGGGGAGGACCCAGATTTCCCCCCTACCTGTGCGTAGGGCCACTCCACAGCCACCTTCCAGCACTCCGACCTCTGGCCGGAGTGTGATGAAGAAGGCCCGCCTTGGGCCCTTCATCGAGGCTGCTGCTGGGACGCCCCCAGCAGAGGTGCCATTAGGTGCTGGCACTGAGCAGGGGTCTGCTGCTTGGGCAGTCTCTCCTCCAGCTGATGTCGCTCGGCATCAGCAGCCGGAAGAGGGGCAGCAAGAGCAGCCTTTCTTGGAGATGAGCTTTGGGGACAGTTTTCTGTTGAAAATGATCACCCCAAGTAGGGTGCAGAGTGTCGTGCAGGAGCTAGAGGAGAAGCTGGTTGAGGAGGACCAACCCTCTTATTTGGTTCCTTTGGGCACCAGCAGTCCTTCAGGGAATGGCCAGGAGGGGAGGCCGCATGGGGTGGAGGGGGAAGAAATGGAGATACACAAGGTACCTCCATCTCCACCCACTTCCCCCTGGTGGCCAGCCCCTCCTGCCACCCCGAGACATGATGTGTCTGCACCGAGCACCTCACAGGAGGTGGCTCCGTACACCCAAGCTGCTGTCCAGCTTGGGCATCCGTACACCTCCGAAGACTGGAAGCATTTCCGACTTAACGGAGGATCCATGCTATGTGCAGTGCCAGCTGTGCAGGGCCCGGATCAGTCGTGGGTGGGACCCTGCCCACTTGACTCCAGGGGGGATGCAGAACCACTTACAGAAGCACCATCAAGCGGTGCTTCTTAAGGGGGAGAAGCAGGCTGGTGCTGGGGTGCCCAAGCGGCCAGCACCACCCAGCCAGGAGGTCTGTCCCACCGCAACTACCTCCAGAGTTCTCCAGGAGAGTTCCGCAACAGGGCAGGGATGCCAGGCATCTCTGCCTGAGATGTTTGGTGGGGATGGCACCTGTGTGCCAAGAGGGGGAATCAGGTACGGCAGGAGGGTGATCGCCTGGAACCTTCCCAAGTCAGTCACCCATGGGCTTCCATTTTCAATGGTTGAGAATCCTGGGGTGCTAGGGTTGCTCGAGTACCTGGTGCCCTGGTATAAAGGTCCTGCTAGAACCACCATTAGCAGGACCATTGTGCCATCTGTTTTCAGGGCGACCAGATTTGTGGTGAAGGAGCATTTGTCCCGTGCTGCCAGGGGAACTGTTCATTTCACCTCAGATATCTGGAGCTTCCAACATGCGTTCAAGGGGTATCTCTCCCTGACTGTGCATTGGTGGCAACCCAGTGAGCTGCAGGGTGAGGGTGGCAGTAGCAGCAGGTAGGGTAAGGGCCGCCAGGCCGGCTATCGCTGGGCCTTACTGCACACTGAAGCAGTCGATGCAGTGCACACAGCGGACACTCTCGGAGTCATCCTCTCATGGCATTTAGAGGGCTGGGTAAGCAGGGACATCACCACAGGCTTCATGGTGACTGATGGTGGCTCCAACATCAAGGCAGCTGTCCAGCGTCAGGGTCTAAAACGCCTTCCTTGTGTGGCCCACCTTCTCCACCTCGTGGTTAAGGATGCATTGGACCAGACGAAAAGCCAGAATTGTCAGTATCTAGCTGCGACCCATGAGTACTGACTTCTGCTTCAGAAGTGTCGACACATCACAGGTCACTTCTCACACAACACTACGGATTCGTATCTGCTGAGTGAGAAACAGACACTGACAGGCATGCCAAGGCACCGCCTGATCAGTGACGTCAGCACATGCTGGAACTCCACCTGTGCCATGCTGGAGCGCATGTTGGAGCAGAGAGCAGCCCTGGATGCCTTTGTCTCTGAGAGGAGGGTCTTTCGGGATGAGAACCATCTCACCCAAGAGGATTGGGTGGTCATTTCTCAGACTGTGGAGGTTCTTGGGCCCTTCAAGACTCACACAGAAATACTCTTGTCTGATACAGCGAGCATCGCACTGCTCGTCCCTATGGTTCACATGGCCTGTGGGGACCTGGCATCGTTTCTTGTGCCAGCTCAAGGCCGTGCAGACATTCTTCCAGCAGTGTATGCCCTGGTTGTTAGGCTGCAGGAAGGGCTTGAGGCCCACTTTCAGACTTTCACCCAGGATAAGGTCTACATGATGGCAACCTGTTAGACCCGCGACTTAAGGGAACGATCGCCGAGTGGGCTAATGAGCTCAATTGCTGGTGAGACGAGCTCTCCCAGAAGCTCAAGCACTGCAGAGTCAGGGCAGGCTCAGTGCCAGTAGCTGAGGAGGAGGGGGGTGGAAACAGCTCATCTGCCACTTCCACTGCTGTTCATCCCCAACCTCCCCAGCTAGGCAGTGTTTCCCACCAGACTCACGCCAAGAAGAGTGCCGAGAGGACACTCATCGAGAGGCTCATTGGCCCCTCTGGGAGCGGTAGACCCCTGAGAGCGGAGATGGGTGCTGCAATGGTGAGGGACTATCTTTCGGAGCCCAATGAGTCGCAGGAAACATCTCCTTTGGACTATTGGGTCGTGAAGGAGGCAATCTGGCCGACCCTCTCCTCCGTGGCCAAGGCGTTCCTCTCATGCCCACCGATGAGCGTGCAGAGCGAGCACATCTTTTCACATATGGGCGACATTGTCTGCCCACATCGCAATCGCCTGCAACCCTGGACAGTTGAGCAGTTGGTCTTCCGAAAGGTCAACTTGCCTCTGTTCGGCTCCCCAAACGTAGACTTTGAGAGTGAATGAAGTGAGCACCTACTTGTGCCTGCATCCTCTCTTGTTCCGCGCTTGGAAGGTGGTTGTAAAATGCTCTCCCACGAAACATAGACTAGAGTCCAAAGACAGCCCAAAAACTCACTCACAAATTGATTGGCAGTGCACCCCCCCAACCCTCATCCATCCCCAAACCAAAAGTGAATGCTGATTTAAAATCTGCCAAGCAATCCAAATTTCCCCAGTCCCCATCCACACATGCCTAATAATACTGAAAGGGCCATTGCAGCCCCCAACTGTAACCGGCAGCACCCAGAGTCCAAGCCAGGATAACCCAGTTTTTTTTCAGGGGCAGGAGGAAGGAAGAGGGAGGTGCCAGTGATGATGACAGGCAGCCAGCAGCCATACCAATGCTGAGGTCCCTCTAATGGGACAGTGATAGCTGGTGTGTTGCTGCTGAGCTGAGAGAGAAGGAATGGTTCCCTTCCTCTCACACAATCTGAGGTCCTCCCAGTGATCTTCCACATTTGGGGTGTAACTCTGGCTCGCCTCCTCGAGGTGCACCCTGGGTAACACAAAAGAGCCTGGACCAGCCAACCATCTATCACTCAAGGTAAATCTAAATGCTCCTTGCTTTGTGTCAGATACAGAATTATGTGGAGCTAGGTGTAGTCCACCGCTTCTCTTGTTTGAGAGTTGTGTTGTTTGGGGCAGGGCTGAAGAGCTGGCATCTGTAGATTGCACATTCTGTGGCAGGGAAGCTGGCATCTGGATAAGAGACCCAGAACCAGCATGCCTGTTGTGCTTGGCCAGCTCTCCCCACGTTGGTTGGGGCAGGGCTGAAGAGCTGGCATCTGGGTTTGCTGCAGCCAGGTCTGCAGCACAGACCTTGAGCAGATTGTGTTTTATGTGGCAGTGACATTGGCAACTGGGTTTATATTGGTTCCAGGCCAGCAGGGTTCATAGAGTAGATACATGGATGTAGTGCATTTGGGCCCTATAGAGATTCCCTGGTGTGAAGTTAGGTTTGGCTTTGGGTGCCCCAGGAATTGGACCCTCTGGTCCAATTTCTTTTTGGCCTTGTGGGTTTTGTGTGGGACAGTGCCCTGAAGCTGCACAGCAGTTTGGGGGGCTCTCCTCAAAACCCTCTGCTCCCCAGAGCTACTTTTCCCACGATAATTACAGTGGGGGAAGTGGCTCTAATTGATTTTTTCTCACCATTGGGAACAGTGTTCCTTTTGGGGTGCCCACAGATGAGTGCAGTCTTTTTGGGCCAGGGGGGTTGCATGTGGGGGAGTCCCCTGAAGCTGCCCTGCAGTTTTGGGGCCTCTCCCTCAAACCCCCCTCTGGCCAGAGCCACTATTCCCACAGCAATTATAGTGGAGGAAGCAGCTAATTGGGTTTTCCCCAGCATTGGTGGCAATGGGCCTTTTGGGGAGCCCAAAGACAGGGACCTCCTGGCCCAATATTTTTGGGACTTGGGGGTTTTGTAGGGGAGAGTCCCCTGCGGGTTCCATGCAGTTTGGGGGCTCTCCCTCAAACCCCCTGCCCCCCAGTAGCCTCTGATTATGCCCTATGCTGCCATTGAGTTCAATGGCCCATAGGATATAATGGTGGGGTGGGGCACCCTCTTGGAATGGAAACCCCTGGTCCAATATTTTTGGAACTTGGGGGGTTCATAGGGGAGAGTCCCCTGCAGGTCCCCTGCAAATTTGGGGGCTCTCCCTCAAACCCCCTCCTCTCTAGGCAGCTTCCAATATACCCTATTTTGCCATTGATTTCAATGGCTCATAGGATATAATGGGGGTGTATATTCGGAAATAGCCGTATATCTCCAGTATTTGGAAATATACGGTATTCTGAATATTTTGGCCCTGTATATTTCCGAATCCGATTAATTCCAATTTTTTTTTTTTTTTGCACACCCCTACTACAGAGTAGCCATTAATGATTCATCCTGAGCCTGTTAGGTTTATAAGGCTGCTGTCGGATGATTACCAGCTGCTAGTGGACCAGAAACCTGATTCGCTTTGCAAGGGGTAATGTCACAATGGCTTGCTGCAGCTGATTGCATGGTATGGCCTGCCAACACATAACAAAAAAGAAGGCAGAGAAAAATCTTAAATGTATTATTTTTAACTTTCCCTTTTTCCTGCCAATTCAAAAGCTAAATGTATGTGCCAGTAAACAGCATTCAAGTAGTTTGCAGTTTATTAAGGTCATTAGCGGGGAAAGGAGAAAGTATGGTAGTTGTGGAAGAGGGAAGAAGGACTGTATTAGGAAGAACTCCCTGACCAATTTCGCACTAGAGCTTTAATCCTGGTTTAACTCTATCCCCAAACTGACTTTCTACACTAGAATCAGAGAATCAGAGAAACCAACTTTATGACTCTATGATTCTATGGTTTTAGTGTAGAAAGTCAGTTTGGGGACAGAGTTAAACCAGGATTAAAGCTCTAGTGTGAAATTGGTCTCTGTCTTTCTTGCTATGGTTACCAAATACATCCCTGTATCTGTGGTATCAGGAAAGGGGAAAGACAACTGGTTGACATGCAGAAATTCTTCTTCAGTAAGGATGGCCAATATTTCACTACAAGAGCTTACAATGAAGCCACTCCCTGTACTTGATTATTTTCTCTTTGTAATTGTCACAAGTGCAGAGGCTTTTCAGTACTTTTATATGCTGTGAGTGGACTATGGGTTCTCTTGAGGGCCACAGACTTGAACTCACTTGAGCATCCTCAAAGCTTTCATTAGTATGTTAGATGAACATCTAACCAGTGAAGTTATTAGTGCAAAGGATGCAGCTGTTTGGTGTCCTGCCCTACAGTCTGCCCTCTATCAATGTGGTTTATTTTCTTTCCCTAAATGAAGGACATTATATTTATTAGCACCAGTTTTGCCCTCTTTGCCCACAGCCGCTGCTGTGCTGATCTTCCCAATTCACTTTCCAATTAAATGCTCAGCTCCTGAGAAACGGCACAGCAGGGAGCTTCTTGGTCTCTTCCTCTCCAAGTCTGGCTGGTCAAAATAGCCTCTGGAAATTTTTAGCTGATCCCTAAGTATGGTATTATAAATTGGAAGCTGTGCCATGCTGAAAGGATAGGTACTTCATCGCTGTTAAAATAGCAGCTCCCCAGGATCCAGATTGACAACTGCTTTCCCAAAAGGTTAAGTCTGAGCCTTAAGACTTTATGTTATCAGCAGGGCTTGGAATAGTTTGTAAAAGCCTGCAAGATATCACATATTTCACTTTGGAAAATATACCCGTTTGCTCGGGATGTGTAGGTATGTGTGTATTTGGAGTCATTTCACAGGCTAAACTCAACTGGCTTATGACACAGACAGATTTATAAGGTCAAATATTTTAAATAGTTTCGATGAAGAACAAAGACTACAATCATTCTAAAGCAAGGAGGAATAAAGGTTTCCAAGCCTTCCTCTCAGCAGGGATGGTTTCTTTGAAGAGGATACAATGAGGAAGATGGGTTAAGTTAGCTAAAATTTCTTACCTGCCTATAGCCCTCAAAGCATTGCAGCCTTTCCTGCTTTTAGGTAAAGGTGGCAAAGGTCACTAAAATAACAGTTGCTTAAGAAGAAGGAACAAAAGATGTGAGTGGGGAACAGGAAACAGCATGGGTTGACAGAAGAGTTTTTTCTTAAGAAAAGTTCCCCCTGCCCACCCCCCCAAAAATAATGATGGGCTCCATTCTCTCAGAAATCACAAGAATAAATGTCCATCCACATCTTCTTAGTAGGCCCCTCCAGCTTTAATTCTTCCTCCTTCTGCAACAGCCAATGTCACTCATGGGTAGCCTCCTAGACAACCTGCACCCCCTTCACTTGAATCTTAACAGTCCTGGAGCTAGCTCGCCAACAATCATGACTACAGCCAATCAGTTCTCATTAGAGAGGTCACAAACTTTGCAATGAACACTTCTCATAGGCAAACATACCATGTTTGACAGTCTCAATCACCCATGAACCAAATGTCCAATCTGTTTGCCTGTCTGTCATTTGTCTTGAATGGCTTTGGAACAGTTCTGCAGCTGTTGAGCAGCTTTATTATCTCACTGCCTCCATTTTGGTTGATGCATTCCCATGATGGATATTAAAGCATGTCTTTCTTCCCTCTGCATCACAAATCAAATCTGGCTAAAGGTGATGTAAGAATCTATGGCCAGCAGACAAAAGGTAGGAATGGGAGGGAGGAGGGGGACTGCACCAAACCAGTCAAACAAACTAAGAAAGCTCTTGGAAAGAACCTTGATTGTGGCAGGGGAGGATGTGGGAAGAGTCTGCAAGCTAGTTAGCAGCAGCTGAATAAGAACTGGCAAAGTTGGCTTCTCCTCTCTTCATGGGTACTTAAGGCCTGGGCTTGTCCAGAGAGCAACAAAAGGCAAGAGTCAAGGGGTTCTTGTGTTTTGGTTTTCAGCCTAAAGGTCATAGACTGGAGCTAGATGGGAGATATAGTGAGGGGATGAGAGAGAAGGAGACAGGATGGAGAAGACATGAAACTGCTGATATTCGAAAAGTAAGTTGGGCTCAGGGATCCTTTTCTCCACCATGGAAGCTACTTTTTGTTCAAGAGAAGTCCCACTGGTACCTGTGGAAGAACACTCATCAGAAGTGCATAGGACTTTTTATAACCTTGGGCCTTTACATTGTACTGGAATTGCATTCCATCATTCATAGACTGTGATTGTATTGTGATATAATCTTATAGTTGATATAATACATCTACATGTTATTTATACTTGAGATTTGCTTGGTCTATATTGTTTTGTATCGTCTAAAGACCATGGTGCCTTGTGTTTATTTGCTATGTTTTTTTGGTAGAAAAAGCCCAGCAGGAACTCATTTGCATATTAGGCCACACCCTCTGATGCCAAGTCAGCTGGAACTGCATTCCTGCTCAAAAAAAACCTTGGCTGTGTCCATATGTCCCAAAGTCCCAAAGAACCCAGGTAAGTCCCAAAGAACCCAGGAGAAGTAACTGGCTGCACACATTTCTCTAGCTGTCATCCTCCAGGTGGAACCTGGGGATCCCCTGGAATCACAATTTATCTCCAGACTACAGCGATCAGTTCCACTGGAGAAAATGGATGCCTTGGAGGGTAGACTCTATGGCAGGGGTGGACAACGGTAGCTCTCCAGATGTTTTTTTGCCTACAGCCCCAGCCATTGGCCATGCTGGCTGGGGCTGATGAGAATTGTAGGCAAAAAACATCTGGAGAGCTACTGTTGGCCACCCCTGCTCTATGGCATTGTATCCCATTGAGGTCCCTGGCCTTCCCAGACTCCACCCCCAAATCTCCAGGAGTTTTTCAACTTGGATCTGGCAATCTTACCCCCATTCCCTACCTGTGGGAGACCTTCAACTGTAATGAGGAAAGGTGAATCTCTGTAACAAAATGGGAGACTTTAAAGTAAAATGAAAACTGTGAATTCAAAGAACCTGAAATAACAATGCATGTATTGCTATAATAGTCAATTCCCAAATTTTTGAAAAAGCCCGAGTGGCATGGGAATAGGGGTGGGGGTGGCCACTGCCAGGAGACTAAGGCAGGCAAACTATGGGGAAACCTCATGTCAGCAAGCAACCCTCTCTAACTGCTGCTGCTCCTTAGGTTGGTGGGATATTTTTTTTTTTATTGCCAGCATCCTTCCCTGGATGATGCCACTTAACAAAGAATTTCTAGTGATTCCTAGAGCAGCATGACATCACTTTCAGTTTTCCCCAGAAATAATATCACACCACACACAGGCTGCCCTGGCATTGGACTAGCTGCACAGCAGCTGGGGATCCAGAGGCAAAGCCCAGCCAGCAGCAGCCTCAATCGATCCCTTCGATCCCCACCAGCTGCTGCCACTGCCAGATGGAGAGGACATGCACCCCCTCACTCCAGCTGTCCCCACCCCCACCACTCAGCCAAGGCTTGAGGACAATGAGGAGGAACAGCAGCAGCAAGGGGTGTAAGTCTCCAAGTTGGGCAGTGTGATCCTTAACACATTAGGGCTGCACTGAAGGAATTTCCACTGAAATTGGGCTCATTTCTGTGCAGCACTCACTGGTTTCTCTTCCCTCCCCTCCACCCTGACATGGAATCCATTTTTTCCAGACTGTTCCCTGCTGCTTTTTTTTAAGGCACAGGAGGAAACCTTCTGGGAAGGGGACGGGAGTGTTGTCAGAGCTCTTTACTGGAGAGCTTTTGTTTTTGGAATATCAATTAGGACTTCCTTGGGGGTCTCCAGTTTACCCCCAGTTTTACAGTGCTGAGAGCCCAGCAAGGCCACCAAACTGGGTGGTCCCCTGACCCACCTTCCCAAACAAAAAATCCTGGTATGTTCCCCACCAAACTTCAAAACCTGGCTACAGTCCTGGCCAAGAATATTGTTATAATAGTCAATTCCCAATTTAAAAAAAAAATGAAAAAAGCCCGAATGGCATGGGAATTAGGGGGTGGCCACTGTATTGCATTGGCAGCTGCAGCAGCAACAAGAGAACTATACAAACCTGTCCTTACATGGAAAACACCCTGGAGGAGCTATGATCCTGACGTATTCTTGTACAAAAGGAATTCACTTTTGTCTTCAATGGCCCATCCATCATTTCCTAAAGCTTACAAAGGCAGCCTGTGATAGGTGGCACAACTCAGTTATTCTAATCACTTGGTTTAGTCTTCTGCTATTTGTGTGTGTGTGTATTACTGTACGTGTTGTGTTGAACCTTGGCTCCCATTCTAATAGCCGTTGATGACACACTACAACCTAGCTTCTACAGGCAACTCTTAGCACAGTTTGATGACACGTTTTGTAACTGCTGCTTAGCAAATTAATTTTTCTATGCTAAAGCTTCCACCCCAGAGGCTCTTGCTGTGCCTATATCTGCAAGAAGCAAGAGCATGCTGTGACTAAGTGTCTTTTCTGGGTGTATCTACATAATGATCAAGTTACTTGCCTACCTTGAATCTTGTATTATGAGGCCTGCCCTCCATCTTAGGTCATTTTTTGTCTCCCTATGAATTCTTTCTGATATGCTCTTATCCTGCTTTAAAGTGTGACTGCTAGGGCAGAACACTGTTTTGCTGCTGTGAGCTCACAAGTGCCATTTGCAGAAGCAATAAATTTTCAGCTTGCTGCCCTCCTGTTCTATATACCTGATCTTCCTATTAACCCTATTTGCCACGTAATTGGAGCTCCTGTGGAGGACACTCTACAATAATCCTGACTGTTTTCCAAACCACCTCTTATGAAGCATAAAACTAACCCCTAACCTCTGTTCATGAACAGATGGTTTCAATACCTGAATCAGTGTTATAAATTCTACAATTAGAAAACCTGAATTCTAAAATTAAGATGTTTGAAATACTGAAATTTATAGAAATATACATGATTTTCTCATTTATATAAAATGTTTTTGCAGCATGAGGGATTCTGGGACAGGCATTACTGTGAATGAAATGCACAAGGCAAACTGCAATGAGATATACATGAAGGGATAGGGAACAATGGTCCCTGCAGAAGACAATGAGTAATATTAACTGAGACCCCTGGAAACAATGATCAGACCAAATGGGACAGATAGAATCATAGAATCACAGAGTTGAAAGGGACCTCTAGAGTAATCTAGTCCAACCCCCTGCACAATGCAGGAAACTCACAAACACCTCCCCCTAAATTCACAGGATCTTCATTGCTGTCAGATGGCCATCTAGCCTCTGTTTAAAAACCTCCAAGGAAGGAGAGCCCACCAACTCCCGAGGAAGCCTGTTCCACTGAGGAATCGTTCTAAAGGTCAGGAAGTTCTTCCTAATGTTGAGCTGGAAACTCTTTTGATATAATTTCAACCCATTGGTACTGGTCCTATCTACTATCATCCTAACAGACGATTGAAGAAATCTTATTAATAATTAACATATTTATAACCCCACTTGCTTTTGATTCAAGTTTGAAGACTTCTACCAAATTAAGCACCTTTGCACTGAAAAACAGCCACTTAAGTCGGAGAAAGCTCCTTAAGAACATTAGAACATAAGAGCCCTCTTGATTCATTTGTCCAGCATCCTGTCTCACATAGTGGCCAACCAGTTCCTCTGGAGGACCATCAACAGGGCAGAGATGCTGAGGCCCTCTCCAGTGTTGCCTTCTGGCACTGAGATTCAGAGGCTGACCAACTCTGAATGCGGAGATTCCCTTTAGTCACCATGGCTATTATCCACTGATTAACTTATCCTCCATTCCTCTTTAGACTGCAGAGAGGATGGTTGAATCCATTCCAGTGTTTATAGGCATGACTACAATGCAGATATGTTCATATATTTAAAATAGCATGATGCAAGACTAGTACCATACCAAAGGCTCAGAGGAGGGGGGACACATGATATGACACAAACATTTGATTTTGTCTACATTGAGAGATGAGTGGGAAGAAGGCACATCCACATTCATCCTCTGAGTATGGCAATGATGCATATCTGCCTTGCATGGGTTGCAGTGACTCCACAGAGCACTTCCCAATTGCTTTGTTTGCTCACATACAATACCATCTTATTTAAGTACCCAACACATCTCTTAAGCAGATCAAGACATCTATTGTGTACTCAAATAAGATGCTATTGAATGGAGATGAACCGAACATCTATTTCTACATCTAGAGACACTGGAAGTGGGTGAACCAAAAGAAGCTGAGTCCAAACAAAATGGAAATGCCATAGATTGAGGTACAGCTGACCTGGATATAAGTGTTCAGCCTGCTCTGGATGAGGTTCTACAAACCAGTCCATCCAAAGGGCAACTTTGTTGTCTCGGAGTTCCTCTGTACTCCTGTTTGACTATGGATATGAAGAATACCCAGATATTTTAGCTGGTACACAATATGGCAGAAGGATACGTACTAGTGCCAGCCTTGGTCTTTAAATATCTAAATGGCATGTCCAAATAGTGTATCAACTATGTGTTGGGAAATTCTTGCTTATGACTTGCAAATTGAGAATGCAACTAGAAACAATTGCCAGGATGTAAATCCTCATTAGTTCAAAAGAAATGTGTCAAATTTAGTGAGTGATATTGGGATCCCTTTAAATTATGCCAATAGCAGTTACAGGTCTAATGTGATGACTGCCAGCCATTCAGGTGTCAAACCCAGGCTTGAAATACAGCTAATTTCTAATTGCAAAGTAATAATTAGAGGGCAAAGAGATCGACACAAAATAAAAGTGAGAATTATGAGTGGGAGGAATCTAAATCATAGTCCTGTTATCTTCATACTTTGTGGCATCACAAGTGAGCAATGAAATAAGCAATGAAGATGGTTGCTTGGGGTAGAGTCTTGTCATTAAAGAAGGTGTCACAAAGAGAGATGATGAATGGTTACCTGTTTTATTTCTATTTCAGACCATGCTAAGAGTGACCTTAGGCTTGCTGAATTTAATATATTTCCTGCATAACTGCTATCATACCCTACTGAATGCACCATTTGCATTAAATTTCACCATTCTCGTTGCCATTATCTGATAAAATTGTTGCAGTGGGTGCCTTGTGGATACTGCATGACAAGGTATCAAAGAACAAAAAATCTGGGCAAATGTGGAGTTTGGCCATACTTCTTGCTTTCATCATTATTTGTAGCATATATAGGGTCTTAATGGTTCCCCCCCCCCTTTGTGAAGTGATTCCCACCCAGAAATTTCCCCTGCCTTATTGACTATTCTCAACTGATTTGCTTTTGGTGCATTTGTTTGGATAATTCTTGTTTCCTCCCATTTAGCACACAGGAAAAAGCATTAGTAACACTCTTGATTTTAAATGAACACTATTAATATCCGCCTCTGCAAAGGACTGTGGGATAATTTTGATAAATGTGGCTCAGAAGCTGATCTGACAACAGGCTAGCGCAAAGTCTGTGCATTCATAGCCCATCACTGCTTCTACAAAGGGCACATGATAGAGGTAGAATGAAACATAGAGGCAGGATGACAAGCAGGGGGAAACAGGGTGGAGAAGGCTGAATGATTTTGTACAAAACACATGCTTCTTCAGATTACTCTAAAATGCCTGAAGGGATTAGGAATATCAGCAAAGAATGTTTAAAATGGGATGTAGATTGCAAAATGCACAGTAATGCAAGAGGGTTTACAGCAAAGATGCTAAAATATTACTTTCCATAATGTTTTTTAAAACACATGGGTATCCTCTCCCAAGTATATTCATATCTTGATACACATACAAAATACTGCTCCGAGACTACTGACAACTCTTCCTTTTAATAAAACCACATAACTCTAGACAGGGCTTTTTTTGAGCAGGAACGCACAGGAACACAGTTCCGGCTGGCTTGGTGTCAGGGGGTGTAGCTTGATATGCAAATGAGTCCTTGCTGGGCCTTTTCTGCAAAAAAGCCCTATGCGAAACAATGTTGACATCAGGAGTGTGGCCTAATATGCAAATGAGTTCCTGCTGGGCTTTTTCTATCAAAAAAGCCCTGACTTTAGAGCTACTTTGGGAAGTTCCCTATATTTTGCATCCCAGTACGTGCATTGTCTTTCAAACATTAAAAATTGAATGATCTTGCCTTCAGTGAGAAATGCAGAAGAATGTATTAGGTGCAGGAATAAGAAAAGCAGTAAACAAAAGAGAAGACATGGTTCGGTGGTTAGGACTGACCAGATACCCAATTGACAACAACTGAGTCATTTCCTTTGCACATTTTCCACTTTCTCCTTTACAAAATAGACTTAGAAATAGGAAACACTTGGATGATGTAGACCTGAAGACCATAAATATTAAAGGCATTACTTGATAAAGTTTAGAGTCAGCAAAAAATAACTAAGGAAGGTCAGTGTGGGTGGTATTTTCCGTGATGGAGATAGACAACTTACCAGTATTGATGATGATGATGATGATGATGATGATGATAATAATAATAATAATAATAGAAATATTATGGCCTAGTGCACTGATGCAATTTGAACATTTATATTTAACACAAGTTTCACATGTGCATAATTTTGCTGGGCATATTTTTTGATAACTGTATTATAGAGTATCATGGAACTTTCAGCAACTTCTCTCTACAGCCATGAAAGCTAGTGACTTATCATAATTCAGTATGACAGCTGAAATGCTCAGATTTTTCACAAGTGTCTCTAGGCCACATATAAATGCCTCAGAGGCTGCATGTGGCCTGTGGGATATGTATTGCCCACCAACATGCCAGAAGAAGAAAGACATAGATCTAGAACCGTGTATTTTGGGGTTGATTCAGCAAAGCATGAAAAGCAATGGAGACTTCAAATACAAATGTAAAGCTCTTCACATCAGTGACAACCACCCATGTGGTTAAAAGTGATTTTGGGCTTGGGTGCCTTTCTGAACAGGGAACTAAGAAAATAAAGATGCAGTGCAGGAAATCAAGGGAATGAGATGGAGCTCAAAGAGATTTAATGTAAGAAGTGCCAAATAGTGTTATTTGTTTAAGGGGTGGCTGCAAAGATAAGGATGAAATTTCACTCTACAAACATGTAAAGAAATACTCATCTCACTCATCTCACTCTAAAGGTTAGTCTGTATCAACTAGTTTTCCTGGGATATATGCCCAATATGATAATGGAAATAGCTGGGGCAATCCACTTCTGGGTTCTGTTGCTGGAAAGTCACCTTACAAGAAGTAGTATCTTAATGTTAATCACTGTGCGCAGAAGGACAAAAGAACAAATGAGCAACCTGAAATTCAAGAAAACACTGAAACTTCAACCACCCACCTGCAGAGTGCACCTGCAGACTGAACTGCAGGTTACAGAAGAAATCCACCTCCTGAAGTTTTTGTTTTTATTGGGCGGGCACTGCCAGCTTGATTGGCATAGCAGCAGTGGGTGAGCAATCATGTTTAACCTTTTCCTGTTTCCACCATCTAATCCTCTCAATGCTATTAGTCCCAGAAGGGGGAAATACAAATTAAATATATTTTCCTAATGCTATATCTTTGATCCAGCATGCATACACACACAAAGAAAGAGCCCTGCAGTTACCTTAAAGAAAAACAAACAAACAAACACAAATTTGTGAGTTTCAAAACATAAAGTGTAGGTTAGCACTGTAAAGTTCTTCTGAAAGAGAATGTAGCTGCCTCATGTTCACCGCTGTGTTGTTGCTGGTGTTTGCCTGCAGCTGTTGGAGCTGTCTCCATCTGGTAGAGAAATCAGAATCCATTAAATAAGAAGGATTGTTTGGAAGCAGGCAAGCCAAACTGGGGCCAGCACAATTCCACCTTTGTGTGTGTGTGTGTGTGTGTGTATAAAGCTACCACCACAAAACAGAGAGACAGAGAGAGAGAGAGAGAGAGAAAGAGAGAGAGAGCCTCACAGCCTATTGAGCAATTGTTTCTGCACAGCAACTCAGCTCTAATTGATCTGGACACCACGGCTAATTTTCCCTCAGACATCTGTTAACACACATTAGTGTATGTCATTAAGGAGGGAAGCACAGATTAAATGGAAGGGGCAGAGCTCAGAGGCCTTGTGTTTGGGGAGGTGAGAACAGGCAGGGGAATGACAGCAGGGAGGAGATGTTGTGCCATACTGTTCTCTATCTGGGGAGTGGAGAAAAGGGGAGGAACTTAGATAAGGTTAGATGCTCCTGTGTAGCATCTAATCTGTTTGGCTAATATGCTTCTAGAAGAAGCACTTTTCACTTCCAGATGTACAAGAGCATGCAACAGCACTGAGAAAATCACAAACTATTAACAAAACAGTTAACTATTAATTAAACTCAGAGCAATTTCTACTTCTTTTCTGCCTCTTCTTTATCATTTCTTTCAGTCATTATTGGCAGTCTTCAGAGATGATAAGGAGAAGCATTTTGTGTGTGTGTGTTTAAAGTATGCTATATATACATGACTCTCAAGATAGTCCTTGCAATAAATTTAGGATGTATGCCACTGTAAGTGCAATTGGGAATAGAGTCAGGCTGAGAAGCAAGCGTTTTTAGTGAGTTCAGGGCAGAGGTGCAATTTAAAATAGTGATCCCCTACTAGAGCTCTCAAGTCTCAACCCTGCCTTGGCAAATGCTAGGAGATTTTAGGGGTGGCTCCTGGGGATGATGAAGTTTGGGGACATTTCTATGTGGAAGATATTTTGTTCTCCCACTCAGTTCCCTGGGAAAGGGAAAATGGAACTGGGGATGAATGAACCTCTATCTCAGGTGGATAATTGAGAGGCTATTTCTCACACTCACAGTGAAATTCACAGAAGCCATTTCACCACAAAGGAAGTAAAAATGCATCCATAATAAAAAGGTGAAGGTAGTCCCCTGTGCAAGCACCAGTCATTTGCAACTCTGGGATAACGTTGCATCACAACGTTTTCATGGCAGACTTTTTATGGGGTGGTTTGCCATTGCCTTCCCCAGTCATCTACACTTTCCCCCCAGGAAGCTGGGTACTCATTTTACCAACCTCGGAAGGATGGAAGGCTGAGTCAACCTTGAGCTGGCTACCTGAACCCAGCTTCTGCTGAGATCGAACTCAGGTTGTGAGCAGAGAGTTTGGACTGCAGTACTGCAGCTTTACCACTCTGCATATATTTAATAAATAATACCTGGACCAGCAGGCAATACAGACTTTCTTACAGAAGAAGGTCTATAGTAAATGATGCCCAGAGAAGGATATCTGTATCTGACCTCAAAACAGTGGAGAGATGGGTATCTAAAAGATTCAGGAGCCTCAATTACATAAAGGGCCTTTTTGCTTCTTTGGTTTGATTGTTTTCTTTCCTCTTCTTCGTGACTAGTTTGTTTTATTTCACTTGGTTTTTACTGATATTTTTGCTACAACTGTGAATTTTATTGTAAGTGACCACACACACACACACACGGAGAGAGGGAGACAGCACTGCACATGGAGACCGCAATTAAAGTTTTAAAAATATAAATGAATAAAATAGGCTTCCCATTTCTCTTGTTGAACCCTGAAAATGAAGGAGGTCTACCAGGGATACCAAGGAAGTTTCTCCTGAGAAATCTGGCTTGCAGCTCAATTTAACTCAAGTGGATTTAGAAATCAGTTCCATTCAGAAACACCTTGAGCATGGAAGCAAGTACAGTATATATTCTTTATGTCATTAAAAATTCTTGAACTTGAATTTGTATATATTCAATTATTTGCATCTGTTTGGCTGACACATATTCATTGGGCTGGGTCTTGCAGACAATCACAAGAACCCCTAACCCTAATTTTCATTCAGTTCCTTTTCTCATATGGACATTACTTTTTTGTGGGGGGGTAGATATCAAAATCTGATCAACAAGCCTTGTCAGATTAATCTTTGCTTGCTTAACATGAGATGACTATGTGTGTTTGATGCTGAGTCTTGCATTACTTATGTTTAAGGGAGTCTTTTTTTTAACAAAAAAGGGAATGATAGAAATTAAAACTGTTGTTCACCCTTTCCCATTAATGCTGTGTTTATGAATTTTACAGACATCCACTTCTGCTCTTCTATAAAACAGCTGGGTGCAAGTTATGAATAAATGCTTGGAGCATTGCAGCAGGGGTTAAAGATTAGACTGAAATCCATCTGCAGTCATTCCCTATTAAATATGCACAGTTCAGCAAATGGGGAATAGATTTCAGCTGAGCTTAGAGTTGTAGTAACCAAGCATAATTTGCCCATCTCATGGCTGCTTGGTAGCCTATAAACAGAAGCACAGGAGTTTCAGGTGTTTACATTTTTAAGAATTTTAAGCCTCTATGTGGCAAAGCACTGTCCATTTGCTTGCTGAAGCAACCAGGATTACAATGTTCATGAAGTCCAGTGCGGAATCTCATTTGTGGCACTATTAAGAGCATGTGGCTTGATCTGATGCTAGATCTGAGTAAATTAAAATGGTGTTCTCTCTGGTCATTTTCGCACTCACCTCCAGCCGGCGCGACCCCCCTCTTCACCGCGCAGGATCTGCGCGGATTTCGCACTAAATGCCGCGGAGCAGCCGCAAGAGCCGGAAACCCCCGGCGCAAAAGCCACTCAAATGTAAACCGCCAAAAAGCAGTTTCCGTTTGCGCGGCTTTTGCGACGTGAGTTTCCGGCTCTTCCGGCTGCTCCGCGGCATTTAGTGCGAAATCCGCGCAGGTCCTGCGCGGTGAAGAGGGGGGTCGCGCCGGCTGGAGGTGAGTGCGAAAACGACCTCTGTGTAATACCACAAAGGGGGTTTTGTGCCATTCATCTCAATAGTTTCAGAGTGTCTTATAGTGAGACTAGTCCATTCATTCTCAACCTTTCTAGAAAGACAGATCATTCAATATCAATAATCTCATTTCCAAAACAAAAACTTCCACTGGATTATATTAGATCATAAGAGAAGAAAACAGGCAGGAAATAGGGTTGCCAGACCCCCAGTCTGGACAGGGATCCTCTGGTCTTCAGGACTCCAATCACTCAAAAGTTACATTAACACACCACTGACATTGCATGGTGATGCTCTGGGTTTTGGATAACTCTATGCAGCAAAAAACCCATTGAGTTTTTGCCCCAAACCTAGAGTGTCATATGCAACATCAGTGATGTCATCATACCACACACATTTTGCACGCATGACAGAAGACTCCTGGACCAGGTCCAGGATCCCCTACCCCACCAACAGTGAGGTAGGACCTGGTAACCCTAGTGGGAAAACTGACATCCCCTCCCCATTTACCTTCATGCAGCTCTTCTTCCTAAGAGACTCTTTCTCTGATAAATTGCTTTCACTGACATAAGTCAGTCAGGGAGAAAAGTGGCACAGAGGTTGTGGCTGCTATGGGGTATTTGTGAGAGAGGGGAAGGCTCTGAGGCAACTACCTTCCGGACTGAAGAATATCCAGTCCCCAATTCTGGACTCCCCTGTAGACTCTTTAAGCTCCACCCACTCACAATCAAATAAAAAGGAGGACACAAGTTTTAAATATAAGCTTGGTAGTGTGTAAGCTATGTCTTCCCTAAAGGTCTCTTATTTGGAAACCCACTAGACCAAGGCTATACTTATTTGTGAGGTGAACAAAGATCATGTTTACTTAGATATCTGACAAACGACACAGATGGAAATTAACAACAAAGGTTTATTTAACCAAAAATAAAGTATTTAATAAGATAAATATAATATGGGGATCACTTAAATATATACAGTTAAATTGACTCTCAAATTAAATAGATGCTGAAGGGAGATTTGATTTTGTTTTCTTTGGACAGCAGGTTCAGGGCTGCTCTTTTCCCACACAGAGACCACCTTTCTGCAGAACCTACACACAGCAAGTAGGAATGATAGGCCCTTAACAGGATGCTTATTTGTCACTCTAAAATAAGTTTTCTTTCCTAAGCCAACCCCCAAATCCTAACTAAAAAGCCAAATAAAAGCCTGGCTAAGCTGACACTCCTTTCTAGACCCACAAATCTCTATCCAAAGCAAGATAAAGTTTTCCATCATCCTTCTTAAAATGAGGCTGGCTCCCTCCCTCCCATCCAGTGAAATTCCTTGGGCTCTGACTGGCTGACAATCACTTGGATTTGTATGAGGCCTAAGTCACATTAGTTCGGATTCCTGCAGGAGAGGGGACATTTAAGGATAACTGCCACAAGGGGGATGGATGAACTTACCATTCTCCATTATTGTGGCATTTTTGCTTTAATAAATCATTTTATGGCCCTCAGTGATATGTTTTTTTGCACCATACTGGGAATATGCAGCAGCAGGGTTTGGAGGAGGGGGGAGGGGTTGCAGCAGAACAGAGTTCTAGAACCTCTTGGTGGAAACGAAATTCTAAAAAAAAAAGTTTAAAAGTTCATGAGGGGTGCCCGTGTGTTTCTCCTTCATTTCCCTCTTGAGAATTCTGGCATCTCTTTTCCTAGGGGGAAAAAAAGCCCTGTGCAGCAGAAACAGTTTCTCAATGTTAGAGTTGCCAACACCAGTTTAGGAAATTTCTGGAAATTAGGGGTGATGTCTGGGGAGCATGAAGCTTAGTGAGGAAAAGGAATTCAGATTTTGAAGCCAGAGTGTCCTCCCTCCAAAAACACCATTTCCTTCAGGGTAACTGATCTCTGTGGTCTGAAGATTAGTTATAATTCCCCATGCCTCACCTTGAAGTTCACAACCATGCACTGTATAGGGGCTGCAGCTGTGACATATAACAAAATAAGATTTGAAGCTGCCTTATCTATGTATGTGAATAGATGCCAGTTGCATTCATTTGCCATATAACAGAACCTGCTGCTTTTGCTTGTTCTATTCATACAAGAAACTAGAAAATAGGGTTGCTTACCTGTAATTGATTTTTATCAAGTATCTTCTGTGCAGGAACACACAAGGACTGTACATGTCCTTATGTGTTACACCTAGAGCCTCCAGGGGCTGCTGTGCACTGTGCATGGCAGTGCCCCTATTCTAGTTCCTTTCCCACTACCAAGGCATGCAGCAGAGTTGGGGGGAAGGTATGTGTGCCTGCACAGAAGATAATTCAGTGAACAACAGTTACAGGCAAGCAACCCTGTTATCATCATTAGTCTTCTGTGCAGTCCCACATGGGGATTCTAGCAAGCTGAAAAATGGTGGGACATGATCACCTATTTGAACAAGGACTGCAGAACTGCTCTGCCCACTTGAGCTTCTCTTCTAGCCTGCAGATTCAGTGCACAGAGACAACTGAAAATATCCTCCACTAACCACGAGGCAGCATGGCTTATCTCAGGTAATAGTGCTCCATTCCAGAAGGCAGCTGAAGCCGACAGTGCTCTAGTAGAGTGTGCATGGACATCAAAAAGACAAGACTCCTTGGCCAACTGATAACAAACTTTTACAAAGGACACAATCCATCTGGAAAGCATTTGAGGGGATTCTCTCTTGCCTCTATAAGATCCCAAATAACACAAAAAGAGGGAACACTCCCTTCTAAACTAAGAGGTCTGCTTTAAATAAAACAATCATGCTTTAAATATCCAGATTATGCAACTGTCTTTCACCCTCTTAGGTAGGAAAGGAGAAGAACACAAGCAAAAGAATGTCTTGGGACAAATGTAACCTAGAGACTATCTTTAGTAAGAACTGGACACTAGGGTGCAGCATGACCCACTTGGGGGGGCTTTAGAAATGCGTGCTCTACATGGAGGCCAACCAATGAGCTGACCCGCCTAGCTGAAGTAATGGCTGCTAGAAAACTGACCTTCATGGACAGCAGAGTTAGAGACTATGATGCCAAAGGCTTGAAGGGCTTACCCTTTAAAAAAGTCAGCACCAAAGAAAAAAAACCACTGAGGTATCAGAAGTTCTCTGGGAGGGCATAACAAAACGCTTGAGGAACCTGTTTGTTAGCAGGTGGGAGAATTCCTATCTTCCTTCCACCTTACATGGAAACACAAGATAGCTACCAAATGCCCTTTAAAAATGAAAAGGATAACTCTTTATTATTTAAATGTAATGTATATTCTAAAATATCTCTAAGAGGAGAGGCAAAGGGGAACAAACTCTTTTTTTTCACACCAAGCAGACAAATGATTCCCCCCCCCCACACACACACAAGAACATCCAATTGAGGGCTTCCAAGAGTTTAAAAGGACTTCTGTCACCTCTTCTGAAAAAACTAGTCCTAGATCCCAATCCTCCAAGCCATGAGATTATGCTGTTTCAGATCATGATATAATATGCAGAGAGTTCTGAGAGAGAGAGAGAGCAGAGAATAAGTGATATAAGGTGGGGAAGTTGCAGAGAATTTCTGAGTTTGTGTGACTGCTGAAAATTCTGAGTTTGTGGTAGCTGGGGAACTGCTGTCTGTTTGGTTTGAGTGGGCTGAAGGTGAAGGTGATTGAAGGTGATTGTTGCTGACTGATTAGGAGTGGCTGTGTTCCCCACCCTCTTTGCATTATTAAGCTGAGCCTTGCCAGAGGCGCGAGCCTTTGGCGCGAGCTAAAGGGCTCTTGGCCTGGGGGCTGTGTAAGGTCCAGGAACCCAGATCCCTAATTTCCTTGTGCTCCCAATAAGGTAAGTTGACCCTCCAGAAGGGGAGACACATAAACAAACAGGATTTAAAGGAGACTGTATATATTTTTTAAAAGCTATCATGAAGGTAGAATGGCAGCAGGGGGGTGGTGGCTTTCAGGGTTTTGCACTGAGTGTCACATGTATGACTATCTGCCCACAGGACAGAAGTCTTGGGTGTGTGCTCGATGCAAGGAGCTCCTGGTCCCCAGGGAACGAGTTCGTACCCTTGAGGCCAAGGTGACTGACCCGAAGAAGCACAGACAGTCAGTTCAGCAATCAGGGAAGACTCTCAGGGACATATTAGATGAGCCCTGCTCTAAACGTGGCAGCCCTGTTGCTGCCAGGGATCATGAGGGTTGCTGCCAGGGAGCATGAGCATGGCACCGTGCTGAGGATAAGGGGAATGCACCCTCAAAAGGGACCTCTTCTTCAGTTGGTGAGTGGGAATCTTTTCGCACCAAGGAACCATCCCTGGGCACGGGGGGCGGGTCTTGGTAGTTGGTGATTCGATCCTTAGGCAAGTAGACAGCTGGATGGCAAAACTGCGTACTGACTTTATGGTGTCTTTCCTGCCTGGTGCGAAGGTAGCAGACATTACGCGTGTAGTAGATAGGCTGATAGACAGTGCTGGGGAGGAGCCAGTGGTTGTGGTGCATGTTGGCACCAACGGTGTGGGGAAATGCAGTCGTGAGGTCCTGGAGGAAAAATTTAGGCTGCTAGGCGGGAGACTTAAGGCCAGGACCTCCAAGGTAGTCTTCTCAGAAGTGCTACCTGTTCCATGTGCAGGGCAGGAGAGATGGGCACAAATTAGAAGTCTCAATGTGTGGATGAGACGACGGTGTAAGGAGGAAGGGTTTAAGTTTGTTAGGCACTGGGATGCTTTCTGGAACAAACGGGAACTATACAAAAGAGATGGTCTCCACTTGTCCCCAGATGGAACCAGGCTGCTGGCGCTTAAAATCAAAATGTGGCAGAGCAGTTTTTAAACTAAATCTTGGGGGAAAGCTGACATGAGATGAAATGTTTCTGGTTCTGGAGGACTCATCTCAGAAGAGACCTCTTCTTCAGTTGGTGAACAGGTATCCTTTTGTGCCAAGAAACCATCCCTGGGCAGGGAGAGAGGGGGGTCTTGCTAGTTGGTGATTCGATCCTTTGGCAAGTAGACAGCTGGGTGGCAAAACCGCATACTGACTGTATGGTGACTTGCCTGCCTGGTGCGAAGGTAGCGGACATTACGCGTGTAGTAGATAGGCTGATAGACAGTGCTGGGGAGGAGCCAGTGGTCGTGGTGCATGTTGGCACCAACAATGTGGGGAAATGCAGTCGTGAGATCCTGGAGGAAAAATTTAGGCTGCTAGGAGGGAGACTTAAGGCCAGGACCTCCAAGGTAGCCTTCTCAGAAGTGCTACCTGTTCCACATGCAGGGCTGGAGAGACAAAGATAAAGTTCCTCATCAAAGGCTCCTTAGTAAGCTCGAGAGTCATCGAGTAAAAGGACAGGTCCTCTTGTGGATCAAAAACTGGCTAATTAACAGGAAGCAGAGAGTGAATATAAATGGGCAGTCTTCGCAGTGGAAGACGGTAAGCAGTGGGGTGCCACAGGGCTCAGTATTGGCTCCCGTGCTCTTTAACTTGTTCATAAATGATTTGGAGTTGGGAGTAAGCAGTGAAGTGGCCAAGTTTGCAGATGACACTAAATTGTTCATGGTGGTGAGAACCAGAGAGGATTGTGAGGCACTCCAACGGAATCTGTTGCGGCTGGGTGAGTGGGCGTCAACATGGCAGATAAGGTTCAATGTGGCCAAGTGCAAAGTAATGCACATTGGGGCCAAAAATCCCAGCTACAAATACAAGTTGATGGGGTGTGAACTGGCAGAGACTGACCAAGAGAGAGATCTTGGGGTCGTGGTAGATAACTCACTGAAAATGTCAAGACAGTGTGCGATTGCAATAAAAAAGGGCAACGCCATGCTGGGAATTATTAGGAAGGGAATTGAAAACAAATCAGCCAGTATCATAAAGCCCCTGTATAAATCGATGGTGTGGTCTTATTTGGAATATTGTGTACAATTCTGGTCACCACACCTCAAAAAGGATATTACAGCATTGGAAAAAGTCCAGAAAAGGGCAACTAGAATGATTAAAGGGTTTGAACACTTTCCCTATGAAGAAAGGTTAAAACGCTTGGGGCTCTTTAGCTTGGAGAAATGTCAACTGTGAGGTGACGTGATAGAGGTTTACAAGATTATGCATGGGATGGAGAAAGTAGAGAAAGAAGTACTTTTCTCCCTTTCTCACAATACAAGAACTGATGGGCATTCGATGAAATTGCTGAGAAGTTGGGTTATAACGGATAAAAGGAAGTACTTCTTCACCCAAAGGGTGGAATTCACTGCCACAGGAGGTGGTGGGGAGAGATGGTGGCTCAGTGGTAGAGCATCTGCTTGGTAAGCAGAAGGTCCCAGGTTTAATCCCTGGCATCTCCAACTGAAATGGGTCCAGGAAAATAGGCATGCAAAACCTCAGCTTGAGACCCTGGAGAGCTGCTGCCAGTCTGAGTAGACAATACTGACTTTGATGGACCAATGATGGTCTGATTCAGTATAAGGCAGCTTCATATGTTGTGGCGGCTACAAGCATAACCAGCTTCAAGAGGGGGTTAGAAAAAAATATGGAGCAGAGGTCCATCAGTGGCTATTAGCCATAGTGTGTATATATATGTATGTATGTGTGTATATATATATATTTTTTGCCTGGTGGGGTGTCCCATGTCTGGATCTGTTTGTTACCAAGAGTAACACCAAGGCAGACAGATTTTGCTCTTGAGTAGGCAGAGGAGATGCCTTTCAGATTGAGCTGGTCTGTGCCTACTCCTCCTTCCTCTTTTTGTCAAGGTCTTTGCAAAGGCCAGACAGGAACAGAATGAAATTGTTTTGATTGCCCCTTTCTGTCCCTGAAAGGTATGGTTTTGAAGCCTGATGGGGGCGGAGGGATGTGGGGAGGGCCGCGCGCCGCTCGGCGTCTTAAGGCAGGGAAGCCCCTCCCCTCCGCCACACACATAGGGGGGCCCACATAAATCTTGCGCCCCAGGCCCCCGAAGCCCTAGCTACGCCCCTGTTTGTCACCCTGTTTGTTTATATAAAACATGGCAGCAAAGCTGACAAGGGAATTCAACACAGCCCTATATTCCTATACATTAATATGGAACATTTTTTCATCCTCTGACCAGGTTCCCTGGACTGAAGACCCCTCACAGTGGGTCCCCAAACCCTAAAGGGAAGCATATGTGGTGAGTAGAATACTATGTTGGGCTACCATAAAAGGTATCCCTTGTGTGAAATTGGAAGGGAATACCCATCATGCCAGCTGGCATATAATACAACTGGGCACAGAAAACCTTAAATCAAAAACTGAAAATATAAGGAAAAAACTTGATGCAGGGCCAGTAGTTAAAACCTCATATAAACTTATTGTATTTATTTTGAGAAAAGTTCTCTCTCTCGGCTTGACTTCCCGAACGAAGATTTAAGAAGGGTGCAGTAGTCCACGTCTGCTGCAGACTCGCTGGTGGCTGACAAGACCAATGCGGGACAGGCAGATCCGGCCACAGTGGCTGCAGGGAAAAGTCTGATTTGGGGTTGGTGCTGTAGCAGTGCGATTCTTCCTCAATCTTCTTTTGTCCTCAAGACCAGCTATGCGTGCGTTTTCAAAGGAAGAGACAGCCTGGTGGATGGTGTGCCTCCATGCTTTGCGATCTGAGGCTAGGTCAGACCACTGGTGATGGTTGATGCGACAGGTGCCAAGGGATTTCTTCAAGGAGTCCTTGTACCTCTTCTTTGGTGCCCCTCTATTTCGATGGCCAGTGGAAAGTTCGCCATACTGAGCAATCTTGGGAAGGCGGTGGTTTTCCATCCTAGAAATATGCCCTGCCCAGCGCAGCTGCGTCTTCAACAGCAGTGCTTCGATGCGTGTAACCTCCGCCCTCTTGTGGACTTCAGTGTTGGTCACGAAGTCACTCCAGTGGATGTTGAGGATGGTGCGAATGTTAAGAAACATATAAGGACCCAATGAAAGTCTCATTAACAAACAAAAATGACATTTTTATATGTTAAATACACAGGAAACAATTACTATGACCTAACATGTTTCTACCCAATCATGCCTTCTTCGGAGGTCAAACAATATGAGGAACATAGAGGCACATGTTACAAAGAAATAACAGAGAATATATCAATACAGGATTTTAAAAAAAGAATGCTGTTAAAAAAAGAAAAGAAAAATGAGCTTTAGTTGTTATAAAAAGTGTTATAAAATATTAGGAAAAAATTAATAAAATAATATAGGTAAAAAGTAAATGCAAAAACAAAAACATCAATTGTGTAAAAAAATTATCTTCCAGTTGTGATCCAGAAAGTAACAATGTAACCAATCAGTAAGAGCCAAACTGTCCTCAATAGAAAGCAGTGCTATTAGACAGGGGTAATTAGCATATATAATTTGGTAAATGATGTAATCTTAATGCAATGCATGATAATGGTCACATGATCACACACTATCAATGTTACAATGCTTGCATTGGTATTCCAGCACTAGAACAATATAACAAAGGACCAACCAATATAAATGAAAACAATCAAGAATTTATACAATAAGCTAATCATGAATTTATACAGTACCAACCAATAAATTATTGATGTTTTAATTCATTATACTGTTACTTTCTGAGCCACAGTTTTTCTTACATTTTAGGTAAACAAAAGTAACACCATTTATCACCTATGCATATGCACTGCACAGAGGTTTTAATCTTAAGAGGCTTCATAAACATTCCTGTCCTTTGTCTGTTTCATTTTGGAAGTACTACAGAGTTTTTCCTAGGAGCCCCTTGGTGCAGAGTAGTAAGCTGCAGTACTGCAGTCCAAGCTCTGAGGTTGGTAAAATGAGAACCCAGCTTGCTGGAGGTAAAGTGTAGGTGACTGGGAAAGGATGGTAAGCTGCAATTCTGCAGTCCAAGCTGCTCACAACCTGAGTTCAATCCCAGTGGTGGCTAGGTTCAGGTAGCCAGCTCAAGGCTGACAGCCTTCCATCCTTCTGAGGTCAGTAAAATGCAAAAACCAGCTTACTGAGGGTAAAGTGTAGATGACTGGATAAGGCAGTGGCAAACCACCCTGTAACAAAAAGTCTGCCAAGAAAATGTGGTACAACATCAGCTCATGAATCAGTAATGACTCACTGCTTGCACAGGAGACTATCTTTACCTTTAATATAGGGATTTGCAACCATATTTTAAGCAAAATTTATCGTATTACATTTTATAACAACTAAAACTCTTTTTTTTTTCTCTTTTTCAACAGCATTCCTTTTTTATCTGCATTGGTATATTCTTTGTTATTTTTTGTAACATGTGCCTATATGTACCTCATATTATTTGACCTCTGAAGAAAGTCTGATTGGGTTGAAACATGTTAGGTCACAATTGTTCCTTATTTACATGTCATCTGAGGCTTTCATTGGGGCCTTATATGTTTTTTAACTTTTTAATATGTTTTTTAACTTTTGACTACTGGCCCTCCACCAAGTTTTTTCCTTCCATTTTTGGTTCTTGATTCAATTTTAAGGGGTTAAGTTTCTTCCCCCTCTTTGGTTCTGCACAAAAAAACCTTAGCCAAAGCAGATGGATGGAAGGTTGATACTTGTCCAGAAAGAACAGTTGTAGGGGTCTCATGTGAAGTTTTGCCAGAGGTAAGGCTACTGTCATGGCTGCCACGTACCTCTGTAAGCAAAATACACTCTGGATTGATTGGAACCAGTGTAGTGAAAAGTGCCTTACTAAAGTAGCGATGGTCTGGGCCTTTTCAACAGGTAAGACTCCTTTCTCCGGTGTGGAATCTAGAACTGTGCCAATGAACTGGGCTCTCAGATGGTATTAATCTAGACTTTTCCCAGTTAACTACAAAACCTAAATTCTGACACACTTCCCAAATCAAAGCACAAAACTTCTTCAACTCCTCACTGGAATTCACTACCACCAGCCAGTCATGGGAAAATATTACAGCCCCACAAATGGAGGTGAGCCACCCCTGTGGCCATGCACTTGGAAAACACTCTCAGGGCAGTGGCCAATCCAAAAGGGAGGGCCATATATTAGAATGTGGCCTGCCCACAGTCCCACGTGGGAATGCACAGATCAATGATGAACCACAGTTCTTAAAGAAACATTGATACTTTTAACAGGATTTGAGCCTGAAAGTAAATTATAGCTCCTCCAGATTTAGGCCCAGACTCTGTTGTCAGTAGCAGGTCTTAATGAATAAAGGAGTGCCTCAGAACATATACCAAGTAGCCTCCTTTCTCATGTTAGCAATCAAAGCCAAGCTTCTCTCATCTGGCATTAAGGGCTTCCAGATTAGAGGGAACAGATTCTATGAATGAATTAAGGAATGGGCCCCAATACCGTATTATTCAGACATTAACTGTTTCCCGAACTGTATACATGACATTATTGTGAGCATCTGACGATGCTTGTAAATGTTCAGAAGAACAAAACATTTTTCACTGAAGCTCTGTTTTGCTTTAACATATTCTAGTTTTGATTTTCTTTGACTTTATTTTACAGTTTAAAATTCTTCCTGTGTTGTTATTTGTAAAAACCCTCCTCGTGATAGTACCAGCTCTAACTGAATTCAGTTCTATGCTTGAAAAAGATCCACAATGTAGGCATTCCGCATCATCTAGCAAAGGTACAATATTCACACAAGGATGTATCACCTGGAGCTGTTGATATTATTATATGATACCTCAAACAGATGTTTTGAAAGGTGGCATATGAACTTTCTAAACAAATAAATGGTATATTGCCATAATGAAAATGTCAAATAACATAATAATTTGTGCCTGCTGAACTGATAAAACAGGGAATACCACACACACATTCTCTGGACTCCCCAGAGCTCAGAAGAGAAAGGAACATCAACCCCAGATGGGAAGAGGAGAGCAGATAAAGGAGAATTGTAATGAAGCTGAATGCAAAATGCTCTGAAAAGCCATAGGAAAAACTGCATTGTGGAGATTTGAACAATAACTACAAGAAAAATGAGTGTCTCTGTTCCAAAGGTGATGAGAGAACTGACTGTGAGATGGATAAAATGTTCCATAAGAATGTTCCCAAAATATTTATTCTCCATTAAACAAGCAAAAATTTTTTACAATTTCATTAAGGAGGAGATATAAGGCATCATGGCTCAGCAGCACAGATGTCTTGGAGAATGTCCACACATTATCAAAGCAAAGTTTGTTGTATGGTATGATCCACCTTGAAACTTATTTCACATCTCATTGGGTAGCTGAATGAGATCTAATTTGTACACGTTCTCTTGTTTCTCTCCCTCAATGTCCTGAGATGATTGTTTTTGAAGGCAGGCACCGATTCCTTAAAAGAAGATAAGGAAAATGAAAAGCTATTTTGCTCTTTTGCTGTTCCTAACACAGATCTTCATCTACGAAGAATGCTGACTGGGAACTTCTAGAAGTAAAAGCGTAAGGCATATCATTTCAAAATGTATGGGCCTTCTGAACTAACCTACAAGGCTTTAAAAAGTACAGCAGGTCACTGCATATAATCTTCCTCCAGGTCTAATGACACATCCTGTGGCACACAACAACTTTCCTACCTGTCAGCTCAGAGGCCAATTATTTGTTTCCCTTACATCACCTCCTGTGTAAGAGATGGCGATTTCTTCTTGACAGACAAGACAGATGCTTCAGTTCACAACTGAATGGCTAGAAGCCAAATTCTCATGAAACATTGTCTGCATGATTACAGGCTCAACAGTGCAATCATGACTATTGTGTGAAAGTGGTCATAATCACAAAGGTACAGTCATGGGTCTACAGATATTATTGACAGAAGTGAGCATCTTTAATTTATGGAGAAGACTGAAGAGGGATGTGATACTGATCTTCAACTACAGAGTCAAAGGTTTCTGTAAAGAGAAGGCGAATCTACTCTTTCCTGCCGTTAAAGAGCTTCTGTTTCAGGATGCAGAATATTACATTTGTCTTGAATAAACTGGTGAAAAGTTCTAGCATTTCAGCTTTGAGAGGCCATAAAGCCTTGGATTAGCACACTCTAATCTTCTGGGCAAGGAGCAGGTGTCACTGGGGGTGTGGGGGTGGAGGTATTTGTGAATGTCTTCCATTGTGCAGGAAGATGGGCTAGATGACCCTGGATGACCCTTCCAACTCTATGAATCCTTGTTCTACAGCTATTTATCCAGACCAGTAGCACACACCAACAAGACTGAACCTGAATCTAGCTGTTCAACTGCAGACCAATACAGCTACCCTCTGAAACTATCTCCTTGTTATACCTGTTTGTATTTGAACACATGAAACTGCCTTATATGAATCAGACCCTTGGTCCATTGAAGTCAGTATTGTCTACTCAGATTAGTAACAGCTTTCTGAGGTCTCAGGTAGAGGTTTTTCACATCACCTACTGCCAGTTCTTTTAACTGGAGATACCATAGATTGAACCTGGATCTTCTGCATGACAAGCAGATGCTCTATCACTAAGCCACATTCCTTGGGACTGTCCCTAATGCCATTCCTTTGCTGACCTTCACGAAATTTAACTGCCTATCACTGCATATAAATAACAGATAATACCCATCTGAAAAGCTTAACACAGATTTTGTGTTTATGGTTGTCAAGAGAACATGGTTGCCTTGTTCAATGATTGTGCTCTGATTACTCTTTGGATTACTGTAGAGATAGGGCTCTATGTTATATAGTTTAAAATACTGTTTTAAATTGTTTAAATTGTGATGATGTCTTGACCGTTTACTATGATGTAAGCCACCCTAGGCCTGCTGCTGGAAATGGTGGGATATAAATTGAATAAAACAAATAAACAAACCATTGTATGAGAGTTAGTGTTAGAAATGTGAATGACAGAATGCTTTATCAAGTCTAGTATATAGAATCTGGAGACACAACACTCACTAAATGAGCGTGGGCAGAAAAGAAGATGGCTACAACTTATATTAACTTCTATTACATAGTTGTACTGGAGAAGTTATTTATGTACTGTGTCAAGGGAGAAGGTGACAACAAAGTTCCCCACCAGTTTACAAAACCCTTTACATTCCCATAGGAGACTCTGTGGTCCAAAGGCTGCTGAACATCAAAACTGTGCATTGAGGACTTGAAGTTGGAATGTGTTAACTGACACTCCTGGGAAGCATTGTGTTTTGGATGAAACAAGGTGATATGAAAGCCCTATGAATAGTGTTTGAGATGTGATAGCTAATTCAAACACGTTGAAGTTATCAAAGGACAAGCACACATGGGGGAACTAGACCTTTGCCTCTTTTTCCCTTATATGATAGAAAAAATTTAAAAAGCAAGTCCAGATGAGTGTGGGGAGTATTTCTTGCAGAAACAGTTTGAAAGTCTTTGTCAAAGGCAGAATCCTCCATGACCACCCCCTTTTTTAGTTGAAGTCACAAGTATTCTTTCCACATGGGAGACAATTCAAAGAAGCAGTTCTTTCTGATCCGGTATAGAGGTGAAGTACTCTACCGTTGCACTTAGTGTGGGAGTAAGCAAACAGATTTGGAAAAAGTAGCTGAACATATATTTTGACAGCAGTCCATCACAGTCTTAGTGGACTGAGGAGGGAGCAATTACAGCAATGACATATGAGCATCTTCTGAGAAATGGTGGGTTTTAATGAGAGAGTGACAAGTTTCCCTTGGGTCACTGGAAATCTAAGAATATAACTTGTTCACACTCAGAGATCTGTAATAGAGGTACACCATTGTAAGTGAAAAGGGCTATTAAATGTAGCTGAAGAAAGAAGGTGTGAATCTCATAGATGTTTCAGAAATGGAATCACATGAGGACATAAACATTTGTGTCACTTACACATCAACTATAAACTGGCCATAAAACAACCATTGAGAGTACAGAAACTTACCTTAAAATCTGGGAATGAGTACAGCAAACAAAGCATTTGCAAAGAAAGTAGCTTCCCCTCACTTATCTCAGTATTCTCAGACATAGCATAGAAGTTAAGAGAAGGATGAACAGTGAATCAGTTTAATGTTGCCTGCACCATGAACTCATGAAGTAGCCTAAAGCAAGCCATAATTTCTTTGCCTTCACTGTCTCCTCCTCTGCAATATTAGGATAATAGCTATGTATCTCTTACATTTTCATACTGTCATTCCCCTAAGGAGCTCAGGAGACATAACACAGTTCTCCAATCATCACAACAGCACTTAGAAGCAGAGGGGACTTGGATAAGAGACAGAAAGTGACTGGCTCAAGGTCAACCAGTAGGCTGCAATCAAGTCTCCCCAAACCTAGACAACTGGTCTAATCATTACATGATACTGCCTCCTTATGCGTTTATATCCCACATACTGCTTCACAGCAAGGTTTCCGGGAGGTCTCACCTCCAGTGATTGATGCAGATCTAGCAAAACTGCTATATCATGATTTGTGTTCCAAACCATTCCCTGAGGAAACAAGATATGGCTAGGTTGGCTATAATACTAACCAGCCTTACAGAGTTTCTGTAATGATGCAGCAATTTCAAAATATGTGAAATGTTACAAACCCTCTAAAATGCTATTGTAAAGATGCATGCTTATTCTAATGTTTAAAGTTTGCAGAATCTTAACTATAACCCTTGTGTATCATTAGTATCCCAGTTGAGCTATTCAAAGTCCTAAAAGATGATGCTGTTAAAGTGATGCACACATTATGTCAACAAATTTGGAAAACACAACAGTGGCCACAGGATTGGAAAAGATAGTTTATATTCCAATCCTAAAGAAGGGTATTGCCAAGGAATGTTCAAATTATCACACCACTGCACTCATTTCACATGCCAGCAAGGTCATGCTAAAGCTCTTAAAAGCTAGGCTTCAGCAGTATGTAGATCGAGAACTACCAGAAGTTCAAGCTGGGTTTCGGAGAGGTAGAAGACCTAGAGATCAAATTGCCAACATTTGATGAATTACAGAGAAAGCACGAGAGTATCAGAAACACGTCTATTTCTGCTTCACTGACTATGCTAAAGCCTTTGATTGTGTGGATCACAACAAACTATGGCAAGTTCTTAAAGAAATGGGAGTACCAGACCACCTCACATGTCTCCTGAGAAACCTGTATCAGGGTCAAGAAGCAACTGTCAGAACGGGATAAGGAACAACTGATTGGTTTAGAATAGGAAAAGGAGTTCGACAAGGATGTATATTGTCACGCTGCTTATTTAATTTATATGCAGAGTACATCATGCAGAAGGCTGGCCTGGATGAAGCACAAACCAGAATTAAGATTGCCGGGAAAAACATCAGCAACCTCAGATATGCAAATGACACTACTCTAAAGGCAGAAAGTGAGGAGGACCTAAAAAACTTCTTGTTGAGGGTGAAAGAGAAGAGCAGAAAAGTAGGCTTGAAACTCAACATCAAAAAAACTAAGATCATGGCATCTGGCCCCATCACACATTGGCAAATAGAAGGGGAAGACATGGAAGTAGTGACAGACTTCACATTTCTGGGATCCAAGATCACTGTAGATGGTGATTGTAGCCATGAAATTAAAAGATGTTTGCTCCTTGAGAGGACAGCTATGGCAAACCTGAGCAGTATAATAAAAAATAGAGACAACAAAAGTCCGTATAGTCAAAGCGATGGTGTTCCCAGTAGTAATGTATGGCTATGAGAGCTGGACCATAAGGAAGGTCGAGCACAGAAGAACAGATGCTTTTGAGATGTGGTGCTGGAGAAGACTCTTGAGAGTCCCTTGGACTGCAAGAAGATCAAATCAGTCAGTCCTAAGGGAAATCAACCCAGACTGTTCCATGGAAGGTCAGATGCTGAAGCTGAAGCTCAAATACTTTGGCCACCAAATGAGAAGGGAGCACTCCCTGGAGAAGATCCTGATGCTAGGAAAGACAGAAGGCAAAAGAAGGGGACGACAAAAGATGAGATAGCTGGACAGTGTTACTGATGTAACAAACACGAATTTGAGCAGTCTTTGGAAGATGGTGGAAGACAGAAGGGCCTGGCGTGACTTTGTCCATGGGGTCACAAAGAGTCGGACTCAACTGTGCGACTGAACAACATCATTAGAGAATTGTGATGGTTTAAAACGACAGGATTTGCACTTCTGCTGTTAATACTGATCATTTATACAATGGTTCCCAAGTGTTCAGAGTGCTCAAAGCAGTCATCATTACAATAACCCTTCAGTCAGGACTGTCAACTAAATATTGCAGGTAGCTAAAATTGACAGAACAGAAGCTTGTCTGCAGGCATAATGAATTTGTGCCTGATGAAAGATCTGAACTAGAAACTTCCTTGTTCATAATTAATTTTACAGAAGCACATAATTCCTGGTTGGTACAAGTTTTACGAATCTGCCCTAGGCACCAGTTTTATTTTCACCAAAATTACACTAAACAATGCAAAATAGGGTGGGATCCATTTTTTCTTAACTTCCCTGCTTGCTCCTTCTGAATGGTATAGGTTGCAATGCTACATCATAAATTCTGGGGGGAAGATGTCTGGAAGTCATACAATCTACTGTGGAGCACAGAAAAATACCATCTGTCTAGTCTCCTGTGTTTTTGCTTCACTTTCTGCATATCTGTTTTCTGAAAACTGAGTTACCTAGCTATATAATAAAATTGGAAATATTTTAGCACTATATCTGAATGCACTTATTTGTTCCCAAAGTATTTCACAAACAATCCTCCCAAGATCACAAAAAATCATAGAGTTTGAAGGGCATCATCTACCTTAAATTTCCTGCTCCAGAACAACAAGAAACTTCTGTCAATAAATGCTTTTGTCAAACCTTTAAAAAAACAACTGTTTCTAGGGTTAGAAAACAACACCTTAAAATGTACTGTGGCATAAGCTTTCAAAGGCCAAACCTACTCCTTAGGGTAGGATGGGAACTGGGAATGCAATCTACCCAGAAATTAGCAGTAGTGCTATAGGTTCTATCAAAGTATCCATTTTATGTTATTTAGAATATTTGCATTTCTGCCTAACAGAAGTTCTCTTGGTGACTAACTGTTGGTTAAAAAGTCCAGTATAGAAGTAATACGGCCAATACTATGGAGAGACTCCATTGTCAGATAGGAGGATGGACAAGAGAAAACTGATTAAGTGGACTCCTTAGGAAATACTTTGACTCTCTTTTGGCAAAATATGACCTTCTTTTAATATTGATATGGAAAGAGGCTATAGCTGCTAAGTGCACCCTGATGGAGGAAGATGAAAATCACCTGTGAACTAAGTGCAGAAGATAATCAAATATCAACTAGGGGATGGGAAATAGGGTTAATACCCTCTTTTTCACCCCAGACAGGAAAATATGCTTCCATTTAAAAAAAAAAATAGGAATGGCAGGTACAATGTTTACTAGCATTTAGATTCACCTGCTTCACTGGGTCCCAGAAGGGCTGATTAAAAAATGAATGAAACACATGGTCAAATGAAGGCTGGAAATGGTGCAGGACCAGTCCTCGAGAACGGAGACTGTCCTCCAGAGGAAAAAAATCTGACAGAGGCCCTGGAATTGTTAGCAGGGTAGGAAACCAGGCTTGCCCTGGCCAGAAAGGGGGAGGGGGTATCAGAATGGCTCTGGTGTATTCTCTTTTTGCACAGGACTCATACAATATGAGGGAAGGAAGGCAAAGCATAATCCAGGACCTGGGTCCATGCAAGCTGAAACATGTTCCCTAGAGATGCTAAGTCCCAGGGTGCCAGGGAGCAAAAGTACCTGCACTTTTTGTTGGTGTTGGTAGTAAACAAGTTGATGACAGGTGTTCTCTACCACTGGAAGAGCTTAATGTTCATTCAGATCCCATTCATAACCAGCTCAGAAAGTCCGCAAAGTGATTTCTGGAATCTGTTATATGAACACAGTCTGTATGATGGGCTGATTGGAAATACATCCCATATTTGGATGATTTGATGGCATAAAGCCACCAAGACTGTTCCCTCTTTGTTCAGGTTATATAATGCAGTGACATTTTCAGTAACTATCTGAACGTTCTTCCCTGCCACATGAGAATGAAGAGCAAACAATGCATTATAAACTGCTTTGAGTTCAAGAAGTGGAATTAGCTCTCTTGGTGGGACCAGGTACTGCTGATTGAGATGAGTCCATAATGAGTACCTCAACCTAGCAGAGAGGCATCTGTGGTCAGGATAACCTCTGGGAGAGGAGGATTAAAGGGTTAGGTTTTTATAATTAATAATTGCCATCAGAATTAAATTAAGTATTTTAGCTAATTAATTTATAAGGGAGATTGTGGGCTGGGTTTTTAATTGGGCTGGTTAACTTTAGAATTGGCAGATTGATCTCTCTCGGCTTGGCTTCGCGAACGAAGATTTAAGAAGGGTGCAATAGTCCACGTTTGCTGCAGGCTCGCTGGTGGCTGACAAGACCAATGCGGGACAGGCAGGTCTGGCCACAGTGGCTGCAGGGAAAAGTCTGATTTGGGGTTGGTGCTGTAGCAGTGCGATTCTTCCTCAATCTCCTTTTGTCCTCAAGACCAGCTATGCGTGCGTTCTCAAAGGAAGAGACAGCCTGGTGGATGGTGTGCCTCCATGCTTTGCGATCTGAGGCTAGGTCAGACCACTGGTGATGGTTGATGTGACAGGTGCTAAGGGATTTCTTCAAGGAGTCCTTGTACCTCTTCTTTGGTGCCCCTCTATTTCGATGGCCGGTGGAGAGTTCGCCATACAGGGCAATCTTGGGAAGGCGGTGGTTTTCCATCCTAGAAATATGCCCTGCCCAGCGCAGCTGCGTCTTCAACAGCAGTGCCTCGATGCTGGTAACCTCTGCCCGCTTGAGGACTTCAGTGTTGGTCACAAAGTCACTCCAGTGGATGTTGAGGATGGTGCGAAGGCAGCGCTGATGAAAGCGCTCAAGGAGTCGCAGGTGATGACGGTATAAAACCCACGATTCGGAGCCATAGATGAGGGTTGTCATCACAACCGCTTTGTAAACATTGATCTTTGTGCCTTTTTTCAGATGCTTGTTGCTCCACACTCTTTTGTGCAGTCGGCCAAATGCACGGTTTGCCTTTGCCAGCCTGTTGTCAATCTCCTTGTCGATCTTGGCATCTGAGGAGATGATGCACCCCAGGTAGCTGAACTGCTGGACTGTCTTCAGAACTGATTCACCCACAGTGATGCAGAGAGGGTGATAATCTTCCTGGGGTGCAGGCTGGTGGAGAACTTCTGACTTCTTCAGACTAACTTCTAGGCCGAATAGCTTGGCAGCCTCTGCAAAGCAGGACGTCATATGCTGCAGAGCTGATACCGAGTGGGAGACGAGTGCAGCATCATCAGCAAACAGTAGCTCTCGGATGAGTTTTTCCATTGTCTTGGAGTGTGCCTTTAGTCGCCTCAGGTTGAACAGGCTGCCATCGGTGCGATAGCGGATGTAGACACCATCGTCCTCATCTAGATCTACTGCAGCTCTTTGAAGCATCATGCTAAAGAAGATCGTAAAGAGAGTTGGCGCAAGAACGCAGCCTTGCTTTACACCTGTGCCTATTGGGAAGGGCTCCGAGAGGTCGTTGCAGTGTCTGACTTGGCCTCGCTGGTCTTCGTGTAGCTGGATGATCATGCTGAGGAACCTTGGGGGACATCCTAAACATTCCAAGATTTGCCACAGGCCTTTCCTGCTAACGGTATCAAAAGCTTTGGTAAGGTCGACAAAAGTCACATACAGACCCTTGTTCTGTTCCCTGCATTTCTCTTGGAGCTGCCTGAGAACAAATACCATGTCGGTGGTGCTCCTGTTAGCTCTGAAGCCGCACTGGCTCTCTGGGAGGAGTTCTTCTGCAATGGTGGGCACCAGTCTGTTCAGGAGTATTCTGGCAAGGATTTTGCCTGCGATGGAGAGCAGGGTTATCCCCCGGTAGTTGGAGCAGTCTGACTTTTCCCCTTTGTTCTTGTATAGGGTGATGATGATTGCATCGCGAAAGTCCTGTGGTAATTTGCCTTGTTCCCAGCAGGTGACAAGTACTTTGTGAAGTGAGCTATGTAGTACTGTGCCCCCATGCTTCCAGATCTCTGGTGGAATTCCATCAACTCCTGCTGCCTTGCACTTTTCAGTTGCTTGATGGCTTTAACAGTCTCTTCTAGGGTGGGGATCTCATCCAACTCTGTTTTCACCGGTTGAAGTGGGGTGAGGTGGATTGCTGAATCTTGAACTACGCGGTTGGCACTGAAGAGAACCTGAAAATACTCCGACCACCGGTTCAGTATGGATGCCTTGTCTGTGAGGAGCAATTGGCCGTCTGCGCTATGCAAGGGACTCTGAGCCTGATATGATGGACCATATACTGCCTTCAGGGCTTCGTAGAACCCTCTTAAATCACCAGTGTCTGCACACAGCTGGGTTCTCTCTGCAAGCTTGGTCCACCACTCGTTCTGAATGTCTCGAAGCTTGCGCTGGAGGTTGCTACATGCAGCGCGAAAGGTTGCTTTTTTCCCAGGACAGGAGGGCTGAGCAAGATGTGCTTGGTAGGCAGATCTCTTTTTTGCCAGTAATTCTTGGATCTCTTGATTGTTCTCATCAAACCAGTCCTTGTTCTTCCTTGTGGAGAACCCGAGGACTTCTTCAGAGATCTGCAGGACGCTAGTTTTTAGGTGTTCCCAGAGTGCTTCTGGAGAAGGGTCTGTGGGGCAACTGAGGTCCTCAATTCTTGACTGGAGTTTTGCCTGGAAGGCAGCTTTAACTTCGGCTGACTGGAGGCTGCCAACCTGAAACTTCCTCCGAGGGATACCTCCTCTCCTGGGTGTGGGTTTAAAGTGAAGACGGAGATTGCAGCGTACAAGACGATGATCCGTATGACATTCTGCGCTGGGCATTACTCGGGTGTGTAAGACATCTCGAAGGTCTCTCTGGCGCACCAGAATGTAGTCGATAAGGTGCCAATGCTTGGGCCGTGGGTGCATCCAGGTTGTCTTCAGACTGTTCTTCTGCTGGAAGATAGTGTTGGTGATGGTGAGCTGGTGCTCCATGCAGAATTCTAGCAGGAGGCGCCCGTTGTCATTGCAGTTGCCAATGCCGTGTTTGCCAAGTACTCCTTTCCAGGCTTCCGAGTCTTTACCTACTCTGGCATTGAAGTCGCCAAGGATGATCACCTTGTCCTCTGTAGGGGTCTTCCGTACGAGGTTGCGTAGATCAGCATAGAACTTGTTCTTTTCTGCAGGATCTGCTTGAAGGGTTGGGGCATACACACTGTAGAGTGTTGCATGCTGCTTGTTTTGAAGTGGGAGGCGCATGGACATGATGCGATCTGAGTGACCTGTTGGAAGGTTTTCGAGTTTGGAGGCAATGGAGTTCCTGACCATGAAGGCAACACCAGAAAGGCGGCTCTCAGCCTTTGACTTACCCGACCAGTAGAGGGTATAGCCAGCACCGTGTTCTTGAAGACTACCTTCCTCAGGGAAACGGACCTCACTGAGAGCTGCTATGTCGATATTCAACCTGAGAAGTTCGTGGGCAACTAGAGCAGAGCGTCGTTCAGGGCGACCACTGCCTACTGTGTCAAGCATGGTTCTGATGTTCCAACACGCAAGCTTTAGTCTTTGCACACTTTGTGAGGCAGGTGCATGCCTTTTCTTTGTTGTTATTTTTCGACCGCAAGTAAGGATGCCCGTTGACCGCGGCTAGCCAACTGGGGTGGGGGAGACGAGCTTTGTTTAGGCCACCTTTTCTAGGCCCCTCTCCGTGTGGAGCAAGCAGTGCTGTCCCTAGATAAGGCTGCTTGGTCGTTCAGGGTGCTGCCGAAAGATGCTTTCGTCTCCGGGTTAGCATCAGGCGACCAATATCCTGAACCGCCTACATGCAGGATTGGGACTGCGGCTTCCAGTGGCACCTTCCACCTGCCGTTTCGCCCCTTGCCTATCGCTGCAGGACTTGATGCGTTGTGGGTTGTGTGTTTGGATATGCCCTTCAGGCCTGCGCAGAGGAATTTTTTAGGTGAAGCGCAGTGTGCGCGGTACTGGCTCCACCCTTTCACCTGGGGGTCATCTGCCATGGCCCAGTAAGCCGGGACGCCGGCAGTGAGTCCTCCAGGTGGTAGGTGTTACATTAACAAGCTCTATCTGCCCGGGTTTGATGTTAGAGTTTTCCTTCTCTTAGGCTGACGAAGTTGGTGGGCCCAGCCTGCCCATCCGGTTATACCGCCGGACAATTCGGTCGCACCATGACGTAGCAAACTCTGTGAAAACGGGGGGGACCAGCGAGAAGGTGTTGCTACGGATGCAGTAATGTAGGAGAGGCCATTGCAGTGACCATCTGCCAGGCATAGCCAGACAGTGACCACGCGGCGTTCACTACACCGGGAGAGGAGAGGCTATGTATTGTGCATACACTTTCCCTGGGGGGGGGGGGTAGGATACCCAGAGGGATACCCAGATTGATAGGTTAATGGAATTGACAGGCGAGGTGGAGTGGATTGGGGAGTTAATAAATTGTCGGGTGTGAGTTGTGCTTTCCGCATTGGCTACGGCAGAAGTAGAGACCAGTGGGAGATGACTGTCCTGGGGATTCCAATACTCCTGGGGAGGGGGAGGTATGACAGTGGGAACAGACAATGATACAAGGGAAGGAGACCGAGACCAGATAGTGCTCGACCACCTTCCGGTCTGTGTCCCATCCCGAGGATGACAGGTAGTGGGGCCAGGTTGAATGACTCGCCTCCATCATTGGTGTTTTGCAATGCCAGGTCCATAAATAATAAGACCTCTATCCTCTGAGAGTTTCTGCTCGAGCAGGACGTGGACCTGGTTGCGTGACTGAGACCTGGGTGTGAGAGGGAGACACAGTGGCCCTCTCCCAAATGGTTCCCCCGGGTTACTCAGTCTTTCAGCAATCACGGACCAGCGGGCGGGGGGAGGGGTGGCCCTATTCCTATGAGAGGCTTACTCCTTTAGGGCTCTCCCGGCCCCAGAGATCAATGGTATTGAATGTGTCGGTCTGGCGTGGGACATTGGGGAGGGTTTGGAGATTTGGCTGGTGTACCGTCCGCCTAACACACCAGCCATCGCCTTACCATCCCTGATCGAGGCCGCAGCAGGCTGGGCATTGGAGTACCCAAGGCTTGTGATCCTGTATGACTTCAATGTCCATGCTGATGATTCAGCCTCTAGTCAGGCGATGGACTTAGTGTCATCCATGGTGACACTGAGACTCTCCCAATTTGTTACATTGCCCACTCACCAGGCAGGGCACATGTTAGACTTGATCTTTGCAGCCGGGGTTATGGTGGATGATATAACTACAGAGGTGGTGCCATAGTTGGACCACTTTGTCCTCAAGGCTTGTGTGGATGCTCCACTCCAAACCTGTTTGGGCGGCAAGCTTATTATGGCTTGCCCGTGTTGTCTGATGGACCCAGAGAGGTTCCAAATGGCTCTACGGGATCCCTGGCCCCCTGGTGATTCTCTCAATGGTCTGGTTGACTCCTGACATGGCTGGCTCTCCAGAGCCATTGACGAGATTGTGCCTCGACGCCCTCTGCACCCCCGTGTTAAGTTGGCCCCATGGTATACCCTGGAGCTGCGACAGCTGAAACAAGGACTCAGACGGTTAGAGAGGCAATGGCGGCGAAATCGGGACGAAGTGACTAGAACATCTTATAGAGAGTTTATGAGGTCCTATGAGATGGCAGTCAAAGCCACAAAGAAGATTTACTTTGCGACTAAGATTGCGTCTGCAAATTCGCGCCCAGCGCAATTGTTTAGGACGATTCGGAATCTTACAACACTGCCACAAGGCAGGCCAAATGTTAAGGAATTAGAGATGGGCTGTGAGGCTTTTGCAAAAATTTTTACAGACAAGGTCATGTCACTCCACCACGACCTCCCCACCACATTGAATACAGTATGTGAACTCGAAGCCCCATGCCTGTCTTCTGGTTCAATGCTGGAGCGCTTCGACACACTCAGCTTGGAGGAAGTTGACAGAATTCTCTCTACTCTACGCCCAACAACTTGTGATCTGGACCCATGCCCCTCCTGGCTAATTAAAGCTTGCCAGAGGGAGCTAAGATGTCCTATACGGGACATCGTAAATAGATCCCTCTTGGAGGGGCTTTTTCCAACATCTCTTAAAGAGGCTGTGGTCCGCCCCCTCTTGAAAAAGGTTACATCAGACCCGACCGAGTTGGCACATTACCGGCCGGTCTCAAATTTGCCCTTTTGGGGCAAAATTAATGAGAGGGCAGTGGCATTACAATTGCAGAGCTTTCTGGATGATGCTTTCATCCTAGATCCACACCAGTCCGGCTTCTGCCCGAGCCATGGGATGGAGACAGTGCTTGTCACCATTGTGGATGATCTCCAGCGGCACCTGGATCGAGGTGGTTCGGCGGTGCTGTTGTTGTTAGACGTATCGGCTGCGTTCGATACGGTCGACCACCAGTTATTGACCTGCTGCCTCGCTGATGCAGGGATTCAGGGGTTGGCCTTGCAATGGCTTTCCTCTTTCCTTGATGGTTGGGGACAAAGGGTGGCGATTGGGGGAGAACTGTCCCAGAGGCACCTACTTAATTGTGGGGTGCCTCAGGGGGCGGTTCTCTCCCCAATGTTGTTTAACATCTACATGCGCTCCCTTGCCCAGATTGCCCAGAGGTATGGGCTGGGTTGCCACCAGTACACTGATGACACCCAGCTCTATCAACTGATGGATGGCCGGACTGACGATGTTCCAGAAAATCTGGACCTGGCGTTGCAAGCCGTGGCAGGTTGGCTTAGGCTGAGTAGGTTGAAGACAGAGGTCCTTTGCCTGAGTTGTGGCGGCCTAGGAAGGGAAATTCCCCTACCAGTTTTTGGTGGTGTGCCACTGAAAACAGTGCACAGGGTCAGGAGCCTGGGGATGCTACTGGAGTCTTCTTTGTCAATGGAAGCCCAGATAGCAGCCACTGCTAAAACTGCCTTTTTCATCTTAGGCGGGCGAGGCAATTGGCTCCCTTCCTAGAGTGTGATGATCTGGCAACAGTGATCCATGTAACGGTCACCTCGAGGTTAGACTACAGTAATGCCCTCTACATGGGGCTGCCCCCGTGCCAAACCTGGAAACTACAGTTAGTGCAGAACGCAGCAGCCAGACTGTTAATGGGACTCCCTAATGGGAGCATATACAGCCTAGGCTATGGGAAGTGCACTGGCTGCCAATTGTGTACTGGATTTGTTACAAGGTGCTGGTTATTACCTTTAAAGCTCTATATGGCCAAGGACCTGCCTACCTTAGGGACCGTCTTTTCCCATATGTTCCCCAGAGAGTACTGAGATCTAGCTCACAAAATCTGCTGACCATCCCTGGGCCGAAGGAGGCCAAATTGAAAGTTACGAGGGAGAGGGCCTTCTCGATTACAGCCCCCACCACTGGTGGAACCAGTTACCAGAAGAAGTATGGGCCTTGCGGAACCTCAACCAGTTCTGCCGGGCCTGCAAGACCATCCTCTTCCAGCTTGCTTTTTAATGTGGAATTATTGTACCATCGACATGAAAAACTGCGTTATATCAAGATTGTAGCACCAAATTAAATTGTGGTTTTAAAATGTTAGTTTAATTGCTGTTTTTAATGTAATTGTATATTTAATTAAGGAACATAACTGTTATGTAATTAGGGTATTTTATTATTGTACTATTGTAATGTTGTAATTTATTCTATGTAAGCCGCCCTGAGCCTGTTTTGGCAGGGAGGGCGGGATATAAATTAAAAATTATTATTATTATTATTATTATTATTATTATTATTATTATTATTATTATTATTATTATTATTATTATTATTAAAGGGCACCCCTATATAAGATTGCTCAATAGTATCCGCCAGCAGAAGGAACAGAATACAACTCTTGAAAGGTTTAACCTCTTAGATTGGGGGTGGCAGAAGGGAATGAATACCCTTAGGAACCAAAGCTGTACCATTTGCATCTGCAACCTTGCAAAAGAGACTAGGGCCTTGGTTGAGGCCATGAGAGTAAATCCAGTCATAGTAATGATAAGGATCTTGATATGGAGACCCTGTAGGAGACCTGTGTTCATAACCATTCAGAGCTGAGGATAACAAGGTTTACTAAATCTGAAGGGTCAAAAATGTATGAAGAAGCCTGGACCAATGTTGGTTCAGGTGTGAGGACTTTGCCCTTCAGCATGGAACTCACTGACAGGAAAATGACCTTATGGCTAAGTTGTCATTGGAATGGGTTAAGTAACATGTATGTTTGTCAGGCTCAGGAATTTTTGCCCCATAAATTGTATGTTTCTAATCTACATTTCTAGTTTTTGAGCCGTATTTGACAGTTGTTTGGTCTCTTTCTTAATTATTTTTCTCTGGAAAAATACTGGGCTTACAGGGGAAAAAACTGCACTCTGTTTTCTCCAGAAGGAGAAAATTTTCTACTCAGGAAAGTAAGATTTTTTTTTTCCTTCTTAAAAGGAGCTCTGACTATAGCAGCCTTTCTCAGATGCACCAGAGAGAGAGCTGAGGAAAGGGTGGTCCTTCTCCTCCTTTTCACTCTGAAAAAGCCATGAAAACAGCATTTTTTGGGCGGGGATGCCTTTTAGAAGAGCCCCGTGGCACAGAGTGGTAAAGTTGCAGAACTGCAGTCGGAGCCCTCTGCTCACAACCTGAGTTCAATCCCAGTAGAAGCTGGTTCAGGTAGCCGGCTCCAGCTTGACTCAGCCTTCCATCCTGCTTCTGAGGTCAGTAAAATGAGTACCCAGCTTGCTGGGGGACAGTGTAGATGACTGAGGAAGGCAATGGCAAACCACCCCATAAAAAGTCTGCTGTGAAAACGTTGTGAAAGCAACGTCAGCCCAGAGTCGAAAACGAGTGGTGCTTGCACAGGGGACTACCTTTACCTTTATCTTTGAGTGCCTTTTAGAGCTTCAAAATTCTGTCTGCAGCTGGCCTGTACTTGTGTAGAACCCACATACCACTGTATAGTTACCATGACTTGAGGGCTGTTATTTGAAGGCACATATGAATATACACTATTATCTCAAACTGTTCTTCAGATAGACATTAAAAAGCTGAAACAAGCTGGAAGAGGTTAAGGAGTAAAGAAAAAAGTAGCAAGATGGAGTGTATGATACAATGTTTTTAATGTCCACTCTCATATTGGGTGATGATTCAGTCTGGACACACAAAATCTACATGTGATCATATGTATCTCAATCATACATGTATACTTCATAGAATTTGTGCTCTTCTGTCAAGACAACTACAGCTTCCCAGAATGTATACATATGTATACATGTGTGTGCGTGTGCACGTGCACGTGCACATCTATGATGGTCACATTTCCAACTTTCCTATGTGAAAACATTTTCCATTGGAAAAGCATAACATAACAAGTTGTGTTGATATCTGTCCATCTATGATTTGCCATCTGCATCCTTTTTGCTTTTGGCATATGCGTTTTCAAATCTGGAGTGTTTCTTACTGACTTCAGTGAGACAGCAGAAAAAATGAAGCTGCATTTTACTGTGTCAGATCATTAGTCTACCAAGATCTATATTGTCTACTATGACTGGCAGCAGCTTTTCGGAATCTCAGGCAGAGATCTTTTATATCAGCCACTATGAGATCCTTTGAACTGCAGAGGACAGAGACTGTACCTAGGGCATTCTGCATGTAAAGCAGATGTTCTACAACAGTGTGGTTAGTATTTAAGCCTTAACTTTTCTGTCCTGATTTGCATTTAATTATATAACTACATGGCTTTAAGATATAAGCTATGCACTGCTTTTTGAATTAATATCTAAACACACAAACTTCAGGTATATGAAGAAGCATCTGTCCAGTAGTAAAGATCAGCAGTCATAGTGAATAAAATACTCTAGACGTTTGACATACATGAATTTGCAAACACCTACTCATAGTTGCCAATTTATTAGCTGGAAGAAGATTGCACATGCAACCTACAGCCCCAATTCACCCTAATGCAGTTGATAAAAATGCATCAAGCCAAAAAAATAAAAAAATAAACTTCAGTTGGTTGCAAATAGAGGTAAATTGATTGTTCAGCTACAAACAAAGGAGGATTCTGGAAATGTTGAGGAAACTGATCTAATGATAGTGGAAGCTAACTTTTTGCAGCCACAAAACATGTAATATAACAAAGTGAGTGCCAGACTTCAGTATCTGTGAGTATTAATCGATATGGGGGGAGGGGATGGTGAAATCCGAATGGGCATGACTATTGCTGTCCATTCAAATGCTGAATTCAAGCAGATAATTTTAGTGTGAGGCCAAGGGAATTTTGAATAAATTATCAAGTCAAATTTTGAATAAATTATCAAGTTACCTGTCCACCCATCTACAGATCTAATAAATTTGGCATCTGTTGTGTTCATATGAATTTAGTTGCTGCAGAACTTTATGAGAGTAGATTACTATTTTTGAAAAGTACACAGGGATACAAGCACACTGATTCCAGAATGAGTTGGAGTCTGACTAAAACATCCTGAGAAGTAAATATGAACATAATAATCCAGAAACAACAATCACCAGAACAACACTGGATATCTTGACAAAGTAAACAACCTCTTAGCAGTTTTCAAAATATTACATGGGCATAAGGGATGTAAAATAATATATATATTGCATATACATGAGCACATTAGAAAAGATCAGTGTTAAGTATAACACATCAAAAAATGCTGTTCTTCATTTAAAGATCTATTAAAGAATGATGGCTCACCAAATCTAGAGAGGAAATGAAAATGAATAATGAGTTTAAATTACAGGAAGATAACTTTTGTGGACGGAATACAGTTCACCAATATAATACAGACTCTAATGTCATGTAGGGATGCAGGTGACCAAGGCAACAGCCTTGAGTACCTAAGGATCAAGGGTCAGTATCACTCAAAAAAAAGGGCTGTCTAAGTAGTATGTCACTCACTGTCTCAGGCATAAGCTGAGACACTGGAGCTGCCCAGTGGCAGGCAAGAAAGTAACAAGCCAGACAGGCAAATCACAATTTGGACTGCTGCCTGTACAGGTCCTGGAAGAACTTATAGCCAAGACAAGTGAGGAAGGCCCAATGGCTTATTTGGGAATGAAAATATGCTGCAACAAAGAGCCCTAGCACATTGATTAGAAATTTCCCAGCTCCATCTGTCTTGGACAGATAAACATGCATCTGTTACAAGAACTTTAGGTAAGGAACAGCTTATTTTTAGAAAAAGGGTTGAATAGCAGATGACTGGTGGCATCAAGGACTCTCATCTTTCTTTTTGGTGTCGCTTATTCCAAAGGTCAACAATGTCATTTAATTTTTTTTTTAAAAAAGCTTTGTTCAGAACTCTTAATAAAACTCTTTTTAAAAAAAAAAAAAGAGAGAGAGAACTATCACTGAATCTTTTTATTGAGCCATGTTGCGTGACCATCTGCTGAAAGCCACTATTTGAAAAGAGTGACCTTGGTAAGAACATTTATTCATTCCACTAGTGCTAACAGAAGTTCCACAATGTCACCCAATGACACCCAATGTCACTGGGTAACAGAACTATAGGAGAGAGAAGTCATTGATCTGGTTGTTATTCTTAGCACTGAATCATATTTTTTTTCCCCTCACAAAAGAAACCCTGAATGTCCCCAGAGACATATACACAGAGATGACTGTAAAGCAGGTGATCACGGATACAGACAGTACCAGTATCTGTGATTCAGGTGGCTGGAAAATGTACAACTATAATCCTCATGGGAGCATGAGAGTTATTACCAATTGAAGATGTAATTGCCTGTCTTTACACTTGATGTTTGTCAACATTACGACCTGCCCAATGTAGAACAAAAAACTGGCTGGGTAAACCAGCTTGCAGTTGACTTCTTCTGGGTCCTTACCTACAGTATGTTTTTTTATAAAATCACAAAACAGTTTGATTTTGTAATTCTTCCACATATTGCTGGTTTGTAGAGAGTCAAGGGCATGCAGCCTCCAAATAGAGATGGCTGGTTACCACCTCTTGGTTTTGTGCGCGCGTGTGTGAGGGGGGAAATCTTTTTCCACTGATGGTAATTTTATCTTTACAATTACTAGAGCAGAGCAGCCTTCACAAAAGACTGCATTCGCATGAGTTCAAAGGAAACTTTGATTGTGAAAAGCTTTGGTAGGCCAGCACTGCTGCAGCTGAGGTGTCACTAAAAGCCTACTGAAATCCTCCGATTTCAAGCTCTTCTCCCTTTTTATGGCATTTAATTCCTAGCGTATCTTGCACTGCCAATTATTGTTTTCTTTTAATAAAGCTGTGAATAAATCTGTCGAAGCAGAGAACTAGGAGTGCCAAGCAGTGAAGAACACAGGGGAGCTTTGCACATATTTTAAATGACTAAGGACTAATTTATGTTTATCCCATGTTAGCTGCAGCTATCACATGTTAGCTTGGCTGTGTGAAAGTGTTATTGCAAATTAGCAGTCAAGGATACAGCTTTCTTATCAGTGCAAACAGATACAAAAATTGTTTAGAGATAGACACTGTAAATGCTACCTGAGTAAATCATGTGAGTTGGCTCTAATGTGCTTCTCAATATGTCTGCAGTCATGACAACCCCAAGTGCATGAAACATATGAAGCTGACTCATAGAAAGTCAAGGTCAACACTGTCTGTTCTCTCCATGGTCCCAGTTAAAAGTCCTCCACATACTCTACCACAGGAGATGCTGGGGATTAAACCTGGAACCTTCTGCATGCCAGGTGCATGCTCTACTGCTGAGCCCCTTTGTCCTTGGAGGTTTACAAAGAATATACCATCTTAAATATCTGTAGTTTGATTCTCTTAAACTTGGAGCAACTTGTACATTTAAAAAAAAAAATACACGCATACATTTTTCTGTTTTTATGCCAGCATTCTTCTAATGTGGTGCACAGTGCTCTCTTACCTTACTTTGTACTCATAAAAGTCCTGTGAAGTTGATTACGTTGAGATAGTGAATGGATGAATGGATTGAACAGGGATTGGAACCCACATCTCCCAGATCAAACTCCAGCACTTTAGCCAGTACATAGAATGCTTTTTAAAAAAATTATTAAAAAGAAAAATCCTGCATAATAAAATCCTTTGGAACATTTTATAGCTGTCTAGCCTCACACTACTGACTTGATCCAGTATCAAAACGCTTATTTGAGTTTTTTTTTTAATGTAGCTTTGATGAAGTGCCTTTTTGAATTCATTTCAAGATGATGCTTCCATCTTCTTAAATGGAAATGTTCCATTTCCATAGCAGTAATATTTAAAATTATATTTCTACATAGAAAATTAGGTAAACAAGGAAGACTGTCTCTTCACTAACTCTTAGCCTTTGAATGAATGGATAAAACTGTATAGTGGTACTTTGGGCATCACAAACATATTACATCATTCTACCAAGTCTCCACAGATATATTTCACCAGTTCTCAGAGAATTTAATGAGAATCCCATCAGTTTCTAGGAAATTCAGCACACTGGCCCTTCCCTTTAAAAACCCGTCTACCATCATTTGGTACAAAATTCTGCATCAAGGCTCACCTCTGGGGTCAGCTACTCAGAGCATATAATTCCAGTGCTGCATCAATGGCACTGGTTACCTATCTGCTTTGGGCTCTATTAAAAGTGCTAGTTATTACCTTTAAACTCTTTTATGACCTAATACTCTTGTATTTATTGAATCACATCTCCCAGTATACTCTCGATGCACCAGCTGAGTTCTCCAGAAAGATTTCGTCTTATCATGCCTTCCTTTAGGAATATCCATACAGTTATAATTCAGTTGCAGACTGCTTCCATGGTGGGCCCACCCATTTGAAATTGCCTCTCAGAGTGATTTATCAGAGAGGATCTTCAGTTCCTGCATTTAGAAAGGCATGTACTACTGAGAGCCTTTCGCTGCTTATTTCTGTACTAAAAAAACCCCTTTATTTATTTATTTTTAATTCTAGTTTGTGTATTTTAATTAGGATTTATTTATTAGATTTATATCCCACCCTCCCCCACAAGCGGGCTCAGGGCAGGTCACAACATATTGATTTACACAAAATAAAATGCAGCATTAAACAAACAGTACTTTAAGCAAATTAAACTAAAATAACATTAAAACAGAGTTACAACCGGATCAAAACAAGATGATAAGTATTCAGGCTGTACATAGCATTTCCAGGAAGAAGCTAATTTAATGATGATTAATAATACTAATGATCCTTTGTACACTTTGAGCAGGGCGAGTCACATCACATTGTGCACTATGAGCACAATAATGATCCTTTGCATACTTTGAGCAGGGCAAGTCATATCACATTGGGCACTCACCAAAAGCAGTGTGAAACATGTGAGCGGGGTGGTGTGTGCTGAGGGATTGAGGGTACAGCCTAGGGATGGCAGGGATTGGGGGAAAGCTTCAGTGGAGTAAAATGTCATAGAATTCACCCCAAAAAGCAGCCATTTGTTCTATAATTTCTGAGATATCTCCAGATTCTACCTAGTGTTTGGCAACATTTTAATCTGTATTTTACTAATTGGACTGGTATACTTTGTGTCCCTGAAACCTCAGTGTTGTATTATTAGCTGCCTTGAGTCTGAGGCAATAAGGAAGGATGGAAATGTTTAAATAGACAAATAAGGCCAGATACCAGGATACTTGAAGGGCTATCTCCTTCCATGTGAGTGTGCGGGACAGTTAAGATTTTCAAGAGGGTTCCTCCTCCACATGCATCCACCTTCTGAAGGGAAAAGGGTGAGCCTACCAGGGAGAGGGTTTCCTTAGTTAGGTGTCCCATTAGGACTGTGAGATGGGAGCAGTAGGGACATGCTGTGGGGAAGATATGACTGGTAGCCCTGGTGTGAAGATGCAGCTTTAGTGTGACCCAAAACTGATGTGAGGGCAACTCTCTAGCATTGGGATGAACACTAGAGGGTCACTGAATATGATGATGTCATTTCTAGGTCATGCTGGAAGTTGCATAATCACCCTTGGGGTTTCCATCACACACCCTCATTTTGTCCACCATTCTTCTTCTACGTATCAACTGAGTAGCAGTGGGCAGTGGTGGCAAAAGGAGGGAAATCTACCATCCATGGTAATGTGACTGGCAACCTTATGTCTCTTCTATGAAACACCCTTCTGTTTATGTTTACTTGAAATTGTCTCTTTTCAGTTTCAGGTACCAGGAAAAAAGTAATTCTATTTTCCCGGGCCTTCAGCAACAGGTAAGGTTATATTGTTTGTTTGTTTTTCATTTGCCCTCATTTTTTTCCAAGAGCCTGCTGTTTTTTATTGCCTTCTGCTGATTGCTCATGTAGTTTTATTGCATTTTAGATAATGGTTATTTATCTATTTATTTAGATAAAGAAAATTGGAGAACTCAAGGGAACGTTTTGTGCAAAGATGGCCATGATAAAGGACAAAAATGGTAGGGACCTAACAGAAGCAGAAGAGATCAGGAAGAGGTGGCAAGAATACACAGAATAATTATACAAGAAGGGAGCACTCCCTGGAGAAAATCCTGGTGCTAGGAAAGACATAAGGAAAAAGAAGAAGGGGACGGCAAAAGATGAGATGGCTGGACAGTGTTACTGATGTAACAAACACGAATTTGAGCAGACTTCGGAGGATAGTGGAGGGCCTGGCGTGACTTTGTCCATGGTGTCACAAAGAGTCGGACTCGACTGTGAGACTGAACAACAACAACAGATAATGGTTTAAGATTATTTGAACTTTAAGCATAAATTTGTTTTCTACAACATTTTGGGGATGTTTTTGTTGTGAGCAGACACAAAACTGACTAAGTAAATAAAAATGTTCAGGTTATCAGATGAATCGGACATCACTCATTTATATTTCAGGCGTTGTAGGAATTATCCACATGGAGTAAACTAACTCAGAATGATGTTAGGTGTCTCAGTCAGTTTAAAAGGCCTGGTAGGTTAAAAACAGGAGATCTCTCTCATAGTCAGGCTTTGCCATCATTCAAATGTCTGTGATAACACAGATAAATCAGCAGAGTTGAAACGTATACTTCCACATGCATTGAAGCTAGAAAAATGTAATTGGGGCCTGCTGTGTGTGGACGTGTTGTTATTTTTAAAGTGTCTCCCATAGTGGATTAAATCTCACCCACTTCTGTCATCTTTTACAGAGCTGCATAATAACAGCACATTAAAATAATATTTCCTCATTTGTAATGTCTGTCACTTCTTTACTTCATTCCTGTTGTGCCCTGCACAGCTAGTGGAGATCAGAGGGCCACTCCTCTAGCACTAGGATGCAAGGAGATGTTAGCTTTTATTTTTATGTGCCTGTTTGTAAAAGTGTAGGAAGTAACTCTTTCACTAAGACATGTACATAATTGAGACATGTGCCCACAGAGTTCAGCACCCAAATACACCAGTAAAATACATTAGTATTGCCGGGGGTGGGGGGGGGATTCATGTTGCATGTGCATATAAGTATACTCACCTTATATTTGTGTGATCCTTCTTACTTTAATAAAAATATTGAAATTTGAAAAAAATGCATGTTTTTTCAGCTTTTTACAAAACAAGCAAATTTTTGTGGGAAAATATATATTCCGTTCCTTATGTGATCACAGTGGGATTAAAATTACTAATTCAGACTAAAATCTCTTTTGGAGAGATATTCAACTGCATCCCCACCAAATGTGATTTTCCAAATGGGGAGTAGATTCAGGTAGACAAAATGAAACCAAGAGTGAGTAAAATAAAGAATCTGGTGCCAGAGATAGTGATGGCCACAAGTGCAAACAGCTTTAAAAGGCAGATTCATGGAGGATTCAGAGGCAGTCAACCTCTGAATACCACTGCCAGGAGGCAACATCAAAGTAAGGTCTCAGTCTCTATACCCTGTTTCGGGCCATCCAGGGGAACTGATAGGCCACTGTGTGAGACAGAATGCTGGACTAGATGGACCATTAGTCTGATCCAGCAGGGCTCTTCTTATGTTCCCTGTTTCTCTTTGTCCAGGACACTGTGACTCCTCCTCTTTATTCAGCTGCCTTTATTATAATGACTCCAATAGCCCTTCCAACAGATAAAATAACTTCCATGTGTGCAAATTAATATTCTGAACTGTTTCAGAAATGAAATCTTGAACTGCAAATGATCAGATGCTTAGGATGCTATGCAATATTCCGTCATATTCGAAGATCTTTACTGACTACCTGTGAAAATTCTGAATGCTGTGTAGAACATGGATGTAAATAGCAGTAGCTTTCCAGTTCTGGCACTCTTATTTATATTTCAGTGCTTGAGCATAAGTTTAGCACACAGAACATCCAGGGCTCAGTCACTAGCATCCCCAGTTAAATGATCACAGGTTGCAGGGTCCAAATAGACTATTGGACTATCAAAGTCAGTATTTATATGTAATTTTTCCTCTTGGATTAGCAGTTTACAATATGTGCTCCTCTCCATAATGATAATGTACGTTTTCTTTCCCTGACCTGGATGGCCCAGGCAAACCCGATCTTGTCAGATCTCAGAAGCTAAACAGGGACAACCCTGGCAAATACTTGGAAGGGAGACCTCCAAAGCAATAACAGGACTGGGACAAAGAGGCAGGTGTACCCAAGCCACTTCTCAAAAACATCTAGGCCCCAGTAGGGGTCACCAGAAGTCACCATGACCCAGGTACACAAGCGTGCACATGCATACCCCTTTAAAAAAGGACAATATACAGTATGTCACAGAAGTGAGCACACCCCCTCACATTTTGTAAGTATATCTTTTCATGTGACAACACTGAAGAAATGACACTTGGCTACAATGTAAAGTAGTGAGTCTACAGCTTGTATAACAGTGTAAATGTGCTGTCCCCTCAAAATTACGCAACACACAGCCATTAATGCCTAAACTGCTGGCAACAAAAGTGAGTACAACCCTAAGTGATAATGTCCAAATGGGGCCCAAGTAGCACTTTTCCCTCCCTGGTGTCATGTGACTTGTTAGTGGTACAAGGTATCAGGTGTGAAGGGGGAGCAGGTTATCACTCTCACCCCCTCATACTGGTCATTGGAAGTTCCACATGGCATCTCATGGCAATGAACTCTCTGAAAAACGAATTGTTGCTTTACATAAAGATGGCCTAGGCTATAAGAATATTGCCAAGACCCTGAAACTGAGCTGCAGCACGGTGGCCAAGGCCATACAGCGGTTTAACAGGACAGGTTCCACTCAGAACAGGCTTCACCATGGTCGACCAAAGAAGTTGAGTGCCCATGCTCAGCATCATATCCAGAAGTTGGCTTTGGGAAATAGATGTATGAATGCTGCCAGCATTGCTACAGAGGTTGAAGGGGTGGGGGGTCAGCCTGTCAGTGCTCAGACCATACGCCACACGCTGCATCAAATTGGTCTGCAGGGCTGTCATCCCAGAAGGAAGCCTCTTCTAAAGATGATGCACAAGAAAGCCCGCAAACGGTTTGCAGTGGAAAAGCAGACTAAGGACATGGATTTCTGGAACTATGTCCTGTGGTCCGATGAGACCAAGATAAACTTATTTGGTTCCGATGGTGTCAAGTGTGTGTGGTGGCAACCAGGTGAGGAGTACAAAGACAAGTGTGTCTTGCCTAAAGTCATGCATGGTGGTGGGAATGTCATGGTCTGGGGCTACATGAGTGCTGCCGGCACTGGGGAGCTACAGTTCATTGAGGGAACCATGAATGCCAACATATACTGTGACATACTGAAGCAGAGCATGATGCCCTCCCTTCGGAGACTGGGCCGCAGGGCAGTATTCCAACATGACAACGACACCAAACACATCTCCAAAATGACCACTGCCTTGCTAAAGAAGCTGAGGGTAAAGGTGATGGACTGGCCAAGCATGTCTCCAGACCTAAACCCTATTGAGCATCTGTGGAGCATCCTGAAATGGAAGGTGGAGGTGGGCAGGGTCTCTGACATCCACCAGCTACGTGACGTCGTCATGGAGGAGTGGAAGAGGACTCCAGTGGCAACCTGTGAAGTGCTGGTGAACTCTATGCCCAAGAGGGTTAAGGCAGTGATGGAAAATAATGGTGGCCACACAAAATATTGACACTTTGGGCCCCATTTGGACATTATCACATTTGTTGGCAGCAGTTTAGACATTAATGGCTGTGTGTTGCGTAATTTTGAGGGGACAGCACATTTACACTGTTATACAAGCTGTAGACTCACTACTTTACATTGTAGCCAAGTGTCATTTCTTTAGTGTTGTCACATGAAAAGATATACTTAAATATTCACAAAATGTGAGGGGGTGTACTCACTTCTGTGACATACTGTATGTTTTCCTGACAAAATCCCAGTTTCATCCCTCCAGCTCTCAGTGTTGTGGTGAGCAGGTGATATTAAAAGGGCTACAATGAGTAAATTCTGCACAAGAGGCTTCTGAATTGTTCTTTATTCTCTTCCTTGTGCCATCTCATGTCAACGTACTATTCTGCTAACCTAATACTGTCTATTTTGATTGGTAGTGGTTCTCCAAGACATCAAACTTGGGATGGGTGACTATGGATCAGAGACAGAGCATCTGCTTTGCATGTAGAGGCCCCAAGTTCAATCTCCAGTCAAAGGGCTCAAGTAGTAGGTGATATTGAAGACATCTTGAAGAGCCACTGCTGGTAGAGCAGACAATACTGACTTTGACAGCCCAGTAGTCTATTTGAGCCCTGTTACCTGTGATCATTTAACTGGAGATGCTAGTGACTGAACCCTGGATGTTCTGTGTGCTAAGCTTGTGCTCAACCACTGAACTATGCTCCTGGCTCAGTTTGACCACATGCCTGTGAACTTGGCTGTTACTCTGGGGACTTGACTGAGGCAGCAGTGACAGTTTCTGATCTTGAACTTTGTCTCTTTTGTGTGGAGGAAAGCTGTTTCCAAGTGATTTGGCATGGAGGATGTAAGTAGATTGTGCTTTTAGTGACTTGTTTCAAATAACTAAAGTCAAGATTAGCGCTATTTTTACACATGACATTTTAAAATGAAATAAATTAATTAATGAGTTCATTGCATTAAAGAAATATAGTTAAACTGCCTTGCTTTAATCATTATCCAAGAACTGCTGTCATTTATACTAGTCACATCTGACTAATCAAGGACACCAAGAAGAAAACTGGTGATCAATATAGCATTACACTGGAAGAAAGAAGGAGATCTGCAAATCAACACCCAAATCCTCAACACCAGTTTATCAGGAGATAAAAATACATGGCTATTTTTTTTTCATTTGATAAGAACCCTAATTCACATGGACCTCATATTTATGCTGAACCCAGCTTCAAAAAACAAATAAATTTAGAGTTTATCTGGAAATCTTATGTGGAGAACATCTGGAGTCCTAAAACTGCTTTTCAAAATCCCAATAAAATATTGTTTACAAAGTTTGTGTTCCATGGAACATTGGAGGAAAAATGCAGTTTGATGGATATTTCCAATGTCTGAGGAAGTGTTGTTCCATGCTGTAAATAACAGAATCATAGAATCATAGAGTTGGAAGGGACCTCCAGGGTCATCTAGTCCAACCCCCTGCACAATGCAAGAAACCCACAAATACCTACCCCAAATTCACAGAATCTTCATCGCTGTCAGATGGCCATCTAGCCTCTGTTTAAAAACCTCCAAGGAAGGAGAGCCCACCACCTCCCGAAGAAGCTTGTCCCACTGAGGAATCGCTCTAACGGTCGGGAAGTTCTTCTTAATGTTGAGCCAGAAACTCTTTTGATATAATTTCAACACACTGTTTCTGATCCTACCTTCTGGGGCCACAGAAAACAATTTCACCCCATCATCTATATGACAGCCCTTCAAGTACTTGAAGATGCAAGCCTTCTTTTGGTCTTAGAAGAAAAACAATCTTCAACTAGCTAGTTTTGCTTTACATTTAAGAAGCTCCATCATAGACAAGATAAACTATTTCTTTGGCTCAGTGTTCAGTTTTAAAATGATAGAATCATAGAGTTGGAAGGGATTCCCCAGGGTCATCTAGTCCAACCCCCTGTACAATGCAGGAAATTCACAAATACCTCCCCCTAAATTCACAGAATCAGCATTGCTGTCAGTTGGCCATCTAGCCTCTGTTTAAAGACCTCCAAGGAAGGAGAGCCCACCACCTCCCGAGAAAGCCTGTTCCACTGAGGAACCCCTCTAACTGTCAGGAAGTTCTTCCTAATGTCGAGTCTGAAACTCTTCTGATTTAATTTCAACCCACTGGTTCTAGTCCTACCTTATGGGGCAAAAGAAAACAATTTCCCACCATCCTCTTTATGACAGCCCTTCAAGTACTTGAAGATGGTGATCATATCACCTCTCAGCTGCCTCCTCTCCAGGTTAAACATTCCCATCTCCTCCAACCTTTCTTCATAGGACTTGGTCTCTAGACCCCTCACCATCTTCATCACCCTCCTCTAGTCCCATTCCAGTTTGTCTATCCTTCGTAAAATGTGGTGCCCAAAACTGAACACAACACTCCAGGTGAGGTCTTACCAGAGACCATTTGACGCTATCTATTCATGTGCTATATATAAGTTCATAACCATACAGTCTTAAATAGAGTTACTTGAATAGATTTAAATGGACTTCAAAGGGTGCACTGAGTCATGATGGCTATATACATTACATATTGTTAATTCTTACTATCTGGTCATCAGATGAACCTCATAGCATCTCTGGAGAAAACCACTGTTCACCCCCAAACTTTGCTTCCCTTCCAGAAACCATTTCTTACCTTGAACAATCAAATAAACCTGGGAAGTCTTGGGATGATGCAGCGTTTGCACTGAGCATGTGTATGATCCCTCATCATAGACATCCACTTTCTGGATTCGGAGGCTGTATTCCAGAGGAGTGCGTTTCTCAAGCTCTACCCGGGGGTCCAGTGACCATTTGTCTTGACCAGCAAAAATGATGCCTGAGCGATTTAACCAGGCCACCTTGGAGCTTTTGTCTTCTATAAAACACCTGCAAAGATGAGAATGAAGAATTTGGTTTTGTTTTGTTTTTTTAAATCTGTTTAGTTTAGTAAACACTCTCCATGTGTGCAAATTTTTCCTGAAGCAGCCCTGTTCCCATCATCATCATCATCATCATCATCATCATCATCATCATCATCATCATCCATGTTGTCTTCTTTTTAATGTACATGGCTTTTTAAATATATTTCCCCTGTGTTTGTCATCACTACCAGCTCTTATTATCACTGTGTCAGATATGGAACTGGAACTGCAAGCAACTTGCCCATTGAGTAGTATCCATGAAAGAGGTAGAACAAATGCTAGCCTCACAGTTCTTAATCCAGTTCACTGTCCATTCACCACAATGGCACAAATGAAGGTTTTGAAGAAATTATGTTACTGAAACTCTTGAGCTTCTCTAAAATGCAGCAGTTGTGGGTGACTGAAATGGACCAGAACTGAGAAACTGCATTTTAGCTCTCTCACCTCTGACTGAAAATGCTACATCATGGACCGTTTTCCCCTTATATGCTTTAAATTGTTAGCCACCTTGGTGGCCCTTTAAAGGCAGAAAGGCAGGATATAAATTTTGTAAACAAATTAAAAACCAGGAACAATACAGATACTTGTCTTCATTTTTTGCTAGGACTTTAAAGCAGCTTGAGAAAGAGGGAACATTTTCAATTGGAGAAATGACATAAGCAGGAAGTTGTTAAACCCCTCTTCCTCAACCCAATGGGGTCACAGGGTAGCTACATTATCATATGCAGTTTGGTACAGTTACCTAAGGCACGTCATGCCACAAGCATTGCCTACACAAAGCTTTAAAAGATTATATTCTATTCGCCTTTAAATGCCCATTAACAGGTACTCCATTTCAGTTTTGTACCTTAAAATGAACTGTACTAGCACTATTTTCCCGCACATGAAAGGAGATCCAAGTAACCTGTTAATATTTCTTATCTATAACCATTCTCCTGCCTACCATCTTCCTTCTGAAACTGCCCATGCTATCTTTACCTAGTGGAACAATATTTCATTTTCCTCCTCAAATGTACCCAAAGGCAGCAGACTTCAAATATTCCTATCACCTTCCAGTCAGTGGAATGTGAGGTCAGGGTTGTGAACTATATTTTTTTCCTCCTAAAAATTGTTACAAGACAGCATCTGTTACACTGTGCATCTGCTCTCCAGGACTGGCTACCACAATCTCTTTTTGGCATTAAAAATGTGTTCTGTCTGCATATTTTCCAAGTTCTAGACAGCTTTTAACCTTTCCTGAAAATGAGATGGTACCTGCCCCTGAGCCAACATCAGAACTGCATATCTACTGTGTTTGCTGCCTCCACAGTTAAGGAATTATGCTCAGATTTCACCAACCCCATATAGCTTGCTTAATATCCTCAGACAACCAGGTGACACCAAGGTGAGAGGAGGGAGGTGAGGTATGGAAGTAGCACACACACAGAGTCACAGTATGGTCTGCCACCTGGCAGGCCCTCAGTAGCAACAGCTGTCGGTAACAGTAGGATGGACTGACAGCCCTCTCTGGCTAAATTAGTCATTCAGTCTCTTTATGCAAAAGCAGAAAGAAGCTCACACAAAGTCAAACCCAGCCTGAACCCAAAGGGTAAAACCAATAGAATAGAATATATACAATATATTTCTCCAGGTTAATTAAACTGGAATACCTGTTGCCTGATGAGTACACTATATCTGGGCCAAAAGCGCTCTAATGCCTAATACAATAGCATTGCTAAAGTTGACCTGTGAAAACAGAGACAAAGACTGTTTTCGCACACAGTTTACCTCGCAGTCGCAATCCTGTTCCCTCCGCAGCGTCTGGTCGGATTTCCCACCATCTGCGCCGAAGTTACAGGAAGTGCCGCAGCTTTTGCGTAGCAAACATAAACCGCTAAAACCCAGTTTACGTTTGCTACGCAAAAGCCGCAGCACTTCCTGTAACTCCGGCACAGATGGTGGGAAATCCAACAGATGCTGCGGAGGGAACAGGATTGTGACTGCGAAGTAAGCTGTGTGCGAAAACAGTAATAGAGAAGGTTGAGCAGCTGGAGGATTGAAGGCTGTTGGAAGATTCCTCTGACCCCCACTGGATCACCAGCCATAGGAAGGGTGTTTGTTTTTTAATTTTAAATAATTTATATAAGCCCTAATCTGGCTGGCTAGCCTACTTTTGTCAGATGTGAATGCTTTCACTAGCTGGCCCTGGATGGAAGACACCAAGGAAGTCCAAGGTTGTTACGAAGAGGCAGGCAATGGCAAAACACAACTCTTACAGGGTTGCCATAAATCTGCTACAACTTGATAGCACTTTCCACAATGGGATATCAATCAATAAAATAAGGACTATATTTTCTGCCTTATCTATGATTAGTACTACTATTCTGCTGCTTTTTTTATTTCTAAACAGTAGCTAACACTAACTGCGCTATGTGCAAGCATCATGCAGAAATGGTATGGGTACTATACAAAGGGCTTAATCCTCATTAGAAAACAGGATAGGCCAAGGAGCTCCAGCAAGTGTACTGCACCAGCATGGAAGCTAAATGGCTTGTTGTATTCAACCACACAGTTCTGAGGAATCAGGCTTTTTGGAAGAGAGGATTATTGTTTCTGCTGATTTTGTTTTCCCAATGAAGACCCCAGCTTTGCCCCCAGCCCTCTTCTAGATGCTCTGCTCTCCAGGAACAAAACTGAGATGTTCAGTGGGTTGCAGTCCTGCAGAAGCAAGGGGAAGTGGGGAACTCCTGTTCTGGTAGGTCTGCTACACAAGTGGATCTTCTTGGATACAAGCCAACTGGATTTAGACAAATTGTACAATAAGTGTAGACATAACAATCTTGGCCTGTGGTAGTGATAGGAAGCTTTTCTGTTTTGCAATAGATTAAACAAGATGTGGGCTCATTTTGGATGAGGCCTGACTTAGCGTGTCTTTTAGGGATCCTTATTTGCCAGGACTATGATTAGTAATCAGTAATCAGTGGATTAATTATTCAGAAGATGAGTCCTGGGATCTCAAGATCCTTTAGAATAGAGGAGCCTTTCTCCCTGGACCAGCTGAGCAAGCAGCTTTTGAGATAACACTTCTTGCATGTAGCTGGTACTATATGGTACACCTAAAGTGAGATCAAGTTGGTTCAATCTTGCAGAGATTCTGTGAGACTCGTTGGAAAGCAGTTGGAAATACTAAACCCTCATTATATTTTATCATGCTTCATTTTTTTTCTTTCCTATTTGGTCTCTGGAGGGCCGAATCTTGGCTTTCTCTCTGATTAAGGTTTATGTGTGTAACCAATAGAGACTGCTCTATTATCTTGTTATTTTCCTTCTGAAGAGCAGCAGATTCAACCAGGTGGCCATTAAGGTCCAAGTCTGCAACATCTATTTTTGTTTTAATTTTTATTGCTCCATGACTGATGAACAGCTTCACAATCTAGTTCAAAAATGAACTTTCGGTATTTTTTTAAATGATGAATTGGATATGAAGCGACATTTCAGTTGCTTCTATTTCTCTCCTGTTTAACTAAATAAAAGCTTCTGGTCTCCAGGGCTCTCACCTTTTGTCAGCTCTGTTCACACAAGTGTACTTTTAGAGAAAAAGAATGAAGATTGGAGTTTAAAGATAAGAAAACAGTTTGACAATGCAGTTTCAAATGGTTGCTTGGGAGAAAATAAGACATTTACAGAACTCTATAGACCTCAGAATGCTGGTCTGATCCATATGTTAAGATCACAAATAATACTTTTTAGTAACATTCTCTTGACCTTCCTATCCTGCTTGAGTCCACCAGCAAGCTTACATCTACATTATTCTGGGCTTATTTCTGCCCCCAGAGCATGCCAAGATGTGCACACACACACACACATACAGAAGAAGTAGGTTCAGCTGAAAGCAGAGACTAATCCACCATGTCTCAGCTACCTTCATATGTAATTTTGAATTACATATGATTCTGAATTTCTTATACCCGCTATTTCAGTCTTTGAATCCCTCTTTTAATTTCACTTCGTTGTGCAAATAGAACCCATGAGTCCTTACTATCATTGTATTTGCTATTCTGCCTAGGGCTGCCAAGTCTAATTCAGAAAATATCTGGGGACTTTGGGGGTGGAGCCACGAGACTTTGGGGCGGAGCCAGACTTTCCCAATTCCAAAATAAATGCATAAAAATACAGTAGTACAGTTCACCTGAATAGTCATCATTTCCTCATCCCCCAATAGCTGCAATTCTAGTAAATGAAAGTGTAAACACACAAAAAGCAGCCAAAATGCACAGAGTTTGCAAGCTCACATTTTTGTGATCTCCCTGGGGCTTTACTCACAGGAACTGCTGTTCTTCAGGCTAACACAGGCAAATAAAAAGGGAGAGAGGTGGAGTTTTCCTCTCTCCCATAAACAGGCTCCTATACAAAGACCCTGAAAACAATGCAAAACAAGCACAGAGACACACACACACTATTACTGCCTTTCCTACAAAGACTTCTGAAAAGTACACACACACTCTCTCTCTCTCTCTCTCTCATTGGGTCTGGTTCCTCCACAATGACATCTGAAAATTACAACGGCTACGCTGCTCTCTCTCTCTCTCTCTCTCACACACACACACACTTGCTCTGAAACAAAAGCAAAACAAACGGAGTGACTGTGTTCCCAGAGGCTGCTGCTTCCCCATGAAGTATTTCCTGCTCAACTTTAAAGGCACACACAAACATTTTAAGACTTGTTTCTAAACCTGCAGGAGATGTAGAGGTACTGGTGGCTGTGGGGGTGGGGCTTCCCCCGTTGGCCAGCTGGCTGGGGGCAGGGGGAAGCCTGTAAAATCAGGGGATCCCCCACTGGGACCTGGGGATTGGGAAGCCTAATTCCGCCCATCAGTAAAATATAAATTTCATTTTGTGTCAATAAATCAGTACAAACAAATGTACACTGTACATATATTACATATAAAACCTGTATATACATTTGCAATGCCAACAAAATATAGAAAAAACCAAAACCTCTAACAAAATGGTAAACATATATATAATTTATGTATAAAATTTTAAAAAGAAACCTAGTGCTACACAGAAGACCTAGTGCTTGTTGTATCCAACCACACAGTGCTGCTAGGAAAACTGGTCATTGTCTGGCTGACCTTACTATATACTTTCTATTTCACATAAATGGAGGGTGCTCAAGGCCCAGGAAAGTTGAATTCAAAGGGCACTTGCATAGATTTCATTAATTTCAGTCTCCATCCTGCTGCAATGCATCCTATATGAATGAGTCTGTGATGATCTTTTTAGAGGAAAAAAAATCAATGAGCAGATGTGAATTTCATACTCATAAACTACAGTAACATTTGACCTTATGATCACACCTTAATGAAGATTTATATAATGATAATCAGATGGGGTAATAAGTGTTAATTCAATATTAACAGAATATTAACTTGCAATTTACACAATACTCAGTCAGCCACTACATAACATCCATCAAATATTATGAAGCTATAAATGTTTGTTAATAATCAATGAACACAATCATAATTAAAGTTGAACAATGTAATTGGCAACCTAATTGAAGGCTACTGGATAGTCATAACAGACTAATTTTTCCCCAGGTCAAATGTATTTTATACCAACAGTTTCACAAGGTAATCATGTTTGTCTAGTTGGAAGTAATCTCTACTATGTTCAGTGGGATTTAGTCCTTCAGAAATATGCATGGGGTCACATCCTTAGGTCAAAACCATGGTTTAGCTTTTGTCTATAATGGAGTAGTCCAAGCTTATGTCCATGTATGCTAGTGGCCAGTCAGCTCTGAGCATCTCCTTTGGAAAAACAGATGACTAACTGCAATTTTAAACAGTGTCACACCCTTCTAAATTTCTTTACTTTGGTGGATTTAGAAGGATGTAATTTTGTTCAGGACTGCAATGTCAGGATCCCATCATTCACAAACAGAGAGACAGTGACACAAGAGCCTCTTCCTCGTAGTACAATGTATATGATTATTTCAAACCTATGGGAATGACTTAAATGATTTTTTCTCACCTGACTGGACCCTGCCAAGAGAAAGCATATTGATATAATCGGAGAGACCCATGCAGTCAGCCCTGTTTTGGCAGACTTCTGCATCACGTGAGTTTCTATCACACTAACCATGAGACTGGAACCAAAGGTTACATTCTGTTCTATGTGAAAGGGAATTTTGAATAGAAATCTATTGCTTAGAACAAACCCATTATGCCCCCTACATGATCACAAAAGGTATCCTTCCATTTTAATAAACAATTAAATTTATCAAATGATTAATTAATTAATTATATTAAAACATATCCTGCCTTTCCTCTTGGTTCAAGGCAATTTCATCACCTTTGTATCCAGTTAAAGGACCCAATCCTTGGAACACATTACATAAGAACATAAGAGAAGCCATGTTAGATCAGGCCAATGGCCCATCCAGTCCAACATTCTGTGTCACACAGCGGCCAAATATATATAGATATATATATACACACACACACACACACACTGTGGCTAATAGCCACTGATGGACCTCTGCTCCATATTTCTATCTAACCCCCTCTTGAAGATGGCCATGCTTGTGGCCGCCACCACCTCCTGTGGCAGTGAATTCCACATGTTGATCACCCTTTGGGTGAAGAAGTACTTCCTTTTATCCGTTTTAACCTGTCTGCTCAGCAATTTCATCGAATGCCCACGAGTTCTTGTATTGTGAGACAGGGAGAAAAGTACTTCTTTCTCTACTTTCTCCATCCTATGCATTATCTTGTAAACCTCTATCATGTCACCCCTCAGTCGACGTTTCTCCAAGCTAAAGAGCCCTAAGCGTTTCAACCTTTCTTCATAGGGAAGGTGTTCCAGCCCTTTAATCATTCTAGTTGCCCTTTTCTGAACTTTCTCCAATGCTATAATATCCTTTTTGAGGTGCGGCGACCAGAACTGCACACAGTACTCCAAATGAGACCGCACCATCGATTTATACAGGGGCATTATGATACTGGCTGATTTGTTTTCAATTCCCTTCCTAATAATTCCCAGCATGGCGTTGGCCTTTTTTATTGCAAACGCACACTGTCTTGACATTTTCAGTGAATTATCTACCACGACCCCAAGATCTCTCTCATGGTCAGTATCTGCTAGTTCACACCCCATCAACTTGTATTTGTAGCTGGGATTCTTGGCCCCAATGTGCATTACTTTGCACTTGGCCACATTGAACCGCATCTGCCACGTTGACGCCCACTCACCCAGCCTCAACAGATCCCTTTGGAGTTCCTCACAATCTTCTCTGGTTTTCACCACCCTGAACAATTTAGTGTCATCCGCAAATTTGGCCACTTCACTGCTCACTCCCAACTCCAAATCATTTATGAACAAGTTAAAGAGCATGTGACCCAGTACCGAGCCCTGCGGCACCCCACTGCTTACCGTCCTCCACTGCGAAGACTGCCCATTTATACTCACTCTCTGCTTCCTATTACTCAGCCAGTTTTTGATCCACAAGAGGACCTGTCCTTTTACTCCATGACTCTCAAGCTTTCTAAGAAGCCTTTGATGAGGAACTTTATCAAAAGCTTTCTGGAAGTCAAGGTAAACAACATCTATCGAGTCTCCTTTGTCCACATGTTTGTTCACCCCCTCAAAGAAATGTAACAGGTTAGTGAGGCAAGATCTTCCCCTACAGAACCCATGCTGAGTCTTCCTCAATAACCCATGTTCATCAATGTGCCTACTCATTCTGTCCTTGATAATGGTTTCTACCAACTTTCCCGGTATTGAAGTCAGACTGACTGGCCTGTAATTTCCCGGATCTCCTCTGGAACCCTTTTTAAAGATGGGGGTGACATTTGCTACCTTCCAGACCTCAGGAACAGAGGCAGATTTCAATGAAAGATTACAGATTTTTGTTAGAAGATCCACAAGTTCAACTTTGAGTTCTTTCAGAACTCTCGGATGTATGCCATCCGGACCCGGTGACTTATTAGTTTTTAATTTGTCTATTAGTTGTAGGACCTCCTCTTTTGTCACCTCAATCTGACTCAGGTCTTTCAACACCCCTTCCAATATTAGTGGTTCTGGGGCGGGCAAACACTTCTCATCTTCCACGGTGAAGACAGAGGCAAAAAATGCATTCAGCTTCTCAGCCATTTCTCCATCCTCCTTCAGTAATCCTTTTACCCCATGGTCATCCAAGGGCCCCATTGCTTCCCTGGCTGGTTTCCTACTTCTAATATATTTGAAGAAATTTTTATTGTTGGTCTTTATGTTTTTTGCAATATGCTCCTCATAGTCCCTTTTTGCCTGCCTGATAACAGTTTTGCATTTGATTTGCCACTGCCTGTGTTCCCTTTTACTAATCTCACTTGGACTGGTTTTAATAATCAGAACAAAACTTAGTTCCAAGGATGACAGCTGTACTTAGAAATTGCTTTATTTATTCTTATTACATCCAACTTTTACACCCTCCCCCCTAAAAACAGGGCTCAGGGTGGCATACAACAGTAATAAATTTTTCAAATCTTATGAAAGAAAATAAAAATTTCCAGAGTCAAATAATACATAAAAATACAATTTACAGCAGCCTAAACTGGTCTGATGGTAATAAGATCCCTAGAAATAGCCCCATAGAGGAAGGGGGTGGGGAAAGGAAGAGGAGTGCCAGACTAGTGGAGAATTGTTGCTGTCCTCAACCAAATGCCTTACATGCCTTGTGGAATGGCAAAAAGTCCCTCAAGCCACAGATGTTATTAGGCAGAGAGTTCCACCAAACCTTGGCCCTAGTTGAGGACAGCTGGATGTCTCTTAGGCTGGAGAGCATCACAAAGTTCTTATCACCTGAGCATAAAGCTTTTCTGGGGGTATATCAGGAGAGATGGTCCTGAAGGTACATTGGTCCCAGACTGTTAAGGGCTTTGAAGGTGAACACTAGAACCTTGAACCTGAACTGGTACTCCACTGGAAGCTATTGCAACTCACACAGTACAGGTTGAATATGTGCCATGCGGGGGGGTTCCAGCAAGGACCCATGTGGCCATGTTCTGGATCAGTTGAAGTTTCTGGGTCAGCCTCAAAGGCAGCCCAAAGTAGGGTGAGTTACAGTGGTTTGCAAAATTTGGTTTACCTGGTGACCTGGATAATGGTGGTGGGTAGAAACATGTTCTCTGCACTGAGCTTATTAAAGGAAAAAAACTTGATAGACCAATTAGATCAGGGGTGACCAAACTGCAGCTCGGCTCTTTCACACATATAGTGCAGCTCCCGGAGGTCAAGGAGAAACTTAATGCAGACTTACTATCAAGTAATCATGCTTAGCATCATTACCTCAGTTAGCCTCTGAGCACTGATCCATAGGTAGGCAACTATTTCTGCTATGTGTGAAACAGGGAAGGAGGAGGAAATAGGCAAGTTTGCAAGCTGTTCTCCTCTACCACAGAGGTCATCCAGAGACCTAAGGCAGGAAAAGAGAGTGCAAGAGCCAAAGGAGCCACTGGAAGAAGGGATGGATTAAAAAGGTGATGCGGGGTTTTCCCTTAGTATCATAGCTCTTGTAGAAGCTGTATTTACTAACTTTGGTGTCAAGGCACATAATATTGCAAACGCATAATAATGCAAACAGTGGTCAATAATTTTGTGTGTGTTTCCTTCTCCCAATGGTGCCAAAAATAATTCCCTAACCTTTCCCTATGCTAGTTGTATGGGGACTGTTATTCCCAGCTTTTGTTTTTTAAAAAGTCTCCTTCTAGCATGGTCATGTTGTAGAGCTCATACATATGTATTTTATCTTTCTGTGAAAGAAAGTATTAATAGTTTTAATAAAGACATGTGTGTAATATTTGTTCATGTCTTGCAGCTCTTAAACATCTGGTGTTTATTCTATGTGGCTCTTATGTTAAGCAAGTTTGGCCAACTCCTGAATTAGACTGAATTATGTGGTGGAAGCACAAGAGAGGCTACAACAGGACAGAGATGTCTATGACCTCCATGCCTTGCTTGAAGGACTTCTGGAGTCATGTATTTGGCCATTGTGTGAAACCGGATGCAGGATTAGAAAGAGCATTGGTCTGACCTAGGTTGGCTGCTCTAAGTTCTATTGTTCTCAGACCAATGGTGCCATCCTAAGCAAAGTTACACCTTTCTAAATCCAATGGGCTTAGAAGGATGCTTAGAATGGAATCATGTACCCAGTTACAAAAGGAGATGGAGAAATAAATATATGAGTCTTAACGTATTTATAACACATATTCATATGGCCTGTAACCCTAAAAGAGTAGTCTTTTGGGATCCAGTTACAAATCACTGAGAACCACTTAACATTGTAAAAATGCAGACCATGTTTATTTCATCTAGTCTTGTCCCAAGCCCAAGTTTACCATATTTTTCTTCAGCATTTTTGTGATTTTGCATTGTTTACTATTCCGTCTTCTTCTCCCATAGAGATGCTTGTACAAAGTGTATTAATTTCTCAATGTGATGTACCAGCAGCAATTCCATGTTGTTTCCATTGTTCCAGCCAACTTGTTTTTCATCCACCCCCACTCTTTCCCTAGTCCCTGCCTTTGGCAAACAGATGTGTGTCCTGTCAAGAAGAATCATTTGGCTGGAAATCATGACAAACTATGAAAACCAACTTCATTGTCAGGAGCAGCAGGAGTGCCAGCAAAATTTGACCCATTGCTTTTTGTAACAGAGATGAGGCTTTGTTTGCAGAGTCTTCATGTTCAGAACATCTGCTCTTGGCCATGAAAAAGGACACCTGAATCTGTGGTAGAGCCTCAGTATCCCAAGTCAGAAGACCTGTGGCTAGGCTGATCCCAACTCCCTTAGCATCCCTTGAAATTCCCTCAGGTTCTTGATCTGACAGGGATCAATTTTAGGTGAGAATCAGCAACAGCACAGAAGAACATGCCATTCCTAGAGTATATGGCACGAACGGGTCTTCTGCCTTACAACCCATACCTTATGTGTGATACCCTATACTAGGTTTTAATGCTCACTTATTTTTTTACCTACTGGATATATATGTAGAACATAAGTTTCATTCAGCTTCTCATACTATAAAACTTGATTGTTATGGTTACAAATGGTTATTTTGATTAATGTTCATCAGATGTCAATGATATTGTATCAATTGAAATTGTTAAAATTAATAAAAATATAAATTCAAAAAAGGTCCAGAAATATAATTTGAGAACTGTTATGAAACTTTTGTAGCTTCTCCCCAAAATTTCTATAATTCTTTGCCTGAGCATGAACCTCCCAATTAGTTTTGGAGCTGGCTTTACATGAGATTAGATGGCAACTCCTAGTTCCAAGCAAGGCTTTTTTTCTGCTGGAGCCCACAGGAGCCGAGCTCCGCCTGGGCTGGCCAGGGTTCTGGCTGGCCCGACCTGCCATGTGCTGCCAGGCCAGGTGATGTGGCCTAATATGCAAATGAGTTCCTGGTGGGCTTTTTCTACAAAAAAAAGGGCACTGGTTCCAAGCAATAATTAAATGGTGGTGAATTTATGACAGCTGCTGTGCAAAGACTGTTTTGAATCCTTGAATGTGGCAGTTGACAGCTTATGCTAAGTGGCCCTTGTGGAGTGTTTCATCATGTGACAACAATTTAAAGAAGCTTCCCAGTAGAGGTTGTAGTTTACATTGCACTGCAGTTTACACTGCTGTTGGGTGACCTCCTATATACATTGTGACAATATGCTTCAACCAGCCTTGATTAAAGCATACCTTCCAGCATCTGACAGACAAAAGCAGGTACATTTGATTCATTAAGAGAACAAGAATAATAATGAATCAATGAATATTTCATTAATCCTATTTCATGATCCAATACAGCAAGCACAGCAACCAACCAACCAGAAGGCATACTTCTACAAAATTACTCATTCACAACCCATACACCACAGCTTACTCTAAAAATGCCCACCCTCCCATCACCTAATTTCAAAGTTTGGTACACACTAGCAAATTTGTGAAACCCAGTTTAGTTAAGTGCGTTGTAGGTACAGCTGTCAAGTACATTCCACAAGTAGGTAAAAATTCAATATAAAATAGATCATGATACTCATAGAAGAAAATTGGTCCTGCACCTAATAATAGGTGCAGCTGGAAGCTATGTTTCAACGGTGTGTTTTCAAAACACTCCAGGTCTCTGCAAAGAGTACACAGGAATGGGAGGGGGCATTTTAAATTAAACTGCTTTGAACTGAGTGAGCCAAGTGCATTCTTCTCCAGCCCAAGCTGCCTCCTTCTGAGAGCGGCACAACTTGCTAAAGCCTCCATATAAAGCCTGCCTTCCCTTAAGGATCACAACACCACAAGCGCTGACAAGCCAGCTGTAATCTTGCCATTTCACACGCATTTGCAGGATTCAGCTAACAACTTCCCTTGCCACCCATCTGAACCCCCTGCTACCTCCAGTGCCGGCAGCAAAATGGCAGAAAGGGAAATAAAATGGGATCAAATGCTGCTTGTTCAATGCAAAACAACACTGACTGGTGGTAGCAAGCGTAAACAAGCACAGTCTCCAATGTGTTGTAAAGTGCTGGAAAGGAAATGCTGTTGTTCAACACCATACAGACTGGGGAGGGGAAAGCAAGTGTGATTCAACATCACAACAAACCATGCAAAGATGGTATCAAGGCACCTTGCTTTGTTCCTTCCTCTTGCCAGGCAATCAAATGGAGCATGGTATTGCTGAAAGGAAAGAACTGGTAAGACGCAGGAGTCACTTTTAAGCTTCTTTTTATTATGTTATGTGTTGATGCAGGAAGCTATAATTACACTGTACATAAGGTTCCTAGGGGCTTGATGTTAGTCTTGAAAGATCCCCCTGATACATAATTCTTATTTTGTTCAAGAGTCATCTGGAAATACTATTGTTGCAGAAAACCTGGGCAAAATATACCTCTGGGGAAAAAAGCAGGACACGCAGTATAACCTGATCGAGACCTAGGAAGATCCCATAAGCCTTTAATGCAGTCTCTGCCAAGAATAATTTCTCTGGACTGGGTAACAATCATGCAATATATCCACTCTGTCCTGATATCATCCCATACACAGGGCTTTTTTTGAGCAAGAATTCACAGAAACAAAGTTTCGGCTGGCTTGGTGTCAGGGGGTGAGGCCTAATATGCAAATGAGTTCCTGCTAGGCTTTTTCTATAAAAAGCCCTGCATAAAACAATGGCGATGTCAGTAGGTGTGGCCTAATATGCAAATGAGTTCTTGCTGGGCTTTTTCTACCAAAAAAGCCCTGCCCATACATATAATTTTATTAACATAAAATAAATGAGCTTAACGTTTCTCTTTCTCCTTCATGGAAACTATGATGAAGTCTTGTGGAGGACTTTCTGAGGAGGACTCTCTGCTTGAGCTTACTGGAGCATGTTGTTATTAGGTTGTTTGACACATATTACTTGGAAAGTCTAAGACTTCATGAGATTTCCCTGTTGTTACAGCTGTCACACCACTGCAAGCAAGTGAGTTGTGGAGAAAGAGAAGGAAAAGTGAGGTAAGGTTTAAGGGCCCATGACAGATGATGTAAAAGATTCCAAATATTAGAACTGGCCTTGGAAAATGCAAGCTGTTGTCTATTTTTGTAAAGTAACTAACAGTTCAATCTTAACCATTCTAAGCTGACTGATTTCAGTGTACTTAGAACAGTGTAACTCTGCTTTGGATAACACTTTTAGTTTTTATGATCCAAATTCCATATCAAGCTGCAGAGGAAGTTGTAATTTTGGAGAAAGAAGCATCTAAGAAATTTGAGGGGAACAACCTCCCCCACCCCACAAAAAGAAGCCATCATAAAACAGAATTTCAGTTCACTAATTAAATGTTATCAGAGATGTTCAATACTGTACTAAGAAGGAAAATGATCAACTTTCTTCCCAACAATTTTTTTATTCAAGGTATAAGCTTTCATGTTCCTGCATGGAGTAGAGGGTTGGACACTAGATGGTTTGTATGGCCCCTTCCAATTCTATGATTCTATGTTTACATATATTTCTTCAGATACACTGAAATGGGAGTTACAAGACTATAAATATAGAAAGAGGGTGAGCAGCAAATTAGCATACAACATAATGAGGATGTTCAATTGAGACCATGCCATTACATTCCATCCAATCAGAATGTATACACTACACAGCCAGGTGCTCCACTCCAAAGAAATATAAGGTTTCTATGATGTAAGCTTGCCTCCCCGCTTGAAAGGAGACGGAGCATTGTGGCAGAGTATCAGTTAATTACTCTCAGCAATCCACAATTAAGAAGGGTACATCTGCCCATCTATCTCCAATTTTGATATAATTATTTCCTTTATGATGTTTTCCCCCCAGAATTAAATCCAAACAAATGATAACCCTATAAACTAAGCTTGTTATTCCTGTTTGGTTCTTGAATTTGTTAAACATCTTCATTATGTTGTATGTTAATCTGCTGCTCACCCTCTGCCTATATGTATGCACTGATAACTTCCATTTCAGCGTACCTAAAGAAGTGTGCATGCTCACCAAAGCTTATACCTTAAATAAAATTTTCTTGGTTTTAAAGGTGTCACTGGACGCGACCCATGTTCTGCTGCTTCAGACCAACAATGCTACCTACTTAAATATATCAGGGGTTTTTGTTACTATGTTGTGTTTCACTGTACCCCAGGGCCGTAGCCAGGATTCCAAGTTTGGTGGGGCACACAGGGGGATTTTTTGGCGGACTCTGAAAGGTCCACTTGGGAGTAACCTTTCCCTGCAATTGCCTGGCCCAGCTGCCCAGGGTCCTGGATGCCTGTACTGCAGGCATGCAAAGTGAAGCCAGTGTCCGCGCATACACATATGCTCCTCCTCCACACATCCCTTTGCCAACTGAAGGTACCTGCAGGATAGTCTGGCAGCCTTCCAGGAAGTGTTCCATGGAATCGGGCTGGGTTTTAAATCGCCCCAACTCTCTGCTGCTTCCAATGGCCAAGCCTGGGATGCTAGGGGCGATGTTGAAAGGGGAGTGGGAGAAGGCTTGGGGGAGAGGCAGGGCATGTGAAGAGCATGCCTCCCTCTCCCCACCATCGACCGACTTGGAGGGAAGCTGCGCCTTAGCCCCCATGCCAGTTCTGCAGGATCCCAACTGGAAGCTGCCTGCTCAGATGTTCTGAGTGGCAGGAGGAAACCAGCAGCAATGGAGGGGCCTCCAATGGAGGGGCATATAGTTGGGGCGGGGTTTGAAAGGATGGGCCTCCCCCCCAGGGCCCACCATAGCTACGGGCCTGCTGTACCTTTGTGTATCAATTTCTTCATAATTGTCTAATTCTGATATCAGTTCTGAAAGTTGCTATGACTGCCCCCCCCCCCCCACTGCATCCACTTCCCTTCCTCAGAGGCAAGATTTTCCCTCCATTTCTCTTTACTGACTGAGCCATGTTCTCTTCTTTGCTGAAGAACTCTGTCTGTTCCCAGTACAATATTTTGGCTGTTGCCTCAGCCCAGGAACCTGAGGGAGCCCCCTTTAACTTAAATAACACTCAAGGCATTTTAAATTTTAGAAATAACAAAATATATTTAACATAGAGGAAAAAGGTCACGTGAGATCAGGGGTTGAAAATTTCTGAGGTAAAATCAGTACACACACAGACTTTAGTTCTTATGTTTCAGACTAATGAGAGTTTCTCAAGCTTTTCACAGTGGCTTAAATTTTCACACTGGGCGTTTTCGCACTGACCTTTTACTGGCGCGACCACCCTCCTCACGCCGGCGGATCTGCAGGGATTTCGCACCAGAAGCTCCGGCGCAGCCAAAAGAGCCGGCTACTTCCGTCGCGAAACCCGCTCAAACGTTTTCCTGCTTCTTGGCGGTTTCCGTTTGAGCGGGTTTCGCGACGGAAGTTGCCGGCTCTTTTGGCTGCGCCGGCGCTTCTGGTGCGAAATCCCTGCAGATCCGCCGGCGTGAGGAGGGTGGTCGCGCCAGTAAAAGGTCAGTGCGAAATCAGCCACTGAGAAGTTTTTGTTGCAGTGTTTTCCCCAAATACTCCAGTACACTTTCTTTGAGTATTCTCTGACTCTTTTGGTTTCCAGAAAGCTGGTACACTCTTTCCAGTACCCAAGCCTCTTCTCTTGAAACCCCAGTACTTCTCTTGAGTTTTTAATTGACTCTTAAGGTCTCCAAAGGCAGTTTCCACACCAGACCAGATCAGACCAGGGATCTTTCACTCTTCAGAACCAACTCCTTGTACGGAATTTTTACCGGGCGGGGAATTTTCTTCTGTCTCTAGATCTATTCCCTTTCCTTGAACCAAATGGGAGTGTTCATCTAACTACCCACTTGTCCTTACCAGCTTTCCCAGTTCTCCTTTCTGTGTTATACTGCTCTCTGTCAGGGCAGGATTGCACTTTTTTCTACCCAGCTAGAGCTGAAATCAGACTGAATTCTTCTCAGCATCCAGTTTGGAAGTCTTTCTCTGCTCAATTGATGCTAACAATCCAACAATCAGATTGTTTGGAACAGCTGTCGCTCAAGGTTCTCTAGCTCTGTGAAGAATTAACCCTTCACAGTCCTTCACCTATTTATTCAGCAATACTAAGCTTTTAATATTGAAATTGAAAAGTGGCAGTCATGAGGACCTTGTCACGTTTAGCTTGGCCTTGAGAGAGAAGATGATGATGCAAGGAGCTACAGGAAGGAACAAAGGGAGACAGATGATGGGGGAGAAGCAAAAATAAACAGGAGGAAGTAAGTCTCTGCCTTTAAATACACAGAGCACAGCACAAGTTCACACAGCCGCATTTTTCATAAGGTGTTTTCCCTCCCAAATGGCTAGAGTTTTCCCCGAAATGCCTAAAGTGCAATGACATCACTTCCGGGTGACATCATCACGTCAACGATGTCAGAGAGGTTCCCCCTGCCAGCCCAATGTGGGCCAGCGGGTTGGGAACTTCCCAGGCGGGGAACCCCCACCCAGACCAGGGGCTTTGCAGCCGTAATGAGGCTGGATCTATCAACCAATCAGTTCTCCAGTTCACAAGGAAAGGTCCACCCTCCTGAGAAAGCTAGGAAGCAATCAGCCACTGGAACAATGGAAGAAAAAGGTGTAGTGTATCGAGATAACGATACTACGCAATAACATAAAACCAGCCAGCGCGACCCTGCGCGGAGCGACCGGGCTGTCCCCGGGCTGCTCAGCGCAGGGCACGAACTCCCAGCCAATCACCAGCTGTGGTGGGAAGTTCAACAGGCCAGGATTGGACTGGCCTGTCTGGAGGGAGGTTCCTGGAGTTGTACATAAGCGGGGCCCGGCCCGCATGTTCTCTCTCTTGTAACGTGCCTCCATTAAAGCATGTTGCCCTACCAACGTCTCCTGTCTCAGTACGTTACAGTGGCGACGAGGATGGGATTCTAGCCACGTCGGCTACATAGGAGACAGGGCAACCCACAGGCCATGACCGCTGCCGCCATCAGCATGGCTCACCAAAGCGGTACCACCGGTCACATCGAGATATTCAACCCCACGAATCCCGAGGCCTGGGAGTCCTACTCGGAATGGGTTGAATGCTACTTGAGGGCCAACCGGATCACAGAGGACAGCATGAAGAGGGACGTTCTCCTGAGCGTCTGCGGGGTGGCCACCTTCGAGATCGCTAAAGGTCTCTCGGCCCCTGCCCGACTCACGGAGAAGTCCTACGAGGAGGTCGTCAGGCTCCTCACAGGCCATTTCTTGCCCCAACCTTCGCGGGTGGCCCGCCAGTTCCTCTTCCACAGGAGGGACCAAGCCACGGGAGAATCGGCCGCCGACTACCTGGCAGCCCTACACCAGATCGCAGGCAGCTGCAACTTCCCCCACCTGGAGGAGACCCTGGCCGATCGGTTCACCTGGGGCCTTCACGATGAAAGGCTCCAGCAGCGGCTCTTCGCGAAGGAAGACCTCACCCTCCGGAGCGCCTTCAGCGAACCAGTGGCGTTCAACCTCGAAGACCTTCCCCAGAGCGAGGACCGACGCAGTCCACCACGAGGAGCTGGACCCCGACCGGCAGGACGAGGGAGAAGCGTTCCAGCTGTGTCGCCCAGCAGGGGCAACCAACCGCGCGCCGCAACGACCCCGAGCGGCCGAACGATCCCCAGCGACGGAGAGACCGCCGGCCACCAAATGCGCCAGCTGCGGCGACCCCCACGACAGAAGGGACTGCCAGTACCGGACCTGGGACTGCCGGAGCTGCGGAAAGACCGGCCACATTGCAAGGGCTTGCCGAGCCAAGCCCAACCGCCGGAGGCCGACCACGCACCACGAGTCGGCGGAGTTCCACTCCACAGCATCCACAACCCTACAGGTACTGAACTTGCCCCTCGCCACCCCCGACAAGATCAAAATGGCGGTCCTCATTGAAGGGAACCCCTGCCAAATGGAGGTGGACTCAGGTTCCTCCATTTCCATTATAGCAGAGGAGACCCTGAGGAAACTGTGCCCCCGCCAGCGGCTTCAACTAAGGCCGGCGGACTTTATACTCCGGGACTTTCAGAAGAATCCGGTGCAAATCGTGGGGTGGGCCTGGGTGCAAGTCGAGCGGGGGTCCTTCTACGGCCCGCTGGACATCCTGGTGGTAAAGCGCCAGCTTACCACCCTGCTAGGACTGGCGTGGTTCAAGCCCTTGGGGATCCGCTTGGAGGGGGTGGGGCAAACCCTAACACCCAGGGGGTTCGGGGAGATATGCCAAGAGTTCCCAGACGTGTTTGACGGCTCCCTGGGGAGCTACAAAGGGCCGGCCATCTCCCTACCACTAGACCCGACGGTCAGGCCGATCCGGCTCAAGGCGAGGCGGGTCCCGTTCGCCTTGAAACCAAAAATAGAGGCTGAACTAGACCACCTCACTGCCCAAGGGGTCCTGGAGCCGGTGGACTACGCCACCTGGGAGACTCCCATCGTAACCCCGATCAAGCCAAACGGGGAGGTGCGGATCTGTGCCGACTATAAGTGCACAATAAATAAGGCACTGCAGGATAACCCCTACCCAGTGCCGGTGGTGAACCACGTCTTGGCTGCCCCAGCGGGGTCTAAGATCTTCGGGAAGCTGGACCTGGCACAGACCTACCAACAGCTCCCGGTAGATACTAAGACGGCAGAGGCCCAAACTATTGTGACACACAGGGGGGCCTTCCGAGTGCGGAGGCTACAGTTCGGGGTTAGCGTTGCTCCGGGGATTTTCCAAAGTATAATGGACGCTCTCCTGAAAGGGATCCCCAAAGTCCAACCGTTCTTTGATGAAGTTTTAATCGCCGCCCCGGACTCCGAAGAATTCGGCAACCGCCTAAGAGAGGTGCTCCGCCGGTTCCAGGCAGCGGGTCTCAAGGTCAAGAGGGAGAAATGCTTGCTGGGGGTACCACAGGTGGAGTTCCTGGGTTTCGCCGTAGACGCAGCGGGAATCCACCCAACAGAGGAAAAGACCCGGGCCATCGTGCAAGCCCCGGCCCCCACCTGCAAAGCGGAGTTACAAAGCTTCTTGGGGGTGCTTAATTTTTACCATTCATTCCTCCCCCACAAGGCGGCCCTAGCAGAACCCCTACACCGGTTGCTGGACAAAAAAGCCCCTTGGGTTTGGGGCAAACAACAAGCCGCCACGTTTCAGGCGGTCAAGGATGTCCTGGTGTCCAATGCGGTGCTCCACCATTTTGACGAGGGCCTCCCCGTCATCCTGGCTTGCGATGCGTCGCCTTATGGGTTGGGAGCAGTCCTGGGACACCAACTCCCGGACGGGAGGGAGGTACCGGTAGCGTACTACTCCCGTACACTCACACCGACCGAGCGCAATTACGCGCAGATAGACAAGGAGGCTCTGGCTATCGTGGCGGGGGTCCGCAAGTTCCATGATTATCTGTATGGGCAGAGGTTCACAATAGCTACGGACCATAAGCCGCTCTTAGGTCTGTTGGCCCCAGACCGCCAAACCCCCCAAATACTTTCACAGCGCGTGTTGAGGTGGAACCAATTCCTCAACTCATACACGTACACACTGGTCCACCGGGCCGGCAAGGCTATGGGCCATGCGGACGTGCTCAGCCGCTTGCCTCTACCCGTCACAGAACCTGACCCAGCCCCCGCACACCTGGTCATGTTGGTCGAATCCCTCCCGGAACAGCCCCTCCACGCCGCGGAGGTCGCAAAGGCTACAGGGAGGAACAAAACACTGGCAAGGGTTCTCAACTGTGTGGTGAGGGGGTGGCCAGAAGGGAGCATGGGGGAAGAGTTTAAGCCCTACAAAATGAGGAGAGAGGAGCTAGCAGCCCACAAAGGGTGCATCTTATGGGGAAGCAGGGTGGTGGTCCCCCCCCCCCCCCGCTGCAGAAGCGAGTTCTGGAGTCACTCCATGAGACCCAGGAGCTACGTCTGGTGGCCGGGGATGAATGAGGAGATCGAGAACTGGGTGCGGAGGTGCAGTGCATGTCAGGAGTCACGCCCCGAGCCACCAAGCGCCCCGATCACATGGTGGGAAACCACTAGGAAACCTTGATCCAGGCTCCACTTAGACTTTGCGGGGCCCTTCCAGGGACAGATCTTTCTGATCATGGTGGATGCCTACACCAAATGGCTGGAGGTCATTCCAGTAGCGTCCACTTCATCAGCAGCCGCAATACGGGCACTGCGCCGGGCCCTTAGCACCCATGGTATTCCGGACACTATTGTCACAGACAACGGGGCGGCTTTCACCTCTGGGGACTTTCAGGCATTCCTGCAGAGGTACCTGATTAGACACATAAGGTCCGCCCCGTTCCACACGGCCACCAACGGACAGGCGGAGCGAATGGTCCGAACGACCAAGGAAGCCCTGGGCCGGATAGTGCAGGGTGACTGGGACCACAGACTAGCCGCCTTCCTGTTCGACAACCGGGTAACCCCCAACCCGGTCACGGGGGTGAGCCTGGCAGAACTCCTCATGGGGCACAAACTCATCACGAGGCTCGACAGGCTACACCCCGACCGAGCCTCGGACATCCGAGGGTCCCCGGAGGTCCGGGAGGCAGTCCGAGGGTTCTTCGCGGGGGACCCCGTGTTCGCACGAAACTACGCCCAGGGACCCATGTGGGTGGCGGGTCAGGTGAGGCAGGTAATTGGGACCCGTCATTACGAGGTATCCACAGAGGGGGGCCAAACTCTTCGGCGGCACATCAACCAGCTGCGCCGCCGCACTCTACCGGAAGGGCCGATCGACGTGGAGGAGGAAGTACCCGGGGGAGAGCCGGCTAGGGGTCTGCCAGAGGCCACAATGCCAGCACTGACCCTGCCCGCCAGCAAACTCCCTGGACCAGCAGAGGCCGAGCGACCCACAGAGATCAACCAGCAACCCACAGCAGCCTCGGCCCCCGGAGAGACTCCCGCGGCCGAAGCAGCGCCGACACCACAGGCAGCTCCTAGACGATCCACCCGGGAGCGCCAACCTCCCGCCTACCTAAGAGACTATGTACAGCAACTAGGGGGGGAGGGGTGTAGTGTATCGAGATAACGATACTACGCAATAACATAAAACCAGCCAGCGCGACCCTGCGCGGAGCGACCGGGCTATCCCCGGGCTGCTCAGCGCAGGGCACGAACTCCCAGCCAATCACCAGCTGTGGCGGGAAGTTCAACAGGCCATGATTGGACTGGCCTGTCTGGAGGGAGGTTCCCGGAGTTGTACATAAGCGGGGCCCGGCCCGCGTGTTCTCTCTCTTGTAACGTGCCTCCATTAAAGCATGTTGCCCTACCAACGTCTCCTGTCTCAGTATGTTACAGAAGCCTTGAGCCCCTTCATATTTCCTGAGTTGAGGTTAGAAGGAAAGCACTCTGCAGGACAGATTGTTGGACTGAGCACACAATGGCAACTCTTTTATTATACCACAGTTCCCAGGTAACTTATCCAACCAGTTAAACAGGGAAATCCATTCAGCCCTCCATATCCATCATGTAGTAGCACGTCATATCATAACATAGCTTTCAACGCTTCTTAGGCTCTTGCTATTTCTGTTGAGCTTAAGGGGCCATTATGATTATGAATCATTAGCTGCTCCTAGGTATGAACAACAACAATCGCTATAACGTTTTTTCCAGCCGCTGCAGTCATGGAAATTGCTGACAACCATATCTATGACTGGGTAGTTTCCATTTTAATTTTTTTCTACTTAAAAACAACAACTATATGCATTTTATACATAAACTGTACTGTACTGTTTTGGGACAAATGTATAAAACTAAATAATAAATCACTGGAGTATTAAATAATTACAATGTGTGTAAAAATACTGAAGCACGTTTCCTAATGAAAATGTTCAAATCAAGTGAATAAAAAATGAGAGGGGGGGGGGACTCTCTTTTTAAGAGTCATCCTAAACAGAGATACCCTCTAATAAGAACAATAAAGTCAGTGGGATTAGAAGGGTGTAACTCTGTTTAGGATTGCACTTTTAATCACGTTTCTTCCGCTTGGTGCAATGCAGAAACGAAAAGAGGTATTTAATATTAAACTATAATCAGTGATCCATGAATCATTCCAAATTCCAATGGCAACAACCTTTCTGCCCAAGTTTCCCCTTACTTCTATCAGCAAAACATGCTAAAAGCCTTCTTCCCTGTGTGATGAGGTGTATTTTACCAGTGAGAAACCGTCTGTCTAGGAATCAAGCATCTCATTCCAATGTGGTCCTATGGGAGTGCCACAAACACTTCAACTTCTTATGCTAGGCAGATAGGTTGGCTGCTTGGCCTGCTGCAGTGACATAACATCTTGATTCAGATCATTTACTGGCCTGCCAAATATTCTCACATGAGCTTCAATCAGGGTCCTGCTCACAGAGCGAGCAGCAGAGAGGGAGGCAGTGATAATGTGGTCTCTCTGGAAACAGTATAAATCCTTCCACTTTTAGATCAGTAGAGAATTCTTCAACTTCTCCTTTCAGTACAGCCAGGCTGTAGTTGATTTTGACACAGAATGATTTAGGGGAGGAATGCTGATCGACATCTGGTCCCATCAGCTGCATGAACTATCTGGCCAAAAAAAACAAACAAACCATACTCTGCCTTTGTTATTCCTATTTATAACAAACCCCCTCAAATCTAGCAGAGCAGTCTCATGTGGAACAGGACAAAAATGAATTGATGCACTTTTGCATTTGTCTGAATGTGAGCACTGCAGAGCTAGAGACATTTCAAGGATCATCTGGTTCAATTCTGTTACATCAAGAAAGGATCTGTTCCATTCAAACCATCACTGCGAGATAGTAATCTCCCCCAGGGGGTTCTTGAACTATGTAATGCTGTGCCATTACCTCCTTGAGAAAAGCAAATAACTGTACAAGAGTGGCCAAACACTACTAAGATCAAGAAAGACGAACTGTCTGCCTGGCAGTGTTCACAGTTACCCTTACATTAGAGAAAAACAGTGATAGAAAGACTGTAGTCAAACTTTGGAGCGGGAAAGTTATATCAATGAGGACTCGATACATGAAACAGAAAGATATGGGCCATAACCCCCTAATTCAAACAAGTGAGCCATCTAAACAATATTAACAATAAAATGATAAATTCCTTCCTAAATGTGATCATCAACAATTAAGAATGCATGAATATTGGGGGTTGGGGGTCATTGTTCTACCACAGCCTGATCCAATAGACTGCTGTTGTACAGCTGAGCAGTTTTAGACTTGAAACTTAATGGTCTTATGCACTTCAATAGTAATGTTTCAGTTATTTCCAGGGTGAAGAACAGAATGAACATTCAACAGTTTGTTCTACTGGGGGCCAGATATGGCTGTGAGACTGATTTTAACCCCAACCCCATTCATTTTATGACTGAAATGCAATGGCCACATATTGGCATGCAGTAGGTACCACCCACCTTTTAATTCTGGGACTTCAAGACTTATGATTAGTAGGTTTGTTTGTTTGAGAGAGGGAGTCCTGCACATGGGCAGAGCCCCTTTATACTCCATCACTGTGATAAGTACCAGCCAGGTGAAGCTCTAGAGTACTACAGTTGATTCACATGCAGACTGGGATGAGAGTGGTGGGGAACACAAAAAAAAAACCTTAGATACCATAGCATGATTGTGATATGGTGTCTGGACTTAAAAGTCTGGACTCTTGTGTCTGGACTTAAAAGTCATCATTCCTAGGACCTGATACAGATTGGATCAAGGAAATTAGGACTGGAGAGGTCTAGCAGGCATCCTTTGGATTTTCTTATATTTATCCTGGATTGTACTGAGGCAGGGATGAGACTCTCCTTAGTAAGCTCAAGAGTCATGGGGTAAAAGGACAAGTCCTCTTGTGGAGCAAAAACTGGCTAATTAATAGAAAACAGAGGCCGTTTTCCCACTTACCTTACCCCGGAGCGACGTCCCTCTTCACCGCGCTGCATCTACGTGGATTTCGCACAAACTGCTGCGCAGCACCAGGAAGAGCTGCGTAGTCCCGGGGCTTTTGCGTCACAAATGTAAACCGCCAAAAAGCAGGTTTACATTTGCAATGCAAAAGGCCAGTGCCATGCTGGAGATAATTAGGAAGGGAACTGAAAACAAATCAGCCAGTATCATAATGTATAAATTGATAGTGCAGCCTCATTTGGAATACTGTGTACAATTTTGGTCACTGAACCTCAAAAAAGATATAGCATTGGAAAAAGTGCAAAAAAGGGCAACTAGAATGATTAAAGGGTTAGAACACTTTCCCTATGAAGAAAGGTTAAAGCACTTGGAGTTCTTTAGCTTGGAGAAACATCGACTGAGGGGTGACATGACAGAGGTTTACAAGATTATGCATGGGATAGAGAAAGAAGTACTTTTCTCCCTTTCTCACAATTTAAAAACTCATAGATATTCAATGAAATTGCTGAGCAGTAGGGATAGAACTGATAAAAGGAGGTACTTTTTCACCCAAAGGTTGATTAACACATGGAATTCACTGCCACAGAAGGTGGTGGAGGCTGCAAACATAGACAGCTTCAAGAGGGATTTGGATAGGCATATGGAGCAGAGGTCCATCAGTGGCTATTAGCCACAGTGTATTGTTGAAACTCTGTCTGGAGCAGTGACGCTCTGTATTCTTGGTGCTTGGTGCAGTGGGAGGACTTCTAGTGTCCTGGCCCCACTGATGGACCTCCTGATGGCACCTGGGTTTTTTTTTGCCACTGTGAGACACAGAGTGTTGGACTGGCTGGGCCGCTGGCCTAATCCAACATGGCTTCTCTTATGTTCTTATGGGGGTTGCTCAGCCTTAGAAACTACTGAATATATGTATGTATATTTATTTTTCAGTGGGCAGACATATTTAGAAGCCACAGTTCACAGTGGTCTGGAAATATAATAGAGATGACCTTATAGACCAACCAGATTTCCAGGGTATAAGCTTTTGATAGTCAAAGCTCCCTTCATCAGATATAAGTTGGAATGGAGACCTTGAGTCTTTCTATTCCAATCAGAAGGTGGGAGCGGAGTTATAAGAATAAACTAGAATGCAGAGCATTGTAATCTTGATGTGAGTAGAGATGACATGCCTGGGGAAGACAACCAGCATCTATAGTGAAATAAGAACCGGGGGGGGGGGGTGTTCCATTGTTCCAAATCTCTGGATGAATTCAAATTCAGCAATCTCATGTGGTAATCTCCCATTGAAGGTTCTCTGTCAGAGGACCACTGCTCTTCAATCAACAATGGAATTACCTGGACGATTAAAATGTTCTCCTATTTTTTTTTAGGGTTGTGGTTTTTAATGTCAGATCTATGTCAATTGATTCTTTGTCTGTTCAATGTAGAGAGTAGAAGGGCACTGCTGACATTTGATGGCATATATAGCATTGGAAGACAAGCAAGTGAAGGAACTTGAGATGGAAAGTCTGGTGTTGCCAGGTCTTATGATTATGTTGTCAGGGTGAATACCAGCACTGAATTGCCATCTTGGTTTGTTGCAGGCCTTGGCCCCAGAGTCCATACCCATTTTAGGAAGTGCATTATTGTTTCAAGTTAAAAGGGTGTCTGTGGGCAAGAAAAGGTTTGCCTCCCAATGCCTGTGAGAGAGGACTATCATTGCCCACCATAGGTTATATGTTATTAATGATGCACTGAACTGGCTTCAGCTGAGAGCTGCACGCAGCCACAAGTGGTATTCTGTTGTTGTTTTATTGGGCCTACGTTGTAGCAGGAAATCCCTTGGTATAATTGTGGCTTTGTTGATCTGTTTTCTTACTATATCAACTGGGTATTTTAATTCCAAAGACATCTGCTGTAGATCCTGAAGGTGAGAATCTCTCTCTGAGGGATCAAAACAGGTACAGCTGTAGTATACAGGTGGGTTGTAGATAGGGTTGCCAAGTCCAATTAAAGAAAAATCTGGGGACTTTGGGGGCGGAGCCAGGAGACTTTAGAGGTGGAGCCAGGAGACATTGGGGGTGGAGCCAGGAACAAGGATGTGACAAGCATAATTGAACTCCAAGGGAGTTCTGGCCATCACATTTAAAGGGGCAGCACACCTTTTTAAATGCCTTTCTTCCATAGGAAATAATTAAGGATAGGGGCACCATCTTTTGGGGCTCATAGAATTGGACCCTCTGGTCCAATCGTTTTGAAACTTGGGGGTATTTGGGGGAGAGGCACTAGATGCTATACGAAAAATTTGGTGCATCTACCTCAAAAAAATAGCCCCCCCCAGAGCCCCCAATACCCACAGATCAATTCTCTATTATTCCCTATGGGAATAGTTCTCCATAGGGAATAATAGAGTGCCCAGTAGACATTTCCCTCCCCCCCACGCTTTCTAAAGGGAGGGAGGGCCTCCAAACCAGGGAATCCCCTGCCCCCTCCCTCTCTCACACACACAAATACTTACTAGATCTTCTTCCTGCAGAACTCTACTTGCTGTGAAAACGAAAGCAAAAGAAAGCGAGGGGCCATTCTCCATGGAAACTGTTACTGACCCTTTCCAATGAAGCCTTTCCTGTTTCCTGTTTCCTGTTTTCTGCGCAGCCTTAAAGGGGCACACATTTTACAAACGGATCAGGAGCTCTACAACAACATGATGCCTACACGCATGCTCTCCCCCCCCCCCCGCTTCCGGATTTTTGGAGAGCGGGGGAGGAGGCTGCAAATTCGGGGGTCCCCCGCCAGGGCAGGGGGTCGGGAAGTCTAGTTGTAGATGATGGATCATTTGGTGTGTTTAGAATAGTGACTAGAGGCATGTAGATATCTTTGGTAATAATTAAGTTCTAAATATAAGGTGGTTTTTATCAGGGCTATATTGTAACTTTCATGGGCTTCAGGTACTTTCATCTTTTGGGGCCCCTCCCACCATAATAATATCAATATTAAAATTCTTTTGATAAAGCTTTAAATACTTCAACCTCCCCTCCCCCCATTTTAGGCAAAATTTAATAGATTTAATAGATTTTCATGGGCCCTAACATTTCATTATCTTCTGAGAAATAATTAAAACATTTTCTTCAATCCTAAAAGTTCTTTTTCCCCCTTCCGATCTTAAAAAGAAACTAAAACATTTTTGTGGAACTCTAAAGATATTGTAGTCCCTAGATACTGTGCCTACTGGGCCTAATGGATAAATCAGCTCTGGTTTTTATGATTCTATTATATATTTGTATAGCAGTGTCAAGAAAATATATTTCTTGTGTGGATTGGTTCAAGGTCAGATTGATGGTAGGGTGGAAGGACCTGGTGGAATTTCTCAAGTTTCCTTTCCTTGTGTCCAAATGATGAAAACATCAATAATTCTCAGTTAATGGATGGGAACTGGGGAAGCACTATTCCAGATCAGCTATGAAAATGTTGGCATAGCATAGTGCCATGTCGGTACCCATAGCCGTGCCATTGATCTGAAAGAATAACTCATCACCAACTCTGAAGTAGTTGTGGATATGGATCTTCCCAAAATCTTCTTAGTCTCCAAGATGCTGCTGGGCTCCAATCTAAATTTCAGAGATGGACTTTGGAACTGGGAAGTTCTGATTTTTCTCAAACAAGCTTGCTGTCAGCCAGCACCTCTTTGTATCCTTCCTTTTTACTAACAAAATGTGTCTTTTGGGACTAGGAAGACCTAGCTGCCGGCTGGCAGAAAAGATCTTGCAGGCGATATGTTGAACTCCTGGAATGTCAACATCTCTGTTTTCTCCACTGATATATTGCAAATGTGAACAAGGTCACCCATAGATGTCTGGGGATAGCCTCAGCACCCTTTACTTAGCAGAGGTGGAGAGGAGAGGGCCAGCTAGAGCAGCCAGCCCAACAGTGTACTGCACACAACAGAATTCAGCCCCACCAATGCTGGTGAACTAGGTTGCCAGTCTCCAAGTGGTCACAAGCTACAAACTGACAAAATCAGTGTGTCAGTTTAACAAATAACACTGAAAAAAAGAACCAATGAGTAGTATTTCTAAACACACACAAGTATAAAGCGGTTTTTATCAGAGCTGCATTGTGATTTTCATGGGCTCCGGGTACTTTTTGCCTTTTGGGGTCCCTCCCACCATAGCAACATCAATACTACTGTGCAAGAAAGGAACAGCCAGCACATTGTGATATAGCAACAATGTTATTGTTCTAATGTTTTATTGTCTTAATATTTGATTACTGTGTTTTTAAGATGCCAATTTCACTTGTTAGCCATCCTGAGCTCACTCATGGGGAGGGCAGGATATAAATTGAATGAATGAATGAATGAATGAATGAATGAATGAATGAATGAATGAATGAATATGGTGTGGCTATGAGCCTTAGTATAATGGCACCAACTGCTTGTCGAGAAGTAGGGCAGCCATTTAAGACATTTAAAGGAAATGGAGGGAAAGGTTGGAAACTGGCCTGGCCCAGTCACACCTGATTGGTAAAAGCTCCTGCCAATCAACACAGGAAGAGGTAATCTTCAGAGAGGTAAGGAAGAGGAAGGGCAAGCATATCCCAGGAAGTCTCCCTCATAAAAGTCAGAGACTTATGTCTGAGAGGACAGGTTAGTCCTCATGTCAGCATACTGGCTATGGGGAGGGCAACAGAAAGTGGAAGGAAAGTGCAAGGTATTCTTAATCCTTAACCCTTTCCCCTCTCTAGTCTTAGGACTCCAAGAGGGGACTCTGGTGGGTTTGTGGGCCCTGTCCAATCCTGATGGTGTGGCAGACTCTCATTATAGGTAAATCAGAACTCGTCGGCCCTATTGAACACTCAGTGGGACTTGTATCTGGAAGTAATGTTGCCAACCTCCAGGTGGCACCTGGAGATATCCCACTTTTATAATTGATCTCCAGATGCCCAAGATCAGTTCCTCAGGAGAAAATGGCTGCTTCGGAAGGTGGAATCTATGGCACTATATACTAATGAGGTCCCTCCAATCCCTAAACCCCAGCTAGGCTTCCCAATCCCCAGGTCCCAGCGGGGGATCCCCTGGTTTTACAGGCTTCCCACCTCCCCCAGCCAGCTGGCTGGCGGGGGAAGCTCCACCTCCACAGCCATTAGGCACCTCCAGGAACGATTCCCATAGGGAATGATGGGGAATTGATCTGCGGGTGTCAGGGGCTCTGGGGGAGCTGTTTTTTTAGGTAGAGGTGCCAAATTTTCCATATAGCATCTAGTGCCTCTCCCCAAAATACCTCCCAAGTTTCAAAAGGATTAGACCAGGGGGTCTAATTCTAAAGCCCCAAAAGAAGGTGCCCCTATTCTTCATTATTTTCTATGGAAGGAAGGCATTCTAAAAGGTGTGCTGTCCCTTTAAATGTGATGGCCAGATCTCCCTTGGAGTTCAATTATGCTTGTCACACCCTTACTCCTGGCTCCGCCTCCATTGTCTCCTGGCTCCACCCCCAAAGTCCCCAGATATTTCTTGAATTGGACTTGGCAACCCTACTATGCAGGCTCCATCTTCAAAATCTCCAGGCATTTCTAAACCAGGAGCTGGCAACCTTTATCTAAAGAAACATGTTTATTTGCTGCCCAAGGTTTAATATTTTTTAAAAGAATCGCAAAACTGCAGCCACAGTTTTGGCGGCGGGGGGGGGGGGGGGGGAGGCTGTCTCATTATTTTGAAGGGCTAGCTGTAAATGTTACCCTCATAGAAGAACGGAGGAGAGGGAGAGATTTGGCTGGAACTCCTACATGCCTTCTAATTATCAAGCCTGCAGAGGCAATCTGAAACATTCTGTTCTGTATCAGAGAATTACAGCACCTGGAGCCCTTAAACACAGATAAAAAAGTAAGATGACAATCAGGCCCGTTGGAAGAAAACAGCAATAGATCACAGTGAATGAGGGGAAAGCAAAGATATCAAGGCACCCCTGATGCAGCCACTGGAGAATTAGCTAAAGTCAGAGATTAGTAATGCAAAGAGAAACTCTGAAAGAAGTTGAGAAGAAAGGAACGAAAATGAGGGCAAGATAGAAACACTGAGCTGATGAGAAAGTGGCAGAGGTGGACAGCAGGGGAAAGAAAGAAAAAGCAACAAAGAGAGAGAGAGAAAACACTTAAAAGGAGCTTTAAAGGCCTGTTCCATGTCCAAATATCGTTCTGCAAACACAGGAGTGATCAATGAAAAAAATCAGCAAAGCAAGGCACAGTATCAGAAATTAACTCACTAGGGATGATATTAACTGAGCTAGCATCTTAACAGCTCAATTTTAGGGATGCTTAAACCTGTCACATGGATGATTGTTTTACACTAGTATGAGATTCCTTTTCCACCTTTTAAAACTTTTTAAAAAACTTTTTTAAAAGCTGACTGGTTTAAGACATCTCTTTCTTTTTAATCATTTAAAAGGTATTCCTTTGGCATGAAGTGTTAAAGATCCTTTCTACTTCCTAGAGTTGTGAATGGGTGGATGCTGTGCTCAGTTTCATTTCTTTCTGTATGGAACAATGTAAGAAGGAATGTTCATCTTTCCTTTGGAAATCAATTATCCCTCCTTCCCTCTAGTTCAGATTCTATTGAATGTTTTCCCAAACTAAAGTTGCTTCCACACAAGATATTTGGCCTGGCTTAGATCCTAATGGGAAGTAATTATTTTCTACCTTCCCTTCCATACAGCATTATGGTGCTCTCATGCAGCTTCTGGCTTTCCCAAGGCTTTGCTGCAATCTTTCCAAAACCTGCTATACTATGAAAGCAAAGACTGAGAGCCTGCTGTATGGATTTTAAAGTTAGGATTTTTCACAATCCTGTCAACTGCATTTTCCATTTCCTTGTACTCTGTGGTAGCCATTTTCACCCGCAACACTAGTCAACTAGAGTTGTTTGTTTGTATGTGTGTTCCTGTTTTAGTAAGTAATTGCCAGATCAGTATAGTGCTGTAAAAATCCCCCAAAGTTTCAAGATGATTCAAGGGGGAGAGGAAATAGCCACCCCAGTGATCTAGGGCAAGGAAAATGTGGGGCAGCATGCCATGTTGAATGCCCATTGCCGCTACACCAAATTATCGCCTTTTACAGCAAATTATCACCTTTCACAGCAACAAGAAAACCCTAAGGACTTCTAAAAGTCACCTAAGTCTCCTACTCCATTCAAAATGAATGTTTGCATGCCATTTTCCTTTCCATCTTTTCTAAAAGAAATCAGCCCATTTATCTTTAGGCACTAAAGGTATTTAATTGACCAAAATAACATGATTAACAGGCATAGCTGTTCCTCCTTTGCACACACAAAGCACCTTCCCCCTCCCTTCATCTCCCTCCAAGCTCCCATAAGACACTCAGCAGAACCTCAGAGGGTTTTCTCTGGACAATTCATGTCATTGAGAAAACATCAGCCAAGCTAACAATTCTGAGCCATTAACCTAACAAGCCATTAACCTAACAAACATTTGCAGCAGTACTATAACACACCACAACAGGATTTTTGGATTGAGCCCCTGAGAAAGCACAATCGAGGGGTGACCACAATGACATCCCAAGAGGGGAGGAAAAGTCAATGAAGAAATGTTTTGGTTTTTTTTAAAATACAAGAAAACAGATGAGAGAATATGATTCCATTCAACACATGTTCTCTGTCACAACTCGAAACACTTTGGTTCAAGTTGAATAATTTATTTAACATCCCTGATTTGTTTCTCTTGGGGCAAAGTTAGGGCTGTATCATAGCTGACTTTTCCTGAACACAATCCCTTTGTAAGAGTAAGCAGGTACACTTTTTTATGTATGAAATGTGGCAGGTACATTTAAGTAACTGTGAAGATGTGTATTGTGCATTAACCACTGTGTGAATGTGTGCATTAACCACTGTGGTTGTTTGGCATGGCAGGCTTTCTGTGTGCAGAAAGCCTGCCATGCCAATTGAAGATCTAAACATTAAGTGCTGTCACTGCAGAAGATGCTGTTGCTTCTTTGTGGATGCCAGTGGATGCAAAGTACATGGAGAGAATATGAATTCTGGGGTTGTATTGGCCTAAGGATACTAAATAACCTAAGGATAGTGGTGAAGCTTATGCTCTGTATGATTGCTGGAGGCTACTGCATTCCATTTGTAAGAAATTTCATTGAGACACTAATTGAGAAAGGATGGCGCTCTTGAGGAAGACATGAAACTGCTTATATTCAAATAGCACGTCATGCTCAGGGATCCTTCTCTTCTATTTGGAAGCTTGTCTCTTGTTCAAAAGAGGACCCATTGGCTAGTGGAAGAAAGGAGGAAAGCACTCTTTATGGGACTATATTTGTAGAACACCTGTTTTTGGACTGAAGGAATTTCCGGCAGCCGGCTGCATCACAGCTCGGCTGCTGGGAAATCTATTTGCCTCCCTGGAGAGAAGGGAGGACTTATTGGGCCTGTTGAGGTGCGCTTTTGAGGGAGCAGGGCTTGGGCGTTGTAACAGCCAGGCCTCCACCCCCATCTTTCAGTCCCTCGTGGAACCTCGGCCCTCCCGCCTGCCCTGTTTGTTATGTAGGTAAGTACTGGTCGCCTCATAGTTGGGGAGCCGGGTAGGAATTTTTTACTCCCCAGCTGATTGGCTGTTTTCTGGGGTGTGTTTTTCGCCTACTCTGAATAGCAGATCAGTGGATTGTGGATTTGGCCTCAGGTAGGTGCCTTGAAATAGGATGGTCACTTTTGTTGGCAGGTTTTACTGGGTTTATGGTGCTATGCGGCTAGGGGAGGACCGGAAAGCCTCCCCCTTTTGGGGAGTTAGGGGTCTTGCAGGATCAACCTTTGGGTGTTCGTTACCCGGGGTGGGTGAATGCAGACCGTCCTGGAGGCTCGACCAGAGGGTGCCTTCCATTGAGACGTGCGTCTGGTGGTTGGGCCCTCTGGGGCATGCCTCCCTGGTGGGCTGGCCTGGCGGGAGCTGTGACACACAGCTCCGGCTGCGGGGGCTGGGTCTCTCACCCGCTAATGGCAGGGGAGCCATCTGTTGAGACCCCTGGCCCTGATCAGGCTGCAGTTTTAGTTGCCTTTGCTGTTTTGTTTATTCATATAATAAAGTGGCCCTTAGTTTTACCAATACCTTCTGTCCGACTCTTCATTCCGACTTGGGGAGCAAAAGGTTTTTCACCATTCATGGACTGTAACATCAATTTGTTTGATTATTCTACACACTAAAACACTTATAGACTGTTGAAAATTGCATGGTCTTTTCATTGTTTTTGTCAAGTGTTGATATATTGGCTACATTATCATGGCATTGTCTCAGTTGGTGGTTGAACAGAGGATTGCAGAAATGTCAAGTATTATTGCGAGAGAAATGCTACCTGCCATGGTAGGAACATCCTGCTGGTCTGTTTTAGGTGTCAGTCCTGAGTAAGCCTATTGACTGAATTCAGTCAAACTCACTTCTGAATTAAAACACATAGGATGGGGCTTTGATCGTTAGTTAGAAGTGTGAGTCACAAATAGCTGTAATAAATCAAATATTTAACCATTAAAACAACACCTGGGGATTTCCCTCTGGCTTTAATACTCATGTACTATTTGCTAAATGTAATTTAACCTTTGAATTGTATGACTTGTTCACAGTGGTAATGGAGCTCTGGTGATGGAAATGCCAGGAATTGTGGGGGAAGGGTCTAGCGCTTATAAATGCTTTCAGAAGCTTACTTCCCTCACCACCACATACAAAATATATACTTGGCTCCTCATATGATGCTCCCACTTGAAATCTTAGCACAACTTCTGAGGAAGACACACACAAACAGTCATTTCCATATCTAAGGCCAGCTCTGAAATACCATCAGCAAATGTTGCTCTCAGAAAAAGAGACCAAGTGGCAGATTTGCTCTCAGCTGTTCTGCTTCCATTCATTTTAAGAATAATGATCATCACAAAAAATAATATCCGCAATGCCACTTTTTAGTTTAGGTGCCTCATTTCTGGAGAGAAACAGGCAAATTGGAGATCATTTATTTGTTCAGAGGCAGAAAGGAAAGAGTATGAAGGAGCTGAGAGGGACTGATTTAATAGGAAAGTTTAAGATGCTTATGTCTGTGTTACTTTGCCTAAGCAAAACATCAAGGGACCATACAAATAGTAAATATGAGGATCATGAAGGAGAAGGAAAGTGTACAAAAATTAGAGTTGAAGCATATAGAGGTCTAGGAATAACAGGGGTGTTTTAAAATCCAATGAGCTTAATCTTGCTTTAGGAGAAACGTTTGACAATAGGATGTTGAGTTGTCAGGAACAGCTTGGTAACCTGTGGAAAACTGTTTTGGGGCAGGGCAGCTTTTCTATTGGTGCCTCCTCTACTCAATGCTCAGTCTCCTATCTACTTTGCACCTCTACTTCTTTCATCAAAGAATATGCATTTGTTTCAAAAATGAGTAAAAGATGAACACAAAACCCCCACTGTTTTCATTCATTTTGAAAAGAAAATAGAAATCAAAGAGAATAAACTACTCTTGTTTGTTTGTTGCTTCTGTTGATTTCAATAGAAAATAGATACCCTGATGTAACATCTTTGTTTTCTAAATGAAATTGTCAGGAACTGTATTCTCAATGAAGGAGTCAGGCCTTCTGCAGTTCAGACAGGTAGGAAAAACAGTTCCAGATTTATAGGAAATTAAACCTCATTTGCAATTATGATATCCATTTTGCATATCTCTGGGTGAACTTCCTGGGAACTGTAACTCTTATGCAATGGATAAGAACATAAGAGAAGCCATGTTGGATCAGGCCAATGGCCCATCCAGTCCAACACTCTGTGTCATATATATATATATATATATATATATATATATATATATATATATATATATATATATATATATATATATATATATATATATATATATATATATATATATATATATATATATATATATATATATATATATATTTTTGGCCACTCTGTGTATGTGTATATATACACACATACACACACACACACTGTGGCTAATAGCCACTAATGGACCTTTCCTCCCTATCTTTATCAAATCCCCTCTTGAAGCTGGCTATGCTTGTAGCCGCCACCACCTCCTGTGGCAGTGATTTCCACATGTTAATCACCCTTTGGGTGAAGAAGTACTTCCTTTTATCCGTTTTAACCTGACTGCTCAGCAATTTCATCAAATGCCACGAGTTCTTGTATTGTGAGAAAGGGAGAAAAGTACTTCTTTTTCTGCTTTCTCCATCCCATGCATTATCTTGTAAACCTCTATCATGTCACCCCGCAGGTGACGTTTCTCCAAGCTAAAGGACCCCAAGCGTTTCAACCTTCCTTCATAGGGAAAGTGTTCCAACCCTTTAATCATTCTAGTTGCCCTTTTCTGCACTTTCTCCAATGCTATAATATCATTTTTGAGGTACGGTGAGCAGAACTGCACACAGTACTCCAAATGAGACTGCACCATCGATCTATACAGAGGCATTATGATACTGGCTGATTTGTTTTCAATTCCCTTCCTCATAATTCCCAGCATGGAGTTGGGTTTTTTTATTGCAATCGCACACTGTCTTGACATTTTCAGTGAGTTATCTACCACGACCCCAAGATATCTCTCTTGGTCAGTCTCTGCCAGTTCACACCCCATCAACTTGTATTTGTAGCTGGGATTCTTGGCCCCAATGTTCATTACTTTGCACTTGGCCACATTGAACTTCATCTGCCACGTTGACGCCCACTCACCCAGCCTCAACAGATCCCTTTGGAGTTCCTCACAATCCTCTCTGGTTCTCACCACCCTGAACAATTTAGTGTCATCTGCAAACTTGGCCACTTCACTGCTCACTCCCAACTCCAAATCATTTATGAACAAGTTAAAGAGCATGGGACCCAGTACCGAGCCCTGCGGCACCCCACTGCTTACCGTCCTCCACTGCGAAGACTGCCCATGTGTATTCACTCTCTGCTTCCTATTAATCAGCCAGTTTTTGATCCACAAGAGGACCTGTCCTTTTACTCTATGACTCTCGAGCTTTCTAAGGAGCCTTTGATGAGGAACTTTATCAAAAGCTTTCTGGAAGTCAAGGTAAACAACATCTATTGGGTGTCCTTTGTCCACATGTTTGTTCATCCCCTCAAAGAAGTGTAACAGGTTAGTGAGGCAAGATCTTCCCTTACAGACCCCATGCTGAGTCTTCCTCAATAACCCATGTTCATCAATGTGCCTACTCATTCTGTCCTTGATAATGGTTTCTACCAATTTTCCCGGTATTGAAGTCAGACTGACTGGCTTGTAATTTCCCGGATCTCCTCTGGAACCCTTTTTAAAGATGGGGGTGACATTTGCTACTTTCCAGTCCTCAGGAACGGAGGCCGATTTCAATGAAAGATTACAGATTTTTGTTAGAAGATCCACAAGTTCAACTTTGAGTTCTTTCAGAACTCTTGGATGTATGCCATCCAGACCTGGTGACTTATTAGTTTTTCATTCGTCTATCAGTTGTAGGACCTCCTCTCTTATCACCTCAATCTGACTCAGGTCTTTCAACACCCCTTCCTATATAAGTGGTTCTGGAGCAGGCAAACACTTCTCATCTTCCACAGTGAAGACGGACGCAAAAAATGCATTCAGCTTCTCAGCCATTTCCCTATCCTCCTTCAGGAATCCTTTTACCCCTTGGTCATCCAAGGGCCCCACTTTCCCCCTGGCTGGTTTCCTGCTTCTAATATATTTTAAGAAATTTTTATTGTTGGTCTTTATGTTTTTTGCAATATGCTCCTCATAGTCCCTTTTTGCCTGCCTGATCACAGTCTTGCATTTGATTTGCCACAGCCTGTGTTCCCTTTTATTAATCTCACTTGGACTGGTTTTCCACCGCTTAAAGGAGTCCTTCTTACCATTTACAGCTTCCATTACTTTGTTAGTTAACCATGCAGGCCTTTTCTTATACCTGTTTGTGCCTTGCCTAACTTGTGGTATATATTTTATCTGAGCTTCTAGGATTGTGGTTTTAAATAGCCTCCAAGCTTCCCCAAGGGTTTTGACTGTATTTACCTTTCCTATCAGTTTCCTCTTCACATGCCTCCTCATCTCAGAGAATTTACCCCTTTTAATATGGTTGTGCTGGTCTTTTGGGGCAACTCCCTATTTATACAAATGGTGAAATCAATAACGTTATGGTCACTGCTCCCAAGCGGTGTGATCACTTTTATATCTCTCACCAAGTCTTGGGCATTACTTAGGACCAAATTCAGGATCGCCCCACCCCTGGTAAGTTCTGAGACCATCTGCTCCATAGCACAGTCATTGAGAGCATCAAGAAACTCAATCTCTTTCTCTCGACCAGAACACATATTGACCCAATCAATCTGCGGGTAGTTAAAATCACCTATTACGACACAGTTTTTACGTTTAGCCGCTATCTTTAATCCTTCCATCATATTATAATCGTCCTCTATCTTTTGATTTGGTGGGCGATAACAAACTCCTATAGCTAAATTTCCTTTGGGGCCCTCTATTGCAACCCAAAGCATTTCTAGAAGGGAATCTAATTCTCTGACCTTAGTCTTACTGGACCGTATATTCTCTCTGACATACAGAGCCACCCCGCCTCCAACCCTTCCCTCCCTATCCTTCTGATATGACTTATATCCAGGAATCACCGTGTCCCACTGATTCTTCTCATTCCACCAAGTTTCTGAAATTCCCACGTCTATGTTTTCTCCCAACACTAAACATTCCAATTCACCAATTTTACTTGGAACACTTCTAGCATTTTCATACAAACATCTATAATTTCCCAGGCAAGCTAGGCCCGCAACCTTCCTCCTGCTGCCTCGAGACATTGGCAGACAGTCCTACTGTTTGTCACCATCACAGTGGACAACTCTGATCCGTTACCTGGTAGAAAAGTAACAGCTAACCCTTCATCTCTTTGAGATGAGTCCTCCCAAACCAGAGACATTTCATCTCATGTCAGCTTTCCCCCAAGATTTAGTTTAAAAACTGCTCTGCCACATTTTGATTTTAAGTGTCAGCAGCCTGGTTCCATCTGGGGACAAGTGGAGACTGTCTCATTTGTATAGCTCCCACTTGTTCCCAAAAGCATCCCAGTTCCTAACAAACTTAAACCCTTCCTCCTTACACCATCGTCTCATCCACACATTGAGACTTCTAATTTGTGCCCGTCTCTCCTGCCCTGCACATGGAACAAGTAGCACTTCTGAGAAGACTTACTTGGAGGTTCTGGCCTTAAGTTTCCCACCTAGCAGCCTAAATTTTTCCTCCAGGACCTCACGACTGCATTTCCCCACACCATTGGTGCCAACATGCACCACAACCACTGGCTCCTCCCCAGCACTGTCTATCAGCCTATCTACTACATGCGTAATGTCCACTACCTTCGCACCAGGCAAGCAAGTCACCATACGGTCAGTACGCGGTTTTGCCACCCAGCTGTCTACTTGTCTAAGGATCGAATCACCAACTCCCTGGCCAGGGATGGTTCCTTGGTGCGAAAGGATTCCCGCTCACCAACTGAAGACGAGGTCCCTTCTGAGGGTGCATTCCCCTTATCCTCAGCATGGTGCCCTGTTTCCTCTCGACCCTCACCCTCCCTGGCAGCGACCCTCATCTAATTTGCCCCCGAGAGTCTTCCTCGAGTGCCTAACGGTCTCTGCTTCTCCAGGGCAGTCACCTCGGCCTCAAGGGTTCGAACTCGTTCCCTGAGGACCAGGAACTCCTTGCATCGAGCACACACCCAAGACTTCTGTCCTGTGGGGAGACAGTCATACATGTGACACTCAGTGCAAAACACTGGAAAGCCCCCACCCCCCTGCTGGCATTCTATCTTCATGATAGATTTTTTGTTTGTTTGTTTGTTTTAAATATACAGTCCTCTTTAAATCCTATTTGTTTAAGTGGCTCCCCTTCTGGAGGGTCAACTTACCTTATTGGGAGAACAAGGAAATTAGGGATCTGGGTTCCTGGTCCTTACAGAGCCCCCAGGCCAAGAGCCCTTTAGCTCTCGCCCTTCGGCCCGTGCCTTTGGCAAGGTGCAGCTTAAAATGCGAAGAGGCTGGGGAGCACAGCCACACCTAGGCAATAAGCAACAATCACTTTCAATCACCTTCACCTTCAGCCCACTCAACCAAACAAACAGCAGTTCCCCAGCTACCACAACTCAGCTGTCTCAGCTTATCTCAGCTCTGCTCTCCCTCAGACCTCTCTGAGATGGGAGAAAGGATTCCACTTTTACAAGCAACTGAAGACATCATTTTAAAAAAACGAATGCTGTAATATCTAAAATGCTATTATCCATTTATAATGAATTGTAGGGAGAATCTACATCTGCAAGGAGGGATTATCATATAAACAGGAAGCTTTCTGTCAGCCATCACAGCAGAACGTATTTTGTTTTTATTTCTAGTATGTATGACAGAGAGGAAAGCAAAGTAAAAACATAAAGAGATGCTAAACAGTTATATACAAACTAAACATTCAGTTGATCAATTAAAAGAATAATTTTTTTAAAAAAAATCTGGCATTTGACTTGCTTTAAATCACCTAAAAAGCTGGGACCCTGTTTCTTGGCAGGTAGAATCCCATACGTCAGGGGGACAATCCCTGATTAATTTATCCATAATGTAGCAGAAACTAAAACAGCACATAAAACTGCACCTACCTCTCTCCATCCTCTACTTGGGGTTCACCTCTGTCCTTAGTTTTCCCATTTCTTTAGTTTCTTTGTTTCCTGGCCCCTTTTTTTCCATTAGCACTGCAATCCTATCTTGTGAGTGCTCTCTCCACTCAGCTCACTAACATGTGACTTCCCTTGTCCTCCAACACATACTTTTCTAGCACCATCATATACCACCCTGTCCCTCTGAAATTCCTCAGATGCAGAGTTTTTGATTGTCAAGATTCTGTAACTGATCTTTCTCTTTCAGCAGTTGGAATATTTATAAATATTTCATATATTCACATCAGCAGTTCAGTGACATGGAGGAGGGGCTCATGAATAATGGAATAATGGAGGGAGCTTGAAACCAGGGGTGTATGTGTGTGTGTGTGTGTGAATACTGTGATAAATACTAGCAATTCTACATACCCACATGAAGGCAAAGCAAATTAGCACTATCTGTTAGAACACAGAAGTGACCATATATATTACCTAGCTATTTCACTTTGGAAAAAGAAAGGTTGAATATTCCTGTTATACACTAATTGGTTCATTTTTAGCAAAGAAGCTGTACAACAAGAGATTCTATGACATTTATATCAGTAACAAACTATGGTAAACTTTTTTCCTCTACAAGCCTCTTTTGAGTTTTCCACATGTCACAGATGTGTCACTCCTGTCCACTGTGGGCTGCATATGGGAATTATTTGAAAAGGGCTTGAGGCAGGCATGGAGAGAGAAAATGCTGGGAATGAGGCCTCTTGGGAGCTTTGATCTGAACTCACCTTCATCCCTGCACCCACAATGAGCCTTTCCAAAGGAAGAGACAGTTATAAATAAATAAGCAGAAGAGAAAAAAGGAATGGCAGGATGTGTTTGATGGAGGGGTTTGTTGTTGTTTTTTTGCTGTCAGCATGAAAGATAGGGCCTGATTTATGACTGAAGTTGAGGAAGAAGGAAGCAAAGGCTGGAGGGATCAGTTGATCCCTCAGAGGGGGGACATGGGTTATACCTGTTTCTGCTACTAGGTCTCCCTGCCACATTAGTAAAACCGCTGCCATATAGCAAACTGCAGCTCTTATTAAAGGCTTTCAGTTTTGACCATCAACAGAGCTTACATATGGAAATTCAATGTTGGCACTGATTTTTTTTTTCATATGGATAATCCTGTCAAAATGGCAGACGCTGAGTCCTACTTGAGGGATTAAAACCAGAAAGCTAAGACAAAAGCCTTGATGGTAGAACCTTTGTGGTTGAAGTGAACCATGAAATCAGGATAGCCACCTATTCCTTTCCGCCAGAATTGATTTTTAATAAACAGTAATCTCTTTGTATTTCTGATCCATACTGCTATGACCTCCAGAAGATTTTTTTTAAAGCCACATTCTTTAAAAAGCCTTCTCAACAACTAAGAAACCCTGATGGCATAAAAAGCAGTGTTATAATAGGTTCCCACACACTCACTTCTCCCTTGACAGTGGCCTAACACCACATGAATTCAAAAACCTTTTATCTCTCTACAGTATTTAACCATTATGATTAAAATAAATTGATTCCCAACCAATTAGTTATCAAATATCTGTAACTGCTTTTAAGCTCTGGAATTATTGTTTAATCACAGAGGTCTCTGTGAGCCAGGTCAACTGTCTGTCTCTTTACCTCTCAGGTAAGAAAAGCCTGAGGTGTAAAATATGCAAGCAAGGTGGGGGAGGGAGAAAAGATAATTGAGCCTGCTGTTTTCCTAGAATATTAATAAGTACATTCTGCTGGTCTTGATAGTAACTGGTGGGCAATGCCAGCTCAATACCACCTGTTTCTCAAGGTACATGAACCAAATATAGTCATCTACAAATGGTAGCATACATACCACTCCAAGATGCTGACTGATGTACTCCTAAAAAAATAGATGGGACTCTGATAGAAGACACTGGGTCATTGTGTAGTAAGCTTATCAACAACAGACATTACAGCTATATGTGTAAATAGGGTTGTCAACCCCCTGGACTAGGCGGGGTTTCTCCCACTTTCCAGGGCTTCCGCCTGCCGCCAGCCAGCCAGTGAGGAAAGCCCCATCCCCAAACAGACTTCTTGAACAGCAGTGTCACTGACACAATGGCATCATAAAGAAGTGATGTCCTCACACCGGGGATGTTGTGTGTCAGTGTTCTGGCATTTGGAACAAACCTCTATGGTTAGTAACCATACAGCAACCATAGAGTTTTGTCCAAAATGCTAGAGCACTGCCAGCAAGGTCCCTGGCATTATGATGTCACTTCTATGTGGCAATATCGCCCTACCCTCCCCACTCCCAGAAAGCTCCCTCACAGCCTCTGCTAGCAGGGTAAGTTGACCTGGCAACCCTGTAAAAACAATACATAGAAGAGATAACCCCCAGAAGACAATGCCCTCATTCCAGAGTTACATGTTCACAGAGCATTGCTACTAGTGTTCCCTCTAAGCTGTGGAGTCTTGTGAGCAAAAATTCTACCTTGTGAGCTACTGGCATTAAAGTTGTGAGCAACGCATAAATTAGCTTGCTCTAGGGCCATTTTTCCTGAGCTGAGACAAAAATGTGTGAGCTGGAGACTAAAAAATTGTGAGCTAGCTCACATTAACTCAGCTCAGCGGGAACATTGATTGCTACATGTACATTTATCTGAGCTGAACATTCTCCATATATGAGATCTTCAGTTTTGGTGCTCTTCTTGGTTCCTTATCATATGACCATAGCTCAGAGTTCAGTTTTAACCAACTTAGTCTACAAATTACATCGAGATAATTGTGGTTACAAACATACATGGGAATATATGATACCTGAACTTTGTGATGCAGGTAAGGTGTTATCATACTCAAATTCAAACCCTGTCCCTCCTCTAAGATACTAATGGCAGTCTCTTATTATCTATAGCAGTAAAGTAGATTAGATCCAGACCTAATACTGCCCTGAATTTTGTGGATATGAAAAATCTGCTCGTATGTCTCCCTGAACAATGCTGATTCTCTACCACCACACAGGTTCTGTAGCACTGAAGTGCCATCTTCTTTGAACTAGATATTTGCAGTTCCCATTCCGGCATTAGCAATGCTTCTTTCATTTATTTAAGCAGCAATAAACTCTCATCTGTGATTTCAATTAGACTGTTTCAAATGAGATTGAAGATAATGTATCTCATGATTTTTCATGCTTCTCCTTTGCAGAGACTGAGGCAAAGTCATTTCCAGGCCAAAACAAGGCCTCTTCTTGATTGATGAGACTAATAAAGAGGCTTTATTGTGATATAAATAGCCTTAAAAATGTCCTGGAGAGTCAATATCAATGTTTGATGGCCTCATGCATGCAAGGTCCTTGTTTTAAGTAGCACTAAAGCTTAATGAGTTATGCTTCAGAAGAGTTTTCTGTTGGGTTTGGGTATTGATTTCGGGAATTACAAAATGGCAGAACACTGCTGAGAATTCATAGTTGGGGGAAACTAAGTGCTTTAACAATGTTTCTATTCCTTTCTGGGGTTTTTTTCCTATTGTTGGGGGAGGAGCTTGCACATGGTCACTGGAGATGGGAACAATGAAGAGGCAAGTTCAGGTTCTGTCATGGTCACCTTCCTCAACACATATGGTTGCCAGATCCTCCTTGGCCACCAGCAGCATATGTGGAGATAGGTTTACTAGATCAAAGGTCGAAAATGCCTGGAGATTTGGAGATGGAGCCTGGAGATGACAGGGAATTCAGTGGAGTACAATGCCATAAAGCCACCTTCCAAATCATCCATTTCTCCAGGACAACTTTTCTCTGTAGTCTGCAGATAAGGTATAATTCTGAGGGATCCCTAGGTCCCACCTGGAGGCTGGTATCCCTGTCGACACATGGTGCTTATTTTAACCCTCGGATATTTGAGTTGTTTCTGGTACCTTTTTCCTGCATATCTGTGTTTAGTACATATGGTCTCAGTTTAGCTTTTTCTTAACATATTCTGGGGGATCATGGTCCTATATTCCTTCATAATGTCCCTAAATAGGCTATGCAGTAAACAGGGAGTTAGTTAAATTAAAAGACAAGAAGAAAATGTCATATTGAGTTTTCTTAAAGACTATTTTCAAATGGCCAAAAGTCAGAAGTATGGGTTCTCTTTATGATTCCCATATTCAGGTTCCCTAAATCAAGTACATTCATTGCTGTTATTTTGTACTTCATCCCATTATTCACCACAAAAAAAGTTGGCAAAGGGTCACAAGAAACACATCAAGTCATGACTGCTGATGCCAGATTTTGCTCAGTATTGCTTCTGGAACAACAGTAAATCTTGTCTGGGAGAGAGAAGAATGGAGCAAGGCCCTTTGCCATGTGGACTCTGATTTTGTCCCTCCAATAGTATTTGATTCTGCTTCTTTTCATTTAACATGCAGTAGAAGTTCCTATGTAGGAGGAGGTCTTGAACCCTTGACAGTTAAATACTAAGACACATGTCTCTTCTGCTGATTTCAGAAGGGTTTCAGTGTGGTTTCTATCCAAGTTACTGTCAGTAAAATGTGAACAGGACTGCAGCCTTGTTACCACACCTTCAAAAACATTACAGATTAACCCGGGGAAACAGCTTGTGTGTTTGTGTAGGGTACAGAAAACCAGGAATTTTTACCTAAAGAGGTGGCTGTGGGTAGTGAGTTTTCAGTAGGAAAAGGATGAGAGAGATCTGTTTGGTGTAGTGGTTAAGCGTGTGGACTCTTATCTGGAAGAACCGGGTTTGATTCCCCACTCCTCCACTTGCACCTGCTGGAATAGCCTTCAGTCAGCCATAGCTCTGGCAGAGGTTGTCCTTGAAAGGGCAGCTGCTGTGAGAGTCTTCTCAGCCCCACCCACCTCACAGGGTGTCTGCTGCAGGGGAGGAAGATAAAGGAGATTGTGAGCTGCTCTGAGAGTGGGATATAGATCCAATTTCTTCTTCTTTTAAAAGGAATCCAGAGTTTATTTAGGGACTTGGCACAATAGCAGAGGGGAATAAGCAAATATTAGCAGTAGTACATCAAAACACAAACACATTATTTATTCTAATTAATATAGCAACAACAACCAACTACTAAGCAGAGCTAATCCAGATTGGAGCAGGGGTTAGTCTTTGAGCTAAAGGTGTACCTGTGGTTTGGAAAATTGGGGGGGAGGATAGATCAAGAGGGACAGCAAAGAGTAAAGGTAAAGGTAGTTCCCTGTGCAAGCACCGGTTGTTTCCGACTCTGGAGTGACATTGCATAGGACGTACCTGTCCTATTTTACAAAGAAATCAGTTGGAAGGAGAGTGTGTTAGAAGTCTGCTGTAGGATCCAGTGAGTGTGTTATTATCCAGGATCAGACTTCAACTGCTGGCTTTAAAGCCAGGCCAGTTATGCTGTTTTTGGCCCATAGCATAAAATGGATTCTTTAATAGAAACAAAAGATTATGACAGAAGATAAAGGAATACTTGGGCAGCTTATCAGGAGAAAACTATAAGACTAAATAGCACCAGGGAAGGGCAACAGGAAGGGAAGTTTTTGATTGAATTATAGTTCAGGATTATAAAACAGGAAACATGAAGCTGGGTCATATGTCTGGCAGGAGTTTGGGGGACAACAGGAAGATTTGAATTGGAGGTTCCAGACTGGCACAGGGCACTTAACATTTGAATTGTGCTAATGGTAAGTGATTGCATACCATGTAAAAGACAATACTGGAAGAGGCATCTTTATCTTCTAGCCTAGTGTAGTTTAATTACTGCCATCCTGTTGGCAGGCACTGATTTCTCCCAGAAAGGCTTCCTTGAAAGCCTTTGCTGTGATTGTTGTGCCAGGAGTCTCTGCTGAATTCACCACTTTAAGGTTCTCCGTGAAACACAAAACATGGCAGTTGCTTCCCATGTTTTTTGTGTGCCTTGTTAAACTCATGGTGTTACACATCCAGTACCATACATCTTTCCTACCCAGTCAGACTCCATCTCCAATATCTCCCAGCACCTTGCAGTGAAACTCAGCCTGAGTTTCTCTTAAAGTAAAGGTAAAGGTAGTCACCTTGTGCAAGCACCAGTCATTTCCAACTCTGGGGTGATGCTGCTTTCACGTTTTCACAGCAGATTTTTAACAGGGTGGTTTGCCATCCCCTTCCCCAGTCATCTACACTTTCCCCCCAGCAAGCTGGGTACTCATTTTACTGACCTCAGAAGGATGGAAGGCTGAGTCAACTTCGAGCCGGCTACCTGGGATCGAACTCAGGTCGTGAGCAGAGCTTAGGACTGCAGTACTGCAGCTTTACCACTCTATGCCATGGGGGTTTCTCTTAGACTACAGGATTAATGTATAAGCCAGTTAACTGAAACCCAAGAAGAGCTGTCATAGCCTTTGCCATCAGCAGGCTATACCATTGCTCCACCACCACCCCAAGTTTCATTCCTGGATCAGCACACAATGTAACATCTTTTTTCCCAAGTAGAAATTCCCTTGCTCTTCTAGGTATTCTTGATACATTCGCTCAAAACACAGCAGTTGGTTCAGCCCAGCATAAAACAAAGAATGTGCTTGGATTTCTCTTACTATGACAGACTGCACTTTTAGAAGCTCAGAAGTGATGTGTAAACAAGTAATGGGATGGGATGGGTTCATTCCTCACAGAGCCACAGAGCCTTGAGTGACAGGCTGCTCCAAATAATTGGATTGGTTATCATCAGCTAAGCAGATAAAGACTTGAAAAATGAAAGCTGAGGAGAAATTCAGTCCGCTTTCAGCCCTAACTGATAACAGTCGAGTGGTGACAGTGTCTGATTTCCGTTCTGACTGAGAGCAGTTTAACTCAGATGGAGTACTGGGGAGACTGGCAAGGAAGAGTGGGTAGTTAGGTGAAGACTGTCATTCAGGCCAAAGAAAGGGGATAGAAGAATTTTCCTACCCAGTCGAAACAGGGAGATAGCTCTGAAGAATGGAGAGATCCCTGGTTTGGTGTGGTTAGAGACTGCCTTCTAAAATCTTAAGAGTCAGTTAAAACACAAGAAGAGTATTGGTGTGTTTAGATAAGGGGTATGGTTACTGAATAGAATGTACCAGCCTTCTAGAAACCGAAAGAGTCATAAAAGACTCATAGGCACAGTATAATCATGTCACTGCTGTTTCCTTCCAGATATAAAGTGGCTGATCAGACAGCAACATCTGCCTCCCGATATTAACTCATGGTAGCCCCCCCCATCCTTCTCGGAACTGAATTATTTTGTTACCTGCTCCTTTGCGGTGTTTTTTGAGTTCTCCAGTTTCACCTCATAGTTTTCTCTGTCTGGATAGTTCTGCTGCGATATTAACCAACTTCTGGATGTCTGAAGGCTGTCCCAGAGCAAAAGGAGCCTCAGACATCCGGTTTATGGTCGCCGTTTTTTTACTACTTAGCGATATGTGAATAACCACATAATGTTTTAACTATGCACATGCGCATAATGCATGCATACGCATAATAGTGGAGAAAAAAAAGAACTGCATGGTGCCGTCGTGTGGACGGCAGAAGACGGGTTCACTGCGGAGTGATTCGAATTGTGGTATGGCAGTCTGATCAATAATATCCGGAACAAAGATATTCAGAACAGAACCAGGTCAGTTTAAAACGGACTTAACATGCTATGCAAACAGGGCCAAAGAAAGTATGCTGAAGTGTTTGGGAAATACTAGAACAAAAGCTGCTCACCTTAAAGAACCTAAGTCACTGTGAGTAGCTTAAGAAACTCTCATTACACATATGAACTGTAATTTGTGCATCTAATGTTTTACCTCAGAGTTATTCATTCGAGTTACTTCAGATATTTTACCCCTGATTTTAGCTGACCTTTCCCCTCTATGTTGAATAAAATATTTAGTTATTTTTTAACTTCCAAAAGCCCCGGGTGCCATTTTAGTTGTTTAAATTAAAGGGGCCTCCCAGCTCTTCCCCCTGGTTCCTGGGCTGAGCCAGCAGTAAAATATCATACTGTGACAAGGTGGGACAGCCAGAGTTCTTCAGGAAAGAAGAAAACAGATAACCAGGGCAGCTCAGTCACAAAGGGAAAGAAAAACAGAAGCAAAATCCTGCCTCTGAGAGAGGGAAATGGATGGGGGCATCATAGTTACCAGCTACATTATATACCTGTTGTAACCTGCCCTGAGCCTTATGGGAGGGCAGGATAGAAACTGAAACAAACAAACAAACAAATAAATATCAGTTTTGACACTGTGTTTTGCATCCATGGTCTGATTTTGGAATTTTCACTGATATATGCTTTTGAAACATTTAATCAAAAATACAGTCCATACTTCTTTTTTCTAAGACTTACCCAGATCAAGATATAGCACTGTTTGTGCAGGTGACATTTTAATAAAAAGTAAGAAATCCAATAATAGTAATTCAAGAAGCAATACACAGGGCAAACTTCAGTGGATGTATGAAATTCATTGTATCAATAATGACAAACTAAGTCAATCCCATCTGAGGCAAACATGATCAACAGTGACCTACTTCCAGCACCAGTGAACTGGAGGAAAGCAAGGCCAGAGCAGTAGAGTTGAAATCCATGGATATCAATGAGCTTAGAAAGATGTAAATGTTTTTAGAATTGTGCTATAAATCATGCAGAGACACAGGCACAGACACCTTCCCCCCATGAGTTGGTACTTTAGACCTACTCGAATTTTTACTTTTGAATTAGTTTCTTGAGCTCTGTCTCCAAGTACCCTAGTTCTCTCAAATTGAGATTGCTGCTGTAGATGTTAAAAAGGATCCCCAAAATGTATCTGCATTATATGTACCTACATAATCATGCCATGACCTGGATATCCAGGCTACCCTGATCTTGTCAGACCTTGGATGCTAAGCAAGATCAGTCAGTTTGGTGTAGTGGTTAAGTGGGAGAACCAGGTTTGATTCTGGGAGAACCGGGCTTGATTCCCCACTCCTCCACTTGCACCTGCTGGAATGGCCTTGGGTTAGCCATAGCTCTTGCAGAGATTGTCCTTGGAAGGGCAGCTGCTGTGAGAGCCCTCTCAGCCCCACCCACCTCACAGGGTGTTTGTTGTGGGGGGAGAAGATATAGGAGATTGTAAGCCACTCTGATTCAGATAGAAGGGCGGGGTATAAATCTGCAATTCTTCTTCCTTTAGTTAGTACATGTATGAGAGACCACCAAGGAAGTTCATGGTTGTTAATGTAGAAGCAGGCAATGGCAAACCACCTCCATTCATCTCTTGCTTTGAAAAACGCATGAGTTGCCCTAAATTGCTTGTGAGTTGACTTTTCAGGAAGCTGTAAAGCTTATCTCTCTCCTTAAACAATTAAAGAATAATGACAGTTCAGCTACAATTCTTGTTGGGTTTAAGGCTCAGAACTGAAAAACAAATAACAGAATAATGTGAGCAGCAGACACATTCCCTCAAATTTCTAAGTGCCACCATGAGAAGATTAATCTAGGATTCAAACAGAAAACATGAACATATTGTTCTGAGGTGAGACCATCACAGTCTTCAGCTCTGGGAATTCTAATGAATACCCAAAATTTGTATACAGAGAAACATATAAACACATCGAAAACAGTGTTTGCACTTCTGTGGAAAGATGTTCCTTGCACTGGTTGCTAGCTGTGTTCTGAAACAGTATGCCAGAAGAAGACAACAAGAGGAAATAACAAGAGTGAGGAAAACATGTTTGACATTTTAAATTATTTCTATACAGAGACAGTTTGTGGGAAAGGCAGGGTGAATAAGATGCATAGCTAGCCGGAAGAAACATCTGAAGGCAGCCATTTCAGCTACATCTGTGCCATTAGGTCATTTGTGACTTATGACCCAGTCATCTCACTGAAAATCCTGGAGATGTTTCTCTTTATACTTAGTTCAGTGTGCACAGAGAACAAACAAACCTCTGTGATTGTTTAAGGTGCATGAATGCTCAATTCATATTGTGCCCTTAAAGAACAAGTTCCTGGGTAGAATTCTTACGGATTTCTCTTATTGAAAACGCTCTTCAGAAGTAAAACAGAACTTAGTGTTCCTAGAAGTGAAGTATGTCAATATCATGGGAAAGAATATATGTAGGGGATTTCAGACTAACACTCTGCTATACTATTTAGTTTGATGGGGGTGATACTTACTTTTCAGGAGCAAGTCTTTGTGTGGTTAATGCTTATACAATTGTAAGCTCCGAGAAGCTATTTATTTATTTACCAAATTTCAGCACTTCCATTCAAACTGCTTAGACAAACAATACAGTGCTGGGTGAAACACACACACACACACACAGAGGGCTTTCTTTGTAGAAAAAGCCCAGCAGGAACTCATTTGCATGTTAGGCCACACACCCCCTGACATGACCATTGTTCACATAGGGCTTTTTGTGGGAAAAGCGCAGCATGACCTCATTTGCATATTAGGCCACACCCCCAGACACCAAGCCAGCCGGAACTGCGTTCCTGTTCAAAAAAAGTCCTGTATATGAATAAATATTGCTTTTGGCTGAGAGTTCCTAGTTGGTTCCACCATTTTGCATACATATGCCGAACACATGAAGGTGCCTTTTATTAAGTCATACCATTGGTCTACCAAGGTCAGTATTGTCTTATCTGACTTACTGGCAACAGCTCTCTAGCATCTTTCAAATCACCTCTTACATGATGCTTTTTAACTAGAGATGCCAGGGACTGAACTTGTGATCTACATGCAAATAAAATGCTACCACTGAGGCATGGTCCCTCCCCTATCACAGTCGGAGCTGGGTGCAGGGGAACTTTTGTTTTCAAGTCCCCCTCTTGCTCTTACTTTTGTAAAGATAACATTTTTATTATGATGATACATGATATGTCCTTGACCTTGCAGCACACATGACATTGTCAGGCTTGATTATTATGACCGCATTCCCATTTTCAAGAAAGCTGAATTTCATAAAGACAAATAAATGTTTGAAATAATCAGCTTTTGGGAATTGGCATCAGGGCCTACTTGCCTTGTCTACCTGCTATGATGAATGCCAACATTACAGGCACTAAAGCTGCACATATGCTCAAAATGTATTTTGTTTCATTAGCAGGAGACCTGTTGCAACTTAAAGGCTAACTTTTCTGGGCTAGAGCCCACTTCATCAGGTACAGTAGGCAAATCTTTAATTGGCAGATAAATATATACAGAATGGAGAGGGAAATTGTAAACAGCAGGAGAGTCTGAAGGCAAGAGAAGGCAAGAAGTGCATTGTAATTGCTCCATAAAACACTACATGCAGTAACGATTCCAGAGCTAGGAAAATAAGAAACTTGAAACAGCTTTTAGCCATGGTATTTTAGTGGAATCTCCATGTTTAGAAGCAGTATATCTCTGAAAAGGGGAGAGCTGCTTGTAAGCTTCATAGAAGCACCTCTCAGACAACAGGAGGAGGCAGAATGCTGGAATATACTCCAGTTCAGCAGGGCTCTTTTTCTAAGATTGGTTTGTGAAATATACATTGAAAGACTTCAAAGCACTGAGTTCTAGACTCTGCTAAAGGAATATTATAGTTAAAATCAGCAAGCACATGGGTGTTCAGCTGTAACGTTCCAAGTTTAAACAGTGATGCTGTAAAGGTTGGGTCTGAGGGCAGAATTCCTGTTTTAAACAATTTTATTAATAGCATATGGTTACAATATTTAATTATATCCTTACTATCTATAACCCATATGATATTTTCAATCCCCCCTCCCTCCATTACTAGACTTCCGCCAAGGTTATATACTTAAGTTCAATTATAAAGGCACCCCTAACCAATCAAAAATCAATGTCTTTCTTTTCTCCCATTCACATTAAAAAAATGTCCAATGTCTTTTTACATTCCACTCTTGCTCTATATATTCTCTAAATTTCTTCCACTCCTTTTTAAACAGATCCAAATCATAGTCTCTTAAAGTTCTTGTTAGCTTGTCCATCTCACTCCACGATAAAACTTTCACAATCCAGTCCCATTTCTCTGGTATTTTTTCTTGCTTCCACAACTGCGCATACAATGTCCTAGCAGCTGAGAGCAAATACCAAATTAAAGTCCTGTCTTCTTTTGGAAATTTTTCTATTTGTAGTCCTAGCAGAAAAGTCTCTGCAACTTTCTTAAAGTCATATCCCCAAATTTTAGAGATTTCTTGTTGTATCATCCGCCAAAACTTTTTCGCTTTTTCACAAGTCTACCACATATGAAAAAAAGAACCCTCGTGGTTTGAGGGCAGAATTCCAAAGCCTTGATTCAGTAACTGGACCCTGAAAGCACAAGTTTGCTAGCAAACCCTACTGGGCACCATGGGACTTACTTCTGAGTAACAATGCATGGACACATCTTACACTACAAATAGGGTTGCCAGACCTCTGGTGGAAGTGGGGGTCTCTGACTGCCAGGCCCTGCCCTCCAGCTGCCTATCAGCTGGCTAGTGGGGAGAAGTACCTAGAGAAAGAGCAAGGCCCAGGCTCATTATGAGGGTCATGTAGGAAGTGACATCATCTCACTAGCAACATCCAGCTGACTCTCTGGTATTTGGGCGAAAACTCTATGGTAGAGCATGATATAACTTCCTGTTGCCCTGAGCCTGCTTCGGCGGGGAGGCCGGGATATAAATTTATAATAATAATAATAATAATAATAATAATAATAATAATAATAATAATAATAATGATGATGATGATGATGATGATGTGTGATGCTGGCAATGAGGCAAGAGTCTTTCTCTTTCTCCAAGTAAGCCCCCCTCCATGCCCTGCTGGCAACCCTAATTATTTGTGTTTAATTGTGATGATGGTGGAATGGAATGAGAGTTTTCTGTACATTGCACTTGAAGTATACATTCCCATCCTAGGGGAGAACCCCATAAACCCAGAGTCTAAAATTGCCTATCTGCAACACTATAAACAGGTAATTATAGAAAGAAAGGGGGGGATTGTATTGCAGTGTGAGGTGGCTAGTAGTGGCCATGAACAGACAGAATGAAAGACCACATATTCCTAAACAGGTACCTCCTTACTGAGGTATAGTTTACAAGGACTGCTGTGTGGGAAGGGGGATGAAATGAAACAGATTTGCAAGACTAGATTGATTCTATATACCTAATCCTACTGTGAGTCATTGTAAGTCTAGGTGATAGGGAATCCTAGCTAATTTTAATGTTTAAAACTACTTAATGATGAAGAGATGGTTTTATGCCTCGCTCTTCACTACCCGAAGGAGTGTCATAGAGGCTTACAATCACCTTCCCTTCCTCTGCCCACATCAGACACCCTGTGAGGTAGGTGAGGCCGAGAGAGCTGTGACTGACCAAAGGTCACCCAGCTGGCTGCATGTGAAGGAGTGGGGAATAAAACCAGTTCTCCAGAGTAGAGTCCACCGCTCTTACCTGCTACACCACAGATACTGCTTGACATATTCAGCTGTAACTGAAGGGCAAACGTTTCTCATCAACCTGATTGAATTAATCTTGGTGGCAACCCTTAAATGGAACAGTGATGGGATGAAGAAGACAAAGAACATGTTATTAAAATGCTAGTGGTGTGTAACCTACCCTTGGTGTCGAACCTACCCTTTTTGGGTAAGATTATAGAGCGGGCTGCAGCGGCTCAGTTACAGGGGTTCTTTGATGATGCTTCTGCACTGGATCCGCTCCAATCCGGCTTTCATCCAGGTCATGGGATGGAGACGGTTTTGGTTGCCCTCATAGATGACCTTTTGCACCATCTGGATCAAGGTGGCTCAGTGGTGCTGCTGTTATTAGATGTCAGCCACATTTGACATGGTTGACTAGCTGCCTTGCCGACGTGGGGATTCAGGGATCTGCCTTGCAATGGCTGGCCTCTTTCCTCCAGGGTTGGGGACAAAGGGTGGTGATAGGGGAAGAATCGTCCCAGAGGTATCCACTTACATGTGGTGTGCCACAAGGATCGGTTCTATCCCCAATGTTATTCAACATCTACATGTGCCCCCCTGCCCAGATGGTCAGGAGGTATGGGCTAGGGTGCCATCAATCATATGCAGATGACACCCAGCTCTATCTATTGATGGGCGGCCAATCTACCTGTGCCTTGGACAACTTGAACTTGGCACTATAAGCCGTGACATCCTGGCTCAGGCTGAGTCGATTGACGTTAAATCTGATGAAGACAGAGGTTCTCTGAGTTGCGGTGGCCCAGGAAAGGAGATTCCCTTGCCAGCATTTGACAGGGTACCACTAATACTGGCCCCTAAGGTCAGGAGCTTGGGAGTGCTCTTGGAGTCCTCTTTAACTATGGAGGCCCAGGTAGCAGCCACTGCTAAGTCTGGCTTTTTTCATCTGCGGTGGGTACGGCAGTTGGTCCCTTTCTTGGAGCACTGTGACTTAGCTAATGGTGATCCATGCTATGGTCACCTCAAGGATAGACTACTGTAATGCCCTCTACATGGGGCTGACTCAGAAACTGCAGCTAGTACAGAATACTGTGGCACGATTGTTAATGGGGCTCCCCCAATGGGAAGACATTCAACCAGTGCTAAAAGAACTGCACTGGCTGCCTGTTGTGTACCAAATCCATTTCAAAGTGTTGGTATTGACCTCTCTCAAAGCTCTATATGGCCAAGAACCTGGCTATATGTCCGAGCTCTATATGGCCGAGAACCTGGCTATCTAAGGGACCACCTTTCCCCATATATACCTCAGAGAGCACTGCATTCAGGAGGTCAAAATCTGTTATCTGTCCCTGGACCAAGGGAGTCCAGAGTAAGCTCTATATGGGCTAGCGCCTTCTCAGTGGCAGCACCAATGTTATGGAGCGCTCTCCCAAAGGTCATGAGAGCCCTGTGGACCTCTCCCGATTCTGCAGGGCCTGCAAAACCGAACTCTTTTGACAGGCCTTTAACAACTAACATGGGAAGGGGCTGCCACTCTTATGTCACTGAACAATATTATCTGTAAGACCACTAATAGAGTAACAAAGGAGTGGAGAACTGAGATATGAAGAAACCACCTTTGTTATGAAATCTTTTTAGAGCACCTAAAAATGTAGTTTTAAATTGTTTATATATGTTTTTTATTCTTTTATAAATGTAATCTGAATTGTTTTATCATGATTTTTAGTGGGTGGCATATAAATTGAAAGTAAATAAATATTTGTATGTGTGCATTCTACAGTTTTTCTCCATTCAGCAGGTCAGTTTCTGGATTCTATTTTTCATCTGCCATGTAGACCTCTTAGGGTTCTCCTCTCTGTGTGGGGCATGTGCTGAATTCTGCCCATTGAAGGCCAGGGCATTGCTAGGGCCTCTGCTAGACACTGCAGTAAAAGTTAATGTTCTCAAAACTAATGAAGACCCCTTTACAGTGACTTCCACTCCCTGACTTCTTGAGGGAGTGTGAATTTCACAGGTGACCTGCTGTGTGAAAAAGCATCTTCTTTCAAATGAGCTAAATTAAGTTACCATTAACATCTCATGGTGACCTCTTGTTCTAGTATGAGACAATATAAAAAGGAAGGTCTGATATCCTTTCATAAGTCTCCTTCAGTACTTTGAATAGCACACTTAGTGCCCTTTAGCATTTCTCTATTTTGAAGGCGAACATCCAATGCCCAAAGCCAGATGGGGAATTATCCCCCTAGGTGGGTGGTACACTCAAGATTTCCATTTCTGTACCACCAGTTGAGGCTCAGCATAATGAGCCCTTTGAAAACACACACACACACACACTAAAAATTCCAGCTGTTTAAAGGGAAAGTGCTGGATTCAGTCTCACATTTTTGGCTCCAACACCAAACAGCTGATTAGTAGAATGATAACTTTTCTGAAAAGACTTTATACATTCAACCCCAGTTGCTTGGTGTATGTTCATGATGTTCATTTCTAATCTCATTAATGAAATAGCTTTGGATACAGATTTTTAAAAACGATACCCTTCTCATGCATACACACATACTTGATCTCACATTTCAACATAATATATTAACTAACGTGCCTATTGTTTATTTAGCAGCATAAACTCACATTTCACCCTGGTGGGGTGCATGCAAAAGAAACATTTCAGGTTTTACAGCTTTCAAGACACTTAACTTTTAAAAGTAACTAAGAATATATTGAATTGCCTCTTCTGTACAAGGATCTAAATGGAATTTGTAATGACAAATAATTTTGCAAAAGAAAAAAAAACAGCTTGTGTGTGTTTTGAAAGATGATGAACGTGAGTCACTAAGTGATGACAGAGATTACACAATGACTGTGGCAGACCTAGAAAAAGCACCTAGTAATCCTAAATGCCAGTTTAGTCCTTCATTTGCAAAATAATTTGTTGCAAATAGATAAGGGAAGCAGCCTTGGCTGATTACCACAGGATTTCTGCAGAGTGCAGACAGTGGGATAGAAGATTTAGGAGCAGAAACTATTGAAGCTCTCAACTTCATTGTCCCCTACCACAGCATTACTTGCATGGAGAATAGGGCCCAATTGCACACAGCTGGCTTTTGTTTTCATACAATTTATTCCAGGCTACTGCGTTACTTACTTCAGAGCATTGGTTTGGATCCAGCTGAGTTTTTCCACAGGTGGAAGGGTTTCCATTTGCCAAGTGCAACTTTCTGGTCTCCCTTTTTCTGCTATACCCCCAAATGTCCCCTTAAAGGTTGTTCTTGTCCTTCAGGAGCAGCTTTTGAGGAAGCATTAAGACAAGCAGCATAAGGGGGGAGGGCAAGCAAGTCAAACTCCATATGCAGAAATTCTTCCACCAAAGCACATTCTCAGCTGAATCCAACCACTGAATCTAATACTTCTATTTTTGCCAGTGTATACCACCAATCTTTCTTAGAGGGCTGGTGATGGTGGTCTGCAGTTCTGGATTTTAACAATACCAGCACGTACAAACTACCATCACCTCTTTGTTTTTTTATCTTTATTATTATTCCCAATTATTATGATGATGCACTTGTCCTACAAGGGAAAGAGATTCAGGAAGTGAGACAATCACTCCTTCAGCAAACTTCCACTCGCATTCCCAGGATCTGAACCAAAACTCTGAGCAGCACCAGAGCTATCCTTGATTTCCAATAGATCAGGGGTGGCCAATGGTAGCTCTCCAGATGTTTTTGCCTACAGCTCCCAGCCAGCCCCAGCCAGCTACCGTTGGCCACCCCTGCAATAGACAACTATAGGACAAGCTAGGCAAACATAAGATGTTCAGTTGGCAATTGGGAGCAGGCAACATTTGACCCATCATCTTCCTGCTCTTTGACAGTGGTGTGTGTTTCCTCCATTTCCTTTTTCTTGTAGTGTTTGGTTAAAGTCTGTCTGTCTCTCCTTAATTGATATTGCTATCTATGCTCCAGGAGTCAAAGCAAAACATTTGACTTTATGATTCTTCTGTCCCTGTCACTGGAAAAACTTAATTCAGAGCTGCTGAGAATGAGGGGGAAATCTTTCTTTCTGAATAGCAAAGAATTAGATAATACAATAAGACAAACAATTCACTGCTTATGTGGAATAAAAACAAAGTTTTGAGTCCAGTGGCACCTTTAAGACCAGCAAAATTTTATTCAAGGTATAAGCTTTTATGTGGACACACACTTCTTGTGGACACACAAACACAGCTACCTACCTGAATGGAATAAAAAAGGTTATTCTCAAGATAATTGCTGGAAATTTAAGGGGTGAAATAATGCAAAAAGTTTGACTGTGAGTACTGGAAAGCATCCCTGATAGTTTCACTATTTCCTACCACCTGCCTTCTGCTTACTGTGCTTCAGAGCTTTGAACCAGATAGCTAAATGCCAGTATGATGACTACTACAAATAGTTATATTTGTGTTAGAATGTCTACATGAATAAGTAGGATTCTTTTTATTATTATTATTTTGCCATCAAGTCAGTGCTGACTAGATATGGCCATGAACTGATCTACCAATAGCGAATCATGCATGAAACAAGACAATTTGTGGTTCGTTTTGAACTGGTTCAGACCTTGGTGCTTTGTTTGGTTAATTTTTGCAGCTTGTTTTCCCAGACAGTCTGGCGCTGATCCAATCAATACCTAGGCAACTCTGGAGGTGGATGTTTGGGAGCCTAGAAACACCCATAGCAGTTCTCCATAGCTTGTTTGGCAGCTCTGGGAGCCAAGCACAGAACTCCCATTCTGCAGCACAAAGAGAAAAGAGTTAGCTGTTATGAGATCTGAAGTTCAGCTTTCCTAGGGGCACCTGCTTTGTGGGGACTATAACTTGGGCATTCCACATCTAATCTTTGCCAAACTTGGAGAGCGGATGGAGGAGAGCCTGCTGAAGACTCTCAGTGAGTTTTACACCTCCCAAACGAAATGAACTGGTTCAGGAATCAAACAATTTACGAAACAAACCACCATTTTCTCCAGTTCATGCCCATGCCCAGTGCTGACCTATCGTAGCCCCATGAGCTTTTCCAGGCCAGAGACAGTCAGAAGTGGTTTGCCATTGCCTCCCTCTGTGTCACAAGCTTGGACTTCCTGGTGGTTTCCCATCTGAATACTAACCAAGGCTGACCCTGATTCACTTCCAAGAATAGGGCTAGTCTGGGCTATTCAGGCTGTGGCAAATCGTATCTTATCATTCAGTTAACCCATAAATGCACATCCCTAACTCTCAAGACAGTGAAGTTACAGAGGCATCACTTTCAATATCCTAAGTATGCATATATATATAGTCAAACAAACTTTTGCAGACTTTGCAAACAACAAATTAGAATAAGTGTGTATTTTAATAAAGAGTGGTCCGTTTTGTTCTCAGGGGAAGAGAATCACCATTTTGTTTTTCATCCTCATCTTTCATCCTCATCTTTGATAGTTACAAAAGACTTCTAATCAGCCCAAATGTCTGTAAATTCTCTTCAGCTTATGCCCCATCTCTCCCCTACTATAAGGAACACACCAGTATTTATTTAGGGAAAGTGAGTACTGTTAAATAGATCCCTAAATCAAGAGTTACTTCCTACCTCATAGGCACCAAAACAAGCTGCTCTAAAAAGCCGTCATTTATGATGTCAGTAAATTGCCTCTCCAAATCATGCCCAGATGTGCAATTGAAAGCGCAGTCACCTTGTCTTTTTATTCCTACCTGCAATGCCTCATGCATGCCTATGTCATTCTGCACACAATAAATCACACTCAAGTACATTAAATGCACCCATTATTATTATTAATTATTATTATTGCATCAGCAGATTTAACTGCTTCCATAATCTCTGCAGCATGCTAAAACCCACATTGCTTTTCTATTTAGATATGCATAGCACAGAGATTGTTGTAAGATCCTCAAGGCAAGGACCTTTACCAAAGCCCCTCTCGGCACGTACTTCAGGAATAATATGCAAGCACTACCATAACTCATGCCATTAGCAAGGATCAAAACAGCTTGTCTGGACAGGATGCTTCACTTATATATGTGCTGCGCTGCGAATACTAACAAGGCTGGTGCTAGGGAAAATATAGGAGAAGGCAGCCAAGTTGTGTAGGCAGGATCTGACAAAGTTACGGAGCTAAAGTCAAAAGGGCGACAAGACCATAGCATTCCAAGAGCACAGTGACATCAAAATCTAACATTTGAACTCATCCAAGTGCTGCCATCTGCTTGAGTCAGATTGTGACATGGTGCAGGGACCCAATGTTAACAGTGGACCTTTTTCCCCACTACCACCCTGCCTGTATTATCCTTCCATATAACATCTTTTTGATGGGGGTATTACCAATGCAATAGAAATTCATGAACACAAGTCTTTTTTATATGCCTACCAAATGTGTAGCATTCTTAAAACATGGAACAGTAGCACTGAATGCTCCAGTAGGTATTTGCTGGCAAACTGACAATATGTAGCTCTGTGTGTTCAGATGCTGTATTGATTGATGTCTTAAGACACCTACAGACTGTGTGTGTGAGACAGAATGCTTGTGTGGACTGGAATCTCTCTCTAAAGCAACCAGTTTAAACAGCAAATATCTAGGGATGGCCAGAACAGGCAGATATTCTTCAGAGAGGCTTTATCCCATTATCATAAGCCAATCTGTGTGAAACAATTAGCAATCAGTCATAATCACACTAAAGGCTAGGCTTTACAGAACAAGAACCTAAGATTAAAAGAAAACAAGCTTTCAATTTGTGACATGACAGTTTTCATTGTAGAGTGCTTGAGTTTGTACAACAGGCAAATGCCTATTGTACAAAAAAAAAAAAAAGTGGGTGATGACCAGAGACAGGGCTTTTTCAGTAGTGACACCTCCTCGCCTGTGAAATGCTCTTCATCTTGAGGTTTATCTAGTGTCCACTTTACTATCTTTTAAGCACCATGCCAAAATATTTCTTTTTACTTAAGTTTTTAATTAGGGGGTGATCTTTTAAATTGTTTTTTACAGCCTGTTTTTAGCATGAGAAGGATTTTATGAGACGAATTTTAAGATGCTATATGTTTTACACTTTTCTCCTTCAGAGTTTTTGGTGCTGGGTTTTTAATAGTTTATTAACTGTTACAAGTTCTATGGTATTTTCCATTATTATTATTTTTTTTATAAGCTGCCTCTAGACTCTTTGGAGAGGTGGCATCAAAATCATGTAGATGATGACGACAGATAAATGATAGATGATAGGTAGGTAGGTAGAAAGATGACAGACAGATAGACAGACAGATACCATTATAGCTCTTCATGTTGAAGATTATAACAGGGAGTAGGTAACTTCTATAGTTAGTGGCTTCTCTAACATTAATCCCTGTGGGATTCACTCCCTCCTGATAGAGCTTCTATTGATATTGCCTGGTGATCCCCAATTGGATGATCCAACCTGCTTTGCACTTGGCATCACTCTAGAGGGAAGGGAGTTGATCCACTTTGTATCCTTCTGTTCCTCTACATAGTCTCTTAGTCTGGGCACCGAAAGAGCCCAGGAAGAGTCCCCCTTAGCCTAAATCTGGTTCCAATGTCTTCTCCATCCTCAATAACCCCAAGGATAGTGTAGTTACTCATTCTCTCATTTACACATTTAATAAATGTGCTGATTTGCACGTTTTCAATAAGTAAGTATATATCAAAGTGTGAGTGCTACACACCTGTCTGTGAGGCAATATCAGAATTCTCACTTCAGACGATTATGTTAATAACAAATATTATCTATAGAACTGGTTTCTTGGCCTTTTTTTAACAAAAAAACCCATGATATCATACCTGTCCAGACATTTCTTGAAGTCCCTCAGGGAAGAATCAAAATGAGTCATGTAATTCATGTGAATCAAATTCACAAACTAGTGGTGATAACATCTGAGAGGGAGTGAATGAGGGAAAGCCTTGTACTCATTGATGTCAGCTCTTTTTAACTCTCAGAATGGAAGGAGTGGAAATCCCACAAGGTTCCTAAGTGGCTTGTTCCACCAATGAACTTTAAAGCCCTTGCCGGAAAGCAAAGACCCACATGAAGGGACAGTGGCTCAGTAGTAGAGCAACTGCTTGGTAAGCAGAAGGTCCCAGGTTCAATCCCCGGCATCTCCAACTAAAAAGGGTCCAGGCAAATAGGTGTGAAAAACCTCAGCTTGAGACCCTGGAGAGCCGCTGCCAGTCTGAGTAGACAATACTGACTGTGATGGACCAAGGGTCTGATTCAGTATAAAGCAGCTTCATGTGTTCATGAATTCAACCCAAGAAAGCATCTTAAGTATGGACAAATAGAAGGCACTGTAAGATGAATACCAAATGGTTTTGAAGAGTGTATTCACATGATAAAGGCAAAAGTTTAAACAATTTTTTCCAGTCACTGATGCAAAGCATCCAATGCCATTCACAGGGTTAGCATTCCTGGTCTCCTCTTGCTCTGCCTTCTTTTCTATACATAGTGAGGGCAAACAACTGTAAAAGAGCCTGCAGATACAACATGGCAGGAGATGCTATTCTTACTATTTTCCAGCAACATACTAGTAAGCAATGAACATAAGAACATAAGAGAAGCCATGATGGATCAGGCCAATGGCCCATCCAGTCCAACACTCTGTATCACACAGTGGCCAAAAAAACCAGGTGCCAACAGGAGGTCCATCAGTGGGGCCAGGACACTAGAAGCCCTCCCACTGTTGGCCCCCCAAGCACCAAGAATACAGAGCATCACTTGCCCCAGACAGAGAGTTCCAACAAAAAGTTGTAGCTGATAGCAACTAATGAACCTCTGCTCCATATGTTTATCCAATCTCCTCTTGAAGCTGCCTATGCTTGCAGCCCCCACTACCTCTTGTGGCAGTAAATTGCATGTGTTAATCATCCTTTGGGTGAAGAAGTACTTCCTTTTATCAGTTCTAACCTGACTGCTCAGCAATATCATTAAACGTCCATGAGTTCTTATATTGTGAGAAAGGGAGAAAAAATACTTCTTTCTCTACCTGCTCTATCCCGTGCATAATCTTGTAAACCTCTACCATGTCACCCCTCAGTTGATGTTTCTCCAAGCTAAAGAGCCCCAAGTGTTTTAACCTTTCTTCATAGGGAAAGTGTTCCAACCCTTTAATCATTCTAGTTGCCCTTTTCTGCACTTTTTTCAATGCTAGAATATCTTTGTTGAGGTGTGGTGACCAGAATTGTACGCAGTATTCCAAATGAGGCCACACAATCAGTTTATACAGGGGCGTTATGATACTGGCTGATTTGTTTTCAATTCCCTTCCTTATAATTCCCAGCATAGTGTTGGTCTTTTTTATTGCAGTTGCACACCGTCTTGATATTTTCAGTGAGTTATCTACCAGAACCCCAAGATCTCTCTTGGTCAGTCTCCACCAGTTCACATCCCATCAACTTGTATTTATAGTTCAAATTTTTGGCTTTGATGTGCATTACCTTGCACATGACCACATTGAACCTCATTTGCCACGTTGACGCCCACTCACCCAGCCTCGACAGATCCCTGGGGAGTGCCTCACAATCCTCTCTTGTTCTCACCACAATCCCCTCTGGTTCTCTCAATGCAAAGAACACATCAAATCAAATTTTAGCTTTAAGCTTCTGATGAATTGCAAAAAGGTGAACACATGCAACAGAGATTTGTTGTGACTTTCTATTGATTTTCTTCCATGGCCGGCATAACTATTCAGAACCACCATTCAGGAGACGGTTTCAGGTGAGTAGCCATGTTGGTCTTAAACAAGATGTCCAGGGTGTACAGCCTTCAAGAGTCCCTCTCTGACAAAGAAGCTTAGGCTCTCAAAACTCTGGAAATCTAGTTGGTCTGATGAGCTTCTGACTCTCAGAAGCTTATACCCTGAAAATCTTGTTAGCTTTTAAGGTGCTACAGTTCAGGAAGTCATGGATGTTCCAAAAGCAGAAAATTACATATTCACAGTTGCAGATACAGTAAGTCTTCTGAATAAAAACAACAGTTTCCCCAAAAGTTACTGCAAACACCGGGCCAGGCTGTTGAATTGGGGGGTGGGGGGTGGTTGACTTTGTTCAAGATAGTAGGCAATTAATGGGGAAAACTAAAAATACCCCACACCCATACTATTCTAGCCCGATCTTGCCAGATCTCAGAAGCTAAGCACAGTCAGTTCTGGCTAGTATTGGGATGGGAGACCTTCAAGAAATATCAGGGACATGATGCAGAGGCAAGCAATGACAAACCACCTCTGAACATCTCTTACAAACCCCATGGTGCTGCCGTAAGTCAGCTGTCATCACTGCTATTCTTTCAAATGCAGAAAGAACAGTCCATCCATTATTTGAATATGGAAGTCATCTGCTTTTCACTGGGGAGAACTATGCAAAGTGAAAGCCCTTCCCTGGAACAGTTTTAAACAAAACCAAACAAGGCCAAATATATGCACATAAGCAACTCTACAAAACAAATAAACAAGCTGTACAGGCTATGCCCTCATTTCCCAGTAAAGCAGTGTACATATTTAAACAAGATCTGTATTTATGAATGGGGAACCATACATACTTAAACCAGATCTCTGTGCACAATTATAATGGGATCCGCAATAACATGTGAAATAATATACAAAAATTAAGGGGGAAAAGGCCTTGGGAAATCTTACCCTCACTGATCAGTGTTCTGAACACATGATGCCACTATTTGCAGGATATTTGAAAATAATTGGGAAGGTTTTCACTTCCTAGTCATAACCACACTCAGGACAGAGCCAAAAATACATGAGCGACTGAACGTATCTATTTTTCCCTTGCATTTTTAACAAAATGTAGTTGCAGAGCATAAAATCTATCTCAGCACAAGGAAAAGGGCTTCTTAGCGCCATCCCCTCCAGCAATCAATTTTTCCACTGCTTTTTTCCCCTGTGGGGAAATAATGATGGGCAAATTTTTACTCAGCTCAATTCAGAACCAGTTCAATAATTACGAACTTTCATAATTTTAGCATTTTGTGAGGGAAATCATCTGTTTCTTGACACTTCTCATTTTTCCCCTATTCAGCGAGTTATACATAGAGAAAAAGAAAGGGGCACATATGTACAGACCATAATGCTGTCGGTGCGGGAGTTAGCAGAGTGAGCTTGGTGACCTGCCCGACACAGGGCTCCAGGAAAGAAATCAGCCAGACACCTGCAACTAGTGCCAAAATAGTGTATTTACAGATACATACAATAAGTGCTCACTAGTGCAGTCCAATACCTTACTCCAACAGACAAAATGCTCCGCCTACACACCAACTCTCGGAGAGAGACCTGTGTGGTCCACACACAGTCTACTTATAGTCCTACTAGCCAATCAAGGCTGTGCACTGTCATGCTGACTCAGCAGGTTTCTTCTCTTGGCTTCTGCCGGCTCAAACCGGCCTGCTGATAAGGTCATTGTGACCTAGCATGCCTGCTAGATCACCAGCTGTCAAAACATAGCTATCAGACTGGGTGCAGATAGATTCATTACACCAACACACCTCCTAATCTATTGAACCCAGTACACCCAACCACTGTACATAGTTTTCATGTTGCTCTCACACAGTAACATACATACATTTCCATATTTACACATTCACCATTTCTAGTCCAGGAACTCGTCTGGGTGATAGAAAATATCATCACTGTCCTGGTCAGCCAGCTCCTTCTGGCGTTTGGCTTCAGCCTCCCTGTTCTTTGCCTCGCACTCTGCCACCCAGGCCTTCCACTTCTTGGCCTTTTCCTTCAGCATTTCTTCAAACCCAGGTGGGTCTGGTTTAACTGTCAGAGTGACATAGGGTACCTTATACCTGGCAGGAGGCTTGCCTTTTGTGGTTCTAGCAGACACCCGTGGCTCTGTGCTAGGACCGGCCTTATCTTCTTCAGGCTGATCTGTTCCCACCTCCTGGGCTGGTTGTTCTGCCCCCTCCTGACCTGCCACCTCCTGACTTTCAGGTTCCACCTCCTGTTGATCTAGGGGTTGCACCTCCTGACTCTGCATCTGAGGCTCTGTGCCAGCTTTGGGCTCACCTTTCCCTGCCCCTCGGCTTGCCAACCCCCGGTCGGGAGAATGTTCCTGCTTAATTACCCTGGGCAGGACTCCAGCATCATTATCAGTAACTGGCAGGAGTACAAACTCTCTCTTATCAGAGTGTAAGTGAGGCCACCTGGACTGCTCGTTAAACTGAGCAGTCTTACAGAGCTTTATTTTCCTTTCCTTATCGCAGAAGCGATAACACCTAGCTTCTGGCTTGTAGCCCAGAAAAGTTAGGCTCTCCGCCCGGACATCCCCCTCCCTGCTGCTCTCGGAGGGGATGCCAACCCGAGCCTGTGTCCCAAAGACTCTCAAAAATCTCAAATCTGGGTACCTGTTGAACAGCAATCGGTAAGGCATATTGTTTACAGGTTCACACCAAACACGATTATGAATAAACACAGCACAATACATGGCTTCTGCCCAATAACAAATTGGCAACCTTGCATCTTCAAGCATGCTGTACATCGTTTGCAACACAGCTCCTGTGCGCTCTGCTAGCCCATTTTCTTTCCCATTTTCTTGGGGCGTGGCTGGGTTCACTAAACGGTGGGCAATGCCCTTGTTCTCCAGCCAACACTTCAATTCATTAGATAAGAATTCCCCCCCTCTGTCGGTCTGAATAGCCTGGAGGTTTACACCTAATTGTCTCTCAACTGCTTTGACCCATTTTCTGAATGTCTTGTACACTTCAGATTTATGCACCATAGCAAAGACCCAAGAGTACCTCGTATGGTCGTCTGTGGCCACTAAGCAGTACCTCCTCCCCGACAGACCTTTTGGCAATGGGCCAATCACGTCTAAGTAAACTAGCTCTAGGGCACGCTTACTTTCTCTTGTGCTTTCCTTAGACACAGCACATGCCCTACTTTTGGTCTTCTTGCAGACCTGACAATCCAAGTAACATTTACAAGGTTTCACTTTTAGACTTGGCACCAACTCCAGGGTTTTTTTCAACACTCTAAACCCGCAGTGCCCCAGCCTCCGGTGCAGCAAATGTATACACTTATTGTGCATGAGCTCATTTGACACCTGTGCCACCTGGGCACATTCATTCCGGACCACATATAGTTTACCTTCTCTTTTTCCAGTTACAAGCACCTTTCCCCCACCTCCCAGGATTTTACAGCAGGTCCTTTCAAACCTCACCTGGTATCCCTGGTCAATTAACGTGCTAACACTTAGCAGGTTTGACTGTAGTGTGGGTACACATAACACATTTTGCAAAGTGCAATTTAACACAGGAAACCTCACATTGCCTGCGCAAGTAGCCTTGGCAATGGTCCCATTTGCTAATCTAACATGCTTGTGTTCAGGAATGTCAATATTGTTCAACAACTCCTTCTTGCAGCAGAGATGACTCGTTGCCCCAGAGTCTAAAATCCAAGCAGACCCTGTGCTCTCTACTGCAGACGTGAGCAGCCGGGCTCCTTCCTCACACGGGCTGGTGGTCCTCCGCTCTCGCTGCCTCCATCCACGCCGCTTCTTCCCCCTCTCTGGGCAAGCTCGAAGCAGGTGCTCTGGCGACTCACAGCCATAGCAGCGTCGGACTGCCATTGCAGTCGGCTCCTCTTCCTCAGTCTTTGGCCGTCTGCCAGCAGCAAAAGCTGGCTCTCTGTTGGCTGTCTTCCTGGACGAGCCGATAGCCGCACGCTCCTCAACCCCCGGACAGCTCACTGCCACAATCCTCTCTTGGAAATCAAGCAGGTGGGCAGCAGAAGCCCAGACCATTGTGACTCACAGGGGAGCTTTTTGGGTGCGGCGGTTGCAATTTGGGGTTAGTGTGGCTCCGGGGATTTTCAGAGCATAATGGATTCTCTTCTCAAAGGGATCCCCAGAGTGCAACCGTTTTTTGATGACGTTTTGATCGCCGCCCCGGATGCTAAGGAGATCAGCAGCCATCTGCGTGAGGTACTCCGCCGTTTCCAGGTGGCGGGACTTAAGGTAAAGCAGGAGAAGTGTCCCCTCGGGGTGTTGAGGGTTGAGTTTTTGGGGTTTGCAATAGACACCATGGGAATCCACCCGATCGCCAACAAGACCAGGAGTATTGTCTTGCACGTGGGGGCCTGGCCCCCACGTGCAAAATGGAGTTACAAGGTTTCTTGGGATTATTAAATTTTTATCATTCATTTTTGCCCCACAAAGCGGCCATCGCAGAACCCCTTCATAGGCTCCTCAATAAAAATGCCCCATTGGTCTGGGAAAAGAAGCAGGCCACCGCTTTTCAGGCAGTCAAGGACCTCCTAGTTTCCAATTATGTGCGCCACCATTTTGATGAATCCTTAACAGTGATTCTGGCTTGTGATGCTTCCCCGTATGGGGTGGGTGCCATTCTGGGGCACCAACTCCCGGACGGGAGGGAGGTTCCCGTGGCCTATTATTCGAAGTCCCTGACCCCCGCAGAGTGCAACTATGCCCAGATAGACAAGGAGGCCTTGGCAATAGTGGCGGGTATGCATAAATTCAACGACTACCTGTACGGTAGGTGTTTCACGATCGCCACGGACCATAAGCCGCTACTGGGCCTCCTTGCCCCAGACCGCCAGACACCGCAAATTCTGTCACAGCGCATCCTGTGGTGGAACCAGTTCCTCAACTCGTACACATATGCCCTGGTCCACTGCTCTGATAAAGCTATGGGACACGTGGACGCCCTCAGCTGCCTGCCACTGCCCTCTATGGACCCAGATCCCGCCCACCATGTGATGCTTATAGAGACTCTACCAGAGAGGCCCCTCCACGCCACTGAGGTAGCTAGGGCTACGGGTAGAGACCGCATCCTCGCACGTGTTTTAGACTGGGTGGGAAGGGGGTGGCCCGCGGGCAAACTGGACGCAGAATTCAGGGCATTCGAATCATGCAGAGAAGAACTGTCCATGCACAAGGGGTGCCTTCTCTGGGGTAGCAGGGTGGTTGTTCCCCCCCCATTGCGGAAGCAAGTGCTGGAAGCCCTACACGAAACACACCCAGGGACAGTGCACATGAAGGCCCTGGCATGTAGCTATGTATGGTGGCTGGGGATGGACGAGGAGATAGAAGGGTGGGTTCAAAGGTGCCAACCCAGCCAAGAGTCCCAACCCGATCCACCCAGTGCCTTTGTCCACCGCTGGGAGTCCAACAGGAGGCTGTGGTCCCAGTTACAGCTAGGCTTTGCAGGGCCATACCAGGGCCAAATATTCTTTATCTTAGTTGATGCATACACCAAGTGGTTGGAAGTGATTCCCGTAGCTTCAACCTCCACCGCAGCAACGTTCAGAGCCTTGTGAAGGGTCTTTTGCACTCATGGGATTCCCGAGACCCTCGTCACGGACAATGGGACTGCTTTCACCTCCTGGGAATTCCAGGAGTTCTTGAATTGGTACCTCATCCAGCACATTTGGTCCGCCCCTTTCCATCCAGCCACCAACGGCCAAGCAGAGCACATGGTGCGCACCACTAAAGAGGCCCTGGGTTGCATTGTACAGGGAGATTGGGATCACTGCTTGGCAGTCTTCCTATTTGATAACAGAATCACCCCCAACCCCGTCACCGGGTTAAGCCTTGCCAAGTTACTAATGGGGAGGAAGTTGATCACAAAGCTAGACAGGTTGCGTCCTGACCAGGCTACGGACCTTCACAGTTCCCTCAAAACCAGGGAAGCCACTAGGGGATTCTTTCCAGGGGATCTGGTATACTCAAAGAACTTTGCAAGTGGGCTGGAGTGGTTAGTCGCCCAGGTGCTGCGGGTCACCGGGTTCTGCTTCTATGAGGTCTCATCAGGGGGGGGCAGATCCTAAGGAGGCATATTGAGCAGCTGTGGTGTCGCACATTGCCGGAAGAACTGACAGCGATCGGGGGAGGGGGAAGCGGGGGAGTACTAACAGCAACACCCCCAGAAGCTGTCCAGCCTATGCCGGCCGCACCGACTATGCACGCGGAAGAGCACCACAGTGGAGGGAGCACCCCCCCCCCAGAGAGGAGATTCTGGAACAGCAACAGGCGACGGACAGCCCTTTTCCGGCATCACCCCACCATAAGAAACCAGCCGCCCCGCCAGCCACAGCAGCCGCTCCATCTCCCCAAATAACCCTGAGGAGATCGACCCGGGAACACAGGGCGCCAGCCTACTTGAAAGACTTTGTGTCTTGAACTAGGGGGGGAGGAGTGTTGTGTCTTGCATTTCGGTCCCGAAATTACAACACAGCGGATGCTACGGAGGTGACCAGTGGAAGTCCACTGGTCCCCGGATGTAGCTCCGCAGATACGCTCCACCAATCAAGATCTGTGGCGGGAAGTTTAACTGGCCAGGATTGGACCTGGCCAGACTGAGGGTTGTTCTGGGGTATGTATATAATCGGGACCCGGCCCGCATTGCCTTGCCTTGTGATGTACTTGCTAATAAAGCATGTTGCTTTCAACACGTCTCATCACTCAGTACATTACACAGACCTTCACTGGAGCAAAATGTCACAAGTAGAGCTATTTCCTCTCTTACTGTATATATATCTCATTGAATATATCAATATATATTACCTGCAATTGTGGTTCCCAGGGTGGAGAGCTGTTTGGAAATTCAGCTACCACCCCATTCAAGAAACATAGCTCAGGAAAAAAGAGGGGATTTCAGATCAGAGAGGATTTTAATCACATAGTACCTTGTCAAGGAAAAAAAAGTTAAAGAACTAGGTCACACCGAGAGAAAAACACTTAATCTAGACAAAGCTCTGCTTGGTCAGGTGGTTAGCAACCTGTATGGCCTAGGCTAGCCTGATCTCATCAGTTCTTGGAAGCTAAGCAGTCCTGGTTAGTACTTAGATGAGAGACCGCCAAGAAACTCCAGGATTGCTATGCAGAAGTACCGGTATGTAAGTAATGGCAAACCAACTCTGAACATCTCTTGCCTTGAAAACCCTACAGCGTAGCTCTGATCTGGATAGCGCAGACAAGCTCAATCTCATCAGATCTCAGAAGCTAAGCAGAGTGGACTCTGGTAAGTACTTGGATGTGAGACCTCCTTGAAATACCAGTAGTTGGGAGGATCGGGAAGGCTTTATTCAGACACCTCTCTAAATATCCTCCAGGCCCCAGTAGGGGTCAGTTACCAGAAGTCACCATGACTTACAGGTGCAGACACCCACACACTCATACAAAAATACAAGGGAGGGAGAAAACCCTGCAGGGTCACTATAAACAGGCTGCAAGTTGACTGCATGTAGTGTGATATGCATGTAGTGTGATCCCTTAAGTTTGTGGTATACCAGAACACTTTAGCTGTTCCATGGCTGAAGAACAACAAAAATGGGATATGGAGTTCCATAAGCAAAGGTACAGATGTTCACATCTTTGAAGTTCAGGGTAGGATTTGGATGCATACAGTGGGAATAAACACAGATATAGAAATAATAAGAGTTACATAACTCACTCCTCACCAGTTTGATCTAGAAAATTCATTGATTTCTGCTTGATTTGCCTGCTGGGTGGAGTCAGCCCTTCCCCAAAAGCAAAAAAGTGACACAATATAGTGGCTCATGATTGGTACTATGCGCTGTGAATTTCATATTGCAAAGTCACTGCCATGCTCTATTGATGTTATGACTGTCTACCCATCTACAAAATAATAGTTTTGCAGACCATATAATTTCAAAGTGAGAATAAGGGACTAACATGAAATTAGCTTTTGTACATGTGTCTTCAAAACTTTAAAAGTGTTGTCTGCTAAATGAACATGTGCAGAATCTTATAGAATGCCAATTTACAGATACAGGACACAGTTCTCACTTATATTGAGTCAGACCACTGCTCTATCAAGGTCAGTATTGTCTGCTCTAACTGGCAGCATCTCTTGAGATCTCAGATCTTTCAGACCTTTTAACTGGGGATGTTGGGAACTGAATTGATGATCTTCTGAATGCAAAACAGATGCTCCACTACTTAGCCACATTAACATTTATTTTGAGGGAAATGCCAGTTGATTCATACTACAGTTCATACTTAAAACTACTGGGTGCCAAAATCCACATTGAATTGTGGAATTTAACTATTATAGCAAGCCTTCAGGGAAATTTAAAGGGTGTTCATAGCCCCGCCCCTTTACTAAGAGTTGCACAATGATCATATCTAAATGAAGACCCAGAACATTCAGAAATTCTTTCTTTTAAAAAAAAATCACAAAAATGTATATCCTAATGTTTCTGAAAGATGCCAGATATTTTGAGCAAAACTGAAATAATCAAGTTACAATTAAGTCTGAATTGAACTATATTTTCGACATCAGTAATGGGAAAATGTTCTGTAATTAAACTAACTCATTAAACAGTAACATAATTCCTTCAGTTTTTATTAATATAATAGTAGCAAATATAAGTTGTAGCTTCAGACAAGGCACTTGGTTTTGTCGCTTTGAAAATAAGGGGAAATAAAATGTTCAAAATGGAAAGCATCAATATTGTTTTAAACTAAAAGGATCGCTATACCCTTTGGGCTCAGAAAGCATGAACGAATAGAGTTTCCATGACATTGTTATTGCTACATTCTTTTTTTTCTGAGAGAAAATGTTCTGAAAATAAATGTAGTATAATAGGTCTAACTTGTACTGGTTTATGTACGCATAAGTCTTGCTGATTTCAGTAGGACTCACTTGTAGGAATGTGTGCCATTAGTATGAATGAAGGATCAACAAACATTGGGTCTGTATCCAAGAGGCAAAACTGCTGTGAATATTTTGTACCCTCTATAATAAAATGGCCCATACTTCTATGAATCTTCCATGTTATGACTCGCTTTGTCTATGGGAGCAGAATGGATTCCATCTGAAAGAGACGGGGAATTAATATGATCTGGGGAACCCGCAAGCTTTCATCACAATCGCCTTTTCCTTCTAGGAACACCTTAGGACAAGGATCCCCAACCTGACTCTGTGGGCAGCTCTAGAACTCTGGCACAGGATGGCAGTCACAGTCACAAAATGGTTGCCAGAAAATGGATGCTGCAAGAGGCAGAGCCAGCCACCAAATGGCTGCCACTGCTGCTTACCTTCAGTGACACAGTGAAGACCTCTGAGTTGTGCTGGCAGCTGCTACCAAAGCAACATTTAAAAAATATATATATGCACAGCCAATGGTAAATCAGAAGCCTTGCTTCTGAAAACCCCACCTGAACCCTCTCACTTTCTAAAAAATACATAGTGGGCACCAGAAAAGGTGTTGGTGAGTGGCACGGTGCCCACAGACACCAGATTGGCTAACCCTGTCTGAGGAGAATCCCTCCAAACACCCAAAGCAGGGGAACAAATACTGGATATGGATGAGAAATGATCCAATGGCCAGTGATGTCAAAAAAGATCTACCTTTGTTTCCCAAGCAGCCAAGCACAACTGTAGACGGAGGCAAAGAGATGCTTGGATTCACCTGTTCTGAGAGGGTAGACATTACAGCTGGGCCCAGCTGTCTCATTGTAATTCAGCCTCCCAGCATAGTGATTTACTATTTACTCTAAATGCCAGCTAGTGATGCTGAAATTTCCCAGCTTTGCAGCATTCATACAAACTTATTTGAACCTACTTGAATTGCTTCATAAAATGTCTGTGGTCAGGTCACTATTCACCCTCCCCAAGCCACCACTCCTCTATTTCCAGTTTGAGAGCCAGTTTGGTGTAGTGGTTAAGAGCACAAACTCTAATCTGGGAGAACTGGGTTTGATTTCCTCCTCCTCCACATTCAGCTGCTGGTATGACCTTGGGCCAGTTGCAAGTTCTCTCAGAGCTACTTTTTCAGAACCAGTTCTCCAAAGAGCTCAGCCCCACCTACCTCACAGGGTGTCTGTGGTGGAGAGGGAAAAGGAAAGATGACTGTAAGCTGCTCTGAGTGAAGAGCAAGGTATAAATCTGATCTCCTCCTCAAGAGGGAGGGCTATGTGTGGGGTGACATTTTAAATCAGTTTTGGGAGGCCAAGAAAACTACAGTCCCTGTTAACCTTAGCATTACATCGTGGTGGACAAGTTTCAAAAGCATACTTGGCAAAAAAACCAGTCACCCCTGCAGCTATTATTCCCCCTTTTAGAAATGTTAGTGGAAAGAGGTGTTGGAAAGATACATTGGATCCAAACTAAACTGAAAATAAGATCCCCTCTTCCTGCTGAAGACCACCCTATATGGAGATGTGGACTGCTATGGGAGGTGGGAGACAAGAAAATTTCCCTTCACTAATGGACAATTTAGTCTGAATCCAACCTGGTTACTGAAATGGAGGGAGCAGGCACCCCTCTCTCTGTATGTGTAGTTTGCAAGCTTCTCCTTCAAACGCTCAAAAATGCCTAACTTTTTGTGAAGGTTTTTTTTAACTCTTTGAGGAAATGTTTGTAAAAATGAAAGCAGTTTCAGTTCAAGCACAGGGTATTCACCCATCACTAATGATAAACCTCTTGCAGAGTCTTGTTATGTCTCCAGCTCTCAATATGGATCGTTTGCTTCCCTCTCCTTATAACTTTCCTTCTTTGAATTCTCTTTAGTGCTCTTCTCCTTCATCCATTAGCTACCACCTCGTTTGGAGATGGTGTTCTTGTGTGTGATAAGTGATTGAAGAGAGAAAGATGAGTGATCCATCTGATAGATGCTGACCTGAGATTTTCCCTGGACATATTAGGGATGGGTATTGTCAGTCAGTCAGTTTATTACGATCCAAGATCAGAAATTGCCTCTTCAGGGATGGGTATTGGGCCACTGCAATGTGATGGATAACATATGAAGTGAAGAGAGCCAACCGTTTTCTAAAGAAATCCTCTTGTGCCATGGGAGAAATAGGGCATCATTGTAAATGCAGGGTCATATGAGCTCTTCTACAAGGCAACTTTGATCCTTTCTGCTCCTTGGTGATTGATGTGTGTGGGAAGAACAAAGGGCAAGTGTTATCCTAGATTTACCAGAAGCCCTAGCTCTCTCAACTTGCATGCTGCAACATTGCCAAACCTATTCCAGTAAGGTTCTGGTATACACTGAAGGCACTGTGGAAGAGATGAGTTACATCAAGCAGCAATTCCATCAGTCTTTCCACAGGCAGAAAGGCTGTAGCTCATCCTTTTGACCTCCTCACAAAGCCTTATGACATGCATGGACTTGTTTTTGTACTATAGGCAGGAAAGTCAAATGTGTTTGTGACCAGACAAAAAAACTCAGTAGGCTGCTTTGTAAAGTATTTCCTCTGACAGGGTCCTCCAAAACAGATTTATATAATTTTAAGTTTATTTTATGTTTGTTTCAATTTGGTATTTCAGGTATGGCTTATTGGTAGGAGGTAAAGCAGCCCACCACAATATCAAGGGATAATTTTTCTTGGGACATCAGAAAATTGAAGGGTGAGTACAGGAATAACATGGGGAATGGGTTTTATATTTAGGTCTTGTTTATAAATTTAAAAGTTTCACTTGAACCACTGTGATGAAATCCTCAGAAGTCTAGTTTTTATTATGTCCAACAAAGAATCCTCAGACTCATTACAAAACCACTGGTCTCTCTGCCTTGTTACCAGGCAGATTGAATTGGTTTACTACACAATAATTTGCCTATATGCTGCTTTGATATTCTACAATTTGCTCACTGCGGCTTTGGGACACCAAATTTTGGATGCTGTGTGAGCTGAGATGTGGTGGGTCCCATCTGGAACTGACAAGCTAGACACAGGTCATATTTACTTTTAATTCTGCAACCTTCTATAAAATGGATGGCTCTAAAATCCATCTAGCAAATGTCCTAAGTATTCTTAAGAAGCAGCTGGATTTTCATGAAATTGTGGCTGCAAAGAGCTGAAAGCAAAATATACCTAGTGAACTCTCTGCAGCTCTTACTACTATCTTGTTGCAACCATGTGCTACTCCCAGTATGATCCCTCTTAACATTTTGGCAAAGCAGCATATATCTTTGGGCTCCCCATTCCCCAGTCCACAAAAACATCAGCAACAAGGACCTAGAGGTCTTAATATGAAAGAGACAGGGAGAAGCTTGAGATTTCAGATTTGAAAAACAATACCAATAACCTGTTCTATATCATGGTCAAAAATATGACGGATGATTATTGCTACTTATCAAAGATAACCTCGTACATTTTCTTACTATCTCTTTCTGGGTGAGTGCCACTTCCCACTCATCCTTTCTGAAAGTAGAACTACACTAATTATATTTTGTTTTCCATTTACAGCTCACTGGATCCAACTCAGGATATGAGAGTGACACATGGGGGGAGGGGGATTAACCATCTGAATAAAACCCAAATAAACCATCTGACTAAACCCCGGAAGGAAACAGAGCTGAAATGGCTTGACCAAGGAAAGGAAGCCAGAGCAAACTCAACAACTATCCAGAACATTGAGGTCAAAGGATCTGGAATGAGGAAGGATAAGAAAGGGAATGGAAAGGTAGAAAAGGAATACTCAGGTGTATGGGATAAGAAAATTGTGAACAGCAGCAGTATGCAAACATTTTGCTGTATCTGAACTCAAGACAAACAGATTGTGTTCACACACAGTCCCAATGAGGTACCCTCAGCATGGTAGGCTATCATTAAATGAGACCCCTCCCTTCCCCTTCCCCTTCTATAGCTTATACTTGCCCAATTGGTCTTTAGGGGACAGGAGAAGCAGCCCTTCAGCTGTTCACTGCCATCTGTGTTTCAGCTGCCAATGACTAGGCCCCCTCCCTGAATACAGCAGAAGACGGCACTGGTATTCCTTCTTACTGCTGCTCTCCCCCTCTTGTTTTAAATCAATAGTTTATGACATGTACAAGGGGAAACTGTAAATTTAATTTTGTCCCCTGCAGTGTGATTCATATCTTGTTTGCTGGGAACATAATGAATATGTTTGCCCTCCAGACCCCCTGCCCAGTAGAGCAATTGAAGGATAAAGAAAGAGAAAATAGCAAAGTGCAATTAAGGAGGTGGATTAATGCTGGATTAATCAGCAGCTCAGCTAAAGATAGCATTGTGCCATTTGTGTATGTGTGTGTGTATGGCAGGAAGATACAGGGACAACATCCCTTGAGGGAGTAAGAGAGGAAATCAGCTACTTTCTTTTTCCATTGTCAGGATTAGGATGATGTGAGGAGGAGGTGGGAGGGATGCACCTGAAGATGACTGGACCTTTGCCCAGCTTCCTCCTTTGCTGATCCCCAAGAAGCACACGGGGCTGGTTATTGCATTTGTCAGCCATTCTAAACATCTAAAAACTGGGGAGCAGTGAATAAAGAACCAGAGCGACAGTCCTATGAAACTGACATTTGCAGACAGCAGTTTCTCTCCATAAGAACTAAAGCTATAACTTGATACCTAACCTTGGCCTCGGATCTCAGCATCACAGCTAAAAGCTACCTGTCCCAAACTTCTGTTTCAGAGATGATAAAGCCATTGTAAGCGTCTCCAAACCCACATTTTTAGTTTAGATTTGCATTGTAATAATCTTCTCCTTTGGGCATGTATTTTCCATGCACTCACTCTTTTGTAGCAGTTTAGCACATTCAGAACTGCTGGATCAAGGGAATCATCTCCCATAATGTAAAACTGCTCCTTATCTGGCGCTGCATACATTAAGCTAACAAGAAACTCTCTTGGGGAAAAGGGGGAAGTGGTAATGAACTTCTAGTAAAGGCTATATGATTAGGACATATGATCCAAATGTATCGGGGACCACTTCTGTTTGCAGATGTTTGCTCCTAAATAACATTGGTCTTTGCTCAATTCCTGCTTTCCGTTTGGTGGAAACTTTAAAAAACAATTGTTCGTGCACTACCCTATCCATAAAGAAATATTACTGAATGTATCTGAGTTTTAGCTGTTCCATATGAATTGCAAGCCTGCTCCACCGTGAGATTAAAAATTCTATTACACATTCTGAAATTATTAAACAAGGAAATGGTTGTAATCAATTTACAAATATGCCCTGTTAAAGAAGCCTGGGTAGCTATTGCAAAATAAATGAATGAAGACTACACAGGCTGGAGAAGAGCCTTCAGTAATATTCCAAGGTGGGGGGAAGGAGTGCAAATGGAATAAATCTTGGGATGTTATCAGTTCATTTGTAAGTATATATGTATGTTGTATAAATATGTGGGAGTGGATGTTAGAACTTCATTTGTGGCAAATCCTTGAGAAAACAACTACTTCTGCTATATTAACAGCATGAGAGAAGAATTGTGGGGCTACTATCTGTTTACATGGCTACTATCTGTTTAAGAACTAGGCTAATATTTTGTTCTTTTCCTTTGCAGGTAATTAAAGTCTGGACATAGCCACAGTCCACTGAAAGGTCTTCACTGAGATCTCAGTGGCCTTCACACCAGTCCAGGATGTTTACTCTATCCTTGTTTATGTACATGATATCTGGTAATTTAATTTAAATCATATTAGCATTTTTGTAAGCTACTGTGAGTGTCCACTGGGGGAACACAGAAACACAGAGCTCAAAGGGACCACAAGGATTACCTAGTCCAAGCCTCTGCACAATGCAGGAAAAATTTCTTTTTGTCAACTCTCTCAGTTCAGAATAAGTGGTGCTTTGTTGGAGTAATTGCAGAACACAGACAGTGTTGTATAGTGGTTGGTTACAGAACTGGGCAAGCTCACTGGGTGCTCATTTCCCCGCATTTTAACCTACCTCATAAGCTTGTAGTGAAGATAACAATGAACCATAAACCTTGTATCCTTGCAGGAAGAGTAGGATAAAAATATAATAGGCAGAAAACTTCTATTTAAAACATAGATAAGCACATCTCTCAGACCTCCTGGATCCAAGGTGCTTAACAATACAGTATAAAAACAAAATGTAAACAACAAAATTAAAATAAACATAAGAAAATGTTAACATTCAAAGCTTGCCTTTTCTGAACAGATATTACCATTTTTGCTCTGAATTCACTTTTTTGCTTGACGTGCTTTGCAATAGTCTTCCAACAGGCCATCAAGTCCCAATAGATGCTCTGAGATGGATACAATGTGATCTTTACCTGCCACTGTAAACTGGTTTTAATAGGAACTTTACATGTCCGGTCTGCCTCAATGCACTGTGCAGAAAGAGGAAGGGAAGTCCAGGGTGGAAAAAAGCTTCACCAACCAAACCAAACCAAATGATTGCAAATAGCCTTTCCCTCTTTTCTCAAAAGATGACAACCATAACTGATGTAAGATAGATCTGACATCTACTCCCTCCCTTACCCTTTCAAACACCTTTCAATATGCTCAGGTTTGAAGACAACATGCCATGATAGACTGGGTTCACAAACCCAATGGGCAAAGATGTATACACTAATATTTCTAAGACTCAGCATAAGGCTGAGTAGATTTCTACAGCTACATCACAACTTGGATGCATTCTACCTTTATTCTTCCCGTGCCAGACTTCTATTTTATTTTGCAGAAATTTGAGAATCAGAACAAAGGACGTCCGGCTTGCCTCGACCAGGGCCAGGGCTTTTTTAGCCCTGGTCCCGACCTGGTGGAATCAGCTCCCGCTGGAGGTTCAGGCCCTCCAGGATCTGTTACCATTCTGGAGTACCTGTAAGACGGAGCTCTTCCATCGGGCCTATGGCTGAGGCAGACGGGTGTCTTATCATTTAAATGGGCCCCCCCCCGCCCTGCACTGACTGCACTGTACTGATTCTTCGAATCCAATATAGCCGGGATTTGAACACCTAGGTTGGGACAAGCAAGCTGAATCGATCTGTTAATACCATCTTTGCCACCCCACCTAATGTGAGTTGTGACTTAATTGTCTTAATTTTAAACTGTTTAAACTGTTTAAATTGTTTTAAATTGATTTGATTGTTTTATTGTGTTGGAAGCCGCCCTGAGCCTACTATGGGAAAGGGCGGTCTATAAATTTGCGGAAATAAATAAATAAAGTAGTAAAGACAGAATGGTTCGCCTCATCTTCCTAGTGGTGATCATGGACATCAGGAAGATAGTTTTGTTACTGTTATTATTATTCTAATAGTGTAAACCAGGGGTGGCCAAACTGTGGCTCTTTCACACATATTGTGTGTCTCTGACCTATCTACCAGCTTGGAGAAGACATTTTTCTCTTTAAATCACTTCTCCAAGCCAAGCCAGCCAGTGGCTTGGAGAATACATTTAAAGTTAAAGTTGCTTTCTTTCCACCTCTCCTTCCTTCCACCCTCTCCCCCCCATCTATTTGCCTGCCTGCTTGCATGACATGAGTCTCTCAAACATCTGGCTTTCATGTCTTGCGGCTCTCAGACATCTGACATTTATTCTATGTGGCTCTTTCATTAAGCAAGTTAGGTCACACCTGGTATAAACTATCAAATTGCCATGATAGGAAAAGCAGGCCCAGGGCTTTCCCAAGGTTCCTGACATCAGCCAGACATAGGAAAAAAGGAAAGCAATTCATGGAAGTCTTTGGGCATGCTTTCCCATGATTCAATGGACATTGGGAAAAGCACACAAAAGGCTTCAAAAGGCTCTCTAATATACTATTTGAAATGATATCATATTAGAGAATCTTAATGGAACTCTCTAATGTGATATTATTTTAATAACAGAATCATTTGAAAACAAGAACTGTGCACTGACATGACCTAATTTCCCCCCCTTCAATTCCACAATCTCCATGGACACTGTAGAAGAACTGGGAGGGGGTGGTGTAGACTCCTGTTCAGACTGGGTTTCAATCTATTGAACAGTATGATGCAGGAGCAGAAGTTAACCAACATTAATTCCAGAAAGAACCTTGTTCAGATTTTGCACCTGTCCCTATGCAAAAACTTAAACCAATATGTCACAATGAAAGGCACAAGACTTTCCTATACATGCACTTTCATACTGCAGGATTTCCACAGGGTATATCACAGCTATGTTTTTCTTCCTCACCTCTGGTGCATGCAAATTAGTATTGCAGAATGTGCTGGTAAAGGACAGTTCTAGGAACATAAGGAGTATATGGGCTTTCCATATCCTCAGCCAGCCCTTCTGCTTTACTTGATCAAAGAATCAAGCTGCAAGTATCAGTACAGACTTTCCATTCATCATGCTTATCGCCTATCAAGTTTAATTTGATACCCAGATATGCAGCCAATCTTCTTGTAACTGTAATGAGACTTTTTCTGTCCAAATGATACACTTCCTTTGTTTATCACAACATTAGTATTTTCTATTTTCAGCTTTTATTCCCCCCTACCTCTCAGATGGCAAAAGCTAAGCTATGTGTGTTACTTAATCATAGGATGCAGTAAGTCTGCAGATCTTTTTATTGTATGTGCCCCGAATTTTTGCATTTATAGAAGTTTAAGGCATTTCATAAATATGCCAAATAGTACAGTTTTATTTGCTAAATTATGTATGATGCCATTTATGTTCTTAAAGCAACCAGTTTTAACTCATTTATTTATTTCCTTCATTTATACCCTTCTTTTCTCCCCAGATCAAGAGCCCTGTGGCACAGAGTGTTAAAGCTACAGTACTGCAGTCCTAAGCTCTGCTCACGACCTGAGTTCGATCCCCAGTGGAAGCTGGATTTTCAGGTAGCTGGCTCAAAGTTGACTCAGCCTTCCATCCTTCCGAGGTTGGTAAAATGAGTACCCAGCTTGCTGGGGGAAAGTGTGGATGACTGGGAAAGGCAATGGCAAACCACCCCGTAAAAAGTTTGCCATGAAAATGTTGTGAAGGCAACGTCACCCCAGAGTTGGAAACAACTAGTGCTTGCACAGGGGACCTTTCCTTTCCAGAAAAAGCAAGCATTGCACATATTTCAATTTCCTACAAACTGCTGGGTTTTTGAAGCTCCACCCCACAACTAAAAAATCTCCAGCAATTGTGAATTTTACCTATCTCTCTGAAATTTAGCAAGGACAATTCCTTGGGCAAAGGGTATAAGTCCCTTGGCATATTGTATCAAATGACTCAAGCAAAAAAAAAAAGAAAGATCCAAAACAACAAAAAAGTTATAATAAGTAAACTTTTAATACTTGTAAAACCTGTATTGAGTATCATAAAGAATGCAAAGGTAGTTTTTTTTAAAAAGCTAAAACTAAAAACGACAGAATATTCAATGTATATTCCTAGCTGAACTAGTTATAAATTTGAAAACATGAGTTAAGCTTAAAAGGAACTGGGAAAGATTAATTCGGAATCAGGTAGCTAAAGCATTCCACAGTGATGCTCAAATCAGCTTTTTTTGTTTCCCAAATGGAATGAAAAATGTACAGCAATGTGTAAATACAGTTTTTTAAATGGCTGTCTTTTACTCTGCATTAGCAACATCGAGAATGGCATACTGTGGATGACTGAGAGTCAGGACTTTTTTTGTAGAAAAAGTCCAGCAGGAACTCATTGCATATTAGGCCACACACCCTGATGTCACCACTGTTTCACACAAGACTTTTCTGAAGAAAAATCCCAGCAGGAAATCATTTGCATATTAAACCACACACCCCTGACACTAACCAGCCGGAACTGTGTTCCTGTGCATTTCTGCTAAAAAAAAAAAAAAAAAGCTCTGATGAGAGTGATATCATAAGATTGTAGCCAGAATATTTTAATGCTATTTATGGAAATGCAGTAGGTGGCACATGGAATCTTGACAGACAGGGAGCAATTCCTGGCTTGCCCAGTGTTCTCCCATTGATCTGTCCATAGACACCATAGTTTATGCTCCCTCAGGTTTTCTGCTGCAATTACATGCAGGAGAGTTTTGCAGATAGTCCTTATAGGATAATCTATCTCGTCCCCTTTTGGGGGGGGGGGAGCTGAACATTTTGATTAAACATCTTTTGGACTTCAGTGTCCCATACTTTTCTGCTGTGACAGTTTAATTTCCAGGCTCAAAACTTTTCTGAATCAGAAAATGCCAGTTTTGTGCATTGTCACAGGTAAAAATCAAAGTGTTCCCATTTATTTCCAAGAGCAAGTTAGCTGTCTGTAGACTTTTTTTCTCTTTATTTTTTATTAGTTCTCCAAAGATTATTTCTCAGTATTGAAGACAGTAAAAGCTGCAGTATATAAATTCCTACTGTCTATGGTGCAGGCACTTTCTACAGCACTCAGTAATTAAATAATAAAAAATCATTACAGGCCTTTCATTTACAAAGCATCACTGCATTCTGAGGGATTTTGAAATTGTCTTACAGGTTTTATATAAAAGAATTCACACTCCACTAGCATTCAGCTGTCTTTAGAAGATGGAACACAGCAGCATTTTATACTATCGACCAATATGGTACAGCACAAAGCAAGTGAAAAGGATTATCTAATGGAAGTTAAAGGCATATTTGCCACATATACGAGTTGCACAAGAACCTATGCAGTGCAGAAGTGTAATGGTCAAGCAACAAAGCTATCAGCTAGGGAACACAACATTTTAGAAGTCATTTGAGCAATGAAATCCATACATAGCACTGGGTTGGACCCAAGAAATCTTTAGTAGAACAAGGTCATGACAAATCCCTGTCTCCTGCAGACTACAATGAATGAAAAGTTGCTCCTGGAGGTTAGGGGATCCTCAGGACCTATGCTGAATACCAAAAACTCAAGGGTGCAATCTGAAGAAACAGTGCCTCCCTTACTTCCATATGTCAAAGTGCCTTCCACTTGTTCATAGGCCATTTTGATCAAACTTATTTGTTCTGTCTGGTCCCTGCAAATTGGAAATATTTATTTTATTTATTTTATTCATTTCTGCCTTTTCTGCCTTTCCAGTCAACAAAGGACCAAAGGTAGCTTACATAACACACGAAGAGGAGGAGAATTGGTTTTATACTCTATCCTTCATTACCCAAAGGAGTCTCAAAGTGGCTTACAATCTCTTTTCCCTTCCTCTCCCCACAACAGACACTCCTGTGAGGTAGGTGGGGCTGAGAGAGCTCTGAGAGAATTGTTCCTGAGAGAACAGTGACTGTCTCAGGGTTACCCAGCTGGCTGCATGTGGAGGAGTGAGGAATCAAACCCACTTCCACAGAGTAGAGTCTGCTGCTCTTAACCACTATACCAAACGGGCTCTCACAGGTTTGTTTCTCACTCTCTCTCTCCCTCCCTCCCTCTCTCTCTCTGCCTGCAGTAACAATGCAGAGTGAGCAATCAATGAAAGGAGATTTGTCCTTTTAATATTACTATGTTGAATAAGTAAAGCTCCTGTTCTGGAACTAGGGAAAGATGGGGCCATTAAAACAGTCTAGGAATAAACTTCCTCCCATACCACCACAGGCCCTAGACTCAGCAGCAGGAGGGGTAGGTAGGCCTACATCTAGGGTCTCAAAACTTTTGAACTTGCAAGCACCTTTGAAATTCAGACACAGGATGGTGGGCACAAACACAAAATGGCTGCTGCTGGAGGTGGATCCAGGACTGGCTCACCCATTAGACAAACTAGATGCTTGCCTAGGGCGCCAGGAAGGGGGCCACCAAATTGGGCTCCCTTCTCCCGGTGCCCATGACAAGCGCCTAGTTTGCCTGCCTGCCACCTCCTCCCACCACCGCCTCCCTCCCTTGTGCTCTGTCTGCTCCCCACCACGGCCACCGCATCCTCCTTCCCTTGTGTTCTGCCTGCCTCCTCCTCCTCCCTCCCTTGTACTCCGCCCCCTCCCCCCAGCCTTACCGGCTTCAATATAGCCAGCATCTGATGAATCTTCGAAGAGCTCATTGGAGATTTCACTCCCCATCCCTTCTGGTTCCTCCTCCAGTGCACTTTTCACAGACTCATTAGAGGCCAGCCACATCGAAGCCAGTAAGGGCAAACCAAGGCATGCTCTGATCACGGAGGGGGGGGGGGGGGGAGCTGATGAAGCACAGCACTGTGTTGCAGTGCTGCAGAGAGAGGGAGAGAGGGGGAGCGGCAGTGAACAGGGAGCCCGCCTGGGGTGCTACGTGCCCTCAGGCCAGCGCTGTGGATCAACAATAAAATATCAGGTGAGGTCATGCATAACTCCAACAGTAACTGTACCAAATTTCAGCAGAAATTCTAACTTGGGCCATACCTTTTAATTTGCACAATCAAATATACAGTGGTTATCAAAAGCCCTGCTGGGCAAAAGTTCCACATGTTCCTGCCAACTTTCTAAAAACACTGGTGGGCACTAGAAAAGGTGTTTGTGGATACCGCATTGCCCAGTGACACCACCTTGGGGACCCCTACTTTACATCCATCTCTGGTGTTAATGGCAAATGCTGGGACCAACCTCAGCATTCCCTATGGTACTTCCAGTGCTATTGGGGCTCACCTGGCATGCTTGTGAGTGGCCTGCAAACCACTGATAACTTCCCTGTTAAGTTAAAATAGCCAAAGAACCATATAGTATACAAAATGAATGGAGGGTCTCATGTAGGATGAGATAAGGGAAAACCTTGAAAAGGCAAAGGTGGTGGTGGTGGCAGCTAATGCTCCCAGTGGATCTGAGGATGAGTAAGCAGAAGCAACTTCTTGTCAATGAGGTACAAGGATTAACTGGGAGGAGGTGAGAAAGCTGGACAATGCACCAACAAAATATAGCAATGAGAGAATGCCACAGAAGAATTAGTACCTGACAAACAACAGACATTATAGGTGAATAGGCATGCCACAAAACATAGTTTCATTTGAACCTGGGCCACATCTGTGTTGCAGATCTTCAACCAATTTCATAACCATTCCACCTCCCAACAGAAGTCTGGGATCTTTATTTGATAGATGCATGCTATCTTTAATATACACATTTTTAAATACAGAATTCTTAGAGAACAGAAAACTATTACTAAAACTTTTATTTTTTATTTACCAGCTGCATATTTTTTTTAATTTACTAGCTGAATCTCAACCCCCCCCCCCCAAAAAAAACCCCTAGTATCATCATCCACAGAATAAGCTAAATGCAAACCTCTTTAAATATTATTACCAGTAGGATACAACCAGTCAAAAACAAATGGTAAAAACTGAGTATTGGAAGCAAGTAGAGTTCATCTAGGAAGAAGACAGCTTTCTGCCCAGAAATGAGTCTCTGCCCCCCTTCCCTCCCTGGATTACTCTTGGTAATCACTGTGGGAGCTTAACTTTGGCTTTGGGGCACTGGTGTACAATGAACTCCAAGAGAGCAATGAAACAAATTCAATCCATCAGGTATTTTAACCAAGCAGACTTAAAGGCAGCCATGAACATTACTCTCCCATGAGTCTGTTGTGACAAGACATATTTGAAGGATTGGAGGTGGCTAAAGAGCTGCATGGCAAAATAACAAATGGATGAATCCTCTAGAGGCCAGAGGGGAGCAGGTGACTAGTATTCCATCACTGGCTTCATGTCAGCCTATCAGACTGAGTCACACTTGGAAGGAAGAGGTGTATGTATGGCTCCAAGTTAAAGACAAGCACCTCATGCCAAGAAAAAGTACACTTGACAGATCAGTGGTCAGCGAGATTTCATAGGGTAGGGAAAAGGGAGGTAAAGAAGTTCTTTAGCCTCTGCCAATAATGTAGTAGTGGCTGGAAATTTCTATCAGTTGAGATTCCAACAAGGTGCCTTCACTTATTCACCTTCATTTACTATGTCCTGCACCTAACCTCTTGATCAGCTGTTATCTGTATCATTCTGCCACATAGTATAAGGAAGTTTACTGTACAACAGATAAGCTAGACCAAAAGGGTGGTGGGGGGAGAGAGTGTCACAAATGTTGTTAGTGATACGTACTTCTTCCCAGAGAAAATAACAAAGGACAGAAGAATAACATAAAAGGCTTTGGTTCTCATCTAGGAAGAAAGGTGGAGTATAAAACAAACAAATAAATAGTGAAGACTGTTTGGCTAAATGATATGGAGATGCATAATCTCCGATGGACAGGGACAGAAGAAAGGCATGGCCAAAACAGACAACCTAGCAGCAAGAAAAAGGGAAGAATTTCTGCGAACAGCAAACAAGATGTAGTTTGAGAGAATCAAACTTTCACTCAAAATAACCTTGAAAAGACTTGAGATAAATTTAATCCAACATAATGAAACAATCATGCATTTTATCCATCTTGTTAAAGGAGCAGAATACAGTAGACAAAGAACAAAATGTGATGTTGGGACATACCATATGCATCAGTAAAGTTCATCACACCATGCACTGCTGTGTAGTCCAAAACAGAAGATACAAACCGATGTGTGAGTTTAGGACAATGCCCCACTCTCAAACACACTGCTTGTGGTAGAGTATGAGCTTTTGTGAATCACTGCTCAAGAAGTGAGCATGAAAGCTCATGAAAGCTTATACCCTACCACAAATGTGCTACTGGACTCTTTTCTACCACTACAGACAGACTAACATGGCTACTCATCTTCATCTAACACCCACTGATGTTTCACAACATCTTATCTGCTGTCAGCATCCATAACGGAATCCCAAAGACACATGCAATGTTTTTAACAAAGAAGCAAACTTCCCTAAAGCTGGCAAAGTACTGGAAATGGAATATATCATTTGAACCATCTGCTAGTACAACTTGTGCCCCTCCAAGCTGAACGCAGCCCACCAGAAATGCTTTGTGGTTTGCCAGAGGCTCAATAAACCTCTTGGTTTCACAGCCTGCTTAAGACTGCAACAACAGCAGTCATCAAACATCTGGCAGGCCATGTTATATGCAGCTAGTCGGCAGAAATCAGCTTGGTGAGTCACAAGTTATGCAGGTCTGAATGAATCACCTGGGGTTTTCTGGAACCAGCGATTTATGGCATGATTTTCTAAAACAAGACAGTATCTGGACAAGAATAGATTTCCAGCAACAGCGGCACTAATTTAAAAAGAACACCATCTAATGGCTTCAGGAAGAGAAAAGCCAAGTTTCTGAGCTCCTGCTAAATGTGGGCATGAAAGAAAAGACACTGAATATTTTGAGAAAAGACAAAGAGTGAGTGCTTATTTTTAGTTTTCTTCCATTTTTGTGTTCTCATTTATCCAGATCATAGGTCTGGTCATAAATCTTCAATACTCCTGGAGGTCTCAACTTCCAAAAGGTACTGAATCTCAACTCTCTGTCAATAGCAGTGCAATCATAATCAGTTACAACCCTTCTAAAGCCACTTAAGTAGTAGAAGGGTGTAACTGCTTAGGATAGCAACTGCCACTCTGGAAGCGGTTACGGAGCAGTTCAGAGATGCCAAATATGGTGACAGAACTTGATTTCTTTTGGAAGAGATAATTGGACAGAGCAATGTAGATGACAGCTCAGCTTCAAATTGGAGAGCAAAATCTGTGGCCACAGGAGAAGATATAAGGCTTTGCCCTTCAGATAAGACAGTGCGCCCTTCCAGAATAAGGCCTCCTGATGGGAAGCCTCTGAGAGAACTCTTTAGTCTCTCCCTCCCCATCTCCCTCCTCATCCACTGGCCGTCACAGTCCTTGGGATTTTATTAAACCAGTTTTTAATCTCTTTACACTGCATGTAAAAAGCTCTGCACCCGGATGCCTCCAACGAATGATCAAGCTACCAAGCTTTTACTAGTTAATAAAAGCACTCTTCTGGCAGCAGTCTGCTCTCATTGTTCCCTGCAGTATGACCTCTACAAATGGCTCAGAGCTCTCAAGCATCTCCTTAAGCCTTCTTTAAAAAAAAAAAATAGAAAGGTGACAAGGAATGATATTAGCACCAACTCTGTCTGCTCCTATGGTCTGTGAATGACAGATGCAGGCAAGCCACTTTCATTAATGGTGACAATCAGCCATGTTATTGCTACTTGGACCAGGGTAAGGCACAACCCATCAGTGCAAACATAGGTGGTCAGTGTTTGCAGCCACAATTGAACATGTACAGAGGAAGGCCCACATCATCAGGTTTCAACAGATGAAGTTGCTTTACCAAGTGGCTGAGTACATCTGTTTACAGGTTTTTTTTCAGTGTTTTTTCAGAGGTTTTTTCAGTGTTTATTTTTTATTATAAGGTATTTGTTGAGTGTGCTGTCAGCATCAGTACATGTGTGAGTGAATAGAAGAAGAAGAAGAAGAAGATATTGGATTTATATCCCGCCCTCCACTCCGAAGAGTCTCAGAGCGGCTCACAATCTCCTTTACCTTCCTCCCCCACAACAGACACCCTGTGAGGTGGGTGGGGCTGGAGAGGGCTCTCACAGCAGCTGCCCTTTCAAGGACAACCTCTGCGAGAGCTATGACTGACCCAAGGCCATTCCAGCAGGTGCAAGTGGAGGAGTGGGGAATCAAACCTGGTTCTCCCAGATAAGAGTCCACACACTTAACCACTACACCAAACTGGCTCTCCTTGTGACACAGAGTGTTGGACTTGATGGGCCGTTGGCCTGATCCAACATGGCTTCTCTTATGTTCTTATGTTCTTATATTGGTTGGATGAAGTGTACTTATAGATCTCTGCAAGGCTTTTTTTTTTCTAGCAGGAGCTCCTTTGCATATTAGGACATGCCCCCTTGATGTAGCCAATCCTCCTGGAGCTTACAGTAGGCCCTGTACTAAGAGCCCTGTAAGCTCTTGAAGGATTGGCTACATCAAGGGGGCATGGCCTAATATGCAGAAGAGCTCCTGCTAGAACCCTGTATCTCTGTAACAGGGTCAGTGAGCTGTATGCTTGGATTTGTTATAAGGCAGTGGCTGCCAACACTGCAAATCCTACCCCTCATCCACCACTGGAGGCCAAGGGGGATCTGATAGCCCTACACTGTCCATCATACTATTTACTTACTTATTGATTGATTGAGAAGTTGATTGATTGATTACCACTATAACCATCTTCCACTCTATTTACACCCTTGCACAAAGTGGATGAGAATGAGCTTGGTTTACTATCAGATTAATCGATTGTCTTCCTTATGCATAAGGGATTGAAGACTTCTTGGTTTAGGCAAGGTACAGCTTTTTGTAACATTCACATTTGGATGCTTAAACAAATTGGAGTTTGTTTCTAGCACACAGATCAGGCATTTAAGCTATTATTAAAATATGATTTAGATTAGTAGGTGGTGTGGGCAAGAAACAAACCCTGGTTTGTTACAGCAACTGAATTTCAATGTCACAACAAACTGCGGATAGATTGAAGACATTCTAAATTTTCACCAACATCCCTGTGCATCAGACCGGGGAGGGGGCGGGAGGGCTCAACCTCACCACAAGTATGATCCTTTTCCTGCTCCTTAAAGTAGATTCATCCTTATAACAAGATGTTCATAACATCTAAATATAGCATTGCTCATGATTTCATAACAGAAACAAGATGGGATGTGTACATTATTGTTTTTATAGTTTTATTGTATAGTTTTATTGTTTTAATCTATACATTTTCATTGTTACTTAATCTATGTTGTTATCTGCCCCGAGCCTGCTCAAGGGAAAGGGCAGAATACAAGCCAGCAAGAAAGAGAGAGAGAGAGAGAGAGAGAGAGAGAGAGAGAGAGGATTTATACCCCACCCTATACCCCACTCTCAGATTGGTTTACAATCTCTTTCCCTTCTTCTCCCCACAACAGACACTCTGTGAGGTAGATGGGGCTGAGAGAGGTCTGAGAGAACTACTCTTGAGAGAATAGCTCTGTGAGAACTGGGGCTGATCCAAGGTCACCCAGCAGCTGCATGTAGAGGAGTGGGGAATCAAACCCAGTTCTTCCAGATTAGACTCCACACACTTAATCACTACACCAAACTGGAGAAGAGTAAGTGGAATGCATACATCTGCATATGTTCTGTGGCTATCTGTAAATAAAAGTTAGTTTTCCTGAGATATATGGGAGAAATGTATGATAGAGGGCTTTACTTTGTGTCCCCCAACCCCTCCCCCCCCAGCCAAGAATAATTAATAGAATCACAGGGAAATACGAGATGAGAACTATAACTCAGGTCACATTTATTATATAGCGAGACACAGTGGCCAGTTTCGCTTCCATTTGCAATTATCTCGTATTTAAAGTTCAATATCTATTAACATTGCCCTCTCCTGTTCATAAAAATAAAACTTTCTCAAGGAAAAAATAACAACTTATTTGCTTGCTTGCATTATATCAGCAGCTCCCTGTCAACCCGGCCCCAGTGTAAGCAGTCAGAGACTGTGCAGCTGTGCTAGACTCTTCAGGACTTAGTGAGGAGAAAGCTACACATGTAGCCTCAGCAGTGCTCAGCTTACTAAGCAGTGTCCACGCATGGTTTTTCATGTCCCCTCCCTCCAACTTTTTGATGTTGTTTGCAGCCAAATATTTATTTTTATTTATTTAATTGGTCAATTTAAATTCCGCCCTTCCCATATGGGCTCAGGGCAGATCACAGTCATAGTAAAACAGTTAAAATAAGTTAATAATATACAAATAAAACATAACTCAAAAATATACACAGGTGGACAGGCACATACAGATGCACAAATACAATAACAATTAGAATAAATCTCTTCTGTAATGGAAAACTAGTATGGTGGAGTTGAGACCAGGATAGCTGGATTCAAATCTATGAAGGATATAGGGTGACTTTGGTCTAGTCATTACCACTTGGCCTAGCCTACTTCATAGGAGTGTTGTGGAGATACCCTGATTATGCTACCCTGAGCTTTTCAGACTAACAGGATAAAAGAAATAGCATTTTAAAATGTTTTCTGTTCTATTATGTCCTCCTTCTTCTCCTATATGAAGACACAAAACACTGTAACCACCTTTCTTTATACCTGAAAACTATTAAGTAAATTAAGGGTGAAGTCAAGGACTGATGTTCCAAAATGGGAGAACTTTGAATGCAATCCAGAATCTTAGAACTAAACTGCCATCTCAACCTTTATCTAAGTGGCTCTCTACTATGATTTTGTCCTTTAAAAGCTATAATTTTGGAGGTCATACTAACCTAATTACATTTCTGTTGGTAGATGAGGCAACAGCTGCATAACATGTGTGAGCCCAGGAGGGTGAGAAAAAAAACTCAATCATCTTACTTGTGATTCCTGCTGTAATTATGGCAGAAGAAACCATGAGGTCTTCTCCTTGGCACTAGTTTGGGCAGCTGCTATGAAATTCAGAATAATGCTTAGAGATTATCTCATCAGTATTTCCTGTTAACTTACTATATGCCAAATACAAATGCAGACACTACCTGTTATATTTATCAGGTGGGGATGATGTGTATACAGTTCTCACTAAAACAACAATAGTCCTGTAGCATCCTGATTAAAGATTAAATGGAAATGGGGAGGGATGGTGGCTCAGTGGTAGAGCATCTGCTTGGGAAGCAGAAGGTCCCAGGTTCAATCCCTGGCATCTCCAAAAAAGGGTCCAGGCAAATAGGTGTGAAAAACCTCAGCTTGAGACCCTGGAGAGCCGCTGCCAGTCTGAGAAGACAATACTGACTTTGATGGACCAAAGGTCTGATTCAGTATAAGACAGCTTCATATGTTCATATGTTCAATGCCCCCAAATTTAAAACAGACAGCTGATTTCTAGGTTTAGTGTTGCTGAACATAAACAAATGATACTACAACCCTCTGATGCGTCAATGGGGTCTGTGTATATCTGATTTTTTTTCCTAAGGATTTTTTCAGCGCATCATGGTCGCAAAGAGGATTCAAAGTGAGAAGTCTAGCAGAAAGAGACAACCCAACAGGCTTCCTTTTCCTTCTAGTCTCACAGAGGTGTTGACCACACTGTTCAAACTATGTCATTCAGATACATACTGAGCTGTTCTTGGATGTCCTAATGTGGGCTAAATTCTTGCTGCCTTTCCCTGTATGCTTTTTGGCTCAAATACCGGTTTGCCACCAGGCTGCGAGCCCTGACAGCATCCTGCATCAAGAGTACAAATAGGCAGCTCAAATGCCCTGCAGCAATAGCTTTAGTTCTGAAATATACTTAGCTACAGCTGTGGTTAAGTGGAACTGGATTACATGGTTCTTTTAGCTGGAAACAAGAAGCTACACAGGCAAACCAAGCAAACTGGTTTCACAGGTTTAGCCAAAATATAGGGCCAAACTGGACAAAGGGGAAACAGATGCACATTTTTATGCAGCTGTCTGGTTTACGGTGAAAGCAAAGCAAAAAGAGCACATGGGATAGGGACACTGAACCACTGCCCCTTGTACCATCTCCCTCCCCTCAGTCCACTAGAAGGAAGACCTGACAATCTTGTGAGAAAAAAGCCCCCTTTTTGAACATCGTAGTTACCAGCTTGGTTGCCAGAGCACCTGGAGAAGTAACTCACACACGTCTGGCCAGAGAGTGTGGGTCAACCTATCCAGAGGCAAAAAGGACTTATGCTATACAAGCAGCCATAAGCTACATAGGCACTCTAGACCGGTACAAGAGTGCCTACCAGCAGCACGAACGTCTTCCCATCATTTCGTATACCAGTCATGGAGCGGAAGAGACTGTGCTGCCAGGAGCTATCCAGGCAAACGGTTATGAAGCGCTGACCATGGAATCCACCGTGGAGGGCTAACACCACACGTAGCCATCTTCCCGCCAGGCTTGACTCCAGTTCATCCCAGCAGAAGGCTCACGTACACACCAGATGTCACCTTTGGCCTACAAGCAACCGACCCACCGCAGAGTGGTTAATCGTCTAACTGCCACTTTCTTTGTTTAATGGAACTCTAGACAAAGACTGGTGCCCAGAAGAAGACAGAAGAAGAGGAAGACCATCTTCAGCCTGAGCCAAGTTTCTTTGTAGGTGCTGGGTGTTACCTAGGCCACAATTTGACTTTCGATTGTCACCCTTTCAGATAAGTTCCCTAATCTTGAGTGTTCCCCACCCAGTAGTCACTTCTATTCTTCTTTCCAGCTGTCATTTTGGAGCCGCCCCCTGGTCCGTTTCAACCTGAAAGTTCTCTCAGGTATCCAGGATCCAGGCAAGTCCATTGGTCAAGAGCAAGCACCCAATTAGGTGTCACCAATGCACTTTCTATTGGTTGTCGCAGTAGTCCAGCCCTTATGGTCACTGCAAAACCTCCCCTTTTCATAAGGTCACGCACCAGCTGACCACCTTTCTCCTCCCTCGTACCTCCCATCCCCTAAGGGCTCAAGGGAGTTCTTATAACCTGTGGACTAGCTACCCACAGGTATGCTTCTATAAGTATCCCAACGTCCGCTGCATAGATCCATCCCCGATTCCTGATCAGTTTTGGGTCCCTTCTCCCACTTCCTCGTTTGTCACCATTGGAGCCTTCCTTGAAAACTATGATAGGTAAATATCACCCTGTTTGTCTACCCATGTGTTCCCCTATCTCTCTATCTATGTTTCCTAGGACTGAATGTGTGTTTTGATGAGTATTTTATCTTGTATGGAAGCCTATATTTTTCTTAATAAATTTTGATTGGTTTACTTAGTTAGAGTCCCTATATTTTTAAGCATTACTTTCTGGATGGTTAATCTTGTAAAGTAAAGTAAGTAAAGTAAGTTTATTTTTATATCCCGCCCTCCCCCGCCAAAGGCACAGGTAAAAGATCCCTAGTGAGCCAGGTGCCCACCTGATTATTACCCAACTTCGTTTTGAGGGCATTTTGGCTTACAATCTTCCTATATACTTGTGAACAGAGAAGAATCATGAAAAAGAGTTCCTCATATCTAATTTGTCTCACAACATCCTCAAACATTGCAGTACTTTGTTTACCAAAGCAATCCTTCCAATTGTGGCTCAATCAAAAGCAGGTGCTCAGAGAGCCCAATATTCAGTGGTATGACACAACAATAAATTGTTCTGATTACGCTAATAGAAAAGTGGTTTTGCCAGCAGCAGAATACAGTGAAATGTTCCAAGTACCAAGAATGTATACATGTTTTAAGAGAAATAAAGAAACTGAAAACTAACCTGTTGGCAGTCCCACAACCTCTGCTGTCCCCTCTTATTTACTGCTGTGCCTTGGCTTGACTGTCTGCCTCTATGAGATGGAATGAGTGAATGAGCAGGCAGCTGTGGGAATAGCTGCTGCCATTTTAGATCCAATTTTGCTCAATATGACAGATTGTTCAGACGCCATGAAGGTGCGTTGTCTCCTGAATGATTCATCAACCGAAATAACTGGAAAGGTAGCCTTATTTTTTAAGTTTGGTAATTAAGGATCGATTGCTTAATGTTCAGATGTTTATGATTGACATACATTTTCTCCTTGTTACCCCTATATCTGTTTACTGTTTTATTTACTGTTATATGCCAATAAAGGCTACTACTGACTGACTGCTGCCATTTATCCTCCTCCCAATGACCACCAGCATGGGAGAGAACCACTGATCAAGCAGGCATGGGCTGATGCTCCTTGACTAACATGTGACAAATATATTAACTCATGATGGGGAAGCATCTGGAATGATCACACAGGTATGTGCTTTACCTGCAGCCTACCTCATGTTTAGGGTAACTTAGGACCATTATCTAAGATTCTCTTAGTACTCTTCATTATCCCAGGTCATGCTTTGTGTTTCACTTTGGATGACTTCCATGAAACAAGTTTTGCAATGTTGATAACAAATGGTGTCCAAGACAAAATATTTCTTTGAGGTTTATAATTTCAACTATATATGGAAAGATGCCAGTACTCCACTGCAATGTACTCAATAAAGCAGCATGACACACACACAAAATAATTTTTGTGATGAATATGTTTTCTCCCTGCAGAACTGCAACAATTATCCCACAACAAACAAAAACAAGAATTCTATCATTTTAATTTTTAAAAAGAAAGTATTATTTTAATTTCTACTTTTAAAAGGGTGAGCATTTTTGAAATTCAACTTGTGTGGGGGGAGGGTGGAACCTAGATTCCAATATGATTAATTCTACTCTGGTAAACATTTTTCAGTAACACAGAAAACTGGCAGAAGAGGATTTCAAAAACATCCCTAACAATAATGAATGGCTAGTCAAACAGAGCTGCTATGATTATATGATATATGACTGATTCTGTTTGCAAAACTAGAGAAAAGGGCAACAGTATTGTCTAAATTAAGGATCTACAAGCTTTTCCTTTGGTTAAATCATACCATGATTGTAATTTGTAAGAGGAACCCTTGAAACACACAAAAATGCTCACATTTTACCCAGTGTTCTAAAACAAAACACATTGTGCATGCGCACTCTAGCATTGCTTCTTGATAAGTGTAGTTCATGGGAGAAGAAGACACTGTGTTGCCTAGGGAACTGTGTGATGCTCTGTGAATGTGACCAAGGCGACCGTCACAACACCTGCTTCACAACTCAGAGTTTGCACCACCAGCAGCCACTGACTGCCTAGCGTGACCTGTGCAACTATGCAGACACAAAGCAGAACAAAATACACCAAGGTCTAAATGATATACGCCCTTGCCCCTAAAGGTAAGGCATAAATGACCTGGATAGGAATCTGTGGAGTTCTGAGCACAAGAGAAAAGCAAGCAATGGCTGGCTAAATGCCACCAGATGCAAAAGCAGCATACAAAATCTGAAGTACAGTCCTTTTAATTTGTATACATATCATCCATTTAGGGATTGACTTGACCCCCCCCCCCAAAAAAAGAGCATTACAGCAGGGTACAGTTGACTGTATTATTTGTGAGGATCACAGTGTCTCTAGTTGAAAAAGTGACTGCCATTGAGCAGTCCTGATCAGACAAAAGGGGTGGGTGAAAGGTTCTTCTCGGGAGTGTCTGTGGGAGTGGATTATTAAATTTAGCTATGCTTTTCTCATAGCAATGGGAACAAGTGTGTGTGTGTGTTTAGTATATTCAATGAGCAAAAAAGATATATCCCCTTCACTGGGGTTATGAGTGCATTGATTAAAAACATATAAACAAAACAATATCGTAGAAGAGTTTTAAAGAAATGAATACTGTGTGTAATTTCTATTTGGTGTTAACTCACTGAAACAGGGCAAATATCAGATTTCTTTTGCGTTTGTTTGAATGGGAAAATAGCTGCAAAAGCAAGATATGTATCTTTTGCAAACCTGCATGTATAAATACATATATTATTTGGCACTACATATCATGTTGTTGGGACTCTCTTTTATAGATTGCCTGAATTTGTATATTTAATACATTAACTATACATTTACAGTATGGTGCTCGTCAGCATTTTATCATTTTGTTCCCAAGCCTGGATTGAAAACACTCTGAACTGCCACTGCAATTGGACCTGTTTTAGCTGTAGCACCTTATTTAGGGCAATAGCAACTGCAATGGGTGGGGGGAGAGGAGAGAGTGAAGAGGAAGCAGGAATGAGGTGGAGGCATGGGCAGGGTTTCAAGTAACACAACTGTTTGGGGAGAAATTGGCTTCCATGCAAAAAGCGTGGGGAAAGGGAGCAACTCCTATAGGGGTGGTGTAGCGTCATAGTTAGGCTTCCCAATCCCCAGGTCCCAGCGGGGGATACCCTGTTTTGACAGGCTTCTCCCTGCCCCCAGCCAGCTGGCCAGTGGGGGGAAGCCCCGCCCCCACAGTCATCCTGTAATTTTAGAGCTCCTGCAGGTTTAGAAACCTGCAAACAGTTTTTAAAATGTGTGCCTTTAAGGCTGAGCAGGAAGGGCTTCATGGGAAAGGATCTGTAACAGTTTCCTCAGAGAACAGCCCCTTCCTTTCTTTTGGTTTCGTTTTCAGAGCAAGCAGGAATATTCTGCAGGAACAAGACCCAGTATATATTTGTGTGTGTGAGAGAGAGGGAGGGGGCAGGGGATTGCCTGGTTTGGAGGCCCTCCCCCTGCTTTAGAAAGTGTGAGGAGGGAGGGAAATGTCTACTGGGCACTCTATTATTCCCTATAGAGAACGATTCCATAGGGATTCCATAGGGTTTGGTTGACTGCTCTTTGTTTGGTTGACTGGGCTAAGTGTGAAAGAGATTGAGAGTGATTGCTGCTGATTGCTGAGGAGTGCCTCTGCTCCACCCTCTTTGCATTTTAAGCTGCGCCTTGCCAAAGATGCGAGCCGAAGGGCGAGAGCTAAAGGGCTCTTGGCCTGTGGCTCTTCGCCTAGGGGCTCTCTAAGGACCAGGAACCCAGATCCCTGATTTCCTTGTTCTCCCAATAAGGTAAGTTAAGGTAAGGTAACTTGACCCTCCAGAAGGGGAGCCACTTAAACAAACAGCATTTAAAGAGGACTGTATATTTTAAAAAATATATATATCATGAAGTTAGAATGCCAGCAGGGGGGTGGGGGCTTTCCAGTGTTTTGCATTGAGTGTCACATTTATGACTATCTGCCCAAAGGACAGAAGTCTTGGGTGTGTGCTCGATGCAAGGAGCTCCTGGTCCTCAGGGAACGAGTCCGTACCCTTGAGGCCGAGGTGACTGCCCTGGAGAAGCAGAGACGGGCAGTTAGGCACTTGGGGAAGTCTCTCGGGGGTGTATTAGATGAGCCCCGCTCTGAACGTAGCAGCCCCGTTGCTGGCAGAGAGTGTGAGGGTCAAAAGGGAACAGGGCATCATGCTGAGGATAAGGGGAATGCGCCCTCAGAAGGGACCTCTTCTTCGGTTGGTAAGCAGAAATCCTTTCGCGCCAAGGAACCATCCCTGAGCAGGGGGAGAGGGGGGGGGGGTTTGGTAGTTGGTGATTCGATCCTTAGGCAAGTAGACAGCTGGGTGGCGAAACTGCGTAATGACCGTATGGTGACTTGCCTGCCTGGTGCGAAGGTAGCGGACATTACGCGTGCAGTAGATAGGCTGATAGACAGTGCTGGGGAGGAGCCTGTGGTTGTGGTGCATGTTGGCACCAATGATGTGGGGAAATGCAGTCGTGAGGTCCTGGAGGAAAAATTTAGGCTGCTAGGCGGGAGACTTAAGGCCAGGACCTCTAAGGTAGCCTTCTCAGAAGTGCTACCTGTTCCACGTGCAGGGCAGGAGAGACAGGCACAAATTAGAAGTCTCAATGTGTGGATGAGACGATGGTGTAAGGAGGAAGGGTTTAAGTTTGTTAGGCACTGGGATGCTTTCTGGAACAAGCGGGAGCTGTACAAAAGAGACGATCTCCACTTGTCCCCGGATGGAACCAGGCTGCTGGCGCTTAAAATCAAAAAGGTGGCAGAGCAGTTTTTAAACTAAATCTTGGGGGAAAGCCAACAGGAGATGAAATGTCTCTGGTTCGTGAGGACTCGTCTCAAAGAGATGAAGGGTTGCTGCTGTTTTTCTACCGGGTAACGGACCAGAGTTGTCCACTGTGAAGGTGACAAACAGTATGGACTGTCTGCCAGAGTCTCGAGGCGGCAGGAGGAAGGTGGCGGGCCTAGCTTGCCTGGGAAATTATAGATGTTTGTATGCAAAGGCTAGAAGTGTTCGAAGTAAAATTGGTGAATTGGAATGTTTAGTGTTGGGAGAAAACATAGACATTGTGGGAATTTCAGAAACTTGGTGGAATGAGGAGAATCAGTGGGACACGGTGATTCCTGGATATAAGCTATACCGGAAGGATAGGGAGGGAAGGGTTGGAGGTGGGGTGGCTTTGTATGTCAGAGAGGATATACGGTCCAGTAAGACTGAGGTCAGAGAATTAGATTCCCTTTGAGAAATGCTTTGGGTTGAACTAGAGGGCCCAAAAGGAAATTTAACTATGGGAGTTTGTTATCACCCACCAAATCAAAAGAGAGAGGACAATTATAATATGATGGAAGGCTTAAAGATAGCGGCTAAACGTAAAAACGGTGTCGTAATAAGTGATTTTAACTACCCGCAGATTGATTGGGTCAATATGTTTTCTGGTCGAGAGAAAGAGATTGAGTTTCTTGATGCTCTCAATGACTGTGCTATGGAGCAGATGGTCTCAGAACCTACCAGGGGTGGGGCGATCCTGGATTTGGTCCTAAGTAACGCCCAAGACTTGGTGAGAGATGTAAAAGTGATTGCGCCGCTTGGGAGCAGTGACCATAATGTTATTGATTTCACCGTTTGTATAAATAGGGAGTTGTCCAAAAAGACCGCCACAACCACGTTTAACTTTAAAAGGGGTAAATACACTGAGATGAGGAGGCATGTGAGGAGGAAACTCACATGAAAGGAAAGGTACATACGGTCAAAACCCTTGGGGAAGCTTGGACACTATTTAAAACTATAATCCTAGAACCTCAGATAAAATACATACCACAAGTTAGGAAAGGCACAAACAGGCATAAGAAAAGGCCTGCATGGTTAACAAACAAAGTAATGGAAGCTGTAAAAGGTAAGAAGGACTCCTTTAAGCGGTGGAAAACCAGTCCAAGTGAGATTAGTAAAAGGGAACACAGGCTGTGGCAAATCAAATGCAAGACTGTGATCAGGCAGGCAAAAAGGGACTATGGGGAGCATATTGCAAAAAACATAAAGGCCAACAACAAAAATTTCTTCAAATATATTAGAAGTAGGAAACCAGCCAGGGAGGCAGTGGGGCCCTTGGATGACTATGGGGTAAAAGGATTACTGAAGGAGGATAGGGAAATGGCTGAGAAGCTAAATGAATTTTTTGCCTTCCGTATTCACTGTGGAAGACGAGAACATTTTGCCCGCCCCAGAACCACTAATTTTGGAAGGGGTGTTGAAAGACCTGAGTCAGATTGAGGTGACAAAAGAGGAGGTCCTACAACTGATAGACAAATTAAAAACTAATAAGTCACCGGGTCCGGATGGCATACATCCGAGAGTTCTGAAAGAACTCAAAGTTGAACTTGTGGATCTTCTAACAAAAATCTGTAATCTTTCATTGAAATCTGCCTCCGTTCCTGAGGACTGGAAGGTAGCAAATGTCACCCCCATCTTTAAAAAGGGTTCCAGAGGAGATCCGGGAAATTACAGGCCAGTCAGTCTGACTTCAATACCGGGAAAGTTGGTAGAAACCATTATCAAGGACAGAATGAGTAGGCACATTGATGAACACGGGTTATTGAGGAAGACTCAGCATGGGTTCTGCAAGGGAAGATCTTGCCTCACTAACCTGTTACATTTCTTTGAGGGGGTGAACAAACATGTGGACAAAGGAGACCCGATAGATGTTGTTTACCTTGACTTCCAGAAAGCTTTTGATAAAGTTCCTCATCAAAGGCTCCTTAGAAAGCTTGAGAGTCATGGAGTAAAAGGACAGGTCCTCTTGTGGATCAAAAACTGGCTGAGTAATAGGAAGCAGAGAGTGAGTATAAATGGGCTGTCTTCGCAGTGGAGGACGGTAAGCAGTGGGGTGCCGCAGGGCTCGGTACTGGGTCACATGCTCTTTAACTTGTTCATAAATGATTTAGAGTTGAGAGTGAGCAGTGAAGTGGCCAAGTTTGCGGATGACACTAAATTGTTCAGGGTGGTGAGAACCAGAGAGGATTGTGAGGAACTCCAAAGGGATCTGTTGAGGCTGGGTGAGTGGGCGTCAACGTGGCAGATGCGGTTCAATGTGGCCAAGTGCAAAGTAATGCACATTGGGGCCAAGAATCCCAGCTAGAAATACAAGTTGATGGGGTGTGAACTGGCAGAGACTGACCAAGAGAGAGATCTTGGGGTCATGGTAGATAACTCACTGAAAATGTCAAGACAGTGTGTGTTTGCAATAAAAAAGGCCAACGCCATGCTGGGAATTATTAGGAAGGGAATTGAAAACAAATCAGCCAGTATCATAATGCCCCTGTATAAATCGATGGTGCAGTCTCATTTGGAGTACTGTGTGCAGTTCTGGTCACCGCACCTCAAAAAGGATATTATAGCATTGGAGAAAGTCCAGAGAAGGGCAACTAGAATGATTAAAGGGCTGGAGCACTTTCCCTATGAAGAAAGGTTGAAACGCTTGCGACTCTTTAGCTTGGAGAAACGTCGACTGCGGGGTGACCTGAGGTTTACAAGATAATGCATGGGATGGAGAAAGTAGAGAAAGAAGTACTTTTCTCCCTTTCTCACAATACAAGAACTCATGGGCATTCGATGAAATTGCTGAGCAGACAGGTTAAAACGGATAAAAGGAAGTATTTCTTCACCCAAAGGGTGATTAACATGTGGAATTCACTGCCACAGGAGGTGGTGGCAGCCACAAGTATAGCCACCTTCAAGAGGGGTTTAGATAAAAATATGGAGCACAGGTCCATCAGTGGCTATTAGCCACAGTGTGTGTGTATATATAAAAAATTTTGCCACTGTGTGACACAGAGTGTTGGACTGGATGGGCCGTTGGCTTGATCCAACATGGCTTCTCTTATGTTCTTATTCCCTTAGGGAATAATGGGGAATTGATCCGCGGGTTTTGGAGGCTCTGGGGGGGGGCTATTTTTTTGAGGTAGAGGCACCAAATTTTTAGCATCTAGTTCCTCTCCCCAAAATACCCCGCAGGTTTCAAAACGATTGGACCAGGGGGTTCAATTCTATGAGCCCCAAAAGATGGTGCCCCTATCCTTCATTATTTCCTAGGGAAGAAAGGCATTTGAAAAGATGTGCTGCCCCTTTAAATGTGATGGCCAGAACTCCCTTGGAGTTCAATTATGCTTGTCACACCCTTGTTCCTGGCTCCACCCCCAATATCTCCTGGCTCCGCCCCCAAAGTCCCCAGATATTTCTTGAATTGGACTTGGCAACCCTAGTCATAGTGTCAGATGATATCATACCAGGACCTTGGATGACTGGGTTTGAATCCCTCCCCCTCAACCATGGACACTTGCCAGATGACCTTGGGCCTGTCACTTTCTCCAAGCCTAACCTGGCCTCACAAGGAGATTGCATTGCTGTGAGAATTAATTTGAGGAGGGAGGAACGAGCATGAAAAGCCATTTTGAGTCCCTGATCAGAGGAGAAAGCAGGCTATACATTGTTTTCATGGTTTGTTTCATTATCTTTTAATCTGTTAGCAGGATTTTTCAAGGATTGTGCCATGCTGAGTATGGTTTCATTCTTCCTTCTCTATTATTTTTAGTTTGTTAGACCCTCTTCCAGGCCCAATTTTGACTTGCTGTTGAGGAAAATTGTACAGCTACATCCGCTCCTAGAATTTTTCAGCTGCCACCCTGAACTGGGAGGGATTGTGATAAATACAACACAAACAAGAGTGTTTGTTAAACAAATGCTCAATGCATTTTAGAAGAGTGGAAAAATAGTTGCCATAGGAAGCCCTGATTATTGGAACATGACATTTTGCTCTCTCCTTCCGTTGGAAGAGAGATCTTTATTCATGTTTTAATATATTTATTTAAAACCAGGGGCTTTATGGAAGTGTTGAACTCAAATGGCTCGCAGTATCAGAACCTCCAAGCAGTCTGGCAGCCATGACACTCCATGTAAATTGGTTCTGCATTGTGTCAAATTATTCTCTCACAAGGCACTAACAGAAAAGTGGTTTGTGTGTATGCTTGCCTTAGCATTAGTAGTTCCATAGTAGTTGTAAAGCTACCGGAGGAGGGAAAAATTGACCCTCAGGACTTAAAGGGAGGGAAGGAGGCAGATTATAGCTTGAACTCATCAGCTCTTGGAAGCTAAGCAGAGCCAGTAATTGTAAGGGAAGACTCTGCAGAGGAAAGTAATGGCAAACCACCTCACTTGCCTTAAAATAGGGTTGCTAACCTCCAGGAAGTGGCTGGAGATCGCTCACTTTTTCAACTGATTTCAAGGCTGTTTTGGAAGGTATTATGCCCCACTGAAGTCCCTCCCTTCCTCAAACCTCACCCTCTTTAGGCTCCAGCTCCAAAAGTTCCAGATATTTCTTACCCCTGAGCTGGCTTAGCATTGTACAGATTGTGTCATGTATGTGTCATCAAGCTGCACCCGGTTGCAACTTGATGATATGTACATATACACACACATAGGACTTGAGATGAAAAAAAAAATCACATGCAAGAAATGTGGTATATCATGAATTCCAATTAAAAAGAAACCCCAAACCCCTAGGTAGAAAAATTATAGTCTTCATGTGCCAAAAAATGTAATTGTTCTTCAATAACTTGCCATCCTTTGCCTTTTTCTTCCTTTTTGTTTTTTGGCAACAGAATAGCCAGAGTAAAGAATTACAGCTCAAATTCATACTGTTTCACATTTTGGGGATTTGAACAAGCAAACCTAAACTGAAATATTGGTACTGTTTACAAAATATGTATTCAAGGGCAGGAGGAGGGACAAGGAAGAGATCAGACAAACATTTGAAAGACAAACTGTCAAAAAGTATGCAATGAATCACATGTTGTGAAATAAAGTCTGACTCTATAAAAAGGTAAATTGAATCAGACTGACTGGATATTGTTCCAGTATCATAGTTGGATTAAACTTCATAGCTGGCTACCAGAAATAATAGTTGGCTACAAAGTCCAACCATAATCTGTGAACTCTTGTGTGTAATTCAAAAGAAAAGAAAAGGACTAGAGTACTATTCACCATGTAGGCAGAGTATAATTGTCTGCATGCTTTTACTTGGAGTCCCTACTTGGTCCATCTTGAAGATAAAATATCCTTGAGGTAAATGTACACCATCCTGAACAAAATACATAGCTACACTGGAAATTCACCAAAGCCTTTGGCAGTCCTCCCCAATATAAAGCATTCAGAAGAATGGCTTTTCTTCTCATGGTCCCTTATTTGCACCAACAGCAGAAGGTAACATTGAAATTGAAGACTTCTTGAGTTCTTCCTTTGTTTTCTTTTTTCTTTTGATAAGAGAGTAATGATCTTGTTCTGAAAACAAATCAAAGACTGCAGCGACTGCAGGAGATGTCAGCTCTTTTAATTTAATTTAATTTATTTATATATTTATTTGCCAGGTTTCTTTAATCCTTGGAGTTTAAAGGCACCCAGAAAAAAATGTATCGAGCAAGAAAATGAAGAGCATGTGACTCTATCAAAGAAGAAGACCAAAGCTACATTTGCCGGGGGAGAAGTAGGATGTTTGTGTGCATTGGTGGAACCTCATTAGAAGACACATTAAGGCAATCCAGCTGATAGACTGAAGTGTTCATGTAAGGGAAATAAAACTCTGCAAATCTTTTCATCTTTCACCTATTTTTCCTTAATTAGCACCCTTTTTATGAGCCCCCTCCCTTTCTCTCCACACATCTTTCCCATTTGTTTCTCTCTGCTGGGAAGATGTTTGTCAGCAAGCCAACAACAATCCACTGGATGATAGACCATGCAGCCTCGTCCTCATTTAGAGGTTTTCTTCTTTTTACTGAAAGTAAATTATACTAGAGCTCTCTCTAGAAATTATCAACATATGCACAGTGTGGGTTGTGGGGAAGGGAAATGGGATCAGGGCAGCAAGCTCTGCCCATGAACCAAACATGTGCATTGGAGCTTAGGTACAGAGATGGAGATTAATGGAATTCTCCATATGACCAAGAACTTTGCTTTCTCCTAGCTACTTTTCCTGTGCTGTGGAAAGCCTTTAATTTTGCACAAGCAAGGCCCACTGATCCTTTGATGGAAAGGAAGCTTCCAGGCAGATACACAACAAATATGTAAAAATGCATGAAGCTAGCACAGGCATTGCCTGATTTATCATCACTTTTCCTAGAAGCTAAATGACTAAAGTGAGATAACATTATGAGACAGCAAGAGTCATTGGAAAAGACAATAATGCTGGGAAAAAGTTGAAGGCAGCAGGAAAATAGGAAGACCCAACATGAGGTGGATTGACTCAATCAAGGAAGCCCATAGCCCTCAGATTATAAAACCTAAGCAAGGCTGTTAACAAAAGGATGTTTTGGAGGACATTAATTCACTTGATGACACTTAACACACACACACACACACCATTCATATTTAAGTTCTCACTCCAATCTTAGCCTGGATCAGGTTCTGTCATCAGCAAAGGAGGAAAAATAATCACTCCCACACCTGTGTACCCACTCAGCAAGGGAGAATTTTAATGTCATGTGTAATAGTGACCCTTTCTCTGTTTGCAGCTTGGCAGGGAAGCTCCTTAGGTGAAAGGTACAGTCCCTGAGAATTTCATCCCAACTAGGAAAAGAAAGTTACAAGTGGGAATGGTATTTCCTTTGAAAAATAAAGACAATTACTACAACTACAAAAAAAAAATTAAGCCAAACCTGAATAAAATTTCTATGCAATCCCCCCCCCCTTCCACAGTGACAAAAAACTGAGGGAGGTAGGGGAGTTTGATGAAAGTTATGTACATTGTTTCCCTCTCCATAATTGGGATGTGGGAATAGGGAGGCATCAAAAGTGACTGTGGATAACATAACTTATAAAAGAGTGGTCAGACAGAGAAGTAAGCTAGCATGAGGACACCAGAGAATCACTGATGGATCAGGCCTTGTCCATTAAGTCCAGCATTCTGTTTCATACTGTAGCTAACCGGTTATTCTGGATGGGCAACAAAATAGGTCATAGAGGCCAATGCCTTTTCTTGAGGGTTTTTTGTTGTTGTTATTGTTTGTTTTAGCTGTTAAATTATACCTAACTTATGGTGACCCTATAGGATCTTCAAGGCCAGAGATGCTCAGAGGTGTTTTGCCATTGTCTTCTTCTGCATAGTAATCCTGGAACTCCTCGGTGATCTCCCATCCAAATACTAACCAGGGCCAATACTGCTTAGCTTTCAAGATGTGATGAAATAAGGCTAGTCTGCCTCTGAATATGGAGGTTTGGCATGACTTTTAGAATCTCTTGTCTTCATGAATAATCCCCAGTGTGTTGTAGTGGTTATGAGCAGTGGACTCTACTCTGGAAAACCAGTTTTGATTCCCCACTCCTCCACATGAAGCCAGCTGGGTGACCCTGGGTCAGTCACAGTTCTCTCAGAGCTCTCTCAGCCCCACCTACCTCACATGGTGTCTGTTGTGAGGAGAGGAAGGGAATTGTAAGCTGTGCTGAGACTCCTTCAGGTAGTGAAAAGCGGTATATAAAAACCAATTCTTTTTCTTCTCCTTTTTGTGGCCAGTACAGCAAATCTCACAATGTAATTCTTTGTTAAGTAGAAGAACTTCCTTTTGTCTGTTATGGATATATTGTACATCAGCTTCTTTAGGTGCCCCTGAATTCAAGTATTATACAAAAGGAAGAAAAAGTTATCTCCAGCTACTTCCTCCAATCCATGCCTAATTTTATAAACCTCTGTCATGTGCCCCTTTAAATGTTTTCATTTCTTTCTCCGAAGCTAAAGGTAAGCAGTGAAATCTGGGCAAAACTGGCAAAATTCAATTATGCAGACTTTCAACTGGAACTCATTTAGCTTTGAATCCACCTTGCTCACCAAAAGATCAAAAAATCTAGGTATACATATGCACCTTCTTGAGCCAGTGTTCCCGTATAGAACCTGCCTTAACAAGCAGTTCTAAATGAGGCATGGTACTATTACAGGATAAGTGAGCACAAGCATAATTCATGAAGCTATGCAAATGTGAAAAGAGTAATTGCATTGCATGGTCTGTGTCTGACAGGGAGGCATACCTAGGTTGGTTAGACAGACAAAATTCAGCAAACAAACCATAGGAAATGTAACACAAAGAATAGTTGTGGATGTTCAATTTATGTTCAGATTTCTACCAATGTGGACAAATCCTTACAGGAAGCTTCAGTTTCTAGATTACTGTCATTTAGAGAGAGTATCACAAAAAGCCATATGTGATCCTTTAGTAGGAGTACATCCTCTGCTACATCATAATGTGCATACCCACATGCACGCACACATTTACTGCCTCTGTAATATGAAAAAGCTGAAAAAATTGATACAAAGAAGTAAATTAGCCTTGGTGTGTGTTATTCCCATTAAAATGCAGGTACATACTCCTTGTTTATCTCCCCCCAGGAACAAGCTGTGAAAAGTATCAGTGTCAAGGAAAATAATAATAATAATAATAATAATAATAATAATAATAATAATAATAATAATAATAATAATAATAATAATAATAATAATAATAATAATAATAATAATATATTTAAAAACCTAAGTGTTGACTCTACATTTTCTGGGGTCTGGTAAATTCTGTGGAGCATAGCAGTCTATCACTTTTCTCAGTGGGGTATAATTACTCATAACTTGAAGGTTTTATCTCCTGGCTGCCTCTAGTAAAAAGAGGACAAAGACAGCAAACCTTGCATGTAAAATGTAAGATTGCTTAATTAAATATAACATTTAATTGTTCCAGTCTTGGGCTTGCAGACTTCCAAATATTTTCCCTCAAATGGGAATTGTTGGAATGGAAGCTTTGTTTCACTTACCATGAAGCTTCTTTCTCGGTGGTCCTGGAGTGGGTCATTTCTCACTATTGGGAATGTAGCTCCTCCTCTCAGAGGGCAGGGCCGGCTTAAACTTGATCCTGGAGGGGAGGGGCTTATCCCCTGGTTCCTTAGTCATATCCAAGCCTTGCCTCTCACCTCCACTATTTAAAACAGGAAAGGAAAAAAACATACTCCCCCCTTCTAAATGCTTTCCAACATCAGACTACCCCTCTGTAGTCAAAGACCTACATTAGGGGAGCTCTAAAAAGAACTCATAAAAAAAATAGAGAACCCTGCTCTCAGGAAGAAAAACTTGCAGGGGAAAAAACAAGGCATAATGATATGTCTGAACTTAGAGAGATCTTCAGCAAATTGTCCATACCTGGAAAACGCCTCACATCAAAGGGTGGGTAGGACTGACCCACTCCAGGACCACCGAGAAAGCAGCTTTGTGGTAAGCAAAACAAAGCTTCCATTCTCCGGTGGTCCTGGTAATGGGTCAGTCCTCACTGCTGGGGCATAATAAAGCAGTGCATCCCAGGGCAGGTTTAGCAGCTTCCCCAGGCAGTCAGCATGCTGTAGAACCCTCCTACTGAAAGCAACCTCTGCTGAGGTCAGCTTATCTATCCTGTAGTGCCTGGTAAAAGAATGAATTGACTTCCAGGTGGCTGCCTTACAAATAACTTCCAGTGAAGGAAAAGAGCTATAGGCCACTGGGGTAGGCACTCCCCTCAAAGGGTGAGCTATAAAACTGTGGGGAGGATCTAAATCTTCAACCTTATAGGCCTCTCTGATACAGCTCCTCAACCACCAATGTAAGGTGGAAGCTGTGAACTGCTTCCCTAAAGATGCTCTCCTACAGGAAAGGAGCAAGGCCTCAGTGGATCTGAGTGAGTTAGTTCTGTCTGGGTAAGCATAAAAACCTGGCCCATTGAAGGATATCATACAGGGAACCTGCATGCCTAGAAGCAGCAGCTCTATGGGATTCATCCCATTACCTGTGATAACCTGTGAATTTTTGGTGTCTTTATTGTGAGAAGACGGCTCTATCCCAAACAATGTAAATCTGAACCCCTAGGTGAACAATTGCCTGGGCTGGAGAGTGCTCCTCAGCATGTTGATGATGAAGCCATGGTCTCTCAGGACCTCCATAAGTCATCTGAAAGGACTTGAGAATCTGATCCCAGGAGACCACCGTGACCAGGATGTCAACAGGAAAGGGAAAACAGTTCAACTCCCTGTAGCCACAGAAAGCAGGGAAAATTAGAACCTTAGTGAAGAAAACCCCAAGGGGAGGACTTCAAACCCAAAGGCAAAGCCCGATATTGAAAGTGAAGTCCGTTGTGTGCAATTTTTTTAAAAAATTGCAATTGCCCAGAATGTTGAAATACGCCTCAGATAGATCTACCTAGGCCCTATATGGCCTAGGACCTGCCTACCTGAAGGACCATCTCTCCCCGCACGTTCCCCAGAGAGTGCTGAGATCGGGAACACAAAATCTCCTAGTCATCCCCGGGCCAAAGGAAGTCCGCTTAAAATCAACAAGGGACCGGGCCTTTTCTACTATGGCCCCCTCCTGGTGGAACCAGCTGCCGGAAGAGGTGAGGGCCCTTCGGGACCTTACCCAGTTCCGCAGGGCCTGTAAAACAACCCTCTTCCGGCTGGCCTATGACTAGCTGGTATAAGAAACTGCGCACAGTTATATTGGATGTTCGCTGCCTCTAAATGTTTTAAATGTTTTAACTGTTTAAATGTTTTAAATGCTTTAATGTTTTAAATGGTCTAATGTTTGAATTTAAATGTTTTACACTTAATTCCTATTTATGTTAGACTCCTATGTTGTAACCCGCCCTGAGCCACTTGTTGGGAAGGGCGGGATAGAAATCACAAAATAAATAAATAAATAAATAAATAAATACCAAGGCTATGAAGTCCCCCTGCTGGAAAGCGGCCATGATGGCCTTCAGGGACTCTATTCTGAATTTCCTGGTGACTACCCTTTCTTAATCCATGTCCTTTTGTAGATTATGAAGAATACTGAATATACACCTTGTGATTGTTCCTAAAAAGACACAGTCTCTACAGCTCCTATGTCCAGTTGATACAGAAAAGTCATCTGGAGAGGATTTTGTTTGTTCAGGAGATCAGTTTTTGGGAGCTTCTAGGAAAATTATGGCAAGTACACTTTACCCCCAAGCAAGCTGGGAAGTGCCCAACAGAGATCCCCCCTGTTTCTGATGACTCTGAAGCGGGGGATTGGCATCTCTACTCACGAGTTGCTGAACTTCCAACTTCTTCAAAGTAACACAGAGCAACCAAAGGTTCAAGTTTACCTTTCCTATGCAAACGACCTCTGAAAAGATTGTGCAACCAACGAAGGGTCTGGGCTGCTTTCACAGCTACTGGGAGCAGCCATGTTCTTCTGCCCGCCCCCCCTGTCCCCATTCAGCCTTAAAGACACAGACACACCATCCCAAGAGGAAGCCTTTCCAAGTGGAGTCTGAAGCCTCTGGAGGTGGAAAGGCACATGGTGGCTGTGGGGGCGGGGCTTCCCCCTGATGGCCAGCTGATTGGGAGCGGGAAAAAGCCTAGGAAAGCGGGAGAACCCCTGCTGGGACCTGAGATTGGCAAGCCTAGTCCCCACAGGTGTAGGATCACAAAGGAACCAGCCAGGAAGGATGCTAGTGGCAAAAGCAGGGATCAATGAAGCTCCAAGACCACTGAGGAAACAGCCTGCGGTCTTGGTGTTGAAGCAACCATGTGGCCGGATGCCACAGCAAAGAATGGGATACCAGAAAGGCTTGGGTGACTAGGTATCTTCCTGGTTGGTTCCCTGGTTGCCTCAACTTCTTTCTTCTTATCAGGATCTTTAAGCTCAACAGAGCTCAAGCCAGCACATCCTGCTTCAAGGGTGGGCCAGTAAGACTGGGAAACCAGGGGATAAGCCTCTCCCCTCCAGGATCAAGTTTGCCCTGTCCTCTTAGAGGAGGAGCTACATTCCTAGTAGTGAGGACTGATTCACTACCAGAACCACCGAAGATCAGATGATGTCTAGGTGGCAAGTGAGTACTTAGTACCTGTCTAGCAGTGCCACTGACTGACCCCACAACACCATTTTACTGCCCAGAACTACTGGGCATGGAGTTTTGTTCCTTTGGCAAGTTCTGAACTGTTCTTCTAATATCTAGGGAAGAAGACCTCATTCTTTATGATGCTTCCTTTCACCTCATGGCAATTTATAAACTGAATGAATGAATGTCCTTGTAGGGTAATCAGCAGTACCTTCGAAGGTTTATAAATCAAACTAAGAAGCCTTTAGCTTTCAATTGCACATGGATATGGGCCACAGGCACAATCACAAGTGTGATTCCACTGCCACTGCTATGGCCCTTTTGGGGAAATCTGGCTTTATCAACACATTTAAGGTCTGTCACAAAATCACCTTCTCAGCCACCATACCCCTAACCCACCACTCAGGGCTCAGATTTGCATGTCAGAACTAGTAAAGAACCAACGGGTTCTAGTGTTTAAAATCTTCATTTCCGGCTTCCCAGAGATAAGGAACTCCTCTTCTGACCTAGTTAGGACCTCTTCTTTGGTGCAAACTGCCACCAGCAAAAGGCCTTTTGTTCTTGGTTCCTTTTGCAAGTCAGTAACCTATTAGTGCATGTGTCTTTTTGTGAGCAGGAAAAAAATACTTTATGCTTCCCCTCATTTTTCCCCCATCTCCCTTTGTATCTTTCTGCCAGCACTGTCCTTTTCATCAATGACAAGTGCAAGGCAACAAAACTCAGTGGTCTTAAACAGTGGCGTCACTGGGGTGGGTTGCACCCTGGGGCCAAGTGCGTGGGTTGCACCCTGGGGCCAAGTCGGTTGCACCCTGGGGCCAAGTGTGCCGGACTCGGAGGGAAGAGCAGCAGTCCTCGTGTGCTGCCCAGAGGTGCTAAATCCCTCGCGTTCGAACAAAGGAAGCCTCCGCCTGGAGAAGCCGAAAGATTTGGGGACGGTAACCGTCCCGAAACTTGAGGAGAGGCGCTGCTCGTCCTGCAAACTACTTCTTCCATCAGTCCGTCCCTCCCAAGGCGCTGGCGGCGGCGCGGGCTTGTGCAAGACCAGTTGCTAGCCGAGAGCGGCGGCTGGGGGAGCTCAGCGCACCTGGCGAGAACCAGCGAGAAAGAAGCCCGCTTCGGGTCCTCGTCGCCTGCCCCCTCCTCCCCCGCCGCCAGCAGCAGCGCCTGCGGTGCGGAGTCTTCAGCACTGGCGCTCATGCGCACTGCCGGCAATGCTCCTGCGCTACCCCTCACCCGCTCCTCCTCTTGCTGCTGCGAGCGCGGCCGATGCCGCCTGTTTTCCTCCTGCGTGAGGGACTCCCTCGCTCTCTGCCTGCCTGCCCCCTTCCCTTCCCTCCTGCGCCCCGCGCGTCTAAAGCCTCCTTTCCCTCGCTGGTTGGCTCGCAACGTCCTCCCTTCCCTGGTTTGCCTGCTCGCCCTCTGATGCCTGCCTGCGGAGAGCTGCGCTTTCCTCTTCCCTCCCGGCCTTCTCTCGCTTCGCCACTGCCTTGAAAGAGCCTCCCCGCGTCTCCCGCCAATAAAGACTGTGATTGCTTGCCGCCTGCTGCCTTCAAAGAGCCCTAGGGGGCCAATGAGAATGCTCTAGGGGGGGCAATGGCCCCCTTGGCCCTGCCCTAGTGACGCCTCTGGTCTTAAACAGCATGAGTCCTTAATAAACCAAAGCAGTCCTTAATCAACCAAACCTCTAAAGAACCTGGGTGTATGGAGCCCCTAGAAAGCACAAATATTTGGGAAGCTACGTATATGCAATTAAAAATTATACAAAGCACTCAGAAGAGAATTAAAAGGTACATTGCTAGCTAACCTTTACTTCCCAAGAACCTCTACATCTCCCTTCCTGGGAATGGTGTTAGCTTTCAGACCCCTCTTGCTGAGGGACAGTTTATAGACAGAAAGCCCATAAACACAAAAACACACATAGGGACAGATAGATAGATAGATAGATAGATAGATAGATAGATAGATAGATAGATAGATAGATAGATAGATAGATAGATATGCAAAAGGACACAAAATGGATGTCAGCCAGGTCAAGTCTGGACACATAGTTTAGAAGTGTGTAAGAAAGAGCAGCTGACCCACTAACTATCCCCACCCCCACCCTTATAAGATACATAATTCAGGACTATGGGTCTCAAGAGATTTCCTCACCTTGGATTAACCTCATCACATGCCAAGCTTCACCTCCCCTAACCCATTTATTATTTTAGGTATTTATTAAATTGGATTTTTAAATTGCCCTCCCCTGTAAAAATAGGGTTCAGGGTGGTGTACAATAGAGGGATATGTTCATATAATAAATACACAACTAAAATAGTTAAAATACAGAAAAGAAAAATAACAATCAATCTAACAGCTTATGCTCAAAACTTCCAGTTGTGCCCCTGCCTCAGTGTGTATGTGTGTGTGTGTGGGGGGGAGGCAGGGAGTGGGAGTGCCAGATGGAACCATTGCTTTCCTCAACCAAATTTCTGGCAGAACATCTCTGCATTACAGGGCCTGTGGAACTGCAGTAATAATAATACTTTTTATTTATATCCCGCCCTCCCCACCAAGGCAGGCTCAGGGCAGCTCACAACATATAAATACAATGTACAGTAAAACCATAATACGCGATAATTACAATTAGATAAAACCAGTAGGTCTCACAGGGCACAGATGTTGCTAATCAGAGAGTTCCACCAGGTTGGAGCCAGGGCAGAATACACTCTAGATATCTGTTGAGCTGAGGAACACCAATAAGATCTGTCAAGCACAATGATCTTCTGGAGGTATACTAGGAGAGATGGTACACTAATTTAGCAATACTTAACACTATTCAACAACCTGGTAGCTTCTCCAGTCTAGTACTTAACAAGTCAAGAAACATTAACACCTGTAGTTCACCTCAGGTAAACTCAGCAACATTTCACACAAATCATTGTTCATCTCCAAAAAATTCATAAAGCCACTGTTTTGAGGGCAAACACATCAGACTGCCCCAGGTAGCATTTTGTCCTATAATTGCAAGCATGCTGCTCCACAGCAGTGTGTGCATGTTTGTTCCAGACATCATACTTCACACCCCCACTTGTGTGTGGACCTCCCCTGTGAAACACTGGTCATTTTCACTGGTCATTTCCATGGCCCTCATTCTTCAAGACTGGTAATTATCCCAAAATTACTTCCTCCCCTTTCTTCCCTGTTTTTCTCTTAGCTAGCTTATGTTTTTAAAGGGTGTTTATATGTGTGTTTTTTTGCCCTTTTATTTCTATTTCAATAAAAACCTTTCCAGTTTATTATCGGACGAGTTTATTTCAGGAGTTCTCTAAGGGAAAGATCCCTGTATACATCGCTGGAGGTCTCTGTTACCCCCTCTCACTATTACGCTACTGTCCAAAAAATTAAATAGGATACCACCCTGCCTCTTTGGGTAACAACAGGCCTAAGATTGAGCACCTTGGCACTGCCTCTAATATCAGAGGTTTGACACAGAACTGCCAAGGGTAATATATTTATGGATTTCCCTGCACCCTGGGGTTTATTTCCTGGAGCCAACCACAATTTGGAATGTAGATTCAAAGTTTCCCTCCAAACCAACTCCTGACCAACCACTGCAACCTAGGGATTAAACAAATTTAGTCTGCCAAATGGGAAAACAGTAATAAACCATCAAAGCATTGTGCCAGTTTAGCCAAATGGTTTAACTGAGACTGGGATTCAGCTTCCCTTTGCAGCTCAATTGATCATCATATACTTCTCTTCCCAGAATGAATAGGAATTAATTGCCCCATTTCACTAACAAAGCAAGAATTCATATTTATTAGAGACAGGTGCAGGCTCGAATCTGAGACAAAATTTGGTCTTCCCCAAACACTCACTGAACTTCCCCCACCCACACACACACAGACACATGCTCACACTTCCAGGTGGCATTGGGTATTGTCCTGGTGCACCTATCTCATCCAGAAGGGACGCAAGCATGTTGCCTGATGTGCTCATGTCACTTCTGGGTAACATGGACTTGTTGAGGGCAGCACATAACACCGCCTGGAAGTGACATGTGTGCATCACCAGGGAGATCCCAAATCAGTTCAGTTTGAGCAGGCTTTATTTAGGGGCTTGGTTCAGAGCTATCCAGTTTGTGAACCCTGAACCAGGGATAGGCACAACCAGGTCTGTGCCTATCCCTAATATTTATCCTTTCCTAACAGGGATTGTAAACAGAGAGCACAAAAGTAGGCTTGAAACTCAACATCAAAAAAACTAAGATCATGGCATCTGTCCCAATCACACCTTGGCAAATAGAAGGGGAAGACATGGAAGAAGTGATAGACTTCACATTTCTAGGATCCAAGATCACTGCACCAAGGTGACTGTAGCCATGAAATTAAAAGATGTTTGCTCCTTGAGAGGACAGCTACGGCAAACCTGGGCAGTATAATAAAAAGCAGAGACATCACCCTGCCAGCAAAAGTCCATATAGTCAAAGCGATGGTGTTCCCAGAAGTAATGTATGGCTGTGAACATAAGAACATAAGAGAAGCCATGTTGGATCAGGCCAATGGCCCATCCAGTCTAACACTCTGTGTCACACATACACACATACACTGTGGCTAATAGCCACTTATAGACCTCTGCTCCATATTTTTATCTAACCCCCTCTTGAAGCTGGCTATGCTTGTAGCTGCCACCACCTCCTGTGGCAGTGAATTCCACATGTTAATCACCCTTTGGGTGAAGAAATACTTCCTATCTGTTTTAACCAGACTGCTCAGCAATTTCATTGAATGCCCACGAGTTCTTGTATTGTGAGAACGGGAGAAAAGTACTTCTCCATTCCATGCATAATCTTGTAACCTCTATCATGTCACCTCGCAGTGGACATTTCTCCAAGCTAAAGAACCCCAAGCATTTTAACCTTTCTTCATAGGGAAAGTATTCCAAACCTTTGATCATTCTAGCTGCCCTTTTCTGCACTTTTTCCAATGCTATAATATCCTTTTTGAGGTGTGGTGATCAGAATTGCACACAGTATTCCAAATGAGACCGCACCATCGATTTATACAAAGGCATTATGATAGTGGCTGATTTGTTTTCAATTCCCTTCATAATAATTCACAGCATGGTGTTGGCTTTTTTATTGCAATCGCACACTGTCTTGACATTTTTAGTGAGTTATCTACCACGACCCCAAGATCTCTCTCTTGGTCAGTCTCTGCCAGTTCACACCCCATCAACTTGTATTTGTAGCTGGGATTCTTGGCCCCAATGTGCATTACTTTGCACTTGGCCACACTGAACCTCATCTGCCATGTTGATGCCCACTCACCCAGCCTTAACAGATCCCTTGGGAGTGCCTCACAATCCTCTCTGGTTCTCACCACCCTGAACAATTTAGTGTCATCTGCAAACTTCTGCTCACTCCCAACTCCAAATTATTTATGAAAAAGTTAAAGAGCATGGGACCCAGTACTGAGCCCTGCAGCACCCCGCTACTTACTGTCCTCCACTGCGAAGACTGCCCATTTATACTCACTCTCTGCTTCCTATTAATTAGCCAGTTTTTGATCCACAAGAGGACCTATCCTTTTACTCTGTGACTCTCGAGATTACCAAGGAGCCTTTGATGAGGAACTTTATCAAAAGCTTTCTGGAAGTCAAGGTAAACAACATCTATTGGGTCTCCTTTGTCTACATGTTTGTCCACCCCCTCAAAGAAATGTAACAGGTTAGTGAGGCAAGATTTCCCTTACAGAACCCATGCTAACTTGTGTTCATCAATGTGCCTACTCATTCTATCCTTGATAATGCTTTCTACCAACTTTCCCGGTATTGAAATCAGACTGACTGGCCTGTAATTTCCCGGATCTCCTCTGGAACCCTTTTGAAAGATGGGGGTGACATTTGCAACCTTCGAGTCCTCAGGAACGGAGGCAGATTTCAATGAAAGATTACAGATTTTTGTCAGGAGATCCACAAGTTCAACTTTGAGTTCTTTCAGAATTCTTGGATGTATGCCATCCGGACCTGGTGACTTATTAGATTTTAATTCGTTGTAGGACCTCCTCTCTTGTCACCTCAACACCCCTTCCAAAATAAGTGGTTCTGGAGCGGGCAAACACTTCACATCTTCCACAGTGAAGACGGAGGTAAAAAATACATTCAGCTTCTCAGCCATTTCCCTATCCTCCTTCAGTAATCCTTTTACCCCTTGGTCATCCAAGGGCCCCACTGTCTCCCTGGCTGGTTTCCTGCTTCTAATATATTTGAAGAAATTTTTATTGTTGGTCTTTATGTTTCTTGCAATATGCTCCTCATGGTCCCTTTTTGCCTGCCTGATCACAGTCTTGCATTTGATTTGCCACAACCTGAAAGGAGTCCTTCTTACCTTTTACAGCTTCCATTACTTCATTTGTTAACCATGTAGGCCTTTTCTTATATCTGTTTGTGCCTTTCCTAACTTGTGGTATATATTTTATCTGAGCTTCTAGGTTTGTAGTTTTAAATAACCTCCCTGCTTCCCCAAGGGTTTTGACTGTATTTACCTTTCCTTTCAATTTCCTCTTCACATGCCTCCTCATCTCAGAGAAATTACCCCTTTTAAAGTTAAACATGGTTGTGCTGGTCTTTTGGGCAACTCCCTATTTATACAAATGGTGAAATCAATAACGTTGTGGTCACTGCTCCCAAGCAGTGCGATCACTTTTACATCTCTCACCAAGTCTTGGGCGTTACTTAGGACCAAATCCAGGATCGCCCCCCCCCCCCCCGGTAGGTTCTGTGATCATCTGCTCCATAGCACAGTCATTGAGAGCATCTAGAAACTCAATCTCTTTCTCTCGACCAGATCCAATCAATCTGCGGGTAGTTAAAATCACCTATTATGATTCAGTTTTTACATTTAGCCGCTATCTTTAATCCTTCCATCATATTATAATCATCCTCTATCTTTTGATTTGGTGGGCGATAACAAACTCCCATAGTTAAATTTCCTTTTGGGCCCTTTATTTCAACCCAAAGCATTTCTAGAAGGGAATCTAATTTTCTGACCTCAGTCTTACTGGACTGTATACCCTCTCTGACAAATGAAGCCACCCCACCTCCAACCCTTCCCTCCCTATCCTTCCGATATAACTTAAATCCAGGAATCACCGCGTCCCACTGATTCTCCTCATTCCACCAAGTTTCTGAAATTCCCACAGCTTATATGTTTTCCCCCAACACAAAACATTCCAACTCACCAATTTTATTTCAAACACTTCTAGCATTTGTATACAAACATCTATAATTTCCCAGGCAAGTTAGGCCCACAACCTTCCTCCTGCCGCCTCGAGACTGTGGCAGACACTCTATACTGTTTGTCACCATCTCAGTGGACAACTCTGATCCATTACCTGGTAGAAAAGTAAGAGCTAACCCTGCATCTCTTTGAGATGAGTCCTCCCGAATCAGAGACATTTCATCTCCTGTCGGCTTTCCCCCAAGATTTAGTTTAAAAACTGCTTTGCCAGCTTTTTGATTTTAAGCGCCAGCAGCTTGGTTTCATCTGGGGACAAGTGGAGACCGTCTCTTTTGTACAGCTCCCGCTTGTTCCAGAAAGCATCCCAGTGCCTAACAAACTTAAACCCTTCCTCCTTACACCATCGCCTCATCCACACGTTGAGACTTCTAATTTGTGCCTGTCTCTCCAGCCCTGCACGTGGAACAGGTAGCACTTCTGAGAAGGCTACCTTGGAGGTCCTGGCCTTAAATCTCCTGCCTAGCAGCCTAAATTTTTCCTCCAGGACCTCACGACTGCATTTCCCCACATCATTGGTGCCAACATGCACCACAACCACTAGCTCCTCTCCAGCACTATCAGCCTATCTACTACACGCGTAATGTGCGGACCTTCGGACCAGGCAGGCAAGTCACCATACGGTCAGTACATGGTTTTGCCACCCAGCTGTCTACTTGCCTAAGGATCAAATCACCAACTACCAAGACTCCTCTCTCTCCCTGCCCAGGGATGGTTTCTTGGCACAAAAGGATACCCACTCACCAACTGAAGAAGAGGTCCCTTCTGAGGGCGCATTCCCCTTATCCTCAGTACGGTGCCCTGTTTCCTCTCAACCCTTATGCTCCCTGGCAGCAACGGGGCTGCCCCGTTCAGAGTGAGGCTCATTTAATACGTCCCCGAGAGTCTTCTCCGAGTGCCTAACTGACTGTCTCTGCTTCTCCAGGTCAGTCACCTCGGCCTCACGAACTCGTTCCCTGAGGACCAGGAGCTCCTTGCATCGAGCACACACCCAAGACTTCTGTCCTGTGGGCAGATAGTCATACATGTGACACCCAGTGCAAAACACTGGAAAGCCCCCACCCCCCTTCATTATACCTTTTTAAAAATATACAGTCCCCTTTTAAATCCTGTTTGTTTATGTAGCTCCCCTTCTGGAGGGTCAACTTACCTTATTGGGAACACAAGAAATCGTGATTCCTGGTCCTTGCACAGCCCCCAGGCCAAGAGTCCTTTAGCTCTCGCCCTTCGGCTCGTGCCAAAAGCTCGCGCCTCTCACAAGGCACAGCTTAATAATAATAATACAAAGAGGGTGGGTAACACAGCCACTCCTAATCAATCAGCAACAATCACCTTCAATCACCTTCATCCCACTCAAACCAAATAGACAGCAGTTCCCCAGCAACCACAAACTCAGAATTTTCAGCAGTCACACAAACTCAGAAATTATCAGCAACTTCCCCAGCTGCTTAGAAAGCCAAACCTCACCCTTATAGCACTTATTCTCTGCTCTCTCTCAAAGCTTCTCTGCTATCTCTCAGAGCTCTCTGAAATGTGCTGGACCATAAGGAAGGCCGAGAGCAGAAGAATAGATGCTTTTGAGATGAGGTGCTGGAGAAGAATCTTGAGAGTCCATTGGACTGCAAGAAGATCAAATCAGTCAGTCCTAAGGGAAATCAACCCTGACTGTTCCCTGGAAGGTCAGGTGATTAAGCTAAAGCTCAAATACTTTGGCCACCAAATGAGAAGGGAGCATTCACTGGAGAAGATCCTGATGCTAGGAAAGACAGAAAGCAAAAGAAGAAGGGGATGGCAGAAGATGAGATGGCTGGACACCGTTACTGATGTAACAAACATGAATCTGAGCAGACTTTGGAGGATGGTGGAAGACAGGAGGGCCTGGCATTTTCTCCATGGGGTCGCAAAGAGTCGGACTTGACTGTGCGACTGAACAACAACAACAAAACAGGGATTGAGTAACAATCTTTTTTTTTCCTGCTTGCATTTCTGGGAGGAGATGGTTGCAACAAAGTGACTCTTGTACCTACTACTACTGTAGATCCTTTGCTGGGACTGTTATCATGCAATTTGTCTTCACTGTCCTAAATCTGCAATCATTTCTCTCCTTCCCCTCCCTGGTTGTGAATGGTCACAGAAACAGTATGTATTGATAATGAGTGCAGTGGGGATTACTTAAGGCATGAAGAAAAGCCATGGTATAAATATTTTATTAGTAGTGGATGCCAATCCTGAAAAAAATATCCATGCAAACTTCACCTGAAGTTCATAGAATAACTTGCATTGGAAACTACCAATTTGATTTGGTTTATTAACTCTGATTTTGGTTTGTCATTTAGGTGGGTTTTTTTTAATTAAAAGGCTTCATTTTGAGGACGAAGCTGCAGCCCTGATGCAGGTTCATGACAACCCTGATTTTTTCTCTCCATTCTTTTCACCTTACACCATCCTCTGCATCCTAATTATGCTGCCTTGTTCCACCTTAAACAATTTCTGGTTCTTTTCAGTGTTTACCCTTCAAATCCTTGAAGTCCCTGGTGATGTGCAGTTGTTACATGGGGAAGATCTGGCAGGCATACAGAAAATGGGAAATGCTTTGCAGGAAAATAACAAAATGCAACTCTTGTAAAATAAATAGGAGGCAAAAAAAAAATTCCAACAATCCAGCAGAAACAACAACAACAAAACCCTTGAGGGATTGAAATCTGAGCCACTCTCTTCCCAGTGTGCTCATCTAATCTCGCTGATGCTAGTTTAAACACACACAGGAGCAGATCCTGAGGAACATTAAGCACGTCGGAAGAGATGGAGAGTCATGATTCCCAATGAACTGAGACAGCAGAAGCTTTTTTAAAAGGCAGCACTCAGTTTCTTACAGGATATGGCCTTAAGTGCCTGGGTTAACCCTATGGGAGAAAAAGGTAATTTTGTGCTGAATTTTAAAGTGTTTTTTTTTTAAAAAAAACCTCTACCTGCTTGGCAGCTGCCATTCAAGTCACGATCAGATCTGGCCTTCTGTGAAAATGCAAGCTCATTAAAACAGCTGTTGGAATGTCCAGAATGTCTCTGAGGAGAGATGAAGGGGGGTAGCAGACTGGGAGGAGGGGGAGGACTGAAACAAATGTTCAGCTGGCAGAAGGAAAAAGCCTACAGTCAAAAGTACAGCCTCTTTAATATTAAATCCACAAGAAGCAGCCACTAAATCAAACTGAGATGGGTGAAAAGAGGGCCTGGGGTATACAAAACAGTCAACAGAAGGAAATCAACACTCAGCAAATACTATAGATTCACTTTTCTTTCTCCATTTGTAAGCCCAGAAACAAAGATCAGTAAAGCTCACTGTTCAAGTCCTTCCTGATCTACTCTGTACTAAGATTGAAAAGAAAGGATAGGAGATAAAAATATCTTGTAGTCTTGATTTGTAAATGAGAGAGAGAGAGAGAGAGAGATCATACTAGAAATGGGGTTATATACCGTTTTAGAAATGTGACAAAAATTACTGCATATTATATACACACACACACACACATGCTGTTTCATATAGGCAAATCCAAGCTCCCTCTTTGGTTGGGACTGGGTGAGACTGTGGTGCATCAACCTTTGGCCCATCAAACCATCAATCAACTGCTCTTGCTTCACATTGACTGACTGCTCTTCACTATCCACTGCTGGCCCCAGGACAGAAGAGGATTGCCTTCTGGGGAAACTGCTATGCAGTGGCTGCTGCTAGGCAACTAACCTAACTTCTCTCAGTAAAAAGCAACCAGCTTGGTTCTCTCAGTAAAAGGCAATGGGGGAGGCCCTTTAAAGTTGTATTTTGGTCTTTGAGGAAGGACTAGGGTTGCCAAGTCAAATTCAGAAAATATCTGGAGACTCTGGTGGAGCCAGGAGACTTTCACATTCCATAAAATAAATTAAAAAATACAGCAGTGCAATTCCCTTGAATACAGTCCAGTTCCTCATCCCCCAGCAGCTACACATTCTCTCTCTCTCTCTCTCTCACACACACACACACAGCAACCAAAATAAAAAGTTTTCAATCTCACACTTTTGTGATCTTATTGGGGCAATTTACTCACAGAATTGTTGAACGTAACCATCTGCTGTATATTCAACCAAGTTCTTCAGACTAACACAGAGAAACCAAAGGTTCTAGGTTACTCTTTATTCTCTATTTTACTGTGCAAACAACTTCTGAAAGGAACATAAAACAAACTCTCCATTTGTTGTGCTTGTTTCCCTTCATTTATAGCAGTTCACTAGGAGCAGCCATGTTGTTCTGCCAGCTCGCCCTGCCCCCATTCAGCCTGGCTCCTATAGATTTAAAGGCATATACACCTTCTAGAAAGCAAGTAGTTTCCAAGCTTCTTCTAGACTTTGGAAGTGGAAAGGCACATGGTGGCTATTGGGCCAGGGGTGACTGGGGCTGGGAAGGAGTCTGCAAAACTGGGGGATCCCTCATTGGGACCTGGGGATTGGGAAGCCTGGGAGAACTCATTGATTGATTCCACTCCTCTTTTCTGCCCAAGTGGCTGTTGCTAGCCAGCAATGCTGCTTCTGTCAGTCAAAAGCAACCAACCTTGGTTCTGGCAGTTTATGGCTCTCCCTACTCTCCCATTGGCTAAGCCGCCTGTCACTCTGTTTTGCAGAGGAGAGAAAGAAAGCCTTCCCTCAACTGGCTGAGGGACAGAGGAGGAGGGAAACAGACATAGAGAAAGCCTTCTCATAGTTGGCTGAGGGATGGAGGAAGAGGGAAGGCTTTCTCTTGATAAGCTGAGGACTCCTTCCTATCCTCCTCTGGAAGGGAAACTGACAGAGACAGGGGAAAGAATGACATCCTGTACCAGCAGGCCAGATACACAGAGGGCGTTTTCGCACTCACCTTCAAGTGGCGCGACCACCGTCTTCACGCCGGAGGATCTGCAGGGATTTCGCATAAGAAGCGCCGGAGCAGCCAAAAGAGCCGGAAAGTTCCGTCGCGAAACCCGCTCAAACGTAAACCGCCAAGAAGCAGGAAAACGTTTGAGCAGCTTTTGCGACGGAAGTCGCCGGCTCTTTTGGCTGCTCCGGCGCTTCTTATGCGAAATCCCTGCAGATCCTCCGGCGTGAAGAGGGTGGTCGCGCCACTTGAAGGTGAGTGCGAAAACGCCCAGAGAGAGATAGGATGGGAAAGCAAGAGACAGACAGATTGAAGTCCAGTGCTTAAGACCAACAATGTTACCAGAGAGAGCGTGTTGGTCTGAAAGGTATCATTAAAGGCCTCTGAGGCGGAACTCATTGGGGCCAGTCCAAACTATGGCTGCCAATTCCCAGTTGGTGGGAAATTCTTGGAGATTCTGTGATGGAGTTTGAAGGGGGCATAGGATTTGAGTTTCAGATCAGGGTCTGCCAGACCCCAGATCAGGGTCTGCCAGACCCAGGTTCTTGCTGTGGAAGCTGACTGGGTGATTTTGGACCACTCACAGACTTTCAGCCTAGTCTGCCTCACAGAGTTGTTCAGATCAAAGGGGGCAGAGGAGAATGGTATAAGCTGCTTTGGTCCCTACCACTGTGGAGAGACTGTTCTTTCCCTAGGTGGAGGCTGCAGGGAGGGGGAAGGTGATGGAAAGCTGAAGTCAGAGAGTAGATAAAGGGAAGGAGACTGGGTTGCCAACTCAAGGTTAGGAAATTCCTGGAGATTTAAAGGGTGAGCCTGGAGTGGGTGGGGTTTCAGGAAGGGCGGGATTCAGCCATTTTCTCCTCAGGAGCTACTGTTGCCAATCTCTGGGTGATGGCTGGAGATCATTCAGAATTACAACTGCTCTCCGATGGCAGAGATCAACTCCCCTTGAGGTGGGGGGAAAGAATGAATGCCTTCACTTGGGTGGGAAGTGGGGTGGGGGCACTTGCCCAGAGCTTCTTTATAGAGCCTGCTGTATTTTTCTCTTCAACAGGCCTTATTCCTAGTATGCAGTAATTAGCAAATCAATCTGAAAGTCGTTTCTACTGATTACCATTTATGGTGGGAAACTCACTACTCATCAGCTGGGATGGAACTATAACTATAGCTCCCCCTCCCCTCACAAATAGACAGATGACTTGGTTTGCATACTGGAAAAGAAATAAGGCAGGCAGAGCTCAGCTGTCTTCTGTCTACTAGGTACTGGCAACAGTACTCATACACTCTGTGGGGAACAGAAAGAAAAGCTTTGCTTGTAATAGCTGGCAAGCAGGCAGGGCTATGGAGCGTAAAAAGAAAGAAGAGGCACAGAAATCAAATATTGCTGTCATTATATATAGCAATGTAAAGAACACCCCAAATAACAGTGCAGACACCCAATATAGGTGAATAAGTAGAACTGTGGGGAAATTAACCCTCCTCATTACACTGACAAAATTAACAGTTAGGGAACTCCAGCTGATCAAGGTCCCTGTCATGCACATATCTGCTGAGTCATTATCTCACCTCTTGCAATCTGGAAAATCTAAACTAGACAATGCCTCACCATGGTTTAACAGATCAGAATGCCTTCAGAGGCTCTCTGGTTGTAGAAAATTATTTTATCTGGATTAAGGGCTCCTCCAGTAATACAAAACAGGATGAAGTTTAAATCATATCATTGTTACTAAATTTCTGACTGCACATCTCTAGTTTCCTATAGAGAATCTGCCTGTTTCTGCAGAATGCTGAGCGTCTTTTGTACGTAACCTGAAAAGAAGTGAGCTCTCCCTCTGGTTCCCCCCCCCCCAAAAAAAAATACCCATGGAAACAGTGCTTCTGTCTTGCATTTCATGCAACCTGACTCATAAATGTCTTCCTATTATCTGATAATTCAACAGATGGCAGGGGAGCAGGAACATAGTGTCAGATTTGGCTCCTGGAGGCACAGAAATACTTTTCCTATGCCTGGTCTAAATAAGCAGTTTATGAGAGTTCTTGGAGTGTGCTACTATTTAGAATGATGGAGATTGCATGCCTGAGCACATTCACTCATTGGGGGGTAGGGAAAAACCCCGTACATTGAATTGCATGTCAAAGATAAGCTAGAATCTTTCTTTTCCTCATCTGTTTTTCTGTATGCAAAGACCTATACCTATAGTATGAAATAATGCAGTTCAGGAATAATTTATCAACCCCATCTGCTATTTGTGCAGAAAAGTCCTGACATTCCCCTAATAGGCCATACATACTCCTGTAAAGGTCTTAGATCAGACCATCCTATAACTGTGAACACTTCTGGTCTGGAAGCTTCTGCGTCACGTTTCCATTTTGCCTGCAATTCCTATATATTAGGGATAGGCAACTGACAGCCCAGGGGCTCAATCTGCCCCCCCCTCCCCACGCAAGCAGAACCATCTAAAGTAGACCCTTGCCATTCACAGGGAATCCATTCAGGGGATCACTGCAAATAATGAAATCCATGGATAATGGAAGACAGGTGGTCTGCTACCACCCGATGGCAAAACAACCTGTAATACTGAGTGACGAGACATGTTGAAGGCAACATGCTTTATTAGCGAGTACATCACAAAGCGAGGCAACGCGGGCTGGGTCCGGATTATATACATACCCTGGAACAACCCTCAGTCTGGCCAGGTCCAATCCTGGCCAGTTAAACTTCCCGCCACAGAACTTGATTGGCAGAGCGTATTTGTGGAGCTACATCCGGGGACCAGTGGACTTCCACTGGTCACCTCCGTAGCGTCCGCTGTGTTGTAATTTCGGGACTGAAATGCAAGACACAACACTCCTCCGCCCCCCCTAGTTCAAGACACAAAGTCTTTCAAGTAGGCTGGCGCCCTGCGTTTCCCATTAGTAACTCAGCAGGGCTTAACCCGGTGACGGGGTTGGGGGTGATTCTGTTATCAAATAGGAAGGCTGCCAAGCGGTGATCTCAATCTCCCTGTACAATGCGACCCAGGGCCTCTTTAGTGGTGCGCACCATGTGCTGTGCTTGGCCGTTGGTGGCTGGATGGAAAGGGGAGGACCGAATGTGCTGGATGAGGTACCAATTCAAGAACTCCTGGAATTCCCGGGAGGTGAAAGCGGTCCCATTGTCCGTGATGAGGGTCTCGGGAATCCCATGAGTGCAAAAGACCCTTCGCAAGGCTCTGACCGCTGCCGTGGTGGAGGTTGAAGCTATGGGAATCACTTCCAACCACTTGGTGTATGCATCAACTAAGATAAAGAATATTTGGCCCTGGTATGGCCCCACAAAGTCTAGGTGTAACCGGGACCACAGCCTCCTGTTGGACTCCCAGCGGTGGACAGGGGCACTGGGTGGATCAGGTCGGGACTCTTGGCGGGGTTGGCACCTTCGAAACCACCCTTCTATCTCCTCATCCATCCCCGGCCACCATACATAGCTACGTGCCAGGGCCTTCATGCGCACTATCCCGGGGTGTGTTTCGTGCAGGGCTTCCAGCACTTGCTTCCGCAATGGTGGGGAACCACCACCCTGCTACCCCAGAGAAGGCACCCCTTGTGCATGGAAAGATCTTCTCTGCATGATGCGAATGCCCTGAATTCTGCATCCAGTTTGCCCGCGGGCCACCCCCATCCCATCCAGTCTAAAATGCGTACAAAGATGCGGTCTCTACCTGTAGCCCTAGCTACCTCAGTGGCGTGGAGGGGCCTCTCTGGTAGAGTCTCTATAAGCATAACATGGTGGGCGAGGGCAGGATCCGGGTCCATAGAGGGCAGCGGAAGGCGGCTGAGGGCATCCGCGTGTCCCATAGCTTTGCCGGGGTGGTGGACAAGGGCATATGTGTATGAGTTGAGGAACTGGTTCCACTGCAGGACGCGCTGTGAAAGAATTTGTGGTGTCTGGCGGTCTGGGGCAAGGAGGCCCAGTAGTGGCTTATGGTCCATGGCGATGGTGAAATGCCTACTGTACAGGTAGTTGTTGAATTTATGCACACCCACCACTATTGCCAAGGCCTCCTTGTCTATCTGGGCATAGTTGCGCTCCGCGGGGGTCAGGGTCTCGAATAATAGGCCTCGGGAACCTGCCTCCCGTCCGGGAGTTGGTGCCGCAGAACGGTGCCCACCCCATGTGGGGAAGCATCGCAAGCCAGAATCACTGGTAAGGATTCGTCAAAATGGTGGAGCACATCATTAGAAACTAGGAGGTCCTTGACTGCCTGAAAAGTGGTAGCCTGCTTCTTTTCCCAGACCCATGGGGCGTTTTTATCGAGGAGCCTATGAAGAGGTTCTGTGATGGCCGCTTTGTGGGGCAAAAATGAACGATAAAAATGTAATAATCCCAAGAAACTTTGTAACTCTGTCTTGCACGTGGGGGCCGGGGTGTGGACAATAGCCCTGAACTTGTCGGCCATCAGGTGGATTCCCGCGGCGTCTACTGCAAACCCCAAGAACTCTACCCTCGACACCCCGAGGGAACACTTCTCCCCTTTTACTTTAAGTCCCGCCACCTGGAAACGGCGGAGTACCTCATGCAGACGGCTGCTGAACTCCTTAGCATCCGGGGCGGCGATCAAAACGTCATCAAAAAACGGTTGCACTCCGGGGATCTCTTTGAGAAGAGAATCCATAATGCTCTGAAAAATCCCCGGAGGCACACTAACCCCAAATTGCAACCGCCGCACCCAAAAAGCTCCCCTGTGAGTCACAATGGTCTGGGCTTCCGCTGTCTTGGCGTCCACTGGGAGTTGCTGGTACGCCTGGGCCAAATCCAGTTTCCCAAAAACCTTAGAGCCTGCTAGGGCTGCCAGTATGTGGCTGACCACTGGAACGGGGTATGGGTTGTCCTGAAGTGCCTTATTTATTGTGCAGTTGTAATCAGCGCATATGTGCACATCTCCATTCGGCTTCACTGGAGTGACTATGGGTGTTTCCCATGCAGCATAGGATACCGGTTCTAGCACTCCCTGGGCCATGAGGTGGTCCAGCTGCGCTTCTATTTTTGGTTTAAGAGCGAACGGAACTCGCCTGGCCTTCAGCCTTATCGGTCTCACATGGGGATCGAAGGGTAAGGTGATGGGAGGCCCCTTGTAGCACCCCAGGGACCCATCAAACACTTCCGGGAATTCCCGGCACACGTGCTTGAAATTTTGCGTTCGCATCTGCTGCACCCCCACTATTTGAATACCCAGCAGTCGAAACCAGGCCAGCCTCAGTAATGTGGTGAGCTGGCGTTTGACCACGAAAATGTCCAGCTTGCCCTTAAAGTTCTTAAACTCTACCCTTACAGTGGCCCAACCCAAAATCTGTACAGGGTTTTTTTTTTTGAAGTCCCACAGTATGAAGTCCACCGGTCGCACCCGGGGCCAGCCATGGGGACAAAGTTTTCTTAGAGACTCCTCCGAAATTATGGAGATGGAGGAGCCTGAGTCCAGCTCCATTAGGCATGGAGCGCCCTCGATTAGGACCGACACCCTGACCTTATCTGGGGTGGTGAGGGGCAAGTTCATTACCTGCAGGCTAGTCGATGCGGTCGAGTAGGCATCGGTCGAGTCGTGGTTGGTGGACTGGCATCTGTGGGTGGCCTTGGCCCAGCAAGTCCGCGCTATGTGGCCCACTCTTCCACAGTTCCTGCAGTCCATGTTGCGATAGGAGCAGTCCCGGTGCTCCTCACAGGTGGTGCACTTGGTGTTGGATGGTCTCTCTGTCGCTCGTGGCCGAGTGGGTGCTCTCGGCCCCATTCCTGGTTGGCGACGTAGCTGGTTTGCCTTCTCCTCCTCTGGGTTGCCCAGTGCCATCTCCTCTTGGTGGATGGCTTCCGCTCGCAGGTTGTTGTAAGCTTTGGTTGCTCTCTCAAACACGGTGGCTTCGTTGAAGGTGAGTTGGAGGGTGAGCTCTTCCTTTGCGAAGAGCTTTTGCTGCAGTCTTTCGTCTCGGAGGCCCCAGATGAAGCGATCCCGCAGGGCTTCATCCAGCTTGTCGAAGCTGCAGTTCCCTGCGATTTGGTGGAGGGCAGCCAGGTAGATGGCGGCTGTCTTTCCCACCCCTTGAGCCAGATTGGTGTGGAGAGCCAGTTTGGTGTAGTGGTTCAGTGTGCGGATTCTTATCTGGGAGAACCGGGTTTGATTCCCCACTCCTCCACTTGCGTCAGCCATAGCTCTGGCAGAGGTTGTCCTTGAAAGGGCAGCTGCTGTGAGAGCCCTCTCCAGCCCCACCCACCTCACAGGGTGTCTGTTGTCGGGGAGGAAGGAAAAGGAGATTATCAAAGATTTCAGGTTTTCAAGGCTGGTAACATCATTAGGGATTGTAGAATCTTTCGGGCTCAAGTGCCGTGTTCTACTGGAGAAAGTTTTTCTTCCAGACGTTTCGTTCTCGGCTGCGGAGAACATCCTCAGTGGCGTTGCAGCCGGAGCAGGCGCTCTGAGACTCTGAGCAGGAGATTGTGAGCCGCTGTGAGACTCTTCGGAGTGGAGGGCGGGATATAAATCCAATATCTTCTTCTTGTGGAAGAGGAATCGGTGGGCGATGATGGAAAGCTGGGACAAGAAGTGCCCGGTCAGGAGTCTGACTATCTCCTCGTACGTTTTCTCCGTGATCTCGCGGGGGCCGAGAGACCCTTTGCGATCTCGAATGTGGCCTCCCCACTGACACTCAGGAGCACGTTTCTCTTACAGCTGTTGTCTGTAATCATGTTTGCTCGTAGGTAGCAGTCGACCCGCTCCGTGTAGGTCTCCCACCTATCGGGGTTGGCGGGGTCGTACTCTGCAAGGTGGTCCATTGTCCCACTTGGGTTAGCCATGGCGGCGGCGGGCGCTTCCGTCTGCCTTGAATGCATGCCTTCCTCGTCTCCGGCCAGGTCAGCAAAGTCCCGCTTGAGGAGTTACTTGGCTAGAATCCCATCTTCGTCGCCACTGTAATGTACTAAGTGATGAGACATGTTGAAGGCAACATGCTTTATTAGCTAGTACATCACAAAGCGAGGCAACGCGGGCCGGTTCCCGATTATATACATACCCCAGAACAACCCTCAGTCTGGCCAGGTCCAATCCTGGCCAGTTAAACTTCCCGCCACAGATATTGATTGGTGGAGTGTATTTGCGGAGCTACATCCAGGGACCAGTGGACTTCCACTGGTCACTTCCGTAGCATCCGCTGTGTTGTAATTTTGGGACTGAAATGCAAGACACAATACAACCAAACTTCCATCAGCACGATATAATGATGATGAGGATGGTGCAATGAAAGTAAAGTCAGGCTTGACACTGCATCAGATAATTGGACTCTCTTTTTTGCCTTCAAGTTGCAGCTGACTTATGATGATCCCTGTTGGGTTTCTCAAGGCAAAAGACATTCAGAGGTGGTTTCCCATTGCCTTCCTCTGTGTTGCATCCCTGGCATTCTTTGGTGGTCTTCCATCTAAATACTGACCAGGGTTGAACAGGGCTGACCCTGCTTAACTTCTGAGACCTGATGAGATTGGACTAGCCTTGGGCCATACAGTGTGAATAAGGGTGAATAAGTGAAAATAAGTGTGAATAAGTGAAATCATAAGTAACAGAACAACAAATGGTGAAAGTCTACTGTATTCCACTTCTTGGCAGTTTTCTCCTCCCAACCTATGCATAATCCTACAAAAGAAAGTTTAACAGCCTCTCTTCCCAGTTTTACAATAGCACAAGTTTTGGCAAACCATCCTCTTTATCAATCACCTCAGCAACTAACTTCCAAACACATGCACAAGGCTCATGATCAACATCTCTGACACAAACAGCAACAGCCAATCTGACACTGTTCTCCCTCTATGCAGGTTACCTGTAGTTTAAATTAGGAACTGGATGGAACACCTGAGAGGTGAACTGACAGAAACTGGGCTGGGAAAGAGGGACCAATTTCACACTAGGCTTGTTCCGGGTGGAGAGTCCTTTTGCTCCAGATGCTTCTCAGTTTTCGCACAAGCTGCCCCAGAGCTGCGAGTTGGTGCGCCAGTTTTCCGCAGCAAGTGAGATCCTCTTACAAGCGGTTTCTGCTTGCCATGGAAAAGTGGTGGGCCAACTTGCAGCTCCAAGGCAGCTTGTGTGAAAACCGAGAAAAGCGCTGGGGACAAAAGGGCTCTCCACCCAGAACAAGCCCTAGTGCAAGATCGGTCATTGTGTTATGGATCCTAGTCCTTAAGTTTCCTCATGCAGTAGTGAATCAGTATGCAGCCAGGGTTACTGAAACTTCAGCCCTGTGTCAAATCAAAATGTGTGTGTATGTGTGTGTGTATTAGGTGCCATCAAGTCACTTCCAACTTATGGTAACCTATGAATTAATGACCTCCAAAATGTCCTATTATTCACCTCGACTGAGGTCTCTTTGAGTTAATTCAACTTGGGTCTTCCTCTTTTCCTGCTGCTTTCAACTTTTCCTAGCATTTTTGCCTTTTTCAGTGAGTTCTGTCTTCTCATAAGGTGACCATTCAAAATAGTACTTGTTTAAAAACAGTTTCTAGCCAAGACTATGTTTTGGATCCTAAGGAGCTGTTTTGTCAGCATGGCAACAGCTCCTCTGATCTTCTCTGTCTCCCACTGAGGGGAGAAATTTCTCTGTATTGTCCCCAAACTGCTAGAGTTGCCAGCCTCCAGGTGGGGCCTGGAGATCTCCCAGAATGTCAACTGATCTCCACACAACAGAGATGAGTTCATCTGAAGAAAATTACTGCTTTGGAAGGTGCACTCTATACCCTGTTGAAGTCCCTCCCCTCCCCAGAATCTCCTCGCCAAATCTTCAGGAATTTCTCAACTTGTAGGTAACCCTACAACTGCTCCCAGTTTGTTCCTAACACTGCTATTCAGGTCCATGGACCAACAAGAGCACAATTGGGAGAGTCACAGAAGATTGCAATGAAATGGGGATAAGGCTAGGAAGCTGCCTTCTTTTAGGGTAGGGCAACTGCATTTATTCTGGTAAGGACCCAGGCCTATATCCTTGCCTGATTTGAACTGTCAACCATTCAATAAACTACCCTGACCTGATTCAGATTCCAGTCTCAGATCAGCCCCATCAAAATGTTTGCAAGGCTTGAAGAATAAAAGGGTCTCCAGCCTGGCTACACCCTAGCATGCACACGTGTTTTCCTCCCTCACCCTCCCTCTCGCTGTCTTTTGTCTTTAGGTAAATATGCAACCAAAGTCTTGTGTATAAAGCAGCCCATGTTCCCTCTGCTTTGTTGAGCTCTTCAAGGGAAACATTATCGCCTTAATTGCTTAATTCCAATTTGCATAATACGGCAGCCTGACAGCCTCCAAAACCGGGATGCAAAGGGAAGATTAGCAAACTATGGATGCATGCTGCCAGCGTTTTGCATTTGGGGTAGCAGAACCAAGGAACAGTCCTTGGATCAGCAACTCTATTGGCTCACCCACCATGTTTTCTTCACCCTTCCATATTATATCAATAAAATGGTTCTGCAGTTTTCCGTTCCCAAGCAGCATAGCTGCCAATACAGTAAGTTTTCTACACGGCACTTTGAGTGCCCTCTAGTGCTGCTTCTTATTATACTGTTTAGGTACTGAAACATGAGCCTACTGTCCCTTACAGCTTCTTTTGATCAATGATGAGAGGGTATCCATTTTGGATACATCATGAATAAAAGTCAGCAGGAAGGTCTAAGTTGACATTGATGTTGTCACATTCACTCACCCTTTTCATTCAGCTGATTTTCTAATCACAACACTTGGCAAAAGGTTAACCTCAAATTCTTAAAGGACAGAAAAGTCCAAGTGAGTGCAGATCTCAACAAAATGGACTTGCAGGTGCTTAGAGTGCTACATTACTCTGTGAGACAAAACTTAAATTTTGCCTGGAAAATGAGCTTAAACGAGCACAGAGTTATTCTATTTTTCACAGTCAGCAAAACATTTGTTCTCCCCTAAAACATCAAGAAGAAATATATAGTTCAAGTGGGTTATTTATATGAGATATATAATAAACCTTCCTTTGCACCTTGACATATTATTGATCTGTTAAAGGTTCTAATAAACATGTAGAAGTGGCAAAATATGTAATATTGAATACATAGGAATGATAAAACTAATGATGTAGTCAAAATAATTAGTCATGAAGTTTAAATATTCATAAAATATTCGTAAAATATTGAATACAATTGTATCCCGACAGACTATTGTATTTTATAGATAATACCTTAAAATTATAATGAAGGGGATGTAAGGGAAAGTATTTTCTGTCTTATACATTTCAGGGGGGGCTGTATTTTTTAATATGTGTATACATGTGCGTATACATGTGCGTATATCTGCACATGGAAATCATGGCAACCTCTGGCGACTGACCCCTGCTGGGGGCCAGAAGGGTATTCAGAGAGGTGGCTGAATAAAGCCTGCCCCTGTCCTCCTGACTACTGGCATTTCAAGGAGGTCTCCCATCCAAGTACTTTCCAGAGTCAAACCTGCTTCTGAGATCCGATGAGACAGGTTATCCAGGTCAGGGCTATCTTATACATTTTATACAACATGATTGTCTTTGACAAACAGCATTACATTGTACAACCCCTTTTTTTCTTTCCCTTCTCTGTATCCCCACTATCTTTCTAAATAAAAGAAGAAATATATAGTTCCCATGCAAAGCACTGCCATTTGAGCAGAAGGGGATGCAGAACTCCCTTGAGGAAAGCACTGGCATAAACACCCATCACTGATACTCTCTAAGCTGGGGGAGGGAGGTGGGTGGGGTCTGACCTTTTCCAGCCTGTAGGCACCTTTGGAATTCTGGCACAGGGAGGTGGATGCAACCACAACCCCCACCAGGAAATCCCTGTGCAGGGGTTGAGGATTTTAAAAAATTGGAAAAGAAGAGGGAGAAGGAGAATACAACCAATACCGTGGTAGCAGCTTTTGCCAAAGCAATGTTATTTTAATCTACACAGCCAGTCTCCAATGAAAGATGAGAAACCATGCTGGGCAAGAGCCCCACCTAGACCTATCCACTTAATGAAAACACTTGGTGGGCACCAGATAAGGTGTTGACAGGCACCATGGCATCCTCAGGCACCACACTGGGAGCCCCTATTCTAACACCACCACACTCCACAAGACCTCCAAGCCATCATTCCTGATCCTGATCACAGTCATCTTCTTTCTGCATATCAAGCTCAGCAAGGAACCATGCAGAATGCCGGGGGTGGGGGGAGAGACATCCCCCTTCAACTCTTTTTTACTTGATCTGATTAATGTCTTGATCAAGCAGGAAAAACTGCACAGCATGAACTCTTGAAAAAGACAAAGTTTCTGGAAACCCCCCTTTCTCCATGAAACCTTGGGAGACAGATGCCTGCATTACCAAACATCCCTGAAGAATAAGAATTGGAGGCAACAATATAAATTCCATAAGAATGTGATAAGGCCTTGGAAACAAAACATGAACTCCTAAAATGATTTCTGTAAAATAACTGATTGGAATCGTAACAAAGCAGAATAAAGCTGAGGAAAGACAGGTTCCCGGAGGCAGGATTTTGCTTCTTCTTGACACAGTCTGTTGAAGAGCTGTGATACAGCCAGAGGCTATTTCCAGGCTTGTACACCTGGGAAAAAATGAGTTGTGTAGCCTGTCTGATAAAAAAAGGTTCAAAGATGCAGAAACGTGTATGGTAGCAATCACTCAGGACAAAAATACAGAAAGGTCTGAAAACACTCAAAGGTGATGGGGTACTTGACTTCAGCAGAGGAATGAGGGTAAGAAAGGGGTCTGGGTTGGCATAAGGGAAACTGGCAGCACCAAAGTGGGCTTTGGAGCTACTAATAAAATTCATCCTGCAGCTCAGAGAGAAAAAAGAAAGGGCACAGAAATCAAACGTAGCTAAGTCATGATATATTCAGCTGCGTAAGCAGAAAGCTTTTAAGAATATACAGAAAGCCCCAGAGGGGGAGGAGGAAGAGCAGGAAAAGGATGAATATGAGCAAAAGCAAATCAGAAGGATAATGAGAAGAGTGTGAAAAAAAGAGACTGTGGACGTCAAAACTGGGAGATTATGCCAGATCACAGCAAAGGGATTTTCCTATTATAGGCACAGGAAACGGAAAGTAAAATTGGTCCCTGAGAAACTCTTGTGTAGATATGGGGACCATCATTTATCCTTGCTGTGAAATATGCAATTTATTCTTCTATCAGCAGTGGGAAGGGAGGAAAAAAAGAGAGCCTTCTCTTGCCTTTTGGCTTCCACAGCTTGATATTTGGGACAACATAGGGCTTAGGCTCACAACCACTAGCATGACAGCTGTCACATCCACTGGCCACAGCCTTTAAAAGGCATATGTGCTGCACAGAGCAATGGAACAAGTAGAACTTGCATTGTCATTGCCAGATCATTTAAGCATCAGTGGTCATCTTTCCCATAACCAACTCTCCATGCACCAGAAAGGAGTTGAAGTCATCATGAGTGACCATGCCACCTGTGGCCCATGGGCAGAAGTCAACTGGCATCCAGGGTACAAAGTGTCCATTACACAAACAGATGTAAAGATCAAATGGTGGCTGGGGCCACCACGTTGCTTCCATGTCATATCTCAGGAAGAGATGTAGACTCCTTTTACTTGTGCTTTTAATTATCCTACTGCTGCTACTACTGTGGGGCATTTTAAAGCCCCCATTCTAATCAGAGACTTTACAGATCACCTTGTCTTAATTTCCAGTGTATATGTTGCATTTTTTAAAATTCAAAAGTACAGTCCAAACTAGGCTCTGTTTCCCCTAAGTACTAGGAAGAGTCAATGAGCTTCTGCACAATCTGCTGTGCTTTATGGAGAGTGAGACACCCTCTTCATTCTCTTAACTTACTAATGTCAAGCTTATACAGTAGTTTTTAACCTACAAGAGTTGAACACTGCACACAACAACAGCATGCATGGCACGACAGTCACTGATTTATTTCTACAAAATTGCACCTGGAATTAATATAGCATTGAGGGAGGAAAAAATTGCTTCTCCAAAAACTGCTGCCATAGGCAGTAGTCTAGTTTGTTTATAGCAAGAGCAGCCTCTGTCCTCATATATCATCCTATTTGTAATCTGCATAATGCTAAAAGAACTAGAACTTCTGGCTGCCAGGCAATCTTAGGATCTTCTGGCTATTGTACACAAGATGCTATATGGTCATTAATTATCTGTAATCTGCCTACAGCAAAGGATGACTGCCCTCTACTGGGTCATCATGGATCTCTCATGGAGCAGAATTAAAGGAATTACTTGGAATAAGGGGAAGGCAGCCCTTCTTTAAGCCATAGACCCACACACACCCCTGCCACTTGCACCTGCAATGCAACCTCACAGAAGCCTGTTTCCTAGCTTTCACTCACTACACCCACCAGGCAAAGATGCTGTCTCCACTACAACAACATGTGTGGAGCTGTAATCATTTGCAGTGAAAAATGCTCTGTCTTTGGCAAGAGACTCCAGGACTCCTTTGCCTACCTAAATTTGCAGCCTCTCTGCCAGCCCCTCCCTTTGCTTTCATTTTCAATAGGGTGTAATCAGTTTTCAGCTCTTTAACCTTATTTTGAGTGCTCTTCTTTCTAACAATTTGCTATTCCCCCCACCAAACACTTGAAGGGAAAGAAACAGACACGTTTTAATTAAATTTCATTCCATTTTCCTCCTTTTTATTTGCATACATACTTCTCTGGAACAAATAAATAAAGAGACAGAAGAAAAGCGAAGCAAAACTCAAAAGGTGGCAGAGAGATAAATGTATACTGGGGTAAGTACGCAGTTCAGCACTTCGGGCCCCATTAGAAAAAAGGCTTTCTGCCAAAGGGCCACAGCTAATTTTCAGCTTTTAGGTGCACATAATTAACATAATTTTCAAACCCTCTTCCCCCCCCCCCCCCCAGGAGCATGACAAATGGCAGACACAGCTGGTGGGCATGTTGCACTCTGTCTACAACATTCTTATTTTGAAACTGTTACCTCCTAATGTTGAAAATTTGATACAGTCCTCAAATAACTTTATAGCAACTCATAAATCATGAATGTTGGGAAAACACAATTAATCTGGGCTGCTTGTTCCTTGTCTGTTTACTCAAATACTTCAGTGTTTCGAAGGAGGGTGGGTTGTTTTGTTTTTTGGTGGGTTTTTTGAATTTTTTTCATCTCTCTTCAATGATGCATAACTCTAATAGAATTTTTTAAAAGATAACATTCATTTTATAATGCACATGAGCTGCATAATATATAGAAAGTAGACCAAAGGTGGTGCCACTTATTGGGGTGGGGAGGGAAGAAATTCTTCAATATACTCAGTCAAAGATTCTTCTTAAAGAGATATTAAATTTGAAATTTCCTTTTAAGAAAGAAACCTATTTTGTATTTCAATAGCATTAATTTGCACATTATTGTTAATAGTTTGATCCCCCCAAACACACAATGCCTCACAAATTTAAGCTTCTGCAAATGTTAGAAAAGTGTTGATACTGTGTTTCCTAACAAGGCGAGGGTTTTGCCAGTGAAAACGGCGCTGTTGGCATACGAACCATAGACTTAGGTACAAACTTAGTGTATAACAGTAATTGCTGCCCATAGTGAGACTGCAGGAGGTAGAAAAGTAGGCCATGGGTCAGAGAGAAAGGCAGAGAGTGTTCTTGAAAGCTTGACTCTTCTCTCTTGACTTTCCCTACCATTTGGTCTTTGAAAGGCAAGGCAGCATGGGGAAAGAAGGTTGCTTGAAAGAGATCAGCTCCTGTGTGCTCCTTCTCATTTTATTCCTCAAATATACCTTTGAATGGCAAAAGAGGGCAAAGGCCCAAGAGAGGAACTGAGGGAAGAAGACCCTGTTCATCTTCTCCCTACTGAATATTAGTCTGTAGATAAAATTAGTTGCTGATGAAGGCTGTAAAATCCTGCTATACTGCAAGATCCTCTACTATAGACTGACATTATGCAAATGGGGGAAAAACCCTGGGAGGATCTACCAGGCTACATCACAAGATATATCCCAGTAGCCAGTGTGGTACATTAATTAGAGTGCTGGATTAAAACTGGGGTAATCCAGGTTTAAATCTAGACTTGGATGGATTTGGGGGTACAGCCTCAGAGAGCACGGTTTGGGGAGGGGATGGTCTTCAATGGACTATAACGTCATAGAATCCACCCTCCAAAATTGCTGTTTTGTTCAGGGGTACTGATCTCTGTAGTCTGGTGATCAGTTGTAATTCTAGGAGATCTCCAGGTTTGGTCTGGAGGTTAGCAACCCTACATGGAAGTCTCTGGGAGACCTTGGGATAGTCAGTCTCCCCCCAAAATAAACATCCTTCCAAGTAGAAATAGATTCTGTTTCATCCTTTGAGGGGGTATTAAAGGGGAAAATCTGCTGACAAATCTCCCCCCCCCCCCCCGGTCTTGTAATGCAGAGTTCACCTCTTTCAACAGCCTGTGCTTTTGTAATGTTTCAAGAGGTAATACTGCAAATGTCTGAATTAAAAGTGAACTAATAATTGAAATTAGGGTTTCTGCCATATAGCACAGTGTCTCAACTCCCTGAAACCACTGCTGAATAGCTTTATTAGAATATCTCTAGCATATCTCCATAGAGGTAGCCAAATTATTCTCTTGCAGCAAAACAAACAAAAGCTTCATGGCCCTATAGTTCTTGCATTTCATGATTATATCCTATTGTAATTTTCTTTTCTCCATACCACAGGTGTTCACATGCATGGCTATATTATTGCAAGCTCTACTTCCTGCATCTAATGGACCTACTCCACCAAAATGTATGCTAGAATAAAAAGCTGATTTAATTTAAAATGAAGACCGGGAATTCAGAGAAGCTGATACAATTGCTATTAAAAAGAATTGGGGCAGGGAAATGACAAGAAAACCTGCCATGTAAAAGCCCTCTTACCATATTACCACTGTAGCAAATGAGAAACTACACAAGCTTGTCACCCTGTGGAGACCATTGGGTATACAGCATGAGGGGCCCTTCGTCTCTGAGATAAAGAGGACATTTTGATAGGTGTTTCCCATCCTTTTTCACTTCTTGTCCTCTTGGTGGGAGACACCCATCTCCTCAGTTCTGGAAACTCCCAAAAGCAGTTAACCAAACATAGCCATGAACTAGCAAAACTTTCTTAACCCCAAAACATGGGCTAACAAGATAACAACAAGGCAAGAGAACTCAGCAAAGGAAGAGACAGCAAGAATAGTGGAGACAGATGATGAAGTCAGGAGGGCCAAGATGTCCAAGAAGGACCCCTTATGGTAAGTATCCAATGGACCATTCCCCCTCTGAGAGGAAGACATCTTGATGGAACCTCTCATAATAGTGTCCTCTTTGTCTATCAAAACTTGCTGCACAACTCTTTGACCAATGACCACATCAGCTGAGACACTGATCGTATACTGGCAAATAAAAGTCAAAATAGAGGACCACATAGCTGCCTTCCAGATTTTTTCCACTGTGGCCTGATTCGCCAATGCTGCATTCGTTGCTGTGCTCTGGATGGAGTGAGCAGTGATTCTAGCAGGAGGTGCAAATCCCTAAGCTCTGTATGTATTCCACAATACAGCTCTTTGAGAGTGGAACTAATGGTGGACTTGGACATCTTACAGCCCTTGTGTGTGTGGGGGGGGGGGAGAGATGTAAATGAACAATGATTCCTTCTTCCTGAAATTCCTTGTCCAACAAATGAAAGCCTCCAGGGCATGCTGCACATCCAGACAGTGACACATACATTCCATAGGATGAGATGGATTGGGACAGAAGAATGGTAGAGATTTCCTCCAAAAGGTGGAATAGAGCATTTGCCTCGGGTTGGAAAATGGGATCAGCTGTTAACAGCACCTTGTCCTTATGGAATATGCACAGTCTGAGGTTAACCAACAAGGCACTGAGTTCAGAAACACATCTGCCAAGGTCACTGTGACTAAAAACAGTGTCTTCATTTGAAGCCATTTTATTTATTTATTTGTTTGTTTGTTTTATTTATCAGATTTATATCCCGCCCTCCCCCGACAGGCTCAGGGCGGCTAACAGCAGTTTAAAAACATTTGCAAACATATTAAAATTAATCTATAAAAACATTTTGATATATATTAAAAATCCGAGATGGCAAGCTTCTGTTTTTCATGATATTAATTCAGTGAGATTGTTGATGCTGAAGGTAATAGCCACCTCCCCCTAACCATTAAAGGCAAGTTTGAAAAGTTTGGTCTTACAGGCCCTGCAGAACTGTGGCAGGTCCCTGATGTTTTGGGGGAGGGCATTCCACAAAGTGGGGGCTGTTACTGAGAACACTTTGGCACCTATCAAGATGTCCTCTTTATCCCAGAGATGAAGGAGATTTTGAGACCCGGAACGTAGTGCTCTCTGGGGTATGTATGTGGAAAAGCGGTCCCAAAGGTAGACCGGTCCCAGGCCATATAGGGCTTTAAAGGTTATAACCAGCACCTTGAAGCGAATCCGGAACACCACAGGCAACCAATGTAACGCTTTCAGCACAGGTTGAATGTGCTTAACATAAGAACATAAGAGAAGCCATGTTAGATCAGGCCAATGGCCCATCCAGTCCAACATTCTGTGTCACACAGCGGCCAAATATATATATATATATATATATATATATATATATATATATATATATATATATATATATATATATATATATACACACACACACACACACTGTGGCTAATAGCCACTGATGGACCTCTGCTCCATATTTTTATCTAACCCCTTCTTGAAGGTGGCTATGCTTGTGGATGCCACCACCTCCTGTGGCAGTGAATTCCACATGTTAATCACCCTTTGGGTGAAGAAGTACTTCCTTTTATCCGTTTTAACCTGTCTGCTCAGCAATTTCATCGAATGCCCACGAGTGCTTCCGTACAGGTAGCTCCATTAACAACCTGGCTGCTGCGTTTTGCACCAGTTGCAGCCTCCAAAGTTGAGTCAAGGGCAGCCCCATGTAGAGGGTGTTATAGTAGTCTATTCTTGAGGTGACTGTTGCATGGATCACTGTTGCCAAGTCGTCATGCTCCAGATATGGAGCCAACTGCCTTATCTGTCTAAGATGGTAGAATAAGGATTTGGCAGTGGCTGCTACCTGGGCCTCCATTGTCAGCGAAGGCTCCAGGAGCACCCCCAAGCTCTTGACCTTCGACACTGGCGCCAATAGCGTCCCATCAAAGGCCGGCAAGGGGATTTCCCTACCCAGGCCACTGTGACTCAGGCACAGGACCTCTGTCTTTGCTGGGTTCAATTTCAGTCGACTCTGCCTGAGCCATTTCACTACAGCTTGCAATGCCAGGTTCAGATCTTCCAGGGTGCAGCTGGACTGGCCCCCCAACAATAGATAGAACTGGGTGTCATCCGCAAACTGGTGACAACCCAGCCCATATCTCTGGATAATCTGGGCAAGGGGGTGCATATAGATGTTAAACAACATCGGGGAGAGGACTGCCCCCTGAGGGACCCCACATACAAGAGGATGCCTCTGAGACAACTGCTCCCCAATAGGCACCCTTTGTCCCCGGCCTTGGAGAAAAGAGGTAAGCCATTGAAGGGCAGACCCCTGAATCCCCATGTCAGCGAGGTGGCGGGACAGAAGCTGGTGGTCGACTGAGTCAAACGCAGCTGACAGATCTAACAACAACAGCATTGTCTCAAGAGATCATCTATGAGGGCGACCAGTACCGTCTCCGTCCCATTTCTTGGCCGTAAGCTGGACTGAAATGGGTCTAAGATGGAAGCATCAACCATGAATCCCTGTAACTGTACTGCAACTGCCTCTCAATGACTTTACTCAGAAAGGGCAAATTTGACACCGGCCGGGTCCAATGCGACCGGGTCCGAAGATGGTTTTTTGAGGAGAGGGCATACCACCGCCTCCTTGAGGGGTGTGGGAAAGGTTCCTTCAATCAAGGACCTGTTGATAATCACCTGATAGATAGATAGATAGATAATTTTATTTGTATCCCGCCCTCCCCGCCGAGGCAGGCTCAGGGCGGCTAACAACATCATACAAATTTCAATTATACAAAAAAGCAAAAAACACAAAATTACATTTAAGCATTAAAATTCTGATTAGGTTTAAAATTAGTTAATTAAGTTAATAAAAGTGCTAATACTGTTCTTTAGGATGGTGGTTATCATTAACAATTTCTTCCTTCGTCAGCGAAAGCTAGTCGGAAGAGGAAGGTCTTGCAGGCCCTGCAATGGGGCTCACAATTCCATCTGACAAGCACCTATCAACCAGGATGGACACGGGTCCAGATCGCAGAGAGTGGGACATACAGTACAAAGGACCTTGTCAACTTTCTTTAAGCTGAGTGGAGTGAAATGGTCCAGGAACAAACCAGAAGACACACTTGGGGTCTCGAGTTCACTCACTGTGTCAAGGTTGGCGGGGAGATCATGGCGGAGCAGCAGGACCTTATCTGTGAAAAAATCTGCAAAAGCCTCACAGCCGATTTCCAATTCCGTATCATTTGGTCTGCTCTATGGCAAGTTTGTAAGCATCTGAATTGTGAGAATTCGCAGATGCAATCTGGGTTGCAAAGTAAGCCCTCTTTGCAGCCTTAACTGCCATCTCATAGGACTTCATAAACAGCCTATAAGATGTTCTTGTTGTTTCGTTGCAGGCGTGCCCCCATCACTACTCTAGCCGTCTTAGTGCCGTTTCATCAGCCACAACTCCGAGGCATACCATGGTGCAAGCCGTGAACGGCAATGAAGAGGCTGCCGGGGAGTGATCTCGTAGATGGCTGCGGAGAATTGTTGATGCGACATCTCTGCTAGTTCATCCAGCGAGTCGCCAGGGGGCCAAGAATCCTGCAGAGCCATTTGAAGCCGCATAGGGTCCATCTGGCTTTCCGGGTGAGCCAAAATATGCTCACCGCCTAAACAGGGTTGTGGCGGCACAACCATACGGGCCTTCAGGGCATAGTGGTCTGTCCATGGCACCGCCTTGGCAGTAATCTGGTCCACCATAGCTATCACTGCAAAGATCAAATCCAGCTTGTGCTTGGCCTGATGGGTGGTAGTTGTTACATATTGGGAGAGTCCCAGTGTCCCCATGGATGACACCAGGTCCATCGCCTGTAAGGAGTTCATGTCATCAGCATGGATACTGACATCACCCAGGACTAAAAGCCATGGGTTCTCTAATGCCCAGCCTGCTACAGCCTCCATCAGGGATGGTAAGGCACTGGCTGGTGCAGTAGGTGGACGGTACACCAGCCAGATAGCCAACCTCTCCCCCACATCCCATACCAGGCCAGCACACTCTATGCCAGTAATTACTGGGGACGGGAGCGCCCGGAAGGAGTAAGCCTCCTGTATAAGTAGTGACACCTCTCTCCCCCACCCACTAGTCCGTGACTGGTGAAGGACTGAGTACCCAGGTGGAGCCATTTGAGAGAGAGCTACTGTCTCTCCATCTTGCACCCAGGTCTCGGTCACGCAAGCCAGGTCCATTGCCTGCTCCTGCAGGAAGTCTTGTAGGACTGTGGTCTTATTATTAATGGACCTGGCATTGCACAACACCAGGGATGGAGGTGGGTAATTTCTCTTGGCGCCACTACTTGCTACCATCGGGATGGGACATAGGCTGGAAGGAGAGTGAGCATTCCCATATCTCAGTCTCCTTCCCCTATTCCCACCACTATACTTTCCCTGCCCCAGGAGCACTGGGATCCCCTGACCGGACATCAGCATTAGGTGGTCTTTGCCTCAGCAATAGACCAATCACACTGTGATAATGTCCTCTTACACTTATCCTGTATTTCTTATATTTATACCTTATATCTATTCCTAACCTATCTAGCCTAATTTAATAAAAAACAACCTAATTTGGTCCCCACCACTAATTAATTAAACTAATCCTAATTTGGATAATCACAACCCCCCTAAATTATTCTACCCATCCAATTAATTACTTGTCAATTAGCAGTTATTACCAGGTACCAACTATACTTATAACAATTTAGGCTCTAACATTAAATCCAGATTCTCCTACTAAATCAACATTAATCTAACTAATAATTAGATAGCAATCCAATTAATTAAAACAATTTCCAATAATTAATTTTGCAGAAGAATTAATAAAACCTGGTTAACAGCAGTAAATTTAAAAGAATAGAGAGAAGGTGATGGCAATGCAATGCAAAGATTGCAATAAGCAGCTGTTAATGCAATGTAAAATGCAAGATGTAAATTGCAAAGATGTAAAATTTTAGCAGAATGTCCTTGATGGGCTCAAGTAGGGTTCTGGTCAGGGCAAAGCACAGCATTTAGCTTCCACGTAGAGAATCCATGAGATGTTGGTGGATCCCAGAGGGCAGCCTCTTTCAGGAATCTCTGAATGTGAGGTGGGGACTGCCTAGACAGTGGCCAATCCTGGAATGATAGTATGACCATCATTAAAGCTGTTATCTGTCATCCTAATGTGGGCCTTCAACCCACTGTCATGTCCATCTAGTAGAAATGACAGCATTTTCTTGATTCCCAGCTTCAGTGGATCAAGCTTCTTTCTCATGCTCCACCTGACAAAGGCTTTCCATTAAGTGTTGTATATTTGGTTGGTGGAGGGATGTCTTGACACCAGCAGAGTGTCCATCACTCTGATAGAATAACCTAAGCATGAAAGTCTCTGGTGCTCAACAGCCACCTGAAATGAAGCCAGCCCAAGTTAAGGTGCCAAATGGGACCCTGAGTTAGTGTATCCAGGGACACTGCATCAGTAGATGGAGTGGCTATTGAAGAGTCATGCTCTGTAGCTCAGAGAACTACGGTCTTCAAAGCCAGCATGGTTCCACCACTATGGTCTCTGCCCTCTCTTCCTTGATCTTCTTATGAACTTTGGTATTATTGGGGTCAGGGGGTACGCAAATATTAGACCCACCAGCTATGGAGACACCAAGACATCTGTGGCCTCTGCTTGTTGGTGATGGAACCTCATGAAGAACCCCTCCCTGATGACTGACTGGGGAAGCAAACAGGTCTGCTGCAGAGCAGCTGAAGTTCTGACAGGTTGCTCCCCAGTCTGAGAGATTAGTGTCTGTCACTACTTGTATGCATGCTATGATGTAGTATGGCTTCTACTGATATAAGTTCTGTACCTTGGTCCACCACAAAAGTCTGAGTTTCACCTTCAAGGTTACATTGATGGACATGGTCTCAAGAATTGTTGTAGGGGTCTTGCATACAGGTGGGCTCACTGCACATAATTAAAAGAGATTAAAAGTCCCATTAGAGTGGCCAATGTCATCAGTGAAGATGCTCTCTTGCCGGGGGTGGGGGGAAAAGAAGGAGGAGGAGGAGTTTTTATATCTCAACCTTCATTACATGAAGGAGTCTCAAAGTGGCTTACAATCTCCTTTCCCTTTCCTTCCACACAACAGACACCCTGTGAAGTGGATAGAGCTGAGAGAGTTCTGACAGAAACTGCTCTTGAGAGAAACAGCTCTGTGAGAACTTGTGAATGACTCAAGGTCACATCACCAGGTGCATATGGAGGATTGAGGGGTCAGACCTGGTTCTCTCAGATAAGAGACCAAACACTTAAACACTACACCAGACTGGCTTCTAAGAAGCTGTTCAAGCCATCCTGGTTTGACATGGGCCAATTCTGCAACTGGCGTTTGCCTCCCTTTCACTGTGGGTTGTTCCTGCGGGTCTGTTGTTCCAATTCCACATTAGAAGATTTCTTCCGGAGCAGCTTTCGATCTGCGCCGTGTATTCTGATTCTGCATTACAGTTTTTCAAGAACTTTCCCGAACATTCGGTGCTATTCTCACCTCCCTCCTCCCCTCCTTCCCCACATTTTCCCCACACATGCATGTTTGTGTTACAACACAATCAGCAATTTCCAGCACACTCAATGAATATTAATGAATGTGACCACTATGGGTATTGCTGCCACAATCCCAATTGGGTACTTGTCATTTTCATTTCATTTCATTTCATTTGATTTATATCCTGCCCTACCCCACCGAGGCAGGCTCAGGGCGGCTCACAACATAACAATTCTAATAATAAAGTTTAAAAAATTAAAATACAATAATGATTTACATAATTAAAAACAACCAGTATATCAATGTATCAGTCAATGTCAGTTGCTATCTAATTGTCTTCCTTCAGAATATTTCAATGCTGGTCAGTTATAAGCCAACCGGAAGAAAACTGTCTTACAGGCCCTGCAGAACTGTCCAAAGTCCCGCAGGGCTCTGACATCTTCCGGTAGCTGGTTCCACCAGCAAGGGGCTGCGATTGAGAAGGTCCTGTCCCTAGTTGACTTCAACCAGGCCTTTTTTGGCCCGGGGATTACAAGCAGATTTCGAGAGCCAGATCGGAGCACTCTCTGGGGAGCATATGGGAAGAGACGGTCCCTAAGGTAGGCAGGTCCTAGGCCATATAGGGCTTTAAAGGTAATAACCAGCACCTTGTACCACACTCAGTATATTATTGGCAGCCAGTGCAGTCCCCGGAGCCCCGGCTGAATGTGCTCCCATCTAGGGAGCCCTAATAACAGTCAAGCGGCGGCGTTCTACATTAGCTGCAACTTCCGGGTTCGGCACAGGGGCAGCCCCATGTAGAGGGCATTACAGTAATCCAACCTTGAGGTGACCGTTGCATGGATCACTTGTCCACGCTATGCGCAAGGAACTTTAATGTACCTTGTACCCCCTCCTTTAAAAGAAAAAGAAAAGAAAACCTCGTGTGCTTGTTCATGTTACAACACAATCACTGAAGCCAGGGACCATGGAATCCGGCCCAACTCATTAATGCAAAGGGAGCAGCAGTCACGTGTTTCTCTGTTGCCCAGCCACTGGCTGCTTATCCAAACACCGGGAATTCTAAACTGTCAAAACCTAAAACTAAAAGAAAACCTAAAAGCCATAAAAGCACAGGGGAATATACAATTGAAAGTGGTGGTCGGAGAACTGTGAAAAGGACAAAGGCTTGTGTTAGATTACTATGTACTGTGTTGTGTTGTAACACCAGTGAAAGACATAATAACAGGGCGGAATCATGGGCATGGAATGATGTGGGTGTGTTCTAATGCTGTGGCAGCTTGTCTGCGTATTTGCAAGAGTTCTGCGCAAGAATTTAGAACCCCAAGCACGGGGCAACCAAAAACTTCTGTGAAAATGAGGGTCACATTGGCGTGGTGCAAAAAAAGGGTGAGAAGCGGGTTAAACTGCCGCGACAGATCAAATAGTGCAGAATCTGACAGTAGCCCCGGGGAAAATACAGCCGTGATGCTGGGGCGAACACTACTACGGAATCGGCCATGCTCTCACCAGAGCATCTGAGAAGGCAAAAGGGAAGAGAGAGATCAGAAGATTGCAGGTAGGGAGGGAAAGGCAAAAGGAGAGTCAAAGAGGAGGGGGATTTACAGAGGAGGGGGTAGAATGACAGAAATAGAGGGAAAAAGAGAAGAAGCTGAAAGGAAAATTGAAACTGAAGGAATTCTTTGCAAAAATCTGATATCAGGCTCACAAGCCTAATTCACTTTGCACTCCCTGCTGAAGCAGAAACCGAACTGAGGAGATGGGTGTCTCCCACCAAGAATTCAGGAAGTGGAGTTTTAGTTCCTGCCTCCCTACAAGTAGTATGGGAAACACCCATCAAGATGTCCTCCTCTCACCCAATCTCTTTGATGGGATTCCTCCTGTTGATCAGAACTCTCCTCCTCCTCTTCTCTTACTGATGATTATAGACCTCCCACTTCTGCGTGCATAAATGTTGTACTTATTGAATAATTATTTCTGTCTGTAAAATTCATGGGTTTTCTTCTTGTTTGTTTGCTCTGACCTTTTAACTCATATACTGTTCTTTGTATTTATTATTCAACACATATTTCTTCTTGTCTCTGCTAGTATTTTTTGTTTGTATCTTGACGTTGTTTCTAATAAAATATTTTGATTTTTTTAAAAAATATGTTATTTTCTCACTGGGAGAACACCACTGTTCCAATAGCAACCCAGTTAGTTCCTCTGTAACTACTAATAAGAAAGAAAGGTCTGTGAGCAAGGCTGAAGGTAGCTATGTTCCAATGTCAATCAGTGCAAATTACAGTCTCAGAAAAATTTTGAGAGACAACCAAACAGTAGATTGCCTGTCATTCTGAACTCACACTGATCCAAGGCAAAGCAGTTAAGGGAACTCACCCCTGCACTTTGATTCATATCATTTCACAAGACAATCAGCATCTAGATTTGTAAGTCTGGTTAATTTAGTTTAGTTTGGTTTATTCCGTTTATATCCCGCTCTCCCCACCAAAGCGGACTCAGAGCGGCTTACAGATCACTGAAGATAATAAAAACAGTAAGACCAATAAAATAATTATCAACAGTAACATTAAAAGTGCTAAGTTCACGATGGCAAAGTGCAACTAACTTCTTCATATCAATTAGTCTTCCAAATAAAGTAATAGGTCCAAGCTTCATAGTGACTCCATTCGGTCCACTCAAAAAAATGATCACTGATTTAACAATCAAAGGCTTGGTGGAAGAGCTCCATCTTACAAGCCCTGTGGAATTGTAAAAAAGTTAGCAAGTAGTAACTGAAATTTGGTGTCTATGTCAGAAGATTCTCATCATTTACCAAGCAGCTGTGAGATTCAAAGGCAGGACTTTATTTCATATAACAAAACTGGAGAACTATGTTGGTGTAACAAATCAATCCTACAAAACCACAGATGAACTGATCAGCATTAATAGTTGCTAGGATCTGTGCAACGCTTGCGAATATTCAAAGCTTTTTTACACTATCTGGTCACAATCTTCACAACAGCCCTTTAAAGTGGGTCAGTCCTATTATCCCCACTCTGACCTGGATGGCTTAGGTTAGCCTGATCTCATAAGATCTCAGAATTTAATCAGGATTAGTCCTGGTTGGTACTTGGACAGGAGATCACCAAGGCAGTCCAAGGTTGCTGCACATAGGCAGGAAATAGTAAACCACCTCTTGGTTTGAAAATCCCATAAGGTTGCCATAAGTCTGCTGCAACTTGGCATCAATTTCCACTACATTATTTTCTCCATATTGCAGATGACGGGTTGACAGGGAACTTGCCAAAGGTCAAATAAGCAGTTCAAGGATGGTGAGATTCCAACCAGGGTGGTCTTGGTTAATGCCTCAGCTACTAAGCATTTCTCCCTCAAAGCTGAAGTGACTAAACTGAGGCGATTGCACTTTGTTCACAGTTTGAGAACACAAGAGTCACTGTAAAAAAACAACGATGCTGGGAATAGCTGAAGATAGCAGGAAAAGAGGAAAACCCAATGTGAAATGGATTGACTCAATAAAGGAAGCCACAGACCTCAGTTTGCAAGACCTGAGCAAGGCTGTTAACAATAGCATGTTTTGGAGATCATTAATTCATATGCTTGCTATGAGCTGGAAGTGACTTGACAGCACTTAACAGACACACACACATGCTTAACACACATCAGCAATCACAGGCAGAAAGTTTCTGCAGGAAGAGTACCTTCATGTCACTGCTATTCTCTGCCAGTGAGCTACTCCTTCAATCTCTTAGAAAGCAGCTTCCTGCAGTACAGGAATCTCTAGCTCACCACCCCTCTGCTACTGTTCCCTGACTGTCAGCACAGCTACAAAAACAAACAAACAAAAAACCCTACCCTGGTCTGCTTCTGAACTTCTAACAGAGGCTTGATAGGAAGGGAATAGCAGGTGGCACTTTGCATGTTATGGAGATAAGCACTATCACCTGCTCACTGCTACAGATCAAACAGCTACAAAGGGAGAGAAAGAGATGATTCAAAATAGTTTTTGCTTTCCACTGGTTGACAGCTTGGCTTGGTGTGTTTGGGGGTGGGGACATTTAAACACTGCACTTGTCACTGCACTTAGCAGGTGGGATATAGGACATTGTTTGGCAACAGCAGTGCTAAAATATGTAAGGGCAGCCCTAGAATCAGGTGAGTTGCTTTGCTACCCAGAGAAGCTACATTCTCCACACAGCTTTGAAAACATTCTGCAGATCAATGGCTGAGATAAATGGGACTAATATTTGCCCACAGCCACTTTGACAAGGAACTGCAGATGAGCATACCTGATCAATATAGATAACAAGAAGTTTCAGATAATCTATGTTTGGATAAGAAGGATCCTGTTATGGAGTTTTAGCAGTTAATTGCAATTTTGTTTCTCAAGTGGCCTTTGATTGCCCAGATTTTTAAATGTTCTTTGTTAATACAGAACTTTGCTTTCATCCCCAGTATAGCAAATTCCCTAAAGCATATTTTTGACCCTTATTCTCTTTGGGTATAACTGAGCCAAGGAACGCATTTTGCTTCCTCGCAATCTCTTTATCTTTTCTGGCTGTGCCCTTTACTAGCTCTCCCTTGGGCTTCTTTTTTCCAGTACTTAAAAGAATTTATTATTATTGGCTGTATTATTTCAGGCTGTTTGTTCTTCGAATTCTTTCTTAATTTCCATTGACGTCTTACCTGCCAAAGTTTACGTTGCATTCCATTAGCCTCTCTTGCACTGAATATTCAAATTTGAAGGAGTCTTTCTTCCACTTAATAAACCCACGTGTCTACCAGGCCTGGCTTTTTCACCTCTTTCTTTCTTCCTTTTTTCTCTTTTTGCTCCTGGCTGTTAAATTTTAAATCAGGGGTCTGATGCTACCTCCTGTGATTTTAATAAGGTATTTTAAATGCAGCTTTCCTGCTGAAATTGTTTTCCAATTTTCTAACTCCCCACCCCCCACCCCATGGTGGTTTTTCAACTAACTTGGGAGATCAGTCATGTTCACATGGGCCCAGGCACTTGCATAGGGACTCTAATAGAAACACACGCACACCCACCCACCCACATATGCAGGATCAGTGCTAGCAATTGGAGGGGGAATCTGTTCAAGCATCTCCATCTGAACCACCCTCTTAGGGAAAATAGATATGATTCTCTTTTTTGGTTCATTTTTGTTGTGAGACATTTAAAGTCACCCACTTTTGTTGCTGGTTTCCCAGTTAATTTTGTGCATATGTCTAACCTGTTTATGTGTTTCATTGTACACATATGCCCTCTGCCTGTACATGTCTACATCTGCTTGTAAGAAAGAGCCAACATGCATTCATCCTACAAATTAAACCAGGGACCAGTACCTGAACATGTGTGTGGTTTCAATCACATATTCCGTTGCACATGCATGAATGTAATGTGAGAATTACTCAACACACATTGATGCTTCTACTCAACACAAAGAAAAATCAAGCACATACTGTACATAGACTGTGCATACATTCACTGTAACTTGTGAAGAAGGCTTCTATTGGAGCACTTTTATACAATTAATGCTAAAGCAGGCATCAAACTTTAATGGTGAAAATTATATTGCATTTCATTAGTATGGTTCCGGGAGGGGGGGGAAGATGACTGTAGTCTAACCCAAACAGGAAGAGCCCATGTCAGAAACTGGGATTGTGAAGGTAAACATGAATCCATAAGACAATTCCTAGTTGCAAGTTATTCAAACACAAGGACTGTGAACAGGATAGAGCCTCATACCAATCTATGCAAAGATGAATTGTACAGAGTATTGTTCAATAATACTAGTATAATTTATTTTTCCTATTTTTACTTCTGTGTGTGGATTTCTTTAGCTAAAAAACATAAAGGTAGACCCCTGTGCAAGCACCAAGTTGTTACCAACTCATGGGGTGATGTCACATCATGACGGTTTCTTGGCAGACCAAGCACAGTAACCTCCTTTCAATATACAATGAAGAGGAGGAGAAGGAGGAGATTGGATTTATTTTACACCTTGCCCTTCACTTGGAGTCTTAGATCAACTTACAATCGCCTTTCCCTTCTCATCCCCACAACAGACACCCTGTGAGATAGGTGGGGCTGAGAGAGCTCTTTCCAGACCTGCTCTTGAGAGAGCAGCTCTTTCAAGGTCACTCAGAAGGTGCATGTGGAGGAGTGGAGAATCAAATGTGATTCTCCCAAATTAAAGATTCTCCCATTACACCAAACTGATTCTTCAGTCACTCATATTTTTGTGGACTCCAATCAACGTATTTTATTAATTTTAAACATTCACATCCTGCCTTATCTCCTGCAACAATAAGTCACAAGGACACAAAAGCAACAGTCCATTAATAAGATTAAGAATAATGCACAGATGGAAAAAAGAACCAGATCTGCCCATATAATTTACACTCCATTAGATGTAATCTGAAATAAAAGAGTTCCACTGTACAATCAGGCCTCACCTAGAATACTGTGTGTAGTTTTAGAGGCCTCACTTCAGAAAGGATGTAGACAGAATGGTATGGATGAAGAAGAGAGCAACTAAAATGAACAGGGGCCTGAAGAACAAGCCCTACAAGCAGAGGGCCTTGGGAATGTTCAGTCTGGAGAAGAGGAAGTTGAGAGGGGACATGATTGCCCTCTTTAAATATTTGAAAGACTGTCACTTAGAGGTCAGGGAGTGATTTCTGTTGAGGACTTGCAATAATGGGTTTAATGTTTTTCTTTACAGTAAATGTACTTCAGCAGTGGAATTGGCTGCATAAGGAGGTGGTAGGTTCCCCATCACTGGCAGTCTTCAGACAGTGGCTGGATGAACAATTGTCAAGGATGCTTTTGGCTAATCCTGAATTGAGCAGGAGGTTGAACTAGATGGTTGGTATGGCCCCTTCCAAATATATAATTCTATAAGATTATCCTACATACTTTCCTATATGCAGCAAGTGAAGATGCCTTCTGCATTCATTCTAGTAGACTGGGTTACCAATCTGATGATGGGGCCTGGAGATCTCCCAGAATTACAACTGATCTCCAGACTACAAAGATAAGTTTCCCTGGAAAAAATGGCAGCATGACATGACATCACATCCCAGTACAGCTTTCTCCCCTTCCCAAACACTGACCCAAATCTCCAGGAATTTACCAAGGTACAGTTGGCAACCTTCCTGGTAGGCCATTCTAGAGGACTGGACCTATCACAGATAATGTCTATGACCTTACTTTCTACAAACAATCCTATGTCTACAATCCTATGTCAATCCTATGTCTACAAACAATCCTAAGAGAGGGCACCATAAGGAGAGGGCTGTCTCAAAAAATGGACTGGACGATGGGTGTATTTATGCCCTTCCATATTACATAGATGTTAAAAGGATTTAAATTCTAATCTTGTTGACATGCAAGGAAGATACACAACTTTCTCCCATTATAAATCATCTACAAAGAAATGGGGGGGAAACTCAAAGCCTGAACTGTTAAGACCTGCCTGTCCACTGCAATAATGACTTGATGATGGTTTTTCAACAGACTTTTATCAAGCATTACAGAATTCATATGATGCTTCTACAGACTTTTAATATAATAATAATAATAATAATAATAACAACAACAACAACAACAACAACAACAACTTTTTATTTCTATCCCGCCCTCCCCGCCGGGGCAGGCTCAGGGCGGCTTACAACATAAAGTACATTATACATCAGTTTACTTATAAAATCACAGTTAAAACAATTTACAATTATTAAAATTAAAATTAAAATTAACAATAGCAATATCAACATGGTACTAAGCGTTAGGTCTTCAGCAGAATTCAGTAATTAAAAGCATTTTCAATGGCATTTCCCGGTTTGTCATTGGTTGAAGGCTATTTTGAAGAGGTGGGTCTTACAGGCCCTACGGAATTGATCTAAGCATCGTAGGGCCCGCACCTCCTCCGGGAGTTGATTCCACAGCAGTAGAGCAGCAATAGAGAAGGCCCGGTCTCGGGTGGCCTTCAATCTGGTCTCCCTTGGCCCAGGGATATTCAGCTGGTTTTTCCCAGCTGACCTCAGCGCTCTCTGGAGCTCATATGGGGAAAGACGGTCCCTCAGGTAGGCAGGTCCTCGGCCATATAGGGCTTTAAAGGTAATAACCAGCACCTTGTAACGAACTCGGTATACCACTGGCAGCCAGTGCAGTCCGCGTAGCCCCGGCTGTATGTGCTCCCACCTTGGGAGCCCTAACAATAGCCTAGCTGCCGTGTTCTGCACCAGCTGCAGCCGCCGAGTTTGGCACATGGGCAGCCCCATGTAGAGGGCGTTGCAGTAATCTAGTCTTGAGGTGACCGTAGCATGGATCACCGTTGCTAGGTCACGGCGCTCCAGGAAGGGGGCCAACTGCTTCGCCCGTCGAAGATGAAAGAACGCGGACTTGGCAGCGGCCGCTATCTGTGCCTCCATTGATAGTGAAGGCTCCAGAAGCACCCCCAAGCTCCTGACCTTATGGGCTGCTTTCAGCAGCACACCGTCAAAAGCCGGCAAGGGGATTTCCCTTCCCAGAGCACCGCGACCCAAGCAAAGGACCTCTGTCTTCATTGGATTCAACTTCAGCCCGCTCAGTCTGAGCCAACCTGCCACGGCTTGCAATGCTAGGTCCAGGCTTTCTGGGACGGAGTCAGGTCGGCCATCCATTAGTAGATAGAGCTGGGTGTCATCTGCGTATTGATGGCACCCAAGCCCAAACCTCCGGGCAATCTGGGCAAGGGGGCGCATGTAGATGTTAAACAACATCGGTGAGAGAACTGCCCCTTGTGGCACTCCACACACTAGTGGGTGCCTCTGGGACAGCTCCCCTCCAATTGCCACCCTTTGTCCCCGTCCATCAAGGAAGGAGGAGAGCCACTCTAAGGCCAACCTCCTTATCCCTGCGTCGGCGAGCCGGCGGGCCAGTAGCCGATGATCAACCGTGTCGAACGCGGCGACAGGTCCAACAACATCAGCACCGCCACACCGCCTCGATCCAGATGGTCTACCAAGGCGACCAGCACTGTCTCCATCCCATAACCCGGACGAAAGCCGGACTGGTAAGGGTCTAAGGCGGAAGTGTCATCTAAAAAGCTCTGCAGCTGTAACGCCACTGCCCTCTCTATAACCTTACCTAAAAATGGTAGGTTTGAGACCGGTCGGTAATTCGCCAATTCGGCCGGATCTGCTGTACTCTTTTTTAGGAGAGGGCGGACCATGGCCTCTTTCAGAGATGTTGGAAATTGCCCTTCCAAGACAAAATCAGTTGAAAGCGGCTTCTGTTTGTTTCCACCCAAAGCTCCCCTTCCTCAGTTTTGACAGAGCCTCACCTCCCATTGGTCAACCTTGTCTTTTTTCAGTCCAAGGATTGTGTCACACTACCACTAATGTGGTAGGTACAGCCTCCTAGTGCTTTCTGCAGCAACTAGCTAAAATAATCTCCATACACTTCCTTATTTGATATATGTATTGTACTTCTCCTCCAGTTACAATAAAATCCTATTATCCTTAATTGTTTTTCTCTTTCCCCACAGGCTTTCTTTTACCTCATAAATATAAATAATTCCTCACTATGATAGTTTTGCTTCCATACTTTTAGATATCATGATATAACCAGGTTGCACTTACCTATAACTGTTCAATGAGTGGTCACCTGTGCAGTCACACAAGGGTACTGCACAGGTGCAGGCCTGCCACAGAGAGTTTTTTTTTAAAATTCAGAATTACCTACTGATATTCTGGGGTCCTCCCTTCGCTCTGTTTCCCAACTTTCCCATCATGATATAGAGGGGGTAGAGTGCTCTTCCCTCAATTCTTCCTTGCTGCCCTTAGAGTGAGAATTTAAAAAAGAGCTCACAGTGGGGCAAGAGGGAGGGTTGTGTGACTGCACAAGTGATCACTTGATGAACAGTTACAGGTAAGTGCAACCCTGTTTTTATCATTGAGGTACCTGTGCAGTGTCACATGAGAGAACAGCAAGCTGACTTACCAGCCTGAAGAAGGTGAGTGTGAGCTCTCAGTTGAATAGGGACTGCAGGACCACTCTTCCTACTGCCACATCTTTTGGGGAATCTACATCCATTGAGTAATGTCTTGCAAAGGCAGATGATGAGGATCACACTGTAGTCTTACAGATGGATTCAATGGAAAGGCCATGGTGAAAAGCGAATGAAGCAGATTGGGCTTGAGTGGCCTGAGCATGCAGCTATAGTGGCCAGTTAAGTTTATAGCATAGTTTGATGCAAGTCACTATCCACTTTGAGAGGGATTGTGCACCAATAGATTTTTTTAACTTGTGGGGGAGTCCTATGAACAATATAAAGAAGCTGTTTTCCTTTCTGAATTATTTAGTTCTAATTAGGTAGAACAGTAGTGATCTGTGTACATCTAGATTATTGTGCAAAGTTTGCTTTCTGTCCTCCTGTGGGTGTGGATAAAGAATAGGCAATGGAATGACCTGGTTCAGATGTAACTTTGATGTCTCCTTTGGGAAGAATTGTAGTGACCTGTAGAGGACTACCCTGGTGCCAAAACTCTTTAAGAATGGGGGGGGGCATGTCTTAGTCCCTGTAGCTCTTTGTTTTTTTGTAGCTCATTGTCTTTTCTTGTAAATGTGATGGTGACTAGGAATATCATCTTCATGGTGAGCAGGCATAGGGAGCATGTGGCCATAGGTTGAAATGGCTTGCTCACCGCATGGAGCACCATGGACAGACTCCACTGAGGTATTGGAGGATGGAAGAACCTCTAAAAGAACAGCTTGGATTCTCTTAATGCAGAGACATTTCCCCTCTATATGTCTGTGGAAACATGCTATAGCGGCTTAGTGGGGCCTTTTTAATTTATATGTGCATGTGTGAGTGAGTGTGTGTGCACCTGGAACTCATGGTAACCTCTGGTGACTGACCCCTATGGGGGCCTGGAGGATATTCACAGACGTGGTTGAATAAAACCTGAATCCACCTCCCAACTGCTGGTATTCCAAGGAGGTCTTCCTTCTAAGTACCTGCAAGAATTGACCCTGCTTAGCTTCCAGGGTATGATGAGATTGGGCTTGTTTGGGCTATCCAAGTCAGAGCAAGTGGGCTCTTATTGAAATAGACAATAGTCTTCCCTGAATTAAGCCTAGGAGCTGCTTCCTTAAATATGGAGGCCCAGGTCATGCATATTTCCACCTGCATCAGGCTTAGCAACTGGACCCCTTCTTGTTATGCCCCAATCTAGCTACGGTTATCCATGTAACAGTCATCTCCAGGCTAGACTACTGTAACTTGCTCTACTGTAACTTGGTCAGTTTTCATCCAGACTGGCACCCTTCTATATTCAACTTAAACTGTTCCCCCCCACCAACACACACCCATGAGGTGGTCACAGTCTTTAGAAACATTTATCTACTTGTTCTTAACTTATTAATGTTTTTATTATGCTGTATATCAGGGGTATTGAACTTATTTGCTATGAGGGCCAGATCTGACATAAGTGAGACCTTGTTGGGCTGGGTCATGTTAGGCCAGGCCATGTGTGTAACTATTTATGATCATGTAGCAGAAATATAAACTTTATAAAAGATATAGATGAACACAAAGATTTCCTTTTCTTTTTTAAAAAACTTAAAACATGCTTCAAACATTAGCACTCATTGGTCTTAAAGGTGCTTTCTTTATATCTCTCTATGCGATCCATGGAACTGAGCAAAGGAAACTTTGGCTCTTTCCTTCCTTCCCCAGGGCTGCAGGAGGGGGAGTCTCAGCCAATAGAAGAAGGAGAGGCTTGGCTCAGTAGCTCTGCTGTGCAATTGAGAGAGCCTGGCAAAGCAAGCTATTCTTCCCGCCTTCCTCCCCAAGGGAGGAGCCTCAGCCAATGGAGAGGTTTGCTCTGTAGCTCCTACACAACTGAACAAGCCTTGCAAAGCAAACAGTAATGCAGAAGGAAGCAAGAGAGAGGGAGAAGGAAGCAGACGACAGCCAGTTGCTCAGGGACCTCATAGGAGCCCTCTGGGGGCCTGATTCAGCCCCCGGGCCACATGTTTGACACCTCTGCTGTATATCATCCAGAACCCTGCAAGAGCAGGGATTGGGCGATTCATAACTTCAATATAATAAATAAATAAACAAATAAAAGGGATGAGCCTTCTAATAGCTTTTATAATTTCTTCCCCCCTCCCTTTGTCTATTACCCTATTTTCTTCCTTATTCCTTTTCAGGGCTTTTTTTTTTAGCAGAAACGCACAGGAATGCAGTTCCAGCTGGCTTGGCATCAGGGGTGTGGCCTAATATGTGAATGAGCTCTTGTTGGGCTTTTTCTACAAAAAAAAGCCCTGTGTGAAACAGTGGTGATGTCAGGGGGTGTGGCCTAATATGCAAATGAGTTCCTGCTGGGCTTTTTCTACAAAAAAGCCCTCTTCCTTTCTCTCTCTTCTCATTGCTTCCTCCATCTATCTAAAGTCACTCACTATCAAACTTCCCTTCCACACGGAAAGTACAGAACTGGGGACATGGTGTGAAACTTGAGTGTCACATAAAGAGAAACCAATCCCCAAAATGTACTCTGGCAAATTAAAATGTAAATTTACCAGAAAGGCTAAGAAGGAATTTGAAGAGCGTATTGCTAAAGACATAAAAACTAATAATCTGGGGCTTCAAGTACACCAGAAACGGGTAACTGGTCAGAAAGGCAGTGGCACCTTTGAGATGAGAAAGGTGCAATGGAAGCTCCTGAAGAAAGAAAAATTATGGAGAAATCCAATTAATTCTTTCCATCTGTCTTCATGGCAGAGGGGCTTACATTATCACAGAAAGTTCTCTTGGTAGTAAAAAAGGCAAACGGGGTTTTAGAAAAAGAGTTGGGAAGAAAACAAATAGATTTATAATGTCATTATATGCATTTATTATTGTCCACCTAGGTACTAGTTTGGCTGCTTTGCAGGCCAAACACTGTAGAACTGGAGAAGGTACAGAAACGAACAATTAGAGCTGACTTAACAGTATTCATCATTTCCCTTTAAAAAGTAGGTGCAAATAGATTTTTCCCCAATGCTTCTGCTCTCCATTCAGCTATTGTATTTTTTTTAAAAAAAATAGACTGTGTAGTTCTTCATATGCAAGGAGGGAAAATGTGATAGAAGCTTATAAAAACATGAGAAATGTTACGTATTTATTTAGTACATATTTGTCTTACCCTTCCTCCAAGGAGCAAAAAGCAGCATGTATCACTTCCCCCCTTCTTCTCTTTTATCCTCACAACAATCCTTTCTGGTAGGCTAGGTTGAGAGTGTGGCTGATCCAAGGTCACTCACAAAGCTTCCAGGGCAGAGTGGGGATCCAAGTCCGGGTGCCACTCTAATCACTACATGATTCTGGCTGTGTGAACATATTCTGCTTTTTGAAAATACAAGAATTTAGTAAGAAACAGGTGTATTGGAAGCAAGGAACAGAACCTTGAACTGCAAACAGAGGGCACTAAAAGATGTCAATATTTCCATTCCAATAGCAGCTTCCTTTGATTCTGAAAAACCTATTGCTAGGTGTTGGAGAGAGCCTTATGGACATAGTCTATGAGATACAGGAGACCAGTACTGACCTTTTTCCACAACCAGAAGCTTCCGCTTTCTCTCTCTTATTCTTGTTGAGTGCTGTTTTGCTCTAGTCCCAGGGAAATAGCATAGGAAATGCCAGAAAACACAGTATTTCCAAACATCAACAAATACTTCTAAACATCAGAAGTAATTGCATTCACATTAGTTATCCATCCTGATATGCCAATAAAGGTCAGTCTGCCTGTCTGTTATCCATCCAAAGTTAACAAAGAGACATTATTTGCTCAGATTCATTATATAGTTATATTTCAGATGCACATCCCCAGAGAATTCTGACGCTCATAGATTTCATGGCAGGTGAAAGAACCATGATATCATTCACACATTTTTTCAGAATTGGGGTAAAACAGCCATTCACACCACTTCTTTCTGTAAATCTAGGCAATGCAAAAACCTAGTCTGCCTTCACCAGTGGCCAAAGATTATTTCACTTTCAAACTCTGAAGTAGGACTGTGTTCCGATCTGAATACGAATATGGACCTGGCTCCTACAAAGACCCATTTGATATTGTCATCCTTGCTTCTCATGTGTACAGAGTCTAATGGATCACAGAGGTACATCTCCTGCACCTCCAAAGAGGGAGTGATCTAAATTAGTCACCCTCCTGGACTCTCTGCCCTTACGGGCAGGCATTGAAGATGCCCATTTCACATGCACGGCTTTGCTTCCAAATGTCACATGCGTTCGGCAGCCTTCCGCTGTGTTTTGTTTGAGAATTCTCAGGCTTCCTCACCAAAGAAAGGCTCCTCCATTGTAAAGCTGTTAAATGAAAACCTTTGCAGCTGTCATAGCTGCTCACTGCCTCAGTGCCTGTGAACACCACTTGGCTCTCATGCGTTGATGCATTTACTGTACTGGTAATTAATGCCGTTAGCTTTGTAATTAAAAAAAAACCACAACTTTTTGCCTTTATACTTGGGGTGATAATGCTGCAAGTAAAAATTAATTAAAATGAGATGAATTGCCTTCAGTTGAATGAAATGGAAAGGGAGGCAGAGGAACTGAAGGTGGGGGAGGAGAGGCACCAGGCCTTGCTAATGAAGCAAAATGATGCTGTCGGCTTTTGGAAGATTCTCCCCCTGCTTTTCTTTCCTCTGTTCTGTTGGGCTGCAGTTTAACAGAGCCTAAAAGGACTGTCTGACTGACGGACATGGTGAGGCGTAGCTGGTCACTGCTTTGGTCACAGCTGACCATGCAAGATGTAAATATAACCACCCATGTTTGCTGAAGCCACCTCTTCCTTTTTTCTTTTTGTTTTGCTTTCCCTTTACCTGACTATGTGAGGTAATGGGCTGTGAAATTGCCTTTTCTATTATTATTAATTAGATATGATGTTGGAGTTCTGGTTTTCCTATCTGAGGCAGGAAAAGGGGCTAATTGTTTAAAAACGGGCAGAGACCTGAAAAACTCCACACACAGTGCAGAGCAGGTTCATTGTGAGCAAATTACTGGCTATTTGAGCGAAGTCTCAGCATGAGCCTGATGCGTGACATTGTTCTTCTTGCTGCTTAACTCACAGTCCTGAACCTGACATCCCCTGCACTCTCACTCTTGGCATTTTGCCTCAGCAAACTAGGGTGAACCCAGAGGCAAATGGGAAGACTGTGAACTGAGGATGGTTGGAGAAAGTAAATAGCAACAGGGAGGTAGTCAGCGCCAGGAGCCCAAATGAATCCAAGCAACAGAAGTTTCTTGGTTTTTTGCATGGCTAGGATTAGCCTACAAAACCCCACTCATGTCAGCAACAGGATGAAACCACAAAGCAGAGATCAGAGCTTCTGCTGCTTTCTTGACTGTGAACTTTTTGATATTCACATAACCCAGCCCATCTCTGGCATACACTATGGATTTTGGTAGTGTGCTACATTTTGTACAGCATGGGAGCTCTAGGATTCATCTTGTTTTCAACTCACAAATAGTAGTTTTGCTCACCAGATGACATGCCATCGGCTCCTTCCTGTTATCTGTAGCATCACCCATGCCCTACTCTACCACTATTGTGGCATTCAGGCGTGTGGAGGTAGCTTCTGATTGGTAACACTACATGGCCTAGAATACTGACATGTTTGTTGACCTATACATGGACTGTGATCTATGAAACTCTCTGAATGAATGAAAAATGGGAGAGGCTTGAAGGCCTATTAAAGATAATGGGAGCCAGAAATGTATGGAGGTTCCATTGAAAGACAACACAAAATGGTTGCAATGAAAATGTGGAGTGGATTTTCAATTAATGTCACTGGTCCAGATAAACAGCTCTGAGATGGGAATAACAGGCCTCAGAGTGGAATTATGGTTCCTGGAATAGAATTCATGCTTAGGAACTGGAACGAGAGTCCTCCAAGTGGAATGACAGTCCCTGGGAGTGGCAGAAGTGTTATGGAGCTGGACTGACATCCCCCAGAGTGAAATTACATCCCTTGAGAGGAGCAGAAGAGTTCTGGGACTGGAATGACAAGCCATCAGCCCCCTTCAGGGGCTGTCATTCTTCTACCAGAACACTTCTGCTCCTCCCAGGGCTGTCATTCTACTCTGTGACCAGTCATTCCAGTGCCAGTAGACTTCTACTCTCAGGAGCCCCCATTCCACTCCGTGGGCTATCATTCCAGCCCCTGAACACTTCTGCTACTCCTAGGGGCCATCTTTCCCATCTGAATTCTGTCATTCAAGTCCTAGAACACTTCTGCCACTCCCAGGGACTGTCATTCCAGTTCCACAGCAGTTTACCTGGGTACAGAGACATTGATTGAAAATTCACTCTGCATTTTCATTGTATTTTGTGCTGTAATGTATTTCAGTGGAGCCCATGCAAGTCAACTGGCATTCCTGGCTCACATTATCTCTAATGGATCTTCAAGCCTCTCCCACTATTTTCAGTGGACAATCCTTTCCTTCCTTTTAGGACATCCCCCAGCAGAACTAGTTCAATATACTACTGTCCAGCAAAACCCAGTGCCACTGTGGCTATGCCAACTCAGCAGGACTGATGTGAAGCACAGAATCACATTCCGGGAGGGGGGGTGGGGGTGGGAGGTTGCAAGCCCAGTAGAACCATAGCAATCTACTTAGGGGGACTAATTTCAAACCAGATAATCTCTGCTGTTACATCATGTAGAATGTCCATCACAAGTGTAAGAAAACTGCTCTCAAAGCAGAATCTCTGTACAAGTAAATGGGAAAGGAACAGGGCAGGGAGGACTCTTGAAACTGACATGACTAGTTTGAAACTGACCTGAGGCTGAAGAATTCTCACCCCCGCCATTGCTCTGAAGTTTGGTAAACATTTTGAATGAATGGAAACAGTTTGGAAATGTACCCATTCACAAACTGGCAGAAACAACTTGAATGTTTGTGGCCAAAGTTTGTCAGTTCATGAGCTGAATCATGCCCATCCTTAATATCTAAGGGTGCTACAGATCACAGATTTCTGATAGCCCAAGTGAAAAGATCATTAGAAAGCAGAGAATGGTTGCCAGGGCTTGAAGAAAAAAAATCTGCATATACTACAACTGTAATCCTGAAGAAAAGTTTGTTCAGTAGAAGCCCCAGTGAATCTCTTGGGTCTTACTTCTGAGTAGAGCTGTTTAAGATTGCAGCCAGCCCTAAGGCACTGCATAGCATCTCATCTAAATATTTATAAATGTACAGTTTTAGCCATTTTGGCTCTCAATGGGTGTTATTTCATGATTTTTCACTAAAATTGTGTCTTACCTGAGAATTGTTCTTGACTGTTTAGATCCCATCCTGTTATGAATAGTGTGTTTCAACATATATCCTAGGCCTGGTCTCATCTGAGTTTTTGCAAGATAGTACTGAACTATGCAGTACTCTTGATTTACAATAATGTTAGAAAAAGAAGGAGGAGCAGGCTCTTGCCTGAGGCATAAAACCTGTTCTACAGCTTGTCTTTGTACAGTGTTGGTGATCAAAGACAAAAGTCTGGGAAAGAGGATCAAGAAGGAATAATACTTATCATGCATCCACATGGGAAAGAAGAAGGCATTGTTAGTCTGAGTTGAAGCAATGCAGGAGTGACTCCTGTGCAACGTTTGTTCTCCACCTCCTCCACAGAGATTTGCACTAGGGTTGCCAATCCCCAGGTAGGGGCAGGGGATCCCCCGGTTTGGAGGCCCTCCCCCCGCTTCAGGGTCGTCAGAAAGTGGGGGGGGGGAGGAAAATGTCTGCTGGAAACTCTATTATTCCCTATAGAGATTTATTCCCATAGAAAATAATGCAAAATTGATCCGTGGTTATCTGGGGCTCTGGGGGGGGCTGTCTTTTGGGGTAGAGGCACCAAATTTTCAGTATAGCATCTCGTGCCTCTCCCCAAAATGCCCCCCAAGTTTCAAAACGATTGGAACAGGGAGTACAATTCTATGAGCCCCAAAAGAAGGTGCCCCTATCTTTCGTTATTTCCTACGGAAGGAAGGAATTTAAAAGGTGTGCCGTCCCTTTAAATGTGATGGCCCGAACTCCCTTTGGAGTTCAATTATGCTTGTCACAGCCTTGATCTTGGCTCCACCCCTAATGTCTCCTGGCTCCACTCCCAAAGTCCCCAGATATTTCCTGAATTGGACTTGGCAACCCTAATTTGCATACACAAAAATGTTACATCAGGCAAGAATGAAAAAGTATCTGGAATTTGTAAGATTAACCAGAAACTGAAGAAGGGAGCAGAGACTCACAAAATCTCATACCCTGTCACAAATTTTGTTTGTCTGTAAGGTGCTATGGAACTCTTGCTCTTTTCTACTGCTGCAAACAGACTGACACAGCTACTCATTTTGATCTATCTGGAAGCTGTGCAGTCATACAAATATGATGTGAATCTTCTACATGTGTAGTTCTTGGAAGCCAAGAAAAAAAAAAGCTGTATTCGAATCAGTCCAGAGTAAGTATCCCAATGAAAATACTGAAAAGATGGGGTGGATCCAGCCATCCTCCAAGGAGCTGTACTCCAGCATTTGGAGCCTTCCTTCATCTTAGTACCTTTTCCCCAACAGAAGAAGTCACCTTAGGCTGGAGGAAGGCTTCAAACTTTGCTCAGTGCAGGTTGGGTTATGATTTACCTTAGTAACATGACACTTTTCCCTCTGTATGACTCCTGATCCACTGGCCTCAAAAACTTTCCTGATCCATGGGACCTGCTTCAGTTAAAACTGAAGCCTGATAACAACAGGTGTGGAAGGGAAAAACTGTACATAGTCAGACATTTAGGTTGGACTTCAGGGAAACCAATTTTGATAAACCTATTGTTTGCTGGGTAAAATCCCATGCTCAGAAATACTTAAGGGAGTTCAAGAGAGGTGGGAGTTTCTTAAAAGTGAATATTGAAGGCACCATCACAAACAATTCCTATGAGAAAGAAAAATGGGAGGAGCCAAAAGAAGCCAAGATGGCTCCATAAACAGCTTTCTAAAGACTTGAGAAATTAAAAAAGAGAGACTCATTTAGGAAATGGAAGGAGGGCCTTATAACCAAAGTTCACCAGTGTTTGTAGAGAACAAATCTACAGTCAGTGCCAGCCTGAGGGCACATAGCACCCTAGGCAGGCTTCCTGCCCACCCCCACCCCCCTGCCGTCGCCACCCCTGGCCCTCGCAGTGCCACAAAACAGCACCACGCTCCACCACCACCCCGCGCCGAGGCTCAGCTCCCCCACCCCCTGCTGTGGCTCCCTTGCTGCTGTGGCCTACCTTCCCTCCCTCCCCGGTGCTGCAATGCAGCCACGCTCCGCCCCCCCCCCCCCACTAGAGTGCACTGTGCTAAGGCTAGGCCCTACCAGCTTCAACACGGCCGGCACACCATCTAATGCTTTGAAGCTCGTGCGGGAGAAGGCTTCACTCCCCCTCCTTCCTGGAACCAGAAGTGAGGGGGAGCAAAGCCTTCTCCCAAGCAGGCTTCAAAGTATTAGATGGTGCACCAGCCACATCGAAGCCAGTAGCCTTGGTGCATCGAAGCCTTGGTGCGGTGCATCTCGGCACGCTCTGATGGGGGGTGGGACGGAGCGTGGCTGCACTGCAGTGCTAGGGAGGGAGGGAAGGCAAGCCGTGGCAGCAGAGGGACTGCGGCAGGGAGGGGAGGCAGGCAAAGTAAGTGGTTGTCATGGGCAACTCCCTCCACCCAGCACCCTAGGCAACTGCCTAGTTTGCCTAGTGGGCAAGCGGCCCTGTCTACAGTGTAGTGAATACACAAATCACCAGTGCTTGTAGAGAAAGAGGTAGGAAAACTAAAGCTCATTATCAGCTTAGACTAGTGAGAGATTCTAAAAACAACAAGAAAGAGCTTTTTTTTCCTATTAAAACTAAGAAAAAGGGCAAGGACATGGTAGGCTCCTTGTGGGGACATGAAAGTGAAATTGTAACAAGTGATGAAGAAAGGGCAGAACTGCTCATTTCCTACTTTTCCTCAGTCTTCTCTTGTGAGAGAAATGGTGCTCAATATGGCACATGATGAAGGAAAGGAGTTGCAGCCTAGGATCAGCACAGAGATAGTACATAGACACCTAGTTTCTTTAAATGAAATTAAGTCCTTGGGAGCAGATTAACTGCATCCAAGGGTACTAAAATAACTCATGGATGTAATTTCTGAGCCTCTGGTCATTATTTTTGAGAATTCTTGAAGAACAGAAGAGGTGCCAGAAGACTGGAGGTGAGCAAATATTGTCCCCATTTTCAAAAGGGGGGAAAGGAGGATCCAGATAACTACTAACCCATCAGCTTGACATCTATACCTGGGAAAGTTTTAGAACACATCTTCAACCAGTCGGTCCTGGAATATTTAGAAAGGATGTCTGTGATCACTAAGAACCAGAATGGGTTCCTTAAGAACAAGTCATGTCAAACTAACATTATCTCTTTTAAAAAGTTACTACCTTGCTGGATCAGGGAAATGCTATAGACATAGTTTATCTTGATTTCAGTACAGATTTTTGATAAGGCTCCACATAATCTTGTTGACAAGTAGTTAAAATGTGGTTTGGATCCTGTTACTGTTAGGTGGATCTGTAACTGGTTGACAGATCATACCCAAGGATTGCTTGTTAATGTTTCCTCATCCTTTTGGAGAGGAGTGACAAGCGGAGTGCCTAAATGTAAAGTTCTGCATTTAGGTAGCAAAAATCAGATGGGGGAGACTTGTCTTGGCAGTAATATGTGTGAAAATGATCTAGGGATCTTAGTAGACCATACACTGAACATGAGTCAGTAGTGTGATGTGGTAGCTAAAAAGGCAAATGCGATTTTGGATTGTATCAACAGATGTATAGTGTTCAGATCACACAAAGTGATGGTTTTGCTGTACTCTACTCTGGTTAGAGGTTTTTAAACAGAGGCTAGATGGCCATCTGACAGCAATGAAGATCCTGTGAATTTAGGGGGAGGTATCTGTGAGTTTCCTGCATTGTGCAGAGGGTTGGAATAGGTGACCCTGGAGGTCCCTTCCAGCTCTATGATTCTATGACCTCACCTAGAATATTGTGTTCAGTTTAAGAAGAATATAGACAAGCTGGAATGTGTCCAGAGGAAGGCAACAAAGATTGTGAGGGGTCTGCAGACCACATCCTATGAGGAAAGGTTGAAGGAGCTAGGTATGTTTAGCCTGGAGATGAGATGATTGAGAGGTGATATGATTACTATCTTCAAGTACTTTAAGTGCTGTCATATAGAGGATGGTTTCTGTTGCCCCAGAAGGTAGGACCAGAACCAATGGGTTGAAATTAAATCAGAAGATTTTCTGGCTATTAGGAAGAACTTCCTGACAGAGTGGTTCCTCAGTGGAACAGGCTTCCTTGGGAGTTGATGGGCTTTCCTTCTTTGGAGGTTTTTAAAAAGAGGCTAGATAGCCATCTGACAGCAATGCTAATTTTGTGAACTCATGCAAATCATGAGAGGGAGAACAGGAAGGATTGCATCAGTGTTTAGTTCTTGTGGCCCTTTCTTACACACCCAGGAAAATGCTGATTGCCACATTTCTCCAAGCCAGTTTGGCCAAGGATCCTGGAGGTTTTTTACCATCTTCGGGGCATGGAGCAGGGGTCACTGTGGGTGTGAGGGGGAGAGGTATTTGAGAATTTCCTGCAATGTGCAGAGAGTTGAGCTAGATGACCCTGGAGGTCCCTTCCTACTCTATGATTCAAACCTCCTGGTACTACCAAAGAACTGTAAGATCACAAAATCCAGCCAGTTCTTTTTGCCTCTTCTTTCTGCCTCTTGCATCAGTCTCAGTAATAAAGATTCTGCAGATGGATCATAGTTGGCAGTTTTACTGCTGATGCATGAAGTAAAACTGACTCCGGCTCATTCCCCTTAGCTGTGTCAGCTCCTGCAGAGCTCGGCATAAGGAACTGTGACTTGAAGCTGTACATACTGTGACCAAATCCTTGCTCCAGCTTCCCCCTCCCCCGCCAACCCATGAAGAGCTATGCAAGGACTGGTTCACTAATCATTCTCCCAGTTTGCAGTGGGAACTACAACTCACTTAATTTGTTGGCCTTGGTACAGGAGTCATGCTGGAGGTGTAAGTGGAAAAAGGTTGTGCAGTGGCTGTATGTGACTGATAGAAAGAGCACTGTGCACAGAAGGGATCTGGCATATCCTGTTCAAGGGTCTTAGTTAGCAGGTGTTGGAGGACTCTGGAGAGCTGCTACTAGCCAGATTAGGCATTACTAAGCTAAATAGACTGATGATCTAACTTGGGATCAGGCACTTTTATATGTACCTTGCCATCTAAGAGACCCTGTAGGGAAAAGTTTAGCTCAGTGCAACTCAACAGGAAATATTACATTTGCAAATAACTGTATGAATTAGCACAAGCAAATAGTTCAAGGTTGTTGGTTTTCTTTTCTTTTCCTGCCAAGAGTGGTCCAATCCTTCCCTGAGATATAGAGCTGACCTGTGTTGCCATGCAACATATCTAGAGCTGGGGATAAAGGCCTTACATCTCCCATTGACCTGGACTGTAGAAGCACTACAGATTGACAGAGATACTGCATTCAGACCCACCATCTCAGGATGGTGGCATTGCAAAGGTCAGGGGGGAAATGTCCTCAGTTTCATCTACAATGCATATAGCCTGGCTGCAGCATTTTAAGCCTGAATCTATTAAACACAGAGGAGATAGATTTTGCTGATGGTAGACATGCTCCACAGTACTGTCCCATTTTATAGGTGAATTAAAGATGCTATTTTAAGAAAATGCAAACACTCATGCAAAAATGTTTAAGATCCTCAATCATGTGCTGAGCATTAAATAATATATATTTCAAAACCCAAATCTGTCTAAACTCTGCATGTCCCCCTCCAACTCATACATTCAGGAGTGAACTGGAAAGGTCAACAGCAGTATGTTCCTTGTGTAATGATGAATGGCATTGATTAGTAAACAAACGTGTCCACTATGAACATGAAATACAACTCCACCAGCACTCAACCCAAACAGGGCCCAGTGCTTCCAATAAGTCATATGGTTCCCTTGAGGAAAGGTTTTACCATCAGTAGGTATACTCATCACTTATGTATGTTTACCTGTGCAAGTAGACACCTAAAAGGGAACTCTCCCCCAAAAGCCAATCTACAAGTTCTTCATTGATATTCTGTTCACTGATTTATTCAAGTATTCTGAAAGGGACTATGAAGAAACACAGCACATGTGTTTCATAAGTGCAATATGTGCCTATGTGTTCTGAAATCTAACTTACTTCTGTGGCAATTTTTTTTTATTTGATTTTTGATCTGAAAATTGTCATTTTGGCAAGGGGCAGGGGGGCTATCAGTATAAAAATATCACTCATATTGCTACACATTCATTTGTCTCAATTTACAGCCATACTATCTGCAATTAATTAATGCTTCACTGCTATTTTTCCACTTTCCAAAGGCATCTTCATTGGATCATCCTAGCCAACCAGGAATCATGGACTGAACATTTTAATATCATAGTGCCACATAGCCATAATAATCAGTTATGACTATGTTATCAGGTATGACTAGGTGCCAAGATAGAAAACTAACCCTTCCACTGCCCTCACTTTGAAAAGGAAGGAAGACTCAATGCATCTCTGTGGCCAAGGCAACCTCCTGACTTGCCATGCTGTGCTGCTAATTTTGTTGCCTGTCAGTGCTGTTTAGCTAGCATTTTTTTCCCTGACACATCTCTATTTATTATATTCATTTGAAACATTTATATATCTGCCTTTCTACCAGTCAACTGGGACCTGAGGTTGGTAACAGATTAAAAACTATATAAATCAGAGACCGGTATAATTAAGGAATGAATAATTGGAGAAAAATGTGGATACAGATACACATCCAAATGTACATCCCATTGAGATTATCCACTCCAATGCAGATGTTAATCTGTAGCCAGATGCACATCTGGATGCACATCTGGATACAGACATGGCCCAGCCAGACTAAACTACTTTCAGTCTGATGCATATCTCTGTCCCCATTCTTCCCTAATTAGTCAACAAAATTTGACTGGATCAGTACCAGGGGGTTGCCACAGCAACAGGAACATGTTCCTACTTCTATCCTCATTTGCCACCATTTTGTAAACAGTTGTACCTTTCTTTCTTTTATTTTTGCAAAGGAATGTGAAAAGTTGTTGGGGTGGGGGAAAGGAAAAGGAGACACTTCCTTAGGCATGTTAACAAAACTTCTAGCCCTGTTTGATTTCAGCATAACTCTCACCTTACTGGGCAGAACAGGGGAGGTGCCCGGGTATCCTAATGTGCACCTTGGGAGATTTGAAGCCGCTGCTTTTCCACTAGTGAAAGAGGGAGGCTACCAAGAGGTCATGCCCTGAATCACGGGACAAAATCCACATGAGATGGCTGCTACAATGAGGACAGAATGGGAGACTGAGTTGAAGGGCTGGTAGGAGCCAGCGTTCAGATTTAAGTAATACATGTAGTCCTTAAAGGGGCTTGTCTACTGCTCAACTATTGCAACAGCCTATATGAGTCAAGGAATTGATGTGGGGGGGGGCAAGAATTTCTGAATTACTTGATATTGATGATTTGATTCATCTTCTCCTTCCCAAGTTTTCTATAATTTATATTGCCAACATTTTTTTCTATCTACATATACATTCTCACCTGTGAGGACATATATATTCCTCTTAATTTGGGAGGCAGGAAGGAGAAGTTTTTATCCTCCCCCTTTTCTCTTCCTGAAGAAATCTTAAAGCAGTTTATAGTCACATTCCCTGAGCCCCTCCGCACAACAGACACCTTGTGAGGTACATGGGGCTGAAAGACTTCTGAGAGAACTGTGATTGGCTCAAGGTCATCCAGCAAGCTTCATGTGGAGGAGTGGGAGAATGAAACCCCATTCTCCAGATTAGAGTTCTCCTCTCTTAACAGACACAGCTTTTTAAGGTGGGTCTCTGTTCACTGGATATTAGGATTGTAGAGTGAATTCCCAAGAGCTTGACAAGTCCTGGGATAAGTCTTTTCCTTTATACTGAAATGCAGCCATTTCTGCCACTGAACTGAAAGAACAGAATCCCTGACTAGAATGTAAACAGAATAACAATACATTGTCTAATTAAACCCACAGTTTATAAAGGAGGTGTGGAACTAAAATGGGCTTATATTGAAGAAAATGTATTCACGTAGGATATGATGTAGTAGCTTTGTATCTAAATATGCTATGTGATTTAAAAAAAAAAATAAAGCAGGAGATTGACCAATGAGTTTTTTTCTAGCCCTCTGCCCATTTCACTAGGAGGTAATGAAGGAAATATTATTCCATGTCACTCTTATCAGTAACTTTCCAATCACCTCGTGACAGCCAATGCCATAATTCATGTTTAATATGTACCTGCCCTTACTTGTATACCTGGACTTTGGAGGAAATCTGAGGCTCAAACCAGGAATATGAAACCTCTGGTTTCCAAAATTCAGCCCTTTTCTGTTCAGTTAGTACTATTTCTTGAGCATGTAAGCATACAAGCTTGCTGTATGGTTTAATATCATCTTATCCAACAGTCCTCTAGACATAAGGTCAAATCAGGGGAAATGAGCACTCAAGAGACTCTTTTGGACATTATATCGGAAGTACAAAGAATAGAGGCACAAGGCATTCACACATCCACCTTTCATACTTTACTGTACAATGACGGAACTGTGCCGAAAATACCTTTGGTGACTGCATTGTAGTCTACCAAGCAACTGGGGTGGAGGCTACCACAAGAAAGAGTAGAATAAACCAAACGGCAAAGGGAAAATGTCCAAAAAAACCAGCCTGGAGGACAGGGGAGAATCGAGGCCTCCACAGATGAGTGCTTTTAATTAGGAAAAGCGCTGAACGGCAAGGAGCTTATGCTAATGGGAAGCCTATTTTAATCAGCTTATTTTTTTTAAAAAAGCAGCATTTTGTAACAGTCAAAACATGGTCTGAAAAATGGTAATTATCAGTAATGTGTTATCAGGGAGGGGGTGCCTCTGTGGGCTGAAATTAACAAGGTTCCTGTTTGACAGCAGCTCAATCTATACAGGACATAGAAACTACCAGACAGGAAGGCTCAGCCACTATGTTGGCAACTGGCAGCTTAGACATGGCCGACAATGTATACAGTTTCTCCAAGCCTGAACCTTCTACTTTCCCTCAACAAATGCTTCTTGTTTCTTTTCTTACAGTGTTTCATTCTTTTGTTGTAAACTGGGCTCAGTTGCCTCATTGTTGCTTGAACATGTTCAGCACAGTATCTGTGTTCACTAACTCCCATCCACACCCTCCCAAAGATGCTCTGTATAACCATCCAAAGGTAACAGTGGGCAGAATAATCTGTAGTTGAGAATCCAGCCTCCCATTCCAGTGATCCCAGAAAGGCTGCAAAACTTTGGCTCTGCATAGGCCACTGGCCAACAAAAATATGCAAAATGGTTTGTGCATTACCTGCTGAGGGTCCATTTTCCAATATAAGGTGCCCACCATACCCTTAGTTTGAAAAACAATAAGAGTTCTGAACATGTGGAAAGTGCCTTCAAGTTGCAGCTGACTTATGGTGACCCGTAGGATATTAAAGGCATGAGATGCACAGAGGTGGTTTGTCATTTTATGCCTCCGTGTAGCAACCTTAACTTCCTTGGCAGTTTCCCATCTAAGTGTTAAGCTGACCCCTCGTAGCATCTGAGTTTCTATGAGATCTGACTGGCCTGGGCTATCCTGGTCAGGGCAAGAGTTCTGAATATCCTCAAGGAAACTTAAATCTGTGGTTTAAAGAAGATGGGAGTTTCTGTTTATCCTTCTGTTTTCTTTTTATCACCACCCAGTTCAGAGAGCGGTAGGGTACTCTTAGCCCTAATCACTATCTCACTCCTGTAACTTCAGAGTGAGCCAGGCCAATAGAACAGGAAATAGGATTATGCAACCAACATGAGTGAGTACAGCCAGTGCCAGTTTACTTTTTAAAAGTATGCCAAGCATACAGTGCCATCTGCTCCTCTAAGGGCTGCCATCCACATATTTTCTTTCTTTGTAGCCTTTGGGATAAGGGCCCCCAACTGAACATAAATCTCAGAGCTTCCCAGAAGATAAAATCATGAGGGTACATTTAATCTGTTGAGTAAGACAGTGCATGATGGGAGAGGTAGTGGTAGGAAGAGAGAGAGGAGACATAAGGAGAATGACCATTGGTGTGCAGAAGGAATGAACCGGATTTTCTAGATAACAAGTTTTATTAAATTTAACAGAGAAAATTAGGGAATGGGGGAAGGATCACGGATAGGATACAGAATAGATTACAGTTATTACTACATCAAGAAAAACAAAAGAAAAACTATAATTAATTATACCTGCAAGTACTCAAAATTAATTACCTTTAAAGTCTACAAATATTTTATGATCTTTTGATATTACTGTAAAATCCTCCTGTTTTACCAACTATTTAGTGGCAGATTCCAGATTCTTATCTATCATATCTGTGGTCATACAAAACCAAATCTATGTATCTTTAATCTACATAAAGCAACAGAAGGAAGAAAAAAAAGAGAAAGAGAGGTTCAAATTCTGGTCTTCAGTACTAGCTTATTAACCAAGAGGTTTCAATATGTAGCAACAGCAGCTGCATCTCTATCTAATTTACAAAGGAATCTCAAGGCTAAACGAAAATAAAACAAGCTTCTCATTAACCGTGAAAAGCTTTTGAGTTAGATGGGTACAGTTATGATACTCATGTCTTATTAGCAAATGTTGATAACTTTAGGCATCTACTTGAACAGTTAGCTCTCTTTAATAAACAAAAAGGATGGGTTTTCAAAAAGAAAAGAGAAAAAGTAAGCAAGGGAGAAGAAGAAAAAAAAACACAAACCTATAGAATGCTGTTTTTACAGCAGCCCTCATCTCAGAAGGCACTAGTAATTCCCAATTGCTCCCACAACTTCACACTAAACAGAAAGGGGAACCTTGATCTATAGGGAAGATTAATCTCACTCATCAAATTGTGCTCATTTACTTCCCTGAAAGCAAAGAAAAAAGCTTTTAGTGGATTAATTCATTGGCAGACATCTCCATGCATGGGAATGAACAAAGGATACCTCCTCACCAACCATTCAAGAAAAAGCAAAAATATTAAAAGTATGTACACACTTTCCATATTTATATGTATGTATGTATGTAGTTCTAACTACAATAGTCCAAATTCTAATTAAACAGATTAATTTTTAGCCTTACATTAGTGTATATTTAAATTTCATTAGTGTATATTTAAATTTTTAAAAGTTTTACAAGTTAGAGTCATTAAAACCCCTCTTTTTTAGCAACAGATTGTTAAACTTCATTATGATTTTGAGCTTTGCAGAAAATCACACCAAACCAAAACAGGCTGCCCATTCAATGTGAAAAATAAAAAAAAAACAATCCTGCTTTAGGTTTGAAGAATCCCTCAAAAAAAAAGTGGGGGGGATTCAACATTAAGTCCCATAATATTGTGCCTGTTAGAGAAAAGTCTTATAATCTCTTCTTATAGTTTGAATAAAAATGAAGATCACCTAGTTCAAAAATCAGAATATCCATTCCAAGATGTTATGTCAGATCCATAATATTATGCTCATGTCAAGCCACTGTATGGAAAGAGTTTATATTCCCTTCTTCCTAAAAGCCTTCCAAGTCATAATCCTTGTTGTTGGACTTGCTCTGAGGCTGTAGATTTTAATTGAGTCAACTGATTTTTCCCTTTCATTGCTGAGCATTTTTACAAAGAGCTTTGGAACCGAATCAATGTTATTCCCCCCTTTCTTTGTCTCAGTGAACTGTAGGTTTCGTTTCTCCTGCATAAGTGCATAAACTGCATTCATTTTAAAATGAGGCAAGGCAATCTCAGGCAGTTGTCGTTTCACTTTTGCCCACTTCTCAGGCAGATTTTGTGCTCCTTGATACCTCTATTCTTGTATATTTCCCATATTTTCCATTTCTTTACAATTCTCCAGGAATTTTCCCATCTGTTACTTTACCAATTCTGCTAAAATACCAAGTCCCTGCCTTATGGAGAGTATAGTAGCCATAAAATCTTTTTAATTATTCATCTCTTCCCTGCTGTTATAATCAGTATGATAGTAGAAATCAGAGAATAAATTCAGAGTGCCAGGTTGAAAATCCAGAAATCCAGCTTTTCTCATATAACGTCACATTCCACCTTTGATCAAGCTTTGTATAGTATGTTGGTAGTCCAATCGTCACTTATTTAATTTTAAACCAGATCTATCCACAACTATATGCTCAGTCCAATTCCTTTTACTTGAAATAAAGACAATTGTTATAAGCTTGTTCTTTTAATTTTAGAAGCCTCTCTTGTGGGGGGAGGAGGTCTTTTAGCCTCCTCCCCCTCCTTTTGAATGGTCAAATTTGGTTTTATAATAGGACTTTAGTTGATAGGTTACATTCCAAAGTGAACTTACTTGCAAGGTATAGTTCATTAGTTGAAGTAGAAAGACGATTAGAAGAAAGTATTTTGTTACTGGTAGACACAGCTAGTGCCATACAAAATGAGCTGCAATTCCCCCCGCCTTGCTTTGAAGCCAGAACAGGATATCAACAACTGGATTTTCTACATGTGAACGCAATTCACAGGCAGCAGCTGACAGGCACTAAAATATTAGATCCTGAGCTTAAAACTTCTAGTTTTGCATCAGTTTAAGCCAGTTATCTGGACCTTAAAGTTCTTGTTCACACACAGTCCCAGCATGGGCATTCAGCATACTGAACCTGAAGAGACTTCAGCCTCCTCCTTTATTAAGTGCAGAACCTTCAGTGTGAAAGGAGGCCCAGATATGTAAACACCAAGGAAAGTAGACCCTGCCTACAGTGTGAATCTGCTGCAGAAAAGGAGGGGAGAGACTACATGCATAGGTATTTACACATGTAGTTCATGCTGCAAATTCTTGTGTGGTAAATGGCATCTGGATTACATTACCGTAAAGTATTGGGCCTGTGTGTATAGTATAGTTTGGTATGCTAAGAATAGAAAGGTAGACTAGTTGTGCCTGTTTGTTTGTAGAGATAATGGGAAACTTCATATCATCCACGTCCTTCAGCAAAAAATTAACTAGCATCTTTCAAACCAGAAACAAATATAGGCATAATCCATCATATCCTTATCCTCACAGAAAGTCCTTTCCTTCCCATTCAGAAACATCATAAACCAGAAAGACTTACCTAGAGGGATGATAAGACCACCCAGTATAATTCCAGTAACCTTTATTAGAGTATTAAGTAGAGTGTTAAGGTATGTTGAACTATGCAGCTTTCTTTCTGAAACATTTTCTCACAAACTGGCAGCCATCAGAGACTTGTAAAAATGTTCCCTAGAATTAGCCACTCTGTTGCATGGTTCTGGGTCCAGGCTGTAGGATGGAAGAGTGAGCAGAAGGAATCCAGCATATATAGGTAAGAGCACGTTGATGGTAAGGCAGTAGTACAGGAGCTTGAAAGGAAATATTGTGAAAGTTCAATAGCTTTCCATATGGTACATATGGAAGTGAAAGAACAGGAAAGAGGGCATTTGCAGTGTGGCAAAGTCATATGGAAGAAACTTTAGTGAAGGTAGTCAATAACCTGCAATTTATTGCTACACTTATAGAAACAAAGTCTAAATTTATACAACATAATTCAACAAATATTATTTTCTTTTTACCCTTACCTCCATCTTCTCTCTATATAGCATTCCCGATGCCAGACTTTAGATAGTAAACCCTTCTGAGGCAGGGACCGACTACTTTGTTACTCTACAAAGAGTAACAAACTAAGAGGCTAAACTACTAACCACTGGACTCTTGGTGCACTGTCTTGGAAAAAATCGAGGCCATGAAAAGCACTGTGAAGGCTTATAGAGTCCTGCACTCATTTGGATTAGTACCTATCAGTAAGTAAACACCAAGACTAAAGGAATACGTTTTGTAGGGTTTGATCCAACTAGCTTTTCTACTGATAAAAACAGATGGTGAGGTCCTCTTTGACCATGAAAAAAGGCTATGCTGAGGATAACAGGACCTGAATGTACAAAAGCCAAATGAGATGGGGGCTATAATAAGAAGGGCAGTTGAGCAATATTGAGTGAAAAAGTTACCAGATCCAACCCTCAGTCCGTCCCCCTTTCTCTTTCTCACCCTTCCCTTTCTCTGACTATTCAACAAGGGCTTCATGTTATCTGTCTCTGCACCAACCACCATATATATGTATCTATCTATTTTCCTAATTGTTTTCTGTCTCTTCTGAGAGCACATGTGTGAGATCTATTAAAGGATTTAACTCGCTGCCTGCCAAGCACTCTGGTCCTTGCCTCTACAGGGAAGAACTATTAGCTTCAGTGATAATAAATGTGGGCATTGATGGAAAATTGTCACTTCAGAGCTTATCCGCTCTGCTCTCACTTCATCTACAAACCTGCTGTTGTTTGAGGCAACTGCTGAAACTCACTAAGCATAGCTGCCATTATCTATCAACTCCTCCATTTGAAACAAGCAGGGACGGTTGTTTGCTAAAACACATTATAACTTAAAAGCCCATCTCCTATTCTTCTGAAGTGTTTGGCCCTTGCTGAGAAATGACCGGCTGTAGGCAGCTTAAATAGGCCAATGTTCATTAAACGTCTTACTCAACCCTGAACCTCATGAATTGCTTAATGTACAACGCAGACAAAAGCCTTATTTCTTCATGTGTCAGCTCTTGTTAAGCACCTCCCTACCCCTCTTGCTGCTGTCAGTAAACAGGATTAACAAGCCCTATACTTAGACACGCTGTGCCTAAGTATGATTCCCACACAAGCAAAAGGAGCAGCATGCCTCACACAAACACAGGGAGTACACATAAGCAAGTGGTGCTTCTAACATACCCTAGGAAATAAGCCTGCATGTGTACCGCAGAATGGCAAGAGCATGGACAAGATGGTGATAAGAGACAATTGCATGCAGAAGACACTGCTCCCCCGAAATACCATGACCATGTTCTAGAACATCCACTTTTCCTTAAATGTATCCAGATTTGAGGTACTTGTAAAGGACTGCTAAAACCAGTCTGTGGAATTTCTGCAAACTCACTGGCCACACTAAAACCAATTAGGGTGGTCATGAAAATCAGTATTACATTCTGCACCTCAATCAGGACAAAAATAATTAATAAAATAAACCAAGTAATGCTAGCACATAGTTCAGAAACTGTTTTTTTAAACTACTAAGGCAAGTTTAACATAAGCCTAAAGTAGTTATTAAATTTTCCAGATTTGGTTGATAAACTTAGTTTAAAAATAAATAAATACAACTCTATGAAGAAAGTCCATATGCTATATTTCTCTATAGGAAAGATGGCAATTGGCAACCAAACACAGACATCTTTAAGACTGCATCTGTTCACAGGAGCAGGAAATGAATGTTCACAGGATCACATTAAAATTCAAGATCCAAAATTCTAGATTTCTCCAATTCAAACATGACTATCATCAGCAACGTTCACCATATTTAAGAGTTCATGAAAAATACAGGATTCTTATTGTGACAACACCGTATGCTTATAGCATTATTCAACTACAATTGAAGGCAAATCTGTAGCACTAAACAATATAAAACACAAAACAAAACAAAGAATCAGTAAAGACTGCTAAATGTGCAAGCTGTTGTGAACAGCAACTTCTCAGATAGATATCACAAATTAGGCACTGTGAGTATTCAGCAGCTACATGCACAAACACAGTGGCATAACTATGCTGCTGTTCAATGGGGGATTTCAGTGCAAGATCACTTAACAGGTCAACGCCTGTAACCTACTTCTATTATACAATCTCACCCTTCCTACAAGGAGTTCCAAGGCGACTTACATGGATATCTCCTCCTCCATTTCATGTTTACTACAATCCTGTGAGGCAATTATAGCTCAATGTGAATAATCAGGGCTTTTTTAATAGCAGGAACTCATTTGCATATTAAGCTACACCCCCCTGATGTAGCCAATGTTCCAAGAGCTTACAGTAGGCCCTGTAAGAAGAGCCCTGTAAGCTCTTGGAGGATTGGCTACATCATGGGATTGTAGTCTAATATGCAAAGGAGTTCCTGCTACAAAAAAAGCCCTGTGAATAGCTGCCGAAGGTCACTAAGTCAAGTACATGGTAGCTTAAGAGATCTGAATTTGGGTCACCCCAGTCCATGTCTTTCTAACCCTGACATCACCATTGAATCTTCTAAGGGTGAATGTCATAGGAATGAAGAGAGTTAAGTCGCTTGAACATAGAACAAGGAGGTTGCTTGCTATGCTCAAGCACAGCCCTTAGAAAGGTTCTCATCATTTCCAGCAGTAAAGCCTGTGGGACTACTTCCAATGCAAATAATGCTGCGGACATGAAAATTCTGACCAACTGGTAGAATTAAGCTACTCTTCCATCTAACATAGAGAGAATGCATAGTGGGGGGGGTTTTTTTCTTTTTTAAAAAGCACCTCCCATTACAGGGAATATAAAGAGACAGAGAGATAACACCTTCCAAACTGAAGGGTGAGAGGTGCCCTCTGGAGTTTTTTTTTCCTGTAAAGAAAAGATAATCAACCCCATCCCTCCCTCAGTACTAACTGGAATACCTTCACATGAAATAAAGTCTTCCAAATTGTTATCTTATGGATATTTTAACTCTGTTCACACATTTCAGTCTGATGAGAATGTAAAATCTTGATCCTTCAAAAACCAAACAGAACTTCCAGATTCACTAGGTATTGGTGCTTGATTTATAGAGACTGAACCAAAATGACAAAAGGTTTTCTTAGTTCTGATGCAAGGGGAAAGTACAAGCTGCTGCCTGGGTAACAACCCATAGTCTAATAGCGAATGGATTCTCTGAAATGTGTTAGTGGAGTATTTTGGAGCAAGTGCTTTTTTGTCCTTTGATTGTAACAACTGGGCATATTGCAACTGGTCTTTTATTGCGGCATTTCCAGTATGACTGAAATTGTAACAACCTGCATCATTAAATGATCAACATAACACCAGTTATATATGCTGCAGTAATTGCTGCAATGTAGAAATTTCACCGATTGAACCGATACGGAGTCATCCAATCATGAAAGTGAAAGAAGGCTATCTGATTCAACAGAGCAAATTGTGGCTTTTACAATATAGTACTGCAGTCAAAATTTGTTTTGGACAAAAAGGAAGGGAAAGGAGGCTTTCAGAGAATTGGCACAACTGAGACTGGAAACAGCCTTAGTCTCAGGATTGCCCCAAGCAAATTCATGCCTGAGATAATGTTTTAAAGCAAACAAATATCATTTTACCACAAAGAGAAAAAAAAATAGAGAGAAAAAAATAAAAACATAAAAAAACTACGCAGGATCAGGCAAACAAGGCCATTCAGATATACCTAAAAGGTACACAGCACAAGTGTATGTATTCCCAATCCTGTTGACCCCCAGCATTCAAAGGTATACTGCTTCTGAACATGAAGCCCCATTTAGCCATCAAGACTAATAGTCGCTAACTGACATTAGTTACATTAGAATCTTCCAATATTTGCCTAATCTCATTTCATTTAATAAGAACAGAAATATTTTCATCAAAACTTATATTAAAAAGCTGATTTAGTAGCTGATACACACACACCTGGAACAGAATAAATAAATTAAGCAAGTGGATTTAGTAGGAAGTCAGACTCCAGGGAAGTTCCTTTCTGGTCAGCAGGTAGTCACAGTGGGTATAGGAAAGAGATGGATAATCTTTTTGGTTCCAAAATTAACCTATGTGCCAACAAGCAAAAGGAATGGAGAGAAACAAGGGTTGTACTTGTACAGACTGTGGGAACAAGCTGAGCCCCAGAAGAGCTACCAGAGCCTTGAGGGTTCGCCTTAGACCTGGCTGGCAGCTGCACAAAGATCCAGGAGGTGGTTATGGTAGGCATAAAATTACACACATCACCTTCTTATATACCACTGGCTTTGGGGCCTTAGTTGCTTGGATAAAGAGGCAGCTGTGAGAAAAAGACCCCTAATTTCAGAACATCGTAGTCACCCATTTGGTTCCCAGGATGCCTGGAGACTCAACTCACACACATCTGCCAGGAGAACGTGGGTTTTGTCTACCAGACTGTAAGGGACTTATGTGAGTACTAAGAGCCACAACGTTGCAGCAGCATTCCATGTCTCTGGAAGACTGCTAACCAGGAGAACAGATGGGTTTCCAGCCACTCCGTGTGTGCACCATCTCGGCCGTTGCAGAGGAAGAAGTTGTGCCGCCAGGAACTGTCCGGACAAGCGGATTCCAGCCTTGACCATAGAATCCATATTGGTAGGCTAACATCACCAGCAACTATCTTCCTGCAGTGCCAGACTCCATTACAGCAAAGCGGGAGGCTCACGTACTCAACAGATGTCACCTATGCATAAGGCAATCAAGCTTAAGCATGGATCCTGTCAGACTGCCTAAAGCCTTTGTCCAATGGAACCCAAGACAAAGGATGGTGCCAGTAGAGGAATGAAGAAGAGGAAGAACATCTTCACCCAAAGCCAAGTTTCTTTGTATAGATCAGGTGTTACCTTAGGAAGCAATTTGGCCATCTATTGTCACCTTTTAGATAAGTTTTGGTAGCCTTTTAATCACCTCCATCCCAATAATTTCTCCCATTCGTTCCCTTAATGGTCATCCTGGAGCCAATTGTTACCTGGAAGTCCAATCACGTAACCAGGGCCAAGTCTGCTCATTAGCCAGGTATGGGCATCCAATCAGGGTGCCCCCAATAAACTGGCTATTGGCTACCGCATAAGGCCAGCCCTTATGGTCATTGTGGAGCCTCCCCTTTTTCTGAAGTCATGTACCAGCTGACCACCTCTCATCTGCCCCTGTACCTCCCATCTCCTAAGGGCTCAAGGTAGTCCTTATAACCACAGTCTCAGCTCCACACAGGTGTGCATCTAGCAGTACGCCATTCCTGCTGTTTAGATACATCCCCAATTCCTGATCAGTTGAGGGTCCCTTCCCCCTAGTCCTCATTTGTCGCAATTGGAGCCTTCCTCAAAGACTACGATCGGTAATTATCACCGTGTTTGTCTATCCCTGTGTTACCTCTGTGCATTTTTCTCTATTTTTATTAGGTCTGTATGCATGTTATATGTATCTATTGTCTTGTATGTGTGTTCTATATTTTTCTGTAATAAATTCATGATTGTTTTATTTAATTAGTGTCCTTGGTAAATTTAGCAATTATTTCTGGAGGTGGAATCCTGTATACATAGATTCTAGATCCTTTTTAAGCCAAAGGTGCCCACCTGTCAATTCCCCAACCTCTTTTCAGGGCATTTTGGCTTACACCTCTGAGTACCAAACATGCAAACTGGTTTGGTGTCACAGTTCACCATACATGCCAGGGGTTGCCTACATCTGATACTGGATATTAGGATAGAGTCATACATCAATTAAGAGAAGGAAGGTGTAGAAAAATTTGTGCGGAGCACTATCCCTCCCCTGTCTCACTGGCAAGTCTAGCAGGGGATCTGCAGTGCCCATCACTTAGATATCAGATCAGACCTTAACATAATCTTTATCTAACACAATTTCTTTGTTTCAGTAGTTTTTGTGATCAGCATTGTTGTGTCTTCTCTTTTTTTACAGTAATTCTAAAAATGCTGTGGTACTTTATTTGGCTGCCAGATTTATATGCATGAAATTCTTAGCTCCTTTCCTGATGGGGCTATAATGGTTTATTTAGTTCTGAGCTGGAGGAAGGATTAACACTTTCCTGCCTGCACTTCTACCTGTGGAACAGGCACGATTAATGAGCAAGACACTGAGAAGTAAAATAAGGTTAATGGGGAAGACTTATTCAATGGCAAAGCAAGTTTTCGTTAGATGAAGTCATCTCTAGCTGTCTTTGTCCTCTGGAATACTACTACTGTATGAATAAACTCCACAGCAAAGCCATTGGGGAGAATATCCACTGCTGGAAATAGACTGATGATGTCTTAGGATCCACAACTTGCAAAATACATGTTCTACTCCATTTTCAAATAACTCCAGAAATGTAATATGCAAATTGTTCACCTCCATTATTTTTCATTCAAACAGAAACCATACTTAGTTGTTCAGCTGTGCCCAGAAGGTACAGCCATTGTTCAGCTACTTCAAGTCCAAGGCTTAAATTGCAAATCAAAGCCTATGAACAGATGTGTAGCAAAACTGGAAAAATATTTATACTAGCCCAAGAACCATAAAATCTAACCTGACCATCTGTAATCACTATGCCTGCAACTAACCCCTTCCCATCTCAGCCATAGGGGCAAAAAAAGCTCCTGAACAGCCAGCATTTTTGTGGCATGCTATTATTGGTATGTTCAGCTTGTATTTTTATTGCTGTTGTCCTTTCTTTTAATAAAATGTTTGCCTTGAACCTACTTAAACAAGGAGAATGAAACTGAGTTGAGTGTGTATGTTCAGTATGCAGGAAGAATAATGTATAAGCGCCCCTCTTTCAATAACTCACATGACCGGTGCAAAGCAAGACAGAGGCTGTTTTGCTGAGGCTCACACTGTAAGGATGGAAATTTTTCGCTTGTTATTTTTATATTTGCCATCAGACCCTGCCACGCTCCATCAACCTGAGAAGCTTAAACGCCAAAAGTTGGAAAGGAGGAAAGAAATCCATCCAGCGTTTGAATGTGTTTTGACGGATGCATAAGCATAAATGCTGGATAGAATTCAGTTGCAAAGCTGTTTGTTCTACTTGTCTCTAGGTCTGAGAGGAGAGTGAAGACAACAAACTAATTACCATTGGAAATAACACAGAGTTAGTCTGAGGAAATATATGGATTTAGACCTTTAGGAGATATTCCTGGGAGATTCAGGTTCAAATTTCCACTTAAATATGATGCCCTTGGCCTTGAGAAAGCTGTTAATCGACCTTACTCCCTTAATATATTCTGCAGTATAAATTTATGGTAAATTTAAAACAAACAAGGAATTATAAAGCATTTTTTGATTGAAAATGTCCTACAGGGATGATAATTAGTAATGAAATAATTACAGCAACTTACCAGAACCTTATGATTTCATAGATTCAGCTAGATACTGTCATGGTAATGGAATAACATCAGTATTATTTTTCCCCAAAAACATTATCATTATCAAAAGAGTAAGAGACATTTGGCAGGTTAATTTCAGAATATGAACTGGGCATTGGGCGACTCAGCTTCAAATCTCTAATGTGTCAAGGAGGCTTGCTGGGTGACCTTGGGCTAGCCGCTAGTCACTCTCTCTCTCTCAGCCTAACCTACCTTTTTCAAGGTTGTTGTCTTAGGGATAAACTAGAGTAGGGAGAACAATGTTATAAGCCACTTTGGATCCCCATTGGAAAGAAAAACAGAGTATAAACATTTCAATAAGTTGCATGGTAACAAACACAGATTTCCCAACTGTTACTACACTGGCCACTACAACTGCAAACAATTATGTGGCTATCAAATATAACTATATGTTACACATGTTTCCAAGCATGCAGTTGTTACATTCTCACTTTACATATTTAGGTGTGTACTTTTAAGATATCTAATGTCTATACCTCCAAATGTAATGTGTGAAGCTACACCCTTAGCAGAGCAGTTTTACACCACCTGACACCCGGAAGTAAGACTTCCATTAGTGCTGTAACATTGGTAATAACAAAAGGGAATCACTGTTAATGTTCCTCCATGTAGAAGTTAGGGCAGGACAAGACATTATGACAAACATAGGGTTTCCACTGTAGCCATTTATCTTCTCTTTCTCTTCCTTATGTAACATCAAAGGATACTCTGCGTATCACAGTGAGTACTCCCTACTGTCATTCTAACTCATTCATTTCTCATTGTAGAAATGAACAAAACTAATGCTTGCAGTGATTCCATGTCATGGAATGAGTTTCAAAGAAGCTGCCATTTTTAGCAGCATCCCTGTGTCATTCATAACATGTTGTTCCACCCTTATTTGCAGAGATAATATAACATTACTATTGAATTATATCTAAAATCCTGTTCTCTGAGTTATATGTCTGTCCCTAGACCACAAAAGCTTCTGCTAGAATAAATACAACAGTCTTTAAGTGGCCACAAGTCTCTTCATAATTTTGCTGCCACAGATTGCTAGCCTTCTGCAAATTAACACTTCCCATACGTCTTATTATTAATCTCAGCATTACCAATACTTGCTGTAATTGGTTATATTTCTATACTCTCAACAGAAGTTAACAATTCTGGCTGTATTCCACTGGTATTATAACTTCTATCAAGAAATGGTTCTGTTTATGAGGAAGTCCGTTTGCCTTTGTCACAATGCTCTCTTGATAGCAACAACAACAAAAACACTCTGAAAAATCTCAGAGCAATAGACAAAGGTGATTATTTATGAAGAAATATCTTGACTACAGGCTATTGGAAAGCAGTGCAAGGTGGAAGACAAGGAAAGAATGTGACATCTCATCAGACCATACCAAATAGGGCTGCCAAGCCCCCGGTCCAGGTGGGGGTTCCCCCACCAATAACGTCCCCAACCCGCCGGCCCACATTGGGCTGGCGGGGGGGGGGAGAACCTTCCTCGATGTCACTGGCGCAATGACATCACCTGGAAGTGACATCATTGTGCTGGCAATGTCGCATGGCAACCACTCTAGGTGATTCCAGGAAAACTCTATGGTTTTCTCGGATGCTCTAGCCATTTGGGAGGGGAAACTCTATAGTACAATAGGTACCATAGGTGATTATTTATCACATGAGGAGAATCCCCTGCCAGGTGCTTAGAGGTACTTGGCAACCCTAATACCAAATGTTCTTAAGGGGTGCTGGAAGGGTAGGCTAGAAACACAGCAGACTTCATTTGGATAAGTCCTGCAGATTCCAGATCTCCAGTGGGAGCTCATTCCACCAGTTCTTCCTGCAGAATTCAGAACTCCTTCCATGTGCAAAGAGAATTTCCCTGCTGACCTGATGACATGAAAGCAAGTGCTGTTGCAATGGATCCAGTCTTCAGCCCAACAACTGTCCTTGTGTCTTACCGAATGCAATTCCAGTCAATCAGTGGTAGGAAATCCTATCCAAAGAGCTAGAAGACTCACAAGGAGCAAGGCAGTCAGTTCTTCCTGCAGAATTCAGAACTTCCATGTGCAAAGAGAATTTCCCTGATGACCTGATGACATGAAAGCAAGTGCTGTTGCAATGGATCCAATCTTCAGCCCAACAACTGTCCTTGTGTCTTACCGAATGCAATTCTAGTACAATCAGTGGTAGGGAATCCTATCCAAAGAACTAGAAGACTCACAAGGAGCAAGGCAGTCAGTGTCTTCATGGTGCCTTCGAGTGTCAGCAATTGCAGAGAAGACCATCTAAGACCATCTATTTTACAGCAATTGCAGAGAAGACCACTTAAGATCTGCCCTACAAAGAACATCAACATCAATCTGAAATTTAAGATTATAGCACCAAAATGTCCTTTTTATGTTTTTAAACTGCTTCATGGTTTTTATGTCAGACTATATGTTTATACTCATGCACTTGCATGACTATGTAAGCCGTCCTGAGCTCGCCTAGGCAGGGAGGGCGGGATAAAAATGCAATTAAATAAATAAAAAAATGGAATTAAATAAAAATAAATTTGCTGACTGTACTACTGGGGAGCATTTTGCTCATTGAGAGCTCAGCTGGTTTTTTCCAGTTTGGAGATGGCTATTCAATGGAATTAAAACAACAACAGCACTTATGACTCTTCCCTCTAGAACAATCGAATTAGGCTTAATGGAGCTGATTTCCCCCATGTCTTCTGCTTTTGACTCCTGTGTGTTCTTAAATAAGAGTTTCACTGAAGAAAAATAAAGAATGTACTCCAAAAAATGAAAGTAGAGTGATGAAAGGAAGGGTGTTTTGAGATGCAGTAATACAAGACAAGAAAGAGATAGGGGCTGGGAGCAGAGGTGAAAAAAAGGTTGTGGGTTTTGTTTGTTTTTTTATTAAATTATTTATCGTTTTGGTGCAAGTTGCCCTTGCCCTTTGTCTTTAAGTTTTCTATACCACAGGCTGGCTGGAAGTCATAACTTATGGATAAATCTGTTTGAAAGTCTTCTAGGTGGATGGATGTATTTGTATTTTCCCACCTCCAGTTGACATTGCCTACAATTGCCAAAACTAGAACATCTCCAAACTTTTGGTCCATTTTTAGGTTTTGTTTAGCATTCTAGATATGTAATAAAAAAAATGGATACAACAGTTTGACAGTCTTGTTGACCTACATCCTACAATTTCCCTAAGCACATTCTGAAGCCTCCCTCCAGCCTAAGGAGTCTTAGGAGAGCCAGTTTGGTGTAGTGGTTAAGTGTGCAGACTCTTATCTGGAAGAACCGGGTTTGATTCCCCACTCCTCCACGCACCTACTAGCATGGCCTTGGGTCAGCCATAGCTCTGGCAGAGGTTGTTCTTGAAAGGGCAGCTGCTGTGAGAGCCCTCTCCAACCCCACCCACCTCACGGGGTGTCTGTTGTGGGGGAGGAAGGTAAAGGAGATTGTGAGCCGCTCTGAGACTCTTTGGAGTAGGGGGCAGGATATAAATCCAATATCTTCTTCTTCCTCCAACTTTTGGCTTTTCCTTCATCAGAAGAGCTGCTTAAGGAACTTCCAGTAGCTTAAGGCCATTCATTGTTTGTGGATCATGTTAGTTCTCATTTGGGCTAAACTTTTAGTTGTGCGGAGACATGGTCCTCAAAATATAAGAATGTCAGCAATTCAGAATTCCAGAGTGACAACATATGTAAGGAAAGAGATATGAGCAGAGAGAAAACTAAGGAATCCAAAGAAGACTGTACAAAGACATAAGGAATATTTTTTTTTACTCTTCGGAAATATTTTATTTCTCAGATTTGTTATGAATTGGTCCCTGGAAAGAGCTCCACAATGTGAGATGGGGGATTTCTATGAGCCCCTAATTTGTGAAGGAGGGTGGAGGGAGGACACAGAATATTCAAAACCCAGTGAGACTGGACCTCAGAAACAGGTAAAATACCATAGGTTAACACAAGATTTTTAAAGCAATAAATCAGCAGCTGTCTTAAGAGACTCACAACATTTGAAATTCAAAATGGCAATTCTTGTTCTGTAAACACAAGGGCTAAAATGGACTGCACTCTCACTTAAAAACACAAAGACAATGGCAATAAATAATCGAATGACAGCAGGAACTAAGGCTTTAAGCAAATTACCACAAGGATCACAGAATGTGCTAAGCTTCCAGGAGAAATCAATGGGATTTATTTCCACATACTATATTTAGAATCAAGGGCCAGAGTCACACAATATTGTTCAGCCCTTTTCATTATGGTCTATATTCAACTGTATTTACAAGGACTATGTTCTCATATACTATTCCTCCCCCCAAGTGCAAAGACTTGAAAAATTCTCCCCAAAGCTGCTTTTATAATAATTAGACTGATTATATTTCATGCATATGTTTGTTTCTCTTGAACCAGTTTCTTTATTACAAAACATAAACCTAGAAAACTAATAGAAATAGATGGATGAATACTACTGTGCTTGACCCTAGACTGTGATGCCTTCAAGGCTGGACTTTAGAGTGAAAACCACCTTGGCTTCTGCAGGGGTCCTCCCAGATGCAGGCTACACTGGAGATGGCAAGCTTCCCCAACTCCTCTCTGCCCCTTTTTCTACTTCTGTAACTAACATACATTCTGGAAACCACATTTCTCATAATGTATGAGGGGAGTGGAGGAAGAAAATAGATGAGAAATTATGCTGTAAGTATCTTTTCCTCCCCTTGGCCTTTTCCTGCTGCCATTCAGAGAGAAGATAAATTGGGGTGGGGTGTAGAAGGTGAGGTGGAATTCTTCTGTGGCTTATATTTGTCATCAAAACTACAACCACAAAAGATGGTCCCAGTGGATCTAAAATTACCTACTGGGAACATCTAGCATCTTTGCAACTATCGTTATTCAACACTCAAAAATATTCCATGGGCACTTGTGATCATTCAAAGAGACAGTCACAAACTGCATGCCATTCAGTTCCACACATCTCTGCTAGTTTTCCCTTCTCCAACTTTACCTTTTAAACAGTTCAATCCCAAATAGAATTCAATTAATAGTTTCCTGCTGAGATTGAGGCAAAGTTTAGTTTTTGTAACCTCTTAAATTGAATTGGAAGCATATGAAATTATAGTTCTCATTGACTCCAGCAATCCAGTGTGCATCATTCATCAGCTGTCTGTCAGCCAATGGGATGGGGAATGTAACCAACTGCACAGAGGCAAATAAATGTGAAACTCTGCTGGTTTTAAATTGCAAAGAACTATTAACATAAGCATGTGAGAAGTTCAGCTTCATAGAAAACAGACCATGCAAATAGTGTGCATTTGATTTTTACCTCCCCCCACCCCACTTTAAAATAATTTCACAGCATTGCTAAGACCCAGTTGATCAGGCATTTCACTCACTGTCCTGAGACAGGCTCCTATACTTAAAACATCCCTGACATACGCAGGACTTTGGCATGGCTCATACACAGGGCTTTTTTGTAGCAAGAACTCCTTTGCATATTAGGCCATACACCCCTGGTGCAGCCAGTCCTGGAGCTTACAGTAGGTCCTGTACTAAGAGCCCTGTAAGCTCTTGGAAGATTGGCTACATCAGAGGGGTGTGGCCTAATATGCAAAGGAGTTCCTGCTACAAAAAAAGCCCTGCTCATACATATATGTTTATCAGCGAATGATATGGTTGCCAGCCTTTGGCAGGCAATCCAGGGAGCATTGAGGGGGCAGATGTTTGTTCCAAACCAGGAAGTGACAATGTTCTAGAATTTTTTTTAAAAAAATATTGAAATTCTTAGAGGATCATGACATCATTTTGTGTTCCAAAACAGGAAATGGGGTCCAGGTATTGATTCACACCATTCCCATTTGCTGCACTGAATGGAGGTAGGGGAAAGGACACATTGCCTCCAGAACTGGGTAAGTGGCAACTAGGCACAAACCAGGAGAATTGTGATTCATGTTGGTTCGTGATTCGTTTAATTTCCCGAAATGGTTCATGGTTTATTTGGTTCGGGAGGTGGTAGAACAGCCCCTTTGTACATAAGAGATGCCAAACTCAACTGAAGTCTTCAAATAGGCTCTCCTCCACCTACCCTCCAAAGTTTGGCAAAGATTGGATTTGGGATGTCCAAGTTATAGCCCCCCAAAGCAGGTATCCCAGAGAGCCCAGCACTAGTTTCAGGTCTGGTTCATTTTTTTGGTTTGGGAATAACATGGCCAAATGAATGGTTCAAAATGAACCAGAACCAGCCCAGTTCAACAGTTCATTTCTTGGTTCATGTCCATCCCTAGTGGCAATCCTAGCTAATGACTTCAATACCACTAGTGCCACCCTAAGCTTAGTTATACCCACCTAAATCAAGTGAAGTCACTGGGCTTTGAAGTGTGTAATCCTCTTTAGGCATGCACTGTACCAAGTTCCCTAGATTTACCTGTAACTTTTGTGATCTCATTATCCACATTTTAGAGAAGTTTCAAGGTATCTCTCAAACAAATGCAGAAACACACCCAGGCAACTCAGAAATATGAACTTTCTTTTCAGGTTTAAAAAGAGTTACTCAAAATCTTAAAATTGTCTACACTGCCATTTTAAAATACATTTTTTCCTTTGATGAGTGATTCTTCCATTGACAAACAAATGACATTATTTGTTTAGTGCACATTTATCCCATCATTCTTCCAAGGAGCTCAGAACATCACACATGCTTCATGTTCAAATTGTGAGATAGGTTAGGCTGAAAGAAAATATCTGACCTCAAATCACCCAGTAGTTTTATGGCAGGCAGGGATTTGAATGCTGAACATATAAATAAATTAAGGATTTTCCCAGCATGTAAATTGGGGTCCAACTAGGGTTACCAATAATCTAGCAGAAAAAAAGTCCCACACTCAATGAGATGTTATTTACCTCCATCCCACGTAACTGCCACACATTAAGCCTTTATTAAAGGAAGAGGGTATTTTTTCCTCCAATCCAGTTGGCAACCCTGCATCCAACCGTGGGTCACAACTTATGTGCTGTAAGTATAGCCTGAGTAGGGCAGAGTTGGAAGAGGAGAGGAACTTCACTGAGATATAATGCGATAGAATCCAGCTTCCAAAGTGGCCATTTTCTCCAGGTGAACTGATCTCTGTCACCTGGAGATCCACTGTCATCCCAGATCTCCAGTCATCACCTGGAGGTTGGGAGCCCTAGATGTATGTCAGTCTTTTCCCCCCCAAGTATTTGGTAAAAAACAAACAAAACTTTCCCAACAATATTCAGTACTGTATAATGAAAGAGGAAAGAAACCTATTCTACAAAACAGTGCCAGACTAAAAATGCACACTAAATACATTTCAAGACATCTAAACAAAACCCTGGCTATCTTGCCAGTTCACCAACCACAAGTGCCATTATGATTTAAATAAAGAATAAAGAAAAAGAGAAGAACAAAACAGAAAAGAAAAGAAATGGAAGGAAAAGAATAATAGCCTGACAGATCAAACTCTGAAACTTTCCACTCCAAACAATACCTATACTGGTAGGTCACATTTATAATACCCAAAATTGATTATAACCTAGCACGGTTGTGTATTTTGTTGAGAAAACATGCCATTTATTCATATGCGTGCAATTCATAAATTCTGCTGCTCAAGTGTATTTTGTTCTCGGGAATAGGTTCCTGAGTACAAAAAATGATGTATGTAGTCCACACCTTAATTATTTTCTCTTTCACACACATGCACTTACGCAGAGGTTGGCTATCCCTCACAGGGGGCTGCTTGGCATACAAATTTGTGCTTAGCTGAGTTTTCACCGTAGTTTTGCAATCCACCTCTAAGAAATTAAACTTTCTTGCGTGGAACATTTCCAATCAGTAAAAAGACCAGCACAAACAAGCAAGCAAGCAAACAAGCATTCCCCCCCCCCCCACCCCAGCTGTGTCAGCAACTCTCCGTCTCTGCAAATTGTAAACCAGGAATAGCCATACACACAAAAAGTCACCCTCCCAAAATGGTTGCATTGGACTATTCGCTAGTTCAGGCTGCTCACTCGGCACTCCCCTGTTTATCCAATCTAATGCAATAAAATGCGTAATTAATTTCTAAACGCTTCTGTTGAGCGGTGCAATTTGTCAAGTCGAGTTGTTAATAGAATTAAGCTTTTTATCAGCGATTAGCAAAAGAAGGTAAAAAAAATTAATTACAGAATTGTATGCCTCCCTGCTTCAAAGCCAGGTTTGGGATTAAATGTTTGATAAAGATTCCTTGGCACATTATAAAACATTTAGCAAAATCCACTCACCCTCCCTCATACTTTCTCAAAATTATCTTTGCTCACAAATAACGGGTGTAGCATGAGCATCCGAGTGCATTCATAGGTTTGCTTTAAAGTTGGACTGTGCTTTCTTTCAAAGGTAGAACCTAGCAGGTTTCCCAAAATCACAGGACATTTCAGCTGTACCATGAATCCACATATCACATTGTATGCACAGGAAGCCAATTCTGTATTAAGCCTTTCCAAAGCTCCTGTAATTGCCACAACAGTTCTGATCTCTTGGGAGAATTTTTCACCCTACTGACTGTTTTGTCCAGGAATATCTGGCATGAGTTTGAAAACTTTCTATATGATTATTTATTTCGAAAAAAATGATGTTGCTCCTCCAGGAATCCACCTGAGGCGGTTTGCAATGTTTTTAAAAAGAGAAAGATTAAAAGTTATTAATTAAAATTCAACGTCAGAAACCCAGCCCAAACAAACACCCCCCCCCCCAAAAAAAAAACAGACAACTGACAACTTAAGTTTCCAGACTAAAATATCTCAGATTTTATTGAAGATCCCTGGCCCACAAACTGTCCACCTTGTGTCAACAAGGTCAAGGGTCTTCTCAGTAGTGTCCCCTATCCTGTGGAACCAGATTCATGAAGAAGTGTGTGCCTTGTAGGTCTCGCTAGGTTATGCAGGGATGCAAGGCCACTCTTTTTTGAGTGGCTTTTGAATGACTGTGAACCAACAGACAGGTGGCAAATTATGCTTCAGCTGTGTCTCCACTATCCATGCATCCTGCCCTGCTTGATACTGAATAGATTTTAACCAGCATAGATTTTTAATCATTTATATTTTTAATGTTTATTTATTGTATCTTTTGTACTGCTTTTATTGGGTGTAGTTTATATACAGTTAGCTGCACTGAGTCCCATTCAGGGGAGAGGGAGCAAGATATAAATGTAATAAATAAAATAAAACATTTTAAAAACCCTTAATTAAAAGTGTAGGTGAACAAAAATATTTTGACCCAGCACCTAAAAGGAAGAAAGTAAAAGGCACCATACAAGCCTCAAGGGGAAAGCCATTCAATACGTGAGGTGCCACTACTGAAAAAGCTCAGTCTCTAGTTGCCACCTGCCTTATTTTTGAAGGAAAGGACACAGAGGGACTTATGTGTTACCTCTTTCAGACTACATGGCAACCTTGTATTGGGAGGACCACAGGTAGCAGATGGTACTGATACATGTAGATGGCAGGATCCCAGTAATAGGGTTGCCAAGTCTAACAGAAAATATCTGGTGACTTTGGGGGTGGAGCCGGGAGACTTCCACATTCCCTAAAATAAATAAATAAAAATACATCAGTGGAGTTCCCCTGAATTCAGTCTTCATTTCCTCATCCCTCAGCAGCTACATGTTCCCCCCTCCCCATACACAAAGCAGTCAAAATAAACAGTTTGCAATCCCGCACTTTTGTGATCTTATTGGGGCAATCCCACACTTTTGTGATCTTATTGGGGCAATTTACTCACAGAGTTGTTGAATGTAACCATCTGCTGTATATTCAATCAAATTCTTCAGACTAACACAAGGAAACGAAAGGTTCTAGTTTACTCTTTATGCTCTAGTTTACCATGCAAACAACTTCTGAAAGGAATGTAAAACAAACCCCCCATTAGTTGTGCTGGTTTCCCTCCCTTTCTAGCAGTTCACTGGGAGCAGCCATGTTGTTCTGCTGGCTTGACCCACCCCCATTCAGCCTGGCTCCTATGGATTTAAAGGCACACACACCTTTTAAAAAGTAAGCAGTTCTCAAGCTTCTTCTAGCCTTCAAAAATGGAAAGGCACATGGTGGCTGTTGCAGTGTGGCTACGCCCCACTGGCCAGCTGACTGGAAGCAGGAAGGAGTATGCAAAGCTGGGGGATCCCCCACTAGGACCTGGGGATTGGGAAGCCTACCCAGTAAGCATGCCTGCAATGTCTCAAAATGTGTTTACTGTTCTTCCACCACTACTACTGAACACCCTAATCCACCCTACATAATAACTTCACTCTTTGACAAATTGAAGAGAAGGCAACTCTTTGCTTTATTATTTCAGTCTGCCCTAGGTATGGCAATGCCTTTTTTTGCAGAAAAAGCCCAGCAGGAAGTCATTTGCATATTAGGCCACACCCCCTGACATCACCATTGTTTCACATAGGACTTTTTGTAGAAAAAGCTCAGCAGGACCTCATTTGCATATTAAGTCACACACCCCGGAACCAAGCAAGCCAGAACTGTGTTCCTGTGTGTTCCTGCTCAAAAATAAAAGCTCTGGTTACATACATACTGAAATCAATGTAAGAAATGGTGCCATTTCACTTGGTATTGTCCCTACTGTTTCTTTCATCTAATTATCAAGCTAAGTGCTCCACAACATTTCCTAAGATGCCACAGCCTCCCCTTTGAAACATTCTGGAAAATGTCTCTTTTTCCTTGCTGATTATATCCTTCAAACACATGCAGGTGGTTATAATTCATGTCCCGTCTTAAGTTACCATTTAGCCAACCTAGACATATTTAGTTCCTTTAATCTTCTTCTCTAATAAGTCAATCCCTTGAGCCCTTTAATCATTCTTGTTGCTATTCTCTGAATTCCCTCCAATTCATCTACATCTGTCCACTGTGAAGATGCCCAGGAGGGGGGAAAATGTATTATAGTTCTAATTCTACTAAGGCTGCATAGTGATATATCCTTTTACCCTGACACAAGGCATCTGTATATACAGCCTATCCAAGGCCCTCACAACCTTGCAGGAATCCTTCAATGAACTTCAGCCATTTCCTATTTCTTGCAACAGTATTATTATACAGTAGCTAACAAACATTATATACATGTACAAAGTCATAGTTGAGGGCAAATAACCAATAGTTTAGAGGCAGTCATCTGTAGTGTCAGCCACAAATAAACAAATTAATGTGTCTTTTATGACCCCAGACTCATGATCCCTTCTGTCCAGCTAATGACCACTCTGTTTGGTAGCAGCTCTCAGGTCTTATGGTGACCTCACGTCTCAGGCAGAAAAAGGCACTTCTTAATTTCTCACAGGAAAAGAATTTGTTTAAATACTTTAATCTCACACATTCCAAAGACACAGGGTGTCTAACAGCAAGATTTTTTTTTTTTAAAAGGCATAAAACAAAAACATTCTCGAGAAAATTAAAATACAGGCTAGATTTTGCCACACACAACTGCCAATAAATTCAAAACTCTAAGATAGTTAAAATAATTATATGTGTGAAATGCCATCAAAAGTTCCAGCTGATTCATTGCAACACAGAGGGTTTTCCAAGCAAAAAAGTAAGAGAGGGGTTTTTTCATTTCCTGCCTCTGCAGAGTGACCCTGAACTTCCTTGGTGGTGTCTTGTACTAACTTACTAACTATGGCTGACCCTGTTTAGTTTCCAAGATCCGATATGATCAAGCTACTGAACATTCAACTGTCTAGCACTAAATCTTAATTTTAACCCTCCCAAAGGAAAAAAAAAAACCAACTATACTACTTCAGCATAAGGGTCAGTGATCCACATTACAGCAAAAAGCAATGGAATTCACTGCCACAGGAGGTGGTGGCAACCACAAGAATAAACAGCTTCAAGAGGGGATTAGATAAGAATATGGAGCAGAGGTCCATCAGTGGATATTGTTGTTGTTCAGTTGCACAGTCAAGTCCAACTCTTTGCAACCCCATGGACAAAGTCACGGCAGGCCCTCTTGTCTTCCACCATCCTCCGAAGTCTGCTCAAATTCGTGTTTGTTACATCAGTAACACTGTCGGATATTAGCCACAGCTTATTGTTGGAACTCTCTGTCTGGGGTAGTGATGCTCTGTATTCTTGGTGTTTGGGGGGGGGCACAGTAGGAGTGCTTCTAGCCCCACTGGTGGACCTCCTGATGGCACTTTTTTTTTTTGGCCAAAGTGTGACACAGAGTGTTGGATTGGATGGGCCACTGGCCTCATCCAACATGACTTCTCTTAAGTTCTTATGAAACCTGATAGCTCTCTCTCAGTCATGGCATTAGCTACCAAGAAAAAAACCAAGAATCAAGAATAACTTCCTTCAGAAATACAGGACAAAAGAGAGTAAAATCTGGAATTGGGGTCCAAAATACCCCTAATTGAAAACATCAAAAACATAAATGGGGTCAAATTGACCCTACAATTTTTAAAGCAGAAGACACAGTTGGGAATCTATATATTATTTTTAAATAAAGCAATCATTGCAACATTCCATGCACCAAATATGTAAAGCTGAGGTGACTCGTAGGTTTGGAAAATGTGAAGGTGAACAGTTCAGTACACAGGTGGCTATGGACCATCTACAATAACTTACCCCTGTAAAGCTGAGATGATCAAATCAGAGGTATGGAAAATCTGAAGGACAAAGGGAACCAATCAGCTCAGTGGACAGGCGGCTGGGGTCATCTGCACTCCCCCCCCCAGGTATGTAAAGTTGAGAAGATCACTCTGTGGTTTACAAAATTTGAAGCATAAAAGGAAGCAATTGGCTCAGGAAACAGGTGGTCAGGGGCTTTCTAGTGTTCCAGGCTTCATGGCTCCTTCAAGTCTGGAAAATGTGAGGTTCAGAGGATGCCTGCAAACATGTCCTGGCTTGTCTTGCAATGGGGTACTGAATGACCCCATTTCCCATTTCCAAAAGTGCAGTACAATTCAATTTGAGCTTTTCCATGAGGCTATGGGTCCGAGGGAAGCTTTGACAGAGCACAAACACAGTACTTTTACCTGTTCCTACTATATACTCAACCATTCAGGTTGCAAAGACTACATTGCCTTGGGGTCACTGCAACCCCCAATTCTAAAAGTGTTCTAAAGCCTCAAAGCCAAAACAAATCTATAGATATAAATTATAAGGAAAAAAAATGTTTCCCCTGTTTGCTTCACCTTTCTGTAATAGGCGTTGGTCCATCTATTTATACATGGGAACAGTGCTAAAATCATTTCCCCCCCAATATTTGTTGAGGTCAGCAGAACCCCAAATTACAATTATGCATAGTACTTTCATTTTCAAGCCAAGTTTATAAGGGGCTAGATTGACCCAATTTTCCCTTCTGATGAAACTCAAAATTAAAGGGAAGAGAGGGACTTCAGGGCACTGCAGTTCACTGAGGAGAAGACATAACAGGAGGTTTATTGCCTATGAAACTTTAAATGGGTAAATTAATCCCCCCCGCAATGACTCCAAGGTCAAAAATATCCCTGATTCCATTGGAGGGGGGTGGTTAACAGTCTCTGGAATAACCTGGTCTTATTTATTTATTTACTTTATAGCCTGTGTTTCTCCCCAGAGGAGAAGCAGTTTGTATCATTCTCCTCAAGCAGATTGTATCATTCTCATAGTCTCCATTTTACCATCACAAACCCCTGTAAATTAGGCTAACAATGTGTAGTTGGCCCAGCCTATTCCAAAGTAAAGGGCCTGTGCTTGTGAAATATTTGCTATTTGTAATTACCAAACAGATTTCTTGAGGAAATGGCATTGCTGACTAAAACAGGTGGACAGATCTCCACAGGCAATAGGCATATGGATCCCAGGCTGTGAAGTACTTTACAGGTAATTGGCAGAGGCTTGCTTTGAACCAAAAATCAAACTGACAACCAAAGTGATTGTTTTAATACAGGGATGATGAGATCCCACAGAACAAACTGCAGCTTCCCATGTTGTTTTCAAGAGCAGGCTCACATAGAGTGTAATCTAGGCGTGAAGTTACTGTAACATGCATTAATATGGGCAGATTGGTCAAATATAGAAGCACAGATGCTTTCTTGACCAGGTGTAACTAGAAAAAGTCCTTTTTGTTGTAGCCTGAATTTGTTCATTAAAAAACAAAAATGGAATAGCCTTTAACTGTACTTTCCAGAAATTGTGTTAGAGCACAAAGCATAAAACATAACCCTCCCCCAAATGGTAATGTTTAATATGTTCCTAGTATTGCAATTTCTGACTAACAACCGTTACTTAGCCACATGGCCAGATACTTTCTTGAGAGTGTGGCAAACAGCTTTCTGAAGAAAGGCCAACAAAGTTTATACCAGCACAAGCTCTAAGAATCATGGCTTACTTCATCAGATGCAGAAATTGTTCACCCATTAGGAAGAAATGTTTAGAATAAAAGCAAATAACAGAAAAGCTGGAGAGGTGCATATTATGAAGAAAGGCCAATTTAAAAGATGTAATGCACTTGATTAAGTGAGCTCTGGCTCACAAAATCTTATGCTGGGATAAATGTTGATAGTGTTTAACATACCACTGGGTTCCTGTTTAACTGTGCTGCAACAAATTCACACAGTTGGCCCTCTGGAACTAGTCTACTGTGCTTCTGATATTTATGAATTTGGTTTCATAAAACCACTTTGATAAACTCCCACACCTTACATTAGAAGGCCATTTCCCTGGAGCATCAGAGTAGTGTTTTCTTTAATTCTTTCATAGAGATTGCTTTAAGCAAGCCATTCATTCATTCGTGTGCTATTAGCCTGCTTTTATGCCAGAAACTGAACATCAAGTGACTTAGAAAGATTGAAAACACAAATTATAAATAAAAACAATAAAAGCTGTTTGGGGAAGCAAGTCTGACACTGTACTATTAGGGAATTCTGGGTCTGGGTGTGATGGAAGATGCCTGGTTGCAGAAGAACTGTCTGTGGCCTTGGTGATGTTTACTGGTAACTAGGAGGAGGGGGCTTCCAGGTGTAGCTGCTACAGGTCATGCAAGGGATTGCAAACTTTTTTGGTTTTATTCTGATTTCCCACTCTGGATTTCACTTCTCCCTTATGAGAAATGAACTTGCGTGCAGTGTGCCCTCTAAACCAAGTTAGCGTGAGCTCACTCACAGATTTTTAGCCTCCAGCTCACACATTTTTCTCTTCGCTCAGGAAGGATGACTCCAGAGCACACTAATTTATGCAATAGCTCACACCTTTAATGCCAGTTGCTCACAAAGCAGAATTTTTGCTCAGAAGACTCTGCAGCTTAGAGGGAACATTGCTTGCATGTCTTTAATTTTGCACCATTTTTAAAACTTTCCCTACTTAAAAATGTATCAGCTTATCAACACTGTGTATAAATGAAGTAAATATGATGTGTAAATGATATATATATATGAGGTAAAATAGTGCAAAATTTTCATCGAAACAAAATAATCACCTATAGCAAAAAGAAAAATTACATGGACCAGAATAAATGACAATGACAGTATATGGAAGCAAATAATAATTTTTTAAAATTGTGGAAAATGAACTTGCACATCCAACAGTACTGCAACCAGAACCGAGCCACTCATGCTTAAGTGTTAATTGGCTACAAGCTAATGTACTGATGTCGGACAGACAAAACCCTACAAATAATTTGGACTGTGATATGCATTTTTGGTTTGAAGGTGCAAGTTCCACTGTGAGACAGATATGCTTCACACACAGCAGCTAGCCTGTACTGACAGCAAAGCAAGGAAAACCAGATGTGGAGTGCTGCCCAGATAGTGTGGCATTTGTGATATGGACAATGCCACTTTGCTAACCTCAGAATTATCAAACTACCAGAAAACTGATAAGCACATGTTGCCAATTACTTTTACGATGCTTTCACATGCAATTACCCAATGATTATCATCCCCTGAAACCCTTGGCAGTCAGAGTTCAATTAAAAGACTTTCCCTCAGTCTGGAATTTGACCATTTTTACTGGAGTATGAATTTTGATGTAAAAATATGACACTGACATTCAAATGTCATTGCATTTAAAACTTCTGCTAATTCTGATTTTAGTCCTAATGTGCTCTTTCTTTGCTGACAAAAAAACCCCCCACATTGTCCCTTGTACCAGTACACCAAAAGCCCACGTAACTCTTTATTCCCACACCTTTTGCAGCTGGCCATGTATGTCAACAAAGAGTTCACCTTTCATGGCTCACACATAACATTTACAAAGCCCGTTTGCATATTAAATAGGCTATAAGGGATGGGAGCTAAGTGTGTATTCCTGTCATTAGTATTTATTACATAGGGTACAGAGGTTCCACTATTTAGAGGTATACACTACATACAGAATGATGCCATTTTCAAATCACTATTGTTTAACTTGAAATGAAAACATAGTATTGATATGATGAAGTGTTTTTCTCCATCTCTTCTTGCTAAGTGGCAGTATTATGCTAGTTTAGGAACTGTGTATACAGCAGACTAGACCATGGGTCCTCAACTCCCAGTCCATGGACTGGTACCAGTTTGTGGCCTGTTAGCAACCGGGCCGTGAATTGTATAATTATTTCATTTTATATTACAATGTAGTAATAATAATAATATGAAGAAGACAACATTGGATATATATTCTGCCCTCCACTCTGAATTTCAGAGTCTTAGAATGGCTCACAATCTCCTTTACCTTCCTCCCCCACAACAGACACCCTGTGAGGTGGGTGGGGCTGAGAGAGCTCTCCCCAGAAGCTGCCCTTTCAAGGACAACTCTGTGAGCGCTATGGCTGACCCAAGGCCATTCCAGCAACTGCAAGTGGAGGAGTGGGAAATCAAACCTGGTTCTCCCAGATAAGAGTCCGCACACTTGACCACCCCACCAAACACTTTAGAAATAAAATGCACAATTGTATCATCCTGAAACCATCGCCCCCCCGCCCCATCCCCCAGTCTGTGGAAAAACTGTCTTCCACAAAACCGATCCATGTGCCAAAAAGGTTTCAGACCACTGGACTAAACAGTCCAAAGTATTTACCTAGAAACACACATATAGTTCTACATGTGCAGAAGACTTTCTACATATGACAAGCCTGACACAGGGACAGATCTGGGTAACAAATCTGAGGTGACTGTGTTCCTATGACTGCCTAGAAGCTGTCTCTTTCTGTTTGAGCACCTATCTTTTAAAAAGAAGGAGATGAAAACAGACAGCTGAGTCATTTCCTTGCCTCCTGGAATGCTATTTCATGGTAATTTGGAAATAAGCAGCTCCACTAGAATGAGCGGTCTGAGACAGAATTTCATGTGTGTTAAGGACTCTGTTCCTGTGATCACTTCTTAAAGACGACAACAGGCCTCTTTGCTCAAAAAAGAAGAGAATGGAGAGCTTTGTAGATCTCTTATGAGGCAGAACAGAATCATCACAATGCTAGTCATTATCCTGTTTGCCTCCATCCTTTCTGCATGTTTACCTTCTCTTGATTCCACTGGCTGATAAGATCAAATGTCACCAGCAACTGTTGCACTTGCATGGGAGACAGTTGCACATTAAAATCACCTCTGGTTGCCATAGGCTCAGCTGCTCTAATGTCATAGAGGGCCACTCAACAGGTAAGCCACCCATCTGGCTATTAATGAAAAATCTTAGTTCTGCATTCCAAAGCCATGGACAGGTTTGGCTTAAATAGAATTGTGATGAAAGCCCAAACAATATTTTCTTGCAGCCACTGTATAAAGAGATTGCTGGTCATTTTTTTCTCCAAACTATCCCCTTTTGCTACTAATAAGACAGGACAATATGAATTGAATTAATATTTCTGTTTCAGAACCCACTGCAGTGACATGTGCTGAATGAGAAAGCTTATTAATATCAATTGGCAGCTACTGACCAAAACAAATGCTGGAAGCAATTATCATAAAGGCTTTAGCATGTGGCATTGATTCTGTAGCCTGGGAATGAGTAAGCAGATGAGGACATGAATGAGGAAGGCAACATGGAGTTACCAAAATTTAGAAGTCAGGCAAATAATTGTTGCTCACTGTTACATTAAATTCCCCATCTACTGTTAATAGCACTGCATGGATAGCATAACCTCAAGTAGGAAGCAAACGATCCAAGTCCAAGTGCCAAATCAGAGAATGGACCAGATTTCTTTGAAGCAGACAATAAATGATTTATGCATAACATGGGCAAATGGGCAATTTCCCTCTGGGTTTTAAGGAACTCACTGAATGGACCCACCCAGGATGGCCATCTGTGTCTGTGTCATCTCCTAAAGAAAACATTTGTCCACCACATTTTAAGGCTCCTCTTGGCTTGATTTCCTAATCAGTAATTGGGGAGCTATTACACAGAGACAATTTTGAATAGATTCAAAGGGAGCAGTGGTTACTGAGTTCATTATGAAATTGCATTTGATTTTATATCCAACCAAACTTGCATCTGTGTATTCCATGATAACTTTAATGCTACAAATCTGCACATGTGCCAGGATGTGCAAGCCTCACAGAATCACCATCTGTTTCCCAATCACTAGCAATTGAATGATCTGCACACTGGAAATAACACAGCAGTTAGTGTTGGGCTTCACACTGTGGGCGTTTTCGCACTGACCTTACTCCAGAGAGACGTCCCTCTTCACCGCGCAGCATCTGCGCGGATTTCGCACCAATTGCTCCGCAGAACCCGGAAGAGCCGCAAAGTCCCGCGGCTTTTGCATCGCAAATGTAAACTGGTTTTTGGCAGTTTACTTTTGTGACGCAAAAGCCGCAGGACTTTGCGGCTCTTCCGGGTTCTGCGGAGCAATTGGTGCGAAATCCGCGCAGACGCTGCGCGGTGAAGAGGGACGTCGCTCCGGAGTAAGGTCAGTGCGAAAACGCCCTACATTCCCACCTCTTCTTTGCCTGGACTATATTCACCTTTATATCCTGCATACTCACTGGCCCATCAATTTCTACAAGAGAACAAAGATCAGTTAGTTTTGCATTGTTACTTGAGAGAGGTCATGAGTTATCACTTGCATTTTAAAGTGGTAAATTCCCAGCCATATTTATTATTTATATTTATTTGTACTTTATACCCTGCCTTTCTAATCAGTTTTATGCAGGATTGGCAACTGCTCTGGAAAAAGAATACATGCTAGCCCTTGGAAAACCTTTTTAGGGAGAACTTAAAATCTAGGGGAGATTGTACACGTGTCCATGACAGCTACCTAATATCTAGGTTGGTTTAGACTCAGTGCTATAGCATTGTTGATGGGGAACAACTGCAGGATAAATGGGGATTGTGTATTTTGAATATACTCTTTCAGGACTGGATCTACATGTCTTTTGAGAGGGGGGCAAAATTTAAAAATGATGCCCTGTGGTGGGCCCATTCTATCTTATGGGCTCATAGAATAGAATGGACTTCATACTCAATTTCACTCCCCCCCTCTGGCGGTACCCCGGCCAAGCACTCCCTCCGCCCCTCCCTAGATCTGGCCCTATGCTCTTTCAGGGCAAGCATAGAGGCAATCTGTATATTGTCTTCATGTTACTGGGGTAAAGAAATAGATAAATCTCCCACCACCCCATGCTTCAGAGCTTCACATTTGCTAATAATAAAGCCTAGGAATAGGGTTTAATTTAATTAACTTTAATTTAATTTGTGATTTATACCCCGCTCTATCCCGCAAGGTGGGCTCAGGGCAGCTTAAAGCATTAAAACATTGCAGTAACAATAAATAAAACATCCAATTAAACACAACAAATTTAAAATATCTCATAAACATAATACATAAAATAGAGTTGCCAACTCCAGTGTGGGAAATTGATGGAATTTGGGGGACAACCTCTTGAGAGAGGAGGGCTAGGAGAAGGAGCTCAGCAGGAAAGTATGGCACCTTCTGAAGCAGCTATTTCTTCCGGGGGAATTGATCTCTGTAGTCTGGAGGGGATCAGTTGTAATTCCAAGAGAACTCCAGGCCCCACATGGAGGCTGGCACCCTATCAAGGAACATTCAGCATCATGCCTAGTTGGGCCCGAACTTATTACAAATATTGCTTGATGTTTCCAATCAGCATTTTCTAGCACCATGAAAGCATGCCTGACATCCTTCCTTCCGTCAGTCTTTTCCTCTCTTTCCAGATTATTCAAGTCAGCTGTCAATCTAGGCCAAGTTTGACCTCACCCTTGGCCTTCCAGGATTTGAGAATGTGTACGTGATTCATTTCAGGGGAGCCTTCTATTGCCCTTTGAGGATATGCAATGAGAGGGAGTAAATCTGAAATACATGCTGAGGGGAAAGTGCCTAACAAAAATATTCTCCTCCCTTCCCTTAGAGAGTTTGAATTTTGCTTGCTGCTTCTCTCCAGGGTCACAATTACTTGGAATGTTAAAACAACCTCCACCATCCCTCCCTGAATAACTCCCACCCCTTTGCTCTGCAAGGAGAAGAAAATTGTAGAGAAACGCTACTTAATTATCACACCACGTAACTAATTAAAAGCAGAACGCTTGTGTGTGGTATGCTAATGGGGCATTAGAGATCCAGCATGCTCTGGTAAGGAGACACGGGGCCCTCTCTTCTCCCTTTCACCTCACTGCAGGGGCTTCAGGCTGACAGCTAACTGTGATGAGCTGGGAATTTATTATGCTGCATTTCTGTTCAGAACTTTTACAAGAGGCTACAGAGGTCAAGCAACTTCATTGGCGCAGAGGGAGAAGAAAACACCTGGGCAGGAACCAAGAGAGCAGAGGATGCTTTACTGCAGAAAGTTACAAGCCGCATCTATTTCATAATGCTGTATAAAGGAAGATTAGTTTGTTTCTTCCTTAAATATCTGATGGGAAATACAAATCTCTCTGGATCAAGGTCAACTATTAATTTCTAAAGTCAGAACTGTGAGGCTGAAACATGCGTGCACATCATGACCTCCGCCCTGGAAATTCTTCTTCAAAATTCTAGATGACCATAGACTTGACATCAAAATAAGCAAGATGCATGGTTGTGGGGGGCAGGTCAAAGAGAGTATATGAATAAGCCTAAACCTTGCTGCAACAATTCTTCATCTATATTAATTTTTTCCAGGGCTTCTGATACCTGCATTATTACAACAGTTACACTATTTCTTTATAGTTTAATGGCACAATTGTAAACAGAGCTACACCCTTCTAAGTCCATTGATTTCAATGGAATTAAAAGAATGTAGGTCTTCACAGGATTGCACTGTTAAGGCTACAGTACCCATGATGTTGTGCAACCACAGGTGAAATCCCACATGTGGCAGCTTTGGGGGATCTAAATTATGTCAAACAGTTGAAAAGCAGTGATCTATAGCAGTGTACACAGGACTGGGTGGATTCTGAAACAGATTTCATGCAAAAATTTATTGCTTGGAATTGGGGAAATTAAATTTGATAACAGAATTTCTGCTTTTTCACACACAGGGGTTTTTTCCCCCCCCTCTCCGGCTGCACTTAGCGTGTAAATTATTTTCCTTTCTGCTTTCATGCTAATACATACTACAGTAACCTTTAAGGCTAGATTATAATATACTCTGCATAAACCTGCCTTTTAAGACAACATGGAAACTTCATTGTCTTGTTTTATCTAATCAGACACAGAGCATTTTCGCCAGAGCAGTGGAGGCAGGCATTTGAGACCTGTATTGCTGAGTGCCAGAAGGTTCAGTTTTGCCACCTATGTTATATTTATGTCAGGCTGCAAAATGAGATCATCTGGAGCTTTAGGACACAGTTCATCAAAATGCTGATGACACTCAGATCTATATTTCATACATTGCTATTCCAGTTCTGAACCAGTTCTTTAAGGTCATGCTCAGGTAGCTAAAAATATGAATCCAGACAAGGCAAAGGTGAGGAAGGCTGACGATCTACTTTTCTGGGATGAAGTGAGCCCACCCCCACCCCCACATAGCAGGTTAAAAGCTTACAGATAATTATGGACCAGCCCTGCTGAGGGAAATGCAGGTAGGTGCAGTAGACAAAAGGGCCTTCTGACAGTTGCACTGGGTTTGCCCTTTTTAGACTTAAAATTCTGCATTAGACTTTTAATCCTGGTTCAGCCCTATCCCCAAACTGACATTCTACATTTGAATCATAGAATCATAGAAACCAACTCTATGAGTTTATGATTCTAGTATAGAAAATCAGTTTGGGAGCAGGGTTCAATCAGGATTAAAGGTCTAGTGTGGAAATTTAGCTTCTTCCCTTGTCACCCTGCTCCATGCTTTTGTAGCCTTGTGCTTAGACTAATAATATTCTCTATATTGAGTTTCTCTTGAACAGGCGCACAGGGTCAAAAGCCTGGGGGTACTATTGGAGCCTTCATTGACAATGGAGGCTCAGATAGCAGCCACTGCCAAGTCCGCATTCTTTCATCTTAGGCGGGCGAGGCAATTGGCCCCTTTCCTGGAACGCGACGACCTAGCAACGGTGATTCATGCCACGGTCACCTCGAGGTTGGACTACTGTAATGCCCTCTACATGGGGCTACCCTTGTGCCAGACCCGGAAACTGCAGTTAGTGCAGAATGCTGCTGCCCGGCTGCTACTAGGGCTCCCAAGATGGGAGCACATTCGGTCGGGGCTTCGGGATCTGCACTGGCTGCCAATAACATTCCGAGTCCGGTACAAGGTGTTGGTCATTACCTTTAAAGCCCTATATGGCCTAGGACCTGCCTACCTTAGGGACCGTCTCTCCCCACACGTTCCCCAGAGAGTACTACGATCGGGTTCACAAAACCTGTTAGTAATCCCTGGGCCAAAGGAGGCCCGTCTGAAATCTACCAGGGATCGGGCCTTCTCGGTAACGGCACCTTACTGGTGGAACCAGCTGCCGGAAGAGGTGAGGGCCCTGCGGGACCTAGGGCAGTTCCGCAGGGCCTGTAAGACAGCCCTCTTCCGGCAGGCCTACAACAACTAACTGACACTGAGAAATTTTTAAATGGAACTAAAATGCATTTAATAGACCACTGGTTTTTATGTTTTTATGTCTTATGCATTTAATAGACCACTGGTTTTTATGTTTTTATGTCTTATTAATTTATTGTTTTAATCTTCTTATGTAAATGTTTTTTATGCTAAATTTATGTAAGTTTATTATGTTGTAAGCCGCCCTGAGCCACTTCGGTGGGAAGGGCGGGATATAAGTCTAAATATAAATAAATATAAATAAATAAATAAATTAGTTCTAATGTAGCAGCTTGGTTATCATAGGCTAGTAGAGAGAAGCACACCTCAGAGGAGAAGTGTCAAACATGCGGCCCGGGGGCCAAATCAGGCCCCCAATCAACTGGCCTTTGTCTGCTTCCTTCTCCCTCTCTCTTGTTTTCTTCTGCATCTCAACTTGCTTTGTAAGGCTTGCTCAATTGCACAGGAGCTACAGAGCAAAATCTCAATTTTTTCTATTGGTTGAGGCTCCTCACCCTCCTGGTTCCCTGGGGAGGGAGGGAAAGAGCGAGAGCTTCCTTTGCCCAGTTCCTTGGATCCCATGGGAGAAATACAAAGAAAGCACCTTTAAGACCAACAAGTGCTAGGCATGTTTTAATTTTGTTTTTTAAAAAATATTTTAGTTATGTTTGTCTGTGTCCTTTAAAAAGTTTATATCTCTGCTACCGAGTCTTATATAGGTACACACATGGCCCAGCCTGGCCTGACAAGGTCTCATTTATGTCAGATCCAGCCCTCATAACAATTGAGTTCGACAGCCCGGTCTCAGAGAGTTAAACACTGGCCACTAGTTTGTTTCTGAGTTCAATTCAGACTTAAAACCCTTTACTGCCAAGAGCCTACATATCTGAAGGATCTCCCTTTCTCCATACATTCCAGTGTGCTCATTATGCTCTACTGGTTGTAACATAGAGTTGCCTGCTCCAGCTTCAGAAATACCTGGAGATTTTTGAGGTGGTACCTGAGGGAGGTGGAGTTTGGGAAGGGAGGGACTTCAATGAGGTATAATGCCACAGAGTCTAACTTCTAAATTGGCAATTTTCTCCAGATGAACTGATGTATCACCTGGAGATCAGCTATAATCAGGGCTTTTGAGCAGGAACACACAGGAACACAGTTCTGGCTGGCTTGGTGTCAGGGGGTGTGGCCTAATATACAAAATGAGTTCCAAGTGGGATTTTCTACAAAAAGCATGATGTAAAACAATGGTAATGTCAGGAGGTGTGCCCTAATATGCTAATGAGTTCCTGCTGGGCTTTTTCTCCAAAAAAAGCTCTGGTTGTAATAGTAGATTTTCCAGCTACCACCTGGAGGTTAGCAATCCTAGTAACATACCCCATTCACAAGAACCTCTCCTATTTAATAGTGGCCATCACTCTGTAAAATAGGTTGAGGCGGTAAGATGGGCATGGTCTTTGAAGATTTTTAGAAAGGACTGTAAGCTATGATGTTTACAAAAACTTTAGTAGGATATGGCTGCTGCATACCTGAAGGTTTTTGTTTAATCTGATATAATAGAGCATTTTTTGAATGGTTCTATAGAACGCTTTTTTAAAAAAGCCCAGTAGGAACTCATTTGCATATTAGGCCATACCCCTGGGGGTCACCATTGTTTCACACAGGGCTTTTTTGTAGGAAAAAAGCCCAACAGGGGCTCATTTGCCTATTAGGCCACACCCCCTGACACCAAACCAGCCAGAACTGTGTTCTTGTGCATTCCTGCTCAAAAAGCCCTGGTTTTATATGATGTTTATGTGGTTTTTTCCATAAAACAAACTTTAAGCCACAAAAGGGAAAGTAAGATGTAATATAAACATTAAATCAAAGGTGCTTTTTAAACATTCAAATTCCTTCACAACATGGAACCCACAAACTTGAAGCACAGCAACTCTTTGTATGAAGGTATACATCAACACCTGCCATCTGAGTGGTTTCTTCTGACTGTCTGCAAACAATTAAGAATGTCATGGCACAATGTTGGGCTTGCACAGGAGGAGGAGAAAGAAGAGAGTTGGATTTATACCCTGCCCTTCACTCGGAGTCTCAGAGAGGCTTATAATCTCCTTCCCTTTCTTTCTACCTGTGAGGTAGGTGGGGCTGAAAGAGAACAGCTCTGCAAGAACTGTGGCTGATCCAAGGTCACCCAATTGGCTTTAAATGGATGTTGTAGGGAATCAAACCTGGTTTTTCCACATTAGAGTCTGTGTACTTAACCAGTTTGAGAGCCATTTTGGTGTAAAACCTACACACTGTGAAATAGCTTTTCTGAGAGTATCAGAAAGACTTTTAAAGAGAAGACTGAGTAGTGTTAAAAGGCCTGGCCTGGCAACCAGAGGGAGACCTGAGACGGGACATAGAAGGCAGGCATCAGCAATGGGATGACACCACTTCCAGGAAAACCACAGAGCTTTTGACAGTTACTTCAGTGGACTGACATCACTTTCAGACCCCCAAAGTGATGTCAGTCGTCTCTAAGAACTGTCAAAAAGTCTATAGTTTTACCACAGAGTTTCTAGCATTTTCTAGAGAGGTGTCATCACTTATAGGTTTTCCCTGGAGCTGAGGTCATGCCATCAGCCAGACAGCCATTTTTTTTTAAATCTCCTGCTAGGGAGTGGAGCAGGTAACAATAGGTTTAAGATCAAAAAAATTATGTGGTTTTAGCAGTGGTTTAGCATTGATGATTAGCATTTTGGCAATGCTTCTTTAAAAAAATTATAGTCTTCTCTATCCTTATATTTATTTCTATTATGCTTTTGTCATGCATCTTAGCTTCTTTTGGTCCTTCTTTGTGGAAGAAAATCAAGTTACAAATATTTTAATTAAAGATATAATCATAGCATGAAAAATTGCCACTGTTTGTATTCATGGGTGGAAAAGGAAATTACTGATAATAATTCACATTTATATAGCATTTTGCAATATTCAATATATTATAGGGTCTTGTCCCTTCTTACACTGTTTCATATTCTAAGTTTGAGTCCAGTGGCAACTTAAAAGTTTTATTTTGGTTATAAGCTTTCATGTGCATACACTCAAAAGTTTATACCCAGAATTAAACTTTGTTGGTCTTAAAGGTACCACAGGACTCGAACTTTGTTTATATTCTGTAATCTACCTTGAGTCTCAGTGAAAAAAAGGTGGGCTGGGGCGTGGCATTGGCCGTGGCAATGGCGGATGTGTTTTCCCCAACTAACCATCAAACCTTCGAAGATAACCAACAAAATAGCATCAGACGATGAGAAAATCCTCCCAGCAATGGGGCAAACAATCTCCAAACAAAAAAGCTTTTCTTAAAGCCTATTTTAAAGCTGACGGACCCCAAAGGAGATCTGCGTCATCGGGCGAATGAGACGCTACAATGGCTGCCGGCAATGCCGAAATGGAAACAAACCAAGCAGAACAACTTACCTCTTCAAAAAACGAGATGCAAGACTTATTTGCATATTTTGAAAAGAAAATGCTTACTGAAATCAATGCACTGGTTAAACCGCTGACGGATCAGATTCAAACGCTGCAAAACAAAGTTACAAAAAGCATCGGAGATAGCCGACGTCGCCTACGAGAACAGCATGGTGAATTCTGACAACATTAAGGAACTTTGATTGCATGAAAGCTGGGCAAAAGAAAAAAATACTTAAACTAGAGCAAAGACTTAAAGACCTCGATTTAGGATATGACCTTCTTCACACACCACATCTCCTTGCTGCAGACTACCCTTCGAGAAAATCGTCTGAAAGAAAGCTTGATCTCACCTTGACACTGACCAGATGGAGCAGGATCCTGGTACCAAAAGACGACAGAAAGAAAGACAAAAAAGAAAATACTTGACTAACTGCACGCTTACTACAGGTACAAAATTCTCATAGGAGTAAATACAGAAAGAGACGAAAAGGGGGAGACAAGGGAAAGAAAAGAAAATGTTTTGTTCAATTTGTTTATTTTGATTTGCTAGCTCACTGTTTAATATGGTTGTGAAGTTTTTATAGGTATAGTATAGTCACTTCGGGTAAAAGGGGGGAGCAGGGTTTACTGTCTGATGCCTCTCCTGGTGGATGGAGGTAAAACACCTTCTTCTTTTTTTCTTCTTCTTTTTTTTTTTGCATTCTAGGGCAATAGAAAGAAGATGCTCTTGGTTCTGGGTTTCTCCAAGAACGTGTTCAGTTTATAGGGGAAGACTGACAATCCAAGGCTTTGGGCATTTTTTTTGTTTTTCTCTTCACCCTGTACTGTTGTGGCTGGGGAGTAGTGGGGGGGAAGGGGGGGGAGGGAAGAACGGGGAGCATGTTGCTCAAAGTTTGGAACTTAGCAGTTCTTCTATTGGTTTGTTTTATGTTCTGGTTTATAACTCAAAGTGCATAATATGTAGAGAGACATTGGTCTCTCTTTAAATGGGGTTCAAACCCATTATTGAGGCTGAAGGATAATAGCCAAAGCCCCTTTATTTCTATTAGACTGGTGTATAGCCAAATGTTATGGGCAACAAGGAACCCATGGCTATTTTTTCTTTTCCCTTTTCAAGTTTCACCATACTGTGATAAGCAAAAGAATGCCTTTAGAAATACTTATAAAAGTACTGATATACTTATCAAGAACGAGTCTAGTCTGCTCCACTTTTATTTACCATTTACTGAATTTGAATCCTACAAAATTCAAGCTCATATAGTAATATCTTTAATATAGAATCTCCTTTGAATATAGTCACAGTTAATTGCAAGGGATTAAATAATATAAAAAAGAAACACTTTGAAAAAGCATTTTTAAAGAATTTGCCAGATATTATATGTTTGCAAGAGACACATCTGAAATCTACTTCCCACCCAGTGTTTAAATCAAAATGCTTTCCTTATCAATATCTTACTAATGGTACTTCTAAATCTCAGGGTGTGGCCATAATAATTACTGATAGACAGTCTTTCAAACTCAGTGAAAAAATAACTGACCCAAATGGTCGCTTTATATTTATTAAAGCCATTTTAGAAAATAAACCAGTCACAATTGCGTCCATATACGCCTCTAACGAGAAACAGCTTTCCTTTATTTCAAATGTTTTTCAGGATCTTACATTATTCAATGATGGCGACACTATCGTAGGAGCTGATCTAAATTATGTGCCAAATCTTCATCTAGACTGATCTCATATTCCATGCCAAGGAGGTAAAAGATCAAAGTCTAATCCATATACAGGCCTTTCTTCTTTGTTTAACAAATTTAATTATTCAGATGTCTGGCGGTCATTAAGCCCTTCAGCTAAAGATTACACATTTTTCTCCCCCAAACACCAAATTCATAAAAGAATCGATTTCATTTTATGTAACGCTTCGCTTATTGACAAAGTCATCTTATCTGAGATCAACGCAAAACTTTACACAGATCGTGCCTGGGTGATGGCCAACTTAAAATGGAACAAAATAAATACAACTCAATATCACTGGACTTTAAATTCATCAATCCTTCTTAATGATCAAATAAAACAGAACATAGAAATGTCATTACAACAATATTTTCAGGATAACGATACAGGCGAGGTCACAAACACCACATTGTGGGACACTATGAAAGCTGTCATTGGAGGAAAAATAAATAATATTGACTACCTCATATAAGAAAAAACAAGATAACCTTAGAATAGAACTAGCATCTAAAATACATAAATTAGAAACTCTCCACAAGAAGATAATAGCAAAAAAGTTTATAAACAACTTTTACTGGAAAGAAAGGGACTAGACACTTTAGAACTTTCAAAATTAAAACAAAAGGCAATATATACAAAACAAGGTTTTATAATCAGACAATCTAAAACATTAAGAAATTTAGCTTGGAAAGTAAATAATAAAAAATCCAAAATGAATATCCAATTGATTAAAGACCCTAATGGTAATATTTATTCCAATAATGATCAAATTCTTAATCAATTTTCAGATTATTTTAATTCATTATATCAATCAAATCACCCATCATTAGAATTAATTTTCTTTTTAAAATCAACCCCAAACCTCACTAAAATTCAGGATGCCCATAAAGAAATTTTAAATGCATCTATTTCAGAAATGGAAGTTATGGAAGGAATTAAAAAATAAAAAAAATGGCAAGATGCCAGGAAACGACGGGTTTACTAGTGAATTTTATAAATCTTTTGCATCATCTCTTATACATCACTTTACTAAAGACTGCAATGACTTACTGAAAAAGGTGACATCCCACAAACTTGGTATGAATCCAATATGATTATGATCCCAAAACCAGGCAAAGATGTAACGGATATTACAGCATACCATACCATCACACTACTAAATCAAGACTTCAAAATATTTTCATCAAAAATGGTAGCAAGATTAAACAAGTTTATTTCACAAAACATACATAAGGATCAAGCAGGCTTTGTTCCCTCTAGAAATATGACAGACAACATAAGAAAATCTTTGGATATCATAAATTACTGTCAGAATAAAAAAAAACTGAGTCTTTACTGTTATCAATTGATTGAGAAAAGGCATTTGACTCAATCGAAATAAATTATTTACTCAATTTATTAGAAACTATGAATTTTGGATCCTCATTTATATCAACAATTAACACTATTTATAAACAACCCAAATGCAGAATTAAAATTAATGGAAGCTATTAAAATTATTTCATTCCCACTCATGGAATGCGACAAGGATGTCCACTTTCTCCGCTTTTATTCATTCTTGCTATTGAACCCTTAGCCAAATTAATTTGGGCCAACAACAACATTTCAGGAATTAAATTACAAAATAATGAATTTAAACTATCATTGTTCACTGATGATGCAGTACTATATGTATCCAACCCTATAGAATCCCTAGAGTCAATTTCTATACTATTAACAGAATTTGCCAAAGTTTTGGGCTTAAAATTAAATCATAAAAAGGCAGAGCTATATCCTATATTCATTTCTCAACAAGTACAAAATGAAATTAAATCTAAATTCTAATACAAATGGATCACACAATCATGGAGACACTTAGGGCTACTAATTCCTCTCAATCTTAAAGAATTGTCACAATTGAATTGTAACCTTATTCACTCAAATGTTATCACTAAGCTTAAGAAATGGAAAAAAACTGAATTGGTCATGGCAAGAGAGATTAGATTTGATTTGAGCATTTATATTGCCATTGTATATTTTCTTATTTCATACCTTACCGACAGAGATACCCAAAGCTTGGCTAAAAAACAGCCAATTAATTTTAACAAAATTTCTTTGGAGCAATAAACAACATAGAATACAATTTAAAATGTTATGTAAACCTTTAAAAGAAGGAGGATTAGGCTATCCAAACCTTTATTACTATTATGAGGCAGCACATTTAACCAATTTAGTTAGAACAATTACAGGATATTGGGCAATAATTGAACAAACTTATGCAAATAGAAAATCTCTTTAAGAAGTCATCTGGAATCAACCTTCAAAAAGGTCAGCCTTAATTTTTAAAAATCCCTTTTTAATGAATACTTTTAAGATATGGGATCATAATAGAAAATATTTGGCCCCAGACATTTCTCCTGCAGCTACTTTTTAAAGCCAGGATTGGTGTTCCCCAGCTTTTTTAAAGGATGCTTACAAGACATGGAGACAGAAAAAATTGCATAGAATTGTAGAGATAACTAAAAATAATGGAATAGATAGCAAAGAAAATCTTGAAAAGAAAGGGAACTTTAAGATACCCTGGTACCAATACTTCCAACTAAGACATTTAATTACATCACCAGATATTATGAAGGGATTAAAAAGAGACTTAACACCTTTTGAGTTATTACTTAAGAAACCACTCCATACTCATAAGTTTATTTCTATTATTTATAAAATTTTAATATTTATAATCTTCCCCGATCCACCAGGATACATAAGAAAATGGCATAAAGAATTACAATGTGACTTCTCTATAGAAAATTGGAGAAAAGCCTGGAATTCTCATGCTTATACAGCTCCGAATATTAATATTAGAACACAAATATTTAAAACCATTACACGTTGGTACTACACACCAAACAGAATTCACCATTTTCAACCAAATATTACTAATTTATGTTTGAAAGGGTGCCTTGCAGAAGGTACCACAACTCACTGTTGGTGGGAATGTACATATATCCATCAATTTTGGAGAGTACAAGAAAATATATGCAAAATTCTTAAACATATAATCCCTTTTAAATTAGAATATTATATTCTTAATATGTGGACATGGGAACAAACAGGATTCAATAATTATGAGCTATTAGAAAAACTTAGTGCAGCAGCTAGACTCGTGATTGCGGCAAATTGGAAGACTCTAACATCATTAAGAATCTCAAATTGGATGAATATGAACATATGAAGCTGCTTTATACTGAATCAGACCTTTGGTCCATCAAAGTCAGTATTGTCTTCTCAGACTGGCAGCGGCTCTCCAGGGTCTCAAGCTGAGGTTTTTCACACCTATTTGACTGGACCCTTTTTTTGGAGATGCCAGGGATTGAACCTGGGACCTTCTGCTTCCCAAGCAGATGCTCTACCACTGAGCCACCGTCCCTCCCCAATAAAGTATGTGAAATATGCCTTTTAGACAAAATTACAGATTCCCTGACTCAGCATGATTCAGACGATTATGAAACTAAATTTGTGACAGTATGGTTTCCTTCCCGTGAGTATTTGGCAACAGAAGACCAATATACTTCATTCTTAGAAGCAATTAATGCGGTTTATTAATATCTGTATTTTAGTTATTATTCCTTAGAAGTATAACAAGTTACCTAATGAGGGACAAACCAATTTTATTTTACTTTATCTTTGTTTATATTCTTTTATTTTTATTTTATGTTTTTATTATGTAGTATTCTGTGCACACAAACAGAATGTATCAAATGATATGGCTGTATATTTAACTTTTATTCAATGCCTGTATTTCATGACTTTTTAAAATAAAGCATTATTATTTGGGGAAAAAAGTGGACTATAAAGAAAGTAAATAAAAATAAATTGAAAATTATTATCTGGGTTTCAGGTAGGGTTGCCAAGTCCAATTAAAGAAAAATTTGGGGACTTTGGTGGTGGAGCCAGGAGACTTTGGGGGTGGAGCCAGAAACAAGGATGTGACCAGCATAATTGAACTCCAAGGGAGTTCTGGCCATCACATTTAAAGGGACAGCACGCCTTTTTAAATGCCTTTCTTCCATAGGAAATAATTCAGGATAGGGGCACCATCTTTTGGGGCTCATAGAATTGGACCCTCTGGTCCAATATTTTTGAAACTTGGGGCATATTTTGGGGAGAGGCACTAGCTGCTATACTAAAAATCTGGTGCCTCTACCTCAAAAAATAGCCCCCCAGAGCCCCCAATACCCATGGATCAATTCCCTATTATTCTCTATGGGAATCGTTCTCCATAGGGAATAATAGAGTGCCTAGTAGACATTTCCCTCCCCCCATGCTTTCTAAAGGGGGGAGGGCCTCCATACCAGGGAATCCCCCACCCTGCCCCTCCCTCTCTCTCTCTCACACACACACACAAATACTTACCGTACTTGGTCTTCCAGCAGAATTTGCTCGCTGTGAAAACGAAAGCAAGGCTGCACAGGAAAAGAAAGGGAGGGGCCGTTCCTGTTTCCTGTTTAGCCTTAAAGGTACACATTTTAAAAAGGGATCCCAAGCTGTAAAACAACATGATGCCTACAGGTATGTTCTCTCTCCCCCCGCCCCCAGATTTTTTAAGAGCGGGGGAGGAGGCTGAAAATTCGGAGGTCCCCCGCCAGGGCGGGAGGGTTGGGAAGCCTAGTTTCAGGAACAAAGCAATGTACTGCAAATAGATGCTGAGGCTTTGTCTTGGAGAAACTCATGTTCTTAAAGTAAAAGCTAGAGGAGGGCGCAGTGAAGTTTAGTTTGAAAACAGTCTTCACCATGTTCCAATTTATATGACTATAATTGTGTACTATAGTAACTAGAACTAATAATTCACTACCTCGTGCCTTAGAACACACATATCTCACACACTGCACAACACATATGCTTTAGCACTCTCCAACAGCATAGTAACATTTTACCCAGAACTGAAGCCCATGTCAAATGTATTGATATACACACCTTGGCCGAGTTGCTTAGCTATTGTCTTTTTAGAAAAATCTAGGCCATTGCCCCATAGTAAGCCCAGGGGACATACAAATGCCGTGGAATCAGCAGCCTGTGTTATAAAGCACTCTGTACAGAACACATCTAGAATAAAAGAATAGAGGTCTTAAGGACTGAGGAGTCTATTGTTAAGATCCTTTAGAACAGACCTGTCTCTGTGATATAATTTACTAGGTATGCAGAATGAGTCCTTGATGTCACCTGCTGAACAAACAATACATAGAAAACAGGAAGCACCAAACATGTGCAATATATTTTCTTTCCAATGCACAGGGATTCTGTATGCATTTTTAATACTAGTTTTCCCAGTCTCCTGAATCAGGGCCATGTCCAACATCACTTTTTAAAAATGTGACTAAACACTATATAAGTTGAGTTTGAAGTCTGTCCTGAGTAGGGTTGCCAATCCCCAGGTGGGGGCAGGGGATCCCCCGGTTTGGAGGCCCTCCCCCCGCTTCAGGGTCGTCAGAAAGCGGGGGGAGGGGAGGGAAAGGTCTGCTGGGAACTCTATTATTCCCTATGGAGATTTATTCCCATAGAAAATAATGGAGAATTGATCCGCGGGTATCTGGGGCTCTGGGGGGGCTGTTTTTTGAGGTAGAGGCACCAAATTTTCAGTACAGCATCTAATGCCTCTCCCCAAAGTATCCTCCAAGTTTCAAAACGATTAGACCAGGGGGTCCAATTTTATGAGCCCCCCAAAAAGGTGCCCCTATCCTTCATTATTTTCTATGGGAGGAAGGCATTGAAAAGGTGTGCTGTCCCTTTAAATGTGATGGCCAGGACTCCCTTTGGAGTTCAATTATGCTTGTCACAGCCTTGATCTTGGCTCCACCCCTAATGTCTCCTGGCTCCACCCCCAAAGTCCCCAGATATTTCTTAAATTGGACTTGGCAACCCTAGTCCTGAGCAAAAATATACATCATCTCAATCAACCTTCTGAGATTGTGTTTAATGTTGATTTTCACCACAAAAACACATGTTGATAAAATTTCCCACATGATCTTTCCCACACACTTCTTAAATGTATGGGATTGTACAAGCAGTTGCATGTATCCAGAGTGGTGCTTGGCCTTAAGCAGAATTAAAAGTCAAGAAAACAACAACAAAGATCCTGCTGATTCGCTGCAATAGCAACGAGAGTTGTCAGTTCCCCGCTGGCTGCCATTAGGTGATGGTAAGTTTTGCCAGATCCAGGCTGAGAAACTCCTAGAGATTTCAGGATGAAGGCTGGGGGGCGAGACGGGGGCCTTAGTGAGGTACAATGCCATAGACTCCACCCTCCAAAGAATCCATTTCCTCCATTGAAAATGATCCCCTATAGTCTGGAGATGAGGAGTAATTCTAGGGAATCCGCAGGTCCCATCTGGAGGAATCCCTACAGTAATAACAGCTGCACTTCAAATGTACAAGGTACAAGAAAGCCTAATGAAAGATGCAATTTGCTCTCTTTCTACAGTCACATAGTTATGTTAAGGCAAACAAGAAATATAGATGCTTTCTTTCCATCAGCTCTACAAATTAAATTACCACCCAACAAAAGGAAACAGACGTATATCACTGATTGTTAACGTGGGAGACACTCCATTAACAATTGGCTATTATTACTAGGAATTCATACTAGCTTGTAGGTATAAGCCATTTGTAGATCAAAATGAGCAGCATCTTTTGAAATATCCACTTTAGAAACAAGACTTCTTATTTTAGTTTCATATGCAAGAACCTACTTTAGTACTACCCTCCCTGCATGATCCCTTATTGCTATTCAGCCAATAGCTGATGCTTATTATAGTAGCCTCAATATTTAGATATAGTATGTAATAAAATAGTCAATTTGAGTGCCTTGGGAAATATTTTAATGTGCAGATAATCAGGCACTGGAACAAACCGAACTGCTATTCAGGGATACATGGGAAATGTACTTTAGACTCACATAACAAGGACCTTTGTACTCCATGAATTCAGGTAATGGGGCTCTGCAGCATTTGTTATAAGAAAGAAAGAGAATGAAAGTTCCTGAAGAAACAAACACATGAAAGATTGAAAGCAATGCTTTTCATTTTCTGAGAGTAGAAGGTATTCGCCTGTTTCCTTCTCATTCATGCAATTTTTACCTTACATTTTTGCAAGAATATCTCATCACTGAAAAAGTCATTATTCTTCAGAGATGGATGTGGTGGTCTCCTTTTCCTATCAAAAGGTGACTATTTTGTGTATTTTGAAATGATTAAACAAGTGGGGGAGTCTCATTATAACTACTGGCATGTGATTAGTGCTTTTGAGTAGAAAAAAACCCAGGGGTGGCTCTAGATTCTGGACCTGGACAAGGTCCACCCTCCAGTGCCCCCAACACTTCCTCAAATGCCCACAAAACCCTCCTAGAGGAAGAAGCATAATATGACTCTCTGTGCTCCTTTAAGCCCCAGTGGCTGCAGGACAGCAAGGCGTGTGGAAAAAATCAGTCATCAAGCTTTCTTGCTGGGAGAAGAATATGGGGGAGGCAATGGAGCATAAGCCCCACCATTGTTGGAACTTGGAAACATTATGCTGCACTCCTTCCAATGTTGGAAGAAACACCTGGAGAGAAGGCACCCACTCCTCCAGCAGGAAATTCAATGTCAAGGGGCCTTCAGACTGCAAAGATGCTAAGGAGAGGGCATGGAATGTAGCTTTATTCCACAGAGACTCCTGTGACATTGCAGGGGCTCTTGAGGAAATCTCCCATAGCCCATGCATCTTTGGCTGGTCATGGGTCTTCTGCTGGCTCATACCTATCTATGATGATCCTTGATGCCAGCCTGCCAGGATCTTCCCAGAGTCATATTCTGAAATTGATTTCTCTTTGGGAAGGGGGAACAGGAAGACAGTACAACTGACTTCTTGGAGAAGGACCGGAAGAATCAAGAGCCCTCAGGATCACCCATGATTTTATTTATTTCATATTTATATCCTACCCGTCCTAAATGGGCTCAGGGCAGGTAACATCAAAGGTGTAAAACAATACATAGATGCTAAAATAGCCAACTAAAACATACAGACAATACTACCAATACAATTCAAATGCAGATGGCTACTATTTTCTACTAGTACTGATCCCTGACTGGCAGATGAAGACAGATGATCGACACAATCTAAGAAGCTCCAATAGCGTTCATGGATGGACCAACATACAGCGGCATGTGGCAGGGAGGCCATATTGATATCCAGTGATGTCCACTGCCTCAACTGAAGGTCTGGTGGAACAGCTCCTCTTTACAGGCCCTGCAGAACTGCAACAGGCTCCGCAGGGCTTGAATCTCCAATGGTAGCTTGTTCCACCAGGCAGGGACCAGGACAAAAAAGGCCCTGGCCCTAGTTGAGGCTAAGTGGACATCCTTTGGGCCAGGGACAACCAGTAGATGCTGTTCAGCAGCTCTCTGTGGGGTATACAGGGAGAGGCAGTCCCTCAGATATGCTTGTCCCAGGCCATTAAGGACTTCAAAGGTTAACACCATTACCTTGAAATGGATCCATACTCAACTGGCAGCCAGTGCAATTGGCGAAGCAACAGCTGAATACACACCCATACAGGTGTTACAGTCAGCAGTTGTGCCACCATGTTTGAACCAGCTAGAGTTTCCAGGTCAGGTTCAAGGGCAAGCCCATGCAGAATGAGTTACAGTAATCTAGCCTGGAGGTGACTGTTGCATGGATCACTGTGGCACGATCCTGAGCTGAGAGGTACAGAATCAGCTGCTTGACCTGCTGAAGATGATAAAAGGCAGATCTGGTAATCACAGTGATCCTGAATCACCAACAAGTTTAGGGGATCCCCTAGATCCAGAATGCATGGCAGAGGAACTTGGAGCCCAGTGCCCTTGGAGTGTTTAGAAGACATCACAGGTTGGTATTCCCTTAACCAATCAAGGCCAGGCTCCATACTAGCAAGCCCATGCCTCCCCCATTCCCTTCCTAATCACCAAGACTGTCAATGATGGCAGATCCATGAGAAAATAGCCCTGCATGGGAGGAGCACCTGCCTCAGAACCTGTGCTTATGTCACTGAGAGTGTATACTGTCCCCACTTCTTAGTTCCTTACAGAAGTCCTGTTCCTACTTCAGCCTTCTCCAGACATGTGACAGAACAAAGTTCTGCAATGATCTCCAGTTCAAAGACAAATAGGACAGCACAATTAAGGCTAAGGGGGAAAATATTCCACAAAAATTTAGCAGTTTTGAACACTGCTCTCCTCAAAAAATTCCAGGATTGGTGAGATGTTACAAATTTCATTTACAAACCATCTCCATGGAAATATAATTCCTGTAAAGACTGAGTGCTTGTTTGGTGTAGTGGTTACATGTGTGGACCCCAATCTGGGAGAACCATGATTGATTCCCTACTCCTCCACATGCAGCTGCTGAGTGACTTTGGGTCAGTCACAGTTCTTGAAAGAGCTGTTCCTCTCAAGAGCAGTTCTCAAAAGAGCTTTCTCAGTCCCACCTACCTAACAGTGTGTCTGTTGTGGGGAGGGGAAGGCAAAGGAGATCGTAACCCACTCTGAGACTCCGAGTGAAAGGTGGAATATAAATCCAATCTCTGCCTCCTCCAAAAGCAGTTATAAATCTGTAAGATAGATATTGTTAACTTATAAATAGTCAGCCGTGTTCTTCTGAAGTAGTAGAACAAAATAGAAGTCAAGTTGCACCTTTAGGACCAATTTAGTTTTATTCAGAACATAAGCTTTCATGTACTCTCTAAGCACACTTCATCAGACGAGGAATCCGGTAAAGTGAGCAAAGCCACACATAGCTGGTAGTCAGTGGCTCAGAATGCAAACCGGTACAAATTTAAGAACCAATGAAAGTATAATAAAATTATCTGGTAGGGAGTGGTTTAGAATACTAAATGGTAAAAAAAAATAAGATTAATGAAATAATAGTAAAATTAACAAATTGAGCAAACCTTTGATCTGAGTAGCATGAGCATGCAAAAGCAATAAAACAGTAACATGTCAAAATGTGAGAGTGTCTGTTAATGACTATATTGTAGTCAAAAGGAAGGCATTTATATCTCAGAAGATTTCCCATCCAACTAATTTACCTTTTAACATGTAACATACATATAGTTTGCCATAGCAGAAAAATACATTAAAATTAGTGGGAGATGAGTTCAGTATGCGTAATGGGATAAACAGCCAATATCCCTGTTTGAGTATATCAATACAGCTAAAAGAGAAATGCATTGGATAGTGATGTTCTTGTCCACCTAATTTACTTTTTAACATGTAAACATCATTCCAGTTTGCCATAGGAAAAAAAAGGATACAATAAAATATAATGAAAATGGGTTAAGTATATGCATATACTTAACCCATTTTCATTATATTTTAATGTATTCTTTTTTAATGAAAAACTAGAATGATGTTTATTGTATTCTTTATTTTCTATAGCAAACTAAAATGATGTTTACATGTTAAAAAGTAAATTAGGTGGACAAGAACATCTTAAATTTGTACCAGTTTGCATTCTGAGCCACTGACTACCAGCTACGTGTGGCTTTGCTCACTGTACTGGATTCCTCGTCTGATGAAGTGTGCTTAGAGAGTACACAAAAGCTTGCATTTTGAATAAAAACTAAGTTGGTCTTAAAGGTGCAACTTGACTCCTATATTGTTAACTTTTGTGCATGTTCACTAGAGCAGGGGTGGCCAATGGTAGCTCTCCAGATTTTTTTGCCTACAACTCCCATCAGCCCCAGCCATCAGCCATGCTGGCTGGGGCTAATGGGAGTTGTAGGCAAAACACTTCTGGAGAGCTACAGTTGGCCACCCCTGTACTAGAGTATTCATAAAACATCTGCTCTCCTGGAAAAGATGATTTCGGTTTGTGAATAACAAGGGCCTTCCATACTTCTTAGCAGAGCGGAGCAACACTGAAAGTCACAAGGAGTGCCTCACAAAATACTTCTAGATCTAGCACATCATGTAGCCTTGCCAATATTCATGTGGGGTCTGGAGTTATCCTGGAATTGATCTCCAGACTATGGAGTTTTCCTGGAGGAAATGGCAGCTTCAGAGAGTAGGCTCTGTGGCTAGGGATAGAAAAGATATAACTAAACATCGTAACCGTAGGTTATTAATGAATTGTTAAAATACAACATTGGAGGGAGGGGGGATTGAAATGTCATACGGATTAATATTGAGATAATTAAGAAATAACTAAGTTGTATAACCATATGATATCAATAAATTGTTAAAACACAGAGAGTAGGCTCTGTGGCATCAAATCCTTTGTGAACTTTTTCTCCTGCCTAGGCTTTGTCTCCCCTCCCCCAATTGCCAAGTACTTTCTGACATACAACTGGCAACCTGGAAAAAGCCCTGTAAATTCCACCTTTGACAACTGGGAATGTCATCTGATATAGGTCTTCAAAATATGTTTTAATATTAAAACATCAGTGTGATTTCTGGTAGGAGACGAAGTTAAGTTTTTATTAGCATAACAAGGGAACAAGCCTGCATGCTAACATGGTACAAACAGTTTCCGAGATACCTGCAGGGAAATGTAACAGGGAAAGCATTCATAAGCACCATTAGCCAACTCCTGCTCTGTGTTCACAAAGGTATGCTATTCTTACAGGCTTTCCTGCCCCTCTTATCACAGCACTGTAGGTGAATGATGGCGCACATTTTTCCAAACCAGGCTGACGTTTGCTTAGTGGAACCCTCTGGGTGTGAGCCATTCAGTTTAATTCAGTGAGTGATTATCAGCATGACAAGCCACAACACAGAGAAGAAAGACAGACACCACTGGAATTTTGGGACTGTGGGAAGGCAAGATTGCATTTTTTAAAAATGCAAGCATGAATGTTAACAGGTGTGTACAAACCCATACAGGAGGGGCTACCTTTATGGGTCTCCCTGATCAACATGTCAAAACAGTAACACCTACAGCGGCTAGCATGAGGCTGCCATAAACCAAGGCATGGGGATGGGAACCGCCCAGCCCTTTCCACTCTGAAACAGAAGCTACTTCCATTCAACATCTCTCCCCCACCTCACCGCTGCCTCCATGTTTGACAACAAGCCTTTGCTTCCCTGCTTCTACTTAATTACCCTTTGAATTAAGGGATTTTTTTATTGCATGTGTGTCATTTCTTTTTAACTGGCAGCTGGGGTAAAAACATTAATTACATCCAGCAAATTGCTAAAGCAATACTCTGTCAGAGGCTAATGTGCCAGGGGGCCTTGTGCTGCCCTGCTGTGCATGCCCCTTGGGGGAATCCCAAGCAGAGCAAGCTTTGCTTATTGGCCCCCTCTCTTATGCTCCTCTGTGTAATCTGTCAGCTATTCTTTCTCTACCCTGTCTGCTGTATTATTTAAGTCAAGATGTATCTTCATTACTGCTTTCTCTGTTCCATCAGCCTCAGACGTGAGGTAGCAGGGTAGGGGTGTGGGGGATGTCCATTGAAAGTCATCCACGGTTTTTGTGGACTCAAACATAGTATGATCATTATAGAGAAGGATACGCACCACAGGGCATCCTGAAATTAGGTAGCTGATTTACTCTTGTATCTTGCTCTGGGGGAAGGATATTGTCAGATAATGTACACAAAACAGAATTTCAGTTGCAAGGCTTCCCGTGGAAGAAACACTACATACTGCATAAAGAAGAGAGAGTTGTGTTTTTCTCTTTTTGAACCCATGGCTTCAAAGAGCATAGAAGAGCACAACGGACATCTTTTGGAGCGGCTCCAAAACTCCAGTGCTAATTTAGCCAGGAGTCAAGGTGATACAACTAGAACCAAATGACATGGGGTAGCTATGCAATTTTAAAAAGATAAATGAATGTTCCAACCTTGCTGCATAGATATTAATTAAACAGGATTTCACCCCAGAGGTGGAGGCATTTGTGTAATTAATGGAACCATCTGCAAATGTGGAGGTGGTATTGCAAAGCACTTAGAAATCCTTTGAGATACTAATGTGAGATTGGAATGATGATGGGGATGGCAGCAGTAGCAGATCCTCTAATAATGAGTGTTGCGTCCAAAGGTACCATCAATGGTAGAAGAGAGGACATCTTGGTAACCTTCATTATGTTTAGACTATCCATTTTAAGGCATGCTCCTTATCTCTTTAGGGTTATATAAAGAATGTGGCTTTTCAGTTCCTTTTGGGATCCATTTTACAAGGGAGGGCAGTCACAGATGGTTTGAGAACTACTAATAAGGTCAATGTGCTGATATTATCATCATCTGCTTTTAATAGAGCATCCAAAATTGCTAGATGCTTTATAAAATTAAGAAGAAAAAAGACCTGTCTGCTAGTTTACAATATAAAAGCAAAAGCATGTAATATAATAGTAAAGGCACCTTAGGGGGAAAAAAAGAAAGGAAAATCAAAGGGAAGGATTGTTAGCCAGGGAAGTTAATAGATAACAGCAGACACATAAAGATATTTGAATGTGATGCTGACAACAGATAAAGCAATGGCAAGGAACAAAAAAGTGTAAGCATCTTCCTAAATCAAATGTTGTTGGTTTAATTGCAATCTGATCATCTGAGGAGAATCAGACTCTCAAGCCAATGTAAGTTAGGGCATTCCCAAGGAAGATGGTGGCCAGAGAGTTGATATGTGTCAGTTGTTTAATGCATTTGGCTGAATGGAGCAAAAGAATTTGCCTTTGAAACTGGAGTTCAGAAACACTTTAACTTGGACCTTGTGACACTGTTTCTCTTGTGATTCTCTCTGCCAAAAGATGCAGGCCAGTGGCATTCCAGTGGTGTTTCCCAAGAGGCCTGTCCTTTTCCCACTCTTCCCAGGCCCACTTAGACTGGACACAAGCTTGCCAGGTAAGAAGAGTGCCAAAATTTCCTGCTGCTGTGTCCACCCATCCTTCTTTGGCCAGCCCTCCTTCCTGACTGGCTGTAATGACTGGCTGCCTCTCACTGACCCTTCCCTTGCACAATGCTGCAAATGGGGCTCTGTGGTCATCCATGACCCCACTTCTTCTGCCACTAGAACTTTTGTGTGCATAAGAGCTACTGGAAACACACTGATCTTTCACACATGGAGCAGCTAGCAGCAAAGGAAATAAGTACCACTGCAGGGAAAGCCTCCACTATGGCTGCAGAGAATCAAGAGGAGAACCATGTAATAGAATCCAAGCCCAAGTCTCTGGCTGTTGTTGTTATTGACATTGTAATCCCAAGAGCCAGCAGAATAGAAAAGAAAGAACAGGAGAAGAGCACAAATACCAAGACCTACAAACAGAATTAAACCCGTCACCCTCATGCCAGTTGTCATTGGAGCTCTTGAACTCTCAGGAAAACACCTGGACATTGCAGCCATTGAGCAAATAATACCTGCTCAGCTCCAGAAGGCTGTATTGTTCAGAACAGCAAAAATCCTGCAAGATACATCTGCAGTTTGCAAGAACTTGGCTAGATCTTGAATTGCACAGCACCATCTACTCATCAAAGATATGACTATGACAGTTCATATAACAATAGCAACAACAACATGAAGCTACAGTTAGGCACTTCTGCTATCAATCTGCCAATGTACTTGTTTTCTTCCTTTTCTAACCATATTTTTAGAAGTTTTCAGCAATGCCATTTCTAGAGAGGGATGGTCAATGAAAAAAACAGATAGTAACCCAAAATGGCGTATGGCTCAATCATATTGTAAGTTACTTTCCTGGCTAATGTCTCAGAAGGTAGTTGTGTTTGCCTGTAGAGGGACATTTAGAAGAAGAAGATGATGATGATGATGATATTGGATTTATATCCTGCCCTTCACTCTGAATCTCAGAGTCTCAGAGCAGCTCACAATCTCCTTTATTTTCCTCCCCCACAACAGACACCCTGTGAGGTGAGTGGGGCTGAGAGAGCTCTCACAGAAGCTGCCCTTTCAAGGACAACTCTGCGAGAGCTATGGCTCACCCAAGGCCCTTCCAGCAGCTGCAAGTAGAGAAGTAGGGAATCAAATCTGGTTCTCCTAGATAAGAGTCTGTGCACTTAATCACAACACCAAACTGGCTCTCTCTCTATAGTCCAGTAGCACCTTAGAGACCAAAAAGATTTTGGTGAAATGAGATTCTGAGAATCAAAGTTCCCTTTATCAGGTACCTGATGTAGGGGACTTTGAATTGCAAAAGCTTATACCCTGAAAATCTTGTGGGTCTCTAAGATGCTACAAATCTAGCTGTCCTAGTTACTGGACACTCCTATGCTGTGTGGGACATGAAGGATACAACAACCTTAGTCCTCGTCATCTATTTCATCCCCAAACCATCAGACCTACTTCACAGGTCTTTCCAAAGCCGCTGATTGTCACAACAACTTGAGCTGCGGCAGCAGCAGCGATGGGCCCCATGCCACCAGCAGCATCCGTGGCCTTCCAGCGGCTGACAAGGACTAATTAGGAAATGAAACATTAGTTAAGTCGCTCTCAATTAGGGCCAGGATAACGTTTTCCTGGCAGCACTGGGGCGCTTTAACTGCTGGTCCCAGGATGACTGTGAGCACATCAGACTTGCTGAAGGAGCTTTAATGTTTAACATATGTTGGGAGGATTACAGAAAACCTTTCAGCTGTGACATTTCTGTGTGCTCCCTGCTTTTTCTATCCCCTGCAGCAAACAGTGGAATGGTGAGAGCCGCAGCGCAAGATGCTCAAAGCAATTGCCAAAAAGGAAAAAAGTGCCTGCATTTTAATACATGCTTGCGACAAACAGCAATCTCTCTCTCCCCCACAAAAACCAATGAGGAGGTGAAGAGTTCCTCTGGTTTTAAAATATCCAAGAACCTCATACCAAGGCCAATTTCAGATGTTTTTCCAGTTACCAAAGCTTTCAAAAATATGGGGAGGTTAAAAGGGTGGTGAGCTTGGAATTTCAACAAATAAAAAGCAGATGTAGCTAAGCTTTCTATGGGAACCTCAGAGGAAAAGAAAGCAATAAGCAAAAACCTAATCCTCATCAAATCACAAAATGAAAAAACAAAATCTTTAAAAAGCTACATTTTTTTTTGCCTTAGAGAATTTTATTTTGGGAAGAATATAAGAGTTAAGAAAATATTAGAGAAGAAGATGTGTAGTTTACACACAGAGACTTTTCATATGGCACAACAGCTTGTGGGAAAATGTGATAGCATAAATAAGACCCAACTGGAAGAGAAGCTTTGGATTCCAGGGTCCTTGGGAGTTATAAGAAGAATTATAAAAGGAAGAAAAGAAGAAGGATTGAAGGTGGAGGTTGAGGCACAGAAGGCAAGTAAGGTTGCCAATCCCCAGTTGGGGGCAGGTGATCCCCCAGTTTGGAGGCTTTCCCCTCACTTCAGGGTTATCAGAAAATTGAGAGAGGGAGGGAAGGAAATGTCTCCATTATAACCTATGGAGACCAGTTCCCATGGCTTATGCTATAATGGAGAATCAATCTGTGGGTATATCTGGAACTCAGGGGGGCTATTTTTTTAGGTGGAGACACAAAATTTTCAGCATAGCATCTGGTGCCTCTCCTCAAAACACCCCCCAAGTGTAAAAAAAAGATTGGACCAGAGGGTCCAATTCTAGGAGCCCCAAAAGAAGGTGGCCCTATCCTTCATTATTTCCAATGAAGGGAAGGCATTTAAAATGAGTGCAGTCCCTTTAAGTGTGATGGTCAGAACTCCCTTTAGAGTTCAATCGTGCTTGTTACAATCTTTCTCCTGGCTCCACCCCCAAAGTCTCCTGGTTCATCCTCCAAGGTCCCCAGATATTTCTCAAGTCAGACATGGCAACCCTAGAAGGCACCATTTGATTTCGGTGACCTTTGGGTCTGACCCCAGTCCATACATCAATAATGGGTTTGGCATAGCACAGAAAATGTAGACTGCCCTGAAAATTCAGTGAATTTAATAAAGATTATACATTGCCACAAGTCAGACTTGCCCTACCCAGCCCACTATGTGGGTCAATATGATCCTGTAGTTGCTGAAGACCCCCTCCCTCCAGCTTTCGACTAGGCCTTTCAGAGAGAATAAATCATACTGTCAGATGAATAATTTGTCTATTAATCAAGCAAATGAAGTTAGCAGAAGTCCTTCCACTAATTCCAGTGGATCAGGCTTTGAATGTAATTTCCATATGTAATACTGGCTTTACTGAATGTTTACAATATAGGAATAGCTCTGCTAGATTAGATTAGTAATCCGCATCTAGTCCAATATCCTATTTCATTCAGTGATCAGTCAGTTACCTTGAAGGACCAACAAACAGGCACAGAGGCCAAGACCTTCCCCTGATGTTGCCTCCTACTGCTGGTACTTAGAGATTCAGTAGTACCGTGAACTGTCCAAAAGTGGATGTCTTTAGCTGAAGTTTACAACCACTGTAATAACAGCAATAAATCTGCCCAGCCACTTTGGAAAAGAGGATGCTAGATTAGATGGACTCCTGGTCTGACCTAGTAGTATTCATTTTATAGCCATCTTGAGAACTTTGTTAAGAGGGAAGATATAAATGCATGAAATAAAATAACGAAAACAGGATGCTATGGGCCAAAGCAGGCATGATACTCAAGGTTCCATGAATAAAAGTTCCAACTCTTAAAAATGCAGTTTTCAGGCATATGGGATTCCAGTTCTGCTGGAAGCCTTGCTCTCACATTGTTGCTAAGGTTGCCAACTCTGACTTGGGGGATTTGGGGGCACTGCCTGGGGAGGGGATGAATACCATAGAACCTAGTGTCTCAATTTCCTCTAAGGCAGGGGTGGGGAATGTCCATCCCAAGGGCTGTATATGGGAATGACCATCCCAAGGTCATTTGGTGTGGCCCTCGGGGATTGCTGGACTGAACCAAGCCATGCGGCAGCCTCCCTGGGGCCTGGCTGGGCCAGCCAAAATTGCTGCAGGGCCTGGAAGTTACTGTCACAGTTCAGTTTGCACTTGATTATCCCAGATGGTGTGGCCTAATATGCTAATGAGTGTGTGACCTAATATGCCAATATTAGGGGATGTGGTCTAATATGCTACTGAGTTCCTGCTGGGCTTGTTCTACAAAAAAGCCCTGGACTGAGGCATTGGCCTATGGCGGTGTGCCGTGTGTGTGTGTGTGCCAGATTAGGCTCTCCCCACATGACTTCAAATAGAAAAACAATTATTTGCATTAATTTTGCTGGCCTGAATCATTCTCCCTCAGCGGAGCACTGTTTTTTAAGTCGATACTTTTTTATGGCCCGCGGATGATGTAATAAATATCCATATGGCCCTTGGCAGAAAAAAAGGTTCCCTGCCCCTGCTCTAAAGAAACTGCCTTCTGTTGCCTGGAGCTATGCTGTAAATCCAGGAGAACCCCAGGCCCCACCTGGAGGTTGGTAACCCTGTTCTGAAATGGTCTTATGAAGCTACATTGCCAAATGTAGCCCGTACTGGGTCCCTGAGGATGTTTCAGAACAGGAAACAGAATAGGAGGAAGGCTAACACAAACACTTTTCCTAACACCCTTGTCCCACTCAGAAACAAACCTCCACATATCTGAAATTAGGGAAATCTTCTAACCCCCATCTCTATTACTTACCAGTCCAAAAAGGGTTTGTGAGGGAAAATGTTTTAAAAAGCAGTGTTTCACTGCCACCAAAACCCCAAAAGTGACATCACATTACCAGCATACCACCAGAGTGACGCTCCAGGATTCAGGCAAACCTCTGGGTTTACCACAGAGTTTTGGAAGAATCCTAGAGTGTTGCTCTGAAGTCATGCTACTGCCTTCACTATGCTGGAAGCGATATCATGCTAATTTCCCCTGTCCCTCTATCCTCCTCTCTCCTGCCGGCATTGGTTGAGAACCTATCTGAAACTGATTTAAAAAAAAAAAAAGTAACTGGACACTCCATGCATGAAACTCAGCAGTTCATCTGCATTAGTTGGATTAGGATTCAGCCCTTATTGATCATTTTTAAATATTGAAGCCTACTAGGTAATAGAAGAGTGATATTTTTTCCTAATACACTGGCTGGTGAACTTCCTTCCTAATCACTTGTTTAGGATGATAAGGTCCAGGTGGAGCTTTCAGTTCCCTTTAAAGTGCAGCTGATCTCCAGACTAAAGAGATCAATTCCTTTGGCAAAAAAGGCAGCTTCAAAGGATAGATTCTATGGAATCACATTTCCAATGAGCTCCCTCCCCAGGAAGCAACCCTAAATCTCCAGGAATTCCCCCAACTGGAGTTGGCAACACTGCAAAATGTGCTAATTTGTAAATAGGTATAGCTATTTCTACATGCCATTAATGAAAATGGTACTTCCTTAAACTGCTACTGTATCCATAATCAATTCCATAGCTCAATAAACACTGTTGGGAGTCAGATAACACCTTTTTAAAATAGTTTATCTTGATAGTGTTTTGTTAATTTTACAGGGTTTATCTAACTTAACTATGGAAAAGAATAAAGAAACTCTGTGTTTACTCTATGCAAAATAATTCTCCATGTTGCTGACTTCCTCATACACCCTGTGCAGATGATACAATTATTTATTTAAGTTATAGTCTACAAATACTGTTAGCCAAAGCTTATTAGGTAGTTTGCAAAGATATCGGGAAGTGTACACATGGGATGGAAGGGACTGGGATCATGCCCATTAGTCTTCTGGTGTAAAGCCTATACACAGTAGAGTTGCCAGGCATCTTCTGGCACCCAGCGAGGGGGACACTGGAGTAGAGTTGCCAGATCCAGATTAGATAACTCCTGGAGATTTGGGGATGAAGCCCAGGGAGGAGAGGAACCTCAATGGGGTAAAATTCTATAGAGTTCACCCTCTAAAGCACCCATTTTCTCCAGGAGAACTTGATCTCTGTAGCCATATTTCTGGAGGATTCCCCAGGCCCCATCTGGAGGTGCCTAATAAACCCCTCCAGCCATATACCCAGATCCATACAATCGTTATCAGGAAAATGGCATTGTGTGGCCATATTTAGAATCTCATACAATTCATTGATACATTTAATTTGATTGTGATCACATTACCACAAGGACAGATCAGGAAAGGTAAATAATACTGAAAAGGGGCCCCACTCCTCAGAAGAGAGAGGGAAGAAAAAGCACCCTGCCTCTCCCCACCCCCCAAAGAGGAAGGCAACCTACCAGTCATGCTGGCTGGACACCTTTCCACATACCATGCAGGGTGTGGATGGGCCAGGCACCATCTCCCCGGCATTTAGCTTGGGTGGGTTGGGCATTGCCTCCACTGGATGGGCACCTCCCATCCCAGGCAGCATGGAATTAGGGCAGGCTAGGAGCTTCCCCTTTAGCTGTGCTGGTCTGGGGCAGCTTCTCCCAAACCAAGTACCACCTCTCTCCAAGGCCATACACAGTTCAGGCAGGTTGGCATTGCTTCCCTCAGCCAGGCCATGTGGGCCAGGCACCACCTCCTTCAGGTTGCATGGGACTTGGGCAGGCTGGGCACTACCTTCCTCAGGCATGGTGCTGCCTCTCTTGGTCACACGCACTTGAACAGGCCTTTCACAGCCTCTCCAGAGTGGGTTCTGTTACCACTGGGTTGGTTCAACCCAGGTTGGGCAGGGGGATCAGTCCACATGGAGAAGTCCTAGTGGATACAATTGGCAATCCATTCCTGCATCCCTAGGCAACAGAATCTGCTTTAAAGAACGTCAGAAAACATTTTGAGTGCTAGGAAGCCATGCGGTTCAAGGTTGTTGTTTTTTTTAAAAAAAGCTACAAGTCATTATTAATAGAAGTGGATCCTCATTTGGAAATAATCCATTTTCTCTGTAGATTAAGCCGGTCCCTGCAAGAACATGTTTTAAATAGGGAGACACAGAGACAGCAAATAGAACTGGACAGGACTGCACTGGTTGCATTGAAATATTGAATTATTCTAAGATACTCCTTCTTGAAAAGGATGAGACATTGTGATGGGATAGAGAACATTTTTTTAAAAAGAAATTCACCCCATCATAAAATATCTAGCACTCCTGGGACACAATCTTGCTAGAAGAACGAGATGGCAAATGGATAATTCAGTAATGTTAACAAGGTTCATGGTTACAGAAACAATTGCATGAGAGGTGAGGTTTTTTGAAACTCCACCCGCCCACCCCCCTTTAAAGATATTCCCTTAAAATGACTGAAAGACTGAAAAATTTCTCTCCTGCTGTCTTTACAGCTGCTGTCCTGAAATGGTCTTCTTTGGTTTAAGAGCATCTTTTCATTCATCTTTATTTGTTTGTAGAGAGGATTGATTTAACAGCACAAGCAAGACCCCTTTTTTCCAATAAGAACTCCAACTTCCAGTAGCAAGAGATTCAGTCACATAAATTACTTCTTCTACTGCAAAATTCCAGTTCATTTTGGAGTAATCTCAGATACGATTTTTAAAAATTTGTCTTCCATTACCTATCCATTCAAAATCTGTTCTGTGGGTGAAGTGAAAAGATCACACTACCTCCCTGATCATTAAATTTCACACAATAATGGGGGAATCCTATTACTTTTCCTCATGTTGTGACCCACTGTTTTAAAGATTAGGTTTAGAGATGGTTAAGCAAGGGATTTAAAAGGGACTGGCTATAAACTCTCATTGAAAGGGAGCACAATTCTAAGGCACATGTTTCGATTTTTATCTTTAAAAGAAAACACTCTCATATGTTGCCCTGTGCTGACAGAGTATAAATTAAAATAAATAAATAAATAAAAGTCCTATCCAAAGGTTAACTATTTTTATTTCCCAAGATGACTAGATACCAATCCATCACTGGAGGCAGTTTCAACTACAGCCATTTATTCAAACAAATAAATTGGTTTTAGTTGAAGCATGGCTAATGGGAACAGTAAATTAGCTTGCTGAAAAGCAACCACAAAGCCTGCCAGATGGGACACCAAGAGAGAAATGAACATATGTGTCATCATGTACGGAAATCGCATCAGGAGACTGGCTGCAGTTGTAGAGAGATAAAACATGTCTATAATTGTCTGAATGCACAATCTTCTAGTGTATGGTGCACTTTTATAGAGAATGTCTATTAATGCTTTCACATTCTGAATAGCTGACTTTGTGCAAAAGGATTCAAGGAAGTGGTGGGGATAGTGAAATTTATCCATTTGTGCTAATCAATTCTGAACTGTCAGATGCACCCAGAACTTCACAGAACTCAAGGAAAGAAAGCAGTTCTTGCAGGTAGACCATATCATCATTAAATCCAGCAACACTTTTTGCATGAACCCCTAAGCATCTGATGGATGTCGGTAGAAAGAAAACCAGAAGATATGGCATCTTGAAGAGGTTACTGGAAGGAAAGAGATACAGGAAGAGCAGAAGTTTTAGGAGCATACTGGTCAGAAAAGCTGGAAGAGACTTGAGACGTATGAATTTTTATCTATTGTATTTCTACAGAAAACTGTAGAAAACAGCCTCATAGTATAGATGGAGGAAGCTGACCCCACACTGTTGAGTCTACATGATACTAATTTGATGTTGGGGTATGGGCATGAGTGTTCAGTTTCAGGCGGGAAGATGCTGGAAGGCAATAATTCATCACTTGTTCAGAAGAATGGCAAATGTTGAAAAGTTCTAGAGTTCTCTTGTGGTTCAGTATCCAACTACCAGAATAACACAGCACAAGCACAGAGTTCCCTCCTTATGGAAGAACAAACACAGCTCCATGAATAAAGGAAAGCAAGTCAGGTGGGTGGAAGGATTCCTGCACTCATAGCACAGGTGTCCCTGTCCATTCCCAGAGGATTACATCTACTTCAGACTTGAACATGAAGCTGTCTTCTTCTAGAGGTACCTTTTGGAACAGAGTAATTTCCCCAACAGCGCATAGAGAAGAAGCTGTTTTTAGAAGTTAAATGAACTGGGAACATAACCATGATTCCTAATATCCAGCATAAGGCATTTTAATAATCCTTATCAAGTCTTTTAGAAAACTGGACTATGCAGAACTGAAGAAGTAGAAGAAGAAGAATTGCAATTTATACCCCACCCTTCTTTCTGAATCAGAGACTCAGAGCAGCTCACAATCTCCTATATCTTCTCCCCACCCACCCCCACCCCCACAACAGACACCTTGTGACATAGGTAGGGCTGAGAGGGCTCTCACAGCAGCTGCCCTTTCAAGGACAACTCCTATGAGAGCTATGGCTGATTCCAGCAGGTGCAAGTGGAGGAGTGGGGAATCAAACCTGGTTCTCCCAGATAAGAGTCCACGCACTTAACCACTACACCAAACTGGCTCTCAGGAGAGAAGGAATTACCAGAAGCTAATGGGAACTTGCAAGAAACTAATAAGGAAGTTTTATCCAATAACAGTCTAATTTATTAACAAGCATTGAATAAGACTTCCTCTAAATTCTGGGTGATTTGTAGCTGATTAATGCCAAGTTTAGTGCTGTTATCTATTTCCATGTTATTCAGTGTAACAATAGATATTTCATTGTAGAAGTAAATATATCCAATTCTATTCTGAATCCATTAGTCTAAATTACATCTCTTGGCAGTGAGTTCCATTGCTACATAATTATGTATTGTGCAAAAGTCACACAGTTGTATTTTTGTAATTTCTGATTTAATTGATTGTTCCTTTTTTCTGTTCTGCTAAGAGAAATGGTAAATAGAAGCTGCTGATTGACCTTCTCAATTCTATTCATTATTTTCACACCTCTATCACGTCTTCGCTTATTTGTCTGTGCTGAAGCAAGTATGACTAATCTTTTTAATCTCTCACTACGAGGTTGCCTCTTAAGTACTCTAATCATCCCCGTTGTCCTTCTCTAGTTTTACTGTCTATCTTTTGGGAGATGGGGTAACCAGAATATAATGCAGTGTACAAAATATTTCTTGTTCCATTATGCAAGTATGGCTTCTTTCCTCCATATTCCCCACTTTGTTCTCCATGCTATTTGTTTTATTTTCTTAGTGCAGGGATATAAATGAATGAAGAAAGGCATGAAAAAAGCTCTGAATTATGGGTGCTGACCTGCAGCATGGCACAGCCAACAGCTAGCTAAATGTCTGCATTGATGCCTGCTTCCTGTCTCAGCAGTCTAGAGGTAACACCATATCAGGCATGCCTATGTACTGCCGCTGTACTATGCAAAGAGATATTGAATACAGAACCCTGGCAACCAGGGCCCACTGCCTTACTTCCCTGTGGCAACGCAGCCATGAGGAAGCCAACCAAAGCTGCAAGCAGTCACTGAAGTCTGAGAGCCAGTTTGGTGTAGCAGTTAAGTGTGTGGAATCTTATCTGGGAGAACCGGGTTTGATTCCCCACTCCTCCACTTGCAGTTGCTGGAATGGCCTTGGGTTAGCCATAGCTCTCACAGGAGTTGTCCTTGAAAGCACAGCTTTCAGGGAGAGCCCTTTCAGCCCCACCCACCTCACAGGGTGTCTGTTGTGGGGGGAGAAGATGCAGGAGATTGTAAGCCACTCTGAGTCTCTGATTCAGAGAGAAGGGTGGACTATAAATCTGCAGTCTTCTTCAGTCAGCCCAGTAGAAGTAGGTAACTAAGGAAATCTATCAAAGCACCATTGGAGCTATGTAAATTCTTCATCTCTGAGCTGGGTCCTTCTGAGCCCTGGTAAATTTGTAGCTGGAGTGAAGTTTTAATGTGTCTGCTTCCTTGGAGTGGTCACTTATGCGTGTAGTATCTTCTCGGCTTTGGCAAATGATAGAATTATCTAGGCTTGTCTGATGGAATCAGGAAATAAAAACCCAAGTTAGATTCCAGGAAGTGAAGGACAGGCATATGGTGAATAAGCAGAGATGGAAACTGAATCCCAGACCCAAGTACACCGTTTGGATAAACTGTTAGTGGCCCTTGAGGGATTACTTCTGGCCTCTTGTCATCCAGACTTCAAAGTGAATGGTCCAGAATAAACTTGGAGTGAAAATTTGAACTGATACCTCCAAATCTGACTGGCCCAAGAAAAGCATCCAGGCTAAGGAAAAGTCTAAGGAAATGTTAGGCTGGAATACAGTTCTGTATTAAGATGCTGGAATCAGTGAGATGTGGGGGGGCTTTTCCACATGGGGTTTGTTTGTCAATTCTGGCTCAATATTGCTTGATTTCCATATGCATTTTGCTCCTCTCGTTTTCACTTCAGGTGTTTTGCACACACATTTCTTTCCCCCTTCTTTTGAGACCATTTTCACCCTGATTCCCCCCCCCCCCAGAAGCTGATTCTGAGTCAGCTTTTTCATTGTGCATAATTTTTCCATTGGGTTTTCCTTGTCCAACCCACTCCCATCCATCTCCATACCCCTCTTCCATTATTGGACTGTGGTGGGCAAACCACTCCATCTCCTTCTCCACTCTGAAGACAAGTGATTTCTCTCTTTTTAAAAGGGTACTGAAATATTGATAGATTGCTTGAGTGTTGTAACAATGAGCTTAGTAGGTTCTCTGAATTCTCAGTTATCTTTTTTTAAAAGTCTAGATTTTTCTCTCATGGATATATGTCTTTTTCCTTATATCTCTGACAGGGAGGAAACTAGAGACTTACTTTTTTTTCAAATGGAAGGTGGAAATGTAAAAAACAAAACAAAACACCCTCCTAAGCCTATTGCTACAATCCTCCAGTGATATATTGCTGGGGTTTTTTAAAAAGGGGGGGGGGGGTTGAAACCACCAATGATGACAGCATCGTCCCTTGAAAATCCGTGCAGAAGAAAATAAACTGATTCCACAACTGTGAAAATGCACAAGGACAGAAGATATGCAGAACAACTGTACCCAAACTAATTCCAAAGCTTGTGGGCTGCATTGTGGAATATTTATTTTAAAAAGATTGGTAATTAGTGTATCCAATTAGAAAAAAATGCATGTCCTGCTCTACCTCTTTTTTTGAGACAGTAGAGAAGAAGGCTTGTTAAAAAAGGGGCCATCATACCATCACAGAAAGACTTTGAAGCCTAACTGATTTCAGTGGGAGAGACTGAAATGCAACTGAAATCAATAGGATTTTAAAGTCTATAGCTTTGACTGCTTTGTGTCTAAATCATTTACAGGATACAGATTCCCCCTTTACTGTAAAGAATCTCCCACCAAAACAAGCTACTTCAGTTACTACAATGAATTTCATTTCCCGTCACATGTACAGAGCACCCAAATTTATGATCCACTATCAGCAAGAAGTAGAGTACTGGCCGAACATCATTGCAGGTTTTGAATGAACATTTTAAAAATGCAATAAATGTTTTCCTTTCACAACATTTAAACGTGTATGCACTTCAGATGTTTCATTTAAAAAAAAGAAAAACACTGGTTAACAAAAACTGATAACCAGAACTGTTTTATTTCCAACAGGGAAAAAAATATACCCATCTTGACAAGGTTTAGTTTCATTTGTCAAAACTTTTTTTAAATAGAAAAATTGAAAGATGTTTATCAGGATAGAAAATCTTTCAATTTTTTATATGGAAAAACAATCCTTTTTTAAAAAAGAAAACTCTTTTCATTAGAAAACTTCAGACAGACTTATCATCGATGTGGCTCTGTAGGTAGTAATATACTTAGAAAGCAGTAATAATGTTTAGAAAGGAACCAGGAGGGATGCTCAATCTAAAGGTTGTTTTATCAGATGAAAGGGCTAGCCCTGTCTGTGTTTAGGGAAGTTTTGCCTGTTCAATATTTTCCTCATGATGCCCAATTCCCAGAAAACTAAACAACTCTATTCTATAATCACAGACTGTGTCTTAGCTTACTCTGCTCACAAACACCTTGATAAACAGTGAGTCTGTCATTCCAGGGTTTCTGCTCCCAGTCTTGCATGCACACATGTGGATTGGTATCATTTTTAATTTCAGTTGCCAAAATAGTTTAGTGTGTCTGCAATTTTCCTTAGGATAAGGGAAACAGAAAAATATAAACAGACTATTAACATCATCAGTCAAAACTCAATCTAGGCATATAGGTTACAATATAAAACTAACTCTGGAGTTTGCTGAACATAAATTCAGTTTTTCATGTACGAAGTGGAACCCTGACATAGTCTCCATGTGACTGCTGAGCAGGCCAGCTGTCTACTATTCTACAACCATCCTGTTGCAAACCCCCAGTACTACCTGCTGTGGAACCACCAAAGCACAATATTTCTAACTCTTAACCCAGTCAGCCTCTCCAGAAGGATACTACAGTAGATAGTATTGAAAGCTACTGAAAAGTGCAGGAGAATCAACAAGGATAACACCTCCTGTCAATCTCCTGCCAAATATTTTCATGCAGCAGAACCATCTTTGTTTCAGTCCAGATTGAAATAGATCACTAGAAATTGAAGGAAATGGTTCCGAAGAGCCCAGGATTCCTCACCTTATCTCTCTTCAGGGGAGCACCAATTTGAAAACTGCTGCCATCAACATAGGAGGATATGTAGCTTGAATCCCCCTAACTTTTTTGTGGAACTGTCAATGTTTTGTGACTGGATCCAGCTCTTATGGCAGCCATTTTGTGCCAACAAGTTCAACAAGACTGGGAGTGCCTACCTTAAGATAAGAGCAAACCAAGTAAGGTTTGTGTTTCATAGTTAAAATCATGAGTTGTAGAACTGAAGGGGGCTGCTTATACATTCAGAGGACATCTAGCCTTTGCCTTTGGTGAGAGCCAGTTTGGTGTAGTGGTTAAGTGTGCAGATTCTTATCTGGGAGAACCGGGTTTGATTCCCCACTCCTCCACTTGCATCTGCTGGAATGGCCTTGGGTCAGCCATAGCTCTCGTAGGAGTTGTCCTTGAAAGGGCAGCTGTTGTGAGAGTCCTCTCAGCCCCACCCACCTCACAGGGTGTCTGTTGTGGGGGAGGAAGATAAAGAAGATGGTGAGCCACTCTGAGTGGAGGGCGGGATATAAATCCAATATCATCATCATCATCTTATCTATAGCACCTTCTTCCAGCACTAGCTTTCTATCTAGCCGTGCCCTCTTCTATAGCAGGTAATCATGTTTACATATGACTTAGAGTAGAATGGGGCTTTTTCCCCCCAAGATAGTCCTGGTTCCTGAATGCTGAAGCAAACATGCACTGAAACCAGAACACATGAAAGTCATATCTTGCTGTGGGATGTAACATTTCTGGAGTTACAGACCAACATTCTCCAGGATTTTCTGTTGTACTCTCAACACAGAGTCTTGAAAACAGCATAAAATCAGTAAATTATCAAACCACTAAAAGCCCACCATAAAATTATGTTTAAAAGTTAATGAAACCGGTGCTTTCCCACTTTTTCTCATGCCTCATTCTTTTCAGTTGGGATTTGAAAGGAATGTCTTTTGATGGAATAATTCAAGTAAATATAAAGAGAATGTTGGCACAAAAGTCCCTGTTGGAAGCTGAAAGACATAAGCCTTTACACTGCAAGCTTTGCTGGAAGAAATGTCCAACTGGATAGCAACAGGAACACTGCCATGGGATTTATGTGTTTATTCCACCCATAAGGTTGAACTCTGAACTGCAACAGTTTGCCCAGAACCATTTCTGTGAGCAATCTGCAGGGCAAGGAGGAGACAACAAAATCACACAGTGAATCATTCATGTCTATAAGCAAAGGGCAAAAGAAAGAGGCAGGAAGACCAAATCAATCTAATAAAAACTGATTATTATTTCTGTCAGAACAGGAAAATATCACCAGAAACAACACACGAGAAGAGGAATGTAGTATAAGCCTCAATGTCCATGAGCTATCTTTAAAAGTAGATGAATCCCTGCAACAGTCATGGATAACTGATTGATGATCAGTAAAAGGCCTATTTGTAGCTAAAGTTTCAATGATTAAGCCCCAGAAACTGAATCAGGTAAACCCAAATGTTTCGCATTTTTGCAGGTACATATCCTTGTATAGAATACCAGTCTACTAAAGTTTGCTAGTTTCTCTCCTAAATGCCACTAGACAAAGCTATGTAAGAATACAGAATGGAACAGAATCCACTGACCCTAGAGATCAGTTCCTGGTACCAAAGTGAAGACTACATCTCCCCCAGCTGGCACCTATGTAACCAGATACCACCTAGAGTGTGGAACAGACCAGTTTTAGAATGTAATTTGTGATGGGACAGCCAGCACAGATGCCATAGTCTGTTTTTTTTAAAAAATCAGTGTTAGGAAATGGAGAATTTTTTCCTGCAGATGGAAATTACCTAAAGAAGAAAATGCATTTCTGAGAACGTGTCTTTTGGCTCACCATTCCATCACATGGGAACAGAGTGGGCATTATGGGCAGGACAAGAACACAGATGCTCAACAAAGAATTCATTACCAAAAAAGTTATCTAGACTATCAAGGAAACAATTATATTATACAAACAAATTACAATGGACAAAATATTCTTTGTCTTCTTCAGGTCCAGCTCCTCCTGCACCTTTCACATGATGGTATTGACTGCGAAGTGTTGTATTTCTTGTTGAATCACAGGGCAGTTTCCAAGGACACACATTGTTTTGAAACAAAGGCACACTAATCCAGGGAAATCTGAGCCATAGAATTTCTCTTTAAATAAAGACTCTTTCTCTATAACTGTGTGTGGTCATTCATGATGGTGTGTGTGTGTGTGTGTAGGAGAATTATGGTATATTTTACCTGAGAAAATGTGGTTGTATATGCATTCTCCTACAAGTTCATGTTGTAGCCATGTCATCATTAAAGTCACCTCAGTGACACCTGAAGTAATACAGATTTCTGTTTGTGGAACCCTGATTTGGTTGCTTATGGACAGTATGCAGCCCACCACTTTAAAAAGGTCATCAGAATCAACACTGTGTTCTTATCAAGGTTCCTGGACAGAAGCTCCTGTGAGGCTAAGACATTACAGAGCACATTTTCCTTGAAGCAAATGTACCTTAATATGCCCTGAAAGCTGCCAGCACACTCAGGAATATCAATGAGAAAGGTAGTCAAGCAGCCATTTAGCTGTAGCTCTCCTGGGGACAGCACGACCTATTGATCTCAGGGTTAAAAAAGACAAAAAGCTGTATGGATGTTCCAAGGGCTTTCGTCCACTCCTAATAATAGCTGAAAGAGCTTGGTTACTTTTCCAGCATCTTGAAAAAAATGAGCAGTGAGCACACACAGTAAGTTAAACTAGAGAAAGCTTTAAATGGATTTTGAAATGGTCTTGTGTGAAGGAAATAACTGCGGTGAGGTCAAGGTGCCAAGTACCAAGGGGTATTTAGAGCAAAGGCTCACAGCCTACAAAACTAACTTAATTATCTAGCAATTAACACAATAGGAGCACTAGAAGGCACAGAACAAAGGGGCTAAGAAAGAGAAAACAAGAGCCAAGTGGCTTTTTGTTAGTAGCTATACTGTGTGTAGTTACATGAAGCCAGCTATGACTGGGATTTGTGTTTCTCTACCTTTTAGGGGGGGAAGGGAATTGTAGAGGCTTGAAAGTTTAAAAATATTAGAAACTGAAGGTCAATGCTCAGCAACATTTTGACATGTACATGGCAGCACACGATAGGGTTGCCAAGTCCAATTCAAGAAATATCTGGGGACTTTGGGGGTGGAGCCAGGAGACTTTGGGGGTAGACCCAGGAGACATTAGGGGTGGAGCCAAGATCAAGGCTGTGACAAGCATAATTGAACTCCAAAGGGAGTTCGGGCCATCACATTTAAAGGGACGGCACACCTTTTCAATTCCTTCCATAGGAAATAATGAAGGATAGGGGCACCTTCTTTTGGGGCTCATAGAATTGGACCCCCTGGTCCAATCTTTTTGAAACTTGGTGGATATTTTGGGGAGATGCCCTAGATGCTATACTGAAAATTTGGTGTCTCTACCCCAAAAGACAGCCCCCCCAGAGCCCCAGATACCTGTGGATCAATTCCCCATGATTTTCTATGGGAATAAATCTCCATAGGGAATAACAGAGTTCCCAGCAGACATTTCCCTCCCCTCCCCCCGCTTTCTGACGACCCTGAAGTGGGGGGAGGGCCTCCAAACCAGGGGATCCCCTGCCCCCACCTGGGATTGGCAACCCTAGCACACAATCATCTGCACAGCCCTGCAATATGCAGCTTTACCATGAACCAGGGCTTTTTTTCTGGAGGAACACAGTGGAATAGAGTTCCAGAATCTCTTTGTGGAGACAAATTTTTCAAAGAATATTTCAAAGTTCATGAAACCCATGTGTTTCTCCTTCATTTCTCTCTTAAGAGTTCTGGTATCTCTTTTTCCAGGGGAAAAAAAGCTCTGCCATGTACAAGGAACTAGTTCTCAGCCTATCAAGGCAAAGTCCTCCCTGATCCAGTCAGTTCACGTGTCTGATCATTCACCTGGTTATCACTTGTTATCCTCAGAAGTGAACAATGACTGTCTCCATACTTACTTCTGAATAACAACATTCATTTGGTATCTGCTGGGCAATCACCAATACAGTGGGAGACAAGCTAAGATTGACAGTTACCTATCATATGATAGGCAGCAAACCCCAACACTGTTGAGCTATTGTAAGCTACCTTGAACCACAAGGAAAGGTGGAATATAAATGTTTTAATAAATTAATAAGTAAAACAAAAAGAACATTGAAGTCTTTATTACGGCTCTTGAGAAAACAGAATTGAGAGAACAGTGACTCATCAAAGGTCACCCAGCATTTGCATGTGGAGCAGTAGGAAATCAAACCCAGTTCTCCAGATTAGAGTCTGACCATTTTCGCACACAGTTTACCACGTGGTCACGTTCCTGTTCTCGCCGCAGCGTCTGTCGAATTTCCCATTATCTACGCCGGAGTTACAGGAAGTGCCACGGCTTTTGCATAGCAAACGTAAACTGGGTTTTAGCGGTTTACGTTTGCTGCACAAAAGCCATGGCACTTCCTGTAACTTCGGCGCAGAGAGTGGGAAATCCGACGGACGCTGCGGAGAGAACAGGAATGTGACCCCTTGGTAAGCCGTGTGCAAAAACGGTCTCTGTCATTCTTAACCACTGCACCAAACTGGCTACACCAAACTTAAAGTCCTTAGCTCTGGCATGAATGTGACTGCCAAAGATTCCATTATTGTAAAGCATCCTACTAACAGCTACCCTGCACTTTCACATATGCATCTCTCAGCTCATTCTCTGCATTTTTCTAAGGTCACTCAAATAAGGTTTCAGCCCTTCACCTGGAAGCTGCCTTTTAGACCAACTATAAATCTAGTTTACTATTGCCTACCTTTACTGGCAGCAGTGCTCCATGGTCTCAGACAGAGAAAGGTCTTTTCTAACATCTGCTGCTGAAATCCTTTAAAAAGAAATGCCAGAAATACAATTTGGTAACCACCTGTTATGCAAAGCATGCACCTTCCCCTCTGGGTCCAAGACCTTTTAATAGGTAATGCCAAGGACTGCCTATTGAACCTCTGGAGCTATAGTACTCAGCTCCATTATAGAGAAGACTAGATGAGTGTGAGGGTATGAGTCCATGCAGCACTTTATAGGAAGATACTGGTCTTCAAATTCTACTTGGGAACTAGTCGCTTTGTCAAATCATAGAGATTTAGAGAATACTGATACGGATGTCACTGCTCAGCCTTCTGCACAAGATTTTGGATGCAACCACACACACTTCCATTGATCTTCACCGACAGTACAAGGATGTGCAACTCCAGGGCACCTAACAAAGAACACAGCTGTTTGGCACACACATCTCTCTGCGGGTTGGACTTCAGATGCTGTATTAATCCTCAGGCCTTCTTGGGGAATGAAAGTCCTTGACTCAGGCATGAATGTGACTGGCAAAGATCCCATTATTGTAAAGCAGCCTACCAACAGCTACCCTGTTCTCTCACATATGCATATCTTAGCTCACTCTCTGCATTTTTCTAAGGTCATTGCTCCATAATTCAGTAACTCCCCCCCCAACATCTCAGATCCAAAAATAGCACTACTTCAAGCGGACAATACCTACCCAGCTTGAACAAACATGGGCTAATGTGCTTCTAAGGAGGCCTCAAGGAGGGGTGAAGAGATACAGACCTCAACATTAGCACTGTCCTCTCTTTTTGCCACCCCATCAGCAGTTCAGGGCTGTACTGCAATGATCAAAGCCTTGCCCCAGCAGCTCCCAAGTACCCCTTCAGTTACCTGAGTACTCTAAGCACAACCCCTTTGACAACCTGGTTAGCATGGGAGGTTTCAGATGCCTTAGCAGCTGGTGCTACGACCACTATATCCCCCCCCAACTATATTGTAAGAATAAGGCACTTTATCAACTGTTCTTGCTGAAATGCACCCCATCCCCAAATAAGGCGCCTACTGGTACCAGCTTACAGTTACACTTAGCCTAATGCAATGTCTGAGGCAAATTTGGTCAGCCCTTCTCAAGCAAAAGAGGAGCCCCGTGGCGCAGAATGATAAAGCTGCAGTACTGCAGTCCTAGCTCTCTGCTCACAACCCGAATTCGATCCAGGTTGAAGCTGGGTTCAGGTAGCTGGCTCAAGGTTCACTCAGCCTTCCATCCTTCTGAGGTCAGTAAAATGAGTACCCAGCTTGCTGGGGGGAAAGTGTAATGGCAAACCACCCTGTAAAAAGTCTGCCATGAAAGCGTTGTGATGCGACATCACCCCAGAATCGGTAGGGACTGATGCTTTATCTTTTACTTTCTCAGGCAAAAACATATCACTGAAATTTCAAGAATGGTTAAGAGAATTTTGATTCTCTAGGTGAGACTATAGTTGCGCCTGCTGTAACTCTTTATCAAAATTGTTACCAGAGAAGGGGGAATTATGTTCACCTTCTCATTAAGTTATATTTAATTTGCTGCATTTGTTTGACTGGCAAGGGAAAAGCAAATTCTGATGGCTTTGCAATAAGTAGGCTAACATGAAAACACACACAAAAACAGTGCTTCCATTCAGGCACTTACCAGTTAACAAGCAGTTTACCTGCCAATCATGCACCTAATGTATCAATACAGGTACTAGCAGGTGTGTCTAGGCAATTCTTTCCTGTGCAATGAAAGGGAAGGGCAAAGATAGCTTAGGGAGGTAATGAAATGAAAGGCCCATTTACGTTCATACTCCATACCAATATTTAGGTACTTTTTCAGTAGCCAAACTTTGCTTCTCCTGCAGTATGGTCCATGCTCTTTTGTGCTGAGAAAGGGAAAAGATCTAAGGATACTCGTTTGCCTCTCTTAAAGTGGCAACAGAGAAACAAAACTCAGTGCCAAGAGGAACCCCATTCATTCCTCCCTTTCTCTGGGTAAGTAATGTGGTAATATTTATTTATTTATTTATTTATTTATTTATTTATTTATTTTATTGGATTTATATCCCGCCCTCCCCACCAAAGCAGGCTCAGGGCGGCTCACAACAGTAAAAACATGTACAAATATTAAACATTAATTAAAACATTAAACAATATAACAATTAAAACATTTTAAAAATAATTTGGTGCTAATAATACATTCCAGTTGTTTCAGTTTTAATTTTCTTGAGTATCCTCATATGTGGCTATCAATTAAAAGCAAGTTGAAATAAAGCTGTCTTGCAAGCCTTGTAGAACTGGACAAAGTCCCGCAAGGCTCTTGCTTCTTCTGGAAGTTGGTTCCACCAATAGGGGTCCGCTATAGAGAAGGCTCTCTCTCAAGTGATCTTCAATCTTGCCTCTCTCAGCCCAGGGATCGATAACAGGTTCTGGGTCCCTGATCTGAGTACCCTCTGGGGAACATATGGGAAGAGACGGTCCCTAAGGTAGACAGGTCCTCAGCTATATAGGGCTTTAAAGGTAATAACCAGCACCTTGTAGCGAATCTGATACACTATTGGCAGCCAGTGCAATTCCCACAGGCCAGGCTGTACGTGCTCCCACACGGGGAGCCCCAATAACAGCCTAACCGGTGCATTCTGCACCAGCTGCAGTCTCTGGATTTGAGACAAGGGCAGCCCATGTAGAGGGCATTACGTAATCCAATCTTGAGGTGACCGTAGTGTGGATCACAGCTCCCAGGTCACCGCAGTCGAGGAAAGGGACCAACTGCCTTGCCTGCCTAAGATGGAAAAAGGCGGATTTGGCAGTGGCTGCTATCTGGGCCTTCATTGTCAATGCAGGTTCCAGTAGCACCCCTAAGCTTCTGACCTTGGACGCCATTGCAAGAGATGCACCATCAAAAGCTGGTAGGGGGATTCCCCTTCCTGGGCCGCTGCAGCTCAGGCAAAGGACCTCTGTTGGATTCAGCTTCAGCTGACTCAGCTTAAGCCACCCTGCCACAGCCTTCAGCACCAGATCAAAATTTTCTGGGGTATAGGCAGACCGGCTGTCCATCAGTAGATAGAGCTGGGTGTCATCAGCGTGCTGATAGCAACTCAACCCATACCTCCTGGTAATCTGGGCAAGGGGGCGCATATAGATGTTAAACAGCATCGGGGAGAGCACCGCCCCCTGAGGCACACCACAATTAAGTGGGTGTCTCTGGGATGACTGTCCCCCGACTATGGAGAAAAGAGGAGAGCCATTGTAAGGCCAACCCCTGAATCCCTGTGTCGGCAAGGCGGTGAATCAGCAACTGATGGTCGACCGTGTCAAACGCAGCTGACAGGTCCAACAACATCAGTATTGCTGAACCGCCTTGGTCCAGATGCCACTGGAAATCATCCACCAGGGCGACTAGTACTGTCTCCACCCCATGACCTGGGCGGAAACCGGACTGATGGGGGTCCAGGACAGAAGCATCCTCCAGCAAACTCTGTAACTGTAGCGCTACTGTCCTCTCAATAATTTTGCCCAAAGAGGGCAAATTCGAGACCGGCCAATAGTATGCCAATTCAGCCAGATCTAATGATGGTTTTTTCAGGAGAGGGCGGACCACTGCCTCTTTGAGGGGCCCTGGAAAGAGCCCCTCAGAGAGGGATCTATCCCATATAGGATATTGCAGCTCCAGCCGGCAAGTTTAATCAACCAGGATGGGCAAGGGTCCAGGTCACATGTTGTTGGGACACAGTAGAGAGAATTCTGTTGACTTCCTCCAGGCTCAGTGTTGTAAAATGATCCAAAGCTGATCTGGAAAAGAGGTATGGAGCCTCGAGTTCTTTTACTGTTTCAACAGTTTCAGGGAGGTCGTTGCGGGGTGACGAGATCTTATCTGCAAAATAAGTTGCAAAAGCCTCACAGCCTATATCCAATTCCCTACAGTTTGGTCTGCCTTGTAGCAGTGTTGTAAGATTCCGAATAATACTAAATAATTGTGCTGGGCGCGAATTCGCAGATGCAATCTTAGCCGTGAAGTAAGCTTTCTTCGTGGCTTTGACTGCCATCTCATAAACTCTCTACAAGATATTCTGGTCGCTTCATCTGGAGTACGCCGCCACCGCCTCTTTAGTTGTCTGAGCCTTCATTTCATCAACTGCAGCTCCGGGTTATACCATGGAGCCAGCTTAGAACAAGGGCGCAGAGGGTGCCATAGAGCGATCTCATCGATGGCCATGGTGAGCCGGTCTTGGGTTGCATTTGCCACTTCTCCCTCAGTCCTCTGGTAAATAACTGAACCACTAACACCTTTCACTTTAGATTCTTTTTAAAAGCCAGTTAGCAGTACTATATAGGTGCCTTGAAAACTGGGGATGAGTCACTGCGAAGGAAATTTCTTTCCTCAACTCTTCTTTTGCAATTTAAGTAGCCCCTATGAAGCTGTGGTTAGCTCCACTTGTATGCCCCCCTTTCAATGGAGATAACTGCAACTTCAGAGGGATTACTTAAATTAGGGAAGAGGAATGTGAGAAAAAGTTACAGTGACCAGTGATTCTTTCCAATTTCTTAAGAAGTCATGTAGGAATGCTATGATTGGGGTGGGGGGGAGGGGGTGGAACGGACTACAGGAAATTCTAATCCTGATTCTCTTGTGCAATATGTATTATGGCAAGTAGAGACCTGAGCTTCTGTTTCCTTCATCCAGTCAACATTTTAGCCTCTATTAGCTCCCTAAATGACCTATTGAGATATTTTACCTTATGAGGTGGTGAACTAACTAGACTCTAAGCTGTTGTCAAGGATATATTTCAGAAAGAGGGAGAATGCTTGAAACAGCAGGCTATAATCAGTCTCCTCTATCAAACACATCTACTGGCAGGGATGATTCTTGCTACTTTAATAATCCATGAGCAGGTTTAATCAGGGTTTTTTTGTAGCAGGAACTCCTTTGCATATTAGGCCACACACCCCTATTGTAGCTAATCCTCCAAGAGCTTACAGGACTCTTACAGGTCTACTCTAAGCTCCAGGAGGACTGGCTGCATCAGGGGTTTGTGGCCTAATATGCATAGGAGTTCCTGCTACAAAAAAAAGTCCTGGGTTTAATGACCAGTAAGCACCCTAGCATCCCATGACAAGTGGCAGGCTTTTGGGGGGTGGGTGGGAGAGAGATGATTCTAGTATGATGCTGTTCAGGTGATACAAATCACATAAAACATTGAAGGAAAGTCCTGACAGAGAACACCATTCAGAAAGTGCAGACTGGGCTGAGTATTCTTAATAGGGTTGCCAGGTCCAACTCAAAAAATATCTAGGGATTTTGGGGGTGGAGCCAGGAGACTCCCATTCCCTAATATAAATAAAAATACAGCAATGCGGTTCTCCTGAATACAGTCTTCATTTCCTCATCCCCCCCCCAGCAGCTACACTTCCACTAAATGAAAGTGAACATGCACACTCTCACAAAGCAGCCAAAAGAAACACAGTTAGAAAGCACACACTTGTGATCTCACATTGCGGACTTCTTCATACTAACAGGAAAAGGAAAGAGCAGCCTAGGGGGTGAAGTTTTCCTTCAAACAAACTGAGGGACGGAGAGCAACAGTGGCTCTTTCCACTTGCTCCACCCCCCTACAGCTTTCCTGCTGAGATTTAAAGGCACACACACATTCAGAAACAGTTGCAAGCCTTTTCAAAACCTGCAGAGGTTTAAAGGCACATGGTGGCTGTTGGGGCAGTGACTGTTGGTGAGAAGGATCCTGAAAAACTGGGGGATCCCCTGCCCAGACCTGGGGACTGTCAAGCCTAATTCCTAGAGCACTTCAGCTATGGATACACACTAGGCTTCCCAACCCTCCCGCCCTGGCGGGGTACCCCAGGATTTCCACCCTCTTCCCCCGCTCCCCCAAAAAATGGAAGCAGGGGGAGGGGCAAACGGCGCCAGGGAGCATGGCGAGCCGTCCGATCCTGGAGCGGGTGAGGCCGCCGCGCCGCTGCCGCCCCCTCCCTGCCCACCGCAGATGCTCCTCCGAGATGGGCCCAGGCTGAGCCCATCTTGGAGGAGCAGCCAAGAGGCGGCAGCAGCTCAGGCAAAACCAGCGAGGCAAAACCAGAGAAGGGGAGGGCGAGGCAGGCCAGGAACATGGCGAGCCGCGAATCCGGGCCCTTCTAGGACCCAGACTCGCGGCTCGCCACACCCCTGGCCTGCCTCCACCCCCCCTCCGATTCCACCCCAGAGGCGGAGCGGAGCGGGCGAGGCCGCCGCGCCGCTGCCGTCCCCCCCACCCCACGGCGAGTGGAAAAGAGGCTGCAGCCGTGCAGCGGCGGCGCCCGCTCCAAGACGGGGCGGCTCGCCACGCTCCCCGTGCCATTTCCCCCCTCCTCCCTAGCTCCACCCCAGTGTCTCCTGGCTCCACCCCCAAAGTCCCCAGATATTTCTGGGATTGGACTTGGCAACCCTAATACACACTGATATTCTCTTGGTAGTCTTGGAGAGCCAGCATGGTGTAATGACATCAGATGAGAATCTCAGAGACCCAAGTTTGAATCCCTGCTTGGCCATGGAAGTTCACCTTGGGCCAGTCATTCTTTCTCAGCCTAACCTACCTCACTGGGTTGTTATTGAGGACAAAATGGAGGAAAGGAGAATCCCACTTTGGACCCCCAATTGGGGGGCGGGGACCAGGGTATAAATAAACAAATGTATAATCACACTCAAATGTGAAATAGACACTTTACACTTGCCCTAAATATGCTTTTCATTAATTAGGTACTCAGTTTTGCAACATAAACAAGCCCTTATGACTACTAGGGCTGCTGAAAGGACAGAAGTTTGGGGGTTCAGAATTCAGTGGGCTCACATAGCCATGTAAGATACTGTTTGAATCTGGCTGCCCCCTCAGCCACTTTTCAAGTGAGTGCTGTTGAGGTCTGACAGCCCAGCAAAATGACCCAGTTCTTGCAGACTCAGACAGAAAGGCTCCACTTGGGCCCTAGGAAAGTGTCTCTAATAAGGCAATTCGTTAGCTGTGTCGGCTGGGCCTCTCTCCGCTATCTTTCATTTCTTCTCTCCCTCCCTCAAGCTAGTCATTAATGCAGCAGGAACAGAGGAAAATGAAGCCGTTAGGGTTGGTATATATTACAGAGCTCTGCATTGTGAGTATAAGGCCATTATTTAGACACCTGAGTCTCCAGTGTGCTTTGATCACACCAGTTCAGCAGGATGGAGAGGGAGAAGTGGCTAATAGGCTTGGAAACTAACACATGCATGTGCTTTCATGACGAGGCTTCTCTCCTACACACATGAATGCATGCCCACATGAACACACATACACATTTACTAACAGGAACTTGTGTGTAGTCATAGTGATGGTCTTAGTTTTGGCCTTTACTCCTTCAGCTGTAACCATAGACAAGGTACCCAGCTACTGTTTGCATGCTGTCATTTGACTAACGTGATGAGAAGAGAATCTGGAAAGTGTAGCTGGTCCAGAACATGGCAACATGACTTCTAACATCACTGACCACTATTAGTATCTGGCTAAACTTAAATGCTGGTTTTTAAATTATGGATTGAATCTGGTATATCTGAGGGAGTGTCATCTCTCATACACACTTCTCCAATTTTTGTAAGTACTGCCAGTGTTAAAAATGAGATTGGTGGAGACCAATAAGCCTTTAAAAAAAATGGTGGTCTTTTGAAATGTATTCAGAAGAACTGTAAAGACATTTATATTTAAGGTCAAGCTATGCGTTATTTAAAAAATCATAGTAAGACCCAGAGAGCACCTTGGGAAATCAAAAGAAAGCAGCTGTGGAGGACCAGCTCACACTGATGACTACAATACTAGGCAAGGGGTCTTTAACTCCCCCCCTTGCTATTTTCTTTGCAAAAATGACCCCCAATGTGGGAATGATACAAATAGAAAGAGACAAGAAAACTGGGGTGCCTATCAATGTTCCCTCTATTTCCCCCCCTACTGAGTGAAGCACTTCTCATCATGAATGAAATATAACTGCTGTAATCTTAAAATGGGCAGTGGGCCATGCAAAACCCTGTGCAGTTCCAGACTGCTGCTGAGCAGGGCTTCCTATGTTAATGAGCAGCCCACCACAGGCACAGAGGCAGCACTGGTACCTACTTCCTTACTATGCTAGTTATATAGACCCCTATTAAATATATGCCCTTGCACTATAGCAGGGGTGGCCAAACTGTGGCTCAGGAGCCACATGTGGCACTTTCACACATATTGTGTGGTTCTCGAAGCCCCCACTGCCCCATCGGCTGGCTTGGAGAAGGCATTTCTCGCTTTAAATGTCTTTTCCAAGCCAAGACAGCCAGTGGCTTGAAAAATGCATTTAAAATTCAAGTTGCTTTCTTTCTACCTCTCTCACTCCTTCCTCCCAACCATCTATTTTCCTTCCTTCCTGCTCTCAAACATCTGATGTTCATGTCTTGTAGCTCTCAAACATCTGACATTTATTCTATGTAGCTTTTACATTAAGCAAGTTTGGCCACCCCTGTACTATAGAATCACTCACCTTCTGGAAATGTCATACTATTTCCTTTGCTAGGGTGGACAAAAAAAAATACGTTCTTCTTTTGAATAACCAGTCTGAAGAAGCACTTGAATCCAGACTTTGCAGGACTCTCCCCATGGCATGCTTTTCTCTAACGATCTCCAACTAGAATCCAACAGGATCTACCTTGGCTCCCCCCACCGCACCCTTTCAGAATCTGCCTTGGTTTGAGCATCAAAGCTGCACTCTGACCCCCCAGGTTCTGCAATAGTTCTAAGACTGACTCATCCAGCTTCTTTGATTGTGTCTGTGATCTTGGTTTAGAATAGCTGGACTGATCAGGCAGCCGTCCTTACGTTCACTTAGCAGAGTGCTCTTTCTGAGCTTCAGCGCAGCAGTATAGCCTAGTCTAATGGTTTCCACAGTATCTCACAAATTGCACAGAGAGCCTTTGCTTTACGTTAAGAACCAATACTGGTGGGTTTATCTAAAAGAAACAACATATAAGTGTAGTGGACAGAAAGAGTGACTATTCTAGTTAACTATGGATGGCTTTGGATTGATAGTAGGCCATCTGCTTAGTTCACATCAGGAGGAGAGACACCATGCTGTTCCTCCTGATGCATGCAGGGAAGAAGAAGGAAGAGGAGGAGAACAAATAGGAAGGGAGTTCCCTGAGTTACATTCTAGTGTTTAGAGAGGGTGAGTGAAAGGAGAGCAGGCAGGCAGGCAGAAGACTGATATTGTCCTAGCTATCAAGCTTGCTCTGTGGTATTTGCAGTCATGGAGGACTGAGCAAAAGACATCACCAGTCTGTTCTTCTAACTAACATGTGATCTCCTCTGTGGCCTTGCCTTTGAGCTGTTTGAAATTGCTCCTTATTCTTAGACCTAGCTAAGATTTGTTCCAACTTACCACCAAAGCCCCAAATTAGGTTAGGTTACAACTAGCTTCATTTTGGTCCAGCCATAAAACATTGTCTGTCTCAGTTATTATTATTTTTTTTGAAGTCCAGTTGTTCTAATCCTGCCTTGAAGAACATTCTAAAATGCTCAAGTTGCCCTAAAATATCATTTTAAACTGTTTAAATCATCCGGGCAGGAACTAGTATTCTGTAAAATGCCAGGAACATGAAAGATGGCGAACAAGGCTTGTGTGTGTGAGAGAGAGATAGTGCTCACTGATACTGACCACCAGCACATTTTTTTCAGCTTGCCCCACTCAGCCAGACAAAGAGAGCAAACCCTCAAAAACAGCCTAGTGGGGATCTGCAGAGGGAGGGGGGAATTGGCTAAAATTGATGCAACCTTATTTATGAGTGCTAGCACACACACACACACTTTTTAAAAAGCAATGGTGCTAAATACTGGCTTGCATTGACCATCCTTTGAATCTCAACTGCTGTGTTCACCTTCTTTATCAAAGCTATTTCCTTTGCTGCTTGTGGCCACATGACCAGGTGTTAATTTATTCACTTGTCATTTCTATTGAACTACAAAGCTACTTTATAAGCATTTGAGAGACAGTTTCCAAGATTATGGGTAAAATAAAGTTGTGTGGCAAAATGCTCTAGGGAAGCATTGAACTAGCTCTCATGAAGGATGGGGAAAAATTACCTCACATATCAACGTAAACTAAGCCAAGGAAAGTGCAGACTGATAAATCCCTTTTATCAGTGGCACTAGCATGAGGAGGTGGAGGATTTTTAAAGTCTGGCCATTCTCTACAGTGTCAAACCCAAGGGCGACATTTGAAATTCTCTGGTGACAGGGAAAGACAGAGACAGAGAACTGTGGCCATGTGTTATCAACCCAGAGGACATGACTGAAATCAGAAAGACAAAAGATCAAAATGCCGATGGAGCTCCCTAAATAATTCAAAGGGAAAGAAATACCTCACAAAAACCGTTCAAAAACATTGCTAAGCATAAATGGCTGGAATGGAACTATGAGACTATCATAGTTTATACTGCCTGGAAGAGCCAACAGAACTTTCTGTCCTTAATATGGAATCTCCATCTGGAAGTTGGTAACCAAAAACTGTTCCAATGTTTCTGAGATGACTCTTGTAACTTGGTCAGCTGTTCTATGGGTTTTGCCTCATAATACAGAACTAAATTCAGTTCCTCCTGTATGTACCACAATTAGGGTTGCCTCAGCTTCCCACAGCGGGGGACTCTCTTTTACACTCGGAGCGCGCACGACATGATGATGTCACCCAAAAGTGACATCATCAAAATGGTGGCGCCCATACGGGGCTGCTCTAGGCATTTCTGGGAAAACTCTATGGTTTCCCCCCAGACGCTCTAGCCATTTGGGAGGTTAAAACTCTATGGTACCTATGCACCATAGAGTTTTTACCTCCCAAATAGCTAGAGTGTTTAGGAAAACCATAGAGCTTTCCTGGAAACACCTAGAGTGGCCCCGCACAGGCGCTGCCAGTTTTATGACATCACTTCTGAGTAATGTCATTGCGCCAGCGATGTTAGGGGAGGTTCCCCCTGCCGGTCCAATGTGGGCCGGCGAGTTGGGAACCTCCCGGGCGGGAGAACCCCCACCCAGACAGCAGCCCTAACCCCAAAAAGGTTGATTTGCAGCATGACAATGTAATTTTATTACATTCATTACAACTTCTATATGAAGTTGCTTTACTCTCAGGTGATCAGCATCCACGGTGTACCATTGTTATAGCTGAGTCATTTTTCTGGATGAATTTGGTTTTCACAGCCCTTTGTCCTTGTTTGCTTTGCAAAAGATTTTTTTTTTAATCGACACTGCTCTAGAAAGGGATTTAGACTCCATTCTGCCTGATTAATTAACTAGAGAACTGTTAATTAAATTCCAGTTATTGATCAGGCAGGAGCAGGAAAGAACTCAGCTTGACTCTTAGACATCATGGTAGCTTGTGACTCTAGCAGCTGTGCCTTCTTGTAAACTGATCAAATATCTTTGGAGTCGCAGTTTGACAATAAATATAGGCTAGACTCCAGGATAGCAGTTTTACAGTCCATTACCCCCCAGGAAAGTATTTCAGTGATAAAATTATGGAAGTCTCCTAGTGGTGGTGATGATGGCTGGGGTTTTTTACCCTCCAGTCTCAATGCTCTGTGTCCCTTGAACAATTACCCCCCTGCTTAAAATCTTGCCAGATGACTAGCAGATTACAGTTGCAATCCTACAAATATTTTTCCTCCACTGAAAAAACTGGGGCTTTCTTCTGAATGGATTTATTAAGGATTGCTTTCTGTCAGTACAACCCTAAGTATTTCTTAAACCTACTGAAATCATTTACTTTTTTTCTGTTTAGGATTACACTGTGCTATATCCTTATAGATTATTTCATTATAAAATCTACTCTTTTTCAGTTTTAGGTTGCCTGTATATTTTAGTGAACCAAACATGATCTGTTGAGAATGGTGTTAAATCTGTTAACTGTACTGCAATTTACAGGAAATGTATTGACAACCCCCATAGTCTTGGAGTAGTTATACCAAATATGGTAGATTGCATATTTGACTAAACCAACATACTAGAAACAATATTTTTGAAGCATTGTGATTTTTATCATACAACGCCCTTTGCTAATAATATTGTACATACAACTAATAAGAGTTTTTATTTTAAAATGTATTGCCTCCAAGACTAGTTTGGCCACTGTGTGAAACAGGATCCTGGACTAGATGGACCATTGGTCTGATTCAGCAGGGATGCTGTTCTGTTTAAATCTAATGTAACAGTTGTCTGAAGACTGCATTATGGAATATCAAGTATTAATAACAATGTATTAACTACTGGAAGGTTTGTTTTTAAATCAACCAAAAGAATGTGTTCTGAGTTTGAAAAGAAAAAAAAGACTGGGGATATCACATAAACATAAGAGCCAGTTGTGATGCAGTGCACAAACTGGTCACAAAACTGGTTATAACATATAAAAATTGAGGGATAGGACTGCACCAATGCAACTACAGCCCCCACCTCTTTCTTCCAACACCATGGCTGACAGTTGGAATTTTGTCAAGACTTTCAAATTTCACTACACTATGACTGCAGTCAGATGACAGACTTAGTGCATTGTGGCCACTGATCCTTATTTTGTCTGTGTGTGCTGGAGAGTTTTGTCTAAACATCCACCCTTAACCTGCTGCTCCACGCAATCACCCTGTGGTTGACAGTTCAGATTATTGCTGCACAGTAACCACAGAGCAGGTTGGGCAACATCCTTTTTAAAAAATTGCCTTTTGCACAAGTGCATAAGTGTGTTTCCAAAACACCATCTCCTTTTTTGATAGCTCTGCAATCCCTCTGCCAAGTACTGTAATCACTGGTTTCTATACAACTGAATTTCTCCACCAGAAATCACTCCCTTTCCCACCTGATCTTACTCCCTTTCCCACTCATTCCATAGGGAAGTTTTCCCTTTTTCCCTCTACCCATAGAACTTTCCCACCAGAGCAATATTATGAAGTGGCTTGGAATAAAGTGCCGGGGGCGGAATCTTGGCTGCCCATATGGAATAGGGGCTATTTCCAATGCTGTCTTATCCCAAGAAACAACAGAAAGGGTCATTTTTCTTCATTTTGGGATCCCAATCTCAACAAAATATGACAGCAAAGAAGCATGCAAGGGATGATTTAAAACCCTTGCATGAAGATCCAGTCATGACCACATCGCTAACCACTTCCAAAAGAGGGGGGAATGAAAGGGAAGGTTCGGACTTCCTAAGCAGTTTGACTTCACAGTAGGGGAGTTCACAGTAGGGTTTATAAATGAAACCACTTATATCCATAAACCCTGGACTTTCCCTGATGTCAGAAAACTTGCAATGAAAAAGGGGGGTGACAACTGGGGAATGGAATAATGACAATGCTGTTTGAACATGATGTTTAAATCTACAGGTAACAGCAATGACCTCAGATCAACAAGCTCGTCTGACTGCAGCCTATGTGTAATCTGCCTTGTGTCTGTGTGTAATAGGCAGACTATAAACAATGTAAAATAAAATAAATCAAGAGCCTCTCACACATTGACAAGATAACTCTTCTTTATTAGAGCCATTTCTGTGCTCACTTACAAAAGTGCCTCCTTAGACATTCAAGTCAGTTCATTTCACTTGCTTAATACTCACAGGTCATTCCAAAGCAATGTTCCAAAACAATAAAAAAATGAGTATACATTTTGTAGGTGTGACCAGCCATAAACCTTTTTACAATAAGCAAATTATAACCATTATGTTTATGCATCAGAACTGCAGCAGAAGTCTTTCTAATAAACTTAAATCAGCAATAGACAGCAAGCTCAGTAAGATGTGGTGAAAAAAATCACACACAGGTATCAGATGTGTGTATGCATTTACATCTGCACTGAAAAAAGGTGAGTGAGCATATCCACATCCATCTTGTGGGGAGGATGCCTGGAGAAGGATTTCATGGGCTACATTAGTGAGCCCAAGCCCATAAAGTCCAGTAAATCTTCATCCCCATCTCTGGATTTGGCCTCATAAACCAATCAAAGCAAATTTGGATCTGCCTTTTCCTCTCATCTGCACGCAATCTGGTCCATGCTGAATCTCTCTTACACAAAATACTCCTACCATGTAAGTAAGACAATGGTGGACCAGGGGATTCAAATTCTGATATCTGGCCTTTAGGTTGCTATCACTTCCCAGATCTGCTTCCCTCCCTTCTTTTCTCTTTCCCCTCCATCCTAAGTGTTCTACCTCACCCAAATGACAACATGCAGTAGAGGATAAGATTGCGCTTTGCAGACTTCCTGTTTGTGCATTCTGACAGAAAAATATTTCTTCCTTTTATCAGTGAGAGAATGGAGAAAAAAAAGGGGAAGTAGGGAAAAAGCATTTATTTTAACCCTTCAGATAAGAAAAAGAGAAGCTCAGCTCATATGGAACTTTCTGCTTCTCTTTTCTCAGATGCACGGCCAAGAACATCTTAAGGTCAGGCTGTAAATCATGTAAAACATCTTTATCTACTCAAAACTGTTCTGCTCCTTATTCCTCCACCTTCACCCAAACATCAAGGACTTTGGAGAGCAACACATTCCAATATAGTATGACTGGAGGCCAGGGCATTTTTATAGGCAAACAAGATTGCCAACCAGAGGAATTGTTTCAGAACTGAAAAATGTATGGCAAAATCATACCTCTAATTCTATTGCTTTTGGCAATGTGTATATCTGTTGAGAATTAAAACAATGGGGCAAAGACCCAAGAGAAGCACAATATAGATCAAGAAGAATATTGACTTAGATTAGGGTTTGTAGAATCTTTTGGGCTCAAGTGCCGTGTTCTACTGGAGAAAGTTTTTCTTCCAGATGTTTCGTTCTCGGCTGCGGAGAACATCCTCAGTGATCCGAAAGATTCTACAAACCCTAATGATGTTACCAGCCGTGAAAACCTGAAATCTTTGTTGACTTAGATTCACTGGAATTTTTCTGTAGGTGGATGACTTTCCAGTCACAGAGCAAAGCTCTCCTGCCCCTGGGCCAGGGAACCAGCAGAGACAAGATTTGGAGGGTATTTTGGATTACTACAGGAGAAGAGAGGTACAGAAATACCACTCAGCAAGCAGAATTCCTTCTACCCATGGAAAACTCTGGCAAATCTAAGCCATAATCTCCACCTTCATACTTCTACTGAAACATGACCTGGAAACGCTGGCATGATCTTCTAATTGCTCTCACCTCTGTCAAATAAATAACAGGTATATATTTGAAGTTCAATGGTTAGACAGGTTTAATAACCAACTGACGAATGGTTTGGATAATAACTTTTCTTTAAATAAGGGCTAACTTGCAGCCATAATTTGGACTGCTGTGCTCCTTTGCAGTCCAGACCAGCATTCATTCATTCATTTAAATTATAGTTTGCCTTCCCCAGTGAGACTTGAGGTGGATTACACAGTGTAAGTCAATGCAATCAACAGCATAGGACTTCCAATAAACAGTGCAATAAGGTTTGGATTGCAGACATCTGAAAACACACTAGGGTTGCCAAGTCCAATTCAAGAAATATCTGGGGACTTTGGGGGTGGAGCCAGGAGACTTTGGGGATGGAGCCAGGAGACATTGGGACGGAGTCAGGAACAAGAGTGTGACAAGCAAAATTGAACTCCAAGAGAGTTCTGACCATCACATTTAAAGGGACAGCACACCTTTTTAAATGTCTTCCTTCCATAGGAAATAATGAAGGATAAGGGCACCTTCTTTTGGGGCTCATAGAATTGGATCCCCTGGTCCAAGCGTTTTGAAATTTGGGGGATACTTTGGGGAGGGGCACTAGATACTATATTGAAAATTTGGTGCCTCTACCTCAAAAAACAGCTCCCCCAGAGCCCCCGAAACCTCCAAATCAATTCCCCATTATACCCTATGAGAATCGATCTTCACATAGGGAATAATGAAGACAGTTCCCTCTTCACCCCCCGTTCCCCCTCCCCCCCCGGTTTCTGGCAAATCTGATGCAGGGGACTGGCCTCTACTCACGAGTTGCTGCCAGCTTCTCACAGCAACACAGGCACACCATCTGGGCACTTTATGGCATGGAATAGGAAGCCGGCAGAACTCACTCACCTCCGGAAGTGCAAAGGGACATGGTCCTTTGGAGGCGGGGCTGGGCTCCCCTCCCTTCACCGGCCAGCTGACTGGGGGCAGGAAGCAGCCTGAGAAAACGGAAGAGCTCTGGCTGCTACGATCGGGGCTGGGTGGGAAGGGCTGCCATTCTCCCCCCTCCCGCTTTCCCTTTTTTGCCGCGCGGGGGGAGGAGGCTCCAAATCGGGGGTCTCCAGGCCAAGCGGGGGATTTGGGAAGCCTAAAACACACAGAAATCCAAAACAAATCTGAAACAAAGCATAAGCATTTAAGCATGCCATGTTAAACAATGCAGAAATGTCATAGATTAGTGCATACTTAAAACAATAGTCAGTACAAAGTAGTTCAGTCCATAGTCCCTATCCCTTTATCAAAGCACTTTTCTGAACCATTACAGTACAGCACTATTACCTGTGTAATAAAAACCCTCCTGAATAATTCAGTTTTGCAGAGCTTGCAGAAAGCCAGGAAAGTGGGAGCCTTCCTAATTTCATCAGGCAGGTCATTCCATAAAATATGGGCCTCAACACAGTCTGCACGTGTAAGGGCAGTTGTTGATTTTGCCCCTTTGCAGGATGGCAGTTGTAGAAGGCCCTATTCAGATGAGTGAAACTATCATGGCACAGTATAGGGAGAGAGGCAGTCCTGAAGATATGAAGGCCATGCGATAGACAAAACCTTGAACTGAGTATAATAACTGATGGGCAGCTAGTGGAGTGACTGCAGAATGCACGTAAAATGCATGCTCTACCAGGTTCCTGATAATAATTAAGCTGCAGCACCCTGCACCAACTAAAGTGGCCAAGTTCACTCTTGGGGAGACCTATGTAGTAGCATCTCATTGATACCATGGTGTGGATCCAGGTATTGGCTGTGTCAAGGCTAGACTTAAGTAGAAGAAAATTATGTTTTGGGAGGGGTTTTTTTGCAGCTACATTAATTTGCTTCCCCAGTAGCACTGTTAGATCCAATGCAACCCCTAGGCTCTTAATCAAGTCAGCAAGGGTCAGCTGAACACCACTGAAAGTAGGAAGCACAATGTCCTTCAAGATTTCCACTTTTGCAACCAGCATCACTTCCATTTTGTCTGGGTACAGTTTCAATTTGTTTGCTTTCAACCATTTGTCTGCAGCAGTCTGCCAGTGGCTCAAAAACCTTTTAGTTTACAATTGTGACCTGGCTTTGTTCCTCAATGAGCAGATAACAGCAGTGGCTTATGCTGGTGTACAAACATCCTGGATAAAACTGACCTACATGTGCCCTGGTAACTTCAAACTAGGTCATTGTCGTGCTTGATTCATGGATCAGTGTTTGAAAAGTTCTCAGAAACGTCCATGTATACCAAATATGACTGCTTTGATATTGTCTTTGAGTTCATAACAGTAATCAAATTAACCTATTCTGTCTGATCAGTGGATGCCGACACCATTTTAGAAAAAATTATAATTGCATTTTAAAATGCTGCAAAGACCCTAACCTGATTGGGCTCATGGTACAGAAGGAGCAGATTATCTTCTCTCCCCCCACCCCAGTACCGTCTCCCTTTTAAAGTGCTGAAATAGGCTGTTTTGGCACATGAAAAGACAAATAGGGGCAGAAACAAGATCTAGTCCTGTGTGGAATTTTTCAATTGCTGAATTTATCTCTAAAACAACCTCAGGTTGCACATATGGATGCTGTTAGCATCTAATTTGGCCTTAAGATAATGAGATGAGACCTGTTTTCATGTGTAAATGCACCCTCAAAGATTCAGCAGGTTGTGACATGTGATAGAGCTGTTTTGGCGGTGGCACCAGGACCTTAGAGGCATACCTAGCACTTTCTCTTCCAGTGTTTAGGAGGCTGGTAAACACTTTCCTTTTCTAGAACAACTCAGGCAAAGTTGAATCAAGAGTGTCTGGTGATGTTCATTTTTTTAAATTCACTTGAATGTTTTAATGGACTCACATTTAATATAATCTTTTGCTGTCTCATTGTGTATTTTTATTCCTTGTTTTTTTATACTGTACAGTGTTTTAATCTGATCTGGCCAAGTGACTCATTTTTGCACCTTGCAGTGGTCATTTCTGTTGCTATCTGCATAGCAGAATCCATATTGAATATGACTAAATAAAGAGTTCATTATACATTTAATTCCCCACTTAAAATCCACTCAGCTAGTATTTTAAAGCTCACTTAAAAGTGTGATGGCTATCCATTCGAAACCCCTTTACAAGATAACATTCCATGCTGATCCTGGCACATATGAATGGGAGGAGCAGAGATCTTCACAGAGTGAGCAAATTAGCTGTATGATTTGGCTTTCAGCTGCAGCCAATGGACATCTGGATGTATAAAGAAAGATACTATAGAAGAACTGCAGATTTATACCCCGCCCTTCTCTCTGAATCAGAGACTCAGAGCGGCTTACAATCTCCTATATCTTCTCCCCCCACAACAGACACCCTGTGAGGTGGGTGGGGCTGGAGAGGGCTCTCACAGCAGCTGCCCTTTCAAGGACAGCCTCTGTCAGAGCTATGGCTAACCCAAGGCCATTCCAGCAGGTGCAAGTGGAGGAGTGGGGAATCAAACCCTTTCTCCCATATTAGAGTTCACGCACTTAATCACTACACCAAATTGGCTCTCTTAGTAGTGCTAAGCTATACTGATGCAACTTCACACTGACTTAAGTGGCAGAAGGTCAACAACTTTTTAAAATATTTTCAAAGCATTACTATGAAAGCACCAGAGCTTTTTTAATAACGTTATTCAGATTATCAAAGATTTCAGGTTTTCATGGCTGGTAACATCATTAGGGTTTGTAGAATCTTTCGGGCTCAAGTGCCGTGTTCTACTGGAGAAAGTTTTCCTTCCCGACGTTTCATTCTCACGAAACATCTGGAAGGAAAACTTTCTCCAGTAGAACACGGCACTTGAGCCCAAAAGATTCTACAAACCCTAATGTTATTCAGATTAATCATTTACTGTGACATATGTACAATAACATGATCAATTAAAGACCTATTTGAACAACTCTGTCAGGTTAATGACAAAAGAAGTGAGTTGGCTTTTCAATGGATCTGGATGTTGAACTGGTTTAGAGGATTAATCTGGTGTCAAGCCACACATGTATATTTATTCATTATTCTAGATTTGGCATATAAACTCACTAGAAAGAGTAATAAGAAGTCAGGGTAATTACAGCCCCTTCCCAGTCATTCAGTGATTCTTTTTATACCTTTTTAACTGGTGGCAAAACTTATTACTATGGCTGCGGTCTGACAACAGACTTAGTGTGATCTGGCCACACCTCTAATTATTCCAGAGACTTCAAAGGTGGGTCAGAACAGAGTATCAACAACTGGGGAACAGAAGGCAGATGTCGATGTCTGATTGTGCACTTTACATCTGGGAGTGAACAGCAATGACTTTGACCAAAGTGCTCATTTGACCACAACCCACATTTGTACAGCTAGTTCAATGGCAAACTATTCTCATATTATTTCTTACATATTTCTCAAAGTGCTAATGCATTCTTAGCATTTTGGGCCAAACACAGAAATGCAGGTCTGTAGATATTACACATATAAAGTCACACATGTCATATTCACAAACATAAGCACATCACATACAAACCTTGTGTGTGTGTGAAAGAGATAAATACACCATCCTTGAAAATCTGTGTCAGTGCAGGACAAGACAAGCCAGAACTCTTGTTGAACTGACCTACTTTTACATTCTGTCCTTGGCTCAAATGGGAATGTATCCGGACAGGAGGGATGTCGATAGACTCTGTCAATAAACCAAAGCAAGGATCTCAGCTGCTCTCATCTAACACAGTTTAATTTTTAATCCAGCAAAACAGCAACAAGGACATGGGCGGCAGAGATTCGACAGCCGAGCAAATTGGTCGGGATGGAGTGGATTGATCTATCTAGGAGAAATGAAGACACAGCAGAAACTCTACTTTATGAGCAGGGATGGCATTTGGCCTCCCTTTACTTTTGGCCAAGTAAAAGAGGAGCACAGTTTAAAGCAAGGGCATTAGTAAATCTCAGCTGCTGCTTTACAAAACAAGGCAAGCATCCAGGAGCCTTTACATCACATGGTAACTCTCACCCATTATTTTGTTGTTTAGGATGACAGAATCCACATCACATGCAGAGAATGTTGTTGCAAGACCTAAGATGCATTTATAAAGCCCAGAGCATCATACTGCCAGTATAGGCCGTAACTGAGGGGCAGAGCCAGTTTAGTGCCATTAGCAGACAGCTAAACTGTCACTAAGGTGGTCACCAATGCTGGTGTCCATTTGTGATTAACCCCACACTTTCTTCTAACACTGCTTAATCTCTCTAGTTATCCCCTCCCCTCTCCAACCTGTCCCTTTCTTTTATTTTTCCTGAGCCTTTTGATGCTTGTTTCCAACATTTTGTTACCTGCCTGCCCCTTCTCTTCAGTGGTCACCATCATTCTTTCCCTTTCTTGCCTTAATGAGACTCCTCGGAATGCTACAGCCCAACCCCAAAGGCATCAAGTGAGATGGCATTCAGTACCATTAGAACTAAGAAATCAGTTCCAGGCCCTTGCAGTGGAGGCAGAGTTGGAAGCACACGACAAGCAGAAGTATCATAAATGCAAGGAAAATCAAGGGAGGTGGACTGGGAAATAAGAAGTAATGGCATGGGAAGGAAAAGGAAAGTGTTTGTCTGGGGGGAAAATTAAAGATATTACAGACAGGATTCCAAAACTCATCAAACCTACAGAGCATTATCCATTCCTGATGGTCCATGTGGGAACCAACAACAGCCATGGACATCACTGAAAGCATTAAGGCTGTCTATGAAGCCCTTGGGACAAAGCTGAATGGAATGAAGGCACAGGTTGTGTTCTCTTTGAGCCTTCCTGTCATAGGGAAGGGAATATGACACAAGCAGATGATAATGGAAGTGAACCACTGGCTGCATGGTGGTGCCAGGAGGAGTGATTTGGATTCTGAGACTACTGGATAGGTTTTCTGGACAACAGCTTACTAGAACAGGATGAACTTCACCTGTCAAGGTAAGGGAAGAATGTGCTTGGCATGGATATTAGGAAAAATGTTTTTACAGTAAACGTTATTCAGCAGTGGAATCAACTACCTAGGGAGGTGGTGAACTCCCCCTCACTGGCAGTCTTTAAGCAACAGCTCAACAAACACTTGTCAGGGATGCTCTAGCCTGTTCCTACATTGAGCAGGACTAGATGGCCTCTATCGCCCCTTCCAACTCTAATGTTTCTAATGATTCTAATGTTAAAGGCAAGTATTTTGTCTAGTTCTAGATCAAACACACATGCATGTTCCTGTACTCTCACATTGAAATGGGTTTTTTTTTCTGACACATCTCCCTATGTCTGCCAACTTTTCCTTAGCCTTTTGAGGCTTGTTTCCAACATTTTGTTACCTGCCTGCCCCTTCTCTTCAGCGGTCACCATCATTCTTTCCCTTTCTTGCCTTAATGAGACTCCTCAGAATACTACAGCCCAACCCCAAAGGCATCAAGTGAGATGGCATTCAGTACTAAGGCTAACTAGCTTGACTAATAAAAGAAGAGTCTTGGAGCTGCATGGCTTCTTTTTTAGTGTATTCTTGGATCATCATACTACAATGGCATGGTGCTTATTACGGAAATTAAGGTGAACTGTTTGGATCAGAAATAGTTTGCTCATACTTGCAGTTTCTTATAGAAGTTGTAGTCATTTTTCAAGGGAAAAGTGTTCATTTCCTAAAGAACCGCATTACTCTCACTTTGTATCATAACAAATAACTGCTCTGAGTGGCTGCTGCATATGAGCTCATGACCTGTATCATACAAAGTAACACATGCAGACAAGTCTCTAGAACAGGGGTGTGTTGAACTCATTTGCTATGAGGGCTGGATCTTACATAAATAAGACCTTGTTGGGCCAGGCCATGTGTGTACCTATTTAAAATTAGGTAGCAGAGATATAAACTTTATAAAGGACACAGACAGACACAAATATATTTTTTAAAAAAAATTAAAATAAAACATGTTTAAAACATTAGCACTCATTGGTCTTAAAGGTACTTTCTTTGTATTTTTCCCATGGGATCCAGGGAACTGGGCAAAGGAAGCTCTGGGTCTTTCCTTCCTTCCCCAAGGGACCAGGAGGGGAAGGAGCCTTAGCCAATAGAGGAAGAGAGCCTTGGCTCAGTAGTTCTGTTGTGCAATTGAGAGAGCTTGGCAAAGCAAGCTCTGCCTCTCTGCTTCCTCCCCAAGGCAGGAGCCTCAGCCAATGGAAAAAAGAGGTTTTGCTCTGAAGCTCCTATACAATCAAGCAAGCTGCTATGCAGAAGGAAGCAAGAGAGAGGGAGAAGAAAACAGATGACAGCCAGTTGCTCGGGGGCCTGATTTGCCCCTGGGCCACATGTTTGACACCCCTGCTCTAGAAGAAGCTACTGGGAAGCTGCAAAGCTGATAATGGCATTACGTTAGAATACAGAACAAAAACACTGAGGAAATCCAGTGAGAGGGCTGACTTGTGAGTAAATGAACAATCAAATCATGCTAAGTCTGAATCTCTGTTTTAATGTTCTGAGTAGATAGGCTCTTATCCACTAGCTAAGTTAATGAAGGTTAAGGGGGGGGAAATCTTTTGACAAATCTTGACAAATGCACACCAGTTACTTTTTGAATAAAGTCAAGTACCATCTTAATATATAGCATGTGCCCAAAAGCAGTGTTCTAATTCCATGTTTCTGAATTTTTCAGATGAATACCTATAGTTGAAAGGAGAAAAACTAAGTACATTACAGAAGAATGCTTGCAATCATCATACTACCAAAATACCTCTGAACTGATATGGGGAGGGCAACATGAGGAAGAGTCTTTGGCGTTCATATTCTGCTGGAAGGTCTTCAGGGGCATCTGACTCAACTCTATGGGAAACAAGATGTTCAACTCAGTGGAATATTGGTCTGTTCTGGCATGACTGTTACATTCTTACAATATATACTGGGGTACAAAGATCTGTACACAGAATACTCCACATGCACCACAATACTTCTGAACCACCCCCCCCCCCCCCAAGTTCCTGAAAAGCTACTTCTGAAGGAAACCCTCCACAGCAGGACTTCATGGGCTTAAGGGATTCAGCCCAAAGTGAAGACCAGATGCATCACCATCATCAGACCAGGCATACAGAAATTATTTCTTTTCATATAGGATATCCTTTGAATCCTGGTCTTAATTGTTAGCTGCTGTTGTTTAATACAGGAGCATTCAGATACATACTCCATTATCCAGGTGGACATCCATGTTGGTCTGAAGCAACAGAATAAAGTTAGAGCCCAGTAGCACCTTTAAGACCAACAAAGTTTCATTCAAGGTAGAAGCGAAGAAGTGTGTTTGTACACCTGAAAGCTTATACCTTGAATCAAACTTTATTGGTATTAAAGGTGCTACTGGTCGCCAACTTTATGTTGTTATAGCCCATGTGACTGCTGTGAGGATATCTTTTGCCCTGCATTTGTAGAACACCTTTAAGGAGCTCACATTGATATACACCATTATAATAAGTGTAATGGAACCTGGTGGATTATTAACAGCACCAAACCTTGAGGTATTTCAGTATTTTACCATAATAATCCGATTACTTTAATATCCTTTAGGAAATATATTTCTGAAACCTAAGTGGGTAAATTTTTAACGGTTTTGGATACTGTCTCTCATTTGATTTTCACAGAATGCCTCTGGATCTGAAATATCTTAGGCTGACATGTAATATTTCAGTTATACAGTTTCTTTACCTCTGCCTTAGCTGTGAAGAATTGGTAAAAATTAATTTATCACTGCACAGATGGAAACAAATTAGCAGAAACTACATTGAAAGACAAGGATCACCAACAGAATTTGAATTCACTGTGTTCACTAAACAGGGAGCACATGCTTCATCCATTAGACTATGCAATCTTTGCTTCCTGTCTAGGAGAAATTACAGGTGTTAAATTAGTCACAGGAGGGTTCCCCTATTGTTCCATCAATGCAAGAGAAACACTGGAAATTACAAGGCCTAAATTAAGATTCTAGAATAGAGCATAAAGACCTAATTCTGTTCTCAATTATCTGGTGAGCTCATTCTTTACAAGGGTGTTACTGTATTAATTTGGAAAAAAATGGAATCTTCCATATAGGTCTTAGAAACTTTAAAGAAACATGCCCTCTAATTCAGAACCAGTGCTGGTCTTCATAAATATTACACTCATCCACACTGTAATTTGTAAGGGCAAAAAGGAGTTTAGGCTCAGGGAGTAGTTATAATTTTTTTAAAAAAATAAATTGGTTACTGAATGGGAATGATTTGCTGAATCACATGTCTTTTCTATGACTGGATTGCCTATAGTAAAAGTTCAACTGCTGCACACCTAAGAAACTGCCTCCTTCCTATGTTACAAACTGATATCAAAGGTCAATCAAAAGTGTCTTCTAAGCAATATCATCTGTGTACCAAATATGAGTACCAAAACCCTTGGATAGCAAAGAATTTCCCCCCATATATTTTGTATATGATATTGCTAAGAGAGTATAATCTTGACAAACATTTATTGGTGATTGCATCACCCTAGAGAGACACTGCAAGAGAAATGCCTGAGCATTTTGAAACATTTTTTTTTTTAATTCATGCCAGGAAAGAGCATTTACAGGAGTCGCTAGAACAGTACCAGTACATGGCCTGCTAGCAACCAGGCCACAGAGTGAGGCAGAGGCACCATACTGCCCCCCCACCCCCCAGGACCTGGGCAGACTTGTAGGAGAGTCAGCCTCGGACCGAGGCCAAAGGGCCTCTTTCGTCCACCTGGGTCCCAGGCCAATGGAAGGGGCAATGCTGCTGCAATCTTAGCCTACCCCTCATCTATAGACCCCTGACAATCAGCTGATCGGCGGGGGTCTTTAAAAGGAGGAGGCAGATTGGCCTTTTGCCACCTGGCCACCTAGTTGGGAGGTGGCAGAAACAGTCCCAGTCTCCTCCCCCATTTAAAGATCCCCATGGGGGGGGGTAGGTATGGGGCACGGGCTGAGTGGCAGCCTGGGGTGGCAAAAAACCCAGCACCACACAAACACCAGTTTGTGGAAAAATTGCCTTTCACGAAACCGGTCCCTGGTGCCAAAAGGGTTGGGGGCCACTGTTGTAGAGTTCTGGCCTCAGTGGTGGACCTCCGGATGGCATTAGAGTTTGGACCACTGTGTAACACAGAGTGTTAGATTGGCTGGGCCACTGGCCTGATCCAACGTGGCTTCTCTTATGAGCTTATGTTCTTATAATTCTTTTATTCTGGAACCAGCCTGTATATACAAAAAATGCACACTTAACAGAAATTCATGTTTTGATGCTGAACTTCAGGGCCCTGTTTGAGGACACATGAAGTCAAAATTAACACTGCTCTGAATCTTGGAGTTCCTCCAGAACTCTGCATCTTGAGATGAGGATGATGATTTGAAGCTCCATGAACTGCTTGAGAGTGAAGGACACTCAGCTCTTGGCAGGATTGTCTTCGCTTATTATGGCTTTGCCTTGAACAAAGGAAGTTATTTAACTATTTTCATTAAACGGAATGTATTTTTGGATGATAAAGATAATTAAGTACCAAGAGCGTAGTGATCCATTTGACACACTGAATAAAAGATATGAAGTATTTCTAATAAAAACAGAACCCCCATAGGGACTTGAACTCACTGCCTATCTTTGCAGTCTAAGCAAAGCACTGTGTTCACTAGGCTAATACTTTCTGTTTGCTCACCACGGTTGGAATTTATAACTGTTATATTGGCTGCACACACTGAGTATCCCTGTTGTTCTCTCAAAGCAAAAGAAATATATTGTTTCTTGGAGGGTCTATGAGAAAAAAATTGTTTTTATAAAAACAAGTGCAATTGCCATAAATTTCCCAAACCTGTTCTCTTATTTGTTCCAAGATTTATAGTGCATGTTTAATTTTATGTTTCCTGTTAATTTGTTCCATCTTTTGTTTCATCAATTAAAAAAGTGAAAATAGAAGGGACAAGGTGGCGTGTTCCCTCCTCCCCCAGTAAATCCACATCATTGTAAACAAAACCAGGAAGGATATGAATGTTGGATGAGACTAAACTGAGCAAATCTGTACAAGTCCACTCCAGTTAATAAGGTCTCCATGCTCCATATAGCTAGTGGACTCCTTGATTGTTTCGGTTTCCCATGAAACAGATTCCATGAGACATAATCCAGAGATTCAGACATATTCCCATGAGACATAATCCATATCTAGGTCCATTAACCAGGAAATGTTTCCAAGATTCATTACTGCCCATGTGCAACTTTGCCTGCACATATTTCACACTGTTACTTAAGTTTGAAGTTTGTATGATTTATAAATTCAGAAAACACCAAATCATTATAACACATACATAATTGTTGTTATACTTATGTATTTGATTATGGTTAAACTGCAGCACAGGGTTTATGACATGGAACCACTTCATTTTTATGACACGTCTGTGTATATGTTTCAGTAGCTTTAAAAATACAGTGATTGCTACCAAAAGCCTGAAAATATCAGAAACTTCCTACATGAATGTGCAGTATGTTCAAGAAAATACTCTACATTTCAGTAAGACTACTAGAAATTTGTTTTTACACACTGTTTGAAGCCTGACATAATTCTACCATTGTCTAATTTGGCAGATATACAAGTAAAGTAAATACCGAATATAAGAGCACTGCTGCCTGAGCTAGTGTGTTTTTAGAAGCATTTGGCTGACCATTTTAAGAAACAGGACATTGCACTGGATGGAGACTTTGTCTAATCCAAGAGGGCTCTTCTTATATTCTTTCAGTGTATAAGAAGCCATAATTGTCTCCAAGGGCTTACTGTATGAGACAACATCACTGTGTAACACTTTATATATTTTTCTGTATTTTCATGTTTTCCAGACTACTTCCTCATATTCACTACCTTTTCCCGATCTAGAGTAGACAGGTTTTGCCAAATGCAAGACGCTAAGGGACCTGTCATTAAAAGGGCTATTTAGTATGTCTGCAATGAACTATAGACTTGCATTGTGGTTTGACTTGGATTTGTATTGCAGGCTAATTTGGTTTGGCCTTTAAAGTTGTGGCTGTCTGCTGTGCAAGTCTGATTTTATTGTGTCTATTTTTATTGTCTAGTATTGCAAGCTGCCATGGGGTTTGGAAGGGCTGGGCAGAAATTTTTAACTACACTAACAAATCAACCAAACAAATAGAAAGAAGGGGAGGGGACCCTTGATGTTTCACAAATACATCTTTGCGTGTATGGCACTCTTTTGTGCATCAACTATGGCATCTCACTGAAATTAAATGAGCTACAGAAAGGGCAATCCTTGCTAACCTAGAGTTGCTTAGCTACAAATCCAATATTATACTAACATAAATGAATTGTTACATATGTATAATAGAACATTAATATAAGATGTATTCTGATCTTTGTTTAGGAGAGCTATAATTATGGTTATAAAAAGGGGGAACTGTAATGTAATAATAATTTAGCAACAATGGGGGAAATCGCTAGGAAAATCATACTTTTGTTCAGGTCACAAAACAAGCAAACATAATGCCATGCAGAAAGTACAAATACACACACACAGAGACATATGTATCTGTGTGCACATGCACAGTGGTAACAAGTGCAATCCTAAATGGAGTTACACCCTTTTAAAGTCTAGTCTCTACCATAACCTTAGTGATCTTAGGTAAGCTTAATGCCCTATATAACATTTCCATTATATTCCCATTATAATGTCCCATTTTATTATTCACCTAAATACTCATCTTGAAGGGTTACAACAACTTAGTATTTATGAAGACTAGAGGGATCAATTCTAAGTAGGTCTACTCATAAGTAAGGCCCATGTTATTTAATGGGGCTTGCACCCTGGAAAGTTCCCTGAGAACTGCAGCCTGAGAAACTCAAACTTGGAATCTTGATGCCAAAGTCAATATAGACCTTCCTTGGTGGTCAGTGAATGGAAGCTCCTCATAGGTGTAATGACATATCCATATTTTGAGGGTGATGCTATCAGAAAAAAGTATATTGTAGAAAATGGGCAACATGTATACTACAGGTACTTCCAAAACCATACCAATGTATGTGATTACATACAATTCACAGTCTGAGCCTATGTATAAGAGGTCTCACTAAATTCCATGGGATTTACTCCCAAAGTAAATGTGTGCAGGATTGCTATTTCAGATATATGGCATGTTCTCTGGTTCTGATACAGTCTCAATGCACCACATATAGCACCCCATACTAATGTTCCCTCTAATCCGCCACATTCCGCCCCCCCCCCTCCCCAAGCGGAGTAATTCACATCCTGAGCAGAATGTAACTGCTGTAATCTTAAAATGGGCAGTGGGCAGAGCAAGACCCTGCATGGCTACAGACTGCTGCTGAGCGGGGCTTCCTGTATTAATGAGTGGCTGCTCTCATGCACAGCTTAGAGAGAATACTGACCCGTACTATATATGTTTAAGCAGTAATTATGCAACATCATTAATGCATTTTCACATCAGAGATTCTCATATTGGGAATGATGAGTGAGTGTGTGTGTGAGCACGAACACATCCTGCATGTTCCTGTTGCTTCCCTCTGGATCCACACTTTTAAAGGTCAGCCGGCTCTCTTCAAGCTTAATTCCTTTCTTGTTGCTACTGTTCAGAAGTAAATGTTCGCTTTTTATTAAAAATCAAAAGCAGAGGTGCTTGTAATCCTCCTGACTCTGGACTTCTAATATAAATGGAAAGCTTAGTTCAAAGCACTACCAGCTAAAATGAGAAGAAAACAGTCTCTTATTATGAACAGAGATTCAGGAGTGTGTGTATCACACACACAAACACACACACACATGCATCTAAATTTTATCTTGCACTTTTTTTCAGATTTAAATATTTTAAATGAAACTATGCATGGAAGCTGAATTTGGGTCAATATGAGCAAGGTCTTCCTGAAGTTGTATGCATAATCCTACCTCTTTGCAATATTTATTTATGGTGAGGAACTGGCAATTTTTAGAGTATGAGATCAGAAGTATTTTAGGGAACATGTTCATGAACCAGTTTCATTTGTATTCGTTGTATATAGAAGTCACCAGCAGGACAGTTAAAAATGGCAGGAAGAAGAGATTCCAGATCCTAGCTTAGCATGCACACTCTATCCTTCAAATAAATACCTCCAAAAATAATTCTCTTATCCAGCCACAAAGATATTGCTAATCAGATTTTAAAAATCCAAAATAATTCATATTAACCAGGAGTGCCATTATTCATGAATGTATCTGCATTCACTGCCTTGTAGCTCATAGCACTGCATGTAGGTAAAGCAAACGTTGAAACTGTTTCTGCACTGCACCAATAAATCAATAAAATAAGCTGCTGACTGCTCTGAAATAGAAAGAAGTCTCACGAGAGCTAGAGAAAAGAACAGCAAATCAGATGTTTGGAGTATATGTGGGGAGTGAGTATGCAAATGGAAATGGTTTGGCAATGCCAGAATAAGAGACAAGCCGAACAGAATGTCAAAGTTGCTGTAAGGAAAGTCTTGTGTTTTGGAGAACACAGTGCATAGATGCATTATGCAATCCAAAGTTTTGCAATTCAGTCAGTAAAAGTCCATTGTGGTCTGTGGGGGGTTTCTTCTAGGTCAGTGGCAATCTTACTCATATAGGGTTGTCAGCCTCCTGGTGGAACCTGGAGATCTCTCACTTTTACGATCTCCAGCTGGTAGAGATCAGCTCTCCTGGTGAAAATGGCTGCTTTGGAGGGTGGACTCTATGACATTGTACCATGCTGAGGCCTAGGCTTGCCAATCCCAGGTCCCAGCGGGGGTTCTTTCGCTTTCCCAGGCTCCTTCCTGCCCCCAGGCAGCTGACTGGCGGGGGGAAGCCCTGCCCCCAGAGGACCACCTCTGGAGGTTTCAGTCTCCGATTGAAAGGCTTCCTCTTGGGATGGTGTGTCTGTGTTACTTTGAAGAAGTTGGCAGCAACTCATGAGTAGAGAGGCCAATCCCTCGTTTCAGAGTCGCCAGAAAGCGGGGGGGGGGGGGGGGGACGTCTGCTGAGCACTTTATTATTCCCTATGTGGAGATCGATTCTCATAGGGTATAATGAGAAATTGATCCAAAGGTTTCAGGGGCTCTGGGGGAGCTGTTTTTTGAGGTAGAGGCACCAAATTTTCAGCATAGTATCTAGTGCCTCTCCCCAAAGTACCCCCCAAGTGTCAAAACGATTGGACCAGGGGGTCCAATTCTATGAGCCCCAAAAGAAGGGGCCCCTATCCTTCATTATTCCCTAGGGAAGGAAGACATTTAAAAATGTGTGCTGTCCCTTTAAATGTGATGGCCAGAACTCCCTTGGAGTTCAATTACGCTTGTCACAGCCTTGTTCCTGGCTCCACCCCCAAAGTCCCCAGATATTTCTTGAATTGGACTTACCAACCCTACTGAGGCCCCTCCTCTCCTCAAACCCCACCGTCTCCTAGCTCCAACTCAGACCTGGCAACCCTACTACTCAAAGTTACACCAGTCAAATCCCAATGCTTTAAATTAAAACTTTAGATCAGGGGTGTCAAACACAGGGCCCTGTGGGTGGGATCTGGCCCCTGCAGAGCTCAAATCTGGCTCACAATGGTTCACACATACACAGCTCCATGGCTGATTTGTGCGGGAGAAATACAAATACAAGCCTCTCTCTCTCTCTCTCTTACACACACACACACACACACACACACACACACACACACAATCCTCTTATTCTTCCATCACCAGGGCTGCTCCTCCTCTTTTGAGGAGGAATAGTGGAGTAGGAAAGACAGAGAGAAAACAAAGTTGGGGGCCCATGGCAGCTTTAAGACCAACTAAGTTTTATTTCAGGTATAAGCTTTTATGTGCAAGTAACTTCTGCAAAGGGAAGGAGGGTGGATTTACATTGAGAAAATTATTTTGGCTTATTTTGAAAAGTTTTTTTTTCTCTGTTCTTATCTGGATTTTATTTTCTTTCAAAAAGACCCTGATTAGGTATTAGAACACTTGGATTGGTCCTTATATCTTGGGGAGGAGTGGAGTGATTTCAGATGCCAAAAGATAATAGCACACATTAGTAAGAAGACAGGAAAACTAGCTCTCAGTTCAGTCCTGGGGGATGCACTGTCTTCAGCTTCATTATCAACTGCAATTTAGCAGTCTCTCTTTCTAATCTCCTTTTGAAATTCCTTTGTAAGAGCACTGCTACTCTTAGGTCAGCAACTGAATGTTGTGGTTTCTAATGTCAGATTTATGTCCATTTATTCTTTGCATCTTTCTGGATTGAATCCTCCTGGATGGAATTGAGGCCTAGGTTTCCTGTCTCATTACTAATGCCGGTATCTACACACCTACTAACCCTCAGCAGATCACACCTAATCCAACCAAGTCTGCAATTGTAATTCACATGCTATTGCCATTTGGCATCTGAAATCGCCTACATAAAATTTATGTCTCCGGTACCTCATGTTACATTTTATGGCACACATGGCCCGGCCCTGCAAAGTGACAAGGATTCAGCCCTTCTAACAAATGACTTTGATACCTCTGCTTTAGATCAATTGGCATTGTAGTTTGCCATGGTCCTACCAGCAGGTCAGAAACTCGCTAGAGGAGGGGCAATGCTATATGTAGACTCCTGCAAAGCTCATTTATCAACCAGATACACTTGCTGCTACTGCAGTTTTTAAAAGAAAAAATATGTGTCTGTTAAAACACATATTTATGCTGATAGCAAAGCAGGCAGCTTGATTTCAACTAGCAAATGGAGCAGAGGTTACAGAGTCATGCACTCTCCCTTTCCTGATACAAAAGGCATAAGACTACAATTTGCATTATGCAGATGAAGGGAAATCCAAGACATTCATCACATCTATTTTTACCCTTGGAGGACATTCATAGTCCTGATGATCCAAAAGCTCAAACTAGGGCAGAACTGGCTAGGCAGGAAGAAGCACCTCTAGATGCACATTCAGAAGTCAGCAGCCTTGTCTGTCTCAGAAATCAGCCTCAGGTATCCCCCTGAGACAATGAACTGCCTTCACCAACTGATCTGGACATATATTTGCCCCTAGTCCCACTTGCTCTAGGTCCAAGAAACCACAAAGCAATGAAGAAGCATTAGGCTCCAAGCTTAGGGTTGCAAATTCCAGGTTGGGTTAGTGCCCAGCAAACTTTGGGGAGGGAAATCAGAGAGATGTGATTCTGATGCTGCCATTTCCTCCAAGGGTACTGATCTCCATAGTTTAGAGATCTGTTATAATTCCAGGAGAAATCCAGCCCCTACCTCAAAGTTTATAACCCTATTCAAGGTACTTAAAGGTCTCCAAACTAAGCAGAGGGACTTGGTGCAGACATTAATGCTTCCACTAGAATAAAAGGACTCCGTTTGGCTGTGGTAGCTGGATTAAGTCATTTGGTTTGGAGATGGCTGAGGTTCTGACATCTGAGTTGGTCGGGAGGCACTGGTTTGTTTTAGTGGATTTTCTTTTGACTGTTTAATTGGTTTTTTATATTAATGGTTTTATTGTTACTTATATGTGATCTCTATGCTGTTATTTATATGTTGTGAGCTGCCCTCTCATGGGGTAGGGTGGAAGATAAATAAGTAAATAAATAAAATAGGGCTGCCAAGTGCCAACTTTGGGTTGGGAAATGCCTAGATATTTGTAGACAGAGCCTAGGGAGGGTGGAGTTTGAAAAGGGGAGGAAGCTCAGCAGAGATGTGATGCCTCAGAGTTCACCCTGTAAAGCTGCCATTTTCTCCAAGGAACTGAAGTTTCCCTGGAGATCAGTTATAATTCCAAGAGAACTCCAGGGCCCACCTGTAGGTTGGCAACCCTAGTGCTTTGCTTATCCTTCATCCTTTCTCCTTCTCCCTCTACTTCTCTGCTATCTGTTCCTGAAGTTGTGCATTTGTTGGTCTCCACTGCCTGCTAAATTTAGGCTGCCTTGCACAACTTGGTTTGACCCCAGTGGATTATGCCTTGCCCTTTAGGCCTCTTCTCTCAAATATACGACATAACAACCTTTTAGATTATTGCTTGGAATTAACAATTCTAGAAATGTGAGCAAAACCAACAGGTTGATCCAATTTAGACTAATTCCCTTTTCCCGCTGCAGACCCTTTTCATGCTGTTCCTCTGGATCCCCTATTTCCCAGTAGCAGCATTTAGTGGAGATCAGTGGCCTGCAGTGGGAGGGGGAAGCACTAAAGTTCCATTCTGCTGGTGGAAAATTTAATTTGGATCCAACTTGACATTTCCCAGATATTATGATGGCTCCTGGGATTTGTCTCTCTGGAGAAGCATTATGCTGTCATGCTCACTTCTTGTTCCCATCGTTCCTCACTGGCATCTGCTGCAATTTCAATGTTCTGGAGATATCCACAAATAAAACAACAAAGAGATGTGAATGTCCAGTATGGATTGAAACTGAATTATATTTGTAAACACCTTGAAAAAATATTTGCATTCTTGGTCACATTATAGGAAAGCATCACCCAGATTAATTTGTACACATGCTGTCATCCTGATTGTGAGTGCTTTGTAGATTATGAGGACAGAACTGAAATAACTCTATCAAGGAAAAAGGTTATGGCCTAAGAGCGGCTCCTGCAGAGTAAAGTAAGCATGTTCGCTTCCAGCAGTGGGCATCAGATCTGTTCTCTGTATACACTAGGAGCAGAAGTACATGTTAAACATAAATACGCATAGCAAAGCTCTGGTGATTACTTCTGTTATGGGAAAACCACTTCTAAAGAGGTGGTTTGGGCAAAAAAGATAATTGCTGGTCTCCTACTCCCTCCCCCACCCCCAGCTACCTTTCATTCTGTGGAGTTCCAGACAGTTCCAGGCTGAGCAAAGGGAAATATGCAGCTGGAGGTCAAGATAGAGAAGTGCTTAATTTTTAAATTTCTATCATTATCATTAAATTTGATTTTTGACTCATCTTCTCCTGCTACTGCAGACCTCAAGGCAAGAAGCAATAGATATATAATACAATCATAAGACAATTTAAAACATACACAAGGCACAACAGGCAGATGGGCACGTAATAGGCTTCCCAATCCTCAGGTCCCAGCGGGGGATCCCCCATATTGGGGGCTCTGAGGGGGCTATGTTTTGAGGTAGAGGCACCAAATTTTTAGTATAGCATCTAGTGCTTCTCCCCAAAATACCCCCCTCAAAACGATTGGACCAGGGGGTCCAATTCTATGAGCCCCAAAAGATGGTGCCCCATCCTTCATTATTTCCTATGGGAGAAAGGCATTTAAAAAGGTGTGCTGTCCCTTTAAATGTGATGGCCAGAACTCCCTTGGAGTTCAATTATGGTTGTCACACCCTTGTTCCTGGCTCCACCCCCAATATCTCCTGGCTCCACCTCCAAAGTATCCTGGCTCCGCCCCCAAAGTCCCCAGATATTTCTTGAATTGGACTTGGCAACCCTAGCATGTAAACAATGCAATCGCATTAGGGAAAAGCTCTGACCATATCAAAAGCTGTGGGGGGGGGAGGGAGGAAGTCCACAAAAGACAAAGCAGGAGGAGGGCCTATCGAGTGGAGTTGTTTTCCACCTTAGTCAAGAGCCTCAGCCATAGGCCTGGTGGGACAGGTCTGTTTTACAGGCCCTGCAGAACTATAAAAGATCTCACCAGGACCGGATCTATATGTTTTTTGAGGGGGTGTGTGTGCAAAATTAAAAAATGGCTCCACCTTATGGGCCATTCTGTCTTATGGTGTCATAGAATACAATGGACTCCATACCCAATTTGGCGCCCTCCCCGTCCATCAGCTCCCGTGGCAAGCACCCCCCTCTGCCCCCCTAGATCTGGCCCTGGATCTCACAGGGCCCAAATCTCAGCTGGAAGAAGGCTCTAGTGAAAGCTGGAAGAAGGCTCAGTTGGAAGAAGGCTCTGGCTCTGGTTGAGGCTAATCAGACGCTCCTCAGTCCAGGAACCACTAGATGATCTTTATCCTTTGAGTATAGAACTCTTGGAGAGCAGTGTGTACAAGGAGAAGTGGTCCTGAAGGTATGTTGGTCCCAGACCATGTAGGATTCTAAAGGTTAAAACCAACACCTTGAACATCATCCAGTGTTCAATCTGGAGCCAGTGGCATAGCACTGGCTGAGTGGCATAGCACTAATCGTTCTGGTGAGAACTTGCACTGTTGCAGCTTCTGGGTGAGTCTCAAGGATAGCCCTGCATAGAGCAAGTTACAGTAATCAAGTCTGGAGGTGACCACTCCATGGATCACTGTGACTAACTCAGGGTGAGACAGGAAAGGGATTAGTTGCCTGACCTGGTGCAGATGTAAAAAACCCAGTCTGGCAACATTTGTGATCTGAGCCTCCACTGAAAGAGATATTTTACTTACTGCATTGAAGGGAAAAATGATACTTTTCTCCCCAGTGGAGACCAAAGTGGCTTACATCAGTCTTCTCTCCTCCATTTTATCTACAACTATATGAGGAAGATGAGGCTGAGAATGTGTGACTGGCCCAAGGTCAAACTTCCATGGCAGAGTAAGGATTCAAATCCAGACCTCCTAGATCCTAGCCTGACACTCTAATCAATATACCATGCTGGTGAGGGGAATTCACAGGCACACTGGTCATTAAACTTACAGGGGAAATCCCCAGTGTAGCATTACTCTGGAAGGCTGTTGGTGGCCAGGCATAAAGAGAGCTAAGCCCCAGTAGCTCTGCCAGCACTGCAGGGGCTGCTTGAGTTGGGCCTCTCAATGGCACTGGACTGATATGAGTTCACCAGGTGCTAACACAGTGGCTGAACCAATGCACATCATTGGCACCACTGGCAAAGTCTGAGGTCAGTGGCCCCTACAATACTGGTTTCGAAGCTGCTTGACTTGGCTTTCTCCTGAATAATTTTAACTTAATACACTACTCCTGGGGCAGCTGTAACAACAAAATGGTGGACAAGGGATGGGGGTAATACCTCACACTATATTACTTCACCTTGCTCCAAATCACTTCTTCCTGAAAGTGCCTTTCTCTTACAGAACTAGATTACACAATAGCATTTAGAGCGGTAAAAAAATCCTGACTGTTGGCATATGTTCTGCCCAAAAGGAAGCAGACTGGCTAGCTGCAACCAACCTGATCACTTGTTGGGCTCCTAAGTGGGAGGCCACAGGCTCCTTGAGTAAATTTCCTAGAATGCCTTTCTTGACAGTCTGGTAGCCACACCTAAAATCAGATTTTTTCTAACCTTGTCATAAAACCTGCATTTACTTAGAAGTAAGTCTCATTTATTCCAGTGATGTTTACTTTCAGGCAAGCATGTTTGGGATTTCAGCCTTCTAAATCTCATGGATTTTAATGGTGAGAGTGAAGAACTCTAGGATTTAAAAGCATATAGCTTTAGCTGGACTAGGTCCAAAACTTCCTACAACGTGAATAGCCTAAATGCAGTTCTGCATCAGTCTGTGTCCTTCATTTTCTCTTAAATTGTTTTTCAGTCGTCTGGGATATTTTTTTAAGTCACATAAATCTCTACACAGATAGTTAAAGTTGTTGCTCTGGTTTTTCGACTGCGCTTTTACATACCTGGGTTTTTTTTTAAGGAGGGAAGGGAAGCATTAAAATATTTCATACATTGGAAACAGGGACACAGTCACACATTGCCAATTTTCTGGACTCCAAGGCTGCTACATGGAATATGTGTCTTCCTACAGGTTGCACATGACGCTACACAATGGTATGCTGCTGATGTCAATGCCACCCATGCCAAAACAAAACAAAAATAAGAAAAGACAAAAGGTCCAATCCGATACTTTTATGACTGGTGACACCATAATGAAGAGGTGGTGTCCTCACATCTCATTTAGCAAAACTGTGGACTAACTCATATTTTATGCAGAATATGCGTTTGCTGCATGTTTGCAACAATGAACTTTATAAATGGAGGGGGGAAACACATCATTATAAGTACAGAGTAATATGCTTCTGACCCATGAAATATGGTTGTTCTAATATAGACCCTCCGTGCTTTCTCAGACATACATTTGTGTGATATTTTAGGGTGCTGACCAGTGTAAAACCCATTGTGCATGTCACAGACAGATGTACATGTAAAGTAAGGGCCAGCTGAAGCCTTGAGTTTTCTCTCAAACTTCACGTATTTTGCACTGAAACATTTACCTATGCTACAATCCATATAAGTTGCCTGTATACTTTAATTAGGTCAACCAGCATTCAAGCATATAGCTGGAGAGTCTCTTCATGCAATAATGTAAGAAGTGTTCAGGGGTCTTATTAGAATCATAGCACTGTGACAACATATTATTCTGGCTGTAGTGGTGAAGACAGCTCTTTGTCGCTCTCTGAGAGGATGTGATCACAGACCTGACAGGACATCACACTGGCACAGAATCAGAGTATTAATTTAAGCATTTCCCAAAATGGCACCCAATAAAATTCTCTCCTTTCCTTTTGATACGCTTTCACTTGCTTTGTTGCATGTCTCCACCTACTTCTCACTAGTCCCACGCACCTGCAACCTACGTGCAAACAAGCCTTGGCAGCTAAGCATGCAGAATTCATTTCCATTCTTGCTGCCAACCTGTCCTCTCTTCCGAGCTGGCCCATGAAAGAGTAGCGTGCCCTGGCATTAGCTACACCATTTAGGATTTTACACTCAATTAAATCCCCTCTTAATGGCCTTTCCACCTCCTATCCCTCAATAGGCTATTAAGAGTTGGGCTTTATTTTTAACTTGCCTTCTTTGCGGAAGACTCTCAGCATCCTGCATCCTGTTCGCTGCCCTTTTTGGCTCCTTTTCAACTTCTTCAACACTTGCTGGAGTGCACCCTATTAAATGGGGTGAAAAGCACCACTTCAATGGCCAGCCCTTTCTTTTATGCTTAAGACTTGTGTGCCATAGTGAGGTGAGCTGATCTGATACAATCTATCCATTGTTTCATACATGTCACCTTTGGATGAGAGAGCTCATGCTGTCATTCCAATTCTGCCGTGTTCTGAAACTGTTCTGTTCTACCTTGTACCCTTAAAAATCACCTCAGAATACAGGGGGAGAAATGCATTCTGCATTTAGGGGAACTGGAATTTAAAAATTATATTTTGACTCCAGAAAAGCATATTGGCAAGAAATCACAGCTAGTTAGTAAATAGACCACTGGATACTCACCGTGAAGGCTCTGATATCTTCCTAGCTGATGTAATTGCTATGAGGAATAGGGACTTTATCTTCAACCATTTAAATTGAATTTCTTTGATAGACTTGAATAGATGTCTAGTTAGAGCTGAGAGTACTCTATAATTTTCATGTAGAAGGAATCCGTGTTGTTGCAGAGGAAGCGGCAGATGTCTGGGTGCCTTGAAATACGAGTGCCCTGAAATAGCAGGAACACCATCAACAAGATCATGACTTGGTGTTTCAAGGTAGAGGCCTTAAGGCCACTGTCATATCTATCTTGAAGAAAAGCTAGCACAGATTGATATCCAGATCCAGGTGGTCAATGCCTTTTCTTCAAAATGCTTTCTAGGAAGTATTGTAGATTCTGGTGGTCAGCTGTTTCCTGGAGGCCAGTAATGTGGCTGTTATTGCCAGTGAATAGCTTAAGTATAGAAACTTGTCCCACTCAGTGGTTAAATATAGCCACTCTGGATGGGGATGTCATACAAGACTTTGTTGTACTATATCTGTGGATAGGGAAAGAGTTAATGGAGGCCTGGTTGTCATTGCCTGTAGGGCTGAAAACAATGGTCTTTGAGGCCAACATGGAGCTACTGGTATGATTTCTGCTTTCTGTTCCTTGATCTTTCTGATTACTTTTGGTAGGACTTGAATGGGGGTGTTAGGCCATTTGGCCACTGGGATGTTACAGCATCAGTTGCTTCTGCCCTTGCATAAAAAAATCTGGTGTAGAACCAGCCCACCTGATGATTGCTTGGTGAAGAGAACAGGACCACTAGAGGTAGACCAAAGGGGAATATGATCATCTAGAATAGCTCTTTCTTCAGGGATCACTCCCCATCCCTCCTGCTGAGCCATTCCACCTGAAGATTCATCAATCCCTTTATATGTTCTGTCCTAATTAATGCTAGGTTAATCTCTGACCACATTAGTATCTTCATGGCTTCTTGTAGAGCACTGAAGATCTTGAGCTGCCTTGCTTGTTTATGTCAGTTTTGGCCAACACATCTGTCCTGACTAGGATGTGCTGGCCCAGTATTCATGGATGGAATTGTAGGAGGGTTAAGTGAATGACCTGAAACTCCAATAGATTGATGGGGAGACTCTTCTCCTTGTTTGACAATCAGCCCTGCACTAGTGAGTCTTCCAGGATTGCTCCCTACCCCAAAATGCTGGCATCTGTGAAAATCTGTTTCAAGGTCAGAATGCAGTACATCTTTCCCTTTAGAAGATTCTGCATCTTTGTCCACCAAAGCAAACTGGATTTTACTGCAAGGGGAACTCAGATGGAGAAATCTTCCTTGGTCATGATCTGCAATTGAAATGGTCTGAGGAGCTGTTGTAGGGGCCTTATGTGTATCGACCCCACTGGATGGCATCAAAGTGTGAAATAAGAAGTCCCATCAATTTTGTGAAAGTCATTAGAGAGAAATACCTGTTCATGATGACTGCCTGAGACATCTCTTTCAGTTTCTTTGCATTGTTTCTGTTTGGAAGACACAATTTTACTTTGTGTCCAATAGAGTCCCAAGATGTTCCAGTAAGAGCCACATAGAAAAAAAGTCAGATGTTTGAGAGATGTATTTCATATGTTTGAGAGCTTTATCTCATATTCCAGTGCAACATGTTAACAATCCCATTATCCAATTTAGAACAGTGCATTTTATATGATGTCTATGTCAGTAAATATCTTTTACTCTGTAATACTACTGAATTCCATGCTGCCACAGTGACAGTGTATAGAAAAGTAAGCTACAGCTACAAAATGTCTCCAGATAATTTCCAGTAGTTTGGGTAAAGTGCCCCTTTGTTGCTGTGCTGTACCTGGTTCCACACTGGAATTTGGAACAATCCAGGAAACAGTAAGGTTCCCATTGCAGGTATTTGCCTCAAATGATAAAGAGACATCCATCTTTGTGGATTCACCAAATAGTGATAGATTTTTAGTATAGTTATCCAGATTCACATTATCAAATTCTTGTTGCTCTTACTAAGTGAATAATGCAAGATATGAGTCCCTATTCAATAGTACTAGCAAGAGACACTGTACAAACCAAACAACACTCTGCCTAAGTTGACCTGGCATGTTGTGACAGAAGGCAATAACAGCCTTGTGCAACTGCAATCCCCCCTCCACCGCACCAATAACTCAGTTGCTGCAGTGCCCGGTTTTGCAGCAGTGCCATTGACAAGTCGCTAACTATCTGCTTATTTCAGTTAGTGTTTAGAAGGATCTAGGACTTGTCTATCTGACAGTACTATCTGGAAACCTGATGGATTAACCTTGGGTTGGATCTATCCAGATCAATATGTTCCTTAACAGAGCTGGAAACACAGTGATTCATCTTACAGACGAATTCTAAAAGCATGGCCATAGCCACTTGTCAACTTATCATTAAATATCCCTTAGGGCTCCCCCCCCCCCCACACACACCATGAGTTTGAAAGTCACTGTAAGTAAACATTCCTAAAATATGTGCACACACACTCAAACACTATAAATGCACTAATACAATTTCTATCCTGCCCTTTCCCCTATGTCTGCTGGCCAGTTACAGCATTAAAAAACATGAAAAGACTAAAAGATACACTGTAATAAAGCAAATGTTTTAGCTAAATTCAAGCCTTACTAAAACTTCTGCAGTAGGTTATAAATGACCACCATAAATCAGTCTTTAGAAACATTCTTCAGAAATGCTCACATTCAGATTTTGTTCAGTTTCCAAGGGAAAGGAAATGTAATCATTGCTAAGCAGCCTTAAAGAACACACTGTGTAGGACACACACTGTATATTAATGTATGAGTCAAGAGGACACTCTTAGTTATCATAGAAATATGTATACAGCCTCGTGGAGGAAACAGGACAGTTTCAGATATCCCAGAACCATATGGAGTCCATTTATAAATCTTACTTTGCAGCAGCTGCACCAACATGGGAAGCCACTCTGCACTAACTGGCTACATGCTGAAGCTAAATTTGCTGCATCCAAGAAACCACATTTGCTCAGCAACAATGTATTACATTTGAGTGCTGGGAAAATGTGATTTCCTCCTCCCCAAAAGAAGTACTTCCTTAAGGGAAGATATCTGGATCCTGTACAAGAAAAGGACAGTAACAGTGTACCATAACCTGATCACCCAGAAAGGCCCACAGGGAAAAAAACCACAATCATTTATAGGCAGTAAAAGATTCTAATAACAGAAGACGGCAGCAATGAGTGGCTTGAGGTCTATACATATTACTGCCAGATATAATTACTAAGTAATCCAGAGGCAGATATAATGACGAGCTCAACAGTGAGGTGTTTGGACTTTCTTGCAGTGCTTCATTACTGTGGTTGAAAGAGCAAGAGAGATCAACCATTCCCTATTTTAATGGCAGATTGTGGGGAAATAGTTTCTCAACAAAATAAACATTTCATTATTGGTTACAAGCACCTACATTCATTTAGCTCCAGTTTAATGGAATCTTTGCAGTATGCTTTCTGTATGCGTGGGTGAGAGAAGTGTCACAAGGGTGTTGAGGGATTCGATTTTATGTAACAAGACAGCCTTCTCTGTGTCATTCTCACTCTTACTCACCGTAGTTTTCTTAAAATGTATTCTACACAGACAAGTTTGTTCTCTATTTTGCTTGAAAACATCCAAAGGAATAAATTTGATGCAAGAGAAATTGGTATCAGGGAGCAATAGGGAATTCTATACATAAAGATCTCCTTGAGCAGCACAACATAGGCAAGATGATGTTTCATTAAGACTGGAGCAAAATTCATAATTTTGCCAATGGAAGCTTCAAAAAATAAAGCTATAAAATTTTAAAATTTTAAAAATCAAAACTCTGACAAGACCTGAGGGCCAACCAAAATGTTACAAAATAGTCAGCTAGCTTTGTAGAATTCTTCTTCAGGTTGGATGTTATGTTAAACAAAAATCACAAGGAGGGTATTTTCAGGAGTGCTATAAATGCCTTAGTGTAGCCATGTGCAATTTCAAAAATGCAGAAAATGTAATTTCAGAATTAGAATAGGAATTTTTATTTCACGATACATTATATTTTATGTAGGTGTGGAATGGGATCATGGTATGTGTGTGGGAAAAGAAAGCATATCTTACGAGTCTACACTGAGCTAAACAGCGATGGTCCTAGCCAATGGGCATACAGGGCAGCTACACTGAGCCCCACATTGCAGGTGATGCAACTGGCCGCACCCCGGCCCTCCTGATAGGGAGCAGGCTGCTGCAGAAAACTAAATTGATATTTATGTTGCTACTGAACCCTATGAACTTACATTATGAATGGAGTTTATATTGTTACTGAACATAATATTTATGTTGTTACTGAAAGTCAGTAGTGGTTAAGGGCAGCAGACTCTAATCTGGATAACTGGGTTTGATTCCCCACTCCTCCATATGCAGTCAGCTGGGTGACCTTGGGTCAGTCAACAGTTCTCTCAGAGCTCTTTCAGCCTCACCTTTGCAGTATGTTTGCAGTACAGGGTATCTGTTGTGGAGAGAGGAAGGGAAGGAAATTGTAAACCGCTCTGAGTGAAAGGTGGAGTATAAATCCACACTACTCCTCCTTTTATATGGCAGGAATATGGGGTCTGCCTCACTTTGCAAGACTTTAGCAAGGCTGTTAAGGATAGGATGTTTCAGAGGTCATTAATTCATAGAGTTGTTGTATGAGCTACCAATCCATTCCTGAACAATCCTAACTGGAGTTTTAAAAATACACATTGGTCGTTTTCGCACTTAGCGTTTGCTCCCCTTATTCCGCGGCGCAATTATGTCCGGATCATTTTTCTCGTTTTCCCACTAGTGACTCTTTGCGGAGTCGCCTTCCCTGAAGCCCCGGCTCAAATCGTTTTCCCACTGGCATTGACTTGAGTTCGATGCCCTGTCAATCATTTTTTTTTTTAAGCGCAAGTCTGGTTGCGTTATGACGTACTAACGTACTAACGTAACATCGAGCTGTTCCCTCCCCTTCTTTTCGTGGACAAACCGCATCACGTGTGCTGCTGCTGCTTATGGATTGGCTGCAGCTGTAGAATCCTCCACAGCCCTTTATGTATTAACAGAAGCATTCACAGTGGAGAATCCTAGCACTAGATTCCCCCCCCCCCAAATTCTGAAGCACTAGATTTCCCCCCCCAAATTTCCTCCGCTCTCTTTCCCCTCCCCGGCTGGCGCTTGCAACGGGGACCTGACTGATTCCTGCTGCCAGAGCTCCCCCCCCCCCGCCCCATTCTCTCCTTCCCCTTCTGTGGCACGTGTGAAGAGCGAGTTCGCGTCTATTTTCTAACTGAGCAGAATGTAGCCAGGGAGAAGAATGCAGGACTCCCAACTTCCCATTTTATACATGGCGATTTTGTGCAGGTCCAGAAATCCTGGTGGCACAGCTGAGGGAGGCATTCCCTTTTTAAAACACACACACATGAACGCTTTGGCCCGCACCGGCACTAGATTCCCCCCCCCAACAATGGTCGTTTTCGCATTATCGAGATAACGCAACAGCGAAATAACGCAACTAAAGTCAATAATAATAATAAAAAATTCTAACGAAACCAATTGAAGTGGCAATTGAGGCTATTCCAGGAGGGGGTTTTTTTCTATTTGTTAATTTCGAAATATCGCTATTACGCAAAACTGTGACGTTTAAAAAAAAAAATGGCCGTGCCGGCACTTTGGGGAAGCGCCGCGAAAGGCTGATGATTGGCCAAGGGGGTGGATGGGGTGGGAGGACGGAAAGGGAGAGGGTGCCGCCCACACAGCAGTCGATCCGGCGTGGATGGATTTCCCACAGAAAACTCCGCGGAGTGGATCCGGAGTGGATCCGGAGGTTTTCAAAAACTCCGGAAGGAGGTGGATCTAGATACTCCGGCGTGAAACCCCTGCAGCGCCGGAGCAAACCGCAGCGCCGGAGCAACAGGTGGGAAAACCAGGAAAAGATCCTGAGGTAAATGGGGTGCTACGCCGGAGTAAACGCTAGTGCGAAAATGGCCATTGTGACCTTTTGGTTGAGTACAGACCGGCACTTTGGGTCAACTCAGAGACAACTCTGAAGTCCACCAAAAAACCCCCCTCCAGATGGCAGCATCTGCTGCCCGCCCCTGTCCTGTACTCACCCCATCCTCTGGGCCAATCCACCCGGCTCAAAAAGGCACCACTTCAAAAGAGGTGCCTTTTCACTATGGTGCCTCTGAGGCGCCTCCTGGCCGTCTGAAAGGTCAGGAAGCACCTGGAGAGCACCCAGGGAGCTGTGGCCAGGATGCATGAGCTTTCCTGATGCTCCCCAGGTGCCCATGGCTCGCCCCTTTCCCCAAGCGCCGTCCAGAAGTTCCGGGGCATTCTATTTCTGGCCGATTCTCTTGGGGTGGCTGCAAGCTGCTGCAAACCGGCCGTCTGGTTTCAGCCTTTATGTCCTAATTGGAGTTTTTAAATCTAAATTGCTACCTTCTATGTGTTTTTGAAAACTTCCTTCCTTCCTTCCTTCCTTCCGTCCGTCAATGTATTACTATAGCATTATATTTTCATTTTTTTAAAAAATAATCATTGTATTATAAACTGCCTTGAGTTCCACAAGGGAGAAAAGAGGCCAATAAATGTTTTAAATAAATACATAAATAAGTTGGGTTCTCCTGGAATTGCAACTTATCTGCATAGTTACAGAGATTATTCCCCTGGAGAAATGGCTGCTTTGGAGAATAGAAGCTTCCTCACATTTCCAAACCATGTGCTCCCCAGGCTCTGCTCCCAAATCTCCAGGAATTGGCAACCTTCTAGGGATAAAAACATGTAAGTAAACTTTGTATCAGTCATTAAAAGGGTAACAAATACAAGGTCTAAGGTATTCAAACACTTAAGAAAGGAAGTGAAAACTGAAGACACCCCTTACACAGGGTACTTTTTATTCTGGGTAAGGCCCTAGTAATAAATGCAGTCCCTCTACAGCCAGCAAGTCCAGAGATTGTCCCTGAAAGTGATTTTAGCTCCCAACAAGATCTAGTAATTCTTGGCATAACCCTCCCAAGGACAAAAACTTAGGCATAGGGTTAAAAGTGACCCCATTATAGCAAAAAGCAATGGAAATTTGATAGCTCTCCCAGTTATGGCATTAGCTACTAAGAAAAAAAACATGGCCTCAAGAATAACTTCCTTCAGAAATGCAGGACAAAGGAGAGTCAAATATGGAACTGTGGTCAAAAATACCCCTCAATGAAAACATCAAAACCCCACAAAACTGTAAATAGGGTCAAACTAACACCACCATTTTTAAAGCAGAAGACACAGTTGAGAAGCTACAGAACTGTTTATTTTAAAGAAAGCAATCACTGTAACATTCTACACACACACACCAAAGTTGAGAAGGTGACTCAGAGGTTTGGAAGATGTAAAGTTGAGAAGGTGACTCAGAGGTTTGGAAGATGTAAAGTTGAGAAGGTGACTCAGAGGTTTGGAAAATGTGAAGGTGAACAGTTCAGTGCACAGGTGGCTATGGGTCATCCTAGGGTAACTTCCCCCTGTAAAGTTGGGATGATCAAATCAGAGGTTTGGAAATTTTGAAGGACAAAGGGAACCAATTAGCTCAGTGGACAGGTATAGCTAGGGTCATCTAGAGTAGGGGTGGCCAATGGTAGCTCTCCAGATGTTTTTTGCCTATAACTCCCATCAGCCCCAGCCAGCATGGCCAATGGCTGGGGCTGATGGGAGTTGTAGGCAAAAAACATCTGGAGAGCTACCGTTGGCCACTCCTGATCTAGAGGACTTCCCCTCCCCCAGATATGTAAATTGAGAAGATCATTTTGAGATTTGCAAAATTTGAATGAAAGGGGAAGCTCAGAAAGCAGGTCATCTAGCATTCCAGGCTTCATGGCTCCTTCAGTTCTGGAAAATATAAGGTTCAGAGGATGCCTTCAAACATGTCCAGGTTTATCCTGCTGGGGGACAAAATGATCCCATTTCGAAAAGTGCAGTGCAGTTCAATTTGAGCTTTTTCATGAGGCAGTGGGGACATGACGGAAGCTTTGACAGAGCACAAACACAGGGGTTTTACCCGTTCCTACTATATACTCAACAATTCAGGTTGCAAACACTGCTTTCCCTTGAGGTCTTTAAAGACAAAAACCAATCTATAGATATAAATTATGAGATTTTTGTTTTTTTGTTTTCACTGCTTTGCTTCATCTATGTTGGTCCAATCTATATAAGTATGAGAACAGTGTTAAAATTATTTTTTTCAGTATTTGTTGGGGTAAGTAGAACCCCCCATGACTATTATGCATAGTGCTTTCATTTTCAAGCCTAGTCTATTGAGGGCCAGACTGAACCTATTTCCCTTTCAATGAAAATCAAAATTTAAAAAGGGCACTGGGGAAGGGAGAGAAGGACTTCAGGGCACTACAGTTCTTTGAGGAGAAGGCTTAACAGGAGGTTGATGCCTGTAGAAAGCTTTAGATGAGTAAACCATTTTATTCCCATGACTCCAAGGTTTAAAAAAATGCTTGGGAGGGTTAAACAGTACCTGGATGCAACTTTAAACTCTGCTCAGACTGTTTTTTTCTATCTACAGATCTGATTCAATAACTTGTAGAACCCCATAGAAGGATAAGAGGGAAGAAAGCTTCATATGTTTTAGATACTAGCTGAAGTTACTGCCAACTGCATGACTTCATCACAGGACTCATGATATTTGGTCTTTATTCAGAGCCATAAATTTAAGTCTGTGCAACATTCTGTTGTGGCTGCTTACTAAAGCTTGGGAAATGAGATGTAAGGAGGACTATATCATAAGGCAAAATAAATGCTGACATTTACTTTTTAACTCTTAGGCTTTCAAATTGTTCATGTAGAAAAGCTACTGAATTTCCTGTATCAAACACAGAGTGAACATGCAATAGAGGAGGAAATTATGGAAGAGATTTTAAAAACACAGGAATTTTAATACCAGTGTCCTAAATGCTGAAAGAAAAGCAACTAATGCTACATGATCTGGCAACAGCCTTCTCAAAGCTGTTACTTAGGCTCATGTGTGACTTTGTTAAAACAGTTTGCTCTCCTGCAGCTCTCAAGGGCAATAATAAATAGAATGGAAGCAAAACCACCCCAGACAGTTCTTTTGCCAACACAGACTGGTGTCCTTCAGAAGCAGCCCAGTGTTGGAGGCTTTGAAACTTACCATCACCTCTCATTGTGTGATAAGCTGATGCATTCTCCTCCTATCCTCTCAGCCTACATTCAAACAACATCCATCAGTGTCACCCCCAACAAGGATAAGAAGTGATCACAAGAGGTAAAAAAGGAGTGTGTGCACACACACACACAAACATCACATTATAGGCCATTTGATCTTTGAGGTATCATAGTAAATCTTTTCATATACTACAAGTATTACTAGGGCTAGTCGTACTGCTAATGCTATTATGGCTGCTGCTGATATTCCTATCACAACAAATAATAGCAACAACAATAATAATCATAATAACACTAGGTTGGATCTTATGATGCCTTCTGTTAAATTCAATCCTATTAGTCTCTTCTATTACGTCTTTCTACATAGAAGACATACTTCCCCTAGTGGAGAATGTTTTTTCTTTCCCTAATGGAGAAGAGTTTTCTGTGTTGGAGGAAGACTTGGTGGAAGGAAGTCACAGGAATCAACTTAGTGAAAGGGGGCTACAGAATTCACAAGAACACAGAAGGCCAATAGTTCATTTAGTCTAGTGAGCTATTTCACGCAGCAAGCATTGGCTGTCCTGAAGGGCAAAGAGATAGGTAAGATACCAAGGCCAGTTTGTTGCAGTGGTTAAGAGCAGCAGATTCTAATCTGGAGAACTGGGTTTGATTCCCCATGCCTCCACAGGAAGCCAGCTGGGTGATCCTGGGTCAGTCACAATTTTCTCAGAGCTCTCTCAGCCCCATCTATCTCACAAAGTGTCTACTGGGGAGAGAGAAAGGGAAGGAGATTGTAAGCTGCTCTGAAACTCCAAGTAGTAGTAGAAGATATTGGATTTATATCCTGCCCTCCACTCCAAATCTCAGAGCGGCTTACAATCTCCTTTATCTTCCCCCCCACAACAGACACCCTGTGAGGTGGGTGGGGCTGAGAAAGCTCTCACAGCAGCTGCCCTTTCAAGGACAATCTCTGCCAGAGCTATGGCTGACCCAAGGCCATTCCAGCAGGTGCAAGTGGAGGAGTGAAAATCAAACCCAGTTCTCCCAGATAAGAGTCCACACACTTAACCACTACACCAAACTGGCTCTCAGTGAAAGGGCACTTCTTCTTCTTCTGATATTACCCCCTATCACTGGTATTCATAGGTTTTCTGTCTCTGAATATGGAAGTTCCCTTTATTCACCATGCCTAGTAGCTATTGATAGACTAGCTCCTTTTGAAAGCCACCTATGCTGATAGCCATTACTACTCATCCATTGAGTAAAGAAGTATTTCTTTTTGTCTGTTGACTCTATTGCCCATTATCTTTATTGGGTGCCCCCACACACACTGAGTCTTTCTCTAACTCCATGCATAATTTTATACACCTCTCCAACATTCCTCTTCAATGTTTTTTTTCCCTCTACATGAAAAAGCCCCAGACTCTTTAGCCTTTCCTCATAGGAAAGATGTTCCAAGCACCATAGTTGCCCTCTTCTGTTCCTCTTCAAGCTCTGCAGTATCTATTCTGAGATACTGAAAATGAGGCTGCAACACAGATCTTTATAGGAGCAATATTGTTATTTATAGTCTACTTGTGGAGACTCAAAGGCCCCTTCCCCATACTCACAATAACAATTTTTTGCTAGTCTGAGAGACAACAATGGACTCAAAGTCAACTAGTGAACCTCCATGACAGAGGTGTGATTCAGTTGCCCTCATCTAACACACTAGTACACACACCAGCTCTCAATATTACAATTTTGGCTATTTTAGTTTATTTCTTGATGATCTTCATAATGCATTTCCATTTTGACCACACACTGAGCCTTCATTTTCACTAAGCTATTCAGTCCTCATCAGTATATATTTAAACTTAGGATTGTTTTTTGTTCCAGTGTGCATCACCTACACTGGCAATCTGTTGCCCACTCACCTAACTTAGAGACTTCCTCCTGGAGGTCTTCACAGTCATCCATAATTTTAAACTTCTTGAATAATCCACAAATTTAGCCACTACACTGCTCTCTCCCAATTCAAAATTCAACCTACTAATTCTGTCTGTTTTGATTTGGGCATTCATAATTAAAACACTAACACCATGGCATTTTCTACATGATTTTCTCTGGTCATGAGGCCAAGAAGAGAACATTTAGTGAAAGGTCAAAGATAAAACACCAATCAGTTTGTAGCATGAATTTCTGAGTAAGCTGTATACTGATGAGTAGTCCTTCTATGTTCATTTTTTGTGTGTGCATGTATGCATATTTTTGTTTTTAATTTGTGTGTATATTTATCAATCTATCCAAACACATAAACAATTATATACTGTCAAAACATCAGGGGTATATCTGTTCAAATATTTGGCCGAGTTTTAGATAATGCCCGTTAACAAGACGGGATTCCTTCACCTTGGGTAGCAAACTTACTCTCATTAATACTATGCCTGCCTATGGAACCAACACTCACTCCCATTTAAAATATAGATAAGGTTTATTTACAAAATGTTAAAAAATAAAAACACATGTAAGGAAAAAAGGAATGTACAGGATACAAAGAAACACAAAATAACAAACCTCTCTAAACTACTGTCACCGACACTTGTTTTCAGCCATCTCCTGGCTCAAGGTTGCAATAAAGATAACAGCAACTCAACAGTATCGCAGCAGCATTGTTTTCAGTCAGCTTAGTAGAAGTTCTGGAGGAATTAAAAAAAAACCCCTCTCTCTTAAAAGTATTCAGATCCACAGCCTTCCAGTATCATCCTCCAGCAGAGAATCACGTTTCTCCCCAAGATTCTGGATCTCTCTTCTTGCTGATGGATGGATGGATGGATGGTGATCCTGAATGGTCCCTGAATGGTGTTGACTGGGCTTCCTTTATACAAATCTGGCTGTCATTTCCTTGATTAAACAACCTACCACTGTGCCCAGCTAATTAAACAATTGATCTACAGTGATCTAGATCTTGAACTGTCAAAGTTAGATGGCCAACTGTCAGATAGTTAACTTGAGAGTTCCCAGGTGAACACAGTTAACAGGTGAATACTATACTGAGCTGTTACCACTTACAATGTCCTGGATATGCATCCAAAAAACACTTACAAACAAAGGATTTTACTTTTTACAAAATTTAAATCCAAGCTACAAAGAAACAGTTATACATACAATAAATATAACAAAAGGTCAGTTTTATACTATTTTATCTTTCCAATGTCACTCTAACAGAATCAGTTCTAAAACAATATTAATGAAACTAAATTGTTCCCCTGTAGATGTGATACTGTCTTAATAGTACAGAAGGATAAGAAAGAAAATGTATTACTTTTTAAGAAGCAAGATGTTAACAGTTGGGTATTTTAAGGACTAGTACCAGGTGTTTCATATAGTCCCTTAATGATGTGGGAAAGGGTAAAGACTGTTCACAAAAAGTTTGCAAATAGCTCACATATCAAATTATTTCTTTAAATTTCTGTCACTAAATCTATTTTCATAACTTTGAGTTTTTCAAACTAATAATTGTGAGGGAGAGCATATTATCAGAGTTTCGTCTTTGTTTACATAGCGCTTTCTACCCATCTGTTCCTTCCTCTGCTCCTTTCTTCTTCTACAATAGAACTTCTTTGCCAGCCTTGAACCAGTATCCTAAGCAATACTAACTATTATGTGGCTACTGATAGTCTCAGGGCCTTTCCTCAGTCATGGACTGTGTAACATTCTTCTCCTATCCTTGGCTCTGCATGCCTTAGCTGTCTTTTTGATATCCTCTTGTGGTTGAGGATTAACTGATTTGAGATTGTATTTGTTTTCTGCTCTTCTAGCTTGACCCTGGCTGATCCCTTTGACATTCACAACTCTTAGCTGCTCATCCACCTGCTTGAATCACTCTCAACTGAATTGCTTTTTGTCATGCTTGTTTGCAGGTGTGTCACAACTAATAATGAAGTGCGTATCCTTTCACTTTTTGCCAAACACTCAAAATGATTTTCTGGGTAATGTTTGTGTGTCTATGTGTGCACACTTTCTCATTGCTTTCCTGTAGGCCAGGGATGGCCAACGGTAGCTCTCCAGATGTTTTTTGCCTACAACTCCCATCAGCTCCAGCCAGCATGGCTAATGGCTGGGGCTGATAGGAGTTATAGGCAAAAAATATCTGGAGAGCTACTGTTGGCCACCCCTGCTGTAGGCAGTCCAGACACCCCCTCCCTTCTTTATTCACTTAAAAGGCAAAGGTAGTCCTCTGTGCAAGCACCAGTCATTTTTGACTCTGGGATGACATATGAACATGTGAAGCTGCCTTATACTGAATCAGACCCTCGGTCCATCAAAGTCAGTATTGTCTACTCAGACTGGCAGCGGCTACTCAGACTGGCAGCATGGCTAATGGCTGGGGCTGATGGGAGTTGTAGGCAAAAAAAACATCTGGAGAGCTACTGTTGGCCACCCCTGCTGTAGGCAGTCCAGATACCCCCTCCCTTCTTTATTCACTTAAAAGGTAAAGGTAGTCCTCTGTGCAAGCACCAGTCGTTTTTGACTCTGGGATGACATATGAACATATGAAGCTGCCTTATACTGAATCAGACCCTTGGTCCATCAAAGTCAGTATTGTCTACTCAGACTGGCAGCGGCTCTCCAGGGTCTCGAGCTAAGGTTTTTCATACCTATTTGCCTGGACCCTTTTAGTTGGAGATGCTGGGGATTGAACCTGGGACCTTCTACCACTGAACCACCATCCCTCCCTTTCACAATGAGCGTTTTCACACTGACCTTACTCGGGAGCGACGTCCCTCTTCACCGCGCAGCGTCTGCGCGGATTTCGCACTTATTGCTCCGCAGAACCCGGAAGAGCCGCAAAGTCCCACGGCTTTTGCGTCGCAAATGTAAACTGGTTTTTGGCGGTTTACATTTGCGACGCAAAAGCCACGGGACTTTGCGGCTCTTCCGGGTTCTGCGGAGCAATTAGTGCGAAATCCGCGCAGATGCTGTGCGGTGAAGAGGGACGTCGCTCCCGAGTAAGGTCAGTGCGAAAACGCTCAATGTTTTCACGGCAGACTTTTTACGGGGTGATTTGCCATTGCCTTCCCCAGTCATCTACACTTTTCCACAGAAAATACAATCAACTTACAAAAGTGTATCAGCTTGGTTATCTTCAGGCTGAAGGTGTGGAGGAAGCTGCATGAAATCCAGTCTTACCCTTGTTGTTTGCCTCGCTACCAATGTTGGGAATGCCCATGATAACTGAGTGTTCTAAACTGGATTGCAAATACTTTGTATATGCTCACATTTGCTGCTTGGGAACCATAGCTCAACTCAGAAATTTCTTGAGCGTTCAACAACATGTGATGAATGCCATCACCTGATTAATGCTGTCTGCTGCAAATACAGCTGATTTCTGACACATTTGGTGGATTAGAAGGCTGCAATGAGGAGGGGAAAACAATGTAAAACCCTGGATCACAATTTTAGCAGCTACCACCTTTATCCTATAGTGGTTGCTCTAGGATGCCACCTCTGGCAGATGTGGCAGAATCCTTGACACAGTGTTTATGACCTTGGAAATTGGTAGAGAAGACAAAGTAGGTATTTGGGGACAACAAAAAATGAAGAGTTAGAGTCCCAAACTAAGAATACTTTCCATTGAGAATAAGTTCAATTGAGTAGGATTCTGAGTAAACCTGTTTAGGATTGCTCACAAAAAGCTGCAAAAAACAAACAAACAGCTAACACTGAAAGACCAGGTCGCTGGGAGTACAAAAGAAGTAATCATGGCTTATCAAGTGGAACCACATTCCTGATTCAAATCTATGTTCAAATATTAACTTACTGGGTAGTCTAACTATCCCAACCACCTGCCCCAATCTGCAACTTCAGAATGATAATACTTACCTACCATGACTGGCTGTAATAATTAGTGATATATGTGTGTAAAAATATTCTGAATGCTCAGAAAGACAGTATAAGGGTGGAGAAGGGAGCCAACTGCTACCTCTGTGCCATTAAAATACATGTTCACCACAGAGAAGTAAGATTAAGATTCCTTTCAGGGAAAATTGATCCAGAGGGACAGCTCGCCTTAGGTTGGTAGGCTACTTTGATTTAAAGTGCCCACCGTGTGGGGGCTGTTTGTGCGTAGGCCCCCCTCTCTCTTCTATGCCAGCATCCAATCTAGTCACACTGTGAGGAGGCTGATAACATCTTCTCCTTCATTTTGGAAGTGCTGAGTGAGTACAGCTCACTGAGCTAACAACATCTAAAAGGGTCAGAACACAACAAGGAAGGCATTTAGAGTGACGAGACCAAAGCTGCATCTTCGTCTTCTGTAGCAAACACTTCCCAAGAAAAGAGGCCAAGTGGATCACTGGCCCAATTCCAACCATTTCCACAGAATGAATGCAAGGGGAAAATGTCACTCCACTACATTTCCTCCCTGGATCACCTCTGTGGAAGTTGTTTGCATTCTTGTCACTCTGGTTTGCTCATGAAGAAACAACAACTGGAACAGCCATTCTGGTTATTCCCAAGCTGTATTCAGATGAATTTAACCAGCATGCTGTAGGTATATTTCGTTCCAGATACTAGCAGTTTGATTTTTTTTTGAAAGCTAAAGCTGCACAATGTCAAATAAAAAGTACACCGCAGCCTGAAGAAAGGAGCTTGTTCTTATGATGTGGGCTGAGTCAGCGCAGAAAATAATTATGGTTGTTAACAGTCATTGCGTTGGTACCTCTTTCCTTAAAAATTTAAAAAAGAAAGAAAGAGAGAGAGCCAGCTCGAAAATATAATGGAAGAATCCTTGTTTGTACTAATTTTAAAGAGAAGATAGTCATTTAGAAAAGATTTGGATTGCATTGAAAATGCAGCAAAGAACTTGTGTATTGATCAAAAATATTTTCTTTTAAAGATCAAAGTTTGGATGGATATTTCGAAGCTGGAGGGATTGATGTCAGTGAGCTTAAATTCTCTGTTGTCTCAACATGAGATGACGAGCAACTACATAAACAACTTATTGTCTGGGCAGGTTTGTTGACTGATTAAACTGGGATGCCCACTCAGCCATGAAGCTCATTGGCTAGCTCCCTCTCTCTACCTCTACCACACAGGGCTCTTGCAAAAATAAAATGGAAGAGAGAAGAGCTATATGCACTGTGCAACACCCTGAGTTCCCCGATAGAACCAAAATGTCACTGTATGCCAATTACCATTGTTCAGCTACCACCTCCTACGTGTTCCCCACTTAAAGGGGCCTGCTTGGTATTTGCTAGTTTATTCCATCTCTGAAGCAGATCCCACATTGTGAAATGAGCTCCCTATGTAGGTGAGGACATCATCTGGAAAAGTTCTAAGGCAATGTGAGCATTCACAATATTTTGTGTGTGTGTGTATTTATAATTATTGTAATTATAAACCACCTTGAGCCATAATTTTAATTGTAAACCATCGTGGAGTATATATATTTTAATGAGATATATAAATGATAGATATATGAGAGCCAGTTTGATGTAGTGGTTAAGTGAGCGGTCTCTTATCTGGAGAACTGGGATTTATTCCCCACTACTCCACTTCCAGTGGCCTTAGGTCAGCCATAGTGCTGGCAGAGGTTGTCCTTGAAAGGGCAGCTGCTGTCAGAACCCTCTCAGCCCCACCCACCTTGCAGGGTGTCTGTTGTGGGGGAGGAAGATAAAGGAGATTGCGAGCTGCTCTGAGACTCTGAGATTCGGATTGGAGGGCAGAATATAAATTCAATATCATCATCATCATCATCATAAATTGATAGCAGTTAATAGATTAATTATGGTTTAGAAGTCTGTGGCTTATTTTCCCAACAAAACAGTTACAAATGGATTTTAGCTCAATTAAAAAACACAATGCCATATACACCACTGAAATCTCATTGACTTTAATGGATTTAGAAGAGCATAATTCTGTTTAGATTGCACTCTTAATTTACTTTCACTTCTGTGTTTCCCTTGCTTGTTACGCAGCTACCTCCAGTTTTACACAGATAGGGTGGCCAATGGAAGCTCTCCAGATTTTTTTGCCTACAACTCCCATCAGCCCCAACCATTGGCCATGCTGGCTGGTGCTGATGGGAGTTGTAGGCAAAAACATCTGGAGAGCTCCCGTTGGCCACCGACTCCTTTCGTCAGCTCACTGGAAAAATGCAGCCAAAAATAGTGAAGAGAGAAAATCTGCATTTAAAACTGGACAGATTAAAACTATGGGATGGTTAATTTCTTTGCTAGTAGACTGAGGATAGCATTAGTATAAAAATGCATTTCTGCACAGTTCCAGTGTATACATGCAGTCCTTTTCTCTCCCACAAAATCCATTAAATTGTTCAATTTAATATTTTCTTGATATGAAACATTTAAATTGTTGTAATCATATGTCTAATTTATACAACTGGGGGGTACTATTAAAAGTCTTCAGAATTTCAATACTATACTTGTGTCAAATGACTAAATTTCACCCAATATTCAAATATTCCCAACTGATAGAAGAAGGATACTAAATAAAAATATGTTCATGTACTGGAACATGCATGATCTAATGAAGAGAGCTTTGACTCTCAAAAGCTTACTGCCACCACCACCCCTTCCAATCTTGCTGGTATTTAAGACTGTGATCACACACACTAAAATAATGCACTTTCAAACCACTTTCAGTGCACCTTCCAACTAGCAAAATCCAGTGTGAACTAGCAAAATCCAGTTGGAAAGTGCATTGGAAGTAGGTTGAAAATGCATTACCTAAGGTGCTACTGGACTCAAATCTAGCTGGAATATGCTGTCATTTGAGAGAGAATTCTTGCCTTCCCTTACCCTTTCCACAAACCTTCTCATCATCTCTTTCTCCATTTTCTTTTCATATCTGGTGAGTTCCATCAATTATTAACAGAGAGGTGGGACCCTCTGTGGGCTTGCATGAGACACAATGAGATATTTCATAGCTTCTGAAAGCCTCAGGTACATATCACAACTGTGTACTTATTCTTTTCCCAAGCCTGCAATGTGGAAAAAGCCTGAGAACCCATCTTTTACCTCTGATCAGCCCTTAGAGGCTTTCCAACAATGCCATCCTGAGAGCACTTTTCCTGGGAGTAAACTCCACTGAATAAACCTAAACATGACAGTAAGTAGTCCTGTTTAAGATTGCACTGTAATATGGTTCCCAAGTCCAATTCAAGAAATATCTGGGGACTTTGGGGTTGGAGCCAGGAGATATTGGGGGTGGAGCCAAGAGCAAGGTTCTGACAAACATAATTGAACTCCAAAGGGAGTTCTGGCCATCACATTTAAGGGGATTGCACACCTTTTAAATGCCTTCCCTCCATTGGGAAATAATGAAGGATAGGGGCACCTTCTTTTGGGCACATAAAATTTGACCCCCTGGTCCAATCTTTGAGGGTGTTTTGAAGAGAGTCATCAGATGCTATGCTGCAAATTTGGTGCCTCTACCTCAAAAACAGCCCCCCAGAGTCCCAGATATCCACAGATCAATTCTCCACTATACCCTATGGGGATCAGTTTCCATAGGGAATAATGGAGTGCCCAGCAGACATTTCCCTCTCCCCCTACTTTCTGATGACCCTGAAGTAGGAGGGCCTCCAAACTGGGGGATCCCCTGCCCCCACCTGGGGACTAGCAATCCTACACTGTAAGCACCTCTAAATCCCAGCACCTCTAAATCCCCTGCCCCCACCTGGGGACTGGCAACCCTACACTGTAAGGACCTCTAAATCTCAGCCCAATGTAACCACTCCAAGTCACAGACTGGTCAGAGTGAGTGAAAGTCACTAATTTTGACTGGTACAAGCCACCGTTTGAACCCCTGCTGGTTTCTTTTCCAGCACATTTCATATTTGCATTTATATATTTATATCCCACTTTTCTCCTCAGTTGGGAACTCAAAGCTGCTTTTAGACTATCGTTCCCAGTCCCCCCCCCTTCTCTCAAAACAACAGCCCTGTGAGATAGACCAGGCTGAGAAGCTGTGAAGGGTTCGAGGTCACAAAGAAAAGCTTCCATGGTAGAGGGATTCAAACCCAGGCTGAGCCACAGTCCTAATCCACCATTCTATCTACTATACCACAACAGCTCTCAGTGCCCACCAGAAGCTGTTTTTATAGCTGCTGTAACAAATATGTGGGCTGTGTTAATTTAAAATACCTTATAAGGATGAATCTTATACATTTTAAAATGCCTACTGGGACCTGATGGAAACTGCCTCTTAGAATCCAGGATTAACACTGTGCTTTTCAAATGCATTTTTGCTTTTTTTTTTTAAAAAAAAAAATCTACTTGTTTATAGTAGCTAAGAGATATCCAAGGGGATAACTGCTAACACCTCTAGAACCATATTGCTAATTGTGCTTCCCTGCCTAGAAATCTTGCATTTTTATTGAGAAATTTTGTATGTGTATTCAGTATATCTAAAGGGTTTGAAGGAAACCTTGTGTTTCTCTGGGTCAGAATGGAAAAGATGTTGGTGCAAGAGACTTGGGTCACTTGCTTTGAAATGGAAACATTTCTGGCAACATTAACTTTTCGGTGGCAGTTGTTGTTACTAAATTTTTCAAATACTTTTGAATAGGGCAAGAGAAATAACTGCTTCCAGGAAAGAGAAGTACCTTATGCAGATGAAACACTTACAGTGCAATCCTAAACAGAGATGTACCCTTTAAAGCCCACTGAATGGTAGCACATAAAGATCAACTACAAACAGAATAGGAAACCTTTTGAAATGGGTTTGCAAAAAGGAGAAGGAGAAGTCGTCATAGTAGTAGAAGTAGAGGTAGAGGAGGACCAAGAGGAAGTGAAAGAGAAGGAGGAGAGGGAGGGGGGGGAGGAGATTGGATGTATACCCTGGCCTTCACTCGGAGTCTCAGAGCAGTTTACAATCTCTTTTCCCCTCCTTTCCCTACAACAGACACCCTGTGAAGTAGGTGGGGCTGAAAGAGCTCTTCCATGAACTACTTTTGAAAGCAGCTCTTTCAAAAACTGTGACTGACCCAAGGTCACTCAGCAGGTGCATGTGAAAGAATGGGGACTCAAACCCAGTTTTCCCAGATTACAGTTCGTGCACTTAACCACCACGCCAAATAAAGGGAGGTTTATACTGGCCATTATAACTTTACAGGTGCCCTAACAAATACACTGAACTCATCCCCAGCTGCTGCATCTGGATGCTGTCAGATAAGATGTTCAGCAACATCTTGACTACTGCTTGACATCTCAGCACCATTCTGTACTACTGTACTGCTCTATGATCTATGGTGTTTCAGACAGGACAAATGATTTTCTGTATGAAAACTGATGCAGGTGATTGCTGAAGTATAAATTTATCTTGTGCACACACAGACGCATACACATTACTAGATCAGGTCATCTATGAGGAGGTACTCTTTATCTCTGGACATATAGTTCTTACCTACAGTGCCTTCCTAAACAGAGTTACACCCTTCTATCCACACCGAATTGTCTTAGAAGGATGTAACTCTAGCTTAGGATGGCACTACCTATAACTTAGATAAATTCTACTGTGAAATCCTGCTTTGCTAAATCTCCCTTCATAATTTCCACTATACCTATTAATCATTTTCTTTCCAAAATATTTTGTTGCATATATGGCACACACACAAAAAAGGGCTGCCACATTCACATCTAGAAGTGGCTGTATTTCAATGACAAGTAAAGTGGTTTGGGAACCACTCGGATGAGAAGTGCTACATAAATATCAGTTGTTATTAATATTTTGGTCGGTAAGTGAACTAACTCTACAGCTATATTTTCATCTTGGGGGTTTCCAGGACGGATACATCAATGCTTGGGACACTGTATAAAAACTGAGTGAAAAACAGAGTCTTATATGGTACAACTGGGCATTTGTGTATGTTTATATACATAGATATATCATCCTTGCTCTGCCTTCCCTACAAAAAAAGCAGCTTCCAAGCTTCAAGGAGCTCTGACAATGAGTTAAAAATGCAACACAGCCCCACTGCTTTTGATTTAATGCAGGTGGGGAAAGAGAGAGCTTTCCCAGGCACAGCACTTGCGTGAACACTGCATATTGTTTTCTTCCTCTGCTCTCCACACTCCCCAAAAGCTGAGCAAGGAAATTAAATGCACCCAATAAAGGAGGCCCCAACAATAAGATTAAAAACTGCAACAATTTTGTGGCAGATCAATTAATTTGGGAGAGAATTTCGAGACGAGCATATATACATACATATACTCATGTATGATTGATGAAGCTAAAGGCAAGGTTCCCCCATTTCATGTAGCAATTTAAAATTATGCATCAGAAATCTTGGCAATGCAAAAGACACTGTAGATTTATGTGCTCAAAATGGCAGTGGGGTAGAGAAACTCTCATAGGCTGAAATAACTCGGGCATCAGCACGGAGAAGTGTCCTTGTACTTGAGCTTTCTCAGCTGCTTGGCTGCTGTCCTAATCTAAACATACTCATTTGCAAGTATGTCCTATAGGAGATTCCACTGTGTCAGGATGTTGCTGTACAGCTGAAAGGAACATTAAATTCGCACATAGCATGTTTACTGAAATCCGAATGTCACTGCTATGAGTGACTATACTCAAGAGTAACTCTATTTTTATTTTATTTCACCTCACCTTTCTCCTGCAAAGCAGAACCTAAGCTGGTTTACAATAAAAGTAAATAGATACAGCAGAACTTTAATAGTTCATATAACATCACAGATGAGATAGATCACAGATCTCTCCAGAAGACAGCGGTTTTTTTCAGCACCTCTGATTCAGAAGAGAGTGGGTCTGAGCAATGGATCTCCCTCAGTCCTAGATGAAACTCACTCTCCTCTGGTACATTCATAGGTTCACAACTGTTCCTCAGCTTCCATGGATGAGTGGTTGCCAGTCAAGTCTACTGCCAGTCAAGCCTACTACTCCAGCCTCACTTCTAATATCCACAGGTGGGATTAGGTCAACAATTTACCTTTTCCAGAGAAGATGATAGAACATGCAAGGGTGGAGCAGCTCCAGTGCTTCCTGGATGACATCTGGACTTGACTCATTTCAATATGTTTGAGACCTGGGTTTTAGTTGCACTGGTGGAGATGCAGAATCACTTCATAAAAGTTAACTGTGCTGCTGATCATCATCAGCACCTCTAGCATAAGTTGAAGAACAGGAGAGATACCAACCATGATTGAAAGATCATTAGCTTCACAGATATCCACATAAAACACTCACCAACCTTCAACGCACAAAGAGAAGTTCTTTCCCTCCCTGAAATTCTCTTGACAAGTCACTTACCAGCCAATCACATCTGGCCATTAATGAGCTTGCATGGATGGGCGAACATAATTACATTTTCTACAGGTACCTTTGGTTAACAACTTCTGGAACATCAATCACTGATGCCCAGAGCACCTGCTGCCCAATGAGCTACTTCTCTCCTTCTGTATTAATGTAACAGCAGCCACAATCTCAGTGGTGCCACAGCATCTCAATGGTGCTGCTTGTAGTACTGAAGTGCTGGTCAGGAAAGTATATATTCTAAGAGGGATTTGAATCCATTTGTCCTAGATGGAATAACACTGGAGTTTTCTGGGTTACAGTTCTGAGGATGCCAATCACAGTTGCTGGCAAAACATCAAGTCTCACAATGCCAAGACCACGGTCACACAGCCCAGAAAATCTACAACCACCAATGGATTCCGGCTATGAAAGCCTTCAACAACATATTTTCACTAAAAATATTTAAACTATCATTGTTACCCACTTTGAACCACATGGAAAGGCCAGATATAAATGTTTTAATAAAATACTGTAAGGGGATTTGCTGCTGCCCAGCTGCCATCACAATCAGCCTCCACAAATGGTTTCTCATTTATTTCACCACCACCTGAGAGAAAGAGCACCCAACACTCCTTCCATCTTCATTTCACAGATGGCATAAAACATCTCTGCTCTCACTTCTCATGACAGTTTGGGAAGCCCTTAGAGTATCTATGGCTTGTCCTAGTTTGTTTAAAGATCCCTGGGAATTCAGGAGGAAAGACATATTGGGTATTCTTGTTCCTGGGTGGGTAGATGTGATAAGATGGAGGTAGAAGCAGAAGTTTAGATGATGATGATGGTAGCTGGTAGAAACAACAGTAGGTACCAAGATGATAGAAACAATAGTGAAGTCTGTACACTCGTCCCAAATCTGCCTCCATTATCACAGCCCACTGCAGAGTTGGTCATGATTGAGCCCCTAACCCAACCTTTCTTTAGAGTCAAGTGTATTAACAAACCTGAGGAAACAGGTCCTCTACATACATACAACTATGCTGACATCACTAAGAAAAGCAGAATATTTTGCATGCTGGAGGGGAGGAATTGATGTTTGAAAAATATAAAACAAGATTACAGAAACTGAAAGGGGGAGGATAAGGAAGGACATGGTGAAAAGGTAAAGAAGCATGTTATTTAATAGTTGGTCTAAAATAAACTTTCTGTAGAGCCCATGCCACTGCAACCACACTTGAACACATCTGTATATACATCCTTTTCTCTCTGATACTGATGTTAGATATAGAACTTAAACTTAGATAAACCAGTTCTGAGAAATGCAAAACTCTACACAGTCACAAAAAAATCAATAAATTCCTTACTTAAGAGAACTTGGGAAATGGACAACATGCCATTTGAGTAGGTGAGGAGGAGCAGAAAGACTGGGATAAGTAGTCACCTTGAACTGTGCTCCACCTCCCTCCATGCTAGGACTCTCACAGATTTCTGCTGCCAGTTTGCCCTGACAATAATTACCTAGAGTTCCCTGACAGATCATTATGAGAACATTAGCAGGGTATTAGAAAGAATTGCCCATTTTTCACACATTGATTATATGCCATTGCTGGCTCATTAGCTTATCAACTTTTAATAGATACATTCTAACTAGCACATTCTAAACATACAAAACTGGAAATAGGCACCAACTCTCCTGAAGCAATAAGAGTACTCAACTACTTAGGTCTTGCTCAAGAAGAACCTCATTAATCTATTGCCTGCAGTTGTGCAGTAAGGTTATTGCCTGCAGTTGTGCAGTAAGGCAGTGGTTCAGTTCCTTCACCTGAACATAGGCTGTTTAACAGATCACTGAATCAACTTGCTTTGTCTCCAGCAACAAATGAACTATTGCAGTAGCTGTGGAGGAAGCATAAACCACAGGCCTTGATGATGTTATTTACTCTGTGTGCATAGCTGAGTGCCTTAAAAATCATTCAGGTTTTATCAAGGACCACACCCCTGTCCCCAGCATTATTCTATTGATCCTTTTCAGCAGGATACCCAGTTGAATTTGAAATCTGTATATTTCAAGTTCAAGAAAAGGGAAGGGAAGCCCAGGTCAGCAGGATTATTTCCATTTCAAAAGTCCGTTGTTGTACTGTGCCTCTGGAAATGGAAGGGGTGGTGGTGAGAGACCAAGCAACAAAAAGTGACTTGTGGTAGATTTTTCACCCCCTGCTTTCCTTATGCACATCCACCACCTGTCCAGCTACACCAACAACAAATTTTCATTTGACTAGTATATTTGAAAAGGTAATGCAATGCTCTTAACCTCATTATGCAACCAACTGTGCCTGCCTAATCCAGCAAAGCCTAGCCCAGTTCCTGTGATCCGGAGGTTCTATTCTTTCTCCTGGCTTCTCATTTTAAAGCTGTACTTCAAAGCAGACTGGAATATAAGAGGTGAATTACTGAGGCACCACAAACAGAGCACTCAGCAGGGATGGTGAGATTATAGGACAGTAGAAGGTACCAGTCCTGCCAAAGAAATGGGGTCAAAAAGCAGACAAACTTTGGCCACAACAAAATAAACAAAATGAGGCAGGGGAAGAAGAAGAGATGCACAAAAGCAGAGATTCATTTCTTTTAGTGTACTCTGTAAAGGGATAAATGTTGATAAGTGAGAAGAAGTAGGAAAGATCAACAGATATCCCTGTTTCCATGCTGGAATGATGACTACTGAAACTATGGCTGTTAAAGTCTAATTACACGCGATGGTATGTGGGAGACAGTACTTTGTTAAGGCATTCGTATAAGGAAAAATGAATATGTAGAGGCCAGAGTTAGGACTATGCTCATTAGCCCTGCCCCCAACTTCTACTTGTCAAAGGAATGAAGTCTAATGCATGCATTTCAATGTATCTATAATCCAGATACCTCCACGGAGTGGAAATACCAATGTTCCACATAAATTGAATTTAGAGTTCCCAATCCCCAATTGGGGGCAGGGGGTCCCCTGATCTGGAAGCCCTCCACCCACTTCAGGGTTATCAGAAAGTGAGAGGGAAGAGCATGTCTGCTGGGCACTCCATTATACCCTATGGAGACTGATTCTGGAGCTCTGAGAGCTGTTTCAGCATAGCATCCAGTCCCTCTCCTCAAAATGCACACCAAGTTTCAAAAAGATTGGACCAGGGGGTTCAATTCTATGAGCCCCAACAGAAGACACCCTATCCATTATTTCCAAATGGAGGGGAGGCATTTAAAAGGTGTGGCCACTTTAAATGTGATTGCCAGAACTCCCTTCAGAGTTCAATCATGCTTGTCACACCCTTGTTCCTGGCTCCACCCCTAAAGTCTCCTGGATCCACCCCCAAATTATTTCTTAAGTCAGACTTGGCAACCCTAAATTAAACCTTTTAACCTTTGTCTGGTTACTCCTCTTCATTACCAAACATATGATTACAGCTAGTGAGGTGCAGATTTGAGCTCAAACCACCATAGGATAAGAGGCTCCTAGGCCATAGCTACACACAGATATAGTCTGGCACTAGAAGCTGGGCATGCTGAAGTACCCAAAGAGATAATGTCCATATGTTCTTGGGGAAGGCAATAATAAAAGTTGCTGCATGACTTGAGACAGGAATGGGTTCCAAAGAAAGGGCTGACCTAGATTCCTAGCAGCCAAATTTAGATCTCATCAGTACTGTGTGAATCTGAGAAATACTGACCTATAAGACTCTGGTACGACAAAAAGAACCAGATGCTTCTGAACTTTTACTTGATCCCTTTTAACTAAAAACAATTGAGAACCAGCTTCTTACCAAAGAAAAACCATGCTTCACAGAACAGGATACAGAAATAATGTACCAGGGCAATTTTCCCACTCTCTCCCCCTGTGCTCATCCAATCAGATGGAATGCAAAGGAAGGCTTTTAATTTTCTTCTCTCTCCATGTACTTTTCTTTGTAAATACCTGACCGCAAAGCCTCTTGAAAAAGAGGAGGATTTGAACACACCAGGTGTCCTTTGGAAAAGGTTCCCAATGGATCTTGGCAAGGAATGTTCTTCCAATCAACACGGATGAGTACAGGGGCAGCACTGTGGACAAGTCTGAGCACAGTGTGCCACTTGACTGTAAAACAAGCTGACAGCAAGAGCTTGGGAGGAAGGGGTTAGCAAGGTAGTAAGGACACAGGAAAGCGGCAGACAGATGGACATCTACATGGTGCATGAGACAGGACAAGTGGCACTGGGCCCAGGAAAGAGGCAGGGCAATGGCTCAGAGAAGAACCAGCAGTAACAAGGCTGTGAGTTCTAATCATAGACCATAAATCCACTGATAGCTAGGAGTGGGGGGAGCATCAGGGCTGCTATTCCAGTCTTGGGCCAAGGCAATTTGCCTGTTAACTGGCAGTCACTGTAATCCACTCTGTGAACAGATGGCACAGATAGAAAGATATAAAAGCTACAAATAAGCCCTCTCCAGTAGTCATCCTCCAAACTACCATACTTCCAGCAGAGAAGTGTCTGATGCAAGAATCAAGAAAAACACTTGCCTGTCTGCTTTTTTTTTTATTGGGTGTGGGGGGAGAAAATTTGATGACAACAAAATCTGGATGCATAAGCAAGCTGTGAAAGAAACTTAGCAAGAACGCTTCTGGTCTTTTGGGTGAGCCTTAAACCAGGGTCCTGAATAACCTTAGAATTCTAAACCAGCTTTTTAAAGCAATGTTTGGGAATCTTCCCACCCTCCCCCTCCTTTAAATCAAATTCAGTCCACTAGGGAGAGTTATCAACCCTGAAAGCTTTTTTTGAAAAGACTACCCCCTCTCAGTAATTCTAAACTGACTCTTAAGGGAATGTGTATGTAGGAGAACATGTAAAATTCTCTTCCAGGAGGAGCACACGCTTGTTCTCACACCTACCTTTGGGATTTTTGTAGCACATATTTAGGGGCAGTAAGAGCACTGTCTATACTACCTTGAGTTCATCAAATGTGGGATTCAACTATTTCCTATTTTGGAAACTGTCAGATAGGAGAGTCAGGAATCAGGAGCAGGGTATTGCTCTGTACATTGCATATTCTCCACTTCTGTTTTAAGGCTCAAAATATTCTCAATTTAGAATGTGACCAGGAAAGAAAAATGGGGGGGGGGGGAGAAATGGGATTTTTGTCCTTGGAATTCATTAGGGCATTATGAGCATAATGGATGGTTTGGGAACACCAGTGGCATTGCTACATTCGAGCAAAGTTTGAAGCCCCTATACCCACCTCCTTAATGGAACAATGACACAATGTGCCAACAACTCCCTTCGGGGAGATAAAAAAAACATGAATAGCTTCTAGCTAGTACCATCAGTGCTTGCTTTGAATATGGATCACCTGGGAATGAGATAATCAGTGTCAGTAGCCCTGTCCAGATGACTTGTCCATGTGTTGACTAGCAATGCAAGGAGGGAAAGCAGGCATGAGTGCACTGGCCCTTCCCTCCACCTCCACCGGATCACCAGGATCTCCAGAGTCATCTGTACAGTGTGATCACACAGAAGAGTCTCAGTCTGCATGGTATGATTGGTAATGTTCAGAATGCTGTGTCACTGAACATGAGGAGGGAGCATATCATGCAGACAGTTCCTCCAAACATTCACACCTTGCAGATGTCTTGGTAACCATGCTGAGGTAGCGGGGGTGGGCAGGCCCATAGCCATGGAGGGGCATAGCCCCCGCAACTCCCCCTTAGACCTTTATGGTCTCTCCTTTCCCCAGCCCCCGCTCTCTCCGCCGCCACTTTTCTGACAGCCCCAATCTCCACACCACTCTGGTGGCCCCCACTCCATTTTGGGGGTGCCTCCTCCTCCCTCCCTCCCTCCTTCCCTCCCTCCCTCCTCACTCACCAATCCAGCAAAACAGTGACGGGTGGACTCCTGGGGCTCTTTTAAGGCACCCCCACCCCTGCCAATCACATGATTGGCGAGAAAAGCCATGCCAAGGGTGGCAATTTCTACGCCGGCTTTCTGGCATGCTCAGGATGTTCAGTGCTGGGGCAGCGAGCACTGAACTTGCTGAGTGTGCCGGAAAGCCAGCATAGGAACCACCAGTGTTGGAGCGGCTGTTCTCACCAATCACATGATTGGCAGGGGTGGGGGGGCAACTTGAAAGAGCCCCAAGAGCCCTCTTTTCACTGTTTTGCTGGGTTGGTGAGTGAGCTGGGCGGGTGGGTGGAAAGGAGGGAGGGAGAGGGAGGTGCCGCATGGAGGGGGGCAGGGCTGCCAGAGCCGCATGAAGATAGGGACCACCAGAAAAGTGGCGGCGGAGAGAGGGGGCTGCCAGAGGGGAGGCCCTCCACCCCCAAAATTTTTATGTGCCCCCCCAACTGGTATTTTCTGGCTACAGGCCTGGTGGGGCAAGTGTGCTCATACCTACTCCACCCCACTCATGTGGTCAGCCAATAATATATGTCCAGGGTTTGAGATTGGTCTCGACATGACTTTTCCCAGAGAGGAAAGAGATCTACGTAAAACTGTCAAGCAGTTTGTTATGTTAACTGCAATTCTCTCTAGTTGTCCAAGATGCATTCTGAGGCTGAATAACTCTTTCTGAGGACACCAGTTCAGGATTGTTCCTGTAGTATTTCATACTTGCCTTTGTTTTCCTCTCCTAATGGTTCTAAGTATTTGTTCCACACATTATATTTTTTCACAGTTTCTTTACATCTTATTTGCAACCTCAGGTAACAGTTTAACCCTAGATTCTTACACCCAACTTACAGCACTAGTATTTCCCCATAAGAACCCTCTCCAATCCTATCATCAGACTCCAAACATATGTGTGCTAATTTTCATTTTAGTTTTGGCCATTTCTTTGAAAATGAGGTGCTCTGAAAAACGATACTTTTCCAAAACAAATGTTTCCTGTTTAAACTAAATGTCAAGCCTGCTGTGAGCTAAACACATTTAGCTCAAGATTCAGACAGGCTGTTTAGGTTAGGTTTATCTCGTAATTGCCAGGTGTGATGGTACAGGACTATACAATGGTATTGTCTATGTTTTTTTTGTATGTCAGATTAAGAACATAAGAGAAGCCATGTTGGATCAGGCCAATGGTCCATCTAGTCCAACACTCTGTGTCACACAGTGGCCTAAAAAACCCCCAAATGCCATCTAGAGGTCCACCAGTGGGGCTAGAAGCCCTTCCACTTTGCCCCTCCCAAGCACCAGAATACAGAGCATCACTGCCCCAGTCAGAGAGTTCCAACGATAAACTGTGGCTAATAGCCACTGATGGACCTCTGCTCCATATGCTTATCCATTCCCCTCTTGAAACTGTCTATGCTTGTAGCCACCGCTACCTCCTGTGGCAGTGAATTCTGCATGTTGATCACCCTTTGGGTGAAGTACTTCCTTTTATCAGTTCTAACCCAACTGTTCAGCAATTTCATTGAATGCCAACGAGTTCTTGCATTGTGAGAAAGGGAGAAAAGTACTTCTTTACTTTCTCTATCCCATGCATAATCTTGTAAACCTCTATCATGTCACCCTGCAGTTGACATTTCTCCAAGCTAAAGAGCCCCAAGCATTTTAACCTTTCTTCATAGGGAAAGTGTTATTGCATAGGGAAAGATTATTGCATCCTTTCCCCAGCCCCCACTTGGGAAGAACCACTATTCTCAGTAGAAGATAGCCTTCTCTATGTAACCAGATTATTACATCTTCTTGATTTTTATTTGTTACAGGGAGGGCCAATAGCACTAGGTGTATGCACTAGCATACAAGGATGAGTGTGTAATTTATTTATTTATTTATTTATTTATTTATTCATAGGATGCTATATAAATTCCTGCTACTTTTTGCATATGCCACAGTATTTGACTTAGTACCAACATCTTACGTTATGACCTGCAGGATTCTGAAAATGGGTGACTGTGACAGTTTCAAGGTCCACTCTCCAAGCACCTCGTCAATCACTTTCACATGGTGGACTGGAATATTGGGGTGGGGGAGGGACTGGGCAATTTAACTGCTAAATCAGCTGACAGTTGAAGGTTATTGGATTTTGGTGGGAGAAGGATTAGGCTGTCTTGTTTGTTAGGCAGAGTTCATTAAGAACTTCAGATATTTTGAATATAGGTAGGGTTTGGGTGATGTTGCAGTCAAAAGCAGTTAAAAAGGGGGAACCTATCTTATTTGTGTTATCAAGCTTTGGGTGCTGTTGCTGCCAAAAACAGTGTAAAGTTAAGCACCTTTCTGTTCTATAATGTAAGTCTGAAATCAGTCAAACAAGAAAGCTGCTTGGTAACTCTTATGCTTTCTCAGGCCTCAGCTCTCCAGTACCTTCGTTACTCTAATACTGAGAAGGCTGGAGAAAAGAAAAAAACAAAGAAACAACCAAGCTACGTATATCACTGAAATAAACCTGTTGCTTAGTGGTTTGAATCAAACCCTACTGTGTGGTTCCTTCAAGCCAATAATCCCCTCATAATAGATCAGGTGAATGCTAGGTGGCACCCTGAATCAATTAACTTCCCTCATTGAGATGACTAAACAGTCCCAAAAGCCTCAGTTATAAAAGTAAAAGCATATAAAAACATTAGTAGAGTGTGAAATTATAGTAACTAGTTTCTAGATCTGGAGATGTGCATCATCTGAGAGACATCACAACTAGGAGTGTGCAGGAAAACAATTGTTTTTGGATTCAGGTATACTGGAAAAACCCCTCCCACCCCCAAAAATCATCATTTCTGGATATTCTCAAATTCTAATATTGGTATAGTATTAGGATTCGAGTAAATATTCGGTAAACCCAATTTCATTCAGTTACACTCCCCATAGGGTATAATGGAGAATCAATCCAGGGGTATCTGGGGCATGGGGTGGGCTGTTTTTTGAGGTACAGGCACCAAGTCTGCAGTATAGCTGCTGATGTCTCTCCTCAACCCTGTCCCACCTCAAGTTTTAAAAAGATTGAACTATGGTTTCCCAGAGCAGGTGCCACCATCCTCTATTGTTCTCAATGAGGGTGGAAAGGCATTTAAAGACAGTGTTTGGTGTAGTGGTTAACAGCAAAGACTCTAATGTGGGAGGACTGGATTTGATTCCTCACTTCTCCACATGCAGCTGCTGATATGATCTTGGGTCAGTCACAAGTTCTCTCAGGGCTGTTCTCTCAAGAGCAGTTTCTGTCAGAGCTTTCTCAATCCCACCTACCTCAGGGTGTCTGTTGTGGAGAGGGGAAGGGCAAGGAGACTGTAAGCCCCTCTGAGACTCCAAGTGAAGGGCAGTGTATAAATCCAATATCTTTTTTTTCTTATTCTAAATGCCTTCTGAGTTCCCTCACTGAGTCATGTTACCACCAAGTCTCTTTAAATGCCTTCTGCACTTAAAGCAGTGGTGGCGGTGGCACAACTTGGCAAGTGAATTCAGAAAGCATTTAAGAGACCATAATCTCTTTAAATGCCTTTTCCAAGCTGTGCCTAAATAAAAGCCAAATAATATCAACTTTTATTTGGGCTCAGCTATATTGGTACCCGAATTAGAATCTCTAATCTATATTCAGCTTTAAAATACTCAAAAAATATTTGTAGGGTGATACCAGATGGGCATTTAAAGCTGCCCAGGGGACAGGAGGCAGGCGGACCAAAAAAGCACGTCCACACGTAGGGTGGCCAGACCGTCCCGGTCTCCCGGGACTTTCCCGGATCTGGCCCCCAATTCCCGGCTCCCGGGCTGGGTATACCGGGACCATTTTGAGGTCCCGGTTTAGCCAGCCAGAGAGCCGGGGGCCGCGCGCCCGGGCGGGGAAGGCGGCGAGTGAGGGAGGGAGCGACCCTGCGCGTGCGCAGATCGCCCTGCGCACGCGCAGGGACGCTCCCTCCCTCACTCGCCGCCTTCCCCGCCCGCGCACGGGGCCCAGCGGTGGCGGCGGAGGCCCGGGAGGGCGTCGGAAAGGCCCGCGGGGGTCGCTGGAGGGCCTCCAGCGACCCCCGCGGGCCTTTCCGACGCTTCCCAGGGCTCGCTTCGCCCACCCCCCGTCCTCCTCCCCCCGGGAGGGCGTCGGAAAGGCCCGCGGGGGTCGCTGGAGGGCCTCCAGCGACCCCCGCGGGCCTTTCCGACGCTTCCCGGGGCTCGCTTCGCCCACCCCCCGTCCTCCTCCCCCCGGGAGGGTGTCGGAAAGGCCCGCGGGGGTCGCTGGAGGGCCTCCAGCGACCCCCGCGGGCCTTTCCGACGCTTCCCGGGGCTCGCTTCGCCCACCCCCCGTCCTCCTCCCCCCAGGAGGGCGTCGGAAAGGCCCGCGGGGGTTGCTGGAGGGCCTCCCGCGACCCCCGCGGGCCTTTCCGACGCTTCCCGGGGCTCGCTTCCCCCACCCCCCCGTCCTCCTGCCCCCGGGAGGGCGTCGGAAAGGCCCGCGGGGGTCGCTGGAGGGCCTCCAGCGACCCCCGCGGGCCTTTCCGACGCTTCCCGGGGCTCGCTTCCCCCACCCCCCGTCCTCCTCCCCCCGGGAGGGCGTCGGAAAGGCCCGCGGGGGTCGCTGGAGGGCCTCCAGCGACCCCCGCGGGCCTTTCCGACGCTTCCCGGGGCTCGTTTCCCCCACCCCCCGTCCTCCTCCCCCCGGGAGGGCGTCGGAAAGGCCCGCGGGGGTCGCTGGAGGGCCTCCAGCGACCCCCGCGGGCCTTTCCGACGCTTCCCGGGGCTCGCTTCCCCCACCCCCCCGTCCTCCTGCCCCCGGGAGGGCGTCGGAAAGGCCCGCGGGGGTCGCTGGAGGGCCTCCAGCGACCCCCGCGGGCCTTTCCGACGCTTCCCGGGGCTCGCTTCCCCCACCCCCCGTCCTCCTGCCCCCGGGAGGGCGTCGGAAAGGCCCGCGGGGGTCGCTGGAGGGCCTCCAGCGACCACCGCGGGTCTTTCCGACGCTTCCCCGGCCTCTACCACCCCCCCCCCGTGCTGGCGGAGGCCCGGGAGGGCATTGGAAAGACCTCTCCGCTGCCGCCGCCGGACTCGCCGCTGCTGGACTCGCCGCCGCCGTAGGTAAGGGGGCCGAAAGCGGGGGGGGGCTGGCGGTTGGGGGTGGCCTTCCTTTCTTCCCTCCCTCCTTTCTTCCTTCCTTCCTTCCCTCCTTCCTTCCTTCCTTCCTTCCTTCCTTCCTTCCTTCCCTCCTTCCTTTCTTTCTTCCCTTCTTCCCTCCCTCCCTTTCTCCTTCCCTTTCTCCCTCCCTCCCTCCCTCCCTTCCTTCCTTCCTTCCTTCCTTCCTTCCTTCCTTCCTTCCTTCCTTCCTTCCTTCCTTCCTTCCTTCCTTATGTTCTTAACTTCTTATGTGACACAGAGTGTTGGACTGGATGGGCCACTGGCCTGATCCAACAGGGCTTCTCTTATGTTCTTATGTGACGCAGAGTGTTGGACTGGATGGGCCACTGGCCTGATCCAACAGGGCTTCTCTTATGTTCTTAAGTGTGACACAGAGTGTTGGACTGGATGGGCCACTGGCCTGATCCAACAGGGCTTCTCCTATGTTCTTATGTGACGCAGAGTGTTGGACTGGATGGGCCACTGGCCTGATCCAACAGGGCTTCTCTTATGTTCTTATGTGACGCAGAGAGTTGGACTGGATGGGCCACTGGCCTGATCCAACAGGGCTTCTCTTATGTTCTTAAGTGTGACACAGAGTGTTGGACTGGATGGGCCACTGGCCTGATCCAACAGGGCTTCTCCTATGTTCTTATGTGACGCAGAGTGTTGGACTGGATGGGCCACTGGCCTGATCCAACAGGGCTTCTCTTATGTTCTTATGTGACGCAGAGAGTTGGACTGGATGGGCCACTGGCCTGATCCAACAGGGCTTCTCCTATGTTCTTATGTGACGCAGAGTGTTGGACTGGATGGGCCACTGGCCTGATCCAACAGGGCTTCTCTTATGTTCTTAAGTGTGACACAGAGTGTTGGACTGGATGGGCCACTGGCCTGATCCAACAGGGCTTCTCCTATGTTCTTATGTGACGCAGAGTGTTGGACTGGATGGGCCACTGGCCTGATCCAACAGGGCTTCTTTTATGTTCTTATGTGACGCAGAGAGTTGGACTGGATGGGCCACTGGCCTGATCCAACAGGGCTTCTCTTATGTTCTTAAGTGTGACACAGAGTGTTGGACTGGATGGGCCACTGGCCTGATCCAACAGGGCTTCTCCTATGTTCTTATGTGACGCAGAGTGTTGGACTGGATGGGCCACTGGCCTGATCCAACAGGGCTTCTCTTATGTTCTTAAGTGTGACACAGAGTGTTGGACTGGATGGGCCACTGGCCTGATCCAACAGGGCTTCTCCTATGTTCTTATGTGACGCAGAGTGTTGGACTGGATGGGCCACTGGCCTGATCCAACAGGGCTTCTCTTATGTTCTTATGTGACGCAGAGAGTTGGACTGGATGGGCCACTGGCCTGATCCAACAGGGCTTCTCCTATGTTCTTATGTGACGCAGAGTGTTGGACTGGATGGGCCACTGGCCTGATCCAACAGGGCTTCTCTTATGTTCTTAAGTGTGACACAGAGTGTTGGACTGGATGGGCCACTGGCCTGATCCAACAGGGCTTCTCCTATGTTCTTATGTGACGCAGAGTGTTGGACTGGATGGGCCACTGGCCTGATCCAACAGGGCTTCTCTTATGTTCTTATGTGACGCAGAGAGTTGGACTGGATGGGCCACTGGCCTGATCCAACAGGACTTCTCTTATGTTCTTAAGTGTGACACAGAGTGTTGGACTGGATGGGCCACTGGCCTGATCCAACAGGGCTTCTCCTATGTTCTTAAGTGTGACACAGAGTGTTGGACTGGATGGGCCACTGGCCTGATCCAACAGGGCTTCTCTTATGTTCTTAAGTGTGACACAGAGTGTTGGACTGGATGGGCCACTGGCCTGATCCAACAGGGCTTCTCCTATGTTCTTATGTGACGCAGAGTGTTGGACTGGATGGGCCACTGGCCTGATCCAACAGGGCTTCTCTTATGTTCTTATGTGACGCAGAGAGTTGGACTGGATGGGCCACTGGCCTGATCCAACAGGGCTTCTCCTATGTTCTTATGTGACGCAGAGTGTTGGACTGGATGGGCCACTGGCCTGATCCAACAGGGCTTCTCTTATGTTCTTAAGTGTGACACAGAGTGTTGGACTGGATGGGCCACTGGCCTGATCCAACAGGGCTTCTCCTATGTTCTTATGTGACGCAGAGTGTTGGACTGGATGGGCCACTGGCCTGATCCAACAGGGCTTCTTTTATGTTCTTATGTGACGCAGAGAGTTGGACTGGATGGGCCACTGGCCTGATCCAACAGGGCTTCTCTTATGTTCTTAAGTGTGACACAGAGTGTTGGACTGGATGGGCCACTGGCCTGATCCAACAGGGCTTCTCCTATGTTCTTATGTGACGCAGAGTGTTGGACTGGATGGGCCACTGGCCTGATCCAACAGGGCTTCTCTTATGTTCTTAAGTGTGACACAGAGTGTTGGACTGGATGGGCCACTGGCCTGATCCAACAGGGCTTCTCCTATGTTCTTATGTGACGCAGAGTGTTGGACTGGATGGGCCACTGGCCTGATCCAACAGGGCTTCTCTTATGTTCTTATGTGACGCAGAGAGTTGGACTGGATGGGCCACTGGCCTGATCCAACAGGGCTTCTCCTATGTTCTTATGTGACGCAGAGTGTTGGACTGGATGGGCCACTGGCCTGATCCAACAGGGCTTCTCTTATGTTCTTAAGTGTGACACAGAGTGTTGGACTGGATGGGCCACTGGCCTGATCCAACAGGGCTTCTCCTATGTTCTTATGTGACGCAGAGTGTTGGACTGGATGGGCCACTGGCCTGATCCAACAGGGCTTCTCTTATGTTCTTATGTGACGCAGAGAGTTGGACTGGATGGGCCACTGGCCTGATCCAACAGGACTTCTCTTATGTTCTTAAGTGTGACACAGAGTGTTGGACTGGATGGGCCACTGGCCTGATCCAACAGGGCTTCTCCTATGTTCTTATGTGACGCAGAGTGTTGGACTGGATGGGCCACTGGCCTGATCCAACAGGGCTTCTCTTATGTTCTTAAGTGTGACACAGAGTGTTGGACTGGATGGGCCACTGGCCTGATCCAACAGGGCTTCTCCTATGTTCTTATGTGACGCAGAGTGTTGGACTGGATGGGCCACTGGCCTGATCCAACAGGGCTTCTCTTATGTTCTTATGTGACGCAGAGAGTTGGACTGGATGGGCCACTGGCCTGATCCAACAGGGCTTCTCCTATGTTCTTATGTGACGCAGAGTGTTGGACTGGATGGGCCACTGGCCTGATCCAACAGGGCTTCTCTTATGTTCTTAAGTGTGACACAGAGTGTTGGACTGGATGGGCCACTGGCCTGATCCAACAGGGCTTCTCCTATGTTCTTATGTGACGCAGAGTGTTGGACTGGATGGGCCACTGGCCTGATCCAACAGGGCTTCTTTTATGTCCTTATGTGACGCAGAGAGTTGGACTGGATGGGCCACTGGCCTGATCCAACAGGGCTTCTCTTATGTTCTTAAGTGTGACACAGAGTGTTGGACTGGATGGGCCACTGGCCTGATCCAACAGGGCTTCTCCTATGTTCTTATGTGACGCAGAGTGTTGGACTGGATGGGCCACTGGCCTGATCCAACAGGGCTTCTCTTATGTTCTTAAGTGTGACACAGAGTGTTGGACTGGATGGGCCACTGGCCTGATCCAACAGGGCTTCTCCTATGTTCTTATGTGACGCAGAGTGTTGGACTGGATGGGCCACTGGCCTGATCCAACAGGGCTTCTCTTATGTTCTTATGTGACGCAGAGAGTTGGACTGGATGGGCCACTGGCCTGATCCAACAGGGCTTCTCCTATGTTCTTATGTGACGCAGAGTGTTGGACTGGATGGGCCACTGGCCTGATCCAACAGGGCTTCTCTTATGTTCTTAAGTGTGACACAGAGTGTTGGACTGGATGGGCCACTGGCCTGATCCAACAGGGCTTCTCTTATGTTCTTATGTGACGCAGAGAGTTGGACTGGATGGGCCACTGGCCTGATCCAACAGGACTTCTCTTATGTTCTTAAGTGTGACACAGAGTGTTGGACTGGATGGGCCACTGGCCTGATCCAACAGGGCTTCTCCTATGTTCTTATGTGACGCAGAGTGTTGGACTGGATGGGCCACTGGCCTGATCCAACAGGGCTTCTCTTATGTTCTTAAGTGTGACACAGAGTGTTGGACTGGATGGGCCACTGGCCTGATCCAACAGGGCTTCTCCTATGTTCTTATGTGACGCAGAGTGTTGGACTGGATGGGCCACTGGCCTGATCCAACAGGGCTTCTCTTATGTTCTTATGTGACGCAGAGAGTTGGACTGGATGGGCCACTGGCCTGATCCAACAGGGCTTCTCTTATGTTCTTATGTGACGCAGAGTGTTGGACTGGATGGGCCACTGGCCTGATCCAACAGGGCTTCTCCTATGTTCTTATGTGACGCAGAGTGTTGGACTGGATGGGCCACTGGCCTGATCCAACAGGGCTTCTCTTATGTTCTTAAGTGTGACACAGAGTGTTGGACTGGATGGGCCACTGGCCTGATCCAACAGGGCTTCTCCTATGTTCTTATGTGACGCAGAGTGTTGGACTGGATGGGCCACTGGCCTGATCCAACAGGGCTTCTCTTATGTTCTTATGTGACGCAGAGAGTTGGACTGGATGGGCCACTGGCCTGATCCAACAGGGCTTCTCCTATGTTCTTATGTGACGCAGAGTGTTGGACTGGATGGGCCACTGGCCTGATCCAACAGGGCTTCTCTTATGTTCTTAAGTGTGACACAGAGTGTTGGACTGGATGGGCCACTGGCCTGATCCAACAGGGCTTCTCCTATGTTCTTATGTGACGCAGAGTGTTGGACTGGATGGGCCACTGGCCTGATCCAACAGGGCTTCTTTTATGTCCTTATGTGACGCAGAGAGTTGGACTGGATGGGCCACTGGCCTGATCCAACAGGGCTTCTCTTATGTTCTTAAGTGTGACACAGAGTGTTGGACTGGATGGGCCACTGGCCTGATCCAACAGGGCTTCTCCTATGTTCTTATGTGACGCAGAGTGTTGGACTGGATGGGCCACTGGCCTGATCCAACAGGGCTTCTCTTATGTTCTTAAGTGTGACACAGAGTGTTGGACTGGATGGGCCACTGGCCTGATCCAACAGGGCTTCTCCTATGTTCTTATGTGACGCAGAGTGTTGGACTGGATGGGCCACTGGCCTGATCCAACAGGGCTTCTCTTATGTTCTTATGTGACGCAGAGAGTTGGACTGGATGGGCCACTGGCCTGATCCAACAGGGCTTCTCCTATGTTCTTATGTGACGCAGAGTGTTGGACTGGATGGGCCACTGGCCTGATCCAACAGGGCTTCTCTTATGTGACAATACTGACTTTGGTGGACCCAAGCACTGATTCAGTGTAAGGGAGCTTTGTGTTTGTGTCTTCTAGTGCAATTTTGTTCTCAGATCCTGTATTTACTTCATCAGTATATGGGATAAGGCACTTTCTCAACTGTGCTGCATAAATCAGCCTATTTATTTTGTCCTGTTGGCTCTGTTGGCTCTATCTGCGCCACCTTCATCACTTCCGGGGTGTGGATCCCCCAGTGGAGTGGTCTCCCGACTCCCTCCGCCGGCTGTTTCTGATAGCCCTGTGCCCCCTCTTTCATTTGATATGTGTCCCGTGCGGGTGCCACCCTCCCGCCGGGAGATGCCGCAAAATGAGCCCCCTTGAGGCTTATGGCGGCAGGGCTCGGGGGAAGCGAGCTAGACTGCTGTTCTTTTGAGGGGTTATAGAGTGTTTCGAGCCCGTCCCTGTGGCATCGGTCCCATCATTGTGGGGCCCAGGGGGCCGGCGCAGCGGCACGCTGAAGCAGCCTGTCGGTCACTTCCAGGTTCCTGTCCTGCATCTCGACCTGTGTTATTAGTGACAGGCTGCTTCGGCGTGCCGCTGCGCCGGCCCCCTGGGTCCCACAACGATGGGACCGATGCCACAGGGACGGGCTCGAAACACTCTATAACCCCTCAAAAGAACAGCAGTCTAGCTCGCTTCCCCCGAGCCCTGCCGCCATAAGCCTCAAGGGGGCTCATTTTGCGGCATCTCCCGGCGGGAGGGTGGCACCCGCACGGGACACAGATCAAATGAAAGAGGGGGCGCAGGGCTATCAGAAACAGCCGGCGGAGGGAGTCGGGAGACCACCCCACTGGGGGATCCACACCCCGAAAGTGATGAAGGTGGCGCAGATAGAGCCAACAGAGCAAACAGGACAAAATAAATAGGCTGCATTATGCAGCACAGTTGAGAAAGTGCCTTATCCCATATACTGATGAAGTATATACAGGATTTCAGAACAAAATTGTTTCCGGCGGTGATATTTGGGGGATTTTTGGGGATGTCACAGGAAGTGCTGTGAAGTCACTTCCTGTTTCCGGCAGTGGCATTTGGGGGAAATGATGTCACAGGAAGTGATGTCACTTCCCATTTCCGGCAGGTGACGCGGGGAAATGATGTCACAGGAAGTGATGTCACTTCCTGTTTCCTGTGGTGGCATGCCGTCACCGGAAGTGACGTCACCGGAAGTGACGTCACTTCCTGTTTCCGGTGGCGCGGGCGCTTCACGCACGCGCACCCTCCCCCCCCCCAACGTGTCCCTGGCTGGCCTTCAGACATTATGGTCACCCTATCCACACGTGAACATCTGCCTCCCATCCCCATCGCATCCCAGTCCCGCTCCTGGCTTGCTGGGAGCCAGCTCAAAAAGGCACCACTTTCAAAGTAGTCCCTTTTTGCTGGGGTGCATCTGAAGTGCCTCCCTGGAAAGCCAGGAGATGCCCGGAGAGTGCCCGGGGAGCTACAGATGGGATGCAAGAGCATTTCAGATGCTCCCTAGGTGCGCATGACCCACCCCTTTTCTAAGTGCCATCCAGAAGCTCCAGGGCACCCCATTTCTGGCTGGCTCTCTTTGGGATGGCTTGAAGTCGACCCAAACCGGCCGTCTGGTATCACCCGTAAGGTATTTTCTGTACCTGTAAGGTGTTTTTTCTGTTTTTTCCCCCCTGGCTTAGAACCAAATGCCTACCTCAAATCACCCCAAATGCCTTTGTTTTAAACAAGGCAAAATATGGCTTTTTATAATATCTAAAGCATTTAGAGCACATAATGTTTATTATTCTTTTCTCATTCTTTTGTTCTTTCTTTTACTCAACAATCTAGGCCACTATTCAGAGCAAAAGGGCCCATCTCTTGCTGTCTGTGCACATCATACAAAATGGTATTTAACACATAATATCAAAACAATTGATCATTATCTTCCTCTCTTCTTTTTACTAAGTAAATATTCCATATATATCCAAATACAGTGATTAATTTCAAATCTCTAGGATCCGAAGCTGGACAAAAGGAAATCAAAGCAATTCAGGTTCACATATACCAGCAGAGACAAGGAAAAGTATATTAGGATAAGAACAAGCCACATGTTGATCTAGGAATGCTGTATCTCTCTTCATGCAGAGGAGTATGGACACAGGTTTCAATTTCCTGAAAACAGGACACAAGCTTTTCTCAACATTTCACAACTTTGGCAAAACTCTGTTGTCTCACAAACCAAATCATAACAGAATTTACTGATACAAGATAGGAAGGCAACAAAAAAAGTAAAGATATCCAGTGCTGCTGTCAGGTCCCTGAAAAATTTCTTGAAGCCCAAATCTACAGAAAGTCCTATTTTGTTCTACGAAGTAACTGAGTGAAATAGCCTTTTTTTTTGCTATTATGATTGCCATGAACAATGAAACTCTCCCAACTAGAAAGAAGACACAAGAATGACTGTTTCATTTTGCCCACAATCAACGAAGTATTGCTGCATTCTTGAGTCAAGTGTACTAAAGCAGCAAGTAGAATTACAATATAATTTAATAACCATTGCCCACTTCATTTTATTGCTAGTTACATGCAAGAATGGTTTTCTGTGTAAAACTGTCAGTTTTGAAGCATAATTATGTGTAGTATATATTGATCAGAGGTTCTTGAACTAAAATAGTTTGCCTTTCTGAATGTAGCATTAGGGCCACGAATCTGTGGGGGTACAAACATGAAGAATATGTATGATGAGCATACACATTAAGAATCTTTTAAACAGACCCAATGGAACTTTGCATGGATGAGTGCCGTTAGTGTGCTCAGTGGCTCATTTTCATCAGCTTTAATATATGGGTACACTCAGTCATGGTCATGGATTATATCCTATTGTCTCTCAGACAACAATACCAATCAGTTTGCAAAGTGATTTGTAAAGTTTACTCATTTTATGAAAATTTACAATATATGCAGGAATGTACTATTTGTTCTGTTACAGTTTCGGAAATGAATAATATTTGTGGAATGCTTCTTATTTACTTAGTTATTAGTTGCTTCTCCCAAAAAAATTGCTTAAGCAGTTTACAGCAATTTTTAAAAATTAAAATCAGAATATCAATAACTGTCACAAAAATCACAGTAGGAGACAAACACAAAGAAAAACAACTAGCATCCAACATACACAAAGACAATTATTCAATAAAACAAGAATAAAAATTACAACACTTGTAATCATTGAAGAACATAGCATTATGAATGCAGTCTAAAATCTACATTTCTCTGCCATACCACACATCATTTCTTAATGTGTTGAATCAAAAGGCTTGGGGAACAAAGGATCCTTCACTTGTGAAATTCCCTTCCTATGGTGACTTACCAAAGCCTTTCTTCTAGGCATCTTCCAGAAGCATGCAAGGCACCCTTTATTCAGAACGGGCATTCCTGACTAGAGATAAGAAAGATAAGGTAGGATGGGGTCTCATCAGTATTAGTTTTGAATTCATGATTAACATGTGGTTCCTTCTCCTGAACCAGTGGGATAGGGTTTTGGTGAAAAATAAAACTATTTAGTTAACTGGATATTTTATTGATTTGATTTGATTTATATCCCGCCCTCCCCACCAAAGCAGGCTCAGGGCAGCTTTCTATATAAAATCCCACAAACAATTAAATTAATAAGTATTAAAATTACACATTCAATAATAAAATAGATATTCAATAATTAAAACAGTTAAAACAGAATATTGAGTTGGTGCTATTGGTGACGTTGCTCCTCGTGCTATTGTAATGGGTTTTCATTATTTTTGCGGGGAGGGGGGTCGCAAATGCCCCTCATGACAGTTATTGCTTAAAATGCTTTTTGGGAACATCTTTGTTAATCCAGAACTTCTTCATATAAGGCTGTTGTGATTACCATTAACCAGAACTAGAAGCTCAGGGTCTGAAGCTTAGTTCGTCTAATGAACTCACATCGCTGCCAATGAAACATTTATCCATGTTTTATGCAATATTCAGCAATAAGTCCTGGCCCAGTTCAGATAATAAGGGGTGTGGAAGATGAAGAAGCCTGAAACTCCAGTTTTTATGTGTACTTTCTTATTTTCAGGGGAGGCAAGCCAAGATGGTGGAGGACAGCCTTTACATTGGCTAGAGAGAAGTATCAGAGGAAAACAATAATAGGATCTAAGCCTTGGTGGGGTAATTATTTCCTTACAGCATGTTGCTTGAAAAATATACATCTGTTAAAAGTTTTGCTTCTATGTTAGCCTGTGCCATATGTTTATTTCTGCCCCATAAAACTAGTTTCTCTCACTCTCCTGCTTTAATCTTTTTTTCCCCTTTTCCATCCATCTATGTTCTCCCATGCTTGGAACCTACGGTACACTCCACAGTCATGCATACATTAATTTTGCTGTCAGAAAATAAAATAAAGACCTCAAGGGCTATGAATTACCTGTCCTGTTTTAATAATTAAAGATGAATACATAGCCAAGGCAGCTTAGGCATTCAACTGAATGTTCACATAATATCGGAAATGTCTTTCATGGCCCCTAGTGAAATATATCAAAGTGTTTCCCACCCATGCAAGTTATCCTCACCCTGCCCTGGGACTGGTGCTCAGCAGCCATTCAGATTTGTTGGCCTGGATTTGATCATGATGACATATTTAGCTTGCTGGAAGGGCTTGATAGCCTGATAATTCATGACTTAAAGCAGAAGAAAAGCAGCTTATTATTACATGCAAATAGACCAAAATGAAGTCTGACTGTCGGGGTGCAGATAGAAATTATACAAAGCCCATAAGCTACTCTGGAGATCGTAACTACCAGAGGGAACATAGCCTAGGAAGCTGTACGCAAGCTCCAAGCAGTCATAAACCTTTGCTTTGGAAGGGTTCTGGCCTATATTATCTTCCAAAATACATACAGACCAGCGCTGAAAATGAAGAGTCAGCTGCCACATAATATTGTTTTTCTTCTTAAAAGAATAAATTGAAAAGTGCTGTGTAGGAATAAATATCAGCATGTGTTCTGTAGCAAAAGAACACAACCGAGAAGTGAGTCTCCAGCTTCTGGGTCTTTCCTGAAAAAGCCACATGGGCTTTGCATTCCTACAAGAACAGCTCTTCAGGTGTTTTCCTTCAAGGGTATCCTTCTGTGGAAGGAAAAATGTAGTACAAGAATCAGCCTAGTAGCACAGCTGAATAGGCAAGAGTGACAAGGAGCAAGGTGACAAGGTGACAAGAACTGGAACACAGTGAAGTATCCTGAGATGCTCTTTTATTTATAGGACAGGATCAGCATAAGAATTTCGAGGGATTCGCAAGTTCTGGTACTGTTTGTTCCAGTTCCCTTTTTCCTCATACTCCTAACAATGAATTCCCCAGTCTTTCACTTTCACCTTCACTTTAGTGCTCTCACTGAGTTGATTCATTTCATCATGTATCTCTTGCTTTTCATTGCCCCACTTTCCAACTAAATCAGCATAATTCTAATATGCAGCTTTCCTGAGACTGGTGCCCAAGTGAACCTACCAAGGAAAGAAGAAAGGCGTCAACAGAAATAAGTATGATTTTATTCAGAAGTCTGGTGGGTTAATTCTATCTGGTTATCCTTTCAGAAGCCAGCAACCTGTCTTTGACAAATAAAACCTTCTTTCGCCTATCTTCAGTATTCAAGTACTCTTCACTTGTATTTTCAATTTACTGTCAGGAACATCAGACTTCATTTTCTCACTTTCCTTTGCCTCTTTCTTTCACGCTTTCCCTTTTTAAAAAATTCTGACCCCGTAATCCTATCTTAACCTTCTAATCCTCTCTGCGATTCCCCTTCTCCTCCCTACCCCGATCCTCACATCACTCTGTCTCCTGACACAACAACTGGTGCAACACAACAGAAAAGATACTTACTTAAGTATTACCATAAAGATTACAGTCAGCAAATATCACAGCTCCCTTCTCTTCTTCTGCTCGTTTTGTCTCTTAAAAAAAAATCCTAGATCCTCTCCTAAAAAAAATAACAAAGCTATGTAATCCTGGGGGTGGGGGGAGGAGGAGGAATAGCACGATTAAAAAGTAATAAAAAGAAATAAAGTGTTCGGGGGAGAAATATTCTTTTTTAGCAGTCCAAGAGCTTTGCAAAGTTATTTCTACCTTCACATTAAAGAATGGAACAGCTGAGGCACAAAAAGGTGTACTGATTTCCACACAGCCCAGAGCACACCAAGGAAGAGCCTCTCCATTCCTGAACCAGGGTCTAGACCCTGATACATACCCATCTGTCAGACTGGCATGGAAGACACAAGACTGATTCATGGCAGCCATTTGTAGAAAAGGAAACAAAAGTCATAAACCATCAACAATAAATGATGACCTAGATGCAGAAGGCCATCAGAGGACCCACTACAAGGAACACTGCTGCTGAACCAATAGCCAGAGGAAACAGGCAGAAAGCTGTATAAAAGGATATGAAGTGGAATGAGAAAGGACAGAGTAGTGGTGTTGGATTGAACTGGAAGTCTAAGAAGTAGAAAAGATAGTTCCTCATTCCCCAGATGTTCTAGCAGTGCACAGATGACTGCCTATAGGGTTAAGGGTAAATAATGAAACAGAACCAAAATGATTCCGTTATACAGACAAAGCTGTCTCCATGCAGTTCTAATTATTCTTCGGTGGTTGCTTGTTAAAATGATAAGGTAACACCAGCAGGAATAGGGCTGTTGCCAGCACCATGTAAAAGAAAGTTACATTGCTTTGTTTGATGAGCCTTTTCTCAGTACTAATGGGAATGTTCGGTCCCCACTCTCAATGTGCTCCATAGTCAAAAGATGTAGGGTCTCATGAAATATTTTTTTCAATGGAGTGCTCAGAGAAAGTTCAAAGCAATATTTTCCAAAATGGCTTGCTTTCCCAAAACTGCCATAACTATCATTCCTGCTACAACATTGACCATGCTGGCTGGGGCTGATGGGAGTTGTAGGCAAAAAACATCTGGCAAGCTACTGTTGGCCACCCCTGCGCTACAACATTCTTTGTCACTTCTGTGTTGGCAAGGTACTACATATTTCTGAGACAGTTTTGTCCCAGGTCCTGTCAATTTTCAATCAGAATATCAAGACACAATCCTAAATAATATTATGTAATTCAGCCATATCTAGGGTTGCCAAGTCCAATTCAAGAAATATCTGAGGACTTTGGGGGTGCAGCCAGGAGACTTTGGGGGTGGAGCCAGGAGACATTGGGGGAGGAGCCAGGAGCAAGGGTGTGGCAAGCACAATTGGACTCCAAAGGGAGTTCTGGCCATCGCATATAAAAGAGACTGCACACCTTTAAATTGCCTTCCTTCCATAGGAAATAATGAAGGATATGGGCACCTTCTTTGGGGGCTCATAGAATTGGACCCCCTGGTCCAATATTTTTGAAACTTAGGGGGTTTTTTGGGGAGAGGCTCTGGATGCTATGCTGAAAATTTGGTGCCTCTAGCTCAAAAAACAGCCCTCCAAAGCCCCAGATACCCGTGGATCAATTCTCCATTATTTCCTATGAGAATAAGTCTCCATAGGGAATAATAGAGTTCCCAGCAGACATTTCCCTCCCCTCCCCCCGCTTTTTGATGACCTTGAAACAGGGGGAGGGTCTCCAATCCAGGGGATCCCCTGTCCCCACCTGGGGATTGGCAACCCTAACCATATCACTGAACTAACAACTAAGTTAGCTGAAGTTAAAGAGGCAAACTCTTCATCTTTTCATCTACATAGCATCTTAGTTGCTGAAAGGTCCCTGGAATTTTTTTTGGGGGGAAAGTGAAAGTGTTCATAGCTTTTCTAATAGTGCCAAAGGTGTGGTAGGAGGTGGGGAAGGACTACCCTGGCAGTAAACAAAATAGGCTAGAACAACCTATCGTAAGGTGCTCCTTTGGTTTATGTTACTTCCTGTTTGCAGTCCTACAACTAAATAGATGCACTGAATCAGTCTGCTGGTGATGGTATAATCCACTGACACTGCAGCCTAATCTATCATCTCTGACAACCTGGAGATAATCAAGGGCTGACCATCTGCAAAGTAGGCATTTGTGTCACAGCCCGGAAGCTACTTACTCACTAGTAATCCCATTGTATTTGGAGGAATTGTATTCTGTGGCTGATTTATGGATTACAGGCAAGGTTTTATTATCCACTAGGGCTTTCCTATTTTTTAAAAAAGAAGAAATTAAACAGGCTGAAACCGGAGAACAGGCAGACCCTGGAGACTTCTTTCAGAATTTAGTATTCTAGCTGGTCTGCACAAAAACTGTGTTCATGCTTCAGAAGACACTGCTAACAAACAAGAAAAACCTGAGGTTAGCGTTTAATTTTTCATTTTTTAAAATATTTAAATGACAGTTGATTAAATTATTGAAACAGATAATTTCTCTGGGGCTGAAAAATAAAATCTGTTTATTTATTGTGGACTTTTTCTTACAAGAACTGTTAGATTCCTTTTTTTGGGGGGCGGGGTTGTGATGGTACTCCCTTAGTGCCAAGTTTGAGCACCTTTTGGGTGGCTCCCTCAAGTCCACAGGGGGAACTGGTGAAAATCCATGTCACCTTATATATGAGAATTAACACCTTTAAAAAAATAAGAATGGTCAAAGTTAACCAAGATACAATTTCTCATGGTTTGGCATTACACAGAAATCACAATTTAGACATTATTATACTATCATTAGTCAGAGGTTTACAAGAGGGATGTCAATGTATTGTATTGGCTGCTGTGGTCAAAGGACATAATATCTTGTTTTCAACCAAAAGCACATAATATGTTTTCAAACGCTTTCTTCCTGCACTTGAAATAAGAAAAATTGTTTGGATCTTGGATCTTCATGCTTGAAATTTGTGCAGGATCAGGCATCTGGAGGATAAATGGAGCCATAATTCCTTTACAAACAATAGTACATGATGTTCAACATATAAAACTTCCCAGTCCCAAGCCATTTGCTGCACCATGTCTAATGATAGCTTATTGATAACTGAAGCTCAGTTTTTCTTACTTATTTTATCCTGCTTTTCCCATTATATGTTCAGGATCACATCTTCTTCTTTTTAGCTTCACAGAAACCCTGAGAGGTAAGCTAGGTTTAGAAAGAGACTCCCCAGTTCAAAATTACCCCAAAAGCCACATGTTCAAGAGAGGATTTGAACCTTGTTATCTTGGCTCCGTTACTATAACCACTACACCATGCCTGCTTTCATGGAAGTTAGCTCTACACACTAAAATGGCTGTATACATCTAATAATATTTCAGGAAGGGTGACCTTCCCATTCACACATTCATATCATCCAGCAGATGACTGCAACATGTGGCATCCTGAGAAGAAACAGTTGCTCAAGCATGCAACAAAACAAGTTATTATAGAAACTTTGCAGCATACAAGCGAGACATGACATAAGTTCTTTATATTGCAAAGTAAGTTCTACTCCAATGTTCATGCATCCTAAACTTTTATTACAATAAACAAAAGAACTTGTTAAAATGAAGTCCTAGTTCTCTACACAGAGACAAAAAAGAATTTTATCTATGTACAACACCCAAAATATTCACTTGCACATATCATATCATTACCAGCACCATCACACCCCAAATCTCCCCATCACTATCTTCATCCTCCTCAGTAGAACTTTCACACCTGTCATTGTCAGCTATGCCAAGAATGCTCTCAATTAAAGTGACTGGGTAGCAGGTGGCTCTTTCTCAGATCAGTGGGGAACATACTTCGCAGAACTTTTCATACTCCCACAAGAAACTCAAGAAGTTCTAAAGAATATTCTCTCAGTTCAATGAATGCACTTGATGTATAAAATAAAAATAAAAATCTGCCAACTCTCTGAAGACCACATCAAGTCTGCAGTCTCTGCTCTTTAAGAACTCTTCAAAATACACGATCTCCATGGCAATTGTCAGGATCTGGGTGGTTCAGACTGAAATGTATCCCAGAAATTAAATGCTTTAAATGACCCAGCAGCCAGTAGCCCAGATTCTGTGGGCACATGCCATTTGCTTTGGATACAAAATCCTCCAAATTGGTTAAAAAGATTATTAAACTGTGAAGTTTCCAACACTTGTATAATCAAGGCCATTTTTGCAATCACAAAATCATATATGCAGCTATTATGTTTCATCACACTCAGGTGCAAAGCGTTGTGCAGTTTTCATCATTTCCACCACTACAGATGCTGAAGAGACTTGAATAAATATCCTACTGCTCTTACACACTCAAATGCTTTATTTTGCTGCCAAAGACAGGCAACTGCCTACAGATGTCCTTTGATAGTCCATTTCATTTGAAGGATTTTGTATGAGACTCTAAATGTCCCAGAATGTGCCTTGCTGTTCTCATGGCACAGTGTTGTCTTCTTTTCATTTTGGTTCTTCTTCAACTGAAGCTTTTCATCATGCCTCTGGTATTTAAGAACCTGCAAAAGTGAACATCCCTGTGCAACAAAATCAGTGTTGTGGATTCTGGTAGGCATGGCAGAAACTCTGCACAAAGCTTCATGTTATCTTTGAAATTATTTATTTTAGGTGGGATTAATTTTTGTTTCATTTGCGGCAAGTCCTTAAAGAGATGGGAGTACCAGACCACCTCACATGTCTCCTGAGAAACCTGAATAAGTGTCAGGAAGCAACGGTCAGAACGAGATATGGAACAACTGATTGGTTTAGAACAGGAAAAGGAGTTCAACAAGGGTGCATATTGCTTATTTAATTTATATGCAGAGTACATCATGGAGAATGGCAGCTTGGGTGAAGCACAAACCAGAATTAAGATTGCCGGGAAAAACATCAACAACCTCAGATATAAAGATGACACCACTCTAATGGCCGAAAGTGAAGAGGACCTAAAGAACATCAACAACCTCAGATATAAAGATGACACCACTCTAATGGCAGAAAGTGAAGAGGACCTAAAGAACCTCTTGTTGAGGGTGAAGGAAAGGAAAGGTCCCCTGTGCAAGCACCAGTTGTTTCCGACTCTGGGGTGACGTTGCTTTCACAACATTTTCATGGCAGACTTTTTTTATGGGGTGGTTTGCCATTGCCTTCCCCAGTCACCTACACTTTCCCCCCAGCAAGCTGGGTACTCATTTTACTGACCTCGGAAGGATGGAAGGCTGAGTCAACCTGGAGCCGGCTACCTGAAAACCCAGCTTCCGCCGGGGATCTAACTCAGGTCGTGAGCAGAGCTTAGGACTGCGATACTGCAGCTTTAACACTCTGCGCCACGGGGCTCTTGCTGAGGGTGAAAGGAGAGCACAAAAGTAGACTTGAAACTCAACATCAAAAAAACTAAGATCATGGCATCCAGACCCATCACTCCTTTGCAAATAGAAGGGGAAGACATGGAAGTAGTGACAGACTTCACATTTCTGGGATCCAAGATCACTGCAGATTGTGACTGTAGTCATGGAATTAAAAGATGTTTGCTCCTTGGGAGGACAGCTATGGCGAACCTAGGCAGTATAATAAAGAGACATCACCCTGCCAACAAAAGTCCATATAGTCAAAGCTATGGTATTCCCAGTAGTAATGTATGGCTGTGAGAGTTGGACCATAAGGAAGGCTGAGCACAGAAGAATACATGCTTTCAAACTGTGGTGCTGGAGAAGAATCTTGAGAGTCCCTTGGACTGCAAGAAGATCCAATCAGTTAGTCCTAAGGGAAATCAACCTAGACTGTTCCCTGGAAGGTCAAATGCTGAAGCTGAAGCTCAAATACTTTGGCCACAAAATGAGAAGGAGCACTCACTGGAGAGAATTCTGATGCTGGGAAAGACAGAAGGCAAAAGAAGAAGGGGATGGCAAAAGATGAGATGGCTGGACAGCATTACTGATGTAACTAGCATGAATTTGAGCAGACTTCAGAGGATGCTGGAAGACAGAAGAAGAAGAAGAAGATGATGATGATATTAGATTTATATCCCACCCTTCACTCCGAATCTCAGAGTAGCTCACAATCTCCTTTATCTCCCTCCCCCACAACAGACACCCTGCGAGGTGGGTGGGGCTGAGAGGACTCTCACACAGCTGCCCTTTCAAGGACAACCTCTGCCCAAGCTATGGCTGACCCAAGACCATTCCAGCAGGTGCAAGTGGAGGAGTGGGGAATCAAACCCAGTTCTCCCAGATAAGAATCCGCACACTTAACCACTACACCAAACTAGCTCTACACCAAACTAGGAGGGCCTGGTGTGACTTGGTCCATGGGATGGCAAAGAGTCGGAATCGACTGTATGACTGAACAACAACAATTTTGTTTCCTGTACGTGTGCTTATTCATAGATTCAAGAGCAGAAAATATACACCTTTTTAAAAAACAGTCTTTGAAAAAGACAACACAGCTTGAGATTATCTCATAAAATGAGAAGCTATGACTGGGTTTAGTTTTTCTTAACACATGCAATAGCAAACTCTGAGGACTCAAGTGTGAAGTTTTTTGAAGTGTGAAGTTGCAGACAGACGCTGTGCTCTGAGAAGAGTACTTTCCACACGTTTGTCAGACGATATACAGATGAGAGAGGAACTGCAAGGTGCTGGGACCCACTTAACCTTGCCTGTCTTCTTCAATCACAAGCCAAGTTTTTCATGTTTCTGGCCTCCTGGTAAGAGACTGCCATTGCATCCCCTTCTGAAGAAAAATTCCATCACATTTTCTATTATGCAAAGTGATTTAATACATTTGGTATGGATGTATATGGCAGGGCACATTCTTAAAAAAACTGAGGCAGGATCAACATTCTAGGACCTGTGTTGTGAGCCTCCACTGAATGAAATGTGACAGGTGGCCACCAGAATCCTTCAGTAGATGCACCACAATTTTGGAATGACACCCCTATAAAGGTTTGCCTAGCCTAACAGCTTACAAATGCCCAGCATTTTGTTGTTGTTGTTGTTTTAAAGTAGTACCCTGTGCAAGCACCAGTCGTTTCTGACTCTGGGGTAACGTTGCTTTCACAACATTTTCATGGCAGACTTTTTTATGGGGTGGTTTGCCATTGCCTTCCCCAGTCATCTACACTTCCCCCCCAGCAAGCTGGGTACTCATTTTACTGATTTTGGAAGAATGGAAGGCTGAGTCAACCTTGAACAGGCTACCTGAACCCAGCTTCCACCGGGATTGAACTCAGGTCACGAGTAGAGCTTAGGACTGCAGTACTGCAGCTTTACCACTCTATGCCATGAGGCTCTAAGGCATTTTGTTAGTACTTCTTAAAATGGCTCTTGCTGAGTTTTAAAGAAGTGTTTTGATGGTTCTTTCTCCTGGCATCTTGCATTTAGATTTATTGTTGCCCTGTTGATTTTGTCTACTGCTCACTGTTTTCATAGCTTTTTGTCTTATTTCTGTACTGTCTTTTGGATATGGCAATTTTTGTCATAAACAACTCTGAGCTTGATCTAACATAAAACAGCCAATAATTAAGAGTGAATAAATAAATTGCAAACCAATTGCCTTATTTTATCTAAGTCCATTCTGAAACAGAAAGACATACCTGTAACATGCAAATAAAACTGAAAGTCACTATGTTTTCTGAAAGTGTGGGGGAAATTTGGGGGCACATGGCTGGATCCAGCAATCCAGTCATGCAAGGACTGTGGGCCTTCTTGCTTTCCCCTCTGTCCACCAGCCATTTCTGACTTCAGGAAAGTTTTTCCCAGGATCAGGATTATGGGAACCATGTGGAGTAACACCATGAGGGCTGGCGGGCTGCAGCAAATAAAAGGGATAGGGCAAAATCACTCCAACAACAGAAATGACTGCTAGGAGAGGGGGAAACAGGAAAGAGCTGCAGCATCAGAGCCTTCCACTGGCGGATCATTTCATCCAACCCACAAGGGCAAAGTTTTCCATCATGTACCTTAGAACATAAGCAAAAGGCTGATTATGTGAAAAGACTGCTGTGTAAGTATGTTTTAAGCAGGGCTTTTTTTGTAGCAGGAACTCCTTTGCAAACTAGGCCACATCTCTCTTATGTAGCCAGTCCTCCAAGAGCTTACAGGGCTCTTATTACAGGGCCTACTGTAAGCTCTTGGAAGATTGGCTCCATCAGGGGTGTGTGGCCTAATATGCAAAGGAGTTCCTGCTACAAAAATGCCCTGGTTTTATTTTTTTATTATATATATATATATATATATATATATATATATATATATATATATATATATATATATATATATATATATATATATATATATATATATATATATATACCACCCTCCCCTATCAGTCTCAGGGCAGCTCACAACAGTTAAAATACATAATGTTAAAATAAATCGTTACGTACAATATATTTGCAGTTTCAATCCTAAAATCCAAGATGGCATCAGTATTATTAATTCATATTTGGCGCTGCATAGGGAAATCATAGAATTATAGGGTTGGAAGAGACCTATAGGGTCATCTAGTCCAACCCCCTGCACAATGCAGGAAGTTCACAAATACCTCCACTTAAGTTCACAGGATCACCATTGTTCCCTAAATCAGACTTTATTTTTATGTTACGATGCATTTTTTTCACAAACACGAGCCATCAGTTTCCAGCATGTACTAGATGACATTAAAAAAGTTCAGTGGTGCCTTAAAGTCAAACAACACAGGAAGGGGGGGGGGCACTTTGAAAATATTTAGTCTGAGAAACTTCACTAACAAATGTCATGAATAGATACTCCATTCCTAAATGACCATATGAATCTCCTTTACAGGACTCATATTCCTTAATACATGTACAAATCTGTTTTAATTATCTGGTGAGGGGAACCATGTACCTTATCAGGAAGGCATAACCATCACAGGCTCTTATAAAGCAAACCTAAGGAATTTTAGTCAAAATCTAAATAATGGGACTTACTCTTAAGAAAGTGTTCTTAAGATTGCACTCAGACTACCAAGCTGTATCTATCAATTCTCCTAAGCATTCACACTGCAGAGTTTTGCAGCTCTGCATTGACTACTGAATCATTACTATTTTTAAAATATTTTTTGATCTCTGACCTAAAATAAGGGATGTCCTCTTGCATGTGTGTGTGTGTGGGGGGGGGGGAATGTTGGCAACTGGAAGCGGCAACCTGATTGAATTGGCTGAACTACTTCCAAGGTGCTTTCCTTTTCCCTATCATCTAATTACTCAGAATTAACGTATATGTAGCCCGATGCTACTGGAGACAAGGCAGGTTAGAGAGGCAGTCAAGCCTATTGAGTTAATAATTAATTACCAGGCATTTTCAATCACAAGCCATTAACCACTTACCCTTTAAAATGGTAATAAATAGTGGGAACGTGTCTAATTAAGGGCCCTGTAAAATATTTTGGAGTGCTGAAGACACCGAGAGAAAGAATGTTTATAAAGAAGCAACCTGTTATTTGAGAAAGAGCATTTATAGCAAAGAAACAATGTTATTATGAAAGCCAGTTTTAGTGCAGTGGAATTGCTCATTAAACCATAGATATGGAAGGTGCATTAGAGGTCGTTTAATATACAACTGAGCCATTCTTGATAGATTCTCAGTCAGCCTCCACTGAATTAGTCCTGCAATTTCTATCAGTATTTTGCACATGCAAAATGGGTTACCAGTTATGGTGGGACAAATTATGACATGAGAGATGGTGTACAGAGGGGTTATTTTAAAAAGCCACAAAAACTGTGACATGCTTAATAAATGCTCATTTTACCTGTTGACATTCTGTCTAAAGAACACTTTAGAAGGGAAGTGGGACAAGGAATTACAATTAGTAAATATATTCATGGGGTGGGATTGGCTATCCATGAGAACAAGCTCGGTACAGTGGTTAGAATCTGGGACAAACACTTTCAAATCTGCAGTGAAAGCTTGCTAGGTTATCTTGATTTTCTCAGCCAAACCTACCTCATAGGGTTGTCAGGATAAAAGGGAAGAAACAATAATTGGAGGAAATGCATGTGATAATTTTTAATGCGATTCTTGCGAATATTGCTGTGGTACAGAACAGAAAATTATTCTGAAGGGAAAAAAGGTCGTGATAAAGGATTACGGAGTGTTATTTACCAGCATTCTGTGACATGCTTCAACTGTTCATTTCTACATATTAATCCTCTGTAAAAGGGGCAGAGCATATTTTCCATGCCAGCTGACAACCCTTCCATGGGATGTTCATGAAGAATACTGGAAGAAGGAATTAGAAACCATTCCTAAATGGAGAAAACACACTTAAGGGGGCCTCTAAAGTAGGGAAAATGGGGGGGGGGGAGCTATGGGGTTTTTAGAATTCTCTGGTGCTGAATTTGGGCGGGTCCCCACAAAAAAAAGCTGCATAAACAGAAAAATTCCAACAGGTGCTGTTTCTCTGGTATTGAAAATTTATGGGTCTTTCCAGGGTCCATACTGATATTGGCTTGATTTTTATGGACTGTTTGTTTGTTTTAAATAGACTGTTTAAAACGAATAACCATTTTAATGGTTACCTTATTTTAATGCTTAATTGTTAATATTAGCTCTAAGTTGCCTGGACCAGGTCTTTGGAGAGATGGCATATAAATTGAATTACTAAGTATATTTATATTTCTAAAGAAATATAAACTCATCATGGTGCAGCAGGACTCAAGAAACCCCATGAGAGAAAAGAAGGGTTGAATTATGGCTCAAACTAACATGTCAAATCATTGGCCAGAGGTCTCAAGTTTGTTTAATACTTTTTAAAAATAAAAACAAAAACATTTTTGCCTAGCACCATAATGTATGATGATATACCATGGACGTAGCTTTGGCAGGATGCCAGTGACACAGCTGGGAGTGCAAAATGTAGCCCTGCACAGCCAATGAGTTTTTATGTGGCCAGAATGTGTCATTTCCTGTAATGATGCCTCAGTTCCTACACCTGTAGAATGAAGATAATGAATGTGGACAAACTGACAGGATGACTATGTGAGCCAATTCAATAATATTTGTAAAGCACTCTGCTGGAAAGCTGTTTCAATAAAAATGTCCAATATATGCTAATAAACATAAGCATCACTGCCATTTCAGTCTAGTTAGCTGCCTACAATAGGTTAATATTTTAATTCCCTTATCAATGTATTTTTTTAAAGTTCCACTAAATTAAACCAGAAGCCTGCAATATACATTACAGCAGAATACACAATCTGTAATTCCTGTAAGGACTTTGGCGCTGGCAAGAGGCACTCAGTAACTCAATAAATTAGAATAATAAAAGCAATGATGAAAGCTCAGAGCAAGAAAGGACAAGCAGGAAAACAGAGGCATAGGTGGACCGTGTAGTGCTTGGAACATTAGAAGAACACAGAGTCCAAGCTTCCACTAAATTAAGTGCTTTGAACTGCAGTAGCTGGCAGCCACCAATGCAGGCAATCAATATACAACCCTCAATAAGTCCTGTGGTCCTTCACAGATCCCACATGAGTAATTGTAATTCTAGTAACTATCTGTATCCCTGGGAGTCAGCTAGGGACATCTTTGTATGACACGCACATAACAGTACTTCTTGCCCCAAATACCAAAATGTACAACCATGTATCAATGCAAACTGAAGACCCAAGAGTATCATGGGCTACCAAGAATTGGAGATGCTTTACAGCTCAGGGCTAACATCAGTAAAAATGGCAACTGGCCTGAGCCAGGAACGTAGAAGAAACATCACCTACCCAGAGGCATACATATGGTAATCTAAGCATAGAGACGGTCCAAGGAAGGATTAGACCTGTCATAGGACTTTCATTTGCTCTGATACAGTGTATGTATCATTCCTGGTGCAGTAAATCAAATTGGCTGGGGAAGCAAACATCCAATTCTAAAAAAGAGCATTAGTCCCTTTTAGGAATGATTCCTTCATTGAGATTTTAACCTACATTGAACTATAGCAGGCACTTGCATTTTTTCCCAAGATATATTTATTTTCTTTAAGGTGAATCCTTGCTTTTTGAGATATAGTTATTTTCTCTAAGGTGAATTTTATAGTTTTGCTAAGATTGATGTGTTATGAGTGAGAGAGAATGTGTAGGAATATATATAAAAGACTGCGCAGTCAGTGCTCTTATACAAAAGTATATACAAGTGTGTGTGTGTGTGTGTGTGTGTATGTGTGTATATATATATATATATATATATATATATATATATATATATATATATATATATATATATATACATACATATACACACACACACCAAATACATTCTTAATAATTCTACCAAGACCAGTGCTCTCAACTTTTCACTCAGACAATGCCTCTTGGCTTGAGTGTACTCTATACTGTTCTGAATTGTCTCTGTTAAATTAATTCAATTTGGGGACTATGTCAAGGGCAGCTGGATCAGCACTTATCACAAGGATATACTCATATGCTATCCTTCCTAGATATGCTCATATCTCACAATCCCAATTTAGTGCTGTAGCTGAATATGTGGGATATGACCCTGCCTTTTTGCTAAAACAAACCCACACAGAAAACAGGAAGTGAGCTGAGTAGATCAGACTCTACATGCTTACAGTGCCCTTTTTTACTTAGTGAGGGTTCACATTCATAGGGCACACCATTACAGGCCATTCTGATGGTCAGGAAACAATATGATTTTGGTTCTTCCAAGAAGACTAGCAGATTGGGTAGTGAAGCCAAGGAAAACAGAGAGAGAAGGTGGTAGGAACTTAGAGGGACATAGCTTCCATATCTCTAAGAATTTCCTCAAGTTCTGCCCCTGAGTTCTACTGTAGTTTGAAAGAGTGCAGGAGTTCTTCTTCTCTAGTATCTTGCAAAACCCCCATAACTTCCCATGTCAATTACACTGCAGCAAGGAAGGGGCAAGGGCTCCGTGGTAAGGCCTCTATTTGGCATGATTTTGATGGACAACACAGCTTCATGTGTCCATGTGAAGCAGCTCAGTTTACTCAGATCTCATAAGCATAAGAATTTTCTCAAGTCTCTCTGTAAGAGCTGAGAAGTATGTTGTTGCTCAAGATGAGTAAAACATCTTTTATTTCCACAGGATTTTCCAAACATTCTGCATGATATTCTTAGAGATCCACTGTCATACTAAGGCATATCTTACTCTACTTACTTCATTTATATTTTTCATCCTAATGGAAACCCTAAGAGGTTTACATAATTATCCTTCCCTCCATTACATACTCACAAAAACTCCGTGAAGTAGGTTAAACTGAGAGTGTGTGACTAACCCAAGGTTGCCCAACAAGCTTCTTCACTCATAAAATAATTAAGACATGAATTCACTGCTGCAGAAAGTTGTGGTGGCTACAAGCATAGAGAGAGCTGGATGAATATATGGAGCAAAGATCCTTCAGTGGCTCTTAGCCACAAGGTACAGATGGAACACTATGTCTGGGGCAGTGATACTCTGTATTCTTGGTACTTGGGGGAAAACAATGGGAGGGCTTCTAGAGTTCTGGCCCTGCTGTTCTTCTAGAGTTCTGGCCCTGCTCTTGATGGCACCTAAGTTTGACCACAGTGTTGGACTGGATGAGCCACTGGCCTGATTCAACATGATTTCTCTTCTGATCATAACCTTCTATGGCAGAGTGGGGATTCAAACCTGGTTCTTCCAGGTTCTAGAGCAACATGCACCTATCTTAAAAGTTAACTCTCAAGTTACAGCCCATAAGCCACAAAAGATAGCTAGAAATGCTTGCAGAAAGCATCTGCTTCATGTGGGCACTATAAGGTCTGACAGCCATTCATGCATGGAGAATCTCCATTCTAGTTGTTGTTCACTCGCACAGTCGAGTCCGACTCTTTGTGACCCCATGGACAAAGTCACGCCAGGCCCTCCTGTCTTCCACCATCCTCTGAAGTCTGCTCAAATTTGTGTTCGTTACATCAGTAATGCTGTCTAGCCATCTTCGGAGTACTAGCTACCATATGACTATATATGAAGATCCACTATGCTACTGGGGCAAAGTGAACAGTCAATATGCATTATGGTCACTACTCCAGAAAAGTAACCATGCTGGATCAAACCAAGGGTCCATCTTGTCCAGCATTCTGTTTCTCAAAGAAAGTCTACTAGGATAGCCTCTGACTATTGCTGCACCCACACACTGACAGTCAAACATTTACTGTTTCTGAATGTTTACATTTTGTTAGGTTATCATGGCTAATAACCATTCATGGAATTTATTTAACTCCATTTTAAAGCCAGCTAAGTTAGAAGGCATAAGAAGAGCCCTATTAGTTCAGACTAATGTACAGTATATTTATTGTTTTAATTTACAAAGTGGTTCACAGTAGTATAAAATCAGAGGTAATAAATAAAGTAAAATAGTATAAGGTAGAGTATAAAAAGCAAACAATTCACAACTGATAGTGGTGGATCTAGCAGCGAGCACCAAAGATACACTTAACCAGAGAAGGCCTGACAGAAAAGCTCAGTCTTATAAGCCCTGTGGACCCTAGTGAAGTCCCACAGCGCCTGGGTCTCATCTAAGAGGGCAATTCACCAGGATGGGGCTACAGTTGAAAAAGCCTCATTCTGGTGGATGCCAAAATGTGACCCAAGGACCAGGCACACAAGTGATTCAGATCACAGATACAGATACAGCCTGTCTTGAAGCAGCTGCATTGGCTGCCTATTGCTTCCATTCAGAAGTCTGGTAGCTGTATTTTGGACAAACAGAAGTCTTTGAAGCACCTTCAGGGGCAACCCTGAATGCAATCTATTCTAGAGGTGACTGTGGCGTGAATCATTGTGACCAGATCCTACTGAGACTGATAGGGGGCCAGCTGACAGAAAAAAGCCTGCCCTGCAACTTTGGAATCTGTTTGCCCTAGGTAAGAGAGGCAGGGCCATGGCCATGGGAGCACTTTCAGGAGCTTCCTACATAGGGGCCATAATGTAAAAGGCATCTCTTCATGTAAAGAGGGCTCTGGCCCCACTGATTGTTTTGATGTACTATATATTAGAATGTTTATATATTTCTGCATTCAGGGTATTTTAATAGAAATATCCTGCAGATAATATTTTTTCACTACATAACACAGGAACAGTGGCTACATTCCCAACCAGGATTGAAGCTGAAAATATTGATAAGTTGTCTAGTGTGAGGAGCAAAGTGCTGACAATTTTTATATCACTGAAGATTTTAGGCTATAGGATTAGCTATACAGCAGGAAAGTAGCTAAATCTGTACAAGTGGCTGCGTTTCTGTGATTACAGATGAAAATATGACAAATGGGTCAAGATGATTCAGTATAAGACTCTGTGTTCATCACTGTGATGCCAACACTGGAATCTGTGTAGGGCTCACCTCAGAGCTGTACTGGGCTACTTCTGTCATAATCTTAGAGAACAAATAGATTAAAAATTTAAGATGCTGGTAGAAGGAAAAAACAGCATTTAGAAATGCATTTCTGTTTAAAAGTGAACATTTCTCTACCTTCAATAACATCTTCCTCAGGCCTTTGCAGGACAGGAAGGAAACATGTCTTTTACTTTGCAACTCAGTGGAAGCTGTAGAGGCAAGGGAATGCAAGAGGCGTTTCAAGAGCTTCCTTTGGATCAAAAGAGATGGAAAACGAGAAGCAGAAAAGAAAGGGAGCTATGAGGCAATGAGGAAAGATTTTTTTAAAAAATGCAATAATGAACACTGCTTGAATTGCACAGATGGTTTCTCTTTATTTCTGTTTTTGTCTGTAAAGCACATGCAAATCCCACTGTATATTCCTCTGGAGGCACCTTCCTGTCAGAATCAGGGCTGGAGCTCATATATTTGGAATGAAACAGGGGATTCCTCAGTAAGTTCATAACACAGAGAAACTATGATGTAGGAAACAGGAAATCTCTACAGGCAACACATTGCAAGAATGTGTGTATGTATGTACATAGCTATGCACATATGCCTACATGTATACAATGCCTCATTTTCTGCAAACAGGTCATTCCTCAACCAGCAGGATCAACCCATCCCAAGCTTGCTATTTATCTGTTTAGTGCATTTTATCCTCCCTTTTCTCCAAGGAGCTCAGGGTGATATACGTGTTTATCGCTCCTCTGTTTTATTCTATCAGCAATCTGTTTCCTTGTCTTTATATTTTGCCTAAAAACAATGGTGTGCCCTGTTGAAAACAGCCACACACAGCCAACATTTCAGGGATTTTTTCCCCTAGAGCTAGCACATAGTGTCAGCCTAAGCCTCTGTTCCAGAAATACATCCATCAGCTGAATAGAAAGGAGGGTAAGCATGAGCTAAAACTCTCACTGCATAGTAAATGGGATATATTGTATGAGAGCATCTGACACCAGGAATCCATGCGTACAGTTTTGTCCATGAGATTAACAATGCAATCCTATGCAAAGTCCCACACCCCTGCTGTTATGGAATAGAGTCCAGTCTGGATAAAATGCCTTCCCTTGGCTTCAGACCCAGAAAAGTTGAGTACCACCCAATTCCTCCCATTCCTGAGCAGGAAACCAGAGTTGTTCTACCCTCACTGGCCTGCCTCCAATTCTTTTAAAGACCCTAGCAAGGTCTAGGGCATACTCAGGAGCCTCTCTCTACCTAGAAGCCTTATGGGGGCATTTTCAAGCCCATGAAGGACCAAAAGTGCCTTCCAAAGGAATCCCTGCTTTATTACTCCTTTTCCCTGTCCCCAAGATGGAACTTCCCAATGGCTGATTGTCAGACATCTGGCTGTCAAAGTGGACAGCAGTCAGTGCTTGCCTAACTGCCAGCCTTTAAATGCCAGTCACCATTGATCAGGTAATCAGGTGCATCTGGGATGTTGCTGGTGGATGCTAGGCTTGACAATGAGGGGAGGGGTAAGAAGGAGGAAGCCTGGTGTTGTCTCTACCACCACATGACAGAGTCATTCCACTGATTTCAATTGGTTTAGACTGGAGTACCTATGTACAGCATTGCACTGTAAGTGTAAGTTGCTAAGCTTAGTCAGCTGCTGTCAGGCTGAGTCACAGTCTGTTAAGAAAGTCCTCCAGGTCAGAGAAAACCAATGGCCAGAGCCTCCCAGTTGCCAAAGAACATATCACACCTGATGTAATAACCAAGCCACAAGAAGCACTGATACAGATGAAGGAAAACTGTTGAGTTTGGGAGGCTACCACCAGTTGCCATGGATTAGTGCCTAGTCTTACCACCAAGCCCAAATCTCTCAGTCAGGAATCCCTTCAGCCAAAGGACTCTTATTCAGGCTTCCATCCAGCGGCACCCCTTGCAACAGATTCTCTCAAATCACCATAATGGCCATAACCTAGGGGCCCATAATCCCTAAATCCTGCTTGCCAGTAGTGACAACAAACATAGATAGGAAATGTTAGAAAGGTAGGTGCTAGAGTCCAAGCATGCAGCTTGATTCCCTTAAGGCATTCTGCTCTACTTGGAAAGGGAGAAAGCCTGAAAGAAATAATTTGGTCAGTGTTAGGGTTAGGCACATGTTATGGTTCAAGTGTCAACTCACACATACACACACACAATTTCTACTGTGACAATAAACTTTTTTTTTGGTGGGGGGGGGGAGAGATGAGATCTGTACCTGGCTAGCCACACTCAGAGGAAATTGAGCTGCAGAGCTACTGCCAGAACCTCAAGGGCTCATCTTGGACCCGAATGATGACTGCATATCCAGGAAACAATGCTGGACAAAAAACCATGCCCATCATCTTTTCCCACAGTGCCAACCCCGACAGCCCTTTAAGTTCTTCAGGAACTCACTCTGGTTGCTTGGGCAGAGAATCAGCCCTGTTTGCCACGCACAACAGTCTTCTGTGCCACCATTTGTACTCAGGATGGAAGTTGCCATAAGGCATACTTATGACAAGACACTGGATGTCTGCTCTGCTCCTTGTGACCTATCCATGGTGCTGAAGCTCTCATTTCTGTCCACCCTTGCTTCTGTTGTGTTAAATTGTGGGTGATTTTTGCTCCTCTGTGGGCCTATCCCTACCATGCCATTTGCTGTGCCAGAATTAGCCATCAGATGGCTTACTATATGCTGAGATTTGAAGGTTACCAGTTCCATACCTGGTGGTTCCTGGTCATAAAAATGGCTATATCCAGTTCAAGTTTCTGCACATTAGGTCCAAGTGGCACCAGCTGGCTCAAAGCTATGTGACAGTATTTTTAAAATATATATATTTACAACAGTCCTGCATCAAGAAATACCACCTGAGGCAAGGTATAAAGTTTTATGATTGGGCAGTGTATGCCCCCCCTCTACTGAGGGTGTGAAGCATGGAAAATCCTTTGACACATGGCACACTATGCAGTAGGTCACCCCCACTTTAGGAAGGAAGAAGATAAATCAGAGAGAGAGAGGTCGCATGTGACAATAAATTGACTTTGGCTCCAGCCATGGTCTGCCTGCACTCCAGAGCTGGGTAATATTCAATTTGATTATCTCTCACTTGCCAAAAATGAAGTTTTTCTCTGTGCTTAAAAATCTCTAGGATGAGCCAGGAAGGAATTGATCTGCTGGAGTGAGTTGCTGACAAGAAAATGTAACTCATAAGGTAGGACTGGAGGGGGAGGAGAGAGATATAGAGATGCAAAAGACACAGAACATGGTGTATTTTCTACCCAGGATCCCACCCAGACATCAATATTTTTAACATAAAACAAAATTAGGGTGATGTGGTCTTGATCTATTTGCCAGAAAAACATCTCTTTACACCATCCACCTCTGCCACCCAAATCTTTTAGAGTTTTGCAATGGTTAGTTAGATAGTCTAGTCAACCAACACAGCTGAAGTTCAAAGAACCATCGCAATTGCAAGGAAAGTGACTCTTTGCAGTATAAAGGCTTCCTTCTGATTGCAAGGCCTGCTGGTCCCCCAAGCCACTCTCATTAGATATGCTTGTTTGCAGTTGTCAAATCTAATTGTAAGAGCTCTGAATCCATTTAGTTGTTTTGTTGTTCTTGAAAGCTTTTCTTGTTTTCTGTCTAAACTGTAGCTTTCCCCATCTCTGAGGATCAGCTGCCATTTCTCCCAGTAAGTCTGTGGTTGGTAGCAACACATCAGTTCTGTCTGCCGCTGTTTAATTCCCCCTGGGACTCACATTATACCTACCCCATAGCTGTTTCTAATTCTAAATCTAACTCATCCTTGAGGACATTCCAATAGCAGAGATAAAAGAGATGCCATCTTCTTTCATTCTTCAGGCAAAAGAAGCCAAGTTAATGAGAGATCACAATGGTACATAGTGATGTCATAAAATGAAATGAACATGCAAAACCCCAAATAAATCATGGGTTGCAAAAAAAAAAAAAAAAGCTTTACTGCATGTGAAGTCTGCTTTGGTTCTTCACACATCATAAAGCTCTCTGATACAAAGATATGAACAAAGCCTCTTTTTTGCATTCCAGAAATGTTTGGCAGAGTTTGGAATTTAATGAAACTATAATATATTCCACAGTCCACTCTGGGCAGATGAAGATAGAGACCAAGTGCAGCATGGCCTTATCTTACATCAGGAGAATGCAACCATTTCCTACCAAAAATGCAACATTTCCTCATGAAAATGCTGGTGTACTGACAAGTGAAATGGCAGGGGGAGATGAGGGTACTTGGCCACATATGCTTGGGACAAGACAAGCCCCAGCAATGCTGGAAGTTCCTCAGAGATTCACCTTGGACTCAGCTGGTGGCTGTGCAGATCTAGGATGTGATAATTTTACCTTATCCTGTATCACTAACCCCAGCATGCTGCTATAACCATGGTTGCACACCCTGGATGCACGCCCACTCAAGCCTTCATGCCACTTCTCTTCCTGCTCACCACCCACAGAGCTGTTTCTCTCACACCCAGACATGATGAGGTGGAAAGGATGTTAGAGGTACCAGGTTGTAAAATCAGTATTTTTTCCCCATGACAATATGTCCTCTCATACAGGAGGAAACAATGGTTGATGAACTTGAGGGCTTTTAATGAGCTAGAGTTTGCCATGACACATTACTGCTACAACTCTAACCTACCACCCTCTGCTACTCTTATTCTATGCCTCTTGCCCTATGGGGCAGCTGAGACAGTCTGGACCTAGAAACAGCAAGTGTCATATGTTTAAGTCTCAAAGCTGAAGAACTCATCTGATATGGTACTATCACATTATACTTTTTGCATAGAATCCGTGAAGAATGGGTATGTGTATGAGACAGAAGAGACCAACTGGGAGTTATTTTCATGAACCCAGGGAACACCAAATAGTTGCAGTAAGGAATCACCCTCATCCCTTATATGTAAATGTGCCTAAGAATGTGAACTGGAACCATGTGGTGGAACTGTTTCTTTCTTCATTTTCTTTGCACCATACACTATCCCCTGATTTGCTTGTTCCTTCTGTGCAGCTTTATTACACCAGTTTTTGCCATATCAAGTCCCATCTGTCTCACAGATTAGTAAAACACAGCCAGCCGCAGGTAGAAAAGAAGCTAATATTTTATTTTGCATAGGAAGTACAAAAAATCAACCTGCAGGAGAAGGGGAAGAAGGAAATATCACCAAAGGCCAGCACATTTATATGATTCAGGACTCCATATGGGCCTTAATTTCAAGTGTGGTGGAAACACACTAATTCCCAGCTATTGGAGATCGTATACATCTTTAAAGTGTCAAAAGCAAACAAACACAAAGGGGCAAGTCAATAAGGAAATTAACTGAAAATAATGTCTCTTATTTTGGTAGCAAGGTCAACCCCAGAAGAACCAGCAACAACAACCATAAGACACAACTCTTTTTAAAAATCTTTAGGTCAACCTTCTCTTTCATACAAGACCAATCAAAATGAATGGGAATTGCAAGTGTATGCTCTTGTGTGCTTTCCCAGTTCCCTTTCCTTGCAATTGGGTTTTACACAGCAGAAATACTTTGCAGAAGATGCTCTGTGTCCTTCACACCTAGAAGTGGAAACAGAAGCAACCAGAGAAGCACCTTGCATTGAACAAATTGCAGTTGCTCTCACTCCCTTTTTCTATATTCCTCCTCTCATATGGAATGAGGCTGTCTCTATCCTTTTCTCTTAATTAGTGAATCCTACATTCATATGTCGGTAGCTATATCCCAGTTGTTGACTTAAGAAGCTCTGGAGGAGGGGAAGTCCTTCTGTCATTACAATGCAGAACTAATTCCCAGCATGTCGTAAGACTCAGCAACACACTGAACAACTTCATCAGATACAATGTGCGCAAGTATTTCAGATCCAACGATGATTACATAAGGTGATGCTTTAATGTCATTATATTAATTAAGCTAGTAAGGAATTGTCTTAAATTCCCATTTTAATGGGTGTTCTTATTATACCATTGTAAATGCTTAAGCTAAAATACCTAAGGATGTGAATTAATAAAACTGTGCTTCGTTACTGCAGTTGCTCTAACTTCTGTAGACTCATCAGTTCCTTTTGTCAGAAACAGACCTACGTGCCAGCATTCAGCACAAGCAAAGTGGCTGAATAATCCACCCCAGCAAAGTTATCCTCTAGCAATGTGCAGGGATGCTTGTTCTTGCCACTCTGAGCCTCTGGAGAAAGATATGCTTGAGTGTGATATATAATCTCATCCTACTGCAGCACCCAGCTATGATTCTGGTCCCCAAAGCAAGATGGAGAAAATGGGACTACCTTTCTCTATGACTGTTAACAAATTTTTCTGCCCCTTTGGTACTTTTCTGCCCCTTGGTACTTAATAGGCCTTAGGGTATGAAGGATAGAGAAATAACATTATGAAGGCATCTCAATTCATTTCTATTTGAAAAAGGGATCTAGACCATGCTTTCATTCACACCCTACTGTACACCTTGATAAAACCCTACTGTATGTAGGAACAGAAAATGAAATCACATGGGGAGAGGGAGGCTGCCAGCTAAGCAACAACCTTCTCTTCTTCTCTGCCTTGAACAACATGAAGAGAGAAGCTACACTTCAAAGAGAAGGAGATATTACATACCATCCCCCATTTTGACTAAAAGACATCCTAAGTGATTTGGAGAAGAGGTAGTTCAGGGGAATGGACATTTAATCCTTTTCCTACCTACCATTTGTCCTCTAATCCACACACACACAAATCTACACTGGAGAAAACCAACAGAGTAGTATAAGTGTCATGTACAGATGAAAAACTCAATTTTTTTATTTCATTCCACTCTCAAACTCATCCTTCCTGTTTCCCACTTACAGGCCTTATTCTGCTTCCTCTGGGAAATTTTTGCTATGAAATCACACATCATTGGCTCTTCCTCTGTCTATCAAGGCAAAACACATATTTTAGGCCTGCTTACTAGTACTGGTAAATATATTCATTATTTTCACATGCAAAAGCATGTTCATACATACTGGGGAAAGCACAATGTATAAGAAGAGCCAGTAATTAGTGTGGCTGATGCCTCTTGGGGCTGGTAGCAAGACTGGAGTCAGTTTACCCTGAGATGGGGCAGCTGCCAGGACCCAAAGCTTTTGATGGGGTCCACTGCCACTGATGTACCTATTCACATGCCTCCACCATTGCCCACCTGCTTGCTTGCAAGAACCCTACCACCCATGTTCCTAGCCATATTCACTGCCCAGCGTTGTCAGGGAAGGGCATGTGGATGGTACAGACATCTGTAAATATGGGCAGTGAGAAGGCTCACTAGAGAAAGGACACACACGCACATGGATGGACAGGTGAGAAGGAGGGTTGGTGGGTGGGCATAGGACTGGAGCAGGGCTCTTTCTACTCTCTGCCCAGAGCCTCCCAAAATGTGTAACTTGCCCTGGCTGGTAAGGTATACTACTACTCTGGAAATAAATGTTAACTGAAAACAAGCAACATGAAAATGGTCCTTTTCTACAGTTATGCAGTCAATGTGATCAGTGATCTAACCTTAACAAACCAATGATAAATTGCTTGATGAGAGGGTCTCCCTGCAGCACCCACTTGAATGTGGTGTGCTGCAGGAAGCAATCCTCTTGTCAATCCTTAACATCTACATGCACCCTCTCGTCAATCCTTAACATCTACATGCACCCTCTTGCCCAGTTGGTCCAGAGGTTTGGGCTGGGATGTCACCGATAAGCAGATGACACCCAGCTCTATCAGTGTTGGAAGGCTGTCCAGTCTCTGCCCCAGAGGTCTTGACCAGGGCTCTGGGGGCTGTGGCTAGTTGGCTGCAACAGAACCAACTGAAACTTAGCCCAACAAAGACATAAGTCCTGTACCTGAATCAGGAGAGCTGGGGCAGGAATCAGGCTGCCCACCCTAGATGGTGCACCACTTGTGCCAGTTCAGAAGGTGAGGAGCCTGGGGGTGATCCTGATGCCTCACTTTTCACAGAGGCCCAAGTCACCACAGTTGCCAGGTCTGCCTTTTCCCACCTCTAGCAGATTAGGTAATTGGTCCCTTACCTTTCCCCCTAGGAATTGGCTACAGTAACCCATCAATGGTCATATCCAGGCTTGATTACTATAATTCACTTTATACAGGCTTGCCCCAAGACTGATCTGGTAACTCCAGCTAGAATAGAACACAGCAGCATGCCTACTGTTGAAATCATCTGTACGGTCATGCCTTCAGCCAGTGTTATGCTGCTTGCACAGGGTCCCAGTTGATTACTGGATCCATTTCAAGTGTTGGTATTGACCTTCAAAGCCTTTCACGGCCTGGGACTGACATATTTGAGGGACCACCTCTCCCAAAATGTGCCCCAAAGAGTCTTGCACTCACTGGACTTACATCTAATGCCTACCCCTGGCCCAAAGGATGTCTGCTTAGCCTTGACCAGGGCCAGTGTTTTTTTCTTTCCTGTCTCCAGCCTGATGAAATCAGACTCCTACTGGAGATCAGGGTCCTGCGGGACCTTTTACAGTGTCTGTAAAATGGAAGTGTTTCATCAGGCTTTCAGGTGAGGTGATGGACATCCACTTCAGTTGGCCTCCCAGCTGAAGTTCCCATTTCGTTGAAGCATCCATCTGACTTCATCTGTGTGGCCCAACAAGATCCTTATGCAATTGTTGCTATCTGATCTAGTCTTACTGTTTTAATTATTTTATTAACTGTATATTTAAAAACCAACTGTCTATTTAATTGGAATTTTATCATAATGAGTCACTGACTCTATTTCCTGTTGTGATCTGCTCTGAGCCTGTTTGCGGGAAGAATGGAATAAAAATCCAAAACATGCATACATACATATGTACGTACGTACGTACATACATACATAGGTGAACTGAGCAAAATAGCATCAGCAGTGAAACAAAACACCCAACTCAATAGCACAAAGGTTCCCAAATCTGTTGAGTCTCTGGGCAATTCTGGCTTTCAGAAACAGGTAGTGGGTACCACCACAAAAACTGTGGCTATGTATGACACAGCTGACTCAAAAAATTGCTGTCATGGAATTAATCACAGAATCTTGAGAAATTCCATGTTCATCTACAGTGTTTCAAAAATTAGGTGTTTCCTGCAGACACACAGGGGGTGATTTTTCTGGAGCACCTCCAGAAGCCAGTTTGGAATAGTGGTTAAGTGTGCGGACTCTTATCTGAGAGAACCAGGTTTGATTCCCTACTCTTCCATATGCAGCTGCTAATATGACCTTGAGCACTGTGTTGAGGATCATAGCCATAGAACAACAAAACAAAAGCCATATTTCTTCTATTCTCAAGTATAGTGTTGCTGCAGCAGGAAAAGGTCTGTCCAAGCAGAAAGGAGCTTCTCCTTACACACACAACAAATGAATTATTTTAGGCCAGACCACAACCATCAACTCATTCAGTGTTGCATTCAGTAGAATATATGAATGAAAGTACATCCCATGGCTGGCATAAATGGATAACAATATCACCAAAATTTGTAATTGCTTACGTTTGAGCAAGATTATGCTGCTCTGATGCATTAAACATTGTGCATCATTATTCTGTAACTAGCAAAATAAAAATGTGATTCTACACATGTACCACCAATGTTCAGGATGACCAAGCTCTTTTCTAGGCACGTGCACAAAAGCTCACCACTTACTCTTAGTGAAACTTGCACGAAAATAGTCACTGTTCACTGTAAAACTATGTGAATTACAGTACCAGCTGCTTTGTAGGCATGAGGCCAGAATTTCGTCACTGTTAAAACACCTTACTCTTGATGAAACTCTTTTTGATGGCTATAAACCATAGGAAAAAAACTACCTCTCCTTGGGGAGCATCTTTCAGTTAGAACAGTTACCATGATCATTTCTGGCAAATTTCTGGCTGCCTTCATGCATATAGATTTAAAAGTCCATCTTGTTCCTGGAAATGTTTGTTTTGACAGGAGTGTGTGGGGGGAAGGAAGGGGGGGTTGGCTGAATTTCCAAGTGTCTCATAGCCAAGGCTGGCATTGATAACAATGACTCTCTGGGGAGTATATAAAACACATGCATGTATCACCTTCAGCATGCAAGGATGCACCAACAATGAAAGGTGGGGACGAAATCTCACAAAAGACCCATCTTATATAAAAGACATCTTATAAACAATGAACTGATTCCAAATCAAATTTCTACCACTAAAAACTTATTAGTTTGGGCTTTTTCCTCCTTACAGGCTCTTTCCAAACAATATGAACTTCTTCATGCATGACACGTCTCCCCCCAAAAACCCCAAGTTTCCAGAGTTTCCTAATACATATATGTGTGTGTTTGTGTGTGTTTTTCTTTGCATGCACTACGAATTACTAAGCCCTTCATTTCCCTTTTGGAAAATATTTATGCTATAGCTAGAAGGTGCATAAGACATTAAGAGAGAGCATGCCAGGCCCAGGAACAACCATCATCCAGTGTGGACTTGCAGAAACAAAGCAAAGGCAAGGAGAACCTAATAGTTTATGACAGATATGCAGAGATTAACATGGCAAACAACATGTAGCAATTCTAATTTATCCTACAGCTAAAACCACACGAACTAAATAAAACACATAAGGCTTCATTCAGATAACTTTACTTGTTCCTTCCAGAAGGCAACTTCTTAAGAATTAGCATAGAAAAGAAAATTAAGGCAGATGTAGACATTTTCAACAGAATAAGGAGTTGACCTTAAATTTAGAAGAAGCACCAAAGCATTTGGCTGAGAAAGCATAGCAGGCTGATTTTGGTATGCGTTTAACTATCTTAGATCTTAAAAAGCTACTCTGTTCTTAAATTGCAATGTGTATATATTTGTGTGAAATGACAGGCAGTTTTCTTTTTTAATATCTTCACATGGTTGCAAGAGTAGGGTTGATGGCTAGGTCCACAACTTTCTTCACCTGCTGCTAGAATAACAGGTCACCAAAGAGCACAGCAAGCAGCGCAAGTTAGCAGCATTTTTACATGGCTAACAGCTACAAACCAAAGTGAAAGAGGGCAGATGATAGCATGTCTCCCCTTCATAAGAAAAGTGCATGCTCCTGAGATAGCTGAAGGAAATACTAAGACAGAGGGGAAACATTCTTTCAGACCTTCTCTGATCTCTCACTGTGAATAAAAACTGATCTCCACCTGCAGCTCTCAGATGACCAGCGGATGCCACCAAGTTCCTTGTCTGGCAATACAACCCTATGCAGGGTTTCTCCAGTTGCACAGGATTACACTATTAGTCTCGCATGCTATGGGAAATGGGGTAGGCCTAGCTGAATAAACCACAGTGCTAGGCAGAGAATATGCAGTCACCAATAAACCAGCATGCCAGTTGGCCATAGTCCTGCATTTTACTGAGAGAGGATATCACTAGGAGTCCCATTGATCTCTACTCTTGACTGAGATATATCCAGCAGAGGTGTGTGAATAATTTCACACTGCATAATCATTCAGCAAATTGTGTTCCTTCTTGAATTTAACAATGCTCATGGGCAACTGGCCAGTTCCTTGGGCTGATTCAATATCTGAATGCTCCCAGTGTATTGTTAGACAAGGTAATTCCCCTCCCTCCTTAAACAATGGCAATACATTCACTGTGATTATGAGATGTTCAGTATTCTAGATCAGGGTTTTAAGTTATATCAGAAGGATAGGGAGGGAAGGGTTGGAGATGGGGTGACTCTGTATGTCAGAGAGTCCAGTAAGTCCAATAAGTCCAGTCCAGTAAGACTGAGGTCAAAGAATTAGATTCCCTTCTAGAAATGCTTTGGGTCGAAATAGAGGGCCCAAAAGAAAATTTAACTATGGGAGTTTGTTATCGCTCACCAAATCAAAAGATAGAGGATGATTATAATATGATGGAAGGATTAAAGATAGCAGCTAAATGTAAAAAAAAGAAAGAGAAAGGAAAGGAAAGGAAAGGAAAGGAAAGGAAAGGAAAGGAAAGGAAAGGAAAGGAAAGGAAAGGAAAAACATAAACATAGGAGGAGCCATGTTGGATCAGGCCAGTGGACTATCCAGTCCAAAATTCCCCTATACAATGCCCAAAAAGCACCAGAATGTCCACCAGTGGGGCCAGGGCACTAGAAGCCCTCCCACTGTTGCTTCCCCCCCTCCCAGAAGGATAGGGAGGGAAGGGTTGGATCACGCCAGTGGACTATCCTGTCCAAAATTCCCCCATACAATGCCCAAAAAGCACCAGAATGTCCACCAGTGGGGCCAGGGCACTAGAAGCCCTCCCACTGTTGCTTCCCCCCCTCCCAGAAGGATAGGGAGGGAAGGGTTGGATCACGCCAGTGGACTATCCAGTCCAAAATTCCCCTATACAATGCCCAAAAAGCACCAGAATGTCCACCAGTGGGGCCAGGACACTAGAAGCCCTCCCACTGTTGCTTCCCCCCCTCCCAGAAGGATAGGGAGGGAAGGGTTGGATCACGCCAGTGGACTATCCAGTCCAAAATTCCCCTATACAATGCCCAAAAAGCACCAGAATGTCCACCAGTGGGGCCAGGACACTAGAAGCCCTCCCACTGTTGCTTCCCCCCCTCCCAGAAGGATAGGGAGGGAAGGGTTGGATCACGCCAGTGGACTATCCTGTCCAAAATTCCCCCATACAATGCCCAAAAAGCACCAGAATGTCCACCAGTGGGGCCAGGGCACTAGAAGCCCTCCCACTGTTGCTTCCCCCCCCCCTCCCAGCACTAAGAACAGACAGAGCATCACTTGCAGGGAAAGAAAGAAAGAAAGAAAGAAAGAAAGAAAGAAAGAAAGAAAGAAAGAAAGAAAGAAAGAAAGAAAGAAAGAAAGAAAGAAAGAAAGAAAGAAAGAAAGAAAGAAAGAAAGAAAGAAAGAAAGAAAGAAAGAAAGAAAGAAAGAAAGAAAGAAAGAAAGAAAGAAAGAAAGAAAGAAAGAAAGAAAGAAAGAAAGAAAGAAAGAAAGAGGGGCAACGGGGAAAAAAAAGCCTTCCTCACCATCAGATCGCCCCAGCCAGCAAAAATTCTTCCCAGGGGTCATTTGGTAAAAAAAAATAGCTACTGGAATGCCCACTCCCCGCCCCTCCCAGCTGAAAAATACACACACACCCTTCTTTGCTGCCCAGGCCTCCCAGGGAAATCTCCCCAAAAGAACATACTGCAAGGCACATGAAAGCCCATATCCTGAAGAACACTTCATGGGTCTAAAGTGCCAGTGGATGCCAGCTTTTCTCTCAAACACTGGGAGCAGGGGGAAAGGAAGGAGAGGCAGCCCAGCTCCTCTCTGCACAACACAGAGATGGGGCGGGGCTAGCTTTGCTGGGGGCAGGGCTAGCTTTGGCTTTTCTTGTGACTCAGTAGTGAGGCTTCCGTGGCCCGGTACCGGGTCACGATCCTGCAAATGGGAAACACTGTTCTAGATCCACTGGATTGTTGTGCTTGCATTTAGGGCCCCCACCTGATCTATTATAAACAGGCTTGACTTTTTTGGCATTTTTTCCCCTGCAAACACAATCTTCAAGCTAAGCTGCAACCAATCACAATTTCACATTCAGATGACTGGTGACTTTTTATTTTAAGAAAAATAGCAACTACAATCTTGTCTAGTTCATTACAGTCTTTCATTTCCTGATTGGCCAAGTGCAACACCTCTTACCAGGGTATGCTCTGAAATTTACTGAAGCCTGTAGAAATACATCGATTGCCTGGAAGGGAACTGGAACAAAGATCAGAGACATAATCAAGAAGAAGGTGCTAAGGGAGTCCCTGGAGCTGTGACTCCATCAGGGAGCAGAAACAAATAAGGGCTTTCAAATTATTAACCTTTCCTTTTCAGGGGGCTCGCAGGCCCTGCCTGAGGCATTGTTCCTATTAAAATCAGGCTACCAGAACATTGGCTGGACGCAGTGTTTGGAAGGTAATTTTCTCTTGTCACATTCACATAAAATAATTGTTTGTGCAATCCAAGTTCTGATCAGAGCCACATCTTGTTCATTTAATTGCCTCACTTGCAGGGCCACCGGGGTAAGGGAACTATCAGCCACTGCCATGCCAGGCAAACTGTGTATGCCATTAAAAAAAAGTCACACAGCCTATCTTGTGTCAGTGCCAGTCATCAACAAAGTATTTACATTTGTTTGGTATGCATGCATTTGTGTGCGTGCATGGGTGCGCATGGTGCCAGCTGCAGAAGACACAGTTAGATTGTTTACTCATCTATTGATAGTTTTAAAAATGTGATTTCCATGAACATTAGTCAAGTTAAAAATTCAGTTGCTCAATTATTCTGATGCAGGAGAAAAAAGCCAGTAAGCAGAAGCATACAAAAGAAGCACAGCTGCAACTAAAGTGAGTTCATTTTTATGTTGGAGCAAATATTCATGGAACACATTTGTGTGTGAGTGTGGGCATGTGGAATTTGTCCACTCTAATAACAGACCCTGTGCTATGGCAAATAATACCCAATAGCAGTAGTTCACAGTAGTTCATTTGTCACTCCTAGGCTATCACTTCTTAGCTATGGTAATAAGCTCTATTACTATACACTAGCAAATCATCCATCATTATGATGAGCATAAGATAAGTAAAGGGAGATCATGCATATTGTATGGACATCTAATGTGCATATGTGTATGAAGGAACATCATGACAGAACAGCAACTATTCACTGATATAAAGGGCTGTCCTCAATGTACAGACAAAACTGCTTTCTGCTTTTTATGGATCCAGTGTTTAGGGAATGAGAGTCAGGATTTGCCTTCTCTCAGTTGTGACCCAGGCTACAAGGAGAGCCAGTCTGGTGTAGTGGTTAAGTGTGCGGACTCTTATCTGGGAGAACCGGGTTTGATTCCCCACTCCTCCACTTGCAGCTGCTGGAATGGCCTTGGGTTAGCCATAGCTCTGGCAGAGGTTGTCCTTGAAAGGGCGGCTGCTGTGAGAGCCCTCTCCAGCCCCACCCACCTCACAGGGTGTCTGTTGTGGGGGAGGAAGGTAAAGGAGATTGTGAGCCGCTCTGAGATTCTTCGGAGCGGCGGGCGGGATATAAATCCAGTATCTTCATCTTCTTCTACATGTCCATGTGCCTTGTGTCAGAGAATTCAATGAAGACCACTGAGAACCAAGCCAGTCCAATATACATTGTCTCACTATGGCTTAGAGTTATTAGTGAGATGACAAGATGCAATGGAATCCTAGGAATTCTGAAAATATTGAATTTTATTTATTTAAATGACATACTATTTTTCACAAAGCATGGAATGATTTAAAAGAGATGCATAAAGCTATAAGATAAAAATCAATTAATATTTAATTAAATATTAAATATACACCATACAACAATGCTCAATATGCATTAATACGGGTCACAACTAATATAAACAAAAGAATAGCCATAACATAGCAAATAGCCAGGCAAGAGATGTCTACAAGGATATCCCCCAAAAGTACATCACACTTGTCAAGTTAAAGAAGCATGGATCAGTACAAGTTCAGAAATGCCCAGAAGAAAACAAAGCCAATGCTCTAGATCTAGATGAAAGAAATGAAAGTATTTGTGGTGAGAGCTCCAAAAAGAGGGCCTGTGAAAACTGTGATTCTCTTACTTAATCACACAGTGTAACCATTATCCCAGTTATCTCAAGAACTAACACCCTCCAGGACACTGGCTTTCCCTACCAGCATCACCTCCATCTTGCCTGAATTCAATTTCAGCCTGTTTATTCTAAACTACTGTACTACAGCTTTCACACATTGTGTGAGGCTGTTCAACCATGACACGCTAGAACATGTAGCTCCACATGTGATTATAGGACACTAGTCTAACATTGACCAGATCTCTTTTCGAAGTTGGCTTATTTTTAATCACAGCTTCTTTTAACACCCAAGGGGAATTATACTCTTCCAATGAGGCACTGAAAATTCTGGCCAGTATGCCTCCCAGTTCTTCACTTCACCAGCCAAGGATATAATTTGCATAACCTTCATAACCTAGGCAATCTATTGACTCTGTGAAGGATGACCTACAAGGTTCAATGAGGCATGACGTTCCAGGCCCATTTCCTACAATCCCATAGGACAAGGTTTCCCAAAAACATCACTGTCAGTGATCCCTTAGCCATCAACCTTCTCACGGCTTTTTCCTCTTCCATCCCTGCCCACCTGATATTCGTGCTTGCCTTCTTTCCCCTTATCCTGGCTGTCTGCCTCATTTGCTTTCTCATTTCTCTCTGGCTGTCCTTTTTCTTGTCTTCACATTCCCTTCATCTTTTCCCCCTATTCCCATAGCCCCTGTATCTTCTCCTCTCTCCTTTCCTATTCCCTACTTCTGCCTCATCTGCTGATGGGGGCCGCAGAACTAACACTGTAGTCCCTAAACACTCTATATGAGTCACACTATATAGCATTGGCATGATGTTTTATTCCTTATCACTTCCATAATACTATTAAAATATAAAGAGCTTTATGATTATTATTACATTTTTTTCTCCCAGCAAGCCCTTATGATGTAGGTAAGGTTGAGAGAGAGAGAGAACTTGCCTCGGGCGACGCAGTGAGTTTTATTACTTGGGGGGGGGGGGGGCGGGTTGTAAGTAGGTTTCCTGCACCCAAGCCCCACCCGTTGTATTCAGAGCCACAGCTCATTTTTATATAACGGAAGCAGTGCAGAAGATGACATGAAAATAAAATAAAGAAGAGTTGAAGTTGCTTTAAAATAAGTTATAGCTTCTGCCTACCTCAAGATTTTTCCCTCTTTGATTCCTGTTTCCTGTCGCTTCCCATTCACCCCCTCCACAGTTTCATTTGTTTCTTTCCCTGCATTTCAGATACACTAGGGGGGGGAAACTGTACAGTTCGCCAGGGAGGTTCAGTTGAAGCCCCAAAAGACAGGAGCTGTTTGCGCTGCTTCTTCTTTCTCCATAAGTACAGCTGAGTCTATGACTGGGTAATTGGCTAAGTGCCTGTCAGCTTAATAACGGAGAGGGAGAGTTGTACTTACTATTCAAAGCCATGGATGCTTCCTGCCAGTGGATTTCAACGTGGGTTTTGTTTTGCCAGGCAGGCAAAGAGACAAGCGGACACAGGGTTCCGAAGAACTGTCTCCCCTGGCTCTGGTCTTACACACAGCGATTGGTATGGAAAAAACACAGCAGGAAACAAGCAAGAACAGAATTCACCCAGGTCTTCTGCATTCATTCATCACAGTTCAAGCCAGTCATGCAATCCGTGAGCCATCTTTGCTTCCCAAACTTTACATTGCACCAGCAGCTAGAAGTATGCAGCTGCCAATTAGGGATGTATACATAAATTATATTCAGGTTCAGCTCATTTTGTAAGGTAAAAGCTTGGGGGGAGGGGAGGGAAATAATATTATTGTGAGTGTTGTCCTAAACCAGTTACATCCTCCTAAGCCCATGGAGTTCAGTGAACTTAGAAAGGTGTAACTCTATTTAGGAGTGTATGTTAGGGAAACTGCTCTCAAAATGAGATTGGGGAATTAGATTGAGAGACAGTTGTCCCAATAAGGAATCTTTGTTATCTGTGTATACGAGGCTCAACCGATCAGAGAGTCAATGCTTAATAAAGGACTCTAATTTAATAAAATCAATTGTGGTTTATTTGAAACAATAGTTCGTTCACACAAGGTACAAAATCAATCACACATTCACACAGGTCTAGGAAATATAGAGAGATCGATAGGGGAACATAAAGGAATGGACATACAGGGTAATACTACCTCTCGCAGACTCCAATGGAAGGCTCCGATGGCGACGAGTGAGGGAATAGGGGTAAGGTCCCGAAACTGATCAGGAATCGGGGGTGTAACTACACAGCGGGAATGGGGTTTACTGAGTAGAAGGCACACCTGTGGGTAGCTAGTCCACAGATTATATAGAGTCACCTTAGTCCTGAGGGGATGGGAGGTGACTGGGAGTGGTAATGGGAGGTTCTGCTGATGACCAAGGAGGCTGGACACCGGCTGGACCAATGGTGAGTCAATGGCGACACCTGATTGGATGTGTGCTTCAACCAATGAACATCACCTTCATCCTGGGCATCCTGGAAACTTCCAAGTTGCGACAGGGCCTGGGGCGGCTCCGCTGGTATCAATATGGGAATGATTGGGTGATTGAGAGGAGATGGGATTAACTGGGAAAGGGACAATAGAGAATCAGATATGCACCTAGGTATTCCGGTGTAGACAAAAGGGCTTGGCTGTATCAGGAGAGATCCTTCCTCTTTCTCAACTCTCCGGGGTGAAGACGGTTGTTCAGGAAATCACTGGGCAATCAGGATTAATAGTGGAGCCATTAATCCATTCATAGACTAGGTGGGTTGCTTGCGGGCTAGGAATGACTCAAGGTGTGTACGTGAGGTTCCCACATAGAAGGAATGAAGCCCACCCAGGCAGGAAGATGGCTACATGTGGTGTTAGCGAAACACAGTGGTTTCCATGCTTAGCGCTTCAACACCGTTCGCCTGGACAGCTCCGTGGCGGCGTAGCCTCCTCCTCGCCATGGCGGGTTCCACGCGATGGCGGGGAAACGTCAGAGCGCGGCTGCAGACACTCTGTGCCTGACTCAAGCGCTTATATCCTTGTAGATAGGTACACGGGAGTCTTATGTAGTTCCTGGGTAGCGTCACTCGCATTCACTGGCCAGGCGGATGCAAGCTTACTTCTCCAGGCGCCCTGGCAACCATGTTTGTGACAGAGGGGTCATTTTCTCACATGTACTGTATGTCGCATGGTGAGCACTGCTAATCACTTCAGCAGCCATTCCCAATGCGGAATGTATTTTATTTATTTGAAACCTTTCTAGGCCACCTTTCCACCCAAATAGAGTCCTCAAGGCAGTGAACATCAGAACATTAAAATATCTGAACATTTAAACAGTATTCAAAATAATATATAAAATAATTCAATAAAAACATAAATACACAGTATCAAAGCCAGGGAGAAGGGCCAATAACAGTTATTGGAAGTGTGCAAAACAAAACAAAGAAGTGTTAGATGGCTGGTCAAATAGATAGACGAATCTCCCTGGGGAGGGAGTTCCAAAGCTTTGGTGCCATGACTAAAAAGGCTCTTTCTCATCTAGCATCAGACAGCACCCAAAGCAGGGCCTCTGAAGATGACCAGAGAGGATGAGTAGGTTTGTATGGGAGAAGATGGCCCTCAACAGAAAAAGCCCAACAGGAACTCATTTGCATATTAGGCCTCACCCCTGACACCAAGCCAGTCAGAACTGCATTTCTGTGCATTCCTGCCCCCTCCCCCAAGCCCTGATCTTTAAAGTATGCTGTCCCTAAACCAGCATAGAACTTTACAGAGCTTTAAAGACCAATATACGGCTTTAAAGGCCAATAGCATCACCTGTTGGCTTTTAATGCTGTATGCTGCTTTAAAGATCAACATCCCTTTAGACAAATCTTGCTCTTGGGATAAATATTTTACAAGTTTACATGGTAGTTCTCACACAAATGAACCTTGTCCCCGAATTTCAGCTAGCTATAAGAAAGCATCACCATTCTAGGCAACAGAAGGCCCAAGCTCATCCCCTTACCCTAGCCATCTAATTATGAAAACTTTAGACCTCACCCAAAGGATAGTCTTGACAAACTGCAGACAGAGAAAAGAAAGGGTTCCCATTTTACAGGCCATAACATATTTTCCCTTTCAGAGTAGGTAAGAAAGGCAGGTGTGGTTTTTTTTCCCCTTATACCCTGGCCCAGCAACTGGAATACTTGTGCAAGTGGAGGGGAATTTTTTTTAAAAAAAACAGAAAACGCATGAGTCACTTAACCCTGCACATGCACTCATGAACTCCACATTAGTTTCCAGCCCCTCTAAGTTAACATGTTTCATGTGCTCCTTCAAGGAGCCAGCAGATTTAGCTTGAAGATCCATCTCTTAACACAGACACAGGTTTTATCAGCATGCCATTTTTGCACATACACACACATACAAAAATCAACCCCCCCCCCCCCAGGTACAGAAGAATAGGTAAATGAGTTCCTACACAAATATTATACCCTGTCTGTGTTAATTTTGCTGTTAGTAGGTAGGAGCCCAGTGCTTTCAGCTCTGTATAGTGAGTGGGCTGCCCACTGTAAGAACTGCCACACCTCAGCAGCATAACACCCCTTCCTGCCTTATACTGAAAAGAACAAACACTTGGCAGTTTGGAAGCAGACTGAACTGGCAATTTCCATTTATTCCCCATTCTTGATACAAGCCATCCTCTCCTTAGCCTTCAGTGTCCCTCTCCCCACCAACAGCAGCATTATATGGATTTCAGTGGGCTGCTATAGGAGCGGGGAAGCAGGAGTGTTCCATTCTGGAGATATAACATTTAGTTTGGATTCAAGTGAGTTCCTTGACAGTGGAGAATTAGGCATAGGCCAACCCTCCACCCCAAGCATTTTCTGCCTCATTCAATCAGCTGCATGTAATGCATTTGCACGTCTGGTTGCTGGCATGGCCCTAGTTATATAGAAGAGTCCTCAAACAAGTGAGCCAGCAGTGTGACTGGGGGAAATACCAAATAGGGATGATGCGTTTTGAGGAGAACATGGACTGAACATTCTGAATGGCTAGCATGCCTGTTGAGGTATTTCTGTTGAGTCACTTCCGCCCTCCACTGCCTTTCCATTTGCCATTTCAGGGAAACATATTCAATATAGCACAGGACTCAGGGAACTGAAATAAAAGTGCAGTTGCTGATAGAATTGGCCTAGTCTACTAGGTCCAAAACTCATTTTCATCAGCCACCCTTCCAAGGTTAATGAACGGAGTGTGATCAGCTTGAATATGATTAGTTATTATTTCAGTTTGCATCCCTGATGGCATCTTTAAATATATGTACCTAGCTTCTGAAGATAGGGACTTCCATGCTGTTAATACTGGGAGGGGGGTTACGGAATACATATTTCCCCATCATTATAGCTTGTGGAGGGGAGGAACCTGAACAACTTTTACAATCAACTATTAGAAGCACAACAGTGCTATCTGGATTAGAATTGGAAATGAAGCCCTCCTTTCCACTAAAGAGGAGATACAATTCAAATGCAAGCTTAAACTAAGCTAATGTGAGACCAATCAATAGAGTACCTCTGCATAGCTATCTCAATTTTAACATCATCTAAGAGGGAAACATATGGTACTTTGCTGCAGATTGAAATGTATGTTCAGACTCTGGGGAACACACTGAACAAACAGAGGCTGCCAGTTTTCATCCTCTGTTTTCTTTAACATAAGTTATAGATTTGGTATTATAATACTGCACATATTTCAATCAATGCAACCCTCTTTTGTTCTTTTCCCACTGAAGTCTCACCTGTGATTTGTTAACCCATCTACTCTGGCCCTCAAACGTATACAGTTTGTGCTGATGTGAACATTATTATCTGCATATATTCCAAATTCCAGACAGGTACGGTTTGCAACCCTCCCCTCAAATGAAAAATATATTCTACAAGTTTCACTCTTGCCAGAGCTATATATTTTCCACTGTCCTGTCTCTCTTTTTAGGTGTATATATTTAAATTTTCAGTACTGCATTAAAAGTACACTAGGTATCAGCAAAAATATAATGTGGTCTACAGTAAAATCTTTTCTTCTTCACAGTATGCACACATCATCTACAAATTTGCAAGCCAATGAATGCAAGATCTTGCTGCTGTTTTACATGACAATGTGCATATCTGTTTATTTATTTTGGATTATTTATATATTGCTTCTCAGCTTTTAGCTTTCTCATTGCATTCACAAAAGATACATCCTGAGGGTGGTTTCACACATACAGATCTGAAATGGTGTAAGAAGGGGAAATTGTAAGTAGGTTGCTGTTTCTTAACTATTTGGGTCTTCTTCCAAAGAAGGCTTGAGGCACCTTTCGCCATCTCTCATCTCTTGTTCTTTTCATCCTGAAACCAACAGAAGAACAGTAGGTCCCTGAAGGGGCTCAGGATGGGGCTCTGGGATCCCTGCTCTGTTCTTCCCTGTGGCATAGGAAGACTTGGTGCTTTCTGTTGTGACCCATCGCAACACACTCAGACTCTGAAGATTCCACTTCCAGTTTATATCAAATGCCTATACATCAAATAAGCAACAGTCAACTACAGTAAATATTACTGACCAACATCTGATAGTAATTAAAACTTAAGACATTATAATGGGAAAGGGAGAAGTGCCAGCAGCAGCATTATCTGAGTTTGGCTCCCTTTGGATGACAGAACACTGGAAATGTGTAGTGTAAGATTTGCTTTGTTTAGCTTTATCTTAGAAGAACATAGGTCAAAACAAACAGGCACTGCTAAAGGCAGGGCTTTTTTTGGTGCTAGTACTCACTGATGCTGAGTACCAGCACCTTTTTCAAAGAGACTCTTCCAAGATTTGATCCTCTTGTGCCAGCCCACCCCACAGTCAGAGAATGAGAAAATGGACCCTCAGAGCCAGCCTAGAAGGAGGAACATTTAATGGAAACTGGCACCTTGGTAAATTTGAGTACTGACATATTAAAGTGGGTTTTTTTAAGACACAGGCTATATGGCAGAAGATATTCTAACCCATAGCAAATCCCCTGACAGACAAACCCTGTACTGCCAATTGCTTCACCTTCAATCACCTCACAGCTTTTGTGTCCAGTCTGCTTCTCTCTCCCCCACCAAAATTGTTTTGGTACACACACAAACATATATGTGCCTGCACACAACCTCTTCATACCCTAAACTGGGTGGTTGTTTTTTCTCCAGATGCTGATGGTACCTGAGCAAAGTGCTGTGTGAAAAGCTCCTAAATTTAAAACTAAGAACATAAGAACATAAGTGAAGCCATGTTGGATCAGGCCAACGGCCCATCAAGTCCAACACTCTGTGTCACACAGTGGCAAAAAATTTTATATACACACATACACTGTGGCTAATAGCCACTGATGGACCTGTGCTCCATATTTTTATCTAAACCCCTCTTGAAGGTGGCTATACTTGTGGCCGCCACCACCTCCTGTGGCAGTGAATTCCACATGTTAATCACCCTTTGGGTGAAGAAGTACTTCCTTTTATCCGTTTTAACCTTTCTGCTCAGCAATTTCATCGAATGCCCACGAGTTCTTGTATTGTGAGAAAGGGAGAAAAGTACTTCTTTCTCTACTTTCTCCATCCCATGCATTATCTTGTAAACCTCTATCATGTCACCCCGCAGTCAACGTTTCTCCAAGCTAAAGAGTCCCAAGCGTTTCAACCTTTCTTCATAGGGAAAGTGCTCCAGCCCTTTAATCATTCTAGTTGCCCTTCTCTGGACTTTCTCCAATGCTATAATATCCTTTTTGAGGTGCGGCGACCAGAACTGCACACAGTACTCCAAATGAGACCACACCATCGATTTATACAGGGGCATTATGATACTGGCTGATTCGTTTTCAATTCCCTTCCTAATAATTCCCAGCATGGCGTTGGCCTTTTTTATTGCAGACGCACACTGTCTTGACATTTTCAGTGAGTTATCTACCACGACCCCAAGATCTCTCTCTTGGTCAGTCTCTGCCAGTTCACACCCCATCAACTTGTATTTGTAGCTGGGATTCTTGGCCCCAATGTGCATTACTTTGCACTTGGCCACATTGAACCGCATCTGCCACGTTGACGCCCACTCACCCAGCCTCAACAGATCCCTTTGGAGTTCCTCACAATCCTCTCTGGTTCTCACCACCCTGAACAATTTAGTGTCATCCGCAAACTTGGCCACTTCACTGCTCACTCCCAACTCTAAATCATTTATGAACAAGTTAAAGAGCATGGGACCCAGTACCGAGCCCTGCGGCACCCCACTGCTTACCGTCCTCCACTGCGAAGACTGCCCATTTATACTGACTCTCTGCTTCTTATTACTAAGCCAGTTTTTGATCCACAAGAGGACCTGTCCTTTTACTCCATGACTCTCAAGTTTTCTAAGGAGCCTTTGATGAGGAACTTTATCAAAAGCTTTCTGGAAGTCAAGGTAAACAACATCTATCGGGTCGCCTTTGTCCACATATTTGTTCACCCCCTCAAAGAAATGTAACAGGTTAGTGAGGCAAGATCTTCCCTTGCAGAACCCATGCTGAGTCTTCCTCAATAACCCGTGTTCATCAATGTGCCTACTCATTCTGTCCTTGATAATGGTTTCTACCAACTTTCCCGGTATTGAAGTCAGACTGACTGGCCTGTAATTTCCCGGATCTCCTCTGGAACCCTTTTTAAAGATGGGGGTGACATTTGCTACCTTCCAGTCCTCAGGAACGGAGGCAGATTTCAATGAAAGATTACAGATTTTTGTTAGAAGATCCACAAGTTCAACTTTGAGTTCTTTCAGAACTCTCGGATGTATGCCATCCGGACCCGGTTACTTATTAGTTTTTAATTTGTCTATCAGTTGTAGGACCTCCTCTTTTGTCACCTCAATCTGACTCAGGTCTTTCAACACCCCTTCCAAAATTAGTGGTTCTGGGGCGGGCAAAAAGTTCTCGTCTTCCACAATGAAGACGGAGGTAAAAAATTCATTTAGCTTCTCAGCCATTTCCCTATCCTCCTTCAGTAATCCTTTTACCCCATGGTCATCCAAGGGCCCCACTGCCTCCCTGGCTGGTTTCCTACTTCTAATATATTTGAAGAAATTTTTATTGTTGGTCTTTATGTTTTTTGCAATATGCTCCTCATAGTCCCTTTTTGCCTGCCTGATCACAGTCTTGCATTTGATTTGCCACAGCCTGTGTTCCCTTTTACTAATCTCACTTGGACTGGTTTTCCACCGCTTAAAGGAGTCCTTCTTACCTTTTACAGCTTCCATTATTTTGTTTGTTAACCACGCAGGCCTTTTCTTTTGCCTGTTTGTGCCTTTCCTAACTTGTGGTATGTATTTTATCTGAGCTTCTAGGATTATAGTTTTAAATAGCGTCCAAGCTTCCCCAAGGGTTTTGACCGTATGTACTTTTCCTTTCAGTTTCCTCCTCACATGCCTCCTCATCTCAGTGTATTTACTCCTTTTAAAGTTAAACGTGGTTGTGGCGGTCTTTTTGGACAACTCCCTATTTATACAAATGGTGAAATCAATAACATTATGGTCACTGCTCCCAAGCGGCGCAATCACTTTTACATCTCTCACCAAGTCTTGGGCATTACTTAGGACCAAATCCAGGATCACCCCACCCCTGGTAGGTTCTGAGACCCTCTGCTCCATAGCACAGTCATTGAGAGCATCAAGAAACTCAATCTCTTTCTCTCGACCAGAACACATATTGACCCAATCAATCTGCGGGTAGTTAAAATCACCTATTACGACACAGTTTTTACGTTTAGCCGCTATCTTTAAGCCTTCCATCATATTATATACTACAGCATGTACAGGTCAACAGTTGACATCTTTCATATATGTACTACCTCCAAGGCAGGATTCCAGCTGAACATCAAGATGACAAAATTAATGATTACTGGGTAATTAGACAACTTTAAGGTGGATGAGGAAGGAATTGAAATTGTTCAAGATTTTCTATTCCTTAGCTCCATCATCAACCCAGAGGGAGACTGCAACCAAGCAATCAGAAGGAAAATGAATCTGGGAAGGGTAGCTGTGATGGAGCTAAAAAAGATTCTTAAGTGTAGGGACATGTCACTGGCAACTAAGATGAAGTTAATTCATGTCATGGTATTCCCCATTACTATGTATGGGTGTGAAAGCTGGAGAAGAAAGCAGACAGGAATAAGGTTGCTTCATTTGAAATGTAGTGCTGGAGGAGTTTGATGGATACGGTAGACTGCCAAAAAAGACAAATAAGGATCTTAGACAAATCAAGCCTGAAAATAATATATTTCTTCTTCAGCAGAACTACCTGATGCTCAGCATATGTGTAACCTTAAAGCTAATGGACTGCAATATGTTGTGACTAGTACCTGTTGCACGATAACATCATCACTGGGGTAGGGACTGCTCCATAGCTACACTCTGAGAGCAGATTAAATGGCAGCGTAATTATCTTCATTTCAAGCTCCACCATTCTATTCTGATAACATTTTTCTCCCATTGTGAAACCGGTATATTTAAGCAGCTTTATCGCTTCAACATCTAATGCAATCAGCCTTTAATGAAATGCACTTTACCACATTCCCTGTTATGTAAATCGTATGCTAACAAAAGCTATAACCTTTGCAGCTCTTACTTTTCCTTCATATAGACTATGTTGGACACAAATTTTGTTTTAATGATGTATTACTCTTTCTGCTTGAAGAGGCTTTACCAAAATGCATAGCTCCAAAAATATCAAAAAAAGGGGAGGGAAGGTGGCTAGGGGAGGGAAGGTGGCTCAGTGGTAGAGCATCTGCTTGGGAAGCAGAAGGTCCCAGGTTCAATCCCCGGCATCTCCCAAAAAGGGTCCAGGCAAATAGGTGTGAAAATCCTCAGCTTGAGACCCTGGAGAGCCGCTGCCAGTCTGAGAAGACAATACTGACTTGGATGGACCAAGGGTCTGGTTCAGTATGAGGCAGCTTCATATGTTCATATGTTCATATGTTCATATATCAATAAAATATTTGAAGTCTGAAACCACTGCACTCATCCTGTTATGGAAATGTAATTCCAGCCTTCTTCACCCTTTGGGTTGAAATGTCCAGTAGAAGAATTCTGTTTCAGGAAGAAGGCGGACTTCTCAGGTCACACAAGGCCACCACAACCAATCTATTACTACTTAGGCCACTACAATTTGCCCAAAGGACAAAACAAAAAAATAAAAATATGGGCAAACCTAATGGTTCTATAGTCACTTGAAAAGTGTATGCATGCATATAATCTATTAATCAAAATAAAACTTTTTTTAAAAAATGGATTTTCTTTTCCAAAATATTTCTATTACTTTATGCCTATGTGCCTCTTTGAACAAAGAGACACAAATGAAAGGTTAAACGAGGACTCAAAATGTTAACAGCTAACAGGCAGGGCTCTCCCTGTAAAAAAAGTCTATAGGTTGTTCCCACCCTGAATCACATCACTGTTTCTCATTCCTGGAAATAGATCATGTTCTTCCTGGAACATTTAATATTTGTTAAAATTAGAAGTTGGTGATTTATTCATACATACCCATGATTTTGCTCTTTACTTTGATAGTCCGTCCAGATTTTAAACTCATAGTAGTTAAACAAAAAACAATGACCTAGGGTCCTACATTTGGTCCTGATCCTCTCAGAAACAAATAATCTTTTGACAATCACTAGCAACGAAATTCTCAGGAGAGTTATACTGAAGCCAATAGGCTTAGAAGTATATTACTGCAGTTTTTCTACAATCCTGCTCTGCCCATCATGAAAGGCACGGAGTTTCCACATCTTCAAGATAGGAGTAGTAAGCAATGAGAATAAGACCAACTTTCTATTTGGTCTTCTCACCTCCCCCTAGGGATGCCAGCTGAAATCAAAGCCTCCCCCTTGAATGAAAGCTTATGTCCAGACTATAGAGAAAATGGATACTTTGGAGGGTGGATTGTATAGCATTGTATCCCACTGAGGTCCCATTCCTCCCCAGGTTTCATCCCCAAATTTCTAGAAGCTTTCCAATCTGGAGATGGCAACCCTACTTCCTAGCCTCTGGTGACCAGGGGGAATCTCACAATCCCACTCTCACCATTTACCGGTCATTCAACAATGGCACTCTGATGGCAAAGTATCCTAACTACCACAAGCAAGAGATGGGAGAAGGAGTTTAGCTCAATATACCTCATTTCTTCCAAGACCATTCTGTACTCTGCTACACAGATTGCTTGGGTCTGGTTTTCAACACACAGGGCAACTCACATGCTTAAGGGTTCTTTATGTATATGATGGTCAGATTGCAAGGAATACCAGTGGAAGAAAGAGACCTCAAATTAAACAAAATGGAGTTTTATTGTCTATAAATGTATGAATTCACACTACACATTAATGCAAAATACTAAACATAGATCAACACACACCATGGTTGGCCCTAGACTGTCTGGCACCTTAGGCAAGGCTAACTTCTGGCACACAAACACACCCTGCACTGATAACACCACTGAGTCACATGGAGCGGGGGTTGCCCAATTTGGTGCCCCCAGAAGTCCGGTGTTCTAGGCAATCACCTAGTTTGCCTGACACACAGAGAGAACTGAGAAACAGAGAGGTGATCAATAGTGACAAAGAAGAGGGTTGGTTGTGATTGGAGCAATATTCACCTGAACCTGAGACTGGAATCCATGTGCAGAAAGGGGGGGGGGGGAGACATGGCTGACCAGTGGTTCATGTCAAGGGCTAGATACAGTCTTGAGGGTACACTCTTCTGGGCGCCTCAAGAGATGTACCAAACTGGGGTGTAGAGTGTCAGTTTAAGTAGTCATGAATGGACTGGCCCAAGGTGTAATGAGTAACTAGATTAAAACTGGGTACGTGTAGGATGATTGGTTTAAGATTCCGACGTCCAGAAGGTTGCCCATGTTTGTGTTCCTATGTGTCAGTGGCTCAATGTTGAGTGGGGAGAGGTGCTAGACCTTCTAAATTATTTTGCAGGAGACAGTGCAGCTGTGCCAGAGTTAGAGAAGACAGAATTAGGGATTAGTAGGAAGACAAGATTGACTATGATATTGTGTCGGTCATGGGATCCTTTGTATGTGCTTGCTCTCAGTATTCCTTTAGGCTCATCTTCCCTTGACCTACCCCATTCTGACCCACCTTCAAAGTGGAGTTCTTAGGCACTGGGGAAAATCCAGTTTTTATGGATGTCAGCGCTTTCACCCCGCACTTCCAGATGTTTGAACTTTCCTGTTGCAAACTCAAGCCAATTGGGAAGTGTTAACCTTTCTGTTCATTTCTGCTGCCCTCACCCTTTTTAATCAGGTAGGGATGTGCATATAGAAGAAGAAGAAGAAGATATTGGATTTATATCCCACCCTCCACTCCAAAGAGTCTCAGAGCGGCTCACAATCTCCTTTACCTTCCTCCCCCACAACAGACACCCTGTGAGGTGGGTGGGGCTGGAGAGGGCTCTCACAGCAGCTGCCCTTTCAAGGACAACCTCTGCCAGAGTTATGGCTGACCCAAGGCCATTCCAGCAGCTGCAAGTGGAGGAGTGGGGAATCAAACCCGGTTCTCCCGGATAAGAGTCCGCATACTTAACCAGTACACCAAACTGGCTCTCCATAATTGCTCCTGGGTACATAATTGCTCCTGGGTCATCAATCACCACTCTTGCATTTATTATTTAGAGTTTACAGACCCCTCCCCCCCTCTAATGGGAGCTGCTCAAGACTGTGTTTTCCTTAAGAAATCCTCCAAGGCACAGTTTCAAAAACACTTCCTCCACGCTGCACTACATATCCCAGCAGTCTCCTCCAGCATTCCCAGTGGCCAACAGTTGCCACCATCCTGCTAGGAGTTTGAAGCACTGCTTCGCTCAAGCCCTCATGTGCATACTCAGAAGACAAATGATGAAAAAAAACTGCCTGACTACCCATGCCATGGTCACTACACAGCAATAATCCAATCAACTACAGAATGAGCACATGCTGAAGTAGTTTGCAGTGGGATGTCTGATCAAAAGCTACAAAAAAACAAGAACAAACAAAGGCGGGGTCAGATCACACTATGTCTCCTGTCTGACTGCAGCCCTGGTTCACCAAAAACACTAATGGGAAGAGCTATCTAGGTCCCGGTAAGTTGCTGTGTAAAAGCTACCTCTATACCATGTTTTATGTATTTATCACTGAAGCAGGGCTGAAATAAAAGGTATTAAATAAGGTAAATTGAAAGCCATTAATTAGGCACAAGGGCAAGAAAACAAAAGGTTAAAGATATTTTGAAAGTCCTTGCCAGACGTCTCTGTGAAATAATCCTCCTAGATTGTGACAGTAAGGAAAGGGACGTTAGCAGTGTGTTTGACAGCATAAGGCAGCAAAAGAGGAAGTTAATCCTTCACCCACCGGGTTGGCCGCAACTGCTGAAAAGAGGAACTAGAAACTGGCTGGAATAAGCATTAAGCAAATATACCTTGGAAAATGTCTCAGGAGCAGGTCAAAGGTGCAAATGTGTTTTTGATGAAGGATACTGCTGCAAGAGTGTTAGCAACATCAATGCCATGTATGGAAAGACCCTCCCTGTCTCCTCCTTGTTCCTTTAGTAATATGACGCTTGTAATGATGGGGTTATGGGGTGGTCCTTTCCTGAGATTGTGCGATTGTTTACTGGAAATGATCGTCTGTGACTATAAAACTGTAGACCTTCCTGAAATCGGGGCTCCCAGATTCGTTTAGACATGAATATGGTCTGGGGTCCGTGTACACGTTAAATAAACGGCTGTTTCTTCCTGATTTCACCTGTGGCCTCGTTTCTGCCTGACCACCAGCAGCTAAGGTTGCTGCTACATCACCAACTACTTTTGATTTGTATCCTACAATTCCTTTAGGGAGTTCAAGGTGACACAAATTAGGCTATGAGAGAAAGAGACTGTGATAAGCCCTAAGTCACCCAGTGAGCTTCACGGCTAAATGAAAATTCAATATCAGGTTTCCCTAATTCAAGACCACAACGACCTCTACCCCATCTGCTTCTGCTTCTTTGTTTAAAAAAAACCTTAACTTATCAATAAATCTGTCTTTTCTACCCAAGTGTCTGTCTATGTATTGTTCAGATATGGTCTGGTTGGGTGACTTTGGCATGTCACACTTTCTCCAGTTGTAAACTGAATCAATGAAGGCAAAGATCTCAAAATATAACAATCCTGCATAATGATAAATAATCATTAGTGGGCTGGATATTGAAGAAGCGCTGGGTGACTTATCTGAAATTAGTCATAGCAGTACATGGGACAGCAATAAGTAACAGGCATTTTAAGGTTGGTTTCAAACATTTTGAGTCATTACCCTAACACAAGAAGCTGCCTTCTAATGAGCCAAACTGTTAGCTCACTATTTTCTACCCCAATTGGCAGGTCTCCAGGATCACACCCGCTACTTACCTGATCCCTTTAGCTGGAGATGCTGGAGACTGAAGTTGGAATCTTCTGCTGGAATCTTCTGCATGCACACCAGGTGCTCTATCATAGCTCCTCCACAGAGGAAAGCTCAAAGAGATTTTTAACATTTGCCTCAAACTTGAAAGGGCTGATTTCTAAAAAAAGTGCACTAGTGTTTCACATATAATATAGTTAACTGGAACTCATCAGCTACAGAAGACAGAATTTCTAAATCTATTCATGAATGCTACTTGCAAGAGGAATGAGAATTCAGTACAATTTGTTTTCAGTGGTTAATGAGGTAGACAACAATGTAACAAAAAAGGAAAGCCAAGGCAAGCTCAATACTGTCAGATCTTGGAAGCTAAGCAGGGTCTACTCTGGCAAGTACCTGGATGGGAGACTATCTTGGAATATCAGAAGTCAAGAGGGCAGAGGCAGGCACATCTCTCAATATCCTCCATGCCCCCAGGAGGGGGATCAATCACCAGAGGTCACCATGACTTCCAGATGCATACACATGCACACGTACCACACACAAAAAAATACAAAAGTACAACAAACAACAAAAACCATCACTTTGGGGACTAGATTCTAAGCAAGGTAACCAAGAAACTGAACCTGGTCATATGATGGCAACACCAAGAATGGTCAGAAGGTCAAGAGCTCACAAAAACATGGGCCTTTGTGAAAAACTACAGCTATTTCTCTTCATCTCTACCTACTGAAAGAAAGAAAAAATGTACCTGGTTGTATACAGGTTTTTAGCTCCTGTGGTAATTGTATTAATACATGTCAGATCAGACTAGGCCATGGAGCAGCAATTAAAGGAGAATAGGAACAAGATGAAATTAGTTTTGTTAAAAAGATGAAAACTGTAGAGGTACTGCATGCAAGCCGAGATCCACCATAATTAAGGCACAAAGCAATCTGAATCCAGATCTATAGAACCTCTACAGTTCTGAAATGGAGAAGAACTACTCATAGCTCTTTTAAATGACTGCAAGAACACTGTGTGGTACCATACATTACTGAGCAAAGGCATTGTTGAGAGCTGTAACATTTTCTACATAATTTTGATTCCTATTCTTTTTTTTAATTTTTGACCAAGATTAAAAATTGAACATATAACTTTAAATACGGTTTCTTACTCTCCTCATTCATCCTAGAGATTTGAAATTCAGTAATAGTTTTAACAAATCACTACATTCCACTGCAACGAAAATACTGTTTTATCAGGAAAGACAAAGAGAAAAATCACAGCTGTGCCCATTAGGGTCGCCAAGTCCAATTTAAGAAATATCTGGGGACTTTGGGGGTGGAGCCAGGAGACTTTGGGGTGGAGCCAGGAGACATTGGGGCGGAGCCAAGATCAAGGCTGTGACAAGCATAATTGAACTCCAAAGGGAGTTCTGGCCGTCACATTTAAAGGGACGGCACACCTTTTCAATGCCTTCCTTCCATAGGAAATAATGAAGGATAGGGGCACCTTCATAGAATATTCACAACTGGTACAATATACATGCATTTTATACTTCTTAATTTGTACCTTAGCATAAAGCATCTTATAGTGCATTTCTCTCAGCATAAGGAAAAACTGAAGCTGAAATTTCAAAGGAGAATCTAAAAGTAATAACTTTTGATAGGCTACCTGACTTGTGTTCACATTTCACTATTTGTCAAAGCAAACAAACCTTGCATTTTATTGGTGAATATGATGACTGTCATTGTTTCAGTTATAACTTTACAAGGTCACAAATATTCATGAACTTCAAGATTGCAGATTGCATATTCATGAACTTTGCTGTACTGACAAACCTGGGGACTGTCTTTGTGAACTTGGTATGCAAAATGCACAAATGAAACACAAACTCAAATTCATTTATTGAAAATTAATGAGATCAGATTAATGCAGACTTCACACTGAATAACATTAATCTTTGGTTTAATGGGCCAAATCACTAGTGGGTGTCCTTATAACCATGTTTCAGGCCATGAAGCAGCAGAATACCACCCATCTTTGCAACTACAAACATGCACCTGCTGAGAGCATACAAATGGCCTAGAGTTCTCCTATGAATTTGAAATTATTAATCCAAAGTTATTGATATATGGAGTTAATTTCTGCCTTCAACAATGGTTTAGGCCATAACCCCAATGGTTAGTAAAGCTCCAAGTAGAACAAAAGAGCAGCATTCTGCTCTTTATGTTCAAAATTCTACTGAAGCATGGGGAGAGTTTTTATATGACCAGTGTTGCAGATGAAGGATGGACCAAGCTCCAAATGAATAAGGGAAAGTTACTGTAATGTGAAGTTTAATTTAAACTATCATATGCTATCATCCAAACTTCTACACAGCAAGGTTTTCAAGAAGATACCAATGTCTATTCTCAGATGCTCAGAATCCATCCAAGGTATTCTAGGAACAACAACTGACCATTCTGCCCTGAAGCACACATTTGGTGTGCATCTGAGAAGTTCTGACTACAGGGCACAAGCTACTGGCAAAACATTCTCCCTGTCCCTAGAACCTGCAAGAAGATAGACATGCAAACAGAATTCTCCTACTCTGCTTCTGACCTTCTCTGACATCCTGTGCAAAGCAAAACTGATGGTTCTGTTGAATTTATGGAGTCCCTGAAATGTGCTAATTGTATCACCAACTGTAAGCCACACATCTGAGATTCACTCAGGCCCCTATGCATTCAGCCAGAATCTCTGCTGTTTCACTTATGCACTTGCAACTTTATGGTCCTTTGGAAAGCCAAACACTAGCAGTTTGCTCCACCTTGCTCAAAAACCAGGCACACAGGTTAGTCATTCCCTGCAGCCCAATCACACTTTAAAACTCTGCTTAGATAAGTCTCAGACCCAGAACATGGCATCTATGGAATACCTCTCAAATCCAACCATCACTATTTTCTTTCACATAAGGAAGAAAAAGATCAAATGACTGGCTATTCCCAGAAAAAAAGAGAGAGGAAACTAGCTGTTATCCACAAGGGACCTCAAACCTATAGGTCAGCTGTATCTTTTCAGGAGGCTGGATCAAATATTACTTAATATCTGCAAACATTCACATATAAGGTAACCACACTTCCATCTAAATCATATAATTTTTTAAAAAAAAATCTGTGCAAAGGTCATGATAACATATCCCTGTTCAAGTGGTTCATAAGTATACAATGAACCCAACTCTGTTTGCTCTTCCCCCATCATGATGTCCATTTGCACGGCACTTATGCACAGATACCTGAACACATGTAGAATTAATCACATGTTCTCCATTTTCCAGAATATGAATTGTGTATATGGGAGTTAACATTAATTTGGATGCACATATATAGCCTCTCTGCAATTACATCCTTTGAAGGCATGAAGGCCAGGGCCTGTAAATAGTGTTGGATATTGTAACTCTGCATGCAAGAGAATCTGGGAAGGAAAGGATTAAGAGAATTCTCTCAAGATCACAGGTGGCCAAACTGTGGCTCAGGAGCCACACGTGGCTCTTTCACACATATTATGTAGCTCTCAAAGGCCCCACCTCCCTGTTGGCCTGTCTGGAGAAGGCACTTATCTTTTCAAATCACTTCTCCAAGCCAAGCTAGCCAGCAGCTTAGATAATGCATTTAAAGTTAAAGTTGCTTTCCACCTCTCCCTTCCTCCATCTATTTCGTTCCTTCCTTCCTACCTACCATCAAATATCTGACATTCATGTCCTATGTCTCTCAAACATCTGATGTTTGTTCTATGTGGCTCTTACATTAAGCAAATTTGGCCACCCCTGTTCAAGATGATGGCCAATATCCTGACCAAGCTGTTATCAAGAGACAGATTTGAAAAACTATGAAATAAGCTGAAACTTGAGAACTCTTGCATGCAACATTAAGAAGGGGTGTTGGATGTTGTAACTTTGCATGCAAGAGGATCTGGGAGGGAAAGGGTTAAGAGAATTATCTCATTCAGGTACACTTGGCAATTTTGGCCCCCACCATCTCATTGGTTAGATGTTGAGGCTCTTTAGCCATTGCTTGCCTTCTATTTTATCTTCTTCTCTCTTACATGAAGCTGTAGGAAGTTAACCTTCTGAAGTTAATCAGTTTGCAGTAAGTTAAATGTACCTACATGAATATGTTGTGTAAGATGTGCTTCTATTTTTGTAAGAAAAACATTCTTTTTCTTATTACCACTGGAGTCATATCATCTTTGTAATTTGTTTGAACAATATTTTCCCTTAACCAGGAAACGTGGAGGATAGGGAATACTGTGCAAAGCTTATGTGCTTCCAAGCTGAATGGTTTCTTTAAACATTTACCCCAATAAATAAAACCCAAATTCCTTTTATGCATTCATTTCTATTCAAATAAATGCCTACACAGTGCTACAGGGAAACCACAACATTGGCCCATAGTAATCTCTTTAGCTGTGCAGACAGCCAAAAGAATTTTCCAGCACAAACCCCACAGCACTTGTGGACTGCAGGGCTCACATCCTTGAAATAATTGCCTTGAGTGAGCACATTTATGTGCAACATGCACAGAAACTCCTGACAAAGATAGATCAATCCTGAATCAAAGTATTGCCTGGGGCAAATTTACAAAGCATGCAGGTCCTTTTGTGTTTGTGCTGCTGAAACTCTCCTTGATGCAGCTGGATCTTCAGTTGTTCATGTTTTTTTTTCTTTTAAAAAACCCACCTCAACATGAAAGTTTGCATACTCTGTGTGCAACTGTGCAAAAGCTGGTATAGTAAATGTCCCCCACCCCACCCCTTTCCTCTGTGCTTCTGGGCTCCAAATGCAACAACAGATGCCAATATGCTTATCAAATATTGCCAAACTGTGCACATTCCTATCCCTCACACAAAAGGATGGGATGTGTTTGTGAACATTCTGTGTCACCTCCATGCTGGCTACAGACAGCCTCACTGCAAATGTATTTTGAACACCAAGTATCTCTAGATAAACTCCAGGGCTGCAAGGTTAAGTGGGAAATAGAAATCCAATGACCCCTAGCTGGGTAAGTGAGCTTAATGACTTCACTGCTGCCATAGTACATAGTGGAGCTGAGCATACTCCCTCCAATGCTATGCAGGAAAGTGGGAGACCAGTGGAATTACGTACCGTGCATTTTAAAACTGAAGCACATACATAAGCACTGCTGAAAAGGGGTTAACAAAACTACAAATCCCTGGGGGGAGAAGGATAAGACAGAGGACTCGGAGTCCGAGGCAGCAGCACCCACTGTTAGGTGTTTGTAGTTCTGCTGACGCTTTCTATCACAAGGCAGATAAATTACTCAGTAAATCCTATTACTCCATGTGGATAAACCTTACATGAAAGTTAACAAGTCTGGAGAGCTGGGAAAATGGATTCTGCAGAAAGGATATGCCAGGATCAGAACATATCCAGCTCACAGGAACTCAAGAGGAGCAAAAAGGCACACGTTCTCTTTAGCTTTGCTTTCTGGAATCCCCTCTCCCTGTACCAATATCAACATGTACTTAAATATATTGGAAGCAAAGGTAATACAGCTGGTTCTGTCTTTCTGTACCCATCATCTTCGAAATAATGAACTCCCTAAAGAAAAGAGAGTCCTCCCTTAACACTATTGGAGTTCTTCTTTCATGCTTTCTCCCTCTCCTCAATAATAAGAATACACCTACAATTATTAAACAGAGAGACAGAGGAAAGAGTACTGGAGCTCAAAAGCTCACAGCGGCATCTGTTGGCTACCAGGACTAATTCCAGAGGAAGAGAATGAAAAACTTTGCTGCTGTCATTAGCTTTGCTAAGGAACTGCTCCCTGGGCATTTGAGGGTTGTGCACCATCAGCTCTTTGCATGGATTACACGCTTATTCTAAATCACGCCCAATAGTTTTATTGCCATAATATGTAGAGTGCATGCATGAGCGTGCACAGAATGAGAGAGAGAGCAGGTTTGTTAGTAGGACAGCTACGCTAGGTTAAATTTTGCAGATTATGATGATATAACTTATTTGAATGAAATGGGGAAAGAGTTTCTAAGTCAGAACCAAACTGTGCAGAAATGGTTGTTTTTGTTTTTACACCATTCATGCAATCCCAGTTTTGAGGCAATGGCATATTCAGGAGTGGCATCCACAGAACTGGCTACCTAAATCACCCACATGAGGCATGCTTCTTCAAGGCTCAGATAAGGCAACTGGAAGAGCAAGCAGATAAGCAGAGCACCTTCTAACCTCAAATACCACCATGGTATCCCAGTGAAAACAAATGACATTCAGTTCAAACGACCCAAAGATTCTCATCACAGAATTCTGCCAGAAAACATTTGCTGTTCTGTGCAAGACCCAGATCAAGTATTTGAAGATTCACTTGACCAGCGCTCAAATTTTAGAAGACTACAACATCTGGAAGGGAGAGAAACATTTCCACAAGTCACTAGTGATTGGTCCCTCAACAACAAAATGTGGTAAGAGGAGTCATCCTCCAAGCCCCCCCCCCCGGTGTTTTATGTGGTCGTTGGAATATATTATTTGTTATCTTATATATATCCAAAATGTTTGAAGTGCCTTACAACAAACCAGCATTAAAATTACAGTAATCAAATCCTTGATTTTTTAAAAAAAAAATTAGAGAAAACAGCCCAATCTCCACTTCAAAGCCAAGACAAACCTTTTTCTACCTGTGCCCATTTCACTGAAGGGCAAGTAAGTTATATACTCCCCACTTGGTGCATTCTTCTCCAGACCAAGGAAGGAAGAGAAGCAAACTGATAGATGGGGCGAGGGGACACCTATGTGATTTCCCAATCCAGGAAAGGCTCCATTCCAAACCACTCCCGGGATACTATTTAACAGCATCGTTTACGAAGTAAGTACCATTAGACATCGTCACAGGCTAGTCAGCGGCATAATCCTATTTGCTCCGTGTCTGTGCTTGTGTGTGTGTACAATTAACCAGTCGCCCAGTTAACAGCAGAGAATGCGAAAGGCAAACAAAACACTTTGCGTCGATTGGTGCGTCCCCACTCTCTCTCTCTCCCTCACGCGCACACACACACACACACACACACACACTTCTAGCGGTTCGGGGTGGCTCGCAATCCTCGCGGGGCGAAAAGGTTTCTTGCGTTCTTCCTTTCTTTTCCAGGGGGCAGCGATGCTGAATGGGAACTAGTTTCACACATGCACCTCCCGGGGGGTCGCGGACAAACAGAGACAACAGTGAGGCGCGTTTCCTCGCCGGGGCGGGCAGGAGACACACAGGAGGAGAGAAGAACAAGGAAAGTTGGGCGGTCGCCCCCTACCTGAGGATGGCTGTGTCCCCCTGCCTCACCGTGATGTTGTCCGTGCCTCGGTTATAATCCACGCTGCGGACCGGCAGCCCTGTTGGGAGAAGGCAGAGCAATCTCAGTAGGACCAGCGGGAATTGTCTCCGATCGGGCTGAGCCCTTCCCACCATGGCTGGAGTTGCAAAGGACGGACTTTTCTTTCGCGCGCTCTCCCGCTCGGCGCCTGCAGGAAGACGGCGGGACGCCCAGCGAGGCGGCGCGGGGGGCCCGGGGCCAGGAGAGAGAGGAATTCTCCGGAAAGCCGTCGAGGGGAGGGAAGATGCACAACTCTGCCTCTTTCGTCCAGAAAAGCTGGCTAGGTCGCTCTCGCGGCTTCTCGCTCTGCCTAGTTCTCTTTGGCTGCGGTTCCCTTTCGATGCCTTTCCTGTGATCTGAATGGGAAAGTCTTCCTCCCCCCACCCCTCTTTCGTCTTTTTGTCTTTCTTTCTTTCTTTTAATACAAAGTGTCCCTCAAAACAACCCGTAAGGAGATCAAAACGAAGCAAGCCCGGGAGGATCCGTGCAAAAGACGAGGCTGCAGACTGACGCCAGACCTTTTTTTTAAAAAAAAATAATAACAATACTACGAAAACAAACCAAGCGAGCGGTCCAGAAGAGCTCCAAAAGGGCAAGCGAGCCCCCTAAGGCGAGGGGCTGGGACTTCTCCTGCCTCCGCCTCCTCCCTCCCGCCCGCCCGCCCGCCTCCTCCTCCTCCTCCTCCCGGGCGTGTGTGGATGCTCCTGCTCAGGCGAGCGGCAGAGCAGGCTCTGAGCGCTCGCCTCCCTTCCTAACCCACTTTCCCAGGCGGAGCGAGGGAGGGGGCGAAAGTGGGGGGGGGGAGGGGGAGCGAGCGGCTCCCAGGCAAGCCGGAGCTCAGCACGAGGGGAGGGGGCTTCCCTCTCCGCCCGACTCCCGCGCAACTCCTTTGCACCCTCTCTCCCGCCCCCCTTTCCCCTCGGAGCTTCGCACAACTGCCCCCTTCAGCTGCAGCCAGCCCGCCCGCCCGGATCAAAGCCTGATGCTCCTTGAGGTTGTCACGACAACAGCTTCATTTGAGGCCTGGCCGAGCCCCTCCAGACAGAGGGCCTGCGGGAGGCTTGGGAAGCGGAGGGGATTGAGAGAGCAGGGAAGGGGAGAGGCAGGCGGCGCTGCGGTAGGGGCTCTACTCTACGTAAAGGGGCCGAACGAGGAAAGCCAGGCTAAAAGGAAAACGGGCTCTAGGTAGGGTCGGATACAGTTAGAGAAAAGAAACAAAGTCACAAATTAGCACACGCAGTCTAATGCTATGTTAGGTTGCCAACTCTGAGTTGGGAAATTCCTGCACATTTGGGGTGCGGGGATTGGAACCTGCTATGGGCAGGGTTTAGGGGAAGAGAGTTCTCAGTAGGGTACCGTGCCATACACAGTCTACCTCCAAAGTTGCCGTTTGCTCAGAGGAGCTGATCTCTTATCATCTGGCAATCAGCTGTGATATCACATCAGGATATCTCCAGGCCCCACCTGGAGATTGGCAACATTAGATGCTGCTCATCCATGCATCGTAAGTGGGAAGTGTTTACAGGAGCAAGCAGTTTTGCACTCTACCCCTGATCTAGTGTGGTGTACAGCCTAACTGGTAGGTAGGTCTGTTTGTGGTGGATGAATCAGACAAGTGGCTTTGCAATAAGAGCTCTGTCACCACAAGTTGAAAAACGTGTCCAGCCTGAGCACAAGATGGCTTCCCTCCTGACTACCATGCATCACTGGAAGTTGTGTGCATGAAAAACCCAGTCCTGTAAACCTAATCCTGTGCAGTCTGAACCATGTGAAAATGCAAGGTTAAATTAGTGCAATGCAGTGTTTCAGTGACCATGACTTAGATTCTACACATACTTCAGCATGTAGAGGTCAGGATTGGGGCCTATGGTAGTATAAATGACCTTCATCTCCATTTTAATTTCTCTTAAAATGAATGAAAATGCAAGGTTACCATACACCATTTTCTTCACCTACAAAAAACAGAATTTCTAACTTCAGCACTGCATCATGTTACAGGCTTTCTACCCAGTGTTCAAAATAAGATAGCAGACTGAACTGACAGAATTCTAGACTGGACCTTCACACTGAAGGGGGGGAGGGAGTCATGTGTTGTCATCTTCAGGTAAAAAGCTCCTCACATAAACTAGTACATAAAATGTCACAACACTGGCTTAATGTGCTGTTTTACCTTATGCAGGCAGCTTTTGATGGAAAAAGAAGAGTTGGTTTTATACCCTGCCCTTTACTATCTGAAGAAGTCTCAGAGCAGCTTATGATCACCTTCCATTCCTCTCCCCACAACAGACACCCAGTGAGGTAGGTGGGGCTGAGAGAGCTCCGAGAGATCTGTAACTGACTGCATGTGAAGGAATGGGAAATCAAACCTGATTCTCCAAATTAGAGCCAGCCACTCTTAACCACTACACCATGCTGGCTTGAGCAGAGGAGAGCATTGAAAAGTATGCCCCTCCAACCTGCAATCTGAAGTGGTGCTGTCCAATATCTGACAACCATTGCCCCAAACTGTTACCAGCTCCAGGTAGAAAAATTCCTGGAGATTTTGGGGATGGAGCCTGAGAAGAGTGTGGTTTTTGGAAGGGAGGAGCCTCAGAGAGTATAATGCAAAGCAGCCATTTTGGCCAGGGGAGCTAATCACTAGTCTGGAGACCAGTTCCAGGATATCTCCAGCCACCAATGTTAGTTCCCATTGGTGGTTTTCCCATCTGGTATTCACAGGGTCATCAAGAAACATTAATATATATAGACCATTTCAGGTAAACCCACCAAGGTTTTCCAAGCTCATTGTTCATCCCCAAAAAAACATGTAATTATTTTGTGGGCAAACACATCACACTGCCCCATGGAGTATTTCCCTCTCTAATTGCAAGCATGTGGCTCCATGTCTGTGCATATGTGTTCTCAGTGCCTTACCTCACAACCTACTTGTGTATGGGTCCTCACTCTGCAGTCCATGAAATGCTGGTCATTTCGCTGCTGCCTCCACAGACCTTGTTCTTTGAGACTGGAAACTTATTGCCGTCCCTAAATCACTTTCTCTTTCCTCTTAGCTAGTTTGTGTGTTTGTATGTGTGTGTTGCCCTGTAATTCCTGTTTCAATCAAACCCATTCCAGTTGAATGTCTGATGATTTATTTTGAGAGTTTAAGGGAATGAACTCTGTATACATAGGTGGAAAATCCCAGTTACCCTCTCTTGCTTTGTCTCCTTTAAGCTAATTTCCCTCTTTGGGTAACACCACCTGGAGGCTGGCAGCTCTACCTGATCCCTATCTCTGACTGTTCTGTTTAACATTCACCTGTACTCTGTCATTAACAGATACCAGAAACCTTTCCTGAAATGAAACCTCTACATTATCTTTGCATTTGGATACCTTATATTGTAATATCTTCAAAATTTTTAAAAAGCCACAACCATCTAAGAACTGAGGGAAAAAAGCAAAAAGAGTGGTGTTGGGGGCGGGGGGAACCCTGAGAGAACTTTATCATCAACAGTTTACCAGAGCAGCATGAAGTCATTTGCCCCTTTGATGAAAACTGGAACATTCTTCTTGGCAATTAGCTCAAATATTTCTTCCTCTTGTACTTTCCTCTCCCAGATAAAACAATCCCCACTGCACCCTCAGACTCGCCCTTCCTCGCTCTCTCACTCTCTGCTCTCTTTTCTGTGCCCCCAGGTCTGTGAGGGTCTAATTGGAGTGAAGACAATGATGGCATTGAGTTGCCCACAGTGTGAATGCTCAGTTTGTCTTCCCCAAATGCCATCGCTGCCAGCTGAGCCCCACACCCTTGCAGCAGCTTTGCTGACTTGACCCAAAGAGGCTTCGCATAGCAGCTCACGCACCATCAGCATCACTGCACAGGGAAGAAGCTTAATTAGGCAAGATGCCTGTGATGACGGCTCAGTCCATTTTGATATCTTCCTTTCCTTGCATATGTGAAGATTAGGACTGGGTTTACCAGGAACCCAGAATCCAAAATATGGATAGGACCAGTATAAGCAAATGTAAAGTGGAAAGAATAAATGAGAGGTAGAGTTTTTGATGAAAGGCCTCTCAAGGGTGAATATTACTGATAAAAAGGATTTCTGTGTTTTACAAAAAAAAAAAACTATTTAAAATTCAATATGACATGTTTAGAAAATTGTAATGCTTAGTTCTGCTATTTTTCTGGCATGCTTCTTTCTGTAAAGAACTTGCATTCCCACAACACCCCTGCAGAAGTAGTTTAGGCTGAGAGAAAGTGACTGGCCCAAGGTCATCCTATGAACTTAACTAAATGGGAATTTGAATCTGGCTCTCTGTAGTTCCAGTCTGTCCAAACAGGTAAGACAGTGACTCTGAACCAGCTTTAGTCACACACACCAATGGATTAGTCACACTTACCAATGGCCTAAATAATGATATGCATCCACTGCCTAATAAGACAGATGTAGCTAGTTCATTAGGACCCAGATGAGCACAGCAATGTGAATGCAAATGCACATCAAGATGAGCATCTGTATCAACATTCAGATCTCCCTTGGTGTGGTGTGATAAATGCATTTTATTGCACTGGTATTTTCTTGGTATAGAATTATGCAAGCTTATGATTCGCAAACGTCTCCTTCTCTCATGCCAAATGAAAAGGTTAATACCAAAAGACACACTGCAAACATTTTTAATTCCTTCAGCTAAACAATAATTGACTGCTACCAATTACACATATTATACTCTGTAGAATTATATATGTGGAACTCTCAAAATCCTGTTTTTGAATTTGGACACTGAGATGATGATTTCCACACACAGAATTCTAAACTAGAATATTTTACCATGAATTAGTCTCCAATTAAAATGAAAAAAAAGAAAAAGCTGTCTCATGCACACAGTAAAATTGAAATCAAGGTTTTTTGGGGGTTTTTTTTGCTATTTGACATAAACATGTACCCCCACACCTCCAAATTTAGCAATAACAGTATCCAGTTGCACAACACTGTAAACTATCCCTCTGCTTTCTTTCATGAAAATCCAGTGCCCAATATGAACATGCAGATAATTCATGGTTTGAAATAACACTATTTTTTGTTCCTTCTCATTTGCAACACTGCTATCCTAGATATTAGTCCTAGAAGGACTTGAGATGAACTGTTCATGTTGGAAATCCCTGTGTATTGATATGCAATTTTCATAATGAAGCTCTCTCCTCTTTTGTCCCACATGACCTTGACAAGGACACTATTGTGAAGAAACTAAAAGCTGGGATGAGGCATGCTACTGCTAAAAGTTGAATGCAATCTGAAACACCCTACTATATCTATGCAGCTTCATATACCTCTTCTCACAACATAATGTGAGCACTAAATTCACAGTTAATAAGAGTTATTATATGTTAATTAAATACCAGTGGAGTAAAGAAAACATATTTGTCGGAGATTAACAATTATGCAATACGAGTAGCATCTGCTACACAACTGCTAAATCTGGCTAAATATTTTCTTATCTCAGACTATTTACTTAGGAAGCAGTTACTATCCTGTTAAATCTAAATTTAATGCCTAGTTAAATATATTTAGGGTGCATTTGTTGGAAAATGGCATCCTTTTTTATAAAAAGAATAAGGGAAGGCTTTGCAAGATGAAATACAGCAATAAATACTTTCCACATAGGAACTATTGTGTGCCAGATGGAAATACAAATGGCATGAAACTTTCTCTCCTCTCAAGGGAAGGCAAAATTAAAAAAAAAAATCCTAGTTTAGTCACAAAATCATTCCCAGAAGTAGAAGCCTTCTGGTCACTCTCCCCACCCTCAAAAAAGTAAGAAACCTTCAGGAGTAGCTGGAGTGGGATAAAGAAGTGCAAAAAAGAAACAAATTCCTTGAAGGGGTGAGGGACCAATAGCAGCTTTTAGAAGCACTATGGGCAAGAATTACAGTTCCTCTACTTTTTAGAGCCTGTAGCATGGCTATAATATCCTCCAGATTTAAAATAACCCCATCATTTTAATTCAAGTGATGTTACGCTTTCCCAAATATACCTGTATTAAGTTCACTCTCCCCAAGCTGTGGAGGGACCTGGCAGAAAAGCAATAAAACCAGGTCTCCCATCTCACAGTGGTCTATCAAAGTCAGGCTATGTGGAGTCAGCACAGACTCCATCTTGGAACCAGCCTCACAGACTCAGAGGAAGATGAACCAAAAAGGACTTCTGAAAACAATGTTGGGCCATTTCTGTCTTCCCATATTGTCTCCCTCAGTACATAGTGCCAGAAACTGGCATTCTTCCTTTATGCTCTTGGGGAGGGAGAGGTGGAAAGAAAGCAACTGTCTCTCTGCAATACTGCACTTTAACTATTTTCTTCCTAATTTTATCAATCTTTAGCCGTCCTGAGCCTGCTTCGGCGGGGAGGGCAGGGTAAAAATAAAAATGTATTATTATTATTTCTAACTCACACCAGGGATTCTCACTGCCAGTATTCATACCACTCAGCATAGAATCTGACCACTAGCATGCAATTCAGTGGCTTGAGAAAGGATCCTGCAAATCTTCATGTTGTTTTGCATTTTTAAATAAATGTTTCTAACCCTCCTCATCATAATCTGAAAACATGCTGGCAAATTTGAAAACAAAAAGGATAAAAATTCATCTGGGTCAAGAAAAAAGGCCATATTAATTCAGTAAATGCACATTACCAGTTTTTCATGAACCTCAGAGGTAGTCTCCTTTCCCCACCCTTGTTCAAAGTCTTAGAAGAGGAACAATATAGAATAAAATTCCACTAAAACTTAAATTATTATATGCACTAAATATTCCATAGTGATTTATCCTTAACCTTCAAATGCCATTTCGAACCAGAAGTTCTTACAGATAAAGTGGATTGGTGTTTATTAACCTTGGCAATTGCATTCTGACACATTTCAGATTACACTGTCTCGTGTACCTAGGGTTAACTCCTGAGCATCAAAGTTGGCAATTTGCAAGTCACAATCTGCTCCTTCAGTGGTGCCCCTGAAGCTTTATGAAGCCCACAAAGATCTTAGCGCGTATGTGTAATTTGTTTCCAGCTTCTAACTTCTAATAGCATGAGACTAGAGATACATTGTCACCAATTGTCCTTGACCTGTACACATATTATATAAAGTAAACAGTTGAAAACTCTTTCAGTGCAATCCCAAACAGAGTTATGTCCTTCTAAGCCCACTGAAGTCAATTGTTTTATAAGGGTATAACTTTGCCATGGATTGAACTGCCAGTTACTTATTCTTCTTCACAAACTCTCCAGACAGGCATGTATATCATAACGCTGCAAAGAGTTCTCACATGCTGGTAAAATGTAACATTTCATAAGTCTATTCAAAATTGCAAAGGCTGGCTCTCCCTAACAATCACCAATGGACCCCAAAAGACTATTTTGATATTGACTATTAGTAACGGATGAAGAAGTTGCAATGCCTTACTGAAATGAAACGGACTATATTTTCATTCGCCGCTGTAAAATGTGTATTTCTGAATGAAAAAGGTACACAGGGCTGTAGAATTGAGCATTTCCCTTGGTGCACCCATTATAGTGGTTTCTGCAGAGCTCTCTAAGGTGTTTGATGAGCCAAGAAAATGACTCTTAGGGTTTTTTAAAAATGGTATCAGGAGAAAGTGAACTGTCAAAAAGCCTTAAGTAAGACAGTCTGATAGATGAATTTGTACATAAAATATTGGTGAGGCCCTACTGAAACTATGACCTGCCTTAATTTCAGATACTGCAAAAGCTCACACTCATTCTACAGTTTGAGACAGTGTTTATGATTTTTTAAAATGCATTTGTAAGATGAACTGATTTTCAAGGAGACAAACAGGACACTCATACAAGCTTTTGTTTTGTTGGGGAAGGAAAGTGAGAAGGAAAGCAAACAAGCAAAAGGAGTTTTTTTTTTTAAAAAAGCTAGAAATGGAGAGGGAAAAGAGAAATTGCTAGCCATTCTTCAGAGGTTTGACTGTGCTTTTGTGTTTTTTTTTTGTCACCAGTTATTTTGCTCTTGCAGTTTTTTCATGTTTTGTATTATCAGCTTCATCTTCCATTTGCAGTCCTTTCCTTTCACACACAATGATGATTAAGGTGATAATTTTTTCCCCCATTCATTTTTCACCTAGTAAACCAAGTAGATGTTGTGCTGACACAAGGTGAGTCTTTTGGACATGTATCCTAATTGTTATCTCTACACATCCTTTTAAAAAGTTTCCCAAAAGTGGGTTCAGTCAGAGAATACAACATTGTGCTTTGGAGATGCATGGCAACAAAAAGTGTCCCCTTCTTGCAACATATGCTAAATATATATGAAACTATACAAATATGAATCCTAATTACAACCTTAGTCATTATCTCCAGAATGTACCAGTTCATCTCCTTGTAAGCATTATCATTTGAAGTTGTTGCTAACCCTTGAACTTCAGATGATAATTACTTCAGATACCACTGGACTCAAACTTTGTTCTGTTGCTTCAGACCAACATGGCTACCCACCTGAATCGGCAATGTACAAAATGAATGATGAGCACCCATATTTATAATAACATTACATTTTGATTTAAGAGCTAGATTCAAGTGCAGGATCGCTTTAGAGTCTAACAAGATTTTGGGGGGGATGAGCTTTCAAAAGCTCATAGTAAAAAAAAAAATAGTGTTGGTTTTTGAGGCGCTACAGGACCCAAATCTAGATTTTCTACTGCAGACCAACAAAGATACCCTCTGAAACTATTTTTATTTAACTTATTTTTGCCCTGCTTTTCCTTCCAACAGATCCACAAAGTGGCTCATAAATATGCTCAAATATGCAATTGTGTCATGTAGGGATGAGAAGTGTTTTATCCAACTAGTAATAATAGTATGTGAGTATCCTTTGTTTCTTGTCACCCCACTTAAAGGAAGAAGGATGAATCTCTCCAAAACAATGATTACCCCTAGATCCAAGCCACTGGGGAAGGCCCAGACATACTTTTAGTAGTGGTAAACATAAACTTAGACCTTGATGCTGGGAAAGACAAAAGGCAGAAGAAGAAGGGGACAGAAAAAGATTAGATGGCTGGACAGCTACTGATGTAATTAACAAGAATTTGAGCAGACTTTGGAGAATGGTAGAAGACAGGAGGGCCTGGCATGACTTTGTCCATGGGGTTGCAAGGAGTCGGACTTGGCTGTGCAACTGAACAACAAAAAACATAAACTTAATCACTTAACTTTGAAGTGGTAAACTTAGAATTTCATTTTTCTTGAAACAGGGCATGGGTCTAAGGGCTTTTTTTGTAGCAGGAACTCCTTTATACATTAGACCACACACCCCTGATGTGGCCAATCCTCCAAAAGCTTACAGAGCACTTAGTATAGGGCCTACTGTAAGCTCCAGAAGGATTGGCTACATCAGGGGTGTGTGGCCTAATATGCAAAGGAGTTCCTGCTACAAAAAAGTCCTGGTCTTGAATATTCATATGACAGGCAGAAATATGTTTCCTGACCAAATGCAAATGGCAACAGAGTCCTGTATCTTTTGTAGCCATACAGAAGAGGGAATTCTATCTGAATAAGCCATTCTTCTTCTTACCCAAAACTGCAGGATTGTTCTACATCATATACTGTCACATGAGAAATCCAACATCTGCAACTTTGCCTAACATGAAGACATGGAAGTAGGAAAATCTGCCCTTCATGGAGCTGTTAAAGGCACATAACCCCAATTAAGGGCCAGGTTCAACAGTGTATCAGAACTCAGAACAGGAAAATATGTTTGTGCCTTATGTCCATGTATAGTAGCAAGTTGGCTTGGAAAACATTACCCCACCTGATTTGATCAGTACTTGAGACAAATTGACCAGTTCTTCATTGAAAGTTCTCATTCTGTAAGAAGAGCTACCCTATTAACTTCCTAGATGGCTCATGAGGAGAGCTCCATGTCATCAAAAAGGTCCTAGAACATGTCACAGAGGGATACATACGCTATGCCAAGAGGGAATATGAATTTATGTAAGAGTCATAGCAGAATGACCTTAAAGTGATGGGTCATGCTACCATTTTTTTTCCAGGAGAAGAGTTTCCAAAAAAGCAACAATGCTGGAATGGTCTACTTCAGTCACAGACAACAGTATGATGTAGAGAAATCAGAAAGCAAAGCATTCTAGGCACAGCCTAAAGACAAGCATCTCAACAAAGGTGGCCTAATGAAATACTGTCAACTTTAAAATAAAAGAAGGTTGCAGAAAGAAGAGAGAGAGAAAGAAGAATACCTGGCAATCATTGTAAAAGCACAGCCCTTAAAGGTAGGTCCCACAATGTAGGCTAAGGTAAAAAGTGTCTAGAAGAGTTGAAGACCATTGCCATAGCATGTTAAGATATCTTCATTAGATGGAGTAAAAGAACCAGCTGAAGCTGTGTTGCATGCACCTCCTGATCGGATTTGCTCTTACGGCTTCATTAACTTCATAATTGCAATCCATCCAATAAAGATATCTATCTCCCTATATACTTAAACCCATCCATCTCTCCATACATCTGTCCAAACACATGGCTTGTTTTATGAGAACAGGAAATAAAATTAGTCCCAGCTTAAGCTCCCAAAAGTATCTGTTGTTTCTTGATCCAACCTATTTGAAATATGATGGCTTTTCAGATGATAACAAAAAAATTGCCCAGCATGGCAGAGAGCTAAAGTGTACATTCAACATCAGGTCCATGATTATCCAGCTGAGAAAGAGGCCTTTGAAAATGTTGGGCAGGGACATGTTTTAATTCTTTTCTGTACTTTCTTTGTCTTGTAACTTCATCACCTATAAAGAAAATAAACATTCCTATCTGCATGCCTTGTTTTCTATGCAACTTTGTGACTTTTAAAACCATAAGATACACATCCAACAGGTATCATTATGTCAAATTGTTTGCATTTCATTATAGCTCCCTCCCTTAACAAAATATCTTTTGCCTCACATGCACTTGTCTTTGCCTTGGAACTAAAAAGATTGCCACATGGCAGCATAAGCATGCTTCACCACTAGGGAAGGAATTGAAGAAGTAGGATTCTCTGTAGTTAATTGCCCCATTATACAATATGCCACCAGCAGAGAAGCAAAGAGCACCATGCCCGTGATGCCTGTAGAAAACAAATTAAAACTGCCCTAGCAAGCAGCTCTAGGTATGTGTTATTAGTAAAGGTGAGACAGCTAGTGGGGCTAGAAGGCTGAGTGTTTTCCTATTCACTGAATCTTTAGAAGGAGGAGGCCATTCAGAGTGGAGTTCAGTGCTTATTTGTCAACAGAGTTGTAATTAACCATCTCTGCACATTCTTCATATATCATCCTTCATATATATTACAAGGGTATCATCCTGCATATATATTACAACTCTGTTAACCAGTAAGCTTACACACACACACGCATGCACGCACACCTCTTATACATGTAAACCTAGATATCAGGAAGGGAGGTTCTTCTTGAGATTCTTTGTCACATGCAAGTTTCCTGTGTACGCAGATCATAATTTGTGAAAAATCATTCAAACATGGGATATCTCCCTTGCGTGAGTTTGAAAATTTCACTACAAGAACCACTTGTTCTGCTATTGTGTTGACCAGCCCTGAGGCTAGGTATGACAGGATTCCCCAGCTGTATCTCTAGCATATCCTATCAAATTCTGCAAGATCTTCTAGCAGTATGATTCTGGGGATAGATAGAACTGTACACCCCTACCTGCTTCCTCTCCATTTACCCCCACTACTCAGATTTTCCCCAAGAATGTGCAATTGCTGGGAAAGTTTGCCTAGGATTTGGTAAAGTTCCCTGGTGTATGCCTAGCATAGACAGCAGGGGAAATGATTTTGTTTTAGGTCACTAGATACACACTTGGATTTGAGAAATCCAAGAATCCCCAGAACACAGCCCAAGATTCAGAAATATTCTAAAAAATAAATTTAGTGATTTTCTAGTGTGCTAACAAAAAATGATATCATGTTAGAGAGTCATAATGGAGACCTCCAAGGTATAACCCATTGGTGTGCTCAACAGATATACCATAGATTGGGTACAACAAAAGTACCACTCTTTTTTTTGGAGGGGGGGTCATTTAGTTATAAAATCCTATCCCTTATTGAAACTGTCCTTGAAAGCCAAACCATACATGATAGGAGCATTCATATGGAATGAGGGGAGGTAGATTTCTTTTTTTACAGAAGAAAGTGTGTGGATGAATGGAGCTCCCCCCTTTTCACAGCTGCCTGATGTTTAAAGCATTCCACTCCCCACCCCCAACCAAGCTCTGAAGTGTGCTAGCTTGGGAGCACAGCAATTTGGTGCAAGGTTTAGCTCCACTCCCTTGCACATTGTTTTCTGCAAAAAGAGACACCTCCCCCCCCCCATTCCCATGTCAACAGATATATATAGATTACCCTCTTGTGTCTAGCTTGGTGTTAGGTCTGTCTCTTTTGCATTTTTATTCTACCTTTCCTCCAAGGAATGGCATACATGGTTCATCCTACCTCCATTTCATCCTCTCAAAAATGCTGTGAAGTAGATTAGGATGAGAGACAGCAAGCTACATAGCAAAGTGGGCATTTGAACCCAGGTCTCCCTAGTCTTTGCCCAATGTTGTTACCACCACACCAGCTCTCTGGCTTGTACCAATTCTGAACCTTGGTGCTGTCACTGTGCTGGTCAAGGGCAGATTAAACACTTGCATAGCCATCTCTGTATTATGTTTTACATAATGTCTTTTCCTGACACAGATGTTAATAACTGTATCAAGAAAAGTAATCTGAGCCAGCGCTGAAAAGAATTACTCAGATATCTGGACTGATCAAAGTCTGAATTGAACAAAATTTACATAGCTACAATTCTGGATACTGAATTAGTTTGTTATCTGGCACCCAAATGTCGAGTTCCAGCAGCTAGCTCTTCATTCACACTGTCATTCATTTCTTATGTTCCTTTGAAGTTCTGTAAGTGGCTGATTGATGAACTCAAATCACACAATGAAGGGGGAGCAACAAAACAGCTGAAAGTTCAAATGTCAAAATGAATCACTACTAGTGCTAATTTTTGGCCAACTTTTCAAAGGTCAGTAATTTGAATTCAGATGTTTGTTAAAGCACAACATATACCCAAAGTTCAGTGTATAAATCTGAAGTAGAGTATTTATTTTCCCCTTGAACAGAATATGTGAAAGTCTAAGTAATACATTTCTCCAGCTATTTTCCCACTTTATGCTGGATGGCAAGATATGTTTGCCTCATCCAATGCTGACGTTTTATAGCAGAATTGCCTCTTTCGCCCATGAACTGGGAAAATAGGTAAGACTTATACTTGTTCAGGAAACACTGGAGTGGATTCACTGGACAAAATTTAATTATTAAAATATTTATACTCAAGTTTTCTTTCGGCTCAAGTTTGAAGCCTTCCTCCAACATTAGGTGGCTTCCTCCAAATTAAGCAGCTTTTCCATTGAAGAAAGAGCCACTTAAGTTAGAGGAAGGTTACTTTTATTCAAGGTTGGAGCTGCCCCACAGGAAGCAATTGAAGGCCTAATAGCACTGCTAGCGCCCCAAGGACTCACTCAGCCAAAGGAGGTGATGATGGGCATAAACAATGACATCACCATCATCCATGTTGCCAGGCCTGTGGCACCCCAAATGCCTCAGGGGCTCACTTTCATTGTTTGGCTGGAGAACCAAGCTGCATGGCCTGGTATGTGGTTGTTGGGCACTTGTGCCAGGTGTTATCTCTCCCTTTTTTATAGCTTCTGAAATCTAGTGAAGACAAGACCACAAGAAATAGTGTGTGTGTGTGTGTGTGTGTGTGTGTGTGTGTATATATATATATATGCTGTGTTTTAAAATGTGCATTTCTCTGTCAACTCAATATTGATAGATCCAGGTAGATAGCCATATTGGTCTGAAGCAATAGAATAAAGTTAGAGTCCAGCAGCACCTTTAAGACCAATAATGTTTTATTCTTCAATGCTGAAGAAGTGCATGCACATGAAAGCTCATACCATGAATAAAACTTTGTTGGTCTTAAGGGTGCCACTGGATTCTAACTTTATTCTATTGACTTCATACCTTCAGCTGCCACTGGCAGAAGCATGGAAAGTTATATCATAAGACTTACAGGTAAATTGAAATAAACATTCATGAGCAGATGAAGCTGCTTTCAACTGTATCAGACATTTGGACTAGCAAGGTTAGTATTGTCCACTTTGATTGGCAGCGGCTATTCAGGGTCTCGGTTTGAGACTTTTCACATCATTTCCTATTTGATCCTCTTAACACAAGGTGCCAGGGATTGAATTTAAGACCATCTGCATACAAGTAAATGTTCTACAACTGAGCCATAGCCCTGCTCTTCAAGAGGGAGGGGAAAACTGAACAAGAGGCTGTTATTCTTGGCAGAAGCCCCATGTTCTTTGCAACAGGTAGTTCCTCTCCGAGTTACCATCAGTACAGTACTCTGGTATGACAGGAAAGATGCATAAACTTTGGAGAAATATGGGAGACAGGTAGGAGTAGGTCTCATCTTTTAGTATAATAACCACTTCAGAAGATTGAGATCCCTGTTTGGGCAGTTTTCTCACATAGCTATAACTACTTACATTCCACACAGCATTTCCAAGTGCCTGGTGATATGAAAAAAGCTACTTTCGAAAAAAGGCTATGGAGAAAAGGTGACAATAAAGTCATTTTAGGGAGTCTGGTGCAGCTGGCTGCTCTCTACTTATTCTTGGAGCCTGTGTTGTTTATTTCCTCTCCCTGGGTGCAAGTTGTTACATTTATTAAGACAGAATCTCCTTTTATTGCTGGCATCCCCACTGTTTATATCTCTCCAAATTATCTTAGTAGCATGCTTTTTTCTCTTTCTCGGGTTTACTGCCTTGCTAATTGCAGTTCTACCAAGCCTTATCACCAGGGTTGAAGGGCCATACAAGGGGCAGGTCTACAATTATTGTTTACTGTGGGTCAGGGACAGTTTAAAGCATACACTTTCCTTGTCTACACTGCAGCAGACATCCAGTGTACTTCTGACAGATAGGGTAACCTGTTTAGGTATTTTATAATACCTATACTGGAAAGCTGTACATAAAAGGGGAAAATGTCCTTGTTTTAACTAACCTTAATATAAAGAGGTATATGGACAGAACATCTGCAAATATATACCAAATCTATTGTTTGTTTCAGCTCTTCAAGCTTAGTAAGAGGAGGGAATCCTCTTGATAACACATTACACAGTTTAACAAACTCAGAGCATTTTCACACATGCTACTGTTCTCAAAAGTGTCTCTGAATCTCTCCTTGTGATATTTGTTCACACATATAAAATTATATTTTCATGCAGTTTTGACTGAGAATCCAGTTTTTATTTTAGGTTGATTGAGGACTAAGTTGAAAGGTACATTTACAATATTATTTTAGTCTTAATGTGCATTTTAACAAACATGCCTGTTTGAAAAGAAGTATTGGTCTTCCACCCATCAATTCTGACATAGGATTGCACATTGTACAGAACAGGCCACTGGGAGATTGCCGTCTCTGCTGTACTATTCTAGACAGCCATGGAGAGCTTAGAACCCAGAAATGCTTTCACTTGCATATGAATGAAAGACAGAGGAACTAGAGTGGTGGAAATGTTCTGAGTTACAGTTAAAACAATTTCCAAGAGGTATCCAAAATGCACTTAGTTTTAATGAAATGGTAATGAATCCAAGTTGGACCAGTGACATTTGTGACCCACAAGTGTGCAAACATCAATGTTAAAATAATAGAGGGGAAGCTCCATTATACAGGGCTATCTCAATGGTCTACCTAATTCAGTTTACTCTGATTGAGAGTAGTTTTCCTAGATCTCAAGTAGAAAATTGTCTTTCCCATACCTGAGGGTGCAAACAAACAAGAGGAAACAAATGCCTTTGGTTTCATTCCTAAAATACATATTGTGGCCTTGGTTTACCTTGGGGCTGTGTGTGAGGAAAAGCCCCCTTTCCGAACATCGTAGTCACCAACATGGTTGCCAGAGCACATGGAGAAGTAACTCACACACGTCTGGCCAGAGAGTGTGGGCAAACCTATCCAGGGGCATAACGGACTTATGTGTACAAGCAGCCACAAGTTACCTAGGCACCCTAGACCGGTACAAGAATGCCTACTAGCATAATGGATGCCTTCCCGTCGTCCCGTATGCCAGTCATGGAGCGGAAGAGACTGCGCCACCAAGGAGCTATCCAGGCGAATGGTTATGAATGGTTATGAAGCGCTGACCATGGAATCCACCATGGAGGGCTAACACCACACGCAGCCATCTTCCCACCAGACTTGACTCCATTTCATCGTAACAGAAGGCTCACATACACACCAGATGTCACCTTTGGCCTGCAAGCAACCCATCTACCCAAAGTATTGGTTAATTATCCAACGGTCACTCTCTTTGTTCAACGGAACCCTGGACAAAGACCAGTGCCCAGTAGAAGACAGAAGAAGAAGGAAGAGCCAAGTCCTTTGTCTAAGTCGGGTGTTACCTAGGCCAGCATTTGACTCTCTATTGTCACCCTTTCAGATAAGTTCCCTAATCTTAAGTGTCCTCCCACCCAGTAGTCATTTCTATTCTTCTTTCCAACTATCACTTTGGAGCCGCCCCAGGGTCCGTTTCAACCTGAAAGTTCTCTCAGGTACACAGGATCCAGTCAAGTCCATTGGTCAAAGAGCAAGCACCCAATTAGGTGCCACCAATGAACTTTCTATTGGCTACTGCAGTAGTCCAGCCCTTATGGTCACTGCAGAGCCTCCCCTTTCTCCTCCCTCGTACCTCCCATCCCCTGAGGGCTCAAGAGAGTCCTTATAACCTGTGGACTAGCTACCCACAGGCGTGCTTCTATCAGTATCCCAACTCCGCTGCATAGATCCATCCCTGATTCCTGATCAGTTTCGGGTCCCTTACCCGCATCCTCACTCATCGCCAATTGGAGCCTTCCTTGAAGACTACGATAGGTAAATATTACCCTATGTGTCTACCCTTTATGTTCCCCTATCTCTCTATCTATGTTTCCTAGGACTGAATGTGTGTTTTGATAAGTATTTTATCTTGTATGGAAGCCTATATTTTCCTAATAAATTATAATTGATTTTACTAAATTAGAGTCCCTATTATTTTAAGCATTACTCTCTGGACGTGTATCTTGTAGACATAGGTAAAAAGATCCTGAGTGAGCCAGGTGCCTACCTGACTAATTCCCCAACCTCGTTTTGAGGACATTTTGGCTTACACTGTGCAGGGAAAGGAGAGTGTTTTAACTCTTCAACCAGGGCGTTTTTTGAGCAGGAATGCAGTTCTAGTTGGCTTGGTGTCAGGAGGTGTGACCTAATATGCAAATGAATTCCTGCTGGGCTTTGTTTACAAAAAAGCCCTGTGTGAAACAATGGTGATATCCGGGGGTGGTGGTGGTGGCCTAATATGCAGATAAGTTCCTGCTGAGTTTTTTTTCTCCAAAAATGGCCCGCAAACTTCCTTTTACTGTTGAAAGCAGATCTAGCAGATCTACTGCTTTTCCACTAACATAGTAAAGGAAAATGTATCTGTCATAGGACACTTCTTTTAATTTTTTTCAAAGGATGATAACAAAGTAGAGGGACCAGTTTTGAATAGCAACATTGAATGGAGCCTGAAGAGAACCTTTTCAGGTCTGAGGCAAATTGAGGCTGTAGGAGCCTGCAACTGGCATTTTATAGACTGGCAGACTCCCAGTGTCAACTTTGTCTTAGCTGTCTGACAAGCTCATTAACTCCAACTTGATGTTTTGTTCCCTAGTCCAGCTGCCCAGCATGAAACAACAGATAAAAGAAGTGCCCCTGATTATGCGCAGAATGCCTTTTCCTACACACTACACCCAGCTCAGTCCAATATATCTGAATCCAAAGCCAGGCTGGGAATTTTTCTCTACTTGGAAAGCAAGAAATTTGTCCACTTACATTCATTATCAGATAATAGAAACTGATTTCATTTTGGGTACCCTTTGGAAACTGTTCACAAGACATCATTACACTTATTCTGATCATAGGCCCATTCTGCACTTTACCTTGGATATGCAATCATATTACAACATTTACAGTTTTTCCATTCTGCAGCTTGTTTTCTTTGTGTCATGGCAATGTTGGGGTTTTGTTTTTTTGCATTTTTTTTCTTGAGCACATTGGGCATTTTTTTATTTTCAAGCTGATTGTGAGTTGGCTTGTTTAAGCTTGATGTCCCCCCACCCCCACAGCAGTGAGGAACTGTGCCCCTTTCGGCCATTCTCCTCTGTATCCACCACCCCTCCTACCTTTTTGCATTGCCCTTCCCTTCAGCCCTTTCTTCTCTCTGGCCCACATTTTTTTTTGTTATAATGCAAGTTAGTGATAGTCCATTAATGTACAGCTAAGTACTATTATTTTTGTATGATTCTACTGTGTTGATGCATTATTTTAAAGGGAACCATTCGTCCCTCAACAATTTTTATAATGCTTATTCTTTGTTTGGGTTATTTTGATTATTTTCATGTAAATTCTGAGCCCTCAGTTCTCTTTTAAACCAAATTTTTAAAAATAAGCCTTTTTTTTTGCCTCAAAGGGGTTGAAGCTAAGTTTTTCATTTGAAATGATCCATGAGTTGAATGAGCAGGAGCGAGGGCAGAAGTAATGACAAGTGGTAAAGGAGTGGCTGGGTGCAGATGCCAGTCCTACCCATTCTTATGCTGCTTGCTGCTGTTGCCGTGGCCAAGGTATATGTTCACACCCTTGTCTGGAAGCAGCCATCACCTCAAAGTACAATGATATGCCTAAATTAGGCTTGCCAGGTCTGAGTTGAGAGATTTGGAGTGTGGGGAGAGCGGGGTTTGGGATGGGAATGGACCCCAGAAGGGTACAATGCCATACAGCCCACTGTCCAAAGCAGCCATTTTGTCCAGGCAATCTGATCTCTGTTGTCTGAAGATCAGTTATAATTCTGAGGGACCTCCAGGCCCCACCTGGAGGCTGACAACCTGGAGGCTGCCAGGATCTTTCATTTTAGAAATTAAGCATTGTGATGCTATGGACCCCTAAAATGATAAAGCCTGGAAACAGCAGCTAGGAAAAAGCATCAAATTACTCAGCTGCATGTGGATATAGGATGTAATTCTAGCATAGGAAGTGCCAAGGAACAGCCAGCTAGATAAGAAAGCAAATTAAATGCAGTGAATGAACACTGCAGCAAACAACAGCAGGGTAACCGGTGTTGTAGTTATTCTTTAAATCATCCTAAGTTAACCATTCCATTTACTTAAAGAAAGAGCTGCTCTGGGCCAATTTCCTATCAACTGAAGGCAATTGCTCCTTCACCGACCCAGAGTGGCTAATCAATTGTTCTTGGCCAGTCTGTGGAATCAGCCTAGAGCAACTCTATGTATAGTAAACTTGGCCTGATTTAAAGCCTATCAGAAGCACAATACTAAAACATCGACCCATGAATAGAGGAGAATGTCATATTTTGAGTTAGGCAGGTTAAACAAAACTACAGTAGGCTCACACACAGTCAACATGATGCAAAACAGTAGCAGGCGGCACAAAACCACATTTGTCACAACATATAGCAGGAGGAGAGGGAGGAATACTCAAATGCATTTTGAGATGTATTGAGCTATTTAAATCCAAACCCCAGACAAATCAGAAGCAATCTTAGTTGTACATAGTACATTACTCCCCTCATAGTGAATCATCTAACCCTGGACCGGTATGGTCAGTCAGAAAGGAGTTATTTCCCAGCTTGCTACCTGAGATTCCAGGTACTGAAGCAAAGAGATTTTATTCACACATTATGTGCCTTACTCCAAAGCATGGATGCTCAGTTCCCAATATGTAAAATTGTAATATCCATTATTTATCTCTTAATAACAACAAGCTTAAAAAGTTTGTAAAGCATTTGGGCATGTAACAAAGTACAATGCATAAAAAATAACTATCACTATTAAATAATCATTATACCTTTGTACATTCTTTACAGTTGTGAAAATGCCATGTTGTTAAACTCCTAGATTTTGCATTCACTGTGCCCTCATAGAGGAATGAAAATACTCCCCCTCCACGGCAGCACAGCAAGCAGCACAGGGCAGAAGAATAGCTGGCTTTTATATCCCACTTTTCTTCACTCTAAGGAGCCACAAAGCAGCTTACAATCACCTTCCTTTCCTCTCCCCGCAACAGGTACCTTGTGAGGTATGTGGAGATGAGAGAGTTCTGAGAGAACTATGACTGGCCTAAGGTCACTCAGCAGGCTTCACATGAAAGAGAAGGGAATCAAACCAAGAACTCCAGATTAGAGTCCACTGCTCTTAACCACTGTACCACTCTGGCACTCCACAAGTGCATTCACATGTTTCTGTCCCCACACTGCTCATTGCTGCCATGGTTCCTTACCCCTATTCTGTCCTTTCCCCCTCTCACATCTGTGCAAAGGTATTAACACAACAGTGATTGTGCCATAGCCCAAAAACTTCTCTTTCTGACCATTTCTGCTTTCCCAGCCAAGCAGCACTGTAAAGGGGGAATGGTGCATATGGTAAACTGACTCATATTATTCTGAAACCAGAACATGCAAGGAGATTCTCACACAGCCACGCCCCTTTGTTCAAATGTGAAAGTCCCTTGAATTCTCTGAACTCAGAAGAAGCAGAATGTTGTGTGCATGTTCCCCTTTGATCTAGGAGCATCCTGCTTTCCACATGTGGTAAAAAAATCATATGGAGAAGCAAGCTGATTACGGTAAAAAATAATGGCCTAGATCCCTCAGCACAGTTACAGAAACTGACATACCCTTCAAGTTTTCTTAACATGAGGTGGCAAATTTCACAGATTCCTCCCTCTCACTGCAGCCCCTTTTGCCCCCTAAAATTGTGTTCAAGGCGTGAGGATACCAGTAGATCAGGACCAATGTGGAAGGGTGGAGTTTGCAGCAACAGATGGGATTTAGTCTTTTTTTCTCAGCCTGCCTGGATGCAAGCCAATATGTATGTTGCATTTTATGTATTTATTTAATGCATGCCCCACAGCCTCTCCCCACAGGGTGGGGATATACAGAGCTGAGAAATGCTCAAACTATTTGATCTGAGCTTAAACTTAAAAGCTCAAACTATTTGACACCCCCCAATGATCTAAGGCTCCTTCCTTGTTATATTCCAGTCTATCTTGCTATACGTTTTTATCATGCCCTTCATCCAAGGAGCTTAGGAAAGCATATATAGTTAGGTCTCTTTTTCTCCACTATATTCTCACAACAAAAATCCAATGAAGTAGATTAGGTCAAGAGGAAGTAACTGGCCTGAAGTAACTCTATTTTATTTCCTTCATTTATATCCAGCTTTTCTCCCCACAGGGACCCAAGTGGCTGTTATCATTCTCCTGCAGTCCCATGAGGTAGGTTAGGCTAAGAGTGAGGAATTGGCACAGTGTCACCCAATGAGCTTTCATTGCAGAGTGGGGATTCAAACTGAGTCTCCCAGAACCTGGCCCAGCATTTTAACCACTATACCACACCAGGCCTCATTCTAGCGAAATATTTAGGGCTCACTAGCACTAACCATTAAACCACACTGTTTCTTTACAGCAGCTGTGGGTGGGACTAGGAGCTGTTAATTTGATCAAGAAAGTAGTGCTGTGGAAGGGTTGTTTAAGCTTTTCCTTTCATGCTGCTTCTTTGATTGAAATTTCCCACTAAAGCTGGCATTAATCTCTACAGAGAGAGAAGACATAAAGATACTGCATCCTCTCCTTGTTGAGTTAGGAATGCCAGCCTCCAGGTGGGACTTGAGGATCCCTCAGAATTACAGCTCATCTCCAGACTATAGAGATCAGTTCCCCTGGAGGCAATGGATACTTGGGACTGTGGGCCATATGGCAGTGAGCCCCACTGTAGTCCCTGTCCTTCCCAAGCTCCATCCACAAATCTCCAGGAGTTTCTCAACCTTTGATTGGGCAGCAACTGTGTACTGGCCAAGGGGGGGGGGGCTGACCACTCTATGCTAATACAGCTGGTTGGGGGGGGGGCAGATTTCGAGAAGGGAACCAGCAGAGGAGCAAAAAGCTTAACACCCCTTCATTCAGCACCACTTTTTCCTCATCAGGTTTTCAGCTCTATGTGCTTCTTCTGCTGAAATATTAAAAGTGATTTTCCAGATCTTGACTGGTTTAGCCCACAGTCCAGATGGAAATTAAACTGCTACCACCAATATACATGACAGAGATGCCAGGGGCAGCACAATTCATGTGACAGCATTTGTGCAGTGAATCTGCAATATAGTCATCATGCTCCATGCTGCCCAAAAGACTCGTCAGTGGTAAACTTTAGATGTTCCTTGATCCTTGGACATATATATCCCTGATGGTTGCTGCCTTCTCAAAATCCAGATACTCTTCTGTTCTAAAACTCTTCTGCAAAAAGACATCTTGGAAAATGGAGATTTTCTTTTCTCACATTATCTTGTGTCACGGAGTTCATTTAGGACAAAATCTTCACAGAGGGGAGGTTTTGGTTAACTCTAATTTGAATACTGAACTAATATTTTTAGGTCACTTCTACTGGAGGATCAGAAGGCTACAGTCTAGCACAGAGGAAGACTGCTTAAAGTCATTCTACTTCAAGCACGCCTAATTGTATGCTTGATGGTGGCTGGCAAGCTCACAAATTTGAACACAAGTAGAAGTTAACAGCATATTAATAAAACATATAGAGGGATTCTGTGTTCCAGCACATGATGCATAGCTAAATGCTGTTGCCATTAGCACGATCAAACAAAAGATCAGCACCACAGGATATGCTGGAGCACAAGGCTGCTAATGAAATGGGCACAGAAGATTGTAAGGAACTGCTAAGAGAATTGACTGGGTCAATGGTGATTGTAAATTTTACTCCAGGTCTACATATTTTATGGAAGGAAAATAGCCTTCAAATGAAAAATGATTGCAGATGTGTCAGATTTGAGAATTTCTTTATCATCTATACACTGAATGATGGTTGCACAGAATGACACTGATACTGACCATGAGTTATGACTGACCTTCAGTTATTGATAAATGATAATCAATTCTATCCATATGGAACAACATGCTCTACCTAAACAGGCAGCAAGCAGGCACAGCTCTACACCTGTGCCATAGTAATGTGCTAGAACACTGTCACCTTGTGGTTGCTTGGGGACATTAAATGCAGCAAACAGAGATTATCTCACATATGTTGGACAAGATTAACTATTCTGTATTTTAGATGATCCTTGGACTTGTTCAGTGTGTGATATGCAAAGCAATAGGGGACTGAGTCTACAGTGCAACTAAACTAAGAAATGAATGAGCATCGGTCACACACTTAAAAGGGTTAAAAGACTTCTGATAGTTCTGTAACTTATGTCGCAAAAGAAAATGTGAAGAATGCTGCAGGAAAAATAGGTGGGTGGGTGGAGTAGATTTAGCAAATGCATAACAGAGAAAGAAAAAGTCTCTTGAGCTTCAAAATCCTATCAGTGTTGCCTACAGGGTCAATTTCACTGAATAGTGCTGAGTCCTCCCAATGGATACTCCCACACTTGCAGAATAGGGTGAAATTTGGGCCTTGAGAACTATGCTGGGAAGAAAGTTGACATAGTTTGGCATCATTTTTCTGTGCTGACTCTAGTTAGCAGGGAGCACAATTACAGGAGATACTGTGCATCACAGAGTGAAAAATTAATGGATGTTAATTAACCACCAATTGACAAAGGACATATTTGCTGCAATTTAACAGCTCTACAAATAGATATAAAACCATGTTACACATGTTTAAACCTTAATAAATACATTTGCAGTCTTCTGGCAGCCTACATTGATATTCTGGTTGCCCCCTCCCCTTCCTGTTAATTCTGGTGGAACACATTTGGTAGGGGAAAAAAAGATATTGCTCATTAATTAAACATTTGTTCATTACAGAAAACAAATAGGCTGATGTTAAATGACCATTTCCGTCAATAGCAATTTTGCATATGGTAGTAAAAGGATAGCTCTGGAGTCTAAGACAACACAGCTCCACCCACCCTTGTGAATATGTTTGCTTTTATGCCAAAAGAATTCAAACGGTTGCTCTTTGGTTCTGCTGATGTTCAGTAGTATTTTAACAAATACTTCACTGAGTGAGAACATGGTATATTGAACCAGTCCAGTTCTTTTAACTGTAGTTGATCATGCAAGAAAAAGTATCTTACAAAGTTAGCAAAAGCTAGTGCTGTAATTTGGATGAACAGATGGTGAAAGTCCAGTTTAAGGCAGAATTTTAAAATTTCGGAGAGAGCAAAAGTGACAAAAAGAGATTCTAAGGTGTATGCTGTCACTATGATTACATCACCCCCTTTTAAAAGCTCTGATTTCTTGGCAGTTTCTGCCTAAGTGCCTGTGGAATCCTTCTACTTCCTAATTAATTGTGATGCCTCTTTGCCAATTTTACTGTCCCCACATTCCCCCCCCCCCCTTACAACAGACTATCAAACCATTTTAACTTGCCATAACGGAAGTTGGAAGGTCTGAAGGCAGTGGATTGATTGATCTTTCATATAGTATAGCATATTGTTGCGTGTTCTCTTTCTTGCTCTGGATTTTTTTAAAAGTTATGATTATTTAGGCATTTTTTAATACACTGGCTTGATTCTTTTGTGTTTAGTTTTGGAGAAGCTTCCAAAAGGTACAGAGAATGGATAAAAATACACAAGTCCTTTCACACATGCAAAATGCATACTATAAACATTAAAAGAGGAGAATAACTGAACACTAACTTATATGTGTTCATTAGAAGGTCTGTATACAGCCTTTTTAGGTATGAATATAGGGATGCATGACTGTCTCCATGCAGGCTGAACCATGTCTTTTTTTAGAGTTCCCATCTCTGCCAGGAAAGCCCTATGTGTGTAAACACTGTAAGGACCTTCCAGTGAACATACACAGGTCACGGCACAACACACTGCAACAATCTTCCTCCTCTTATATGTATATTGATTGTGCTAGTGGGGGATGGACTTAAAATACATATTATGGCACTTGCAACAATAACTTTTTTTCCTGTGATTTTATTTTTTGGAGATTATGAGATGGCAGACTAGGTTCAGTTGACTAAAATGGATTATACATAGTAAGTCTGCACAATCAACAAAATGGAACATAACCAAATGTATCAGGATGTTAGAAGTCTGGAACCACCAGAAAGAACTGAAGCATAGCATAAGTATTCACATGACACATTGATACAGAGATTACATAATGGGATCCTACTACAGTAAGCTATACACAGCAGTATAGACCACACTGATAATCATTTATTGAAGTAAGTTTGTGAACCAATTAGTACACTGCAGCCCTATTAACTGCCCAGAAAAGCCCTCTGGAACAGTAAGTTATGCAAAGCTTGTGGGAGGCCAGGAGAGTGGGAGCTTTCCTGACCTTCTTGGGCAGGCCATTCCACAAGGCAGGAATGGAGAAAGCACATGTATGGGCAGTTGTTGATTTTGCCCATTTGCAGGTTGGCATCTGCAGAAGTCCCTGCTGATGTGAGCTTCCCAACACAAAATGTTGGCTTTGTAGGCAGTCACAGAATGATGGCTTACTGGGCAGAGCTAGTAACCAAACTGGGATTCCCAATACTGCCTCAACAAATTCCAGGAGAGTTTGGGGGTGGTGCCTAGGGAGAGAGGAGTCTGAGAAGACTTCCAGTCCATTTTTTTTCCTGCTCCTGAATGTCTTGGGGTGGGAAATTGGGGCTGGTGGCTGGTAATTCCCCACCCTGTGTAGATAAATGGAAGGCTGTGATGGCTGTTTTTTTGTTCCACTCTCCAACAAATCCCTACTTAAGGTGCTATTGGGGAGTAGGCTAATTCCCAGTGACAATGGGAGGTTGTGGAATCTCTGCTAGAGTAGGGAGAAGCTTGCATAAATATTGCATAAGAGAATTACAGAGTTCTCTTGGCTCAAACTAGTAATGAGGGTAAAAAGGTGTGCAAGGACCAAATCATTACTGATCCAGGGGTGATGTCACAGGATTTTGGAGAGAAAGAAAGGTTTGGCAAATCAAGATATGAAGAGATACAGAACTTAGGAAAATGATAGGTTTAGGTATCCTGGTTTAAGCAAGGTAGGCTATCTCAAGGAGATAAGGTTAGGCTTTAAGTACTGGATCAGGATAAGATCCAGAACTGCCCTGCTCTGGTCATTGATAAAAGTCACTGAAAATTTAGTTCAGACTATTTATTGATTTTTCTATCATACAACTCAAGGTAGTCTGCACAAGATAAGCAGGAGGCCTCCTATCCTGCTTAGTTTCAGCAAGGTGCATCCTGTACCTTGTAATCATATCTTGGAATCTGTTCAAGGTCAAACATGGTGTGCTTGGCTTGGACTTTGATTAATCACTTTCTGTATGCAAAGTCTTGCAAGATGTAAGCCAGTTTTTGGGAAAGCAGGTTAGAAATCAATCAATCAATGAATCAATCAAATGAATGTTATATAAGAGGACTGAGAATATAGTTGTATAGTTCCAGTTTTCTGTTTTTAGTACCATGTTTACCTTCATGACTTTGACCTGATGGCCCAGGCTAGACTCATCTTGTCAGATTTCAGAAGCTCAGCAGGGTCAGTCATAGTTAGTATTTGGATGGGAGACCACCGAGGAATACCAGGGTTGCCATGCAGAGTCAGGCAATGGCAAATCACCTCTGAATATCTCTTGCCTTGGTCATCCTTTGGGTCACCATAAGTCAGCTGCAACTTGATGGCACTTTACACTTATTTGAGCCCCAAGGCATAGAGTGGTAAGCTGCAGTAATGCAGTCCAAGTTCTGCTCACCAACTGAGCAGGTGATCCCGGTGGAAGCTGGGTTCAGATAGCTGGCTCAAGGTTGACTCAGCTTTCCATCCTTCCAAAGTCAGTAAAATGAGTACCCAGCTTGCTGGGGGGGGGAGAGTGTAGAAAACTGGGGAAGGCAATGACAAACTACTCTGCAACAAAAAAATCTGCCAAGAAAATGTCATGATGTGACATCACCCCTGGATCAATAATGACTTGGTCCTTGCACACCTTTACTTTTTTACCCTCATGACTAGTTTGAGCCAAGAGAACTCTGTAATTCTCTTATGCAATATTTTGTCACCTTCCTTGCATCCAGGGTCCAGTACTGACTCAGTGTCCTCAGGTTTTGCAAGGAATAATTACATTTAAAAATGGCTGATAAATGGTATCCCCCCCCCCATGGCCTTGTGATGTTCAGTGATGTCATTACAGAGTGTTATTGATCAGGAAGAAGGCTCCAGGACAAAACTTGGAGACTGGCCAACTGGTGGAGCCTTTTAAAAAAGATTCTTCATAACCAGCATTTGGCCAGGAGGAGAGAAGAGGATGAGATAAGTCTTGGCTCCTCAGCCAGAGAGAGGGCAAATTAGGATAACCATAGTAGCAACAAGGTAGGATACTCAATCCAGCCAAGCAGGATTGCTGCAACCCCTTTCTCACCTAAGATTGGAGGGGAAAGGATGAAAGAGGCAGGAAAGGTGTGACTTAAAGGTCCTTGCCCAGGTAAAGAGGTCTGCTCACATATGAGTAACTATAGTGGAAATATAAAACCATTAGATATAAACTTTACATCAAAAATTGTTCTGCCAGTTTTTGCATGGGTGGACAATGACTGCTTACATTGCTCCTTCCCAATTTTGATAGCCTGTGCAAAGGATACTGAATAAAATTAAAATTAAATCATGAATTTAAGCAGGTCTCAGATTCAGTGGAAATTCACTGGAGTGCAGCTCCTGAACCTTTCTGAGAGTTCCTCCTCCTCCTTTTGAGAGTTCCACCTCCTTGTCCATTGAATAGTATTGCAGCTGCATAACAATTCCTGGATGAGCTCCACCACCTATTTTTCTACAAAATGACCGCTGAATTTAAGTATACTTTATTGGATACTACGGAGTTCTGTCGGTGGAGAAGTCAAAGTAAATAACAAGCACTTAACGCTTTACTGTCTAAAGAAATAGGGTAACTTAATTAAGTCTTTGTATCCTGCCTTACAAAAAGTGTCTCAAGAGATTGGGGGTGGGGGGAGTAATCAGAGTTTAACAAAAGGGGAGTTCCAAATAAGGCAATAAGGAGGGTGGCATGCTCAGGTTTTAATTACATTTAAAAATGGTGAGGACAGGAAATACAGACTGAATGAAGAATAATGAAACCTGCTCTGTTCTCACAACTATACAATGTTTCCCACAGGGTACACTCACAGCTGTCCTACAATAATAGTGTTTTTTCTCCCTTCCCATTTTTCTTATTGAAGTACTAGAAAGATACAGTTATATGGGAGTACTAAAATGGTATCTCATCATTACAATTACTAGTAGTTTATGAGAAAGGGAAACCCAATAAACCCACCTTTCAGTTGAAGATTATTCTACTATATAGAGATGTTTTATTATCTTTCTTTTAAAAGCCAAAATATTACAATTTACAGTGGTAGAGAGTCCCACAAGCCATTTCAGAACTGTAAGAACTCTTCATTTAAAAATTGCTAGGTATTATATTAGTTTTATTTGGTGTCCTCTAGTTTACTCTGTTAAAAAGTGATATCAGTTTAGCACACTCCAGTTGTGCTATATTGATATCAGATTTAGGTGGGTTATAGAAAACTGTTTTGATATTACTCGACTATATTGTTTATGGTGTTGAAATTATTGAATTCTTGTTGTTTTATCTTTATTGCAGCCTGGGGTTGCATTTGTTAGCTGCCTCAGAAGAAAGGTAGGGTACAAATGTTTTATACAAAGAAACAATACAATAGGAAGAAGCTCACTTGTGCAAATCCATCCATTTTACTGGGGCATGAGCAGCAGAGTATCTGTACATATTGTGTATTGTGTTCATTTGCTCTGTTTTAATCAAATGAACTTATAAAGGACAGACAAAAGGAAACATTTCTTTACTCAATGACTTTATCAAATTGTAGAATTCACTTCCAATGGCTATAGTGATGGCCAAGAGTGTAGATGGCTTTAAAAAGTGTTAAATTAATGGAGAAGTCCATCAATGACTACAAGCCACGGTGATTTAAGGAACCTTCATATAGAAAAGCAACTGAGCAGACCTGTTAATACCAGTGCTATGGGGCAACATCAGGGAAGACTTTAGTTTCAGTGCCCTGTCTATTTACCTTCCAAGGCTATGGGTTTGATGCTGGATTAGATGGACCACTGGTCTGATCCAGCAGGGCTCTTCTTATGTTCTTAAAATGTACTTATGAATTCACCATTGATTTTTACAGAGCATTGTGATAATCACCTGCTTTCTTTTCAGTTCTTTTATTTATGTAGCTTTATCTAATAATAATTGATAATGATCTGGTTTGCCTTTTTGATAGCAAAAGCACATTGTTTGCAAGATGTTCTCCACATTGATTCCAAGACAACAAGAACCACTAGCTACCACTAAGAAACTCCCTATTGTAATGCTTCATGCTTTTCCTCCAAGAAACAGAAGGCTGGAACAAATGCCAGACCAAATAACGTTGAGGACCCAAAGCCATAATGTCCACAGCACACTTTATAATGTAGCCAGGAGTGATATGATTTATACAGAGGGGGGAAAGCATTGCTGTCTTGGCAAATACTGCACATATCCCATCAGAGCTTGGCATACAGTCAACCAAGCATCTCAGAAAACACAAAAAACCTCAGTTATTACACATCAGAAAAAGACAGGGAGATTGAAAAGGGCTTAAACTATTTAAGAATGGGACAGGCAAGACTATGCTTTTGTTGTATATAATTCGACATACCAATGCTTTAATAACTTGTCAGTCTTTTGCTTAAGGGTATGGAGGAAGTCTGTTCTGAAAATCTACCTGGATCTGACAAAGGGAGCTTTGAGTCTTAGAAACTTAGTTATACCCTGAAACTATTGCTGGTCTCTGAGGTTCTACAGGACTCAAATCCAACTGTTCTATTGCAACTAACATGGCTTCCCACTGAAACTGTTCTATTGCAACAAACATGGTTACCCACTGAAACTGTTCTGAAAGTGATGCTCATGTCATCAAAATGTGGACTTGTGTTGACAAGTGGTAAGGGTGGAGTCATGGCTCACATGCAGAAAGTCCCAGGTTCTATCTTCAGCCTCTCCTGTCAAAAGGATCAACCATGGAGAGATAACTCCCAACCAGAAGAGATTATTCTGACCTTGACAGACCTATGGCCTGATTCAGTATAAGGCAGATTCATGTACTCATGATAAGGAACTAAAATCAGGGCTTTTGGGGGTAGAAGGAACTCCTTTGCATATTAGGCCACACACCCCTGACGTAGCCAATCCTCTAAGAGCTTACAGGGCTCTTAGTACAGGGCCTACTGTAAGCTCTTGGAGGATTGGCTACATCAAGGGTGTGTGGCCTAATATGCAAAGGAGTTCCTGCTACAAAAAAAGTCCTGACTAAAATAATCAGCATCATTAAATTTTAAGAACAAAAGATTTTGATGTGGACACCTATGTTGAGAGAGAATGCCATTCATCAGAACCAACTATACACTGGAATACACAATACTGGGGAAGTTGGGGTAATAGAGCTGTTCTGTTTTGACACCCAAACACCTCTGTTCATCAGAATGAAGCAAATAATAAGCCTGACAACATGCTTCAAGAGAGAACTGAGGATATGCAGTTTTTTTCACCAAAAGATACAGAGGAAGTAGCCTGTTTTGACAGTGAAATGCCATCTATCAAAAAATGATTTTGGATTAGTAATGGCAGTGCTCTCCTTGGCTCAATTTGGAATTGGCTCAGTATGTGCAAAATTTCCGTGGCAACTATTTGGGAAAAGTATGATTATATCAAGAGTAATCTCCAAAACATTAATACTGAAGCTTGCATGCTGATGGAACTGCATCTATAGCCATTATCATACTCTTCCTGGGGAACTGTAGCTTAATGTCATCCATCCTAACTCCATCACACAGCATCAGTTATGATGGTGAACAGCCTCTATGGAATTCATCTGTACCCACAAAACAAACACACCTGTGAACAAGACAGAATTTTACATCTGGAAAGTGGAAAACTAATATGTTACATGCAGACACCAAACTGTTTCGTTGAATGTAGTAATAATATAGTTCACAGCAATAAATGCAAATCTGATGAAGAACATTAAAGAACGTCATCTATAAAGCAGCTGGTTCAGGACACCTGGCCTGCTGAACCTAGATGGTGTAGGCACAGAATCTCATTGAACACTTTTTGAGGTGAAAGGGCACTACTCCTATCATCAGGCCTTGATTTCAGCACAAACTCACAGGAGCACAGCTCCTGAACATTTCTGAGGGTTCCCCTTCAGGATTCTGAGGGCTCCCCACCTGCCTTGTCCATTGAATAGTAGGTGCAGCGGCATAACAATCCCTGGATTAGGAGAGCAGGCAGCAAGCCAGCCACCAGGAGCTTTGCCACACCACCAGCAGCCCTCATTAACCCCTGGAGAAGCCCACACCACCCTTTCTCCATTTCTTACGTGATTTTGGGTGGTAGGTGGCTTGGTGGCCTTTTGACTGTGAGGGGGGGGGGGCGGCAGCCAAGATGAGCCCCAGGATAGCAAGGCCTGCTTGGGCTGGCTGGATCTCTAGCCAGCCCAAGCAGGCCTCGCTTGCCCAGAGCTCTCCTTTCTTGCCTTGGGTTGCTTTTGGCTGGGGGGGTGGTAGCATATGCTAATGAGTTATGCTAATGAGCTCCACCACCTATTTTTCTACAAAATGACCCCTATAGCTGAGCATTACATGGTGCACAAATTTTCAACTGATTTCTGACCAGAAGATATAGGAGGAAATAATACTGGAAAACAGAGGTACATCTATGACACTCCTGTTGCATAAAGAGCACTTCTGTGCACAAATTAAAGTGGTGTGACCCATGTAGCCATAACCTTGTTCCTTGTTAAGCATGAGAAAAATGGATTTTCCAAACCCACTGTGAAAATCCTACTTAAACCATCCTTGTAAACCAAGTGTCAAAACAATTTTAATGATGTTACAAATAATTTACCTTAGATTAAAAAAAATGTTTTAGAAAGTTCTGGCCACTTTCATAATTTAATGCTAAGAATACCTTTTTGCCTCTAGACGAGTGGAGTTTGGATTTTTGCCTGGGATTTTATTTCTGTTTTGTAACTTGAGAATGAGGTTGATGAGGCGTGTAATTGAGGGAAGCAGTCATTTTCTAGAGTCAAATTATAGCCCTACCAAACATACCTTGTTTAATTCAAATAATCTGGTGGACATGTGTCTCCCTCCCCCTTTGTGGAAATATTCATGCATTTGGTATGCCAGCTGCCTTCTCTATCATTAAGAAGGTGTGGCATTTTCCCTTACATGGCCATGCTGTCTTTTGGATTCTGGTAGTCCTGAAAACTCTTTTGGAACCTTGCCATAGTTCTGTGTCCTGCCTATGTCCAACACTGTAGCATTTGTTATGCTTCAAAATGTAGACACTTTTCTGCTAAGAATATGTCATATGTTAGTCAAGTGAACAGGAGGGATAAAAACCCACATCTACAATAGCATGCATGTTTACCATTTGTACATGCCCCTCTGCAAAACTTCAATTCCAGTTTCCCCTCAGCCTATCTCACCAAACTCCTCCCAGTCCCACTATTAACTTCTACCAGGTCTGTGATGGACTCTTGGCACAATCAAGGCAGAGCTCTGAGTGTTCTATCCAAACCTCAGGCATCTAGCTCACTACAAGATAAGGCTGCAAACATCAGTCTCAGAGGAACAAGAGAACAGTGGGTGTTGTTGTTTCTCACCCTAGGATTTGAAGAGATTGACCACTGGGACATATTTAACATGGTTTGGATGGGAATCAGCCTGCCAAAAATAAAATGCCATGATTCAAAAAGGAATTTAAGCATTTCAAAGGGTCTTTTGTCTCACTCTTCCCCAGCATAGTGTTTATTTTACCCAACTGCAACAGGCTTCTGATAGAACATGTTCATGTGGGGTATCAGCATGAAATGTTTGACCAATAAGATGTGTTCCAATGCTCCCTTCTTTATATTTTGTTAATGGTCTAAATCCTTTTCCTCCTCACTTTTGTTACCTCTCCTAATTTTGGCATTGTAATACCATGCCTTTTATCTCCTAGAGTGAGTTAATCTGGCAGTTGTCTTTACCTGTTTGGGAGACAAAGGACCTGGATTAACAGAGTGTGGCTTCTCACTACTTTCCAGTCCCTGTAACTCAGTCTTCAGAGACCTGTCCTATTTCCCATAGCATCTGCAGCATTGTAGGAAACATGCAGTAATACTCTAGGGGGGGGGGGGGGTGTGACAATTCTTTTTATGCTAAGCAAGGTTTCCTTTGGACAGATGAAGGCTCTCACTTTGGCTGCTTCCACATGGAGTTTTTTCTGCTTCAACATTCAATCTGGTGTGCTTTTTTTCTTAGAGTATCCACGGAATTATGTTCTCATCACATTTTAGTTGTTCTTTCCAGGTCTCCAGACTCTCTTTTTCCAAATCTGCTTTGCTATGACCTTTTGGGGAAGGGTGCTGAGACCAAGCATGTTATCATGCTAGATGCACATTTTCAAAGTTCCCACACACGTTAGCTCTATTTGTATTCTATCATCCCTTTAATCCACCTCCCCACCACCACTGTACCTCCACAGGGCAATTGCTATTGCGCTATACCATTTACTGTTTTTTTTAAGCATTCAGAAAGCCTGCTGCTGGTACATCAGGGAAAAATGAAGATAAAATGTAGCTGATGGAGGAATGTATGTATAGGAAGCTCAGATGCACACCTCTACATTTGCAGTAGCAATCAGTGCATGATGGATAATCACTGTCGTATGAATGCAGCCTTAGTTGGATGGGTGTCTATGGACCGACCTGATGTCTGCATAAAATAAGTGGTGATATATGCTGACATCTGACTGTTCTATTGGGAGTCCTTCTTTAGTTCTGATTAACGGTTCTTGCTGCATGTTAATTATTTGCAATGTCCTTCATCATTTAGACAGGTGTCTTCTGTTCCTTGCTCTTTGGATAACACCTTCAAGCTATTTGGACCTATGTATCAGAGCTAGACTCACTTGTTTGATAAGGTACCATAAGACTGTTCAGACTCTAGCTCAATCATAAAGGAAAAGCAACATGGACACCAGAGAAATATAGAGAACAATTTCAATTTCATTTTTTAAACAGTTTGACATATAGCTATGAGAGATGGGCAGTCCTGACAGCCATTTAACTAATGGGTAAATCAATGACAATGACAAGTGAATTTCTGAGGCTACTGTAGTAAGTGCACAGCATTCATACTGGCTTTGTGAGTCACACAGAGACCAATAATGTGGATCACTGACAGATCACCAGACTTAGACCAGGACACTAGAAAACTACAGGTCACCTTGGTTTAATCCTTCATCCATAACATGTCACAGGGTTTATTGTGAGGAAAATTTTGAATAGACCTCAATCTATGCCTCCCTTAATTCATTCAAAACCAGGCAGGTTGTCCTGACTTGGATAGACCAGGCAAGCCCAATCTCATCAGATCTTGAAAGCTCTAAGCAGAGTCAATTGTGATTAGTACTTGGATGGGAGACTTCCTTGAAATACCCAGTCAGGAGGACAGAGGCAGGCTCTATTCAGCCACCTCTCTGAATATCCTCCAGGGCCCCAGTCACCAGTGGTCAATATGACTTCTAGGTGCAGACATCTTAAATCTTAGCTGAATATGAAAAACAAACCAACCCCACAATTCTTAAGGGAGAAGAATGGTAGGATATAGGTAATGGATTAATTCAGACATAAGAGAAAATCATGGTTTATATTAACTATGGTTAGTTTGTGAAGCCTGGATGATTCATACAGGGTCATGATGTCTAGATTGAACATGATGTCTAAACTGAGCCTAACTAAGCTTAATACACCAAATTCAAACATTCCACCACATGAATCATAGTCTAGGATTGCCATCTCCAGGTTGGGAAATACCTGGAGATTTTGGGGGTGGAGCCTGAAGGGTATGGGAGGAAAGCGGCATCAGTGGGGTATAATGCCATGGACACCACCTTGCAAAGTGGCTATTTTCTTCAAGTGAACTGATCTCTGTTGCTTGGAGATAAATTGTAATTCCAGGAAATGTCCAGCTGCTGGTTGGTAGCAGTCAATTAGATTTAATTAGATCATGGTTTTCTGTGGTATCTGAAAAAATTTGATACATTTGATTTTTATCTAACATGCCATGTGAAGTATCACACAGCACAAAGGATAATCTTCCTCCAAGTTTTTGTAGGGTCTATGACCATACAGTTATGAATTCTTTCTGCCTAACTGGGATGGCACCTTTCATTTAGGAGGTTGATGAAATGACTCCAGCTTGGAAGGGTTTTTTTTTTTTTTTTGCAGCTTTCTAAAACCAATTGTGATAGTTCAAATGCTGAATCTTTTTGCCCTTCAGTATTCAGTTTCAACAGTAGCTTATAGGCAAATCTGTGAAAGCATTAATTTATGACAATGAACAATGGCTGAATATTGGTTTTCTTTCTCTGGGAGTGCTGGGAACAATACATTTTCTCAACCAAGGCCCAGCAGTTTAGGGGAAAAAATCCTGTTAGCTAAAGTTACATCGGGCAATGTTTTGAAATCCAGCCATCCCACAATAGCTATGATAATCCTGACAGCATCTAGGTACAGAGGAGGTCCTGTTCAGACCTCCCCTGGGAATTGCCCTGTCAATAACACATCATTTTCCTGGCCTGTTTAAAATGCTTTCCCTAGAGAAGCCTGTTTGCAGCTGCCAGGAGTAGCGTGGGATGGGATGATGTCTCAGGGAGTTGCACATAATTAGCATTTCAGGATATGCCACTTGCTTCCTTTTTAGCCATTATCCTGTGCTGAAAAAGGTCAGGCCTTACAGAGTTCCCCCAGGTGTCAATAAATTCACAAACACAAACCTCTTATTCTCACTTTTCTTTGCCAGTGTCAGAGCTGATGGTCTGGCACAACGTCTGTTCAAGGACATTGTGAATATTTTAGGGAAGTGGGACAAGGGCTCAATTTGCGTTGTCCCGCACAAAATAATCTGCATCTAAAGTTTAAGATCAGCAGCACCCTCAAGACAAAGTTTAATTCTGGGTATACGCTTTTGTATACATGCACACTTCTTCAGATACAAGACTTCCTCAATTATTACATATAGGTAGAGAGAAGGTGTGGGTTAATTGCCAGGAAGGGCTACTTAGAGTCAAGATGCATAAGTGATAAGTATAGCTAAGGTTGTATTAAAGCAGTTGGTAAAATCTGTGACTAGCAGCAAATTAGCATAGAGATAATAAAAGAGTTAACAAACAGATGTGAGAACTAGTCCAGTGGCTCATTTACAACCAACAAAGTTTAATTCTGGGTATAAGCAATAACTAAGTGACTTAGCATGTGTAATGAGGTAAGAACCCAATATCTCTGTAAAGCCCTGGGAGTCCCACTGACCTGAGTGTTGTAATAATTAGTAATTCAGCTACATGTTAAAAAGTAAATTAGGTGGACAGGAACACCTCTGAGAAAAAAACATGTTCTCAGTTTAACTCAGACTTGAGGAGCAATAGAACACAATTAACAGACTGCATTTATTGCCTTGTGACACTCACCATCATTCTCCAATCCTGACATGTTTACTGCCTTTGTTGTTGTCCCATGCAAATGCTATCCAGACCAAACTTTGTGCTCTTTCAATTTGTTAATTGCAACATTTTGCCATTCGATTCTAACTTTGTACCAGGGCCAGCTCGCCCACTAGGCAAACTAGGCAGTTGCCTAGGGCACCAGGAGGTAAGGGGTGCTGAATTGGGCTCCTCCCCTGGTGCCCATGGCAAACACCTAGTTTGCCTCCCTCCCTGCCTGTCACTGCCGCAAGCCTGTCGCTGCAAGCCCCGCCCCTGCCGCCGCCCTCCTTCCCTTCGCGGTGCTGCCTGATCTTTGTTCCAGAAAAAAAGGGACATGGGAGGAGGAACTTACTTTCTCATCAAATGCAAGCTTATTTTGCTGCTTAACATAAAATACACCATTCGTATAGCATATAAATAATTCTATAATTTTATATAGCATAATTAGGGTTTGTAGAATCTTTCGGGCTCAAGTGCTGTGTTCTACTGGAGAAAGTTTTCACTCAATGCACAGCAGCCAAGAAGGTCAGAGCGCCTGCTCCGGTTGCAATGCCACTGAGGATGTTCTCCGCAGCTGAGAACGAAACGTCTGGAAGGAAAACTTTCTCCAGTTGAACACGGCACTTGAGCCCGAAAGATTCTACAAACCCTAATGATGTTACCAGCCGTGAAACCTGAAATCTTTATATAGCATACTTTGGGGCATATTTACAGAATTTAAAATTTAAATACCTTAGACTGCAATCCTATGTATGTTGACTCAGAAATAAGTCCCATTGTATATACTGGGGTTTACCTCCAAGAAAGCATGTGTAGGATTGTACTGCAAAAGAAACTGAAAATATAGCAAATACGTGTGAAAGGTGCGAACTGCTGTACTCTATGCCACCTTAGCTAATGCATCTTAATATTTGCTATCTGAGAGGTGGAAAAAAATAAATATTGAATCTGAATAACGAATTTTGCACTAAACATAAGGTAGTTTATTCATAAAACAGAAACAGTCACATACAGTCAGCACTATCAGCATATTTAATTAAGTTAAACTTGAAAGAAATCAAACAATTCCATGGTTAAAGTATTGAACCAGGCTCAAATCCTTTTACGGTTGCCAGGTCCCCCTGGCCACGAGCAGGGAAAGAGGTGTTGGGTTACAAGATCAGGTAAAGAAGCTCATCAAGATTTGGGGATGGAGCCTAGGGAGAACGGGGACCTCAGTGGGATATAATGCATATACCTGCCCTCAAAGCATTGATATCATCAGGACTTTTTTTGAGCAGGAACGCACAGGAATGCAGTTCCATCTGGTTTGGTGTCAGGGTGTGTGGCCTAATATGCAAATAAATTTCTGCAAGGCTTTTTCTACAAAAAAACCCTGCACAAATCAATTGCTACATCAATGGGTGTGGCCTAATATGCAAATGAGTTCCTGCTGGCTTTTTCTAACAAAAAAGCCCTGGATATTATCCAGGGGAACTGATCCCTGTAGTCTGGAGATGAGCTGCAATTCTGGAGGCTGGCATCCCTAAAGCCTTTCCTTGTCATGGAAGCTCAGTGGTTCACCCTGAACCAGTCATTCTCTCTCAGTATAACCTACCTCACAGGGTTGTTACTAGGATAAAGCAGAGGAAGAGAGACCCATGTTGGAAGACACTTTGCATTCCCACTGGAGAGCACAGCAGATAGATAGATAGATAGATAGATAGATAGATAGATAGATAGATAGATAGATAGATAGATAGATAGATAGATAGATAGATAGATAGATAGATAGATAAAGCCCCCACCCCTCAATTTCAACAGAGGGAAACTTCCATCCAGATATTCTTATACTTAGGCAGTACATGGAAGACAGATTCCCACAACAGTATCTTGCAAACCACATGGAACGATTCAATATTCTTTTGACTTGCTCCAGCAGTTAACCTGCATTGGTATTATCACACCTCTTCAAGTAGCTGGTGTTTTCTCAGATTGTTGTAGCTGCTTAAATTGATATAATCCTGACCTAAGTAGTTACACAAGATCACTACAGTGCTGAAAGCCTTGTCAGTTCTTCCAATTCCTCCTTTGTTAGTGCTTGCTTTAGATTATTAATTACACATCCCATCAGTTGGTAGATGTAATTGCAGCCCAGTTCTTCCTCTGTCCCAACGATTCCCTTGCAGTTCATTAATGTCTGTGCTCTAACTGCTACAGAGCTTTTCTGTGTTGCCAGCCAAGATTTAATACCAAACAAGGTTACAAAATAATGACTTAATAGCAAACGTGCGGTAATATATATATCAGAATTAAAGATTAAAACTTAATCTTAATTAAATCTTGGGAAAGTTCATCCAAGCTACCCAAATTATAAAAAATAAAAAAGATATATTGATTATTTAAGAAATTGAAATCACATTTAATAAATATAGGAGTGAGCCATTAAGGGAATGGGGAGATCAGAGAAAGTACTAAATGGTGATTAAAAGAAGATAAATATTTATTAAATGTTTGCTGTGATTTATTAAACTCTGATGGGTTAAACAAATGTAATTTGATATCTGGATCATATCTCATTCTGATACAGCCTTCATTAAATCTGAAGGCTTGGCTTTAAATGGGTATCATATGTTCTCTTCAGTCTTTAATCTCTTTGAAATATCAGTTTGATGATGCTGCAGACATGGAAAATCACAGAGAACTGAAGCTTCCTGTGTATCAATGAGGCAGCACTGGTTTGCAGGTAGGGAGCAAACTTTTTTCTCTCTTGTACTCATACTGTCTTATTTATTACTTATGGGGGTGTTTCTTTTCTATGCTACCCATTCTGCTCAGTTCACAAACTGTTCAGAAGCCTCCATATACATTTTGCACCTATGGATTGCTGCTGCATAAAAGTATTGGCCTGCCCTGCCCCCCATCCTATGCCACGATTGCCAGTTTTGTTGATCAGCTGTTTGGTCTTATCATTTGATCTCCATGCCAGAAGATCACTGTACCTGTTAGATTCCAGACTGTCAGGCTGCTCAAGGTTCACTAGTAAGGCCAATGAAAATAGGCAGCTCTGATTGCACATTTCTGACTTATGTGCCCTACAGAAGTGTCCATAGTGACAGGCAGCCGTTCCTAATTAAAATCCACACTGAAATCTGTCATTTCCAGATTTCAAAGGAATGTCACAGCCACAGTCCTTTTGCCAGGGAATCAGGGGAAAGCTGCTGCATTTTAGAGCTGTATGAGATTTGAAAAAAATGCAGCCAAAGGAGCATCAGAGGTTCGATCACCATACAAAAGTACTTAAGTGAGAGCATTACAAATAGATCAATATGACTGAGATCCCAAGATACAACAGTCTTTAGAAGTGCTTTGTCTAGCAAAGGCCTCAGACTTGTTTCTGACCCAAACTTCAAATACTTCTTCAGTTGTCATATAACTCCCCAGTACGTCTTCCTTGAATGACATCTTCCTTGAATACTGACTCTCCTCCATGGTTCCATGTCAACTTGCCATCTTTTGGAATTCCTTCTAACACCCCTCCCTCCCTCCCTCCCTCCCTTCCTTCCTTCCTTCCTTCCTTCCTTCCTTCCTTCCTTCCTTCCTTCCTTCCTTCCTTCCTTCCTTCCTTCCTTCCTTCCTTCCTTTCCTTCCTTCCTTCCTCCATCTCCTTTTGTCCCCTCAGTCTTCTGCCTCTTTCTGTTTGCCAGATTATTTCATTTTGTTTTCCAAAATGCCACATATATGGTCTAAAAAATCATTTACCTATACATGGAGGCTATGGCTGAGTTCAGACATAATTCAAAACTAAGGTTTATTTTAGCTATTGTTGGATCACTGTGGCTGGGTCAGGGCGAGAAAAGAAAGGGGCCAGTTACTTTTCTTGGTGTAAATAGAAAAACACCAGCCTGGCAGTATTTGTGATCTGGGCCTCCACTGAAAGGGAGACATCCAGAGTTACACCCAGATTCTTTATCATTGGTACTGTTGTTAATGGAACATCATCCAGAGTCGGGAGTTGGATACCTGATCCTAAGCCACTCCTACACAGCCACTGGAACTCCATCTTCAATGGATTAAGTTTCAGCCAGGGGAATGGCTGGCCCTGCAGTGCAAGGGGAAGATCTGTAGGTACCAGAGAACCCAACACAGCCTTTGCCAGCCATACAGCAGAGGAATTCTTTCTAGCTTGCATGCCTCGCACGCTAGCCCTGTGCAGCAGCAGCATGACGGTAGGAGGGGGATTCCCTCCATCTGTCCCCTGCTCTGCACTGGCTACAGCAGGAGCAGTTCCAAGCTTGAGAGGTACGGCCATGTTCGTCTGTCTGCTGTATTCGGAAGCCCCTGCCTGGAATGAAACTTGGCTGGACTTGGGCTTGGCTGTTTTGCAGCAGGAGCCCAGAGGCCAGGAGCAGCCAGAAGACTCACCAAACTCCCACAACACACCCCTCCCCACCCGCCCTGCTCTGCCTTGGTCTCTTGGGTGCTCCTGGACTCTGGCTCGTGTCTACTGTCCCAGGCAGGAGCTCTTCCAGGACAGGCAGGGAAGTTGGTCACCTGGGGGGAGGGAGAGCAGGGCAGAGCAGCTGCCTTCCAGCCCCAGGACAGTCAGCTCAAGACAGCTCTTTCTTGGCCACTGCCACTCTGGGGGGCAGGGCATGAAGGGTGCATGGGGTGTCACTCCCCATGGGGCCTGGTTGCACTGGCAGGGATGGAGGAGGCACAGACCAATCAGGAGGCCACCAGTGTGTCTTGCCTCTGCCTCCTCCCGCACCACAACATCCTTAACCCTTCTGTTCCCACGATAGCGGAGGCGGCCCTGACAGCACTGCAAGCTTTTGGGCAGTGGCAGTGTGGAATATTTTGAGGAGGGGCTTTCCCATGCATGCAGGAGCCTGCCCCTGTGGCCAGATGGCGCGCTTGGCAATGGCCTATCTTGCCAATTCCTTAGCACCAGCCCTGATTTCAACCATCCAGCCGTTAAGTTCCCTCCTTGTATATTCTGTTCATCATAATACAGGGTATTTCACTGGTTAATAGTTTCCAGACTTTCCTCCCATAATGCTCTAGCAAAGGCCAGAACTGCTGTGAGCAGACAAGGAGAATGAGGATGAAAGATAGTGATCTTCATATTAATTCAATATTGTATCGGTAGTATGTTAAAGCAGAGACTTGCTCCCCCCAGACATCGTCTTTCTCTAGCCAATCAAAACCCAAGTAATTGCATTTGGGCTAATGCAACATTAAGGTTGAAAAGTTAATCACACAGTTGTCAATAAATTCATGGTTAAAGAAAGAAAAGCTGTTTTTTAAAGGAAAGCAGTCTTATCTTTGGGCCTCTCTAGATGAAGATCACTAATATACAAAAGAGTGAAAAGTGCTCCTATGTATTATGCACATTTTAAATGAGGGAGAAAGGAGCTGCTTAAGCCTGTTTACATATTGCTTGCCTAGAAAAAGCAACAGAGATGGAATAGGGCTCCTTCTCCAACTATCTTGTTGAATGGCCTAATTTAGGAGGTTGTTTGCGGCTGGCAGGTTTAGCCCCACTTTGGGCTGGGGAAAGGAGTCTCTTGTGTAGAGTTATTTCTGAAAATTAACTGGTACTGATTATTACAATCTGCAACTAGAGTGACAATTAATTTTCTTGCAGGTCTCCAGCTTCAAGATCACATTTCTTCTTTGACAGTGTGTCCCACTTTCTGGCAGGCGCTCTGTAATCATGCAGAGGAGAGCGTAACGGGTAATGGAAGAATCAGGCAGTAAAGGGAAAGATTTCAGAGTACATTGTTGCTGTAACACTGTTGTGCTAACCCCTTTTCCAATTTAATGTTGCTGTTTCCCTTTCTGTTTAAAGAAAAGCAGAGGGAAGAAGATGGGGTTAGAATGCCTTTTCAGCCCCTAGCCTCCATTAGAGAAAGAAAAATAAAAGGTCAGAACATCACAGGGTTGAAAATAATAAGTAGAAACAGGAATGCCTCCTTTGGTCAGACATCTCTTGCACCTTGTTAACTGTAGAATGACTTGGATATGCCAGAGGCCTTGAGGAACCTGTTATTCAACATGGCCCACATGGTCATGTGGTCAAATTTCTGACTGTGCAGGGAGCAGTTTTTAGCCTTACTGGAAATACAGAGTTTAGCAAGGATAACTGCATGTATCTTAGAACATGTAAGGAATTATCAGAAGTTTTGCAAACCCTAAAAAGCAGCACTGAAAGCTCAACTAAGTAGGGCTACTACTGGAGGTATAGCTATGTTATAAACTTACATAACTTTTATACATATTGAACAGTCATTGCTTCATCAAAATAAACTTAGGTGGGTAGGGGGGAGTCCTTGTTACAAATCCTTAGCTTCTACCCACAGTTCTTATGGTTTTCCCGGGACAGTGAATACCCACTAAATCAATTTAAGTGTATGGCATAGAAATACTCTGTAAGTGCAATGATGTAGTATTTTTACAGCATCCTCTGCTTTTCATGAGGTGCCTCTCATGCAGTGCATAGAATCCCCACCCTACAACAGACCAGATCCTCTTTCTGTGCATGTTCTCCTTCCACTGCAATTGCTCCTATAGCGTTCTGAGCTCAGTAGCTGGGAGTGCCCAGTCATTAACCCATCACCACATTAAATAACCAGGGTATTCATGCTTCATGGATATATGACCCTTCAGCATATTATTCCAGCATTTCACATCTTCATATAGATACAGAACAATCACTACAAGATCTGAACCATCTGTTCTTTAATATGGCATAATTCTTGTTTCATGTGCTTACTGCTGAAGGCTGGATCCCCGGATTTTATTTATTGGGTTACATTACATATTGAAACCATAAAATAGCCCTGGTAGTCTACTATTAATATCATGCCACTAGAGCAGTTTTTGGACTATATCTGTAAGTCTTCTAGACTTCTGTAGGCAGTGCTAAATAGTCCTCAGGGGGAAAGAGTACATCAGAAAGTCTGTGGATCCAAAAGACCTGAGGGTTCTATCCCATGTATAGCTACAGTCTCCTCTGAAAAACAAAAAAACCCTAACCCCAATTTTGTCTCCTATTATGCAGTTCTGTCAAAAGGAAAATGCTTCTTATTTTGAAATGGCTGATTCTCAAACAAATGGATAGATTTTTTTTTCAAAATAACATGAACATAGATGCATCAGAACAACAGCCCTACTGGCTCACACCAGTCCATCTAGCCAAATGTCCTGTTTTGTAGAGTGACTATCCAGTTGCCTTGGAGGGCCAATGAACCTTCCCCATATTGCCTCTTAGTACAGGCATTCAAAGGTTTCTTGCCTTTGGATTTGGAGACTATAAGGCTTCCAGACTTCTGTAGGCAGCGTTGAACAGTCCTTGGGGAGAAAAAAGTGCATCAGAAAATCTGTGGCTGGTTTGAAAACAAGCATGTGAAATTCTAGCCCTCCAGGCAATTGTTTCAGAAAGATGTAAGCCTCTGAATAAGGAGGGCTGGTGCAACATGAAAGTGCTAGCTGAACCAGAATCCTCATCAACAATGCTAGCAAATAAGTATGATCTGCCACTCATTCCCACCCCTCCCCCCAGTCACCAGCTGCGGCCAGTGCCGTGAGCAGGAAGACAACCAAATGAAGAAAGAAGAACAGAATGATTAGAATTACTTGGGACAAATTCATTCTGGCAAGAAGTAAAGACCCGATATTGCCACACGACAGAACATTTCTTTTTGGGGGCTCCTGAACCTGATTCAGGCCCTGTGAGGAAGCCTATTGGGGCTGTAATAAGAAAGCATTTCTTTAAATAGCACCAGCTACTGGAGAGATGCTGTCAAAGGAGAAGAGTCAGGGTTTTCACTCCTGAGCTCCAGCAAGTTGAGCAGAAGTGCCCAGCGTATTTCTATAGTAGATGATCTTTAATGAAAGTCATAAGATTGTGAAGGGGCTCTCTATCCCTGAGCCCCATTTTCTCCCCAATGGAGTGAAAAGACTGTAAGGCTGAATATCAGCTGGGGACCAAAGCACGTGGGTTGTTTTGTTCTTCTAGTTAATACCTGTTGTTGTTATTATTATTATTAGAATAGGGCATTAGAGTAATAATTACTCTATGCCTTCACACATATTTGGGCCAGAGAGAGGGAAAGGATATTCAGCTTGTCAGAGAGTTTATCAACCTGGCTACGGCTGTTGATCAAACTTATGTGGCTATTTCAATGATCTTGTTTTGTTTCAGAAGACGTTTAAACTGTTCCATTGCAATTCTGTTGGGAGATCTTTTTCTGTTCCTCCCTTCAGCACCTTCTTCTACTTCTCTCCCTTTTTCAACACAAGGCAGCAGGATACAGGGTGTGCTCTAGTGCAACCCCTCCGTCGGACACAGATGTCTTCCCTGATGGAGCGGCAACGCTTCACTGGCCTATATTTCGTTGACTGCAGAAGTGATGCCGAATGAGGGCTGCTGCCATTATGTGAATAAGCCATGCATGATCCCTGGGTACATTATGAAATGTTATTGTTGTCAGTGTCAGACACTCGGTCTTTATCAGTCTCCTTTGTGACAGGCCTCGTTATTCAGGCAAGTCTTGGGACGTCTTCAAGGGGAGATCTTCTGATCAAGGTCAAACAGACTGGGTACCTTTCCATTCCTTGCTTAGCCACCCCTTCCTTTATATTACATAAGGGAACTTATTTGTGAGATGGCAACATGGTTCCCACTGGAGTCTTGGAATGAGGTGAGGCACTGAAGGGAACCTCTGATTTCTGTGTCTCTACACATATATGTTTAAGAAAGTGAAGGTGAGGGCTACCTGGTTTGGGGGCTTGCTAATGTGGTTCTCTGAGCTCAACACAAGCTGCACAAGGATTGTGGATACGAAGGATAGTGCCACTTTATTTCAGGCAAGATAGAAACACCAATGCTATTGGAAGGAACATTTAGCCTTTGTTCTAGATTCTAATAAAGTCTGAGGCTTGACAAATGCCCAGCCTCCTGAGCTTGCCCCTTTGTGTGGGGGACAGATGCTATACTGTCATGATTTATTAATTATTGAACCACTTAACAGTAGTCCGAGCAATGCAGATAAATACAATGAAACAGTCTCTTATCTGCAAGTTCACTCTATAAACACCCCCCCCCAACATGAAGCTAAAGAAAAGGGAACTAGGAGGGAAAATTTGAATCTAATCTACCTCATCCCTAAAAATGCACCATAATTCAGAATGCTATATCATACAACAAGAAAACAGTAGTTAAGTCCCTAGTTAAAATACTTGTACTCTGTTGAGTAAAAATAAGAGGGTCCTTATCATTGAGTTATGGTGGATAACTGGGAGATAAAATAGTGGGGTGAGAAAAACTGGTATCCACCTACGTTATTATTAAGACATATATCTTGTCCTCCTATCTAGGCCGCATACCTCACATTTTTAGAAGGAATCTAATCAAGGTACTGTCCAGACCAGAACTTCAGCAAGTTTATGATGGTTTCTGTGTCTCTATGGCAGTTTATGGAAAAAGAAATGTGTGAGCTTTACATGGCTTCCACACTTTTCAGCCTGGCTCTAATGCTTTAGAAATATATTTCCTTTTCCCATGAAATACAATTCTTAACACTCTAAAGATTGGAACTTGGGAGACTTAAATGTACTTGGTGGGCGGGTGGCCACTGATTATATTGAGGTCCTGCTGTGCCAATTTGCTTTCTTCATTAAATGTGCTCAAGCCATGAAATGCAGGAGTTCAATCTCTTGTCAGACTGTTGCATGAGGGTGTTGGGAGAGAAGCAGTTGCTGAAGTATTATTTGTGACTACTGTTATAATTCAGGGCACAAGCAGTGGGCTTTTTGGTATGCCCCTGTGCTGAATTTCCATGACATTTTATCACTTAATCACTGATCTGCTCTTGAAGGCCTTTGTGGAAGCACAGGAAAATGTCAGCCGCCACTGGAAAAAAATTGGCTCTGAGTGCTCCCTCTAAGCTGTGGAGTCTTGTGAGCAAAAATGCTACTTCATGAGCTATTGGCATTAAAGTTGTGAGCAAGAGATTTGGCTACTGCATAAATCAGTTTGCTCTGGGGCCTAGGGTTGCCAAGTCCAATTTAAAAAATATCTGGGGACTTTGGGGGTGGAGCCAGGAGACTTTGGGGGTGGAGCCAGGAGACATTAGGGGTGGAGCCAAGATCAAGGCTGTGACAAGCCTAATTGAACTCTTACGACCCTGAAGGGGGGGGAGGGCCTCCAAACCGGGGGGATCCCCTTCCCCCACCTGGGGATTGGCAACCCTGTTGCCCTCCCTTTCCTTCGGCTGCCCGCAGCGCTTCCCACGAGCGAAAGGAAGAGATGCAGAGGACATACCATCAGCTCTCGCAGCTTGCAAGCCAGTGTCAGCCGAGAATCCCCCCTCCCCATACACGCCCAGTCCCCTAGAGGTATCAAAAGTGGGGCGCGGGGTTCAACAGCTTGGTCCACTGCTCAGGTCGCCCCTCCATCCCCTCCCCTTGGCATGCACCCTCTGGGTCTCTTCGCTACCAGACAACGCGCCTTACCTTCCCCTGAGCAGCAGCTTCCGCACTCGCCGGGGCCGGGAAGCTTGCGGAGGGCGGAAAGGTGGGAAGTCCCAACCAGTAGCCTCAGCCAATGGGACGCCTCCCACCCTGGAAGACCAGAGCCCTCCCGTTACAAAGTTTCGTTTCTCTGGGTCTCTCACAGGAAGGTGTGGCCAACGATGGAAGGCGGCGATGGCATTCTCACTGCACTTCCCAGGAATCCCAGGGCCGGGCGATGTACGGCGCAGCAAAAAGGAA